>NC_080186.1:60992500-62242500 GCF_030028045.1 Hippopotamus amphibius kiboko | reverse complement strand
TGACAATGGAGGAGGCTATGCATGCATCGGGGCAGGAGGCAACATGGGAAATCTCTTTACGTTACTCTCAATTTTGTTGTGAATTGCTCTAAAAAGTCTTTGAAAGTAATAACAACAACAAAAGTAAAATCTGAATAAAGGGTAAAGAATATAGGTTAATGGCTGGCTAGCATAACTGGAAGTTCCAAAGGAAGGGTAGATTTCATCTGGCTTGATTTGAATGCTCATCTTTACCATCAAAGATCCAATTTTATTTTGGTTCCCTGTACTTCATAGTAGTAGAGTTAACCCAACATTGACGTCCTTCATGATATCAAAATGACTGATGGCTCCAGGCTTCATATCTTTATACTACATCTTTTAGAAAGATACAAAAGTTGGCTACAAGTAGCTCTTGGAGAAATCCACAAAAAAATATTGTCTTTTCTAGATGCCCATAGTATACTTATTCTTGGATCCTGAATCAACTTGGCCTCTGAAATTGATCATATTTCCATCCGAGAAAAATTCCCTACGGACAAAGAAATGCTATGTGCTGACTGGAGTAGACTATAGGTACCTGAACCAAGCACTATGTTAAGTGGCATGGGGTTATCTCAGTAGACTTACCATGAATCCTATCTAGAGTTTGGGGTGAGGAAGTTACTCTTAACCACCAAATCCAAGACTTTTAAACAGTTTGGAAGAAGAGTGACTCTTGGGGATAAAGCATGGAAATTTATAACTATAACTAGAAATAATGAATTCTAATATTTTCCCCCAAACCCCATGAAATTAGGGTTGCCAAATTTACCAAGTAAAAATACTTGACATCCAGGTAAATTTGAATTTCAGGTAAATAATGATTAATTTTTAATTAATCTGAAACACTGTACTTGAAATTCCATGTTAACTTCAATACTTGAATGATTTATCCAAAATTTTAAAAAATGAAGACAGCAACTTCATAAGAAACAAAATAAATAACAGTAAGATTAAGATTGGCTGTAGTTTTCACATGTTTAATTCATCCAGTGACCACGCATGTATCCACAATTGGGTAAAAGTATTAGGGAGGAAAATCACTTCAACACCACTAGTTTCAATGAGAAGGACATATCCCTACATGTATCTCTCTGGCCCCTTACTGATTGCTGAATTTGGCATGAATTTGCTCAGCTCTTACTGTTTCCTTTGTAGGAGGAAAATGCTTCTCATATCTCAAAAACCAGGTTCTACTATTGCACTCAGGAAGTCTCTTGATCTAAGCTGCTTGACTAGATAGATAAAGCTCTCCAACTCACCTTCAGATTAGGAAGTCCATTTGAATTTCATTCTACAGATTTGCCTTTAATTTAGCTTTTATTCATAATAAAAGTGATATTCCAAGCCCACCTACCACTCTTTTTTTCACCCCTTGATCTACAGAATTTGAGAGGGAAGGGGTGCTGATCATATGCCATCCTTAGAAACTTCAACCCAAATCACATTTGTTAATTTATATGTTCTGGCACTAAGAGGTTACCAGTATATGCTACATGCTTATATGAACGACATGAATTTTGGAGTTTTTAATTTATACTTTTTGAAATAAACCTCAAACTTTGTGGAATATAAATATATATATTCCCCATTTTAAATTATTATAATAAAAATGTATATAGTAATAGAATATCGAGATGGAAAGATATATTTCTGAATGCATATAAAAGTGGCTGCATCATGTGAATTAGTCTGAGAAATCAAAAAAGAAATGGCACTAAACATTAGATGAAAGAAGGAATAGAGGCAATATAGTATAACAATCCAAAAGTATGGATTCTGGAGAAATTCAGCTGAATTTATATCCAAATTTATAAGTCTAACCTTTGTCTACAATGTCCCCAAAATAGCCATCCCCAAAGAAAGCAAAACATACTTCTAGAAAGGGTAGGATTCCAGGTGAGAAGGTGAACATGGAAGAATTTGTGGCAAGCTTTGTGTACCTAGTGACATATTATTTGAAACAGCACCTTAAGTGGCTTTTACTTTCATCATGCTAGTGTTAGATGCCACGTGAAAAGTTGTATTTCAAAATTAAGTACTGAGACAGAATCATCTAGAAGCCTCTAAGGATATTACATTCTAGATGTGGACTTCTAGAGATAGGAACCTCCTTCAAAAGTGGGAACCAACAAAATAAAGCTACGACCTCAGTCCTTGGTGAGAAGTTTACAAAACAAGCTGCACTTTGCCTCTCTGGGTCTAATAAAGATCACATATCAAAGCTTCATGACCAAATTAATGTGTAGCTTATTCTCTTCCCCAAGGTCTTTCCCTTGGTTTTATTATTACTGACAATATTGTAAGAGTGGTGTGAAATGGCCAATTCACACATGTGCCACGTTTTGCACACTGCCTGAACCTACTGGAACATGATTTTCCTAAGAATGATGACAGTAATAAACATCTTCTGGCAGAGGCTTGCAAAATCTGCACCCATTTTAGTCACTCAGTAATGGCCCATAAAATTCTTTGAGAACTGCAGGAGAAAAACAATGTACATACTCATGCATAAATTAAAACTAGAAGTGCCAGCTCAATGGAACATGACTTCTCACACTCTGGAACAACTGCGTAGCAATTAAAAAATAAACAAACCCATAAAATGTGGGTGCAGCCAACGGTCATCAGAGAAGGTGTTCCCTGTTGGAGATCAAACTATTACCCAGCACTTTTGTTGAGTAGATTTCCTCTTTGGTATGTGAAAATATTCAGAGTAATGTATATAACCCTTCCTGATGTGTTCTCTCACAAAAGCAGTGCCAATCTGAATGAATGAGAGGGAAAATGTTCATCTTGATTTCCCTTTGCATTAAGGACAGCTTTGTGCAGGAAATATGATACACGCAAGATCGTTCCTGATTTTCTTGTTTACAACAAGGTTGCAAGTTTAAGCTCTGTCATGTTCATGGGTGAGCAATTCAGAAAAGCCCTTTATTTTATCAAGGTTCAAAGAAATAAAAAATAATCAGATATCCTTAAAACTATGTTCACAGAACTCAAAACTGTTAATTCATAATGTATTTCTTAATGTTTCAGAATCATTCTCAGTCCTACTCACTATGAGTAGGACTCTTTAGTGTGTTTGGAATTGAGGAAATATTCAGGTTTATGGTTAGAGTTCCATTTTGTCCTCCCACTTGAAATCCTGTCCTGTTGTTATTTGGAAATTTCTCAGGTAGAAAGCAATAGGTACCAGAGTTTTCTCTGTGATCTAGCATTATATCCAGCAGTTGATACAGTGTGGCTGCATTAATACCCCCTCCAGAAGCAAGACTGTAGTTGGGGGAATTGACCTCCGATCCAGAGGTGGGTTTAATTGGTCCTAGTATAGTCCCAACTCACTTGCTATAAGTTGCTTTACTAATGGGTATGTGAAAGTTCTGTAACAAGCTTTGTAAGAGGCTTTTGGGAAAATTCTTTCTTACACTTCAGAGTGAATAAGAAAGTTTTTCTTTCTCCACCATGGTTGTGAATGAGGAAACATGTAGCCCCTGTTACTTTTCTGATAAGGCTGGAACCTTGTGGGGTAGAGGGTTGCAGATGCTCAGACAGCAACTGTAAGAGCCAAAGAAGTAGGCCTTTTGGACAGTCAGAGAATTATAAAATAGGAAAAATCCACTCTTCTCCTCAGAGAGCTGGCTACACCTGGTAAGAAATCCACCTCTACCATCTGGGAGAAACCTCCACCCCTGCCAAAAATTTTTGCAGTTTTTTAGTTTACTTCCTCCTCATTTTTCTCTATATCCTTCTTGATTCTGCACATGCTGTTTTCAGTCATGGCCCATCCACCTCACTGTACATGTGCGCGCGCGCGCGCGCGCGCGCACACACACACACACACACACACACACACACACACCCCATTACAGAGCATTCTATAACTCTGATTTTCTGGGTAATGGAAAAATCACAGAAAGGGAACATGAATCCTTCCATGTATAAATGACTGCATACTTCACTCCATTTCTTCTATCTCTTCTCACTTATCTGCTTCCAAACACACACCAAAGAATTTTCCCAACAAAGGCAGACGCTTTCCTATAAGCCCTCCTCTTTCAGCTGCAAAAAATAAAATGTTCTCACACTTAAAAACTGCCCTTCTCTTTTCCAATTTGCCAGTAAAGTGGCTTAGCTCTCAAGGAGATGTTCTTAGGATACTGCATCTACAAAATAATATTCCCAAATATGACCACAAGCTTCCTTCTCAATCAGTACAGCTCTCTACTCTGCATCAAGTTTAAGTTCTGTTCATTCTCTTCCCAAGGGGGAAATGCTTATCAGGCAGCAGGGTCTCTCCCATGAGTAATGCCATAATCTGGAACTGAAGAGCAGTACAAATTAATAGTTTTAGGAGCAGAAGCATCTTTGGATGAGAAATGGAGGAAAAAGCCCATACAAGCCCTATATTCTAAATCCCAGGAGAGGATGTAGTCCTGGTTTAAGCACCCTCCTGCTGTAGATTTCTAGTGAATAGCAGGATTTCAGTGTTGGTGCTTGGCCCAGAGAAGAAAGACTTCTGGAAAAATCCCACAGTGTTAATAGATACTTACTAATAGATGATTTCTGCTGAAAAAAAAGCTTTAATTTCTCTTCCAATGTAATTTGCCTCTATTGTAGATATCAGAGATCTCAAAAGAACAGTTAAGACCATCATCTGTAATTCAGCACTTAAAGATCTTACCCTTCAATTACTGTTCATGAAAAAAAAATTCACATTCAAAATATCAGCTCAGGAGAAAACAGTCTCACACTTTGGGACCAGTTCTGTAATCATTATAAAGCACTGAACTATATTTATGACAATAATACTATCTAACAACATATTTTAGAAAATATGGAGTCAGCACATACACAATTATAGATTATTAATTCTCAAAAAAAAGAATATAATTAATGAACTGGAATAATAGAAAGAACACACAATTGAACACTAAGAAACCTATGGTCTTGTTTTGGTTCTGCAGCTTTCAAACTTTACCTCTTAGGAGACTGTAGTTTTCTCATTGGCAAAATGAGGAACTTGAGTGATCTTTCAGTAATGTTAAGTCACAATTTTAAATTATCTGGTCTGATTTTAAGGAGTTTGAAAACACAAGTCAAGGCACCTAATAGCATTTGCTCTCAGGTTCCTCATCTATAAAAGGGAACTGTAAACTATCAGATGTATGCATATCAGCCCCAGAACCATGCCTGCCCCCTCCCCAACTTGTGTCCCACCCCTGCCATTGCCTATTGTACAGTAAACTCATTAGTTCATATGATTTGAAAGAGGTTGTTCTGATTCTCTCCAGGAAGACACTTGATTCAGCCTGGCCAATCAGAGATTAGCACAAGCAATTGGTACAGGAATAGAAATTTGAAGCAGGTTAGACCAATTAATGTTCTCTTAGGACTTTTGCTGGAGCTAATCAGAAAGAACCCCCACCCCCACCCCTTTTCTGAGATTGTGAGCAAGGAGAAAAATTTGACTTTAGCTTGCCAATGGCCATTTTGCTACTGCTTGAAGAGAGTACTACTGAGAATAAAAGTAAGTGGAAGGATAGAGTTAAGAGAGAGAGAGAGAATTTTATTTTGAATCCTTGCATTCAAATGTTTGAATATGATTTGTTTGTTTCATGAACTAATAGATTCTATTTTTTAAAGATAGTAATTTCCCTATTTCTATCACTAAATACCTAACACATCAATTGACATTAATACCTTAAAAATTTATTGGAAATGTTTAATGAGATTAAGCATGCAAAAGAGATTTTTAGAATGCAAATAACTATGCAAAGGTTACCAAAACCATTATTTTTATTAATTTTTCTCATAAAATATTTAAAAAATTCTTTAAGAATAAAATACTGTATTGTCATTATTATTCAAATAGACACTATCTTGAATAAAGCATCTAATTTTTGTACCCTTATCCTTGCTGCTTTAGGAGAACTTACTTGACTTATCTCATGGTCAAGAAGCCTGCTAAACATCTGTGGATTTGCATGCATAATATACGATTGCTAAATAGGAAGCAGGAATATATTCTCTTATTTTATAATACTGTTTTTGCTCTCTTTTGCTAGAGTTCTTAAAACACTTTGAGCTTTTAGAGGAAAGGTGATAAATGCCAAGCATTAGTATTCCAATGATTTAATAAGAATCAAAATAGAGACTTTGTGAGGTACACTAAGCCTACAAGACACTAAATAGGGTCTGAAATAATTTATCCACAAATTCTGGATTAGCCCACATCAATAAAGAAGAGTTCCAGAACCTAGTTTGCAAAGTGATTATATGGTTAATGTGGGATTAAATTTTCTTTCAATTATAAGACATAGTCTGGAAAATGCTCTAAAGAGAATGAAAAAAAAAAGTCCTATGAGAGGTACATTTGGTCTAAAGTGATTTTAAATATGCTTCTTAATTGCTGGGGGCTATTTTGCTTTTCATGTAATCATTGTCTGAATTACTGAAGCTCAACTCATCTGATAAAATAGGTGAGCTTAGTGGTAATGAAGTCAGATAATGTCTTATCTGAGTGTTAGGCTAGGCATCAAATGGGCAGTATGTTTAAACATTAGTAAGGAGTTTACAGACTGAAATATTTTCATCCAAGTTACATGTCTCAAGCCAATTCATTGGAATAAGAAAAGGTTTAGAAATGGGGAATCATTTGAGAAGCTGGGTCTTTAACTATTTAATAAAATTGCTTGTTATTTAAATAAAGGTAATTAAAAGTGTAATTCTCTGGAACTATTAGGCACCTACTCAAAAAGAGAGGATTTTTGTTTTGTGAAAGAGCTAATACCCTGAAGAAGGTATAAGATTCACAATGAGAATCCCATAGATATTTTTAAAGAGCTGGGGATTAACTCATTTAAATAAACAGTCATTTTATGGCTTTTTCACCAGGGAAGCCAGCATTTCCTCAGGGTTCTTGAATAAGGGAGTTCCACACCAAGGTTCTGTGCATTAGCTATGTGGACATTCACACTATCAAGACCTTCGCCTCTGTAGGAAACCCCACATGGGCAGAAATCAAAGAAATGCAGTAATCTTGTGACTTTAGCAATCTCCTGTCTAGAGTGTTTTAGTTTTGCATTGTACCTGTCTTAAAAACAACAACAACAACAACTCTGAAACCATTATGTGTTTGATTCTAATGAGTAACATATATTGGAAGGCCAGACCCAACTGCACTGTTTCTCAGGTGTTCATTCCCATAAAGGAATTTTTATACAAGTTGGTTTTGTTTCATAAAATGTGAAAATTTATACAACTGCTCAGTACAAGTTTCAGGGCAGGTTTATGTAAAACAAAAAGATATTTTAAATGAAATGTACAAAAGTACTGGCTCTTCCATATTTTTTATGTGAACTTAAGCAAAGCTATATTCACATATGAAAAACATCCAATTTCATTTCATCCCTCCTCCCCAACATATGGTAAGTATTTCCTTGGTTTCTAAATCTGATGCATTTCCAAATACACTTGGGGAAGAAGTGTAAGTTACCATACTTCCATCTAATTTTTCTCAGGAAAATTTGTACAACATAAGTTTTACAGAATGGATATGTTTTATTAAAAAGAAGAGACTATCCCTGCAATGCTTGGAAACCTATGAAGTTGCAGGCCAATGGAAAGAAACTTTGATATTATTTGCTGGATTTCTGTCAACAATAAACTTTCCCATCTTTATGTATGACTCTGAAGTCAAACATGCATTTTTACCAACAATGGACCAAGAGAAAGAAATTGGCTACCTTGGAAGTCTGGGCTACCAGGCTGGTTAATGAGAAGGGCCTGTTGAGTCATGCATTCTATTTTCTTATGTTAGCTTTTGCTTTTTTTTTTTTAATAGAAAATCAAACCAAACAAAGCAACATTTTACAATGCATTCTAAAATTATCACTAACTGGCTTATCTGTAAAAAGTTCTTCCTTCCTGGGTCAATTCAGCAATCTTGTCTACTTGTATTTTTCTAAATGCATCGGTAGTATTTTGTGTTGAAAAGCAATGCCTTCTTGCTATACAGTATATTACTTTTAACTATGGGTTGAGCTGCTCTGGGACTGACAGGTCATAAAGCAGTAGTAGATGATTGGTTCTTCCCTTTGGAACTCATTCTAATACCTAAAGTATTTAACTAGGGAAATCACCATTGACTTTGTAATCCCACGTGTGACACTTGTTCTGTGAACAGATATGGAGGAAGTAAGTCAAGCATTTGTTAGGAGGTCTCCACTGTCTCTTTATCCCCCAAAGCAGGAACTGTCAGCATTTGTGACTTCAAGCTAGCCCATGTTATGATATTATTGTGCACATTCCCAAAGGGGATTCTTTGGAAGGACTTTTACATTCATGTGAAAGGAAGTATTTCAGCTGTTTTTCACAAGCACTGATTGCTCGGGACAAAGTGACTGACTGCTACACGTGCTGAAGTTGAAGGACATAAACATACTATAATATGTTTTGTCACAAACAATCATAGATTAAGGCTCTTTTCACAGGTGACTGAACAAAATGAATAACAGAAAGGGGACTTGTAGTCTAATGCTTGCTGCTCATGTAAACTTATGTTCTGCATTTTAGAATTTGTTGAAGGCATAGCTTCTGCTTTGGGAATAAGCCCCATTAATCAGGTCATTCCTCGAGGTGTATTCTGAAGTAGCTACTTTTGGTGATTAAACTTCACGTATTATATTAGGTAACAGAGCATGCTGTTAACAGCATGTTATCACTAAAGGCAAAAGAAAGCATTCATTTTAGATAAAGCAGGTTAATGCATGTCAACTCTGACACTGCTCTCTGAAATCAGGGCAAGAGTTAGCTACAGAACACTATCAACAATAACAAACATTTGTTAAGTACCTACTATGTGCTGGGCACTATATCAGATACTGAGAAGAAATTTCTATTCTATTCTATTCTATTCTATTCTATTCTATTCTATTCTATCCTATCCTATCCTATCCTATCCTATCCTATCCCATTCCATTCCATTCCATTCCATTCTATTCTATTCTATTCTATTCTATTCTATTCTATACTATTCTATTCCATCATTATATTTCATAGGTGATATAAAACAGGGAGCCATTCAAGGCAGTAAATTAATAATCTGTTATATGTCTTAAAATATATTAAGACATACGATCTCATTTAAGAATCAAAACAAATTCTTGCAAATTAAAAGGCTTGCTCAAGAATACTAAGCCTGCACAAAGTTTGAATAAGGCTATTTAGTCTATCTTCTGTGTGATGAAAAACTAAGAAGTGAATCTAGGAGTTTTAGATCATCAATTCAGCAGATACCTTAAATTTGGGCACCAGAACTTCCAGTTTTATTCTTCTGAGACTAGTATTCTTTGCATTAAAGATATTCAAGGAAGCTTTTAGCTGATAACTCCAATATGAGTTTTAAGCCAGCATAAAGTATCAATTCTTAGACAACAGAAATCATGAGATTTTTTTCATTGTCGTTCACCTGATGGTATTGTGAAGCACAAACACAAGTCTAGAGATTTCATCTCAGCTATAAGAGATTCAGGACTATAGGACCTCAGTGGCTTTCTTGTCCAGTGATTTTTTTTTTTAAAAACATGTTTTTCTGAACAAGAGAAGGTCTGTCATGAATTAAATGTAACTGTGCATTTAGTTAGTATTCTGTCCTATTTTTCCAATAAATAACTGGATGTAAAATCATTTAAAGAGAAAACACCTTCTCTTTAAGGAAACAGACCACTTTTATGAGATTTCTCTAGCAGACCAACATGAAACTGTGGGGAAAATAACACAAGCCATGTCAATGTCGTGAAGGGAGATCTCTGGGGAAGCACAACCTCTTAGCTCTTCTCTTCATACCATTTGTGGTGGGTGTGGAGTAGAAGAAAATTGTGGTTTCAACAGAATTCAAACATTATTGTATCAAACCTGAAAACATTTATTCATTAAGACTAAAATAAAGGAAAATGTTTTGAAAAATAACAGCCAGTAATTTAAGTCTGACGGGCTAGATCTAAACTTGAGTTCTGGCCATTTTCAACTATGTTATCATGAGTATTTACCATGACAACATCTGCATAGCATTACCTACTCACTTTTGAGTATTTAATGTAGGTACACTTAAGAAACATGTTCTTTGTGGTCTGTTACATGTATATTTTAAGACCACATTAAAAGAATCAGAAGTAGAAAAGATGTTTCCAAAACTTAAACACAGACAATTTTCATGTGGACTTTTGAAAATGTGCAGTATTTGCTTTAATAATCAGAGACCATATTATAAAATATCTGTAGAAAACTTAAAGTGAGTGAAAAAATCACTAACTTTAATGGTTTCAACAAAGCGTTATATTTTGGGAAACAAAGAAATGAACTCCTACAAATACAGATAACAAGGAGAATGGGAAAAATGTGTATCTATTCATCATTCAATGGAATCCTGGCATTTTCTTATAAAGAAACTGTAAAAGAAGCCCTAATTTGAATGTACAAGTGAATAGGAAAGCATAGCATCAATCTCTCCTATAGTTTTTTAAATGTTAAAGCAAAAGCAAACAAACAAAAACCTGAAAGACTAATACTAAAATTGGCATAATAGTGTTTGATTTATAAATAATGTGATGCAAGGTAAATAATCAGAAAATCAAAGCTTCTAGGATTCCTTGCCCTCAAAGTAAAACAGATAGGACAGTAAACAAATGCAATTATCAGACTGAAAGAACATTTGAATATAGGTACTGAAAAGACAGAAATAATGGTGTCTTCTTTTACTTTGAAGTGTCCTTATTGGAATGCAGTCCTTAGGGAGATCTGCTTCATTGATAGAATTTGTATTTCAAACCATTCTTTTCCACTGGTAATCTATGTCACTGGAAGTTTTTTCCTGTAGTGAAAGCATTTTGTTAATAAGCATTTTTTTAATGTTGAAGGTCCCTTACATGTAGCTAACTGGAACCATGCTTTCACCCAGGTTTTAGGCAAACCCAGCCTTTGAATTGTACAGGTTTGACATGTCACTGCAGAGAAACGTCGCATTTCATTATGTTGTCACTTTGCATCCCTTGGCATTCCATTGACACACTGCAGGCTCTTGTTCCACTTTTTTATGCTTCTTTCCATGGTCCTGATTAAAGGCTCCAAGACCCAACAACTTCTGCAGGAATTGATAGCATCTTTTTTTTCAGTGAACAATCATTTTCTTACTTAAATGACTAAAAAATAGACTTTGGTTCTTAGTTTATGGGAAAAAAACTTACTTGAAATGCTCTCAGCCCATGCAAATCACCAACAGCCCTTCTGTTTCCAGATGCAAAATAGGGATTCCAAATCTGCAGAAATAGTGTACACAAAACATGTTAAAATAAAAATAATACTGATAGGGACTTCCCTGGTGGCACAGTGGTTAAGAATCCACCGACCAATGCAAGGACACCGGTTCAAGGCCTGCTCTGGAAAGATCCCACATGCCGCAGAGCAACTAAGCCTGTGTACCACAATTACTGAGCCTGCATGCCACAACTACTGAAGCCCGTGCACCTAGAGCCCATGCTCCCCAAAAAGAGAAGGCACTGCAATGAGAAGCCCGCACACCACAACAAAGGCCCAACGCAGCCAAATATAAAAAATAAATTAATTAATTAAAAAAAAATAATACTAGTCAATTTAGGAGTAGGATGTAAAAACTAGGTTAAAAGAGGAAAAATATTCTCATTATGAAAATTACAATGTTTTTTATGATTATGAAAATTACTTATTTTCATAGTAGGAAGCTTTGGCAGGAGAAGGGAGTAAACAAAATGAAGAAAAATCATGGGTAAATCCCACCATTCAAAAATAGGCCCTCATAATTTGGTTCATTTCTATGTTCAGAGTGATATTGACATAGAACTCATAAACAGAAACGTATCACGTACACTGAGGTACCACGTTTTAAACATGGAAGTGTATTGTAAACATTTCTCCATTCATTAGATATTTTATGCAGTATTATTTTTGTGCATTCTTATTATTCTATTGTGTAGTTATGATGCTACTTATTTCTGTAAGATAAATTCCTTAAGGAAGAATAAAATATATCTAGATAGATATTATCAAATTCCACCTCACTTCATCCAGATTTTGATGCCTCTTCCAACGGTCCCCATGTATGCTCTCAACAGCAGTGTTTTAGTGCCTATTTTCTCCTGTTCTTCACCAACATTAGGTATTACCATTTGTTATAATTTTTTTGTCATCTTAATATGTGAAAGAGCACTTAAATACTATTTTAATTGGTATTTCTTGATAGCTAGTAAAGTGAAATCTTTTATTATATGTTTTTGATCGTTTGTTATTGCTTTTGTCTTAAAAAAGTAAGCAATTAAAAAAAAGCCCATGACATTTTCCCTTCAATGGGATATTTTAATGCAAAAAGTCAGATTGAATCCTTTCTGTAACCAGATTAGTTCTAATTAAAGCATTTCACACCTAGATCCCACTTGAGAAGTATGAAGTTTCTACTTCAACTAATAATTCATGCCTCTGTCACCCAAATGGTTCTTAACTATTTGAACAACAAAAGTCATACATTATTCCTTTAGCACAAACTATCTGCTGCCTCGGGACAAAAAGCAAAACCAGAATTATTCAGTGCTTCAATCATAAGTTCTGTCTCTTTTCTCCCCCGGTTTCCATGGTCTGACACTATTGTTCTTTTTCCATGGCTTTCTGTTTCTCACTCTTTTCAAGCATCCTTTGTTTATCTCCACTTTTATTTCAGATCTCTGGAGTCCCATGAGGCAGTTTTAAAGTCTGGCTTTCTTACATACAGGAGACTTCGCAATAGTTTTCCCCTAAGTTTTGTTTCTTGCTCCCAGTGAGAACAACAAAGACGATTAAGAATGAAAGATTGCATTTAGTCTTGATGCAGAGGAACACCCCACTTAATAAGCAGATTGAATATCTTAAAATATTTATTTTGTTCTGAAATAATAAAACAAAATATTTGCTGCAGTCTTTATCATATGCTAGCACTTTTGTGTATTATTTCATTTAATATACACAAACATGCCTTGACATTGCTGCTGTTTCTCTCACTTTAATAAGAGATGAATAAAATATTTTATCTGTTTTGTCTTTTTTTCCTTCCAAATCTTTATTGATTTTATTTTACTATGAAACAAAGGTGTTTCATAGTAAAACTTGTTGTACATTTAAGGTATATTACAAGAATCATGATGAAAGATGTTAGGTTACATAAAGGATACTGCTTGTCTGGGGAAATCATTTTAAATAATCATTCAAGTAAAATTTTATTTTATTGATTTCTAATAAAAGAAGTAACATAATGTAAATACATACAGTTTTTAGGGTTTTATAAAGTATTTCCATATAACTTGTGTCATTTCATTCTAACAATCCAGGCATAAAGAAAATACAAACAAACTAAATACAAAGAAACACCATGAGGTGACTTAGCAAAGGCCTCATGCAGCTAGAAATTTGAAAATCTCAGGCTTGAAATTAGGCCTTTCAGACTGAAAAGAGCTGATCCTTTCACTTGTCCTGTGCCTCACTGGTAGTGTTCATCTATCCATTCACTCATGTGTCCAGAGAATTATTTGTTGGGCACGTGATATGTGTCAATGTCATAGGAAAAGTTAAGAATCAGAGGCATGAAAAACTCAGCCTATACTCTCCTGAACTTAGAATGTAATTAATGATTTATGTATTGAAACCAAACTAGATTATACCACAATGTATGTTCTAGAAGTGTCCCAGATATGGCAGAATAGAGGAAGGAGGAAGCTTCCTTACCTGAAGCAAGAAAGACATCCCGAGGACTAAGTCAGATTTTAAAGGATTCAAGTGGTTTATCTGGTAGAAAAGATAAGGAAGAATATTCCTAGCAGAACCAAGAGCATCTGCAAAGTCATCAAAAATAATGGATGGGGATCTGTAGTAGAACAAAGACAGAACATTGGCTAAATAGAAGGGAGTGAGAGGAATGATATGAATTTACACAGTAGAACCAGATTATGTGGTCTCAACATGCCACCATGAGTAGATGAGTAGTTGAAATTATATAAAGTGGTGTGTGGAACGATGTTGGGGGAGGGAAGAGGGTAACGCTTCTTGAACACCCATATTGACCATCTTTGAATAAAGAACCTAGTTTCCCTCTTCATGCCAAGCGTTTCGATTGGCACTCTTATTACCTTGCAATTAAGGAAACTGAGGCTTAGAGAGGTTACAAAACATGTCCAAGGTTACCCTGCTTACAAATCACAGAACTGGTGTGTTTAAACTCATAGCTCATGCTCTTTATACTGCACTATTGAAGAGTCTTTTAAGAAGAAAAGTGACGTAATTAGATATGTGTTACATAATTTCAAATCCAGGAGAGAAAAGAAAGTCTGCTTCCCTAATAACTCCATCAAAACTTATGAATTAAGTCTCCTTGGCTTTTATTTATCTGACATAGATTGTATACAAATAGCTCATATATATAATATACATGTATATATATTTATAATAGTTGACATTTTTATTGACGTTATTATTTTAACTGTAATTTTTTGGGGGTAGAATTATATTTGAGATGGACAAAGCATTCCCAATAACACTTTTCTCCATCCTCCTTCTCTTCCTTGCCTAATTTCATTCTTTTTTAGAGCTGACAGAACATTATTGGTTTTCAGCATTTTCATTATATTGGGCAAAAGTGTAGTTTTCTTTACATTCATCTTGTCTCGGGTTTGTAGGATTGCTTGCATATTTTGTTTGAAATTTTAATTAATTTTAGAAAACTTTAAACCAATATTTTTCTGTATATATATATATATATATGTAAATATATATACTTTTTTTTTCTGCCGCATTACCTTGCCTTCTTCTTATGAAACTCCAATTGCACACATGTTAAATGGCTTGATATGGCCACATTAGGTCATTGAGACTCTATTACTGTTTTTTATTCTTCTGCTTTCTACATATCAGTTGAATGTCTACTGATGCATCTTCAATTCTTTAATCCTTTTTTACTGCAGCATTCAGTCTGCTTTTAATACCCTTAAAAATTTGTTTATTTCAGATATTGTAATTTTCATTTCCAGAATTTCAATTTAGATTTTTTTCTCTATTGCTCCAGAATTCCCCATCTCTTCAATCATCATACGTATCTTTTCCTATAGTTTATTTAATATATTTAAAGTTCTTTTCTTCTTATCACAACACCTATAATTGTTTTTGTCTTTTTGTCTATAACATCTTTCTACCTAAGTATACCATAAACACAAGAATCATAATTGTCTGGCTCTCTTTTTTATTCAGAGAGAAAATACCTATTATGCATTCATTGAGGGAGGGGATGGATAAAAGATCAGACCATCTAAGTACCACAGTTTTTTCAAGAGCAATGCCATAAAAAATGTTCATAAATACACTTGCAGTAAAGTTTTGAATGAAACCCAAAATACAAAGATGGTTCCAATGGCATATGTATCTTTCACTACCAGAACTGTATGATATTGGAAGTCATTTTACTCAAACTATTTTTAATTTTTCATAGTTGATCCTAATATGAAAGGGTTTTTTGGCTGAAAATGCCATAGATGGTGCAGAGTAAAGCTAGACAAAGATTCTTGATTATTCAATTCTTTTCATTTCCTTAAGCTTGGAAGACTGTAGTTATTAATTTCATAATTACCTTTTTCATGACCTTTCAATGGCAATAAACTCCCATGTGACTTATCTATTGATATAATAGACTATTAAGGTGAAGACCAGGCCACTGCAATTGGGCAATTATTCTAATTTTCTCTCTCACACTCTCATTCTAAAAACCAAACAACTGGTAAAGCAACACAAAGCAATACAAATCTGAATGAAAAGTCATTAGCGTAACCTGATCCTGAAAACCAGCTACTTCCTTTAAATCCATTAAGAACTTAATCTGACTGACAGATTCCAGAATCCTGAATCAAATGCCAAGTGGAAGTCAACTCTTTTGAGATATTCTTGGAAATCTACCATGGACTACATAGAATATGTTTAAAAAATAAAAGTATGCCTTTTAATTTTCATTACTATAGGACATAGATCAAAAAAGATATTGCTGGTCTTCCTAGGTGACATAGTGGTTGAGAATCTGCCTGCCAATGCAAGGGACACGGGTTTGATTCCTACTCCAGGAAGATCCCACATGCCGCGGAGCAACTAAGCCCATGCGCCACAACTGTTGAGCCTGTGCTTTAAAGTTCGTGAACCACAACTATTGAGCCCATGTGCTGCAACTACTGAAGCCCACACGTCTAGAGCCCGTGCTCCGCAACAAATGAAGCCACGGCAATGAGGAGCCCGCACACCACAATGAAGAGCAGCCCAACTCACTGCAACTAAAGCCCATGCGCAGCAACAAAGACCCAACACAGCCAATAAATAAATAAACAAATAAATAAATAAATTTGTTTTTAAAAAAAGATATTGCTGTGATTTATGTCAGAGAGGGTTATGCCTATATCTTCCTCTAAGAGTTTTATAGTATCCAGCCTTACATTTACGTCTTTAATCCATTTTGAGTTTGTTTTTGTTTATTGTGTTAGAGAGTGTTCTAATTTCAATCTTTTGCATGTAGCTGTCCAGTTTTCCCAGCACCACTTATTGAAGAGGCTGTCTTTTCTTCATTGTATATTCTGGCCTCCTTTGTCATAGATTAGTTGACTACACATGCATGGGTTTATCTTTGGACTTTCTGTCCTGTTCCATTGGTCTATATTTTTGTTTTTGTGCCGATCCGAAACTGTTTTGATTACTGTGGCTTTGTAGTATAGTCTGAAGTCAGGGAGACTGATTCCTCCAGCTCAGTTTTTATTTCTCAAGATTGCTTTGGCTATTCAGGGTCTTTTGTATTTCCATACAAATTATAAAATTTTTTGTTCTAATTCTGTGACAAATGTCATTGGCTAATGACCTATATGGAAAAAGAATCTTAAAAAAGTGGATATATGTATATGTATAACTGATTCATTTCGCTGTAAACCTGAAATTACCACAACATTGTAAATCAACTATACTCCAATAAAAATTTAAAAACATAAATAAATAAATATAAAATAAAAGTATGCCAAGTAGAGTCAGATGATAAATCTCCAGTATCATTTTTTAAATATGTTGTTACCATTCAGGAACATTTCAACAAAAGGTATGGAGCTGGGAAATTCCAACAATGAAAATGACTACATCCAAATAGCAACAACTCAAGGAAGATAAAGCCTCCAACTACCTTTATTTTATAACACAGACTTTCTTTCTTTCTATGAATCTCAAAAAATAAGAGACAGCATTTTGTTTTTGCTTTGTTAGAGCTGGGTGTAGTTAATGTTCACAGAATATCAATAATGCAGTTTGTAGCTCTGCATAATTAAAAGCACCCTTTATGTTAATAAAATAACATGAAAAGAGGCTGCACAACAAGAGGTATAAATAAGTTGATGCATTTGGTCTTATTTCAGGCAAGCTTAATTACAAAGACATGGGTGCCTGTTATACCTATAAAAATATTTTTCTGTCACTTAGAGCTATCAAACCTTACACACATTTATGATATTGGTGAGAAAGAGCAAACATCATCATAACAGCCCACCAGTGAATACTTGCAGCCCTGGCCATCTAGACTATGAATCTGCGAATAGAAGCACATGTAAATGGAGAAAGACTTTCCACACACACACACACACACACAGAGACAATGAATTATTCTCTGAGTCTATTTTAAAATGCCAACCAACAGAAAAAGCTGAGGAAATTTATTTCTAATGTGCATCATGAGTGTCTGAGGCAGCAATTGTGATCATACAAAATCCACCGGACTTTGAGTCAGAAGACTCAGACTGAGTTCTAGTTTCAGTAGTTTTTAGCTGCATACTCTTGGGAAAATCACTTAACATCTCTGAGCCTTAAATTCCTAATTTCTAAAGTCTCGATCAATAATTCACAGGTCACATATTTGGCATAAAGACCATATGAGAGTTGAGTTATTTATATTATATCTACATTGCTTTTAATTTCTTGTGTCTGGCACATATCATGCAGTTAACAAATATTTATTCCACTCACTACCTCTCATTTGACAGAACTGTGACGATCAAGTGAGATAGTATCTATGAATGTGCTTTATTTAATTAAGATAAATATAGTGATTTTTTCTTATTTGTGTAACCAAAAATATGAGCTCACATTAGCTTCTACTTAAGACTGAATGTTTGAGCTGTAATTTACCTTAAATTTGGAACATAGTACAAGGCTGGATTTTCAGAAAGAGAGCAGGAAAGTCCACAAATTTTGTCTTAGATGAAATTTAATGCACAGTATTCACTCAGTGAGGTGGTTCTGACACAATCACAGAGAGTTGGAGCAGCTTCTGGGATTCTAATGTTCACCTGAGTATCAAGCAAAGCTGTTCTTATAGACATGCAGAATAAGCAATTGCCTACATGTGATCTGAGAGTTGCAATCCCTGCATTTCCATAAATAGGTTCCAAAGTGCCTTGCATGCTACCAAGAGAGATTCATTTTATCCTAATTTGTACAGGGGTTACGTAAGATCACATGAAGGAAAGTACTTGGTAAGCAATCATTCACTCAACAAATGAGACTAACATCATCATCACCATAACTGCTACCATCAATTGGTTCTATTTCCAATGAATACATCTGGCAGAGAGAAAATAGGTAAATTTTATTCACCCTGAAATGTCAGGTACAGGACAGGGGTGATCAGAAACACCTTTTACCCTGCTGTGGAAACATAGTATAAAAAGTGTTATCTGAAATACAAAAGTAGTTAGAAAGAGACTAAACAGTGGTACCAACTGATCACATTTGTGAATAATGTACCAAGTACTAAAATAAATTCATTATGTGTATTACCATAGTTAAGAAATCAGCTAAGGGATGACATAATTGGCACAGTTATAAAGACTTTATAGGAGAACTCTGAGGTACTTTTTCTCTTCCTGATAGTGGATATGAAGCCTGGAATTTCTTTAGCTATCATGAGCCTATAAAATAAGCTATCCTGAGAATAATGCTGATACACTAAGCAGGGCACAACCACGAGACTGACAGAGATGTAGTGCCACTGCCTTGATTGAGGTACACCTGAAACTCACATACCCTCTTATTTCTCTCCAACTTTTAAGTTGTTATTTGTATCTTCATAACACAATATACATAAATATAAAATATAAATAAATAGCATAATGCCCAGTCCATTTTTTTCAAGACTTTGCCTAAATATGACGTTTTGAGGAAAGTCATCTATCATTTGTATATAACAGTCCTGCTGAAATCCACCCATGATTTGTTTTCCACACAACAATATACTGAGCCATTCAAAGAGTGACACAATTTATATCTGAGAGAAAGCAAAGTAAGTTAGAAATAGGTACTTGAGATTTCAATGAACTCTAATTTACTTAAGGAAAGTGATGGTTAATTTTACATGTTAACTTGACTGGGTGCATGGTGTGAAGGTGTTTCTGTATGAGATTGAATATGAACATTTGAATCCATAGACTGAGTAAAGCAGATAGTCCTTTCCAACGCGAGTTAGCTCATCCCATCAGCTGAAATCCTGAATAGAATAAAAAGGCTAAGTAAGAAGTATTCCTCCTGCTTGGCTGCCTTGAGCTGGGACATCAGTCTTTTCCTTTCTTCAGATTCCAGCTGAAACATCTGCTGTTCTTGGGTTTTGAGCCTACTGACTTTCAGACTAGAATTTACACCATTGCCTCTCCTGGTTCTAAGTACTAACTAAGTCCTTGGGACTTAGACTGAAATTACAACTTACACTCTCCCAGATCTCAACTTCTTGACTAAAAATCTTGGGACTTCTCAGCCTCCATAATCATGTGAGTCAATTGTTTTTTTATCATAAATCTCTCTATATAAGCAGGAGAACCTAGAGAAGGTATTACCTTTGAAAGAATAGCAGTACACTGGTGAGACTCACACTCAGTACTGACATTTTCCCTCAGGACACTGGTAGCTTTGTGGCCCACAAAGGGCTAGAGCTCAAGCAGAAAGCAGTGATGTTATTGGGCTTGAAAGTCATATATTTGAGTTCAGAACTTCCAGAACAGTGGGAAATTGAGAAGGGAACTCCTAAGAAAGATGGAGCTATAGAAGGAGCAGCTACAAATATGCATAAAGTACCCCCAAATCTTGGGCTGACCATAAACTGCACATGCATAAGGCAAGACTTTGGGTACACTAGCAAAAAGCAATGGCTGGAAGACCTAAAGAACTGAATAGATTTCAGTAGCTGCTCATTAACAGAGAGACAGTGTCTAAAGTTCAAACCCTGCCATGTTAGAGGGCTCAGGAAACACCATGTGATTTCAACTGACACCAAAAGTCTATACACAAGGACAAAAGGTAAAACCAAAATAGACTCATCCTACCAAAGTCCCAAACCAAGCCTCCAGTAATTAAAGCTTTTGCTGGAGCAAAACTCATCACTCTTCATAAAAGATTTAGAAAACTGAAAAGAAACCATAATGGGTGAAGACATAGGGAAGATTTGAAAGGCATGCAAACTGTACAAAAGAACTAAATGAAAATTCTTGACTTGAAAAGAAAACTGTATGTTGAATCAGAAATGCACATTAGAAAGTTTAATAGCCTATTGCACAGCAGAAGAAAATATGGATAAAGTTGACTCACAAGGAGAAAAAAAAAGGATTAAAACAAAATCTCAGTAACTCTGGTAAATTGAGTCATCTTATTTACATGTAACTGGAATTTCAGGAAGAGAACAGAGATAAAATGGGGCAGAAGAAATAATTTCTTCAATCCACAGATCCAAGAAGGTCAGAGAACTCTAAGCAAATTAAAGATAAAAACAAAACTAAACCAATAAACACAACTAGGCACATCATAGTCAAACTTACGTAAACCAAAGAAAAAAATTGAAAAGATTAAAATTCGTTGGGGGGACCCATTGCTTACAAGGGAACAACAATAAGAACAACTTTGTATGAGAAACAATGGGAGTTCATAGGACCAGGAAACATTGTCTTTAAAGTGCCATTAGAAAAAAATGTTAGCCTAAGATAATGATACCAGATAGAAATATAAATCTCTAAAGACAAATTCAATGGTAAATATGTGGGTAAAAATAAAAGATTATATTTTCTTTCTTTAATTCAATTCTTTGGAAGTTAATTTATGGTTTAAACAGAAATAGTAGCACTTTTTGTAGGGCTTATAACAGATCTAAAGTAAAATTTACTATAGCAATAACGTAATAGACAGGAGGGATTGTTAATATAATTGTACTGTTGTAGGCTTCTTATATTTTACAAGAGGTATGACAATGTTAACTCATAGGAGACTGTTAAGTGTGCATTGCAATACCAAGAGTAATCCATTAACAAAACAATGCAAAGGAGAAGAGCTAAAAATTAAATTGGACAATAAAAGAAACACTAAAAATTACTTAGTTAATTCAAAACAAGGCAGAAAAAAAGGGAAAAAAAGATTAGAAGGCACAAAATTGAAAAAAACATAGCAAGACAGTGGATATAAACTCAACAATATTAATAATTATAACAAATACTTTGAGTGAAACACTAGTGAAATTTACATAAAGATGCCAACAAATCAATACAAAAAAAAAAAGCAAAAACAATTCAATGTGCCCAAATGGAGAAGATAGATTGAATATAGACACTGAACTTCTACTCATCCCTTGCCCCACATAAACCTACTAAAGCAAGAGCAATTTATTTTTTGTCCACAGTGGTGTTTTCGGTATTAATCTCAAATCAAAAAGAATATGAGAGATGACAACAGCATTAAAATATTTATTTTAGAAAGTGGGAAAAAGGGAAATAGAGAGGAGGAAATTATCAATGAAGTCAGTCAAGAAATTTTCACAAAAATATAAGACATGGGCTCCTAGATTTAAATAATCCACCAAGGAAACAGAAGATAAAGATCAATCAACCTATATCATTATGCCTTTTCAAAGCACTGAAGACAAATAGAAGATGCTACTAGCTTGCATAGAGAGGTAAAACAACAACAAAAAACATTCCGTGTATAAAGATATGGAGCTTTTTAAGGGTACTATTTTTAACCTAGAAGAATATAAAGCAAGGCTTAAAATTCTCTAAAAAAATTTTTCCAATCAAAATTTCATACTGCTGTCTTAAAATTTTACTTCTGATGCACTATTTTCCAAGAAGCAACTAAATAACAAAAGCTAGGGATTTAAACAACAACAAAAATAACAAGAAAAAAGGAGGTAAGGAATCCAATAAATAGAGAATCCATGATAGGATGGATGAAGGTTAAAGTAATCCCAGCATGATGATAAAGAAAAATTCAATTCCATTGTTATGTAGCAGGTCAGAAATCTTCAGGAGGGATTTCTGAAAGAAAATGTATAATGGATTCTACTAAAAAGCTATTAAGTTCTATTAAAATCCTATTAAAATTCTGCTAAAGTCTAATGGGATATAACCTAGTAAGAGTAAATGTATACAAGTCTAGGAAAGGTTGGGTTTGAAATACTGAGTACATAAAATACTAAGGCAACAAGAATAACAAAAATAAGTGATGTACCAACAAAAGCAAATGACAGGACAGAATACAAATCCTATCTTCTAAAATAGCAATAAGCCACTCTTACAGGGGTGCTAGTTAGTGAAGGGGAAAATCGTGAAAATCGTGGAGACAGAAGCAATACTAGAAGCTCAGATTCCTCACTGTTAATTTGATTCTTGACTAGCTCACAGGGATCTAATGGACACAGAAATCAAATTGGGAGAAGGCCTTCCAAGTTGCATGATTAGGGAAACACTAGCACCTACTAGTATTATCGGTGGCTGGAATCCAACAGCCATGTGAAATGGAAATTAACCTTGTTTTATATGCATGCTGTATATGAATGGGGATCAGCTAACCCTCTAAAGTATTATAGGTAGTTGCTGAGATGGCCACCAATGATCCACTTTCTGGTCTTCAGACCTTTGTTTAAGCTGCTCCCCTTTGAGTGCAGGCTGGACTTATTGACTCACTTGTAAAGAATAGAATACAGTAGAATGTCACTTCTTCAGTCAGAAGAAGACCCTGGCTTCCATCTTTGGTTCACTCTCTCATTCTCTCTTGGGTTCCTTACTCTAGGGAAAGCCAGCTGCCATGTCAAGGGACAAGCCTGTGGAGAAGTCCACATGTGTGAACTTGGGAACATATCTTCTGAGTATTGCCACAGGCCACATAAGTAAACTTGGAATTGAATCATCCCACAGTTGAGTCTTAAAATTATCAGCCTGGTACCACTCCTTGATTATATCCTTATAAGACCCTGAGCCATTACCACCCAACTTAACTACTCCTCAGTTTCTGACTCACAGTAACTATGAGACAATAAATATTTTTGTTTTAAATTGCTAAGTTCTGGAGTAATTTGTTACATAGCTATAGATAGCTCATACACCTGATATGACCAGAAAGCTGAGGTCCAAGCCTTGTTGTAGCTTATATGACATGATAAAAGGGTGATGTGATTTACCCCGTCAGCTGTCTTCAAACATCAATTGCCTTTAGTATTTAGCTGTAGCCAGTTTTCACGGAATTTTGTAGAAAGTCAACTTGCAAAGAATTCTTAGACAAACTAACCTTTGATTCTCAGTTTATACCTCCTCTCTGGTCAAAAAAGCAAGACTTTATAGATTACATACTAATATGTCAGCAACTTCAGTCCATACAATTTCAGTCCATAATAGTTGCAAATCTAGGCACTGATATGGCTATACTAGATGCTAGAGGATGAATACAAGAGTAAGTAGGCAAAGGAGGGGGCGGGGGTTGGAGTGGGATGAATTGGGAGATTGGGATTGTCACGTATACATTACTAATAAGAAAAAATATCAAATTGTACACTTTAAATATATGCAGTTTATTGTATGTCGATTATATCTCAATAAAAGTTCTTAAAAAAAAAACATTAAGTGGGCAAAGAAACAATTCAAAGAATAACACCTGAAGCCTTGCGCTACATCAGATTATGGGAGCCCTGACCAAGAGAAGAGGTCCGAGGATTATTAGCATGTCTGCCAGTTAGAATATGCAGAACAATGATTGTTCTAATTTTCTACTTGGTAATAATCCAAATAAAACATGATACTGGTCAGAGTGTAGTATCCCCTTGTAGGGGAGGAGCAACAACCAACGTTCTATTGTATAAAAATACTCGGGCCAAAGAGTCTAAGCTAGTCCACAATGCCTCCAAGTCCCAGGCAATCTAAATAGACATTTGACTTAGCATGACTGATGTATTTCATGTTGTCGTCAGATCAGTCACCCCCTACACAGGAATAAAATGTGTCTGAGGTTGTGGAGATTTTGACTATCACCACTCTTCTTCAGGAAGATAGCTTATTTGAGACCAGGAAAGAAGTCCTGGAAAAGTCAAAATAGCTGGATAACCAGTTCTGGGCAGCATGTCAGAGTCTCCTGAAACAAATAGGAGACCTCTATTTATCTACATAGGAAGAACAACCTGGGAGGGCATGTCATCCCATCCAGAGAGTCCATTTATAGTCATGGAGTACCAGGCACTCTCTGCTTTCACATTCTTATATCCTAGTGGTTGAGACAGACAACAGAAGAGTTAATAAATAAAAAAGAACATTTAAAAGAGTTGTGAATGATATGAAGCAAAAATGAGTTATGAATACAGTGACTGAGGAGGATGTGGGGGAGATATTAAATAGGGTTGCTAAAGCAAGCTGCTCTAAAGGGTGATATTTGAGCTCAGAGCTGAATTATAAAGAGCTAGCCATAAAAAGATTTGGGAGCAGAATATTCCAGATGGCAAGAGCACAAGCCCACAGTCAGGAATTAACTTGATATGTCCCTGGAAAAGAAAGCTATGCCTAGAAAATAAGAGGGAGAGTACTAGAAAGAAGTATTCCAAGAGGCAAAGGTCCGTGTAGGACCTTATGTGTTTTGGTAAGCATTTTAAATTTTATTTGGAATATGAACTGGAACCACTGGAAAAGTTTAGCATAAAATGATAGATTCTAATTCTCATTTTTCTTTCCTTTTTAAATATGCCTCTCTAGATTGGTGATTGGTAAAGAATTATAGGGTTTAGAGCAGCAAAAGTCCAATGAGTAGGTTATTGAAGTAGTGAAGGCAGCAAAAGACGGTGGTTTGGGATAGATAGGAGCAGTGGAGTGACAATATGTAGAGAGGGTCAGGGAATAAGTTAGAGGCAAAGCCTTTAGAACTTGCCAGTGGTTTGGAAATGAAGGCTAAGGGAAAGAGAAGAATCAAAGGTGACTCCCCAAGATTTGCTTCAAAGAGGAGCATGTTGGTATTAAGAGAGGTGAAATAAACTCCACAGGTTTAGTTTACATAGTATTGAGATACTTATAAGTCATCCTGATAAAGATGTTGTTTCAGGAGGTGAGCTGAGGGGAAATATTTGGATAAGCCAGTTAGGACTGATCATAAAAAAATGAGTTACCAGCACACCCACGGTATTTAAAATCATGGAGCAAGATAAGATCAATGGAGGGAAAGTTTAGTTATCATTATAGGATCACTTGATTTTTCAGTTAAGGTGGAATAATTCCTGGGGTTTTCACATTAGAATTACTGAGGTATCAAACGAAAAGTAGCCTCCTCAATTAACAATACATTTAGGTCACCGTGCCTTTGCCAACCTAAATTATATGAATTCTCCACGTATGTAAGCTCAGTCAGTGACACCCAGTTAGCATAGTTAATTTACGTGAGTGACTAGTATTTTCTTCAATGCTATGATTTTCAGAAGAGAGGAAAAGAAATTATTGTGTTAAATCAGTATCTGGAGCCATATAATGGTGTAGCCAGTTGTATGGAGGCGTTACTAAATGGCATTTAACAGAATAGCTTCGTCCTTTGATTCATTTCAGAAAATAGATTGCCATAAAATATGTGATAATTTGGAGAATCTCTGTAATGACTACTTTAAATATTTTCTAAATAAGTATTTACATGACTCTTTTCCCTTGAAGCTAGTGCCTGTTAATTAGTACCTGTCTAAGTGTTCTAACAGAAGCAGCTGTATACCCAATGCTAAGTGCAGTAAAATATGACACATTTCATTTCAGAGGAGTCTTGAGACCTTTTCACATATTTTTACATATTGAAAATTTTTTTCTTATTTTCCTCCCATTATATAGAAAGAGATTTATTTATTTATTCATTTCTTTATTTTTTCAGAGAAAACTCCAGGCATGTTGAGCAAAGATAAATGACAATGAAGGTGATGATCATGGTGGTAATGATGATGTTATTGTTCCTGATTGTGGTGGTGATGGTAGGCCTGGGAAGATGCTGGCCATCATAATTAATCCTCATTGACATATTGCTATAGTCCAAGCGTTGTGCTAGGAGCTTGAACTCTATTATCACAACTCTTCAAAATACATATTATTTACTCATTTGGCCAATAAAGAAAACGAAGATGAAATACATTAAATTACTTGCTCAAATTCACTTGGCTTGTAAGGCTAGGTGTCGAACCTTGGTCTATCTAACACTAAAGCATTTACTCTTTCCACTTCATTGTCCTGTGCATCAGTCTGCTGAAGTCCTCTGCCTTTATGCCAGTCATACTTCTATGTTTAATATATAGAATGGATAAACAACAAAGTCCTACTGTATAGCACAGAGAACGATATTCTATATTCTATGATAAACCATAATGGAAAAGAATATAAAAAAAGAATGTATATGTGTATAACTAAATCACTTTGCTGTACATCAGTAATGAACACAACATTGTAAATCAAATATACTTCAATAAAAACACAAAAAATCAAAACCAAAAAAAAAGTCAAATGTGCCCAAATGTGTGTGTGGGCGTATGTAAATTCCTGAGGATATAGTACAAGTTGCTATAAAATCCAAAGGAAATCTGGCACCACAGATTATAGTAGATGCCCCAGCTACATCCCCTGAGGCCTCACCACTTTACTTAAAATGGTCCTACAGAAACAGCCAATTGTGTGACGTTTCCAATGCATTGAATCAGTAGTGTTAAAGTGTAATCTCCGTCCCTCCCTAGCAGATGACTGATTTAGAATACAACTCCTCCAGCTCCGTGGCTCCCAGGCTGAGCTAACTCTGAGGCATCCTGTCTAGGATAGGGCATTCTTGTCTAGGATTAGCTTCCATTTTGCCCCAGTGGTAAATTACCCTTTATTTTTTGCCTTTCCTTTCTTGCCTGGCCAAATAACCTACCACTTCTCAAACCCTAGCCTCAGGGTCTACTTCTGAGGGAACTCAAATTAATCATAGATTTCTTCTTTCTAACTAGAATTCTTACTTTTCATATAAGCCCATGCTTTTATTCTGGCTTCAAAATTTTGAATCACCTATTGAGAATTTATAGCAAAGAGACTAAGCAGATTGTAGGTAATATTGTATCCACCATAGTAATCTCCTTTCACCTTTAATAAGATAGTTTCCACCATGTTCACTGCAGTCAGCTCTCAATCCCTGTTTGTTAAGTCTAGGACGGCTTTACTTTCCAACTAAAGGTTATTTGCTTTTTGGCCACTAACAGTGCAATGCCTGGAACTCTCTATATTTATCTAGTGCAAAGTCCTTTATGTGCAGTAAACAAGAGTCTAGGGCATAATGGAATCTCACATTTCATCACGGTTGCTGTAGTACTCCTGACCTCAGCCTAGAATTTTGAGAGCACAGGGCTGCTCCCAAACAAGTGTGGTTGAGTTATTTCATTTACTTGACACTTTTGACAGAAGAGAGAGTGTTTCTTCCGAAAGGACTCATTCCTGTAGAGGTTTGATATACACTGTGAAGCACTGAGACATAATTCCGAATGCTATGGGTTTACTTTCACCCACATTACTTTAGTCTACACAATTTTTAAACTCATTTTATCACTTGGTTTTTAAATTAGCTAATGAGATGTTCATTACCTTATTTAGTGTAGTGGACAATGGTTTGTTTACACCAAGCTCATTTTGTGCTGCTGTATAATTGAAGAGTTTTCTTTTCTGAATGTAAGTTTCCCTGAAGGCATTATTGAAGAAAATGCATCTGTGGTATTTGCTTTTTGTAACTCCCTTTTTAATTTACTGACACAGGGAAATTTTATTCTCTTAACACATCTTGGGTCTGGTGCCTTCCTTTGTCTCTGAATCATATAGAGACCATAATTACTAACATTTCATGTCCCATATGAATTTCTTATGTGTCTTACTCTCTGAAAATTCATATGCACTATTTAACCACAGGAAGAAGTAAACATTTCCTTGAACTTATAAAAAGTAAAACATTCAAACCTCAAACAAGGAAACCTTCATATCATCTGGACATGTTCAAGATGAAAAGATAAGCCAGACCATCCACTAACACATGAAAAGAGATGGCCATTTTTCTCATCTTAGGGTTGAAAATTACTTTTCAATTGACATTTCCAACATCTAAAATATAGCTACCATCACATTAACCAGATATACAGCACTCTGTGCTAAAAGCACAAATCATACACATCTCTCTCTTCAGTAGCTGTGAAAAGGAAATGTAAGTGCAGGGTCAACAAGAACTTCTCCTATGGAAGAAGTCTACTAAGTGAGAGATCTCAGTACTTTAAGAGATCTCAGTACTTCTAGGATGGTCCTGTTTTTTGTCAAGCTGTATAATGAGTCCAGAAGGCTCAGGAAGAAAGCAGGAATACTTTGTTTTGTACGAAGAAAACTATTACTTCATGTAGATTTTAACATGCCTAGGACAAGAGCTAATAAGAGAGAACTAGCATCAAATTTAACTCTTGACTTTATCATTTACCAGCTATGCAACCATTTTAATACTTGAGTAACTGTTTAAACACTTGACCCTTGGTTTTCTCAACTGTTCAGTTGAGGATAATCATAACTCCCACAGAGATTTTGTGAGGAATAAGTGAAATGATGTGAGGGAAAGTATACTGTATGTTGCAAAACTACACGCCGTAATTGTGGTGGTGTGCATTTTCTGACACTGTAGTGTGTGCTAGATATTCTTCCCAGTGTTTCACATACAGTATCTCATTAAATCCTCATGGCAGACTTTGAATAAGGTATGAATATTATTCTCACTTTACTTTAAGTAACTTGAAGAGGGTCATGAGGCAGGTGAAATACAGCATAAATGGAATTTGAACCCAAACAACTGAGTAACAAAGACTATACACTCAAAGAGTGGTCCATCAACGAGTGCATGCCCACAACAAGATAGTGCAGAAATAAAAAAGTAATATTTAGAAACTTTTATAGCTACTTGATATTGTCTCAACATCCAAGTACATGACCATTTTCATAGTAATTCGTGTTTATTATATTTGTGAAATATTGGTTTGCAATGAATCAGAAAGAACAACTTGTCTTTCATAACAAATATCTTCAGAAACTACTGTAAACCACTACACTGTATGGTTGTAACTAATAATTTTGTTGAAATATTGTGAGCAATTTGTAATATAGCCTTGCTATGGGAGTTAAAAGATAGGCTTTATGAATTACAGCACCTTATTTAAGCTAAGGAATGTTCTTATGAATACTATGAAAATAAAACCAGGTCCCTAACATCAGTCCTCCTCGTCCAGGCAAGTTTCTCCTCTTTTTCCCCTCTTATTCTGAATATTAAATAGGGTACCTCCAGTATACTAATTTTACAAAACAAACACTTTGTAATACATAGACAGTATAAAGAGGTGCATGGGAATTTCACCTTTAGGAGAAAATAATTTGTATTTGCTAAACATCCCCCAAATAAGAAAAAGAGCGGAAAGTGAACACCTATTGTTGGAAAACCTGTATTTAATTAATTATAAAACAAATGGAAAATATCTTTATCATGTTTAAGGATTTTACAGTGATGCTTGGAATTACATTGAAATCACATTTTTCACCATAAGACAGTTTCTAGGTTTGGCTTGTTAAGGATAAGTGGTGGGTATTACTCTTTCATTGAAAGCCTTTATATCCATCAAGTTCATTTCATTTCCTCAAATATTTGCCATTTTCCTTTTTTCTTTGATTTTTGTCCCAAACTTTTCTCATCTAAATCCCATCTCAAAGAAAGAGCTTCTGATAGAGAAAGAAATTCCAAGAGATTATTTTAAGTATCTTCTCTGGGTTACATATGAAACCCATTGTTCCAGGCTTGTGGGGCACTTACATGAAAACCATGCTTAAATTTGGAAACTGAATTCAAACACATGTTTGATAAAGAATATGGAATCTAATTTTGTAAGAACAACAAAGGGACATATAAGCTTCTTGGATTAAACATAAATATTAAAATTTATGGAGTAAGTTACATTTGGACATTTTCATTTAAGTATAAATATCTCTGCACAGAATACAGAAACTTAATGGAGACTGACTGAAATATCAAGATTTATTTTTCTTTCTTTTCTAAAGATATATAGTTTTGCTCAGCATATCAGTCAAGACAGTAGCTTGGAATCTCAGAGATGGTAAATTCTACTCCCAAGTGTCCCATTAACTCAGTATATGACCTTGAAAGTTTTTCCAAAGTCGTTGGTACCTCAGTTTCCTTTGTAATTGGATACAGATATCCAAAATAACTAATTCATTTCACACTTTCTTTGAGGAAGAATAGAGTAGAAAAAGAGAGAAGTGAAGAATATCTGAGGTCAATGGAAATTGGTATATAACTACCATGTATTAATTGAATTCCAAGATGTATTAAATTTTAAAGGAAGTAAATAATAGTAACTGATATAGAATTAATGTAAAGAACTTAATACAGTGTTTGGCATATGGTGAACTTCAACAAACCTTAGCATTTACTGCCTTTTTAAAAATTTTCATCATTACTACTAATATAAAAGTTAGGAATCAGAGGAGCAGAGTGACTGTGAGTACTGTGGGAAAGGTGATTTACTCTAGAAAGTAGACTTTACACAATTGCAAAAAAAGGAGGAGTTAACATTTGGAAGTGGAGCTGGAGGGTTGGAGACGGGGTCATCAATCAGTGGTTCTAAGAACCAAGCATATCAATCCACCACAGCTAGAAGAGTCAGATCCAGCAAATAAAAAAAAAATTAGGATTCCCAGTTAAGTTAGAATTTCAGATAAACAACAAATGATTTCTTAGGATGAATACATACCTGTAGTGGAGGACTATATATTTAAGGATAAAGTGTCAAGATTAATACTCCAACTCATTAAGGACTGTCCTTTATTAAGGGGTATTACATTGTTACCAATATTCAATTGTTATAATTGACTTTTGCAGTATTTAAGGACATATTTATACAAAAAACTATTTGTTATTTATCTTAAATTTAAATTTAAATGAGGACTTTGTCTTTTAACTAGCAACTCTAGAGTGTGAAGGGGAAGTTCTTAGGGAGGTCTATGGAAAGGCATTTTCTCTCTGTAGGTCTCACCCTGTGGATAGTAGGTCCACAGCCCAGCATTTAGTGGTAGGCCTGGAACTGTTCTTGGTCAGCATGGTCAGTGATTAAGAAGAAGAGCTGGATGTGGATTAGAGGAGAATGAAAAGAAAAAGGAACCTACCCCTGCATCTGTCTATCACTACAACTGACTAAGCTAAAACCACCTTCAACAGATAACAGCTGCTGCTTTATTTCCACCCTCCAAATCTCATTCAGATAACTCTTTTGGCCAACAAAAGGCAAGAATTATATAGAGGAGGGGGTTATGGGAACTGTAGATCCCAGCTTAACCAAACTGACATGGTACAAATCATCCTGATGGTGATGATGAAGATGAAGGTGATGATAATGACGATATGGGTGTTTTCTCAAGGGAAGCTATTTCTTCATGGCAATTCTGAGAGACATAAAGAAAGGTTTTAATTTTCCAAGCAAATGGTAAACTAAATTAGTGTGTGGCAGAGCTCAAGTTATGTAGTATAATAGAATCACATTATGTCAAAACCCATAGGATTCCCAGACATAGTCTAGCAGTCCATCTTGAGTGTTTTCATAGGCCTCTGAATAGTCAACCATTTATACTCTCAATTCAGTTCTTGACTTGGCAGTGTGAAGACCCTACTTCTGAAAGCAAACTGAACTCTGCAATGAAGTATTATATATCTGAGGATAAAGAAGCAAAATTAATTTTCCAACCTACTATGACAATCCTTGCATACAGGATATTTAGATTGTTATCAATATTTCACTGCTATAATTGTCAAGAAAGCATCTTTACAAAATAAATATGTAGACATGAATATATTCCTTTAGAATAACTTTCTTAGTGATAAATGCTAAGGTAAAAGGTAACAATATGTGCAAAAAAGTTGACAATTTTCAAGGCAAAATATCTATTACAAAATTATTCCCCAGAAAGATTTTACCAATTATACACCCACCATCTCAGCAATGTAGGAATATCAAATTTTATCACACCCACACCAGCAGTGAGAATTATCATTAAAAAATAGATTTATTAACTTGAGAAAGAATAATGTTGTTTTAATTTTTATTTATAAGATGATATAATATATCCATGAGATTATCTATATATGGGTGAGTCAAAAATTATCTGCACTCTGGCTGTAGAATTTATTTTAATTAACTTTTAGAAAAGACAAATACATCATTTTTCAACATAATCTCCTTGTTTCTCAATACACTGTCCATCTGTCAACTGTATTCCTTTAACCATAAGAGACACTAACAAGTTCTCCAAGTGGCAACATCACATCAAACTACTGGTTCACATCACACTTTCATATTCCTTCATTAAAAAATGTTTTAGTCTGAGCTGCAAACCACAAATGCACTGCTTCTTCATCAGAAGTAAAACTTTGTCCTCGTAGGGCTGCTTTCAGGGGACCAAACAGGTGAAAGTCTGATGGAGCAAGATCAGGATTATAGGGAGGCTGCTTTAACACCTCAAAATGAAGTAATTCAGGACAGACTTAGGTTTCAAAACGTTTGTGCGAAATGAGTACCGAAGCAACTCACGGAAGAGCATAAACAGAAGTGTTTGGATATCTGCAAACAAAATTTGGACTGATACTCTAAGGAAGGTGAAAATTTCTTAAAGAGAATCATTCCTGGTGACAAGAAATGGATTTATCACCATGAGCCTGAGATAAAACAGCAGAATATGGAATGGAAACATCCTCATTTGCTGACCAAGAAAAAGTTCAAAAGTAACCATCAGTTACAGTTTTCTAGGATTCTCAAAGGCCAGTATTGGAACATTATCAGGAAAAAGTTCAATGATCAGCAGTGCTTGTTACAGTAAGATGCTTATTGAAGAGCTGAAGCCTAACCTTCGCTGCAAAGTATTTTAAAAGACATTTATATATTTTCTACTTTTTAAGGTTGTGTATTTTATACCCAAGCCTTTAGTTCATTTGACATATATTATGAAGAAAACAAATCTAACAATACCTTAATTTTCTTCAAATAATACTCTAATTATCCTAATATTTTTGACTAAAACTTCTTTATCCTGATTTAAAATGCCACTTTTATCATAAGATAAGTGTTATATGCATAATCATAGTTTAAGCACAGTGGTTGAGAATGTGAGCCCTGGAGTCAGACTACAAGGTAATTACAGTCGCTTACAATCTGTGTGACCTTAAGCAATTTATTTAATTACCTTAGCCCTACATCTCCTAATCTATAAAACTGGGATAATGTCAGGATAAAATTGTCACGACACTTACAAAAATGAATTAACATGTATAAAACTCATAGAAGAGTTCCTGGTATATAGTAAAAACAATAAATGTTAGTCATTGCTGTATAATGGGATGTAAAATGAAGCACTTACTGACACAATTTCAGATGAGCTTTTTTGATTGTTAAGGACTGAACCTGATGGTCACTCTTGAGGGAGTTCCAAATTCACACCCTTCCTCAGTATGATGTGAACCAGTAGTTTGATGTGATGTTGCCACTTGGAGAACTTGTTAGTGTCTCTTATAGCTAAAGGAATACAGTAGACTAGAATTATGTATTTGGAAACAATGGCTTGTAGATGGAATGTAAACTAATTAGAGCATGAGAGAAGAGCTAGAGTCAGAATGAGAAACAAACAGGGCCTGACACTTAGCCCTAAATTATTTTTGTATTTAAGAGATGGAAGGAAGAAAAAGAGAACTGTTAAAGAAGATAGGAAGAAAAAGTTCCGTGGGTTGGAAATTGTTCTGGAATGAATTGTGTTCCTGCCAAAATCCATATGCTGAAGCCCTAACCTCCAAAGTGGATGTATTCAGAGATAAGGTCATTAAAGAGGCAATTAAGATTGCTGATGTTCTTATAAGAAAAGAAAGAGACTCCAGCAATACACATGCACAGAATAAAGGCCATGTGAAGACACAGAGAGATGACAGCCATCTGAAAGCCAAGGAAAAATGCCTTATGGGAAATCTAATCTGCTTACACTTTGATCTGGGACTTTCAGCTTCCAGAACTGTGAGAAATGAATTTTGTTGTTTAAATCACCTAGTCTGCAATATTTTGTTATGGCAGCTCTAGCAGACTAACATGGGGACCAAGAGAAGAGAGAGTTTCTAAAAGAAAGGATTGCCCAACAAGTACTGCTGAGAGAGAAAGTAAGCTGAGAACCTAAGTGGCTAAGTGTCTGTTGAGTCAGGAAATAGGAAGTCATTGTTAATTGTGGCAAGAAACACTTTTAGTGTACTGGTAAAGGCAGATTGCAGTGAATTGAAGATTAAAGAGCAGGATTCTCTTTCTGTTAATATGCTGACTAGGTGTTGTATAATAAATAAACAATTTCCTAATTGAATGCTTATGTACAAATTTCCATCTGAACATCTTTCGATCTAGGAAATATTGCCAAATTGATTCCCTCTATACTTCCTAGCTTAAATTTAAATTAGTCACTGCTCCTATATACCTAGTATCTTGTAAATTTCTTATGGTAGTATGTATCTAAATGTTCTGGTCAGCAATCCCAGGGTGTGTGTGTGTGTGTGTGTGTGTGTGTGTGTGTGTGTGTGTGTGGTCTGGAGGGGATTCCCCATACCACCAAGCAATCTCAGACACCAGCTGGGTGTCTTGCAATTCAATTCATTTATGATACTATCCATCCAAAATGGTGTCAGATTCCACAAGTTAAGGACTCTGCCCCCTCACTCCCACTCCACTTTAAACTTCACCAGGGCTTCTGACTGAATGGCCATAAAGCAAATACTTGGGTTTGATTAATTTGCTAGAGAGGCTTAGAGAACTCAGAAAAACATTATACTTACTAGATTACTGGTTTATTATGAAAGGACATAACTTTGCCAGATGTAAGAGATGCATAGGACAGAGTATGGGAAAGGGTGGAGGGCCTTCCATAGAGGGCCTCTATGAGTGTGCCACTCTCCCCAAATCTCCTTGTGTTCCCCAACCTTGAAGCTTTCTGAACACAGTTCTTTTGGGTTTTTATGGAGGCTTCATTACATAGGCATGGTTGATGAAGTCATTTACTATTATTGCTAATTGAATTCAATTTCCAGCACCTCTCTCCCCACCCCAGAGGTGAGGGTGTAGGACTGAAAGTTCCAACTCTTTAACCACAAGGTTGATTCTCCTGGCAAACAGCTCTCATCCCTAGATGTGGTCCAAAATTCACCTCACTAATAAAACAAAATACACTTTTTCAGTCTTATCACTTAGAAAATTCCAAGGGTTTTAGGAGCTCTGTGCCAGGAACAATAGATAAAGACCAAACATATATTTCTTATTATAAATGACAATATCCTAGTAATTTGTACTTGCTTATTTGATTTTCTCTCTCACAAGACAGTAAGCAATGTGAGAACAGGGCCCATATTTGGTTTTTCTATTATGTATGACTAAAATACAGTAGACATTCAGTATGTATTAAATAAAATTGAATTTCACTCAACAGTATGGCACTCATATTTTTACATGTAAATTATTTTAATGACCGAATTTATTTTATGTATAAGTTTATCATAATTTATGCCAATTCCACTCATAAATTACACTGTTTGGAATAGTCTAATCAGTTTAGAATTTAATTCTTCCATAAAATTTTAAGAAATTATTCAGAAAAATTAGTTTCAGGCTGTGCTTTTTTTTGCCAGTAGTTTCCTATTTTTTAAAAGAATTTCTCCATGGTATTATTTTATTCAATTTCCCACTCTATATAACATTCTCACTTTTAATCAATCTTATGTTAAGCAAAATTATTTCATATTTTTATTTTAAAGTTGGTTCTTTTTACATAAAGTAAACTTTATTGAGCTATAATTTACATACAATAAAATGTACTTATTGAAGTGTAGAGTTTGATGATTTTTTTTTTACAAATGTATATACCATGTATCCACCACCATAAACAAGATACAGAACATTTCTATCACTCAGAAAAGTTCCTTCACATGCCTTTGTAGTCAATAACCTCCATCCGTGCCCAAGGCAACCACTGATCTACTGTGTCACTTTACATGAGAATCTCTTATAAATTGAATCACATGGCACATATTTAGCAGAGTATGGTGTTACAATCATTCATTCATGTAATTTTATGTATCAATTGTTGATTTATTTTTATTGCTGAGTAGTATCTTTTTAATAAATATACCATAATTTAGTTATTCATTAAATGATGAATATTTCAGATATTGTCAGGTATTTTAGTTTCCTATTGCTCTTGTAATAAATTTGTAGATACTTGGTGGCTTAAAACATCACAAATTTATTATCTTACAGTTCTGGAGATCAGACTTGCAAAATGGGTGTCATGAGGTTAAAAATCAAGGTGTAGCAGAACTTCATCCCTTCCGGAACTTTGAAGGCAGCCTTTTCTGAGCTTCTAGAGGCAGCCCAGTTCCTTAGCTTCTGGACTCCCTCCATCTTCAAAGCCAAGACATGTTCCTCACGTCTTTTCACCTCTGCCTTGCCTGCTTTCCTTTTCCATTTATAAGAACACTTGTGATTATATTGGGTCCATATAAATCATCTAGGATAATCCTCCCCCCTCCCATCCAAGGCCCTTAACTGCATCTGCAAAGTACTTTTTGCCATAATAAAGTAATATATTCACAGGCTCCAGTGATTAAGACAAAGACATTGTTTCAAGGTCATTATTCTGCCTACCACACAAAGTAAAATATATTATGAATGGAGCTATCAAGAACATTTGTAAACAAATCTTTTTGTGGACCTATGTTTTTACTTCATTTAGTTGGGGAATTGTTGATTCATATGGTAGTTTAGCTTAATTAGAAACTGCCAGTTTTTCAAAATGGTTGTTCTAGATTACACACTCACTGACACTGTATAAGTTTTCACTTATTCCATATCTTTGACAACCATTAGCATTGTCAAACTTTTAAATTTTAGCCATTTAATGGGTATTTAATGTCTTAATTGTGATTTTAATTTGCATTTCCTTAACTACTACATTGAACATCTTTTCACAAAATAATTGGCCAAGCATATATCATTTTATATAAAGTATATGTTCACATTTTTGGCTATTTTAATTGTTTTTTGTTGTCTTCCTATTAATGAATGGCAAACATGTATGTGTACAAGTTCTTTGTCAAATATACATATTTCAATATTGTCTCTAAATCTTTAGATTTCCTTCTTATTTTCTTTATAGATGTTTTTCAATAAGCAGAAGTTTATACATTTAGGGTAATTCAATTTTCCAATCTTTTTCTTTTTAGTATTAGTGAGTATTTTGTGGATGCCAATGTCATGAAGATTCCCAACCCCTCAAACTTGTTTATACTTCTAGGTTTTACACTTAAATCTATGATCTATTCTGAGCTAAATTTTGTGATTGGTCTTAAGTAAAGGTCAAAGTTCATTTTATTTTTTATAGAAATACACAGTGGTTTCAGTGCCGTTTACTAAAAATACTATTTGCTTTTCTATTGATATGCATTGGCATCTGCATCAAAAATCAATTAAAGAGTTGTATTTAGGATTTTAAATATAATTTAAAATCTCTTAGTAAATACGTATTTCTTATTTTTCCTCTCTCCATATTTTTCTTCTGAGATACTTCCCGATATGTACCTACTCTTAAAATATTTTAAATTAATTAGATTTTTCAATACTCTTGAATAACAAATTTATAAATAAATTCTATATTTTTTCTCTTTTGTATCAGACTCTGCTTTTATCAACTCATTTGTCCATGGTAAAATTACCATAGTTATAGAAAATAATGCCTATGTACTATAAGAATTATTTACAAATTTGTTAGGAAAAAATTAGACTTCAATAAAGTAGTTGAATGGAAAGTTAATATATAAAAGTCCAGTTAAAAAACAGAATGTTAGAAAAAGAATATCTTTCAAAAAACCATGAAACATGATAAAATTTATAACAGATATAAATTTTACAAGTTGTATCAGACCGAATTTAAAAATCTTTTTTAAAAATATATAATTAAACATAAAAGAATTTGAATAACTGAAAAAACATCTTAAGCTCTTTGATAGGAAGATCTAATACAATGGATATATCACTTCTTACTAAACTAATTTATATATTTAACAAAATCCTAAACAACACAACAAGGGGATTCTATTTTTTGCATGCTTCCTTTTGGAGTTTTTAGTTAGGGATTTGATTTTGTATGCCTGTAGAAAACTAAACAAACTTATAGTAAGTCCATATTGTAAAATAAATATGTAAAGATAGCTAGGAAATTTTCTAAGAATAGAGAAAATTAGGAAAATCTAATAAAAGCATACCTTATTTTATTGCACCTTGCTTTATTGTGCTTTACAAATATTGCACTTTTTCCAAATTGAAAGTTTGTGGCAACCCTGCATAAAGCTATCAGTGCCACTTTTCCAACAGTTGCTCACTTTGTGCCTCTGTGTCACATTTTGGTAACTCTTGCAATATTTCAAACTTTTTTCATTATTATTATATGTAAGGGTGATCTATGATTAGTGATCTTTGATGTTACTACTATGACTCACTGAAAGCTCAGATGATGGTTAGCATTTTTTAACAATAAAGCAGTTTTTAATTAAAGTATGTACTTTTTTTTTAGGCATACTGCTACTGCACACTTAATAGACTACAGTATAGTGTAAATATAACTTTCAAATGCACTCAGAAACCCCAAAATTCAAGTGACTAGCTTTATTGCAATATTTACAGTGGTCTGGAATCCAACCCACAGTATCTCCGAGGTATGCCAGTAAAAGGGGTAGATGGTCATACAGTTTTAAAATACATTATATATGTGTGTGTGTGTATATATATATATTTATATATATATATATATATAAAATTTTGAAATTTTAGCACTTAAGATGAATAAATGTTTACATGGGTAATAGAGGTAAATTAGACCAAACAATGAAACAAGGTAAAAAGAAAATAGATTCAAACATGATTGGCTTTACTTTATGGTAATGATTCCAGTTCAAATTAGTGGGGAACACGGGGATAATTCTATAAATCATGTAGATAAAATTAGAGCTAGCCCTTACCTCATTCCTTACAACAAAATCCATTATGATGGAGGAAAGATTTAAAGTAAACATAAAAGTTCTAGAAAGAAAGCACTGTGGATTTATTTACAGCATTGAAATGAGAAAAGCCTTTTTAAATTGGACATAAAATCTAGAGGCCTTAAAAAAATAGATAACACTGACTACATAGAAATAAAATATATATTTAAAAAATTACCATGAACAAAGTTAAAAGGCCAACAGCAAACTAGAAAACAATTTTGCAACACATATAACAGATGAGAAGTAAATTTTCCAAAGGCCTGCCTAAGGGAGCGTTGAAGATGGCAGAGTAGAAGGACATGCACACACTCACTCTTGCAAGAGCACCAAAATTACAACTAACTGCTGAACAATCATTGACTGAAAGACACTGGAACTCACCAAAAAAGACATCCCACATCCAGAGACAAAGGAGAAGCCACAATGAGATGGTAGGAGGGGCGCAAGCACGTTAAAATCAAATCCCATAAATGTGGGGTGGGTGACTCACAAACTGGAGAACAGTTATACCACAGAAGTCCACCCACTAAGGTGAGGGTTCTGAGCCCCACATCAGGCTTCCCAACCTGGGGGTCTGGCAATGGGAGGAGGAATCCCCAGAGAATCAGATTTTGAAAGCCAGAGGGATTTGATTGCAGGACCTCCACAGGACTGGGGGAAACAGAGACCCACTCTTGGAGGGCACACAAAAAATAGTGTGCTCACAGGCACCCAGGGGGAAGCAGCAGTGACCCCATAGGAGACTGAACCAGACCTACCTGCTGGTGTTGGAGGGTTGCCTGCAGAGGTGGGGGGCAGCTGTGGCTCACCGAGGAGACAGGGGCACTGGCAGCAGGGGTTCTGGGAAGTGCTCATTGGAGTGAGCCCTCCCAGAGGCTGCCATTAGCTCCATCAAAGAGCCTGTAAGCTCCAGTGCTGAGTAGCCTCAGGCCAAACAACCAACAAGGTGGGAACACAGCCCCATCCATTGGCAGACAAGCAGATTAAAGTTTTACTGAGTTCTGCCCATCAAATTGGATAAAGTTTTACTGAGCTCAGCCCAACCCACCATCCTTCCCTCCCATCAGGAAGCACACATGAGCCTTCTAGATAGCTTCCTCCACAAGAGGGCAGACAGCAGTATCAAGCAGTATCAGCAATATTTCATTCTGTGGAACTGAAAACCACAGCCACAGAAAGATAGAGAAAGTGATAAAACCCTAGAAAAACAACTAAATGAAGAGGAGACAGGCACCCTTACAGAAAAAGAATTCAGAATAATGATGGTGAAGATGATCCAGGACTTTGAATAAAGACTGGATGCAAATATCAAAAATTTGCAAGAAAAGTTTACCAAAGACCTAGAAGAATTAAAAAGCAAACAAACAGAGATATGCAACACAATAACTGAAATGAAAAATACACTAGAAGGAACCAATAGCAGATTAACTGATGCAGAAGGGCGAATAAGTGACCTGGAAGACAGAATGCTGATAATCACTGATGTGGAAAAGAATAAAGATAAAAGAATGAAAAGAACTGAAGACAGCCTAAGAGACCTCTGGGACAATATTAAACACACCAACATTCGCATTATAGGGGTCCCAGAAGGAGAAGAGAGAGAGAAAGGACCCAAGAAAATATTGGAAGAGATTCTAGTTGACAACTTCCCTAACATGGGAAAGGAAATAGCTACCCAAGTTCAGGAAGCGCAGAGAGTCCCAGGCAGGATAAACCCAAGGAGAGACATGCCAAGACATATAGCAGTCAAACTGACAAAAATTAAAGACAGAGAAATGTTATTAAAAGCAACAGGGGAAAAGGGACAAATAACATACAAGAGAACTCCCATAAGGTTAACAGCTGATTTCTCAGCAGAAACTCTGCAAGCCAGAAGGGAGTGGCATGATATATTTCAAGTGATGAAAGGGAAGAACCTACAACCAAGAATACTCTACCCAGCAAGGATCTCATTCATATTCAACAGAGAAATCCAAAGCTTTAGAGGCAAGCAACAGCTAAGAGAATTCAGCACCACCAAACCAGCCCTACAACAAATGCTAAAGGAACTTCTCTAAGTGGGAAACAGAAGAGAAGAAAAGGACCTACAAAAAAATACACAAAACAATTAAGAAAGTGGTAATAGGAACACACATATCAATAATTACTTTGAATGTAAATGGACTAAATGCACCAACCAAAAGACACAGACTGGCTGAATGGATACAAAAACAAGACCCATATATATGCTGTCTACAAGAGACCCACTTCAGACCTAGGGAAACATAGAGACTGAAAGTGAGGGGATGGAAAAAATATTCCATGTAAATGGAAATCAATAGAAAGCTGGAGTAGCAATACTCATATCAGATAAAATAGACTTTAAAATAAAAAATATTACAAGACAAAAGAAAGGACACTACATAAAGATCAAGGGATCCATCCAAGAAGAGGAGATAACAATTATAAATATATATGCACCCAATAAAGGAGCACCTCAAGGCAAATGGTAACAACTAAGAAAGAGGAAATCGACAGTAACACAATCATAGTGGGGGACTTTAACACCCCACTGACACCAATGGACAGATCATCCACACAGAAAATTAATAAGGAAACACAAGCTTTATAGAACACAATAAACCAGCTTGATTTAATAGATATCTATAGGATATTACATCCCAAAACACTAGATTACACATTTTTCTCAACTGCACATGGAACTTTCTCCAGGATAGACCACATTTTGGGTCACAAATCAAGCCTTGGTAAATTTAAGAAAATTGAAATTATATCAAGCATCTTTTCTGACCACAAAGCTCTGAGATTAGAAATCAGTTACAGGAAAAAAAAAAAAAAAAAACTGTAAAAAACGCAAACACATGGAGGCTAAACAACACGCTACTAAATAACCAAGAGATCACTGAAGAAATCAAAGAGGAAATCAAAAAATACCTAGAGACAAATGACAATGAAAACACAATGATCCAAAACCTATAGGATGCAGCAACATCAGTTCTAAGAGGGAAGTTCATAGCAATACAATCCTACCTCCAGAAACAAGAAAAATCCCAAATAAACAATCTAACCTTACACCTAAAGAAACTAAAGAAAGAAGAGCAAACAAAACCCAAAATTAGTAGATGGAGAGAAATCATAAAGAGCAGAGCAGAAATATATGAAACAGAAACAAAGAAAACAATAGCAAAAATCAATAAAACTAAAAGCTGGTTCTTTAAGAAGATAAACAAAGTTGATAAATCTCTAGCAAGACTCATCAAGAAAAAGAGGGAGAGCACTCAAATCAATAAAATTAGAAATGAAACAGGAGAAGTTACAATGGACACCACAGAAATAAAAAGCACCATAAGAGACTACTACAAGCAACTATTTGCCAATAAAATGGGCAACCTGGATGAAATGGACAGATTCTTAGAAAGGGTTAACCTTCCAAGACTGAATCAGGAAGAAATAGAAAATATGAACAGACCAATCATAAGTAATGACATTGAAACTGTGATTAAAAATCTTCCAACAAACAAAAGTCCAGGACCAGATATATTCACAGGTGAATTTTATCAAACATTTAGAGAAGAGCTAACACCCATCCTTCTCAAACTCTTCCAAAAAATTGCAGAGGAAGGAACACTCCCAAACTCATTTTATGAGGCCAGCATCACCCTGATACCAAAACCAGACAAAGATACTAAAAAAAAAAAAACAAAATTACAGACCAATATCACTGATGAATTTAGATGCAAAAATCCTCAACAAAATATCAGCCAACAGAATCCAACAACACATTAAAACACCATGATCAAGTGGGGTTTATCCCTGGGATGCAAGGATTCTTCAATATATGTAAATCAATTGATGTGATACACCATATTAACAAATTGAAGGATAAAAGCCACATGATTATCTCAATAGATGCAGAAAAAGCTTTTGACAAAATTCAACACCCATTTATGATAAAAACTCTCCAGAAGGTGGGCATAGAGGGAACTACCTCAAGATAATATAGGCCATATATGACAAACCCACAGAAAACATCATTCTCAATGGTGAAAAACTGAAAGCATTCCCTCTAAGATCAGGAACAAGACAAAGATGTCCACTCTCACCACTACTATTCAGCATAGTTTTTGGAAGTCCTTGCCACAGCAATCAGAGAAGAAAAAGAAATAACAGGAATCCAAATGGGAAAAGAAGAAGTAAAACTGTCACTGTTCACAGATGACATGATACTATACACAGAAAATCCTAAAGATGCCACCAGAAAACTAGTTGAGCTAATCAATGAATCTGGTAAAGTTGCAAGGTACAAAATTAACACACAGAAATCTCTTGCATTTCTATACACTAATAATGAAAGAGCAGAAAGAGAAATTAAGGAAACAATCCCATTCACCACTGCAACAAAAAGAATAAAATATCTAGGAATAAACCTAATTAAGGAGGTAAAAGACCTGTACTCAGAAAACTATAAGACACTAATGAAAGAAATCAAAGATGACACAAACAGATGGAGAGATATACCATGTTCTTGGATTGGAAGAATCAACATTGTGAAAATGACTGTACTACCCAAAGCAACTTACAGATTCAAGGCAATCCCTATCAAATTACCAATGGCACTATTCACAGAACTAGAACAAGAAATTTTATGATTTGTATGAAAATGCAAAAGACCCTAAATAGCCAAAGCAATCTTGAGAAGGAAAGATGGAGTTGGTGGAATCAGGCTTCCTGACTTCAGGCTACACCACAAGGCTACAGTGTTCAAGACAGTATGGTACTGGCACAAACACAGAAATATCAGTCAATGAAACAGGATAGAAAGCCCAGAGATAAACTATGGTCAACTAATCTATGACAAAGGAGGCAAGGATATACAATGGAGAAAAGGCAGCCTCTTCATTAAGTGGTGCTGGGAAAATTGGACAGCTACATGTAAAAGAATGAAATTGGAACACTCCCTAACACTATACACAAAAATAAACTCAAAATGGATTAAAGACCTAAATGTAAGGCCAGACACTATAAAACTCTTAGAGGAAAACATAGGAAGGACACTTCAACACAAATCACAGCAAGATCTTTTTTGATCCACCTCCTAGAGTAATGGAAATAAAAACAAAAATAAATAAATGAGAACTAATGAAACTTCAAATCTTCTGCACAGCAAAGGAAACTATAAGCAAGATGAAAAGACAACCCTCAGAATGGGAGAAAATATTTTCAAACTAATCAACAGACAAAGGATTCATCCCCAAATTATATAAACAGTTCATCCAGCTCAATATCAAAAAAACAAACCACCCAATCAAAAAATGGGCAGAAGACCTATGTAGGCATTTCTCCAAAGAAGACATACAGATGGCCAAGAGGCACATGAAAATCTACTCAACATCACTAATTATTAGAGAAATGCAAATCAAAACTACAATGAGGTATCACCTCACACCAGTGAGAATGGGCATCCTCAGAAAATTTACAAACAGTAAATGCTGGAGAGGGTGTGGAGAAAAGGGAACGCTCTTGCACTGTTGGTGGGAATGCAAATTGATACAGCCACTATGGAGAACAGTATGGAAGTTCCTTGCAAAACTAAAAATAGAGTTACCATATGACCCAGCAATCCCACTACTGGGCATATACCCAAAGAATGCCATAATTCAAAAAGACACATGCACTCTAACGTTCATTGCAGCACCTTTTACAACCTAAATGTCCATCAACAGATGAATGGATAAAAAAGATGTTGTACATATATACAATGGAATATTACTCAGCTGTAAAAAGCAATGAAACTGGGACATTTGTAGAGACATGGATGGACCTAGAGACTGTCATACAGAGTGAAGTGAGTCGAAAGAGAAAAACAAATATCGTATATTAACACATATATGCAGACTATAGAAAAATGGTACAAATCAACCGGTTTGCAAGGCAGAAATAGAGACACAGATGTAGAGAACAAACATATGGACACCAGTGGAGAAAGTGGGGAGGGTTGGGGGGAATGAATTGGGAGATTGGGATTGCCATATGTACATTATTAATAAGAAAAAAAAATATTCACTCTAAATATATGCAGTTTATTGTATGTTAACTGTATGTCAATAAAAGTTCTTTTTAAGAAATGCATATATAAAACACTAAAGAAGCAGTAAGAGTTATAAACAGGCAATGAACAGAAAAGAAATACAAATGTGAACTAAATATATAATTGAGCCTTACTAATATTATATAAAATAAATTATTTAGCAAAAGTTTTTGAACACCTCTTCTAAATGTTAGGAAAACAGTCATTAACAAAATGCACAAATCTCAGCCCTAATAGAAGTCATATTCCAATAGACAAAATAAATGAACAGACCATAGTTTATTAGATAAGGGTTGAGTACTACGGAAAAAAGAAAGCAGTGAATGTGAGTTCTAAAAAAAGAGAGGAGGACTGAGATGTTAAATATGGCCGCCAAAGATGGCTTCCAATAAAGTGAAATACTAAATTTCACAATTTCACACCCCAAAGAAATATGTGTTCTGCAAAAAAATATACAAGAATGTTTGTAGAATCAGTATATGTAATAGCAAACAATTTTAAACTACTCTATCAATGATATCAACACGAATAAATAAATATTTTAGTGAATTCACACAATAGAATTATACACAGCAACGAATCTCAACCTATCACACTTATAATAAAGCAACATGTTGGAATCTCAGCAACATTATGATAAGAGAAAAACAAGTCAGTTAAGAGAACCTCCAAGTATAAACCCAGGCAAAATCCATATGGGTTTAAAAGTTAGAATAGTGCTTACCTTTGGGGAGGAGTGTGCATGGGAATGAGCAGTGGTCACACAATTCTGTTCTCATGGGATAATTTCACTGAGCTGTTCAATTACAACTTTTTAAAAAATGTAGGTTATACTTCAACTTCAAGAAATTAAAAAATCCCCTATCTGTATACCCAGTGTTCTTTTATTATTCTTGAGGTTTAAAAACGGAACTAGGATATATGTAGGTATTTTTATCTTTTCATTAGCTATTCCTACTGCTCGTGAGCATTCTATGTACACCTAGGCCTTTCTCAGACCAGGAAAGCTGCTTCAGTGTTTTCCCTCTCTTGTTTAAAAAGAAATATTACATCTTTCATTGGCTCTCCTGTCTCTTGTCTTAAATATCTACTCTAGTCATTCTTATTTTCTTTACGCATTTGAATATTTCTGCTGCACTTTGAGAGTAATTACCATTTGTCTTTCTAATCAGTCATTTAATTTTCTGAATTACCAATTTACTTCTGAACTCCTAAGTATGATTTTCATTCTAAAATTGCTTTGTCATTTCCTAATTTGAAAGTCATTAAGGCTGTTTGCATATGTTTAGGTTTCTTTTTTTTCAGATCACAGAGATTGTACTTTTTTCTGTTAAAAATCAGTCATGGTCACATGACTTGGTTTGACCCATAAAATGTGAAGAGTCATGCACTATTTGTCACATTCTTCTTCATAATTCCTGTGCTCTGTGATTAGCAACACTCCAGTTAGTATTCCTTCATCATACCGGGTCCTAGAGTAAAGACAACTTGGAACACAGCCTGTTGTCAGCTCATGTTATGTATGTGGCGTAAGAAAGAAATAAAATCATCCTGTTTTAAGCCACTGACATTTTTGACATTTGTTAATGTGGCAATACCGTGCCTATCCTGACTGATAGATCATATAACCAGTCCCAACCTTTCCTAATATTACAGCAATACGTTATATATATATCTCCTCACTGTATATCTGGTTATTAATAGAATTTTCGAGCATGCTAAAAAGCTGGTAAGTTTAAATTTACATCAATAATTAAGATATGGAACAACCTGAGAGGAGAAAGGTCAAGTTGAGCTTAATGCCATCAGAGGAGCATTTGCTATGCTTCCTCCCTTCTGTGTTTAGTAAAGCTACTTTACCAGAGGTTGATTTTCTGGATCCAGCTTCTGTTTGGCTGGAGCAGGTTCATGCTGTGTCTGTGCTCAGTCCCTTACATGGTGCCCACTACATCAGAGACAAGCCCATATGGCACTACTAACAAGCTCTTGACCCCTGCTGGGATCTGTGCAAAACTTGAAGGCTTCCTGTATTGTTGTTTTGTAACTTTTACTTTTGTAATATTTATAATTATTTAAATAATGCATGTCTGTGTGAATAAATCAAATAACCAGCTTGGCCTATCATAATTCCTATACGTCCTCGCCCCACCCTGTTCAAACCCTTAGTCCCGCTCCCCAGGAGCAGCCTGATTTACCTTCTGTTACCGTCAAAACACTAAATAATGTACTTATATCTCTGTCTCGATTTAAACATTCCAAATAAGTATTGATTGATTTTCTAAAATTACAAGAAAAGAAAGTTTTGCTTAGTCAACCTTGAACCTTCTCCACTTCTCTTCTCAATGCTTGTTGTGATTCTTCTATTTGCTATTATATTATATTTAATATTTTAAATATCTGTGCCCCTATATTTCCTTCCACAATACTTCTGGTATTCCATTTCCCGTTGTCTGTGTGTTATTATTTTACATTTATACTGACTTTTTTAATACTTACATTCATTCTGCATCCACAACTGTCTTACACAATTTATATTTATGTTTATATTTATATTTACATTTATATTCAATATTTATATATTTACACAGTAAGTCCGTGGGTTGACTAAAGTTGAAAACTACTTAAACATTATTAAATTATTATGAATAAATGCTAGGATTACATTCACTTCCTATGTGAAAAATACCATAACACCTGAGCCCCTTAGAAGAGAATGTTAGGAGCATCAAGATGAAGATAAATTCTCTTATATTCCAACAGTAGCTTGAAAATGTTGGAATTTCATATTGCCTTTCCTTTTATTTTGAATATCATGCTTTATCATGCCTCAAGTTTGTTGTATCTCCTTAATCATACAATTCCTTTCAAGTAATCTTTTGTCTTCAGAGATCTCCTTCCCAGAGCCCACCATTCTCCTACTGCACTGTAGACCTAATTCACCACTGTCATCCTGAGACTTCCCTTCACTGCTCTGCTTTATTGTTCTTATGTCTTTTTGTTTCTTAATCTACTCCGTCGTTTTACCAGAGTACAAAGTCAGCTAACTTTACAAAGTGAGATTTGGGAGGTGTGGCTGCAAATTTGTTAATGTGGCACTGAGTTGCCTCCTCAATATCTATTCTTCTCTTTCTTGGGAACAGAGTCCCAATTTTTTTTTCAGGTTGAAAAGTACCCAAATAAAAGATCCCACCTTGCAGACAGGTAAGTCTAATAACTTAAGGAGGCATTATTAAGTGCAATTTCAGGGAAATTGCTTAGATGTGTAAAAATAGCTGGTAAGCCCTCTATACATATAGATGCATCTACTTCTAACAGGAATACAGAAGTGACAGGAGGAACTCCAGCAGTCATTTGAAACATGAGGCAATCTTGAGCATGGAAGCCAGGCACTAGGAATAAGAAAAAGACAGATGAGAGCCTGGGTCCTTGTTGACAACATAGAACTGCTATATCAGCCCTGTTAACAATAAATTGTACTTACAATATATGGCTACTGGCTACAAATATATCGTATAATGAAGAGAGAAAAACATATCCCATTTAAGTTACTGCTACTTCTGATCTCAGTTGTCAGCTACTGAATACAATTATATATTGAGAACAGTGGTAAAATTTCTAGGCTCTTAAACACCTAAAATTATCGCAATTCTGTCACACTTGGTTACTGTATTTTGTGATTATAGAATTCAAGGTTGAAACTTCTTTTCCTTCAATGCTGTAGGCATTTCTCTGTTCTCTTCTAGCATTCAGTGTCACTGGTAGGAATTTTGATGCAGCTCTGATTTTCATTTCTTTATGGACAATTCATTTTTTCTTTCTGAGAGATTTTAGAAGGCTTTGGTTCTTCTTGATGTTCTAAAACATTCCAAGATTGTGTCTGGATGTGAGCTTCTCTGTTCTTTCATTCTTTTATTTTTGTGAATGTGGGTCTTCTAGTAATATCCTATACTAGATTCAGTTTTTTAAATAAAGCTGATCCATGACGTAAAATAGAATCCAAGTGGTATGTTTCCTTAGTACTTCCCTTAGCCCCAGCCCTCTCTTTTCGTCAATAAGCTTTCTGTTCTATGTATTAAAAACCCAGCAAAATGTTATTGACTCACTTAATTGAAATAAGCAGGGTTAGTCAAAGTTCAGGCATGGCTCTATTCTAGGCTCAGATACAGTCAGTCTTCAATCTCTCCATCTCTTGGTTCAGTTTTCTTCTTTGGCTTTATTCTTGTGGTGGTGTCCAGCAGCTCCACGCTTACACTGATCCACAATCAAGTCTGGAAGAAGAGGAGTTTCCCAGAATTTAGTCATATCTGTTTCACTTTGTGTATTTTCCTTTCCTGTTATAATCTCTGTTACACTTTTAGTACACAAGCTTCAGACATGAACCTATCTCTGAATCAGTCATGGAAGTCAAAGGGATTCAATGCTCTGATTGTCTAGGACCAAGAGTGGTATGGCGGACGTTGCTAGTTTCACTGAAAATCCATTCTCCTTTTCTTCCCTTATAAAGACAAGTATCAGATTGGCCTCATGGCTTCATTTCCTAGCCTCAATTGAAGCTAGGTGTATGCTTATGGCTATGGTCCGATCAATAGCAAGTAAAAACTGGTGCATGCTACTTCGGGAAAGTGAATTTAAAGGGACGTGATGGAACAGCAACAAACACGATGGAGCTTAGATCTGTAACACCAAAGGGCATAGTGCCAGTCTTGGTCTCTCTTCAGTCTCAATTTACATGAAAAAATAAAACCTTTTTTTAGTTGTTATCTTGAATTTTCCGTCATTCACAACTAAATTCAATGTTTTTAATACACTAACTGTCAGCTCCATCCCAACCATATGTACTAACAGTAGACATATGTGGCTTACATGAGCACACACACACAAATAAGAACTACTAAATTCACTCTAAAAAGTATTGGTAATTATTTCTGATCAAGAAAATACAAAAGATGAGCGTGCAGAGCATACAGGTGAACTAGGGAGGGATTATGCGACTAACTTTTGGTGAAGCAGTTGCCTTGTAGCAGGATGTGCCCTGTGTCAGTCCTCCACTCCAGCATTCAGTGGACCTCATATGCAGTAGATGTTCCTTGAAGTGTGTGCTGTAAGGAAGGCACCCTTCTCCAGTTTCCAGCACATGCCAGCTTTTCTTTATTTCAATACTGTTTGTCATTATAAATTGAATTTCAGCCCATACCCTAACCATTACCTGGAAGTCTACAAAACATTTTCCCATAAACTTTTATAAAGCAATTTAATTATTAAAACCAATTCTTCTGTTTAAAATAAAAGCCTTTAGAAGGCTGTCAGCTATTTTGATATATATAATGTTTGAAGGAACTTCTTTCCTTTTTAGTTTCTTTACTGTGTAATTAATTCTCTTGAAAGTGGATATGGGGAAAAGGAAGTTACATTTCATTTTTTTTTATTATCAATATCCCTTTTTAGAAAACTAGAAAAAAAACCACTTTTCACTCATTTTCAGATTTATCTTTTCCAAAGAAATATATTTGCATTATTATGATAAATCCTAAAACAAACAAAAATGTACATTAAAAAAAAAAAACAAAAAAACCTTACGAGACAAACCTGGAAACAGACCAGGACTGGCAATTAAGAAAGCAGGAGTTTACAACGAGCTCTCTTGCTCACCATCTGTGTGCCCACGTAATAGTCATTTGAGAACCTGAGATGCTTCACATCCCCGTCATCTTATGTTATAGCCAGAATCAAATTCCTTCAGCCATCTAAGTTTATCTACGTTCATAACCCCCACACTGCACTGAGCTTCCTTTCTTCAAATCTCCAGTCCTAGTTCTCTTCCAACTCTGTAACGGTCTCCTTCTAGATTCCTATGTTAAAGCAGTTAAATTCTCCCATATTTGTAGGTTTCACAGGCCTTTCCCTTCATCTTCTTACCTTGGCCTTACTCCACTCCTCCCACGACTCCCCATCTTTCCCCCACTACACTCACATCCCTGCCTGTATTTTATAATATCTGTTCTGCTCTCTGAACCTATGGATACATGATTGCCTCCCTGATCCTCTCCTAGTCATTCCACCACTCTGTACTCTTCTTTGTGCTTTTAGCTTAAAACTCGTGGCATTTCACTGTTATCAATGTACAACTAAGACTAATATTTTCAGTCCAGGCATCCCCTAACTTTTTACTCGACAAACCTAGAACACACCATCTTTCATTAAATCTGCTGTTGAAAACTGAAGTGCACATTGATGCCACTAACACCTGAGACTTCCAAACATAAATAAGCTTCCATCCCTTCCAGTGAATATATCCCCTTCCCCACAGTATATATGTCATATCATCACAATTCAAGTCCTGAATCCCATAGCCCCTCTACCCACTGAAGGAGAAAATAGAGATTATAATACGGGAACTAGATCTGTGCTCTGCCCCTAAATCTACAAAATCATCAGTAGCTGTAAACATCTCTCCTGCCTCCATTTCCATCAGAGAAATGGTATCCACACTCCTCCATAATGTGGTGTTCTGGTTCTTGTTCCCTCCTGTATCCTCAAAGACGTGAGTCTATCAGTTATCCTCTAGGATTTCCAATATCTCCTTGTATGCTGCTCTTTCTTGTTAATATTTAGACATACTCAAGACTCTCCTAATTAGAGCAAATAAATAAACCTCTTCTGAGTTGTGTGTTTATCTCTCTGCTGCCCTTTCTCTTCTTTCATTTACACCCTAATTTCTTTGAAGTGTTGGGTACACTCACTGTCTCCACCTTCTTATCTCCCACTTATCTTCGATTAACCAATGTAGCCTTCATCCATCCTTCCAGGAAATCTGTTCTCACCAAGGTCACCAGTAATCTCATCTGTTTAATCAGTTATTTAATTCCTTATCTTTCTTGACTTCTAAGAGTTTGAAATTATCAATCATTTCCTCTTTCTTAAGGCTCTGCTCATTGGACCACTTGATGTAATAATTTTATTTTTTCTAAGAATTCTCATGCTGCTTTCCTCACTTTCTTATTTGGTTCCCCTCTCCTTGTATTTATGCCTTTGATTTTGTAGCCCAAGGTCCTTTATCTTTTTCTCTTCTAACTCTAAACCACTGGTTGCTAACCACTTTGAAAACAAACAGTAAAAACAAACAAACAACAACAACAAAAAATGAATGCAATGATTTTTACATACGTCAGGGATTTTTACCAATTTTCTAATGTTCTTCCATGGGTCCTGCGTCACACGTTTCCTCAAGTGTTCAAGTTCACTCCCATGTATTCAAGAACCTCTTCTATGCTCTTTACTCTATGTCAGTATCTCCCACCATCATCCTCACCTTCCTTCTAAATCCTACCTGGATGTTCTCTCACACACCTCATACTCATTGTGTCAAGAGGAATCCCACCCGCTTCCTCCCTGCCACCAAACTGGATTCCATTCTTACTGCTAGAGATGAAGTTTCATGAGCTAAGGACCGTGTCCATATTCTTATTGTTCTGTTCCCAGCACCCAGAATAGTGCCTGGCACATGGTAGGCACCCAGTGAATTTTGACTGAATGAAGGAATTAACATGTCTTAGCTCAAGGAATAACTCTCTTCTCCAAGCACTTGGCACACCAGAAACCTGAGTCTACTTCCTTCCCCACAACATTGACTTGTTTTAACTCTAACTTCTGGATTTTCTTTTATTTTTCTATAGTACTATAATGCCCTTCTAACTCTTCTGGCCTCACTTCTTCTGATCCATTCTCCTTAAGATAGTCAGAGACAATTTATAGAGTGCAAATATGTATATACGTCTCCCCTTTTAAATTTTTCCAGTGATTCTGCATGGTTTGCAATTAAAGTCCAACTGCCACCCCCCCACCCCGACACACACACACACACACACAACCAGGCTTATAATGGTCTTGCTCTTGCTTTCCTTTCCATCCACCCCTTAGTGCTGTCACCTGAATCAGATTCCATGCCTAACCTTGCCCCATGAACATCTAACCTTCTGAACCTGTCTTGTTTTCTTCAACTTCAAGCCATTGTCCACGGCTCTGTGCTTGGAATATTATCACACCTCTACCTCACCCACGCCTCTGCTTGGGACTCATTCTTTCTGCTCTTTCCGTGGCTGATCCCTTCTTCTCACCCTCTAGTCTGGGATAAAAGTCCTAATTGTTTGCGTAAAGCCCTGTTCTCACTCTTTTCCTACTGCCTGTCACGCCTGATTTAACTGTTTATTACAGATGCTCCGCTTCACCCCCTACAAAAGGGTAAGTTCCTTGATGGCAAAAACTGCCCTTATTTACTTTTGTTTTCCTCATGTTTGAGATAGTGCTCAATAAACATACCTGGAGTGAATGAATCCCGCCTTTCTTAGCTTTTGCTCTCTACCAGCCCTCCCAGATGAAATAGTCAACGCTTTGGATTAGTTTCTTGTCTTTCACTGTCACTTTTCAAATAAGCCTGGGCCATGGAAGATTGACTTAATGCAGGAAATGAATAGAATAAATGTGTACATAGATTGCATGCCATGGTAATTAAATCATTAGTGCTGCACACTAGAATTGAGACGAGAGCACGTTAACATATGTTTTTATTTGTCAGAAGCAATAAGTAAAGATGAAACCTAGTAATTACAGACTGTTACTCAAAAGGAGTTTTCCTGGTGGTCTTTTATAAATCTTGAAGAAAGGAAAGCAAAAGGCAAATGTTCGCTTGTATTCCTCCAGACTCCGTTATTAAATGTAATACTGACCTTCGATAGGCTCTGTTGCTTTTAAGAATCGAACTGGTAGTATTTTTGTATGTTTAATGCTATAGTTTCAGACATTTATCAGTGGATTTGGCTGCTTTTTCTGACTCTTTCTTCTATGTTCTCACCCTTATCTTTCTCTGCCTTCCAATCACCCCCTCACAACCCTGACATCCTCAACTCTGCCTCATCCAGCTTCTTTCCCACTCACTTCCTTCAGGCCATTGACCCTCTGCCGTCTCCTTCTGATCCTCCTCCACCAAGTGATGCCAAAGTCATGTGGTGAAATGTTGATGTGGAAATGTAACACATGTTTATTTTCACTGTTTCTTATTTGATAAATTCTGGATATGTTTGTTACAAAATATCAATATTGCTAGTGATATTTTAGTACTGTATAGAAAAACAACCCCAAATATTTAGTGGTGTCATTTCTCTCAGGTATGGAAATCAACAACCCCACCCAGAGCACAGGCATTGCTCTATCTCTAGAGGTATGTCCTACTGTGGGGCTGAGAGGCTGCTCGTCCTTTCCACAGACAGAAGGAAGAAGTCCACCAAGTCCGTATTTACCAAACAGATGTCTAGTGACTAATGAAGTTGATTGGATCCTTGATGTTGAGATACATGCTTTTATATCCTTGCCCCTATCCGGGACACACCTAAGTAATTAATAAATTAATATCTTTGTTTTTCAAATAATATGTCAGTTCCTTGGGAGTGAGAGGAAAAATGTTAGCACATGAACTATGTAAATAGGCAGTATAGAAGCTTCTTCAGCTGGACATAGAAAAGTACCAGTAATATACTCTCAGACTGTGCTTATATAAGAAAAATATTTTCAATAGACATGAATGGGTGAATTTAGGGTACCATCAAAATCTAACCTAATCTTAACCGTTCTAAACCTAATTCCACTGAGGAAAGAGAGGATGTTTCCTTTTTAAATCTCTAAAATACAGTTTCTTCTTTATAGCTGGAAAGTCTACAACTCTGACCACATATTACTGTTTGGCTTTAAGGATCACTGAAGCCCAGGGTGTGAAGAGAGTAGGGTATAAGCTCCATTCACTTATTGCATAGGCAAAGTTTTCTCCCAGTCTTCTCAGTGATTTAACAATTTCTGGCTCAATACAATATAAATCACACATGACATCTCTTCTAAGACTGCAGTATCAGGGTGTGAGTTTGGACCCCTAAGGAGAGTTGTAAGGGAATCAGAAAGTTCTGAGCTGTGGACTTGAACAGCTGCTCGGTGGTGGCAACAGCAGCTGTTATGAAGAAATGCCTTTCCCCACCATGTGCCTCTTTTGCTCTCCTGTCCCCTTTCTTATCAATAGCCAGTCAACATTTATTGATTGTACAGAGGCTAAGGGCTAATTCTTCTCTGTAAGCTTATCCATCTGCCCCTTTTCTTTTGGCTTACATTGTCTCTCCAGGGTTTTATTTTGTTTTTATAAACATCTTTTCTATCTGCCTGCTTCTTCTCACCATATGGCAATCCTGATATATATCTTTTTTGTTGGAGGGAGAATGTGAGACAACAGGAGAGAACAGGATCCCTAATGGAAAAAAAAAGATTTAGGACTCATCACAGGAGTGTATGGTTTAATAAATGCTGCTTTCTTCAGCATGATTTTAATCACATTACTATTAAAATTTTTTCCCCAAAAACTAGGAAGGCTGATTTCCAAAAATACAAATGTTGTCTACAAGGAATGTCTCTAATTCTCTTACTTGTCAACATTCAACAATTCAATTGGTGTCTTCCATTTCTACCTCAATAAAACTGTTTTGGCCAAATCACAAATGACTTACAACATAACAAATCTCAAAATTACTTTAATTCTCATCTTACTGGAATTCTCAGTGGCATTTAAATCATTCAGGAGCATTCATTCCTCTTTTCCTGAACTATCAAGTGTCTTCCGTGACATCACACTCTCCTAGATCTGCCCCCCAACCCCATACTGTAACCACACCTTCTCTCTGTCTTTCCTCAGCATCATTGCTTCCACTTGACTTGTAACAGGAGGGACATCCCAGAGCTCTCCCCTCACTCATCTTCTCTTCTCATCTCTTCTCTAGTCACTCCTACCTCTCATTGACCTCATCCAGCTTCACAGCTTTAAATACCATTTAGTTAGCTATAATTCCCCCAATTCTACCTCTTGTTAAGATTCCTCTTTTTGAGCAGCAGTGTTTATATCTGACTGCTTTCTTGACAGCTCCCCTTGGATTTCACTTGACTAAAACCAAACTCAAACAACCCCCACACATTTTTCTCAGTCAGTGTTCTCATCTTAGGGGAATTATCTCCCCACAGTTGTTCACATCAGTAAGCCAGGAGTCCTTCTTGATTTTTCTCCTTCAGTCTCTACATGAAATGATTCAGTCATGAGTCACCGTTGCCTCCCATGTATATCACTAACTCACCTTTTTCCATTTTTCACTCTTACCACCATAGGCTCTATTACTGTTTTCTCTGGCCTGAAATATGGCAATAGTTTCCTAAGTTGTCTCTTTAATTTTTACCCTCTCCACTTTGTTCTCTAGAAAACATCTGTAATGAACTTTTAAATTGTAAACATTGAGGATGTCACCATCTGGCTCATAATCCTTCAGAGGTTTCCCATTGCACATATAATAAATGCACTCTCCTTAACTTACTTCCAAGTTCCTTAAAGATCTGGGCCTGCTGACCTCTTCATTCTTATCTTGTGGCCCACACTCATTTGGCTCCAGCAGACCCTTACTAATATTCATATATGCTATATTCTCCACCTAGAAGATTCTTTCCTCAACTCTTCATATCCAAGCTTCCTCTCATCCTCCAGGTGCCACTTTAAGTATCAGTTCCCAGAGGGATCTTTCCTGACATCCAATCTAAATTGGTTTCTCATCCACCTCTTTCTCACCCACCACCACTATTACACTATCCTGTTCTTTTCCTTCTTAGAACTTACCACAGCTTGTGTGTGTGTGTGTTTTCTTGTTTAAGGCCTGACTAGCTGCTAAAATGTGAGCTCCATGAGGCTCAGGGTCCATATCTGTTTTTTCTTAGATTTGGTGTGTGTATGTATGTTTTAATAATCACACTATTTAGTTTATAATCATATAACTAATGCCTAACAATTTATCTGGCAACAAAAATTCTTATAGGCCCTACCTCCAAAATTATTAAAGACAGGTAGACTGAATGTTGTATCACCCTTGATAATATATACCTAGTATTGATGATAAACAAGTGTTAGTTCACAGGATAAGTTAGAATATCAGGTGTAAATTATAGAGTAGTTTGGGACTAATGGGAAAACATAGCAGAGAGAGAAAGTAAAAAGAAAAGAATTATATGGGCAACTCTGGGGACTAAAGCAGAAATGAAGAAGACACAGAAAGCCACAGAAAATCAAACCCAAGGAATCAGGAAAACCAGGTTCAGTCATGCTTTAATATATTGGAACATCTAACCAAGTGTTTTAGAATGGATGTAAAACATTACTTCTGAAATAACGCCAACAATCCTGTTCAAAATCAGTTTAATCGGGATGCTAAATCCAAGATATATGTTCAATTTAGCTCAAGGTAGAGCCAAATGAGGGAGAGTTCCTGGGAATGCTTTAGAGGAAATACCACGAGTGAAAAAAGTCTCCCTTCCCTAGATGGGGATCTGCTTTAAGTTTCTGAATGTGCAAGGTAATGGAAGAATTGTAGGTTTCTCTTAGACCACTAATTGCCAATACATACAATCCAGCAGTTTAGGGTAAAGTCCACCTCAGATGGTGAACTGTCATTAGCCTAAACCAACAAATGGTCATCCAGAGGAACTGGCTGAAACAATGAGCATGTGACCTTTTTCAGGTCAGTCAAAAGCAAACAGAAATTTGGGGGGATTCTGGGAAATTTTCTCGTTACTAAATGAGGAACTCAGGGGGAGATAATACTGTTCTTCCAGATCTTGCCCTGTGCAGATGTGAGGTCAGAAATTGGCTACTAACTTAGGAAAAAGCCAGCACTCAGAAAATGACAGAGCCAAAGGAATCGCAGGGAAAGATGGTCCATCACCAGAAGAAGCCCACCCTGAATTACATTCTCTTTAGACTCCCTCTTAGGAGACCAATAAATATCTCCATAGGTTTAGTCAGTTTAAGTTTGACATCATCTTATTTGCTGTAGAAGGCAACTTAACTGATAAATTGTCTAAGAAATATAGGCATCAGGGGAAAAAAATATCAGGCAGGCTTTTTCTAAAGGCAAATTTTAGAAGATGGCAGGATGATCTACTACGGTCCCCACACTTCAGTCTTTGAATTTCAACAAGGGGAAGGCTAACAGTAGCCTGCCAGCCGTACCTCTCCCTAGTTCAAGCTGGAGTACAACTAGAATGGGACAGGTGATGACAGCATTTCTCTCCTCACCAGAATATTTGCTAACCAAGAGGACAAGAACAGTCTATTACCCAACTTTGCAGTGGGGGTGTCTTTTTTTGTTTGTTTATTTGTTTGTTTTTATGAAGAGAAAAACAACAGAGTAAGTTGGGCTCAATTCATTAATTTTTTGCTCATCATTATTTGCCATCAATTGTCAATAATACTAATTATAATTATGACAGCAATAGAAACACCGAAAATAACAGTGAACATTTTCACAGGTCTTACTACGTGCAGAGCACTGTCATAAGCATTCTTGATGTATTACCTCCTTTCATCTGCATAGTGACTAGATATTATTAGTCTCCCAATAATAATGACAAGAAAACCAAGGCACAAGAAGGTTAAGTGACTTCCCCAAGGTCATGCTGCCGTTAACTGGAAGAGCCTGTTTTTAAACTGACAATTCAGCTCTCAAAGCTGGGGTTTTTAAGCTCTACCCAAAACTACAAGTTACTGTGGGGCTATAAGTTGAAAGAGATGGTGAAAAATCAATCTTTCTTTCATGGAGCTTACAGTTTGTTGTGTTCTATTTAAGCCCAGCAACAAGAATCCTTGCTTCCATTTTTAAATAGAGCAGAGACCATGTCTACATCACGTCATGCATTCAACAATATTTTTGTGACTGTTGATTTCTTATTGATTGCATAATCAATATAATTTTACATTTATGCTACCCCAAATCACTTATTTTCAAACTACATTAAGATAATGAAGAACATACCCCACATAAGCATTTTTAGGAAATATAACACTTTCATTACTAATTTTATCCTCTTAGAGAATATGTTTCATTTAAGGTTTTAATTACCTGCCCCCCAAATACTTGTATGTCCTTCTTCCAAAGACATGTAAAGAGTTTTTACCACGTGAGAACCTAAGTCTCCTTTAAGAATTAGTAAGGAAAAGATCATTTCTTGGGTCTACATAATGCATGGCTAAGCTATTATTCATAAAAGCATTCAAGAAAACCTCATGTGTGACAGTACGGGCATTTAGACTATAAAATATCAAATATGACTCTATTTCATATGCTAACAGGACTAGTCCATCATGCAACTTAACCTGCGACATTACATAGATTTAAGTCTCGGAACTAAGTGAAGAAAGGCAATACATTAAACCCCCTGTAAGCTTTCCTTCAGACATTTTGAATGTGGCATCCCTGTCGTCTGTGAATGTGCATGTAACTATAGTTCCCCCACTGCAGTAAACGTTTAAATATGCTGGTTTTCTGCTCCCAGAGGGTTTCCAAGCTGATCTGCCAAATCTGTTACTGCAGAAGAATGAAGTCAAGAAGAAAGACTTGAAAGACCTGAGCAAGTCTGAGGTGGAGAAGGGAAGAGAGGAGTGAGAATGGGAGTGATTAAAGACCAACTTATCATCATCCACAAAAATGGAGTCGATCACATGCAAGGACATAGAATGAAAATGCTCCTTAAATTGGGAAAATATGCTAAGCATCATGCATGGGTCCCAAGAGAAGGGGTTTCACATATTCACACTACTTGTTCACAATACCACCCCTTCCTTCCAGTGATTAATATTAGAAAGATGTATTTTTAAAGCCCAGAGAGATCATTGGAAGTATAGGAACATTTAAAACTAAGCTGTGAGTTGTGAGAAGGACATTTATTAAGTATTAATATTAGCTTCTCTGAAAGTCTTGGTTGTGGCTAAAACAGCTTCTTTGCACAATTAGCATAATTAGCTTATTTATCTTATATGAAGCCAAACATTAGCCTTCTGACCCTCCATGAATGAACCTGCCTACCCACCACCTCCAAAGAAATTTAATTCCTCCTCCTTGCAATGAAAAGAGCTCGTGAGTCAGACTCAGAAGCTTAGTTTTCAATCCCACTGCTATAACTCCTAACTGACTTTGTGCATGTCACTTAATTTCACAAGGTAACAGTTTGCTTGTCTGGAAAGTACCCTACCTCCTTCACAGTGTTGAGAAGAGTCCCTGAAATAAACATGTGAAACCACAAACATTTGGTATGCCCTCAAAACACGTGATCATTTCCTTCTTCCTTTTTTCCTTTATTTCTTCCAAACTTTGGAAGGAATTTTGGTCTTAAACTGATAAAGGTATGATGAAAATGACATGTATTTATATTACTTTCTATTCAAGCGTCACAATTGTTTTACTTACACTCTCTCATCTAATCTTTAAATAATCATTGAGGTGGTTAGTATGATCCTTAATGTTATATATCAGAAACATGAGATTTAAGAAGTTTTACTAACTAAGCCATTTACTTATCTGACAGTGTTTGCTGAGTGTTTACTATGTTCTGGGTATTATGCCAAGAGCCACGTACACAGAAAATGACTGTGGTAGGGTTTCCGCCCTCTATGAAGTCCCAGTCTGGTAAGAGAGAAAGTCAGGACACAGGATTAATATGCTCTAATAGAGGCCAACCCCAGGAGAGGCAAAGCTCTCTGTGATGTTCACTATAGCAGCCTGACTCATATTCGGTAATGGGCTATCAACCTCGCTGGCAGCCACCCTTATAATATAATGACCACCCTGCATTTTCCCCTGGGATTCACCCCTTCCTTGGAGGTCTGTCTCCTCAGGATCATACATCTCCCTAGATCACAGTGTCACTCACACCTTCCCTACAACATGGTTTCATTTCCTTGCTTGGACTCACCCACTCAATGCAAATATACATCAAGAATTTCTATGTGCCAGGTCTTATGCTATGCTCTGAGGAAAAAATATATTCATAAGGATAAAAAGGTATAAAAATTTACTTTATAATCACCACTCTTGAGAAGGTTACGATATAATAAAGGAAGACTGCTCTTGAACAGATAAGAATAGAAATATTGTAGATGCTGGTATAGAGATTTATAAAAGATAAAGTGAAACAAATAAAGCCTGGTCTATATTATCTGCTCGGTATTGGGGACAGTTAAGGTAAAAGATAAAGGGTTCAATTTCAATATGTTGTGATTGAGTTGATTGTGGCACAGGGAAGTGCCATGCCCAGGTAGATATTTAGACCTTGAGCTCAAGAGAAACATCTTGTTTATAGATACATTTTTTAGAGTCAAAAGTATATAAATATCATTTGAGGTCATGGAAAGCTGGATTTCCTAGAGCAATGTCTAGAGTGAAAAAGGAAAGGTCCCAAGGAAGAGAGACTTGGAGGAACAGCAGAGTTAAGGAACAACAAGGGATAAGCAGGACTTAGATGCCAGTTCTTGTGGAGGACTTCCTCACTGCCTACTATTGCAAAATTAGATTTCATCAATTCTTATATCCCTGCAAGCAGCTTTTAACAAAACCTCACATCAGCAAAGATTTGAATAGAATCTATTCACAATACTGTGTAAAAACCTCACTAAATTATTATTCTAATCAGGAAATTGTTATTTTTTTTTGTTAAAGTAAACTAAAAAAAAAGATGAAAGAAAAGTAAATATCCTTCAACGGATGAAAGGATCAAGAAAATGTGGTGCTACTGGGCATGTACCCAGAGAAAACCATAATCCAAAAAGAAGCATGTACCATAATGTTCATTGCAGCACTATTTACAATAGCCAGGACATGGAAGCAACCTAAATGCCCATCAACAGATGAATGGATAAAGAAGATGTGGCACATATATACAATGGAATATTACTCAGCCATAAAAAGGAATGAAATGGAGCTATATGTAATGAGGTGGATAGACCTAGAATCTGTCATACAGAGTGAAGTAAGCCAGAAAGAGAAAAACAAATATTGTATGCTAACTCATATATATGGAATCTAAAAAATGGTACTGATGAACCCAGTGACAGGGCAAGAATAAGGATGCAGATGCAGAGAATGGACTGGAGGACACAGGATTGGAGGGGGCAGGGGGCAAAGGGGAAGCTGGGACGAAGTGAGAGAGTAGCATAGAGATATATACACTACCAACTGTAAAATAGATAGCTAGTGGGAAGTTGCTGTCTAACAAAGGGAGATCAACTCGATGATGGGTGATGCCTTAGAGGACCAAGACAGGGAGGGTGGGAGGGAGTCGCGAGAGAGAGGGGATATGGGGATGTATGTATAAATGCAGCTGATTCACTTCGGTGTACCTCAAAAGCTGGTACAAGAGTGTAAAGCAATTATATTCCAATAAAGAGTTTAAAAAAAAAGGAAAATGTGGTGTATATACAATGAAATATCATTCAACCATAAAAAGGAAATTTTGACATTTGTAACAACATGGTGAACCTGAGGGCATATTATACGAAATTAAATAAGCCAGATAGAGAAAGACAAATTTTATATGGCATCATTCATATGTGGAATTAAAAAAAAAAAAAAAAGCTGATTTCTTAGAAACAGAGAATAGAATGGTGGTTGCCAGGGCTGGGAGAAGAAGGAAAAGGGGTGATTTAGATCAAAGGAAACAAATTTTAAGTTATAAGAAGAATAAGTTCTGAGGATCTAATATGCAGTATGGTTACTATAGTTAAAAATACTGTATTGTATACTTGAAAGTTGCTAAGATTAGATCTTAAGCATTCTCACCACAGAAAAAGGTATTTTAATTATCTTGATCTAGGTAATCATTCCAAAATGTATACATATATCAAATCACCATGTTGTACACTTTACATATATACAATTATATTTGTCAATTATTCCTCAGCAAAGTTAAAAAAAGAAAATGGAATAAACTCACAAATTCAACACCTCAGCTGATGTCTTAGTGTCCCACAAGAGCTTTAGTATGTGTGATAAGTAGTAATATTCTATCTCAAACTAATACTTTCAAAAGTTTTAGAAATATTATTAGATTCCGCTAGCTATATAATTCTATAGCTGTTATCATTTTAACACCATCCTCATACAATGTACCTTTTTCTTCTCTCAAATCATCAGCATATTAGAATACTATAGTGATTACTACTAATCTATCTTGTTCTGTTCTCAATTTATTTTGAATAAATATGCTAATCTTAAAAGACAACATGATGCACTGTAATTTTTATCTTTCAGTAATTAAAACAAATAAACTAATAGTTATATTACCACTATATGACTTTTTTTAAATTTGGAAATTCAGTGTTTGGGGAAAAATGTTCTTGTTTCAAAGTTTTTTAAGATGAAGCCTATGAGAAAGAATTATAGGAAAGAAGCCAGCAGGTGTTTTAAAGATTGCTTAATGCAGCAATTCCTAGAATGTGATACTCTGAGAATAAGTATCAAGGGACAGTGTTAGGGGAATGGGGTGAAGCACAGTTTGTGACCAAGTAAGTTTGGAAAACTCTTTGTTAAATTAAGTTAAAGAGAGGTTTTTTTTTTTTACTATAGGACTTCTAAGGGCCTTTGCTAAGCTTGTTTTCATGGCTAATGTTTTAGGAAAAAAGCTACCTTAAATGCATTGACCAAAGGACCACAAAAGACATGACAAAATATGACAGAGATCAAGATGGATGTGATGGGGATTGCCCTGGTTGGTAAGGATTACATCACTCAAGTCAGGAAAAATAAAAAGCGAGAATGGAATGAAAACTCTAGCTCAGGGTACAGCTGGAGGGAAAATAAAAAAAAAGAGAAGATTTTTTTTTTTTTTGTATTACAAATAGAGGCTACCCTTGACTTTCTGGGAAATTGCCACTTGCTTCACCAAAATTTCTCTTGGAGTATGATATCCTTTCAAAGTAGAAGGACCTGGTCTCTTGCTTGTCAGTGTATCTTCAGTGTGTTGAGCAGTGTCTGTTATCAAAAAAGTGCTCAAAACTTATTTATCAAATAGAGCAATAGTAAGTCAATGATGGTAGAACTACAATAACTAAAATTATATCATTTGGAAATTTTCCAATTGTTGGCCCACATTCAGCAACCAAGACTTCCAGGTGTTTCCTAACCCTGCCTCTACACTGAGAGATTGTACTTAAGGGGTTCCCACAGGAAAAGTTTGCACAGCTTTGGCAACCTGCCACTGCACATGAAGGCACAGTCGAGGGTGGTTATTAATGGTAAGACAATACAATCTGAAAGGCGGCTGATTGTCCTTTGTGCAATGTCTTTTTGCTTATTACAGAATGTTTATTATAAACCTAATCCTATAACTTGGATTTTTATGTGAATAATGCCTCATATTTATAAAAGAGTTTTAAAGTCTCTTCTAAATTGATTAACTCCATTAGTCTTGAAAGAGATGACAAGTAGCCCATCGTAGAAAGAGAAGAAAATGAAACAGGTCAAATGAATGATTTGCCAAAGGTCACAAAATTATTTTATGGAAGACCTGAGATTAGAACCTAGTCTTCTAACTTTTATTCCTTATAACACAAAGAGTAACCACTAATTCCATCTGGTTTGAAAATTCCCCTGACTTGGAATGGAAATTTTCTTTTAAAAATAACCTCTATAGAAAAAAAAAGTAGACATGACTAATTCTCCTAAAATAATAAAACAATTATAAGACCACATAAAAGTCATCTAAAAAGCTGGGTGAAAAGAAGATCAAAGATGCTTATGTAAGGACAAGATAGAAGCCAAGCTTCAGAATTCAAAGCTTTTGTGAGCTCTAATCATTTTGCTTGCATTCATAAAATCTTAAACATTTTCTCTCCACTTTTTGATGTATAATATTCAATCAATTGTAATGGAATATAAGTGGATAGTGCTTGTAATGGCCCCTGAGCATGAAAGTGAAAACCGTGACGCGTGTACAGCACTGCCGCCTAGAGGGGAAAGTGGTCGCTTTTCTGCATGTCCAGGTGTTTTCAAAAAAGAAAAAAGAAATGGCTGAGGTTGGTGCCATTTTTAGTTTTTTCCTTCCAGGTTAATTGAAATAGAAGAATTTTGTTTTTTCCTCTTTTCCACTCTAAAGGCAAAGAAAATGGCTAGATTTATTACTAGGAAATGTATGTATATCTCTTTTTCCAATTGATGTATAAAGCTCCATTTTAAATAAATATAATAGATAATAGCTATAAAAGGAATGGAGGGCCCTACTGTACCATCTTGGGGAGGGGCATTTTCCTAGTTTATTGAGAATTTGAACTGTAGGTGAGGCTAAAACTTCATTACTGACCTACTTGTGCTACACCAGCGCAGCATTGGCATTAAAACTCCATGTGATTAAAAAATTCATAAGTCCTTTAAAATTGTATATTTTGACAGATGAAAAGAATACAAAAATACTCACAAACTACTTAGCTGTGAGCTTTTAACAGGAAAAGAAAATCAAAGGAGGCATTTTTCAAAGGATTAGCTGTATACAAACACTTTCTCAATTTTGCTGGTGTATATTTATGAGATTAAATATATAAAAGATGAACTCATGTTTGGTGGTCTTCAAATAGTTAAACAGCAAATTCATGTTGATAAAACATTTTGCTGCAGCAAAAGAGCTTTTGATCCCAAATTCTGTAAATGGGTATAGGTGAGAGGAGATTTTGGTGGCAAGAAATGGGAAAAGAGAGAAGGAAGGACATTTAAATAATAGCAGAGGATATACAGAGTAGCACTCTGCCTAGAAGATATTTATTTCTACCCTTAAATGCAAGGAAAACTATAAAAAACTCCTGCCATTGAAGGTTTAGAAAAGTCTCAGAAAGAGCATTGAGTTGTTATAAAGAACAAAAATAGTCATATCTCCTACATTTTCTTCCTTGAAATATTTATGTAACGGCAATTAGGAATAAGCATCAAAATAGTTTTTAAGTTGTGAAGAGTTTAGGCAGAAAGAATCTGCATTTATACGACTGAACAGTGAGTCATTACTGAGAATATCCTGTAAAGAGTATGTCTCCATTGTCACAAAGAAATGGTTGGTTCATCCTGTGCCACCATGGGATCAAGAACTAGAACATTTAAATAAAAGAACAGGAAGAACAAGGAGAGTGGATGAAAAAGGCAAGAGCAGAGGTAAGATCTCATCAGTCACCGAAAAAATGGGGGATGGTAATTAACACCAAAAGTAATCATAGTTGCCCTGTGTATCATTTATATTTTCATATATATGTGCGGTATTCCACAGTAGGTATTCAGCTCATCTTGATTAATCTCTTATTGTGTCTTTTTTAAAGCTCCTATTTAAAAAATGTCCTGTGAATGTTTATTAAAGAAAGGTATTGTTTACTAAAGAAAGGGTAGATCTGGCCAACATTTGTTATTTTTATCTTATTAGCCTGATGAAAAATCACATAAGCATATCACTTAGAGAACCATGTCTAAACAGAGTCTATTATTACTTGAGTGACTTCAGTCCAAAGTACCTTGGGAACTGCAAACTGTCATAGGCTCTGCATCATCATAAAGGCAGTGCACTGCAGGGGAGATACTTCTTGCTCTATGGGAGAAGTCATGACTTCCAGTTCTGCCACTCATTGACCAGCTATGTCTCTATGCGATGGTCACTTGTAATCTGAAGCTTTTCTTTTCTTATACTTAAGAAAGAGAAGATAATTATTGTGTCTTCCAGAAGTACATACAGAGACGAAATCACACGTGATTATTATTTTTTATCAACATATATTTATAATAACTCATATTTCATAAAGGTTACAATTTAATAATACCATCAACTACTTTATCCCATTTAATTCTCACAACAACTCTCTGAAGCAGAAAAATATCTCCATTTTTCTGATGAGGAAATGGAGTAAAAAAGGTCAGCACCTATGTCAAATGATCAAGAAAATGAAGTACCAGGAATACAGTTCTTATTTTCTGATGTTCCACATTGCTATCTGCTATACCAAGTCATTTCATCATAAATATTCTTGTTTCATTTAGCTTGTGGGTATGCTAGTCATTTTGTGTCTACTTGAATAATTCCACCAACGAGGAAATCCTCACCCCCAAGGAAATCTGTTCTATTTTTCAATACTCTCACTTTTAGAAAGATCTTCTTTTTGATCCATAATTCACCTCTTCATAACTTTCACTTATTTTTTTGTTTACTTCTGATCTCTAAAAATGTGTAAAATAAATGAAATTCTTCTTCAACTAAATGACTCAAGTTACTCCATAGTCTTGTCTGTCTTGCAAAAACTGTCTCTTCAAAATATTCAAACTTTTCAGTTCCTAGTCTCCTCATCATCATGATTTTCTTAATTCTGGAAATACAGTAATTGTCAAAGACACCTTTTTTTCCTGTGTCTAGTACAATGCTTATAATATGGCATTCGATTTTATGTTTACTTACCTCTCTTTACTATTAGATTATGCACTTCTCTGTGTGTGTCTGTGTTGGAGGCAGTGTTCATGACAATGTTCGTGTTTGTTTCCTTGAGACCTAATGTAGAACTTGGAACATAAAAACACAGTATATGACATGTTAAACTCAGAAACTAGAATGTTAATTGAATTTAATACTGTTAAAGCAGCATTCAAAAAGTTGGTCTTTAACAATAGAAATTAAATTTCCAGTGTAAAATAATTACTGTTCAACTTGACCATTTATTCAGCCAATGTTATTGTATAACTAAGGACTCGCGATGTGCAGAGGAGAAGGAGACACTGACTTCCAAGCCGACTTAGAACCTAAAGAGATTTAACTTGAGAGGTGACAGGTCATCAGTTTTTTAATCTGGAATCAAAAGAACAAGTATGTTTCCATATAAAGTAGAAGTGGTAAGAAATTAATCCTACAAAATACATTGGGATCATATTATGGAAGATTTGGAAGATTTTTTGGACATCACAAGAAGAGGTCAGGATTTCAGCCACCAGACAACGGTGGCCAGCAAATTTTCTAAGCAGAAAAATTGAATGATCATAGCTATAGTTTAGACTATGACCCTGACAGCTAGGAAATCCATCATGAGTGTTTTCCAGTTGTCCTTAAGAAAAGTCACGAGCACCTGAACAAGAGCGCTGACATTCTGAAGCAGAAGTAGAGGCAACGGGCATAAACAAAGATGAGAGAGGAGGTGTGGGGCACTAACACGTCTCACGTGGATTAGGACCACACACCACATGATGGAGGACTTCATTAATCCACTCATTTACTCGGTCTACAAATATTCTTAAATGTTTATTATACACATTACCCCTGTTCTTATGCAGCTTACAGTCTTGGATGGGAGGGGGTGGGGGAGGATACAATTTAGTGGGAATAAAAATAAAGTGGGGTCAGCCATAAACAGAGTCAGCTTCACAGGCACGCGGCCGGTACAGTCACATAGGGCCATTTGCTCGGAAGGGCCAAGCTTTCCAAGTTTAAAGCCCTGCAGTGGCTGTCCTGAAATGTTTAATACTTTTATCTTGGATTTGGTGTTGTGTAAATTAAGCCCAACAGAGACAATGGGGCGTGTGTCGGCTCATGCACAGTTTGATGGTCTCACTGCTTGCCGCACCTCTCCAGGAGAGTTCTTACTTCCCACCTTTCTTCCCTCTGACGCCCTCAAACGCCCCCGCCCGGCCCCCCGCTGCCCTCTGCTGGGGAGGGGGGTGATAACAGATCTCAGTGGCCAATAGATGTCTATGTTCTGCCATTGCCTCTAGGGGGCGCTTGTATATGAGAGCACAAGGAGGGTAAGGGGCAGGATGTACCCGTAAAAGGCATCTTCATGTTAGGCGAGGGTGTGTGTAAGAGCAGCATGCATCCGTGCCCTGAGCTGACAGTGCCACAATGGGTTTGGCAGGCGATTTGGTAGGTGCTTCACATCCATCCTCCATCAAGCGTGTTCCAGGAGCGAGATTGCAGATGCTTGCAGGTCACCTGTCCACCTCATGTGGAGATGGCAGTCCATGAGAAGGGGAAACTGATTTCCCCTGATCCCACTGGGGCCATGCGTTTTCATTTTACACTAGGACATGTAAATGATAAAGCAAGCCCTGGTTATAAAATAACTGAGCTGGGAATACTCTGTAAGCACATAACCCAGTGGAGGTGTAGAGACCTGGTAGTTTCCTCAGGTGTTTAATCTGAGACTTTGACTAAGTATAGATAAGAGTTCCTCTTGCAAAAGAAGAGGATGCAGAAAGTTCCAGGAAGAGGAAATAACATGGCAAAGCTCATGATCAAATCATAGCACAGAAAGTGTTCCAGAAAGTAAGAGTGTGAGTGTGACTTGGGTGAGAGCAAAATGAGTCACTGAGAGGAGGTCAGAAGCTCTGCTCAACAACTGAGGGCTTGAGAAGTATCTGGAGTAGTGATACAATAAAACGGGTCTTTTCTTCAGACACATCTTAAGTACCCTGAACCTGTAGAGTCAATTTTTGACCTTTAACTAAACGACGTTGCAGTATTGTCTGTAAAATGTCATTTTGTTAGAAATAGCCCATCACTCTGCCTTTGGCCAACTTAGATGCTGGATTCTTATCACTTGTGAATGTGATGAGTGGATCCCTTTTCCTCAGATTTGTGCAAGCTGGGTGGTCTGAAGGAAAGGACTCATAAAGAGGTGAAATGAACACAAACTTCATTGCCTCATTGCCACCATCTACTGAGAGAAATACGGTGGCTATTCCACCCAAACTCTCCCTGGAAGTTCTTACTAAGACAAAGTAAGTGAGTGGGCCCCAAGAGTATACCAAATAGCATCTCAGAGCTGAAGCAAAGCACATTTTTCAGATCTGGTCTGAAGTAGATTTTTTTTTTTTTTTTGGTTTAGTAAGGATTTTTTTTTTTTTATCACATTGACATTTAGTTTATTGGAGCTAAGTTTACAAGACCAGTTCCTGAAGAGCTTTTACCTAAATCAGTTGCCATTTTATACCGATAAGATGAAAAAATGCTGAAAAAGTGTGGTTTTTCTTCTTCAAATCTTATTCAAAATAAAATCACATCAATTTTTTACCACCAGGAAGCAGCCAATTTTACCTCAGACTTTCAGGGAAGCAGGTGTGCCCAGCAATAGGTTTCATCCAGGCTAGAAGCTATGTTTTCTTGTCCAAATTACTAGTGTATCTTTTCTTTCCTTGATGTCTTTGTGTGTGTGTGTGAAAAGTGGGAAAGAACATACTTCCACATAAACTCTTAAGAATATAATTGAAAAATAATTAGTAAGACTTTTATGGATAGATATGGGAAAGAAAACATATATATATATAAACCTTAAGAATAGTATCCCATAAATGCTATTGGTTTAGTATCCAATCAATGTGATAAAAAAGAGAACTAACTTTTGTGGCACCTCTACCGTTTACTAGGCAAGTTGGGTGTGGTTACTCCAATTCAATGCTCACACCATCCCAATGAGGTAGATATTATATTCCCAAATCACACCCAAAAGAAACCGAGCTCCAAAGGGTTCAAGTAACTTGCTGATTTCACATAATGGTTACTGATAGAGTCAAGTCTTGTACTCAAGGGTGTCACTGCAAACACCTTGCCTCTTCTTCTGTCCTCATGTTAAAACTAAAGAGGAACAGGGTTCTGTGAATGGTGTGCAGTTTGCAAGAATAAAATCATTCATTTTGTGTAGCCAATGAGGGAGACTTTAAACTTACTTATTTGTCTTGCTGCAATAAGAATTTGTTGGATAGTGTTTAACTCACCATATCAATTTCTTATACTTTGATTAGCTCATTCTATGCCAGTCATATCCAGCATGCAGAAGTATAGTGACGATTACTTAATCAAGATAAGAACAATTTCCACTTACTGAGTGCTGTTCATCATAGTGGACTCCTTATTCATAATTATCTCTGCCATGGAAAGCAATAGGGCAGTTTGAAAGATATCCGATGCTGCTCTGCTATGCTATACTGCTATGCAATGCTGCTATACTATGCTGTACCATGGAATGGCACTCGGGAAGGGGAAAGAATTAGGAAAGTGAAAATGGCTGGAGTGATTCAAGGTCAAATATACCCTTTCAAAAGATAGATGAAAAGATGAAAGTGTGGTGTGAGCAAGGTCAAGTGGAATTTAATATAAAATATCAAAACTTCAGTGGCAACAGTACTGAAAGCATAATCCATAAGTATGCACATGATAAGTCCTAAATTCACCCTGTGATGCATAGGGAACCCAAATTTCCCATCTCCCAATGAAACAACTACCTCAAGTCACTTACCTGCTATAAATTAGATGCTAAAGGATAAAAAAGAAAGCAGAAAGTGTTTGTATCATAGCAGAGCCTAAGCTTTAACACAATGTAAAAACCATTTATGGCTGCTTATTACTTGCTGGATTCTGGTGACAAAGAGAAGTGGTAGGAGGAAAATCACAGTAGAGAAAGAGACTGGAGGGTTGAAAGGAAACTTCTTAGAATCAAGCTAAATACATGCTTTCATATTATTTGTGTTTCATGCTTCACTTTAAGTCATAGATTTCTTGGTACCCAGTGTGCCAGAGACTCTGTAAATGTTAACTTTATCACAAATAGAATGTATGAGAGGGTGGGAAAATGAGATTCATTTCAGAAGAAGGACCAAGAGGGGAATTTACTTTTGCATAGATAGGAGGAGGTTGGTTTAGGGCTCTTTACACTGGCCAAAAGGGAAAAAAATTTCATAAAGGAAGAAGAGTTGCCAATCACACAAATGTAAACATTCAAAGATATATGAGATTTGAAGTGGAAGATATATGATCGTATACATGATTTCCTCAGTGGGAGAATATATCAGATTTATGAATATACTATGTTCCATCCCAATGCATAAGAGAAATTTGAAAAGGAAACATTATTTGGGGTCATGACTTATCTCCTGCATATAACAGGAATGGTTGGAAGCAGACTTCAACTGACTAACTGAAAAAAACATGAAAGGGAGTTCAGTAGGGGAAAAGACTCCCCAAAGTAATATGTGGACACATTTAATCGCAAATAAACCCAAGAATATAAGCATAAAGACTATTTATTAATTCCTCACTTTGTGACATAAGTGGCTTAATGCAGCTTTTCCAGGCCTCAGCTTCCTCATCTGAAAAATGAAAGGATTAAATTAGATGATGTCTAAAATCATTTCCAATTAAAAAAATCTATTTAGAGAAACAGAGTAGTAGTCTGTAAGGTACTTAAAAGAAAAGGAAATGAACCAGTCAGGTTGACAAGATCCATGTAAAAGAATTATTGTCGTGCTAAATAAAGAAAATGATTCTGTCTTTTTTAATAAGACTAGAACAATGACCATAATTAATTTTTACAAAGGTCGGAAATGTGACAAATGCACATGGAGGATGAGTAAACTGCTGTTACAGCAGGGATAACTTCAATCATGATATGAGGATGATAAAGAAGAGACAATGGTTTCTGTCCTTTCAAGATGTCAGAGCTTAACTGAACATATTTTTAAAAGATGAAAATAAAAATCTCAAGACGAAGTCTTTGGTAGAGATTGTTCATTGCAGAACCCCAATACCTATACTCCTCTTCTTCCTTAATAACCAAATCCCATTTGTATTCAGTGAACAAATAAAATACTACACTTCCCATCACCTATTATAGCAAGGTGAGATTATCTGTCTATGTCCTGCCCATTGAGATGTAATTCTATGGTTTTGCAGTGGCCTCTGAGAAGCCTACTAAAAGGGAGACAATTTATTCAAGCTAGAAAGATACTCTGACCTCTCCCCAGCTCTTCCTGTTACCACAGAAGTTATGTCTAAAGTGGCAGCAGCCATTTTAAACTATGAAGGAATCTCAAAGAAGGAAGCCTCATGCTAAAAACAGAGTAGAAGAAGGAAGACAGGCTGGACCCTGATAACATTCTGGTGCTACCAGGGCAACTTCAGATGGTTTATCTTCAAACTTCTCTTTTACAAGAGAGAGAAATGAACTTCTGTATTGATTAAGCCACTATTGTTTCCAGTATAATTTTTTTTTCTGGTTATATTGATTTCAACCTTAACCCAACTGATTTAGAACCCAGAAGTGAGGTGCTTCAAGTAACAGAAACTAAAATGTGGCCTTGGATCGGAAGCAGGTAAGTGCATAATAATGACTCAGCTAATGAAACCTGAAAACCTCAGAACCATCGCTATACACTGACAGGATATCCAGTCAAATTATCCCCTGCCATACAGTGGAAAGCCAATCATATGCTAAAAAGGCTACATATGATATTAGGAGAAATGGCAAAATATGTGCAGAATGTTGGCATGGGTTGTCAGCAAAATCAGGAAAGAATGATAAATTCAAGGTGGAACTAGCCGGCCAGTCTGAGAGCTGAATTAGAAAGACATACGTCTTTGCTAAGGGAGGTATTCTTTGCCCATATCCTGCAATCTCGGTTGATTGAGAGTCTGGAAATCTGAAAAGGGTAGAAAAGGCCAAGTGTTTATACCCCAATTTGAAGCAGTTAAGAGAAGTGTCTGCAAATTCCAATCTTAGCAATAAATATGACTGGTCGCCACCTCCCCCAACAAAAGTTGTGAGTCTGCTGGCAAAGATAGTGCATTATTTCAGATGTCTTCAATGCAGTAGACAGCAGCAGGCTGAGAATTCTTTAGAAGGGGGGCAGAGCACAGAGGTCTATAAGTAAAAGACCAGAGGCTTTGAGCTTAAAAATTCAATTTATCCGATAACTTTGACAGTGTATACTCACACTTAGAAATGACCAAAAAAGCCACCGTGCTGAAAGCATACCACACTTTTGAAGGCAATTTACTATTCCCAAATAATCCACTGGATCCTGAATTCATACTAACAGGAAGTGGATTGTTCTATATGCGGCATCCTTAGGAAATATATTCTCCCTAATGTCCTCTTCAGATGTGGCCACAGGATAATGGGGAAAGAAAACACTTCCAGCGGGCAAAGCCATGGTCCACCAAAGAAAATGGACAAGAGAGTTCTTACTGAAGAGCAGAACCTGGGGCCAACAGATGGACAAATTAAAGAGCTCAGTCCACAGCCAGGGAGTGGAGCCTTCAGCATTTCTGCTCAGCAAGATTTGACAGTTGTTGTACATCAGAGAGACTTTTTGTGTCTTCACATTAATAATAGTGTCTAGTTAACTGAACCATGAGGACCCAAAGACTGAACTATCAGTAGGATGCCATGACTGCAAGGAAGACATCCGGGTTTTTTCTACCTGAAGAGGAAAAAGGGGGTGCATAGACAAAGGACAGAGGATATCCAAAGGAGAGGATCATACACAGCTCTGGTGGGTTGCATACTTGTTCTCAATTCTTCGCTCCTTCCTGTGCAGTGAAGCAGAGGAAAGTGGTATATCTGTGACTGGAAAGTGAGAGAAGGGGACATGAGCAGAGGCTTTAAACATGCTTGCATGGGCCTTTTGGGCCTCACCATAAGAAAGGTATGACCAAAAACTAAGGGTTCAAAGAAATGAGGTGTGGAGCAAACCCAAATCCAATGCCAAAGGCTGGCCCAAGTTCAGCCAACACTCAGCCTACAGCAGAAATATCCCACTGACCTACAGTTACATGACAGAGAAAAATAAATGCTTGTTTTAAAAACCATTGCATTTTGAGGTAGTTTGTTATGAAGCATCATGGTCAATAAAGCAGCCAGACCTATCCTAATTGCCACAGCTAAAAACAGAAGTCCTAAAGATCTCATCAACAGACATGGTTACTAAAGAAATAGAAGACAAATGATGAGAAAATTGTAAACAAACTCTTGAAAACCCAAAGAACAGATGGGAGAAGAAAGACCGAGAAATTTCTAGGAACCGCCTAGAGTGGTCGGGATATCTGGAGTGCTGAGCCAAATTGATAAAAACAGACAGACAGATTAAGATCATGTGTAAAGAGAAATTGCAAATGATCAAAGAGCTTTCAGGGTTTGTCGTGGGCTTTTTTGCTTGTTTCTTGCAGAACTATTTCAAAAGCAAGAAATTGAGTGGATAAAAGTACAAAGCTGTTAATTCACCATAAACAGATCAAAAACAGAGGAAAAAAATGAATCATTCTGAAGTGGACACTGTGATCCTATTTTTGAGGAGCGGAGTACCCAAGTTTTTAAAGAATTTGGGAGAAAGGTAAAAGCCTCAGAAAATGAAAATAGAAGTGTAAATAGTACTATTAAATAGGGCTAAACAGAAAAGGCTAACTTTTCAAAAGAATACATTAAATGAGGCAGAAAGAGGAATACAGGATGAGGTCCTTAAAAAAGAAGTCAGGAAAGTATTACGTAGAGTAATTGCAAAGGCCTTTTCTCCTTATAACACGGAAATTGATGGATTTGAGAATAAGGATATTAAAAAAGATCTTTAAGAGTCTGCAGGAAATAGAGGAGCTAGGACAAAGCATGCATGTCATGTAGAATATTTTATGACAAACTGTTGGCCTGAGCCAATAATTCTTGGGCGGGAGAAGGAATTGTTGCTTTAAAAAAACTGGGTGGGGGTGGGGATGAGCAGGAGAAACGGCAACACATAATTTCTAAACACATTTCAAAGCAACCCTTGAAGGACACAAGGAGAAGTAGCTAAAGTATCCTTGTTACAAAAAAATTGAGTGCTTTGTAAATAAAAAGAAAGCAGAAAGAAAAAACCAATAAATCATAAATGTGGCAATAAAGGAGCGGTAAGTCATTAATGCGTAAAAGTAAAGAGAAAAACTGCTCAGAAGGCTGAAACGTATTACAGAAGAAAGAACTGTAAAGCAAATGGGAAAAAGCCACAAAATGTGACTATAGAGTTTATAAAAGCATGCAATAGTTGTAGAGGAACCCATCATTGAATTGTAGGATATAACTGAAGTAGGCACAGGAGTAAAACTTGCAAATACTTTGTGTAACTTGAAAAACATTTGAGGAGTAAATAAGATCAGGGACTAAAAAGGTTTGTGAAAAGTATAGAGCTTTCTAAAACTAAAAATAATTAATGGTTGCATTGTTGAAAATTATTCCTTGAGGATGAATAACAGAAATATTGTTCAACTTAACGAATATTTACTGAGCCACTACAATATACTAAGCACACATTAGGCTCTGGGGCGAAACGTGAGTAATGAAGACAGGTGCATACATTAGCTACTTCAAGCAGGACAATGGTATTAAGAAAGAGTGGATGCAGCTTTTGAAACAAACTCCTGCTGCCTTCCTAGAGGCAGCCACTATTGATCATCTTGTGAACTCTCCAGAAACAGGTGTATGTGAAAATGTATGTGTGTGTTTATGCATAGCTGTATATATGTTTATGTATATACACATCCTTATGTATGTATCTTTTAATTTTATACAATTGTTACACTATTTATGACCTTGTGATTTTCTTTTAACACCGTAATTTGGAGATTATTCCCTATCAGAATAAATGAACCTACCTCGTTTTTCTTAATAGCATATTTTATTGTACGGTTTTGCCATAATTTATTGAATCACTGGCCTTTAATGGACACTTATGCAGTTTCCAGTCTTTCCTTATTGCATGCAATGCTTATAATGTGTTTTATACAAGAGTTAGTATACCTGTTATACAAACTGATGGAAGTGAAATTTCTGTTAAATGGCAAGTGAATTTTTAATTTTGATAGCTGTTGCCAAATAGCCTTCAAAGTAATGACACCCATTTGTACTCTGACTTACAGTGCAGGAACTGCTTTTGTCCTCATACCTCCTGCCAATGCCATTTATTATCACATCTCTGATCTTTCCAAAAATATATTTCATTGCAGATTGAATTGTGTTGGTCTGATGAAAAACTGTGAGTATATTTTCACTTGTAAAAGGTTTTTGTGCTCCCCTTTCTATGAGTTATCTGTCCATAATCTTGGCCTGCTTTTCCACTTTTTACAACATAAACTTGTTATAAATGATGAGCCCATTGTCATATGTCTTGTAAGGTTTTTTTGTTTTTGTTTTGTTATTTTTCTTTTTTCTTTTTGTTTGATTTTTTTTAACCATGGTAACTTTCTAAACTTTTTATTTTGACATTATTGTGGGTTCATATACAGCTATATAAAATATAACATTCCATATACACATCACCCAGCTTGCAAAGCTGTAGCACAGTATCACAGCTAGGGAACTGACAGAGATAAAATTCATCAACCTTATTCAGATCTCACCAGTTTTACATTCACCCGTGTGTGTGCACAGGCGAGCTTACTTCTGTGCAATTGTATCAGTGTATCTATGTGTAGCTTTATGTGAACATCACTACAGCCATGATACAGAACAGTTTTATAAGGATCCTCCTGCTACTCTTAAAAAAATAGGTTTTTTGAAGTATGATTTATTTACAATATTGTGTTAGTTTCATGTGTACAGAAATAGGCTTATAGAAAACAAACTTGTGGTTACCAAATGGGAGAGGGAAAAGGAAACAGACAAATTAGGGGTATGAGATTAACAGATACAAACTACTTTATATAAAATAGATAAGCAACAAAGATACACGGTATAACACAGGGGATTGTATGCATTATCTTGTGATAACCTACTACCCTTTTATATTCATAGCCACTTTCCTCTCTCTGCCTCTCCTTAACCTCTGATTACCTCCATCTCTAAAATTTTGTCATTTCAAAAACATTTTAAAATGGAACCATATAATATAAAATCTTTTAAGAATGGATTTTTTTTTTCACTCACCATAATTCCCTTGAGATACTTCCAAGTATGTATCAACAGTCTGTTCCTTTGTATTGCTGAATAATATTCCATGGCGTGGTTGTTGGAAATTGTTTAACTGTTCACCCACTGAAGGACATTTGGACTGTTTTTAGTTTGGGTCTATTACGAATAAAGCTGATATAAGCAATTGTGTCCAGGTTTTTGCATGAGCATAAGTCTCCAATTCTCTGGGATAAATGCTCAACAGTGCAAGTTGTTGAGTCTTATGGTATCTTTTGTTACATTTTTATTTTAGCATTTTAATGTTTGTAGTGATATCTCATTATGGTTTTAATTTGCATCTCCCTAATGGTTAATAATTTTGAACACCTTTTCATGTGCTTATTGCCATCTCTATATCCTCTTCAGTAATTTTTTTTCATGTCTTTTGAGCATTTTCTAATTGATTTTGACATTTATTTACTGTGGTATTTTGAGAGTTCTTTGTATGTTCTAGATACTAGTCCTTTGTTGAACATGTGATTGTCAAATATTTTCTCCCAATGTATAGCTTATCTGTTCACACTCTTCACAGAGTCTTTGACAGGGCAAATAATTTTTAATTTGGATGATACAGTTTATCTAAAGGGTGAGGTTCATTTTTTGCCTATGGAGGTTCAATTGTTCCAAGAAAAGTTATCCTTTTTCAATTGAATTGCTTGTGTGCCTTTGCCAAAAATAAGGGCATATTTGTGTCTAGAATTCTGGATTATCCATTCTGTTCCACTGATCTATGTAGCTGTCCCTCTGCCAGTACAATACCACCTTAATTACTTTAGCTGTACTTATAATAAGACTGATTCTTCCAATGGTATTCTTCTTTTTCAAAATGGTACTCTTTTTCAAAGGGGTTTTGGCCATTTTAGTTCCTTTGCATTGCCATATATATTTTAGAAAGATCTTGTCTACATTTACAAAATCTTTGTTAGGATTATTATAATAATTGTGTTGAAACTGTACATCAATTTTGGGGAAAATGACATCTTTAATATATTGAGTCTTCCCTTCCTTAGACACAGTATATCTACCTAGGTCTTCTCTGATTTCTTTCATCAGCATTTCATTAACATATTTTTCAGGACACAGATCCTGTACATAAGTTTTACTTAAGAATTTAATTTTCTTTAGAGTGATTGTAACAGTATTGTGTTTTTATTTTTTTCTTTTCACATAGTCATTGTTAATACAAAAAAAAAAAAATGAAATTGATTTTCGTGTGTTGGTCTTGAACACTGAGACCTTACTAAACTCATATTAGTTCTAGAGTTATTTTAAAAATTTTTGTAGATTCCTCATGATTTTCTACATAGATAATCATGCAAAAGAACAGTTTTATTTTTTTCCTTTCCTATTTGTATGTCTTTTATTTATTTTCCTTGCTTTATTGCATTGGTAAGAACCTCTAGTATTATACTATGTTGTATAAGAATGGTGATATGGGAATGGATATTCTTACCTTATTCCTTCAGTCTTTGAGGGAAAACATTAAATCTCTCACTATTAATTATAATGTAAGTTTCGAGATTTTTGTAGATGCACTTTATCAAGTCAAAGGAGCTCACCTCTATTTTTAACTTGAGAATTTTTATCATGGATGGATGTTGGGTTTTGTCAGATAATTTTGCTGCATAAGGATATGACTATATGATATTTGAATACTTGAGTTTATTAACCTGTTCTTTCATGATTCTGGGTTTTGTGTTTGTCTTGAATTTAATGGGAATTTTTCTAGTGTTTCATCAGTAAGGATGATGCTCATTTGTGTTTTTGTGTGTATATATGTGTATTAAGTATATTTTCATTATCAACTAATATTTTATTATAGGTTTTTAAAAAACAAATTTTAATAGAAGATAAATTTTAGTATATGTTTTCAGAATCTATAGAAATAACCATTTTTTTTTCTTTTTTACTCTAAATTAGACGTAACAATTTCCCATTATTTAACCATGTTTTATATAGGGAAAACCATTTCTTGGTCATTATGTATGATTCTTCTAAAGTGCTTTTGGATTCTATTTGTCAATGTAGTTTTTAGGATTTTTGAGACATTATTCATATGCAGTTTTTGTTATTTTGTGTGTGCGTGTACTCTGCCAGGTCTTAGCATCAAGGTTATGGTGGTTTCACAGAAGGAATTTGGAAATTTCTCTTCCTTTCTCTCACACTCCTTCTTGCTCTCACTCTCCCTTCTAGTAGCTTTCCTTCCCCTTGATGCTTTTATAGAATTTGCCTATGAGTCTGTCTTCTTTGGTGCTCTTTTACTGAATAATCAGAATTTTTAGATTTTCTAAGTCCTCTGGCATCAGATTTGGTAATTTATGCTTTCTCAGAAGATCGTTTATTTTATTCAGGGTTTGTAAATTATATAGCATTTAGAAACATTATTTTATGATTCTTTTCCTGTGATCATATACCCATTTTTCACCTCGTATTTTGAGTATCTGTCTTCCTTTTATTCATAGTTAACTTATCAAAAGGATAACTCTGTTTTTTGTTATCAAGTCTTTCATCCCCCAATACAGCTCTTTTATGTATTATTTTATAATATTTCCACAGTAAATACTAGTTTGTTATAGTTCCAATGTATTGTCTTATTCTGTATACACTCATTTATTCATTCTGATTATTTAGTGCTTTTATTGGATTTTATCTCACTTATACTAAAATTTTAATTCATTTATTTAATTAATAACATAACTATTTAGTGTAATACATTTTACTTGAGCACTGAAATTACACCTATTTTACAAGATCTGAGTTATAGAGTTTTGTATTAATATCCCTACTTATTCTATAATATAATTTTGATTTCTTTGCCCAAGGTGTTTTAATATGTATTTTAATTTTATGTCATTTAGGGTTTGCTTTCTATATTTGTTATTGGTTTCTGATACTATTTTGTTATGATTTAAGAATGTGGTGTATATAATATTTATTGTCGGAATTTATTAAGCTTATTTTTGGAATGAAACATGATCAATCCATAAATATTCAATGGAAATTGAAATAAGGCTCTATTCTAATTGCAGGTATAAATTTTGTTGTATATTAAGAATAATTATTTTAACTAGGTTATTGATTTCCTCTAAACATTATTTAATCTTTGTTTAATATATCTGTTAAGGGCAGAGAGAGGTTAATTAAAGGCTACTCCTATTATTGTATTTCTGCTTATAGCTTATATTTGCTGAAACTGGCATTTTGAATTTCAATGATAGCTATTTAGTTTATAGAGATTCAAACCAATCTTAATTGTGGATTTCGATGTTTTCATTTTTACATGGCTTTCATTTGATAGCCTAATGTGTCTTTCCTTAAATAAGACTTTGTATAATTTTAATAAAATACCTTTACTTGCCTTTAGTTTGAATTTGTTAATCTATGTTTTAAATCCAGCCCCTATTTTAGTGTTAGATGAATATCATATATGGTACCTGTGTCATTTTTATCATATATAACACCTGTGTTACATTTTGGTTCTAACTGAGGGTCTTTTACTTTAATGAGTAATTTTATCCCCCTTGCATTTACTGATATAACAATATGTCTATGTTTCTTGTGTGTGCATGTTTTCGTCTTATCATTTGGAAAGCATATTTTCCATTATTATATTTTTCCAGTAGTTACCTTGACTATATCCATTTCAGAAGACTACATTTTTTAATTATCTTTTAATTCTCAGAGAAGAGAATTTCATAATTATCATGTCTTTTATGACAAAATATTTTTGATGTGTTCTTACCTTTTTCTATTTTTTTCTTTCAGAATTTTTTATGCATTGCTCAAGTGCTTTCTTTCTGTTTATCTTTGTACTTGCTGTTTTTCCTCAGGCCAACTATGCATAAGAGGATAATGTTAGAAAGGGCACCAGTGGAGTGAGTTAGATATTTAAGTAGCTTGAACTCAGGACACTTGTCTTGAAATATTTCCCAACAAAAGATTGTCCTAAAGTTTTGACTCTTCTCTGGGCTAGCATAAACTTCCTATATCTCTAAACAAAGTATGCCACCAGCTTTTGAGTAGTGATTTGTAGTTTATATTATCTTTGTGTACTAAAGACTCAGCTAAAAGATTTCTTGTCACCCACCTATGTATTTCCTTCCACCCACTAGGTTGATTGTCCTTTTTTATGTTTGTTTTTGTTTTTCTTTGTTTGTTTGCTAAGCTGATATGCAGGCACTTTATTTGGCTCCATCTTCCCTGTCATTCTATTCTGCCCAATAGAGTTAGTGATGGTCAAACATCTCACAATGCAGAGTCCTGCTGCAAAGAAGAGGTCACTGACTTGAACTTTCAGAAAGTGCAATTTACCTTTGGATCCTACATGCTTCCTGCTAACATGGAGGCACACACTTACTGCTGATTTCCTCACTTCACCTAGATATAAATTTCACAACACTTTGGCAGCCTTCAGTGTTTTCATTTCTGCTTCTTGGTTCCATGTTTTCGTTTTAAGTTGGTTTCAGAAAAGCAGAGCAGATATGTCTTTACTCTGCCATGTTTAATTACTTCCTGTATCTTTAATAAATTTAAAAATTAAAACCAGAGCAAGAACAATTAAACTTCCATGCTACAAACAATAGAAGCTCCAGTTCCTTGTGTAGCCAGACTCTATCTGCATTGAGGAAGTTCAATGCACTTTTAGGAATACTTCACTGTTTTCTCCACAAATTTGAAATAGACAGCCCTACTGGGTTGCATGGAATTCTACTCAACAATCTGTGAGTCCACATCAAAACATCATAGGGCTACACATTGTTCCTTCTACCCTTTTCTAAGTATTTTCTTATTATGTTTTATTGTGTGGTTATGAATAAATAACATTTCTGTTCAGTTTGTATTAGAACATTTGCTATGCATTTTGTTTTCAATCCTAATCCTTAGAGCCTTGAAACAAACAAATAACTTATACTGTATAGAATGGTATTGGCTAGGTATTACTGCCCTAGGAAATAGTGTTCATCTTTGTGGCTTCATTTCAATGTACAGCAGGATTTAGTAATGCCACAATCCCCTACATAGTTCTAGTAATATGAAATGAAGCAGTGTGAAACTCCTAGCTTTATCTGAACTCCCACATCTGAAATCCATCATCTGGTGGTATTTAGTTTGCCTGGCATGTTTGTTTACCCACTGCCTATTGACTAGCATCCAAATCCTTCTGATGAGGTGATTTCATAACAGCAGAATGTGATACTGTATTCCATACCTGTAACAGGTGGTCCCCAAGTAGCCGTCCATCTTCCCTTGTGGTCTCTTCTGTGAACTGTGTATCATGTCAGGAAATGACAGCCTGTTAGGCAATATGATCTATCATCATTGCAAGTCACCAGTCACAACACGCATATACTTGATCCATCCTGTGTGTAAGTGATGGATTTGGTCAGAAGATTGCCATTTCACATTTTGGAAAACATGAACCGATGTGAGTTCATAAACGAAATATTTTAACCTATGATGTCATGTAGATGTCATGGTGTCATCTCCCCTGGAATTCAGCTGCCAAGAATAAGGATGAAGAAGTAGTTCATGTCAGGTTGGGTGACAGTGTCCCATGAATACTGACTCAATCTCTAGCACCCATACTTATATTAAGTCATTATTCCACAAACATTTTGAGCACTTATTTGGTGCCAGACACTGTGCTAGTTTCTAAAGATACCAAAAGTAACAATAATTATAAATTCAGAGTCTAAAGAAGGAGGCAGTCTCATAAATAAACAGCTATATAAACGTATGTTGTTCAATATTTGGAGGTATTATGGGAGCCTTAGGAGGAATACTTCACTCTGAGATTAGGGGATTGGAGGGATACCATGGAGACCAAGGTAAATTTTGTTTGGAGATGAGTAAGAGGCATGCTTGATACAGGAGTTGGAGTGGGCATGGAGGTTAGTGAGGAGTGCATTTCCTGCATAGGGGAATGAGCAAAGGTTTAGACCCAAGACACAGCCTAAAAGGTGCAAGGAAATACCAGCAATACCTGAATGAGTTATGATTGGAGAGTTAGGCAAGAGACAAGAGTGGGGAGCATCCTGTGAATAATATGTAGGAACCTAGGCTGGATCCTGAGATCAGGATCTCCTGAAGAGTTTCCTGTTGAATTTTGTTTGTTTTAGATAGTTTCCCATTTTTTAAAATTGCTCTTCAAGAGTCTTTGTTTTATTTCTTTGAAAAAAGTTCACCATAGTCCTTTTTATTTTTTTTCTTTAATTAGGACTTTTTTTTTTTTAGGTTCAGAGCAAAATTGAAGGGAAGGTACAGCGATTTCTCATATACCCCTTGTCCATATATATGCCTAGACTCCCCCTTGCTAGTTTCTTTAAATTGATTTACTGAGGTATCATTTATATGCCTGAAAATTCACTTTTTAAAGTGTATAATTAAATGAGTTTTATTAAACTTATAGGGTTTTGCAATCAGCAACACAATTCTATTTTTAGACTATTTCCATTGCTCCAAAATATCCCCTCATACCAATTTGCTGTCACTCTCCATTTCTGCCCCCAGGCCCAGGAAAACACTAAGCTGCTTTCTGTATCCATTCTGTATTTAGACTTGGCTTTTCTAGACATTTCACATAAATGGAACCATACAATATCTAGTCATTTGCATCTGGCTTCTCTCATTTAGCATAATGTTTTTGAGGCTCACCTATGTTGTAGCATGTGTCAGTAGTTTATTACTTTACATTGTCAAATAGTATTCCATAATATGGATATACCATAATTTGTTTGTCCATTCACCAGTTGATGGACACTTGGATTGTTTCTATTTTCTGGTTATTATGAATAACTTTTCTACAAACATTCACATCTAAGTCTTTACATAGACATATGTTTTCATTTCTATTGGGTGGGTATCGAGGATAAAATTCTTGGGTCATATGGTAAATTTATGCTCAGCTTTTAAAGAAACTGCCAAACCATTTTCCAAAGTAGCTACACCATTTTACATTCCCATCAACAATGTATGAGAGTCTCAGTTTCTCCTGAAGAATTTAAATTAAGGGACTGTTATGGCTGGATTTATGCTTTAAATAAATGAATCTGGTAGCTATTAGATATGAGACTGGAAATAATACCATCATTTAGAAAACTGCTGCAATAATCTAAGTGAGAGCTACTAAGACTTTGAATTAGACTAGTATTGGCAATTGGAATGGAGAAGATGCATGTTAGAGGAAGACAATGTTACTCAATAAGAAAAGGTCATTTACTTCCTTCAAGGGTGCAGCTTTGAGCATGTGACACACGGAGGTGTGAGGACAAAGGAGGAAACTCCCCAGCCAACCAGATTAGCTAAGGAAACAGGTTTGAAGTACTTAAGCTTATTGTCCTCACATCTGAAATGTCCATTACTAACAAATGTATCCCCAGACTTTCTAACAACATTTATACCATCGCTGTGTCGTTTTTTATTGGTTCACCAACTGTGTGCTGGGCACAGCATTGAACATGCTTTGAGCATTTCTCCTGTTTTAGAAATTATGTTTATTTGGTTCTAAACAGTAAATTAATATTCCATTGAAAACGTATTTGACAGTATTCATAAGCCTAATGAACTGTCTTTTCCAATGTCTTTTTAAACAGTCACACAGGATTGTTGTAATATGATTATAACTGAAAGATGAGATGATAAGGATAATATAATGTTTGGGTTCAAATATTTTTTGTAGATACTGAAAATGAGCAAAAATATCTGCCACTTAAACTAGAGCAGGTTAAAGTCTTAACTTTGCAATTGTACAATGACGTGATATATACAACATATAAACAAGAACATATAAGAACAAAAAATATGAATATTGAGGGAGGTTAAGTAATATTTAGTTAGATTATAATGTATTTGGTTTTGTCATTTATTTAACATTTATGTCAATATATTGGACATATATTATTTCATTAAATTCTCTTTGTAAAAAGCCTAGTTAAATTATTGCCCAGTTTAGAGTACAAGTTTAGTAGCTTATTCGACTGAACTTAGTTCTCTCCAAAATTTAAAAACAACTATATTTTGCATATCTTAATCATTTCTATAGGTTGAAAATGAGAGATTTACAAATGTTTTTGTAAGTGTGAACTTCTTTGAGAGCAGAAACACTTAAATGAATAGCAAATAAATCAGAGCCACAGGATTTGCTTATATTGGATCTTGCAAGTGATAACATTTTAATTGCTTAGAAATTTCTTTGAATAAAGCCAATGATTAGAGCAGAAACTGAAGTCCAGGCCTTATTTCTATCTCTGTATTCAGCAGAATATTTGCAATACAAAATCAGTAAAGAGCACATTTGCTCCATTTCTTTAATTTAAATCAGTATTTTGAGTAAATACTTATATTCTAAATAGCCAATAATATTGTAACAACTTTGTATGGTGATAGATGATAACTGGACTAATTAGGATGATCATTTCATAAAGTATAAAAATACTGAATCACTATGTTGTACACATGACACTAACATAATATTAAAAACAATTTAAAAAACAAAGTGGAGACTTGGCAACTGATATTATTAATAAGAAAAATTAAAATTCCATCAGTTGTCCAGTTAGTTGCCAATGTTTAAAATATTTGGTGTGTTATTGGCATAGTTTCAGTGACATAACTAGGTGCTTTATCTCATTAAATATTGTAATAGTCAAAACATTTAGCATGGAAAGATTAAAGAAATCTCAAAATATATATATTAGGTTAAAATAATGTCATAAAAATATTGGTCACAAAAATAATAAGCAAAATACTCAAAGCCATACTGTCTAAAAAGTACACATAAATTAAAATGAGAAACACACCATAAATATTATGAACATAAGATAAAAATTATACAAAAGATGCAAATAGTCAATAAGTATATGAAAAAATGTAACTCACAATTAAAGAAATGCAAATTAAATGTGTTATAAAATTTTTACTCTCCAAATTAGCAAATATTTTTTTTATCATATTTCTCAATGTGGACAAGAGTGTGAAATGGACATTCTCATACCCTTCCAGTGATTCAGCAATTTAGCACACTCTTCCTGAAAAACAATTTTAAATTTTTTAAATATATATAAATAAACCTTAAAAACCTGTATATTCTTTGACCCAGTAATTCTATTTCTAAAAAGCTAATCCCCCAGTAATAATCAGAACCATGCACAAAGATTGATGAATAGTGATTTTATCATTTATCTGGTCACAAAAATAAATCCTGAATATGACCTGAATGTTCAGCAATAGAGGAACAGTGTTATTAATTAAGATGTACTCATAGAATGTCCTATTTGATAGACTTTAAATGTATTTAATAATATGGAAAATTTAATTTCAAGTGAAAAATTAAGATGTCTAAAAATAGATACTTTCACTGTATGTATGTCTGTGTCTATCTAAATACATTTATCTATCAATGCATCTATTGATATATAACTCTAAATTTACAAAATTAAAGACTGGAAGAAAAATTTCAAAATGTCAACTCATTTATATCATAGTTTTTGACAGTGAAAATTCATATTTCTTTTATAATTCAATAGACATTTTACAAAAAAAAGATTAGTTCAAAATGATGTGGAGAGTAGAGAAAGTTCTGTTCCTTTTGGAGACTTCTGTTTTATCAGATCAATTTCTGGTGGTTGGATTTGGAACCAGGAAATTGTGTAGGCATTGAGCAAACACAAGCTTCTATTTGGCAGGTCTGAGGATTCCTTGGCTATATAAACTTTCTTCTGATTTTAGACAACTATGGGTTATTTGTATTTTTGTGACTCCTGATTTAGTAACCAAACTCAAGAATTTTTGATAAGTCAGGATTTGTGAACCTAAGTGCTATCCTGTATCTGCCTCTGGGATAAAAATACTAAGCAATAAGCAGCAATTGTAAAGCTCTCTTAATCTAATACTCCCACTTGCCACTTGGCCAAACACCGATAGATTTCTTTCTTTTACATTAGTGATAATAATTTGTATTTCTCAACCAGAAGAAGGTCTGTGGTAGAAAACTAGGTGGTCAGTTTGTCTCCATTACCTTCTTTAGGTCTTTTTGTTCCCAGATTTATCTACCACCAAATCTCCTTGCTCCCCTTTAGGTTCACATTAATTTTAGTGAGAGAACAGAATCTGGCTTTTCCATTCAACAAGGGAAATAGTGAGCAAACATTCAACCACCTTGAACTTCTAGCCAAAGTCATAAACGACCTCCCTTGGGTGGACTGCATAGCCTTACATCTCTGCATGCACATGAACCAGTTCAGACTAACATATTTCCCTTTTTGTAGAATCATACTGAAGACTACACGAAGAAATGTATACATTCTAACACCCTGACTTTTTTCATACCAACTATATTAAAGCTCCAACTTCATGAGCACGTATTCTAATTCACAAAACACAACAAATAATAGGATAGTCAGATGTTTTGTGGCTATTTTAAGAAGTTTGCAGATATCCCTGTTTGGGAGAGAAAACTTAATTGTCCTCTACCCCACTTCCACTCAACCAGCAACTTGCTAGAATCTGTTACGTGTAATCCTCCACTTCCAGTTACTAATTTTAGCATCATTTGGAGTTCCCTGATTGTAAGCAACAGAAACCAGTTCTAGATTACTCAAGCCAAAGGGGGAAAAAAAAAAAAAAAAGCGTTTATTTTAAGGTTATCAGTTAACTCACAGAATCTAAGGAAAAAATGAATAACCAGGGCTTAAGAAGTATGGGAAACAGGGACAAGCTGTAGATCTCAGTCAGGAGCTCAAGGACAGTCTTGAAATCTGGTATTGGAATGATTCACCTCTCACTGCCATGTCTCCATGTGCCAATTCAGTCAAGATTAAAATGCCTGGGAGAAATAGATTTAAGTCACAAGACTACCCTTGAATCAGTAATCATTACCTGGGAGAAATAGGCTATAATAACTGCCATCAAATAATCACGCCTGGTGCTGAATGTGTGTGTGTACTGCATGCATATGTGAGTCAGGCAGCACAAGGATGGGGTTCTCGCAGATAAGGAAGCTGTGTTACAAATAAAGGGAATATACATCTAGACAAAACTAAAGATGTCCATCTTGTACCCATCCTGAAATAACTCTCATCTTTTCTTCCATTACACCTCTCCTCATTTGGTTTCTTCATGTCTCTGATTACTTTTTTCAGTTTCCTGTATGGAATTTATGTATGGGATTCTTTTCTTTTATATGACATATCTTTTGTTATTCAAGAGAATTCTTTCTTTGGTTATCTTCTCTTGTTGTGTATAGTGAGACAAGAAGGCAAAATTGAACCCTCCCAACAGCTTCGACTTCTATCTTATTTGAATAATTCCTGGATTTTTATCTTAGTACTGAACATCTCTCTGTTGATTTCATAATTCACACTTCAAATTTCTATAGACATGGTTACAAACATCTCAAACTCAACATGTCTAAGGTATAACTCATTTTCTCTCCCTGAAATCCTGTTTCTTCTTCTATACTTTTTATCACAGTGAAAGTAATTGCCATTAGTCTTGCCTACATCAGAAGCCTGAGGATGATCTTATGCTCTTTAACCTCACCCACCACCCCCAGAAGATCAGCCACTATGTAGTTAATTTTGTCAAATAAAGAAATCTTGAATATATTTCAATTCGACTAGGGTGGCTATGCACCCTAGTTTACCTAAAACAGTTTCCATTTATACATGTTATTCATAATAATTATTGATTGTGATCCCTTTCGCTCTAAAAATTATTCCAGTTTTGATGGCACATTTAATGAGTGAAATAGTCACTCTACCAGTTAGCTAATTCCACTGCCCATTCCCCACTACCCTAATGTAGTTCCTCATTATTTTCCCCCTGTTTACAAACTGGCCCTTACCTACCTCTCCAGCTTAATTTCCTGCCACACTTCCACATGTAGGATACAATTTGGGTGCTTGCAGTTTGGATACAGTTTAGCTATTTGCAGTTCCTTGAGTTCATTCTTTAAGATTCAGAACAAGTGCCTCCATATCTATAGAAGTTCTTTTCTCTACCCCACTGGTAATCTACTACCATCAGTTCTCAGACAGTTAGGCAATCGCCATCTCCCTGTGGTGGCCACTCTGTGGCCAGAGACTATGTTGCATCTGTCTTTTTGTATATTAAGTAACTACCGTAGAGTCACACACACACACAAATGATTCCATACACATTTATTTTTTAAAACCTCTCCTACAGTATCGATATGCCTTGACTGAATACCAAAACAATACAATTTAGCACATGTGCATAGCAAAATATTCTATTATTTCTTTTGCATGTTTTTATTTCTTCCTAATTGCAATTGCCTTTTATGCTTAAAATGAAATTGAGTAAAAGGCAATCATTTTTGATCAATTTTTCTTCCAAATTTGTATATTGAACTTAGCTTTATTGCCCTCCTCCTGCTCTGTACTTTTGGACAGTCAGGCATTTCTGGATTAAGATGTCTTTGAAGCCAAACAATCCATAGTGTCTTTGAGTGTCTCATATGTGCCCAGTAACTACAGCCTTTGTCACAAGTCAAGGTTTGCTATCCAAATTTGGGCTCAATAAGAGAATTTTAGCTTCATCTAACACCCTTCAATATAACTGTAAGATGTACATGTCATTAAAATATCATATTAGGAGGAAGGGAAAACATGACAAGGAAAAACAAAACATTTTTTTAAGATCCTGTATGAGGAATCCCATAAAAATACCTTTTACACTTCGTTCTGGCAAAATTCAACACAAAGTTACTTAAGCAAGAAGTAAAATTTATTATGTCATAATTAGAAGTCTGGAGGTAAAGTGGTTTGAGAGTTGAATAATTCAGGGGCGTATTGACATCATCAATGACTTAACTTTTTTTCTCTCTTTATGATCTGTCATCCTCAGTGAATCAGTTTGCCTTTTATGGACCCAAGATGGCTACAAAACGTAGAGAGGCATAAAATGGAGTCTTTTCTTCTGTGTATCTCTTTAATGGACTGTGTCTAGGTGGCTCCCAGCAGATCTCTCTTCTCAGCCTCTTTGCCAAAACTGCAGGACAGGTCTAACTCTACACTGTCAAGGAGAATGGGCTTGCCCTGATTTTTTTGATCAATAATGATTTACTTCCTGGAGCTAGGCAGAATCCAGACGTGCATGAGCATATCTGAACAAAGTTTTTTGGTTTTGTTTTTTAATAAACAAGAAGGTGGGAAATGGTAGTTAGTATACAAACAGCAGTATCTGTCATATTTTAGATTCATTCCATGTCATAAAACACTCCCTTAGGTCAGAGACAGACAGGTCTGGAACCACAGCAGTCAAGATGCAGCTATGCAAAATTGTGTCTCTAAGCATCAGAAATCCATCATTGGCAATGACTATGGACATGGTATATTAAGATTTTTTTAAAGGAAAAGTGATGGAATGATTTGTTTTTGAATCCAGGCTGTTCCTCATATTTATCAATGTCTTACAGTTGTTTATGTTTCTCATTATGCCTCTGTATATTCATCAATAAAATGAGGATAATGGGATAAAGTTCATTGTGGTGACACATTTTAATGTCCTGTGATAGTGATTATTTGTGTTTTTCCCTTATGACATTGTAAGCTATTTATGGTGGAGGAATGCATCTTCTTCAGAACAGCTCTGGTAGCTAGGATAGCAACAGAGTTAGTGCCCAATAACTATAGCTTATGACTGAAGGATTATGTTATTAAAATATGAATTAAAGCCTGTTGAGTAGTATTTAGCAAGTACTAGGCATTTAATCATGATTAGATCGGCAGTGATGATTTGACTCTTTTGACAAAAACTGACAAATTGCTAATTATATTTGTATAAAGCTAATTAGAATGACAGGCTACTGGGAAGCATATGTAGAAGTTAATATACGTTGAGTCCAGCCCTACCTCTTTCACAGTTGATTTACCCTGAAAAATCACTTTCATTCTGATCTTCAATTTCCTCACTTGTAACGTGGACACCGTATTACCTACCTCTTAGTGGTGTTAGGATGATGTGATGACTAAATGTCTCTTATAGTTACTAAATGACTTTATAGTCACTTCAATAAAACTACATGCTAAGGCCCTGATAATAATGATAGATTGAGAGTTACCAAAACTTTCAGTTGTTCCTAACCAGTTAATAATTTACTAATTTACCTGTGATTTTTTAAGACTTGCTTCATCCGTTCCAATAAATTTAGCAAATATTTGATTTATTTGAAACCCATTAAATTACCATTAGGTAGCATTTCTTGAGTGGTTGCTTCGTACTGAGCTCTTTTCTTCTAAGTTTCCCATGCATAAAATCATGGAAATACTTTTTTATTATTCCATTTCCCCAATGACAAAACTGAGTTTTACATGGAACAAAATTATTTCCCCAGATGATACAGTTCATGAAAGGCAAAAGCAGGTTTTATACCCAAGTTTACCTGATTCCAGATTTGGGTTAGTTATACCCTGTACTATAAGGCCGTTCAAGTAAGGTTTACATGCCCGAGTAATGTAAAAATGACATGAAAAGAAATCAGGTAATAGGCCATTTTTGGCTCTCTGAGTGAGGTAGTAATTAAGCAGTTTAGCTGTCAATTTCTTCTTACTATAACATACCATTTGGTAAAGTATATGTTAAAACTAGTCTGATTTCACTGTGAAGCAATAATCTCCATTTAACACCATATTATAATATCTTGTCATGTTAAAAATGATCATTAAGTTTATCTTACTTATAAGACAAAGATGTTATTTTAATACACAACTAAAAACTAATCAAATCACTGAAGGCATCATAGCAAAAGCCATGGGAGATGATTCAGAGTTTTCTATTTCTAGTGCATAGAGTAATGATTTCCTCTCAACAGAAAAATATCCAAAATGGTAGCCATCAGGACTAAGATGTCATAACTAGAAATTACACAATTTAAATGTTCTAGCATTATAGATACAAATTATAGTATGAAAATATTTCAGTAGAGCATACTGGCCAACTCAGTTTTCAATGGCTTTTCCATACAGTTCTCACCTTATTGAAACAAGAAGTATCTTCAACCAGAAGAATGTATCCAGTTGCTCCTATGAGCCAGCATGGAGCAGACTATTTTAAAAATAGTAGTTACTAAATAAGTATTTACTAAATGAGCAAATGACTAGATGAAAATACATGGAATGCAAATTTCTCCCTGTATTGAAGAAACCAGAGTCTATTTGGACACAGAATAGACATAAAAAGATTTTTAAGGAATCAAGGTGCAGATGTGAATATTTAGATGATCTGCAAAGTGAAATTTTGAACTAAAGCAATTGATGGTAACCACCTTAGGAATCAAAGTTCTGTATGGTGGGATAATACTCTGAAGTCTTGTTATCCATTTATAACAGTCTCTTCCACTGGCTAAGAGAGGAATTAGAAATACACTCCATAGAAACATAAAGACAGTAGGGTTAATACTGAGGCAAAGTTCACCTGGTCCATAGTCCCCAACCTAGAAATCATTTCAAAGTACTACTGGAAAGGTGAGCATAGCAGAGAAACCACAGTCATAAGCAGCTTGCTCCAAAATTTTAAAATGTACCTCAAAAGATAAACTCTTGCAACCCAGTTTTTAAAAGTCTAGTCATCTCTGGCTTCATGAAAACTGTGTCAGCCTCCTGCGAAGTTACAATACCCAAGGTACAGAGGTGCTGAAAGGCTTAGTTATTGCTGGTTACGGGAGTTGACAATCGTGGATGAAAAGTGCTCTTAGTGCAAAGTAGAAATGTAATCAATGTCATTGTCATTTGAACCACATTGTTTGCAGTGTAACCAATTGTGAAACCAACATAAATTCAAAAACTAAATTAGAAAAACAGATGCTTCTTTTGTTTGGAAATTTTAGTCCTATCTAGCCATATTGTATATCATTTTCTTTGACTTACACCACACAGAAAGAAAAATCACAGAGCATAATACAAAAATGCAGAAACATATTTAGCAAATTTGTGGATTTCATAAGTCATTTATAAACTTTGGATTTACAAACAATTTCAAAGGCTTTTGAAAATATTTATAAACACAAGAGCCTCTATAATGCTACATATAATTATGGCATGTCTTTTCAAAAGCATATTCCAGAGATAGAGTTTATGCATAATATCAAGTTTCTTATTTGGGGTTTTGTCTTGGAGACAGTGAACAATTTATTTTTCAATCTCTGTCTCCACTGATGCTCGTGATTAAGCTAAATACATTGGTGCAATGAGAGGAAAGAGATTTATCTTGTGCATAATTTCTAAATTGACTTGACGTTAGGAAGTCAGTCTATACAGAGTGGGATTTATTTCCTCAGCTCACTAAAGTCCAACCATTTTTGTTTCCTCTGCAGTCTCAACTGTTTTCAAAGGGAATCGGGAATTTCACTTTTAATATTCCTGAACTACTAGACTACCTATGATTTAAAAACTAACATCTTCAACTTTGCATGAAAGCATTGCATGATGTATTCAAGTACAGCTTCAATCATGAGCCTACATATAATGCTGATTTGTACAGAAAAAGATTCCTAGAAATATTGGTGTTTTTTAAAGTAGATACTCTACTAATGTATCACTCTGAGGAAACAGAAGCTCCAGACACATCTGCGCACACACACACACACACACACGTGCACACACACACACCCCTGAGAAGCACTAAGGGGAAAAAGCACACTCGTGTTTATGATGGTAATTTTAAGCGATCAAAAGTATAAACAATAAAATATGCTTTGCTACATTTATAGCACATCATTGTGAGTATAAACTTAGGGATTTAAGTCATTCTTAATCCAATAGTCTGAGGTGCTTCCATTTTGTTTATATCAACAACATTTTACTTCCAGTAAGTTTAAAAAAAAATCATATGGCTTGCAGTTCAAAAGGCTCTTATAAAACATTAGACAACTTTGTGAGTAGAGTATACATGAATCAGAACCACAAGGAATAAATTTCCTGTTGCTTACAAGTGAAATAAAAACTGCCATACTTGGACTGTAGGGGGAGTTAATAAGGTCTTGGAAATCTCAGCCTGCTGTCTCAAAATCATTTGTCTTAAAATAGGTATAAAGTTAGGTAACAGAAGGGTGAATGGCTTTCTGGAGAGAACTTGGACTTTGGAAGCTGTCTACTTCCTGGTTAAAAAAAAAAAAAAAACTCTGTGTGTATTAGTTGTACGATTTTCAACAAATGATCTCTCTGAGTCAGTTTTCTTATCAATAAAATGCATAAAATAATGCATTTTTATGAGATTATTTTGAAGAGTTGCTGGCATACAACATGTAGAATTACTGGCATAGAATATATGCTTGATGAATCTTAAATTTCCCTTTCATCTTTCTGTCTTCATTTTCTCATTTCCTACAAAATAGAAGTTAAAAGTTTAAACTGTATCATGAGAGCAAATAAAATAAAATATATTTTATTTTGTTCCATCATAACCCCATTTTAGTCAGTCAACTAAAAAACAAATAGTCATCGTACCAATGTATCATTTTGTGCAGTGCGGTCACTTGATCTGCAGATTTAAAATATGTAAACTTTGTTGTCTTTGACAAGAGGAGAAAGTAAGCAAGTCAAGGAGAAAAGAAAGAACAATTTAATAACTGCAGAATATTCTTGCCATCATTTCAATAAAGGAGCATGAAACTCCTAGCAAGCAAGAGAGAGAGACATGATTTGACTGTCCATTCAGTCATTACCTATTACTGAGTGAAGTACAATTTTATCATTTAAAGATATTTATTTTCACTACAATATGCCTCCTAAATTCAGACCAACCATTTCATCTGAAACTCAACCAAGGAAACAATAATCTATTCTGATGTTGATGGAAAATATTGGTTTGCCAATCTTCAACATGACCTTTCTCTAAGAGATTTTCAATGGCCATATATGTGTGTGTGTATATATGTATATATATAAAAATTTTCTTCTCAATGATTTTAGAGCTTAACCCACATTTAATATTTCACTCTGCTGTAATATTAAAGTACATAACAGAAAATAACATTGTGTTATCCTTAAAGACCATGTAAGAAAGGGAACAACTGTTATATAAGAAGTATAAATGCATTTAGGTAATTTTTATTTATTGTTATTAAAAAGAGAGGGCTGAAGAGAATTTGTACTGGTGAGCTGCCAAATTTGTGCAAAGAAATATTTTCAGGTTTTGTGGTTTGGAATTGAAACTGAGGAGAATGTAGATATTGCAAGTAAAGATTAATGAAAATGTTGAACTCATTAAGGAGATGCTGATTAACTGGAAAATTTATAAAGCAAAAACCAAGTATATTTATACATTTATAGGGTAATGGGAAAGAAAAATAATAGTTATAATTTTCAGAATAAATAGTTAAAGAGGAAAGCACAGAAATATACTTGGGGAAAAATGATAACCAAAGAGAATCACCCCATATATGCATTTATATGTGTCATACCCACTCACCAATTAAATTTTCAGAACTAAAGCAACTAGACAATTAAAATAAAATAGTAGTGACAAAAGATAGATACTACTGTTTGAGTAGACCAAGGATTAATTGAGATAATAATCACTTAATAATTACTTTTTGGGATTATCTGGAGAATCAGACAAACTCCTTGCCCTACCTGAGATCTAGGAACAAAATGGCAATTTCAGGCAAATACTGTTGGATACAGTCTTAGCCCATTCTGGCTGCTATAACCAAAATTCCATAAACTGGTGGCTTAAACAACAGACATTTATTTCTTACAGTTTTGAAGGTGGGGAAGTCCAAGATCAAAGTGCCAGCAGATTTGGTGTCCAGTGAGAATTGGCTTCCTAGTCATCTTCTTGCTGTGTCCTCACATGATGAAAAGGGGCTAGGGGAGCTCTCTGGGGTCTGCAATAAAGGCACTCTCCCACTCATGAGGGCTCCACCCACATGATCTAATCACTGCCCCAAATTCCCATATCCAAATACCTTCACACTTGGGATCAGGTTTCACCATGTGAATTTTAGTGAGGGGGACACAAACATTACACCTATAACAGATATTAATCTTTAATCTTTAATAGCATAGATCAACCAGTCATTTTCAAATCAGATAAGTCCAACAAGGACTGACTGTACCTACTGCATAGCACAGGGAATTATACTCAGTATTTCATAATAACCTATAAGGAAAAAAGAACCTGAAAAAGAGTATATATAGATAGATAGATTGATATAGATTTAGATGAATCACTTTGCTGTATACCTGAAACTAACACAACATTGTAAATCAGCTATACTTCAATAAAATGTTTTAATCTTATTTTCAAAGTATAACGCCTTAATTTCCACTGAAAGTACAAAAGGGAAGGGGACATTTCATTGTTTACTAACGTTACTATTGGCCAAATATGTACATGGTATCCAAAGTATACTGTCATTCACTTCACATTCGAGTCTAAATTCCAGCCCCAAATGAGCTCAGAGCGAGAGGTGGGTACATAGACCCTATAGAAGGGGAGAAGCCATGAAAGGAGACTGAGCAGGAGCTGTTGCTAGTGTTTTCAGAAGCAGAACTGGGAGGATGTGGTGGCACGCCTCTCTGATGATTGTCCAGTCAAGGGTTTGCTTCTTCTTGGGGAGGGTTTATGTGATGTTGCAGGCTTCTGAGGCTTACCACACCCTCTATGACCTAAAATTACTTTTTCATGCAGACAAGAAAAACCAACAAAAGAGGTTTAAAAAAAATATCTTCAGGGATATAATAATGAAGGATTTGGGGCCCCAGATAACAAATCTACCTTTTCACTCATGTTAATGCTGGGATTCTGAAAGATAAATGAAGTATAAGCAGTGAAAACCTTTCTATACCAAAGCGTACCATAGAGAGGTGGGTCTTAGACCTTGGTTCAAGATGTTGCAGTGATGGACTAAGATAGTTGGTCAAAGAATGAGTGGTACAGAGCCATTCAAGTTGAAAATAAATGTAGGAGAAGAAATCTTTAATACTGGTTATTATAGAGGACAAAAACACAAATCAGAAAGCAAATAACGCAGAAGATGCCTGGTAATTCATAAGAAAAAAGCAAATGAGAAAAGAGGTTATAATCAATACTTGAGGTCAAGCAGCATGATAATACTAGGGTTTCTGTAATCAACAGAATAAACTTATGATCTTAGTAGGAAAAGGTAAATAGTTATTATATATACTTGGCTATGTCATGTCTTGTGCTTATAATTTAGAATTGGAAGGGCAGTATCTTAATGAAAAGTCCAAAGAAAATTTTTTAAAAAGGGGGGTGGGGGAGACTGATCTGTATGTCCATAAAATATGAATTCGTGTGGAAATCCATGAATCAGAGAATGGCTCCAAGCTGGCAACATCTTATTGAAAGAAAAGAAAAGGAAGCATGAAAGTAATGTTTATTTATGTAAGATACTTCAAGCTGTTCAGACAGACAAAATGGAAAATGCATTACTGCCATTTATCACAAATCATATATAAAAGCAAAATATGGTAAATATGGTGAGCTTTGGTTATCTGGACTTATTAGTTTTCTATTGCTGGGTAACAAATTACTACAAACTTAGAGGCTTAAAAAATATCAGTTTACTTGCTCACAGTTTTGTAGGTCAGAAATCTGGTACAGTGTTACTCTATTCTCAGCTCAGGGTCCTACCATGCCAAAATCAAGGAGTTAGCCTGACTGAGTTTTCCTCTTGAAGTACCGAAAAAGTACCCACAACCAACATCACTCAGGCTTTTGGCCAGATTCAGTTTCTTGTGATTTTAGGACTACGGTCCCTGTTGCCTTGCTCTCTATCATTCAGTGGCTGCTCTCAGCAATTAAAAGTCACCTACATCCCATGCCATGTGGCCCCCTCCATCTTCAAGCCAGTAACAGCTCTTTGAATCCTTCTCCTGCTTTGAATCTCTGCCTTATTGGTGTGGGAACAGACAGAGAAAACTCCCTGCTTTTAAAGAGCTTGTGTAACTATGTCAGACTTACCCTAATTTAAGGTCAACTGTGCCACCTGGTAATCTAATTATAAGAGTAAAATCATATTCATAGTTCCAGGCACTGTTCAGGAAATGAAAAGAGACAGGCAGGAAATCTTGGGGCCATCTTAGAATTCTGACCACCTCACAGGACATCTGTTACAAATCATTTTTAACAAAAGCAGAGCAAGTAATCTGAACCACATGATAAATTACTGACTACTCCATAGAGGAGGTGATAGTCTCCCTCTGTCCTGCTCTGTTCTAGCCCACTGGGATACTGTATCTTTCCCAATGCTGCTCATAATAGGGGTAGTAGTAAATTGGAACATATTCAGAGATGGAGAATGTCCCTGAAACTCAGGCATAGAAGGAATGTCTGAAAAACTGAAGATCTTTAGTGTGCAGGACAGGAGTCACAGAGATAAAATTAATTCTTTTCTTGACTTAACATATTTGGAATATTGCTACAAGGTCAATATTCACTGTATATCTGTAGGGTACATGGTAACAATCAATAGGTGAAGGCAACAAGTATTCCAACTCAATACAAGGAAGAACTTACTAAAAAAGTTACTTTTTTTTTTTTTTGTAAAATCCCTGGGTGTTCATATTGAGGGTGCCTAGGTTCTTTATTAGAGACTTCATTCTTTAGAATACAAGTAAACAACAATTAAAGAGAAAATGAATTTATAATCAAATTTGTTTAGGAAACTCTAAGCAAATGCTTGTCTCCCATTTCAGGATTTCTCAAAGACTTTATTATACTCTGTGATTTCCTAATGGAAGGGTATAGCATACAACATTTCCTAAATTAATTGAACACTAAACATTATTTTCATGGAGACACTCTTGAAACTAGTGTTTTATAAACTTTATTGGTAAACTGCTCTGTTTTATAGAGAATTCATGCACCAAAGAGTAGTATGAGATAACCACAGCAGTCTCTTCCATGATTTCATCACACATTTGAGTACTTTCCTAGAACTGGGTCATCTTCACCAATGTGGGCTGAACATGTACACAGCAGCCATAGAAAATGAGAAATGTCTATTTGAATGCCTATGAGACACCTGGATTATACATATTTTCATAGAAATATGTACATCACCTCCTTAAAGCTTTAGCTACAAGTAATTGAATGAAAGAATGTCTGCACAAAATAAATTGCAAAACACCAGTCCCAATTCAACAAAAAATTGTTAACAACGAAGATGGAAGATAAATTATCGTGACCTGCTACTCTCAGTAACTAATTCATGACAAAACTCAATCTTTCTGACTTGTAAGTGGATGGAAGCTAGCGCACTGTATCAACTCGGGCGTCATATCTTTGTGGTCTTGCCATCTGTGCTGAGAAATGTCATTGTTATAAAAACATTAGAAGTCTCTTTCAATACTATTCAACAAGTCCACTTTCCTCTTATCTGGCTCTGTAACCAATGAAACTAAAACTATCTGTGTATTTGGTTAAATGTTTTTCATAAGGGGTCCTTGGAGATTCATTTTTAAAATTTTTCAAACCAAAAAATTCAGCAGGTTTTGTCATTTTGGAATTTTGTTAAAAATCTTGAAGATAAAATATAATTGGCGTCTTGTGCCCCAGTCCACCAAAAGCAGACACTGGTAGAAAGAAAGTTGTAAAGAAACCTTTTCTAAAGAAATCTCACAATTCCTCAGCTAAAGAGAGATCTTGTATATCCCTATTTCCAGACTTGCAGGTAAAAAAAATTATACTTCATTTTTCATAACTTTGTTCTATGCTGTTCTATCTGTGGCTCTCTTTATCTTTTTGTGTGTGTCCAAAATTGTGATGAATTTATCTTGCAATACTCTGTATCATGCTTTTCTTGATAGCCAAATGTCCAAGATAGACATATTTAGTTACAATATCACTTCTAGTAGCAAACCTATCTCTTCACTGGTTTTGAATTTGTCTACTACTTTCAATACCACAATCTACAGAAAACCTTTATCTTAAAAGATCAATTTCAAACCAATTTTCAATAGAAAATACTCAAATATTTCTCTCTCATACGTGCTTATATGAATACCCTAGAAATCTGTTCAACTCTACAGAAATCCCTATCACACCCAGCAAAATAACAATGCTATCAACCTGTTAAAGAGACAATTCCCCTTTTAATCTAGGCCTGTCTTTTGCATAGCATCAATGTCTGTAAGTCAGATTTCGAATTTTGTGATGATAAAATTTCATATTTTTTCTGTTAATGTTTGTGGGTTTGGGAGAGGATCTGAAAAGGGGGAGCAAGAGAAAGAGGAGAAATACATTTTGATAAGAAAGTCTTAAATAGAACTTAATTTTAAAAAAGAACTTGCCACCTATATGATATTCTTAAATACAGAACATTTCAATTTATCCAAGGACTGGTAATATCTGTGTAAAACTCTCATATTAACCCACCAATGTCCTTCAGCTCATGCTGAAAAGCTCCAGCTCTCAGGCTAGGAGAATAGCTTGGTCTCCGAGGTCCATTCAATTCTTGGCCTATAGGCTGAGACTGCCACCAAGGGAGCCAATTAGTGCCAAATATGTTGGTGGTTTTTTGATGTAGAAAAATCTCACCCAAGAACTGGACTGAGATGAGCCATCAAATGATAGTGACTTTCAGTCACTAATGATCTGGGATTTAAGTAGCGACTTTTAATTGGGTTACCAAGCAACCTGCAAATATTTTGGCGATACCTGCTGAGCCAGTTGGGTAGTTTGTAACCCACTCTCCTCTGATTATGTTATCTTTGATATGAACACATTACATATTATAAATTGTCAGCATGGGTTTTTTTCTTTGTCATTAGCCAAGAGAAGACATCATTGAGTCTTCTGTTCCATTCCTTCCATTATGTTTCCATATGTCCAAGAGAGGGTGAGCAGAGTAAAGAGCGGCTGTAGGGAATACAGAAAAGAGTATTCATTAAGCTCTCTTCTCGTGCCCTGGGCTTGTTCTAAGTGGGGTAAGACTTCATGAAAATCAGAAAAGCTACAAGGGATTGTTTTGTAAATCATAATTCCACTTAATTAACAAAACCAGAATTTTGTGTTTGTTTCTTAGATCAGTTTTTAAAACACAAAAAGTGAAATGTGAAGGATATTGTTATTATGGTTTGTGTTCCACTGGAGAGTTATTTTCAAAGAAAACTTCTAGAGAAAAATAAATTCTGCCTTTCATTGTTTCCAGATGCCTTTGTCAGTCTCTGAGGCCAAACATACTAACTTTTTTTTTGGACTGCTACCGTCATTCCCTTCAGCCCTTCTTGCTCAACTGCCCCACCAGGGTCTCCCTTGGTTTGGTTCCTTAAACTACATCCTTCAGTTGGCTTGCCCCATTTTGGTATAGGCCATTATTTTTCCCAGTGTTACTGTTCTGCCCCTCTGGCTTTTAGGTAACATTTCATATTGCCTTTCAACTTCCACTTCATGGAAGTACATGGTGGGCTCTTCAGAAAGGATGCATTCTCCCTTTGACACGTGTTTGGTGTCCCTCCCTACTGTAGATGAAGTGGTCTCCAGACCTTTGCTTCTCTCAGCTGTTCTTCCATGGCCAGCTTTGCCTTTCTCCTCAGTCGCTTATTTGAACTCTTTTTGAGGAGGTATTCCTAAGAGAATGTGCGCTCTGTTTGTCTGGCTTTGTTTCTTTGAGCACCTTTTCTTCTCCCTTTGAGAACTTGCCTACACAAGAAATAACATCAAGTGACCTCACTTTTCCATTCCTAGTTCTATTCCAAATGCGAGCACTCAAGCAAATGCTAACATAAATCATGGTGCTGTTTCAAAGATCATATTGAAAGGACCCTTACAGCTCTCCATTGCTTTTTACCAATGAGGAAACTAAGGAGCCAACATGTGAAAAGGCTGGCCAATGTTATATAAATAGTACAAATGGCTGGGAATTAAATCCTGTCTGGTCACTCTTAATAACTTGCTCTGTGCAGCACATCATGGCATCTGTCCCTTGAACACTGTATTCCTGATCCAGTTTCACTTGCCACAGGAGGTCAAAATAGAAGTCAAAGTGGTAGGAGGTTCTAATGCCTTATATAGAGACATTTCAACCACAAAATACAAAGTAGAGGATAATATTATTGAGAAAAGCAATTGAAATGGAGAGAATACAAAAAAATTATGAGAATATTTTAGTTATAAGTTGAAGTTCTAAATGCTTATACAAGAGGATAGAATATTTTATGCCATCCAGCAAAACACACTCACTCTCTTCCTCCTGTGAATCAGTGCCCTCCTACCCACCAGAAGTTAAGTGGAAAAAAAGCAAAAATAAAAACACCTAAGAGGGTCCCCTTTCAAAGGATTATCATATCATACTAAGAAGTTTAAAGTTGGTAGAATATCTTTCTGCCATTTCTCAATTTAGCACTGAGGCTTAGAAAGGTATCTAGTTGGAAATCTCATATATACTTTACAAAGTTTTCCAAATGTGGCTGTTATGTTGCCCTCCTTAAAAGATCACTTCTAAGTTCATTTTGAGCTGAATGATCTGCTGGGCTGCCATTAACAGCCTCTGCAAAGAGGCTGACATGTCAGATGCAACTTCTGGTTGATTTTTTTCATTTGTATTGTGTTCCCCGTTCTTTCTTTTCTCTTCTCTTACCAGCCTGAAGCTTGATACAGACCAGGCTGGGAACTCTGAGCTCACAATAAAGCAATATTCTAATTATCCTCCTTTTGGGCAGGGTTCTTTCTAACAGGTGTCAACTAGATTTAAAACGGTTGACGGCTGGGTTTTCTCTCCTTCTTTTTCCCCTTTTTTCTACATTGTCATTCCTTGAAGTAGGTTAAATGCTGACATCCCTTTGTGCTTAACTAGAGATAAGTATCAAAGAGATGTATAAATTACAACTCCAGTTACACCGACAAGGCCTATGAGACTCATTTACCGCTAATGACAAAATGCACAGCTGAACTTGGCTATTTTTTCAGGAACAGAGCTGTGAAGTTTGGTTTACAAAATCTTAGGTTCCACACAGTTCCTAGTCATTATTTCAGGTACTTTTACAAGTGGGATATCCTAGTTAGTTATTCTATCTTTTTATCTCTTGCATGAATAAATTACATAGTTCTGCTTCTTATCAAAGAAAACATTGGATTTATCATCTAGGGAACACAAAATATTTTTTTTAGATCATATACTATTCTTAAAGAAAATCTGAAATGAATCGGATACACTTTGTTGTGTATGTGTATGTGTATGTCAGAGACAGAGGAAGAGAATGTGTTTGCTTGATGCCATTAGTTCTAAATGGTCACAGACAGACTTTCAGGTCATTATATCTATTAGTCATTAAAGCAAACTAGCCTAAAAACAAACAAGCAAGCGAACACCAAAAATACCCTTTCCGACTCCTTGACCAACAACTGTGAATGACAAAATATACCCAGCACTTCTGCTACAGTATTTTCTTCCAGCTTGTTGGCAGAGAATGTGATTTTGTGGTAGAAGTTTGGAAAATGACCCCTTGTAATGATGGAATTTACATAAATAAATGCTGATAGCACAAAATAGATAATATGCTGTGGGTATCATCACAATATGTTGTCTCCTACTGACACAGAGTCTAAGTTGGAAGCACACAATTATGTAAATCAAACTAATGCCAGTTGCTCATTACTGTCATGGTGGTAAAGGCAAAGACATATCCTCCACAGACAGCTCAAGGCTGGGCCACAAGCCAAAATGTTTGGTTTTGCTGACATAGTAACTGAGTCAACAAAAATAGGATATAATAGTAATACATCAGAGAAATCCACATCAGGGCAGACCTGAAGCTTAATGGACTGTGAATCCTATATCTGTGCAGAGTCTTTTCCCTGGTATTGACCCATAATATGTCTGCTCCCACATTCCCCGAATCTATGGAAATAGATTACAGAAGCAATTTGGAGGGGGGGGGACCTGAAATGTCTGCAAGACATTCTATTAGTTTTTCCTAAAACAGGTGATATGACATTTATAATACTTAAATAACGTCATCTATCCCAGTTTTAAACACTTCCAGAATATTTCAGATTGCCTGCCACAGTTTAATCTAAGTTGGTTCTGAGTTCTCATTATAGTATTGGAGATATTTTTAGACAATAGAATGTTCATTTGCCACATAAATATCTTTCCTATTTTTTAAAAATATAATCTTTGTTACCAGGGAAATATTTAACCCTAGAGTAGCTAATGCATCTGTTTTTCACACAGGCAAACATGAGAGCAAATGTGTCCCTGCCATAGGTGGTCAGTGAAGCAATGGTTGCTGACCTACCAATTTAACCCATCTCTCTTCTGAGTAACAGGTAACAGATGTGAGAGACTGATGCTGTAAATGGCTTGGCTGCCTCCCCCTCATGGTTTCCATGCCCTTTCCCATGAGACTTTAACCTCCAAATTATACAAACAACTCATGCAACTCAATATCAAAAAACAAACAACCCTATCAAAAAAATGGACAGAAGTCCTAAAGAAACATTTCTCCAAAGGAGACATGCAGATGGCCAAGAGGTACATGAAAAGATGTTCAGCAACACTAATTATTAGAGAAATACAATTCAAAACTACAATGAGGTATCACCTCACATTGGTCAGAATACCCATCATCAAAAAATCTTCAAACAATAAATGCTGAAGAGGTTGTGGAGAAAAGGGAACCATCTTGCCCTGTTGGTGAGAATGTAAATTGATACAACCATTATGGAGAACTGTATGGAGGTTCCTTAAAAAACTAAAAGTAGACCTACCATATGACCCAGCAATCCACTACTGGGCAATATACTCAGAAAAAAAAAAAACACGTAATTCAAAAAGACACATACAACCCAATGTTCATTGCAGCACTATTTACAATAGCCAAAACATGGCAGCAACCTAAATGTCCATCAACAGAAGAGTAGATAAAGAAGATACGGTACATATATGCAATGGAATATTACTCAGCCATAAAAAGGAATGGAAATTGGGTCATTTGTAGAGACATGGATGGACCTAGAGACTGTCATACAAGGCGAAGTCAGAAAGGGAAAAACAAGTATTGTATATTAACACATATATGTGGAATCTAAAAAAATGCTATGAATGATCTTATTTGCAAAGCAGAAATAGAGACATAGATGTAGAGAACAAATGTGTGGATACCAAGGGGGAAGGAGGGGATGGGATGAATTGGGAGATGGGGATTGACATATATACACTATTGGTACTATGTATAAAATAGATAACTAATGAGAACCTGCTGAATAGCATAGGGAACTCTACTCAATGCTCTGTGGTAACCTAAATGGGAAGGAAATCCAAAAAAGAGGGGATTCATGTATACACATAGCTGATTCATTTTGCTGTACAATAGAAACTAGCACAACATTGTAAAGCAACTATACTCCAATAAAACTTTTTTTAAAAATTAAAAAATTAAAAAATAAAAGAAGTGAGCATATTTCCTTGTCCCCTGGTTCTGAGTGTAACCAAATGGCTTGCTTTGCCCAATGAAATATAAGCAGTTGCACCAGAAGCAAAGGCACAGAAAATCATTTGCACTTTTCCACCTCTGCTTATGCTATTCAGCCACTGTCTGGGAAGAACATGTCTGCTCTTGCTTGCTGGGGGGCAGGAGATATATGGAAGAGATCTGAGCTGTCCTGTAAGGCCAGCCTAGATTAGGCAACTATCTGCCAGCCCCCAGACACCTGAGTGAGCTCAGATCAGAACTACCTAGCTGGGCTCAGCCTAAATCATGGTTTTACTAACCAATAGATACTTAACATTTCATGCCCCTAAGTTTTATACTATTTGTTACAAATAGTAATAAAGAGTTTTCACAAAGTTTTACAAGATTTAAAAAATGCAAAAGAAACATATTCCGAATAATAAAAAAAGAGATTGAGTCAACAGATTTAAAATATAAACATATAGGAAAATGCAAATCAATACAGTGAGATATCACTTCATCAATAGGATGGCTATAGTCAAAGACAGACAATAACAAATGTTAGCTAGGATGTCTTCACACATTGCTGGTAGGAATGTAAAATGGGGCAGCCACTTTGGAAAATAGTTTGGCAGTCAGTCAAAATGTTGATCACACCAATACCACTCTTAGATACATATCCAAGAGAAATGAAAACCTAGATCCATCCGAAAACTTATACACGAATGTTCATAAGAGCATTACACAAATGGCCAAAAAGTGGAAACAACTTAAAACGTTCATCAACTGATGAATGGACAAACAAAATCTGGTAAATCCATACAACGGAATGAAGTACTAATATATGTAACAACATATGAGTCTTGAAAACATTATGCTAAGTGAGAGAAGCCAGTCACAAAAGACCACATACTGTATGCTTCCATTTATATAAAATGCTCAGAATAGGCAAATCTAGAGATTGTCTAGAGCTAGGATAGGGCATGGAGAGTAACTGCTAATGAGTACAAGGTTCTCTTTCTGGGTGATAAAAGTTTAAAATTAGATTGTGGTGTCGTGATGTTTGCAAATTCTGTGAATATACTAAAGCCCATTTGACTATAAAATTTAAATGGGTGATTTGGCTATGTGAATTATATCTCAATAAAGCTGTTTTAAAAATATACAAACATGAATCCCATCTCTAACAAAAGCATGACTTAGTCTTAATGTTCACGTCTTTTTCTAGCCCTCTCAAATTTCTGGACCTCAGTGGTTCTTTATTTCATAGAAATGTTTGTACTGATTGGAAGATCTTCATAGCCAAAATGAAACAATACTCTTAGTATTATTTCTTTAGAACCACATGTTTATTTACTATATTTGACACATTTAAAATTGAAATAATGGAAAATTTGTGACATTCAGTACTAGACACTGATTTATACAGAGCTCCAGCTCTGCCTTCCTTATCTCGTTTTCCATGATACTCACTCATGTTCCACTTGCTCTTAAAACTGATTTGTGCGTGAAAAAGGAAAGACACCACTTGTCATTTCTAAGGGTTTACACATGGAGGCCAACTTCAGAGTGTAAACTACAGCCAAGTCGGGTGTGTTCCCAACTAGATGTTTACGGCCTCTCCTCAAGCAGCAGGTGTGCAGTTTAACTTGTGTGAAACTCAGCCCTGTCACCTGCCTGCCTGTTCTGGCCTTCCTTCTCACCTGGAAACCTGTCCTATGATCCCTCTCCCACCCCAATTGAGACCCTTTTTATTTTCGTCTCAATGACCACATTTTCCAGACTGGTTCACTTACTTCTGGTTTCCCTCTCCTCTGGTTGGTCCTCCTAATTGTCCTTGGAGTGATGGCTGTGAAGTGTATATCTTGACTATTGCATGGCCTTACACACAAAAAATTTCATTGGCTTCCTTTGGTTCCAGATCAATCACATTTTCTCAGTGTACTTGTAAGGCCTTTGGTGATCTGATAATCACGTGAAATCCTGCCAGCCCACCCCTCTGAAGTAGTAAACTACATACTGTTCTCCCTCATGTCTTCAAATAAGTGTTACTTCATGGGGAAGTTGAGGGGGAGAAATTAAAACTGAAAATAGATAAATATATGGGGGGATGTCGAACAGGGAGTTCCTGTTCAATGGGTAGAAAGTTTCAGTCATGCAAAATGGAGAAGTTCTGGAGACCTGCTGGGCAACATTGGGCTTATTGTGAACAAAATTGAGCTTTGTTAAGAACATCGATCTCAACAGCTTCCTCCACAAGAGGGCAGACAGCAGGATCAAGCACTGTCAGCAGTATTTCGTCTTGTGGAACTGAAAACCACAGCCACAGAAAGACAGAGAAAATGAAAAAGCAGAGGACTTTGTATCAGATGAAGGGACAGGATAAAACTCCAGAAAAACAACTAAATGAAGAGGAGATAGACACCTTTACAGAAAAAGAATTCAGAATAATGATAGTGAAGATGATCCGGGACTTTGAAAAAAGACTGGATGCAAAGATCGAAAAGTTTACCAAAGACCTAGAAGAATTAAAGAGCAAACAAACAGAGATATGCAACACAATAACAGAAATGAAAAATACACTAGAAGGAACCAATAGCAGATTAACTGAGGCAGAAGGGCGAATAAGTGACCTGGAAGATAGAATGGTGATCATCACTGATGCAGAAAAGAATAAAGAAAAAAGAATGAAAAGAACTGAAGACAACATAAGAGACCTCTGGGACAATGTTAAACGCACCAACATTTGCATTATAGGGGTCCCAGAAGGAGAAGAGAGAGAGAAAGGACCCAAGAAAATATTGGAAGAGATTCTAGTTGAAAACTTCCCTAACCTGGGAAAGGAAATAGCTACCCAAGTCCAGGAAGCACAGAGAGTCACAGGCAGGATAAATCCAAGGAGAAACATGCCAAGACATATATTAGTCAAGCTGACAAAATTAAAGACAGAGAAATGTTATTAAAAGCAACAAGGGAAAAACAACAAATAACATACAAGGGAACTCCCATAAGGATAACAGCTGATTTCTCAGCAGAAACTCTGCAAGCCAGAAGGCAGTGGCATGATATATTTCAAGTGATGAAAGGGAAGAACCTACAACCAAGAATACTCTACCCAGCAAGGATCTCATTCAGATTCGATGGAGAAATCAAAAGCTTTAGAGACAAGCAACAGCTAAGAGAATTCAACACCACCAAACCAGCCCTACAACAAATGCTAAAGGAACTTCTCTAAGCGGGAAACAGAAGAGAAGAAAAGGACCTACAAAAACAAACACAAAACAATTAAGAAAATGGTACTAGGAACATACATATTGACAATTACCTTGAATGTAAATGGACTAAATGCACCAACCAGAAGACACAGACTGTCTGAATGGATACGAAAACAAGACCCATATAGATGCTGTCTCGAAGAGACCCACTTCAGACCTAGGGACACATACAGACTGAAAGTGAGGGGATGGAAAAAGATATTGCATGCAAATGGAAATCAGTAGAAAGCTGGAGTAGCGATACTCATATCAGATAAAATAGACTTTAAAATAAAAAATATTACAAGAGACAAGAAAGGACACTACATAAAGATCAAGGGATCTGTCCAAGAAGAGGAGATAACAATTATAAATATATATGCACCCAATATAGGGGCACCTCAATACATAAGGCAAATGCTAACAACTATGAAAGAGGAAATGCAAGGCAGAATTAGAGACACAGGTGTAGAGAACAAACACGTGGACACCAAGTGGGGAAAGTGGGGAGGGTTGGGGGGAATGAAAAGAAAAAAAAAAGAACATCTATCTCATGTTATGTTTTTTTTTTTAACCACAATAAAAATTAAATATATCAGTGTTTAAATAGACACAGATATATTTCTGCTGGCTTCTCTTCCCTCTGCTCATCCTCTGGAAATTCTTTGAGGGCTGCCTCTGCCAGGAGCCCTTCCCTAAACTCACATGGACTAAGGGCCCCCTCTGTATTGTGAGCAGCAATGTGTACACACACCTACAGCCTAATCTCAGTTTTTTGCTTTTTCCAAGCTCCATTCATATTGCAATATTAGCAGTCTATGCAATTGCCTTTCTTCTTTCACTCTCATTCATTCATTCATTCATCCTTTTCTCTTCATTCATTTATTTTCTCCTATCCCCATTTCTTCCTGCCACTTCCTCCCCCCAGCCCCCATAGCAACTGCTTTAATGTGTTCTTTGGGTCCATAAATGTGTTTGGATTTTCAATGTCTTTATGAAAATAATGAATTGCCTTGTCTGAGTGTATTTTTCACACAATTGCCTGTTATCCTGTCTGTCTCTGCCCCTGGACCATAAGCTACTTGAGAGTAGGGAGACCAGCCTCTTTCTAACCTGAGCACCTTGTACAGTGTCTGATATACAGTAAGAACTCAATAAATGTGTATTAAGTCTGTGCATGAGACACTAAGTTAATGCATTAAAAGGTCTACATTTTAGTTGAATTTCTAATGACCTTTGATGGACTTTTCACATTTCACATTTTTGTCAGGAATCTAACCACAAGAACTTGCAATAAGAGCTAAAATTCATAAAATATGAAGTCATTTGAATCTCAGCCTCTTTTGCTGCCAATTTCTTCAATCTCTGAAGTGTGGCTGGAGCACTTTTCCTCCTGATGCTGGGACGTATGATAGACCATCTTGCGGACAGTGGCTTCAATGTTTGGCAGATTTCTACTTATTTCTCAAAATGGTTGCTGATTAGTAGCTGAAGTGATCAACCCCAGAGAGAACTCTAGGTTTCCAACCAACCCAAAGCCAGTTTCCTCATTCCCATGACCCACTAGAGGACTGCAAAGCTTCTCCCCTTGACTTTGAACCATCGCTTGGTTTTACAGTCTGCTTGCTTGTGGTTTAGAAACAGAGCATGTCAGCATTCCTTTTTACTGCCTCAGTGTAGTAGCAAATGTGTTTTGTTCTCTCCTTTCAAAAGTGAAGATTGTATTTTAAAATCACGCTCTCCCCTAGGGAACCACTCACTCCTAACTCCCTGACAGGCCATGAGGACCTCAAAATTAAGAAAGATGTCAAGAAATGTGATTTTGTACAAAAAGGACTAGAAAACTACCCAGACACATAACGACTCAGTTATGTGCCTGCCTTCTGTCAGGAGAAATGTGTGTCTGAATTTTCAGGCTCATAATAGACATGTGCAGCTAACTGACTTTTATCTTGCCTCTGTCATATTGATCTATCAGTGAATCTATAATAGAAGATGGGAGCCTGGAACAGTAAAAAGTAATAACCATTGAGATGGATAGCCCGAGCAAAAATGTAGTTTCATGGGGACACTTAGTGCAAAGAACTGTAGATTCATGTCAAGGGGGCATAAGTATCCCCTTCAAAGCCAACTGTTAAAAACACCTAGTGCACAGATGACCTGCCTTCAGAATATGATATGTTTCTGTATTGATTTTCAGAGTTTCAAAACAACAGGAAATAGCCAAGTGAAAGTTTCTTTGCCGAGTACTAAAAGTAATTTACCTTCTTCCTTTGATTTCAGCTTCAGATTTTGTTTTATGGTTCAAAGTACAAGTGCTTATTTTAAAAAATTCATTTCTAACTTGTGGTAGGAACCAGCACTGGAGACCAAGGTAGGGTGGAGCAAGAAATGAACCACAAAATGAAACAAAACAACTTCCCCCCCACCCCCCACCCCAAACTGCATTAATGGAGTTAGCGGCAAGTCATTACACAATGAAGCTTGTCTTTTAAGCACAGGCCTATTTAAGGGCGGGCAGGGTTTTATCATCATCAGAGTGTTCTGAAGAAGAGATTGAAGAGCCTCCAAAATGATCAATACTGTGGTTTTGAAGCCATCTGGGGTTGGCTTCTGATAGTCCCTCTTTCGTACATCTCTTTGCATGAAACTGTTGACATATTTTAGAAAAAAAGCTGGTTTTCCAGGACAAAGGGAAAACAACTTACTTGTCAGTGCAAATTGGTGCCTCTTGCATATTATTAACGTACAACAAATGCTAAACATGGTGTAATACTTATAGTTTACAATTCCTAAACAGACCTCTTTTTTTCAGGGATCATGTACTTCATAGTCACACATATTTGTTATATGCAGTATACTGAGATGCAGGAAAACAAATTTCAGCTAATTTGAGGCCAAATTTGATATCTGTTTCCACTGTTTTCTTAATTTGGGCTTTAGGAACTCATATCACTCAGAATTCTGGCAAAAAACAGATGGCATACTCAAAAGAAGTGATTAAAAAGAATTTTAATGAAGACACAAATGTTGGACAGGTTTAAAGGAAGCCAACTGGGGAGGGTGAAGCAGGCATCCCTGAACAGCCCACCCATGACCAGGGCAGAAGGAACACTAGGATAGAATGTTTAGAGTTGGGTGAGACTTTGAAGGGACGGTTGCCCACTAGGGGCTGTGGCCAGTGAAAAGGGTACTTGGACACTGCCAACTCATGAACCAGTGGGAGAAGCCAAGGGAACAAATATTCCAATTTTTCTTTCCTTATGCCCTTCAGTTTCCTACCAGGGCCTTCTGTTGGTGGGCCCCCACTGAAAGCCAGAGGAAGAGAAACTTATTTTCACAGTCTCTTCAAATCAGCCTCCAGGGATATAGAACAAGAGGAGAAACCTAGAGAATGATCTGGAGGGGCAAATTGAAATGCCCCATCACAGGGGTATTTGGGTCCTATTTTATTTTAGATGTATGCTCTGTGCTTATGGACTTGGCAATATAATTGGAGTTCTTCAGCCACACATGATCCTTTTGCTATATGCATGACATGCCCTGACAAAGTTAAGAAGAATGTTTGGCTTTGGGAGTTATGAGTATGAATTAGGAATATCTATAAGCATGTGAAAAACTGCTAAGATCTTGAGGAATAGAAGTTAAACAAAATTAAAGACAGCAGTACAAAAGAGATGGGAATTTGTTAACCTCTGCCTTCACCTTCTTAGCAAATACAACATCACATGAAGCACTAACACTGTGATAGTGTTCTCAGGAGCCATGGGAATGATTAACCTCTTTATCACTTTCCCCTCCAAGCTCCCATTTAAAAAAAAAAAAATTTACATTTGAACTATGGAAATATTTCCCTAGTTTATAAGAAAAAGAAAAACAGGAAATAGGAATTTACTTTAAAGACATTCAATTCTACATTATATTTTAAAATAATGCATTGTATCCATAAGGGGAGCTATATCAGTGTCATAGGTTTGTCAGAACATGGGTAAAATGTGTATGAACTCTAGGCTATTTTTTCTAAATCACACCTTTGTAAGGAGCCCATCTATTATAAATATTTGAATGTTAGGTATTAGATATGGGCTAGGTTATTTTTGTCTTGTGTACTTATTTATTTTTTTCATTCTTAGATGCTTTCATTGTGCCTTCTGCAAACAAATGACCTAGGCTTGAAAATTAGAATAACACATGATCTCACTTAAAATACACAAATATATCTATTTTCATTAGGAAAGTGACATTCTGGGCCAGAAAATTTACATTTTTTATAGAATCCAGTTCTTAAATTATACATATTGTTTGTGTTTTAAAAGACAAATATAACAACTACTTCTTTATATACATTTATTATCTATCTATCCATTATTCACCTACCTACGAATCTAAATGTGCAATAATTCAAGTGCAAGAAGTAGCCTACTTGCAAAATTCTCTCTACAGATTGCCAATCACTGGAGAAATATTTGCAGTTCTTATGTCCATTAAGATGGTTGGTTCTCATTTCAGATAAAATGATAACTACATGCTGACCACGTTTGCTTTGTGTTCTCTTCTTTGCTTGTACTCTATCCCATCAAAGACAACTTTTTAAAGCTTGAATATTTCACAAACAGCTTCTAAGGGCTTGAATTGTTCTTTTTTTTTAAAGTACAGATAACAGTAAGTAAAAATATAGCTAAAGGCTTCTCTCAAACTATGTTGACATTTCGATTCCATTAGAACAGGATTATAATGTGTATCCACATGTTAGTTGTAAAGAAAAGTACCATCTCTAGAGTGGTAAAAATGTATGTGAAGGACTCATTTCAACATGTGACTACATACACACACACAAACACACACACACACACACACACACACATGCTGAGCTGGGAGGGGTTTGAGATGGAAAGGATAGGATTTGAATCAAAAAATCTAAAAACAGAATGAAATAATGCCATTTGCGACAACATGGATGGACCTAGAGATTATCATACTAAGTGAAGAAAGCCCGACAGAGAAAGACAAATATCATATGAGATCACTTACAAGTGGATTCTTAAAAAAAAAAAAAAAATAGACCGACAGACATAGAAAACAAACTTATGGTCACCAAAAGGGAAAGGGATGGGGGAGGGATAAATTAAGAGGTTGGGACTAACATGCTACCATATATAAAATAGACAACAAATGAGGACCTATTGTATAGCACAGGGAACTCGACTCAATATTTTGTGATAACCTATAAGGGAAAAAAATCTGAAAGATAATATATATATATATATATTCAGTAAAAATGAATCATTGTGCTTTACACCTGAAAATAACACAAGATTGTAAATCAACTATACTTCAATTTTAAAATATATTAAAAAAAAGATCATACGACCTGAAAATTAAAAAAAAAAAAAGAAAAAGAAAACCTGCATTCAAATCCTGACTTTGCTCCTTCCTAATTACTTTTCTAAACCTCTCCTGTCCCTTACTCCATCAACTATTTCTGTAACAACTCCCCCAAATCCTATGTTCTCATCCATAACTCATAGATATGTAATTCCCTGAATTCTCTTCATGACATTTTGCCATTCCTCATTCTGTTCCCTGAGTATTGCTGCCTTAGCTTCACCTGTCATTTGATTTGGTTAACTTGTCCCTTCTTTCAAGACATAGCTTAATTTTCACTTTCTCCAGGATCTCTTCCTGAATTCCTGCAAGCTGAACCAGGTAACCCCACCTCTGTCCTTCTATAGTCACCATACACATCACAGGGCTTATCTCATTGTCTTGTAATTTTCTGTTACCCTATCTTCTCCACTGGATCAAAACTCCTTGGATAACACAGACATCATCTTCTTTACCTTTGTGTTTCTAACATCTTAAAATATGTGGCACGTAGTAGAATTTCAATGAGAGTTTAATGAATGAGTGTATCTTGAGCTCACTAGGTTTAGCTCTTGACTCTGAATCTCAACAAATCTTTGGGTACTATTATTCCATAAACAAATGAGGGGAAATAAAACATCAAGTGTTTCAGTCACATGCTGAAGTAAACAGTTGAAAGGGTGGAGCTGAAATTGAGTGCCAGGTTGTCTGATTCCAAAGACCATGCTTTTCTTACTGGGCCATGTTTTCTTTCCAGGTAACTTTCCCAAGACTCCATTTCTCAAAGAAACAGGGCAAAGAAAACAGTCCACTCCACAGAGTTGATAAAAGGAACAAAGGGCAACGTGTCAGTTAATATCATGGAGTGGAGTAACAGAAAAGTCTAGAGCCATTACTTTTAGGGAGAAAAATACCTCTAAATAACACAGAGAATAAGTGAATTCTAAGGGCCTAACCATGCTTCTTTCTCCCACCTCACACTGAAGTTTTTCCCTAGAACCAGTCAGGCTCTAACCAGTAACCATAAATTAGTCTCCCTTAGCATTGTGTAATAAGCACAGTTGCACTCCTAGAGTTTCTATACACCAACACTGGCAAGAAAATGTATAGTAGCAGCAGCAGCATGAGAAGAGTATGAGGCTCAGGAAGCTTGCTCATTCTATTAGTCTGCAAAATGCCATCAGCCTCCACTTTAAAGAGAGAATGACACAGGGAGAGTAAAGTTCAATTGCCCTCTAATTAGCCCTAATTAGCAGATTGAAAGCTGTTTGTACATATAACAAAAGATACCTGTGTTTGTGATTCAGCAATTGAAATGTATAGCCCAAGTACATAGTAGCTACTAGAGTAGAAAGCAATTTGGGGACAAGTATGCACAATTTCATCACTGTTTTATGGGACAAATAAGGAGTTTAGAAAGGTTTTATACCAACTGAATAATAAGAAAGAAGAATTCAACAAGCACAAATTACTTATAGCTGTCAAGAAGTAATAAAATCTAAGGCAATCTATAGAAATTAGCACAACCAGCAGTTTTGCAAAAACAATTTATGAATCGATTGTATTTTCCAAAGATCTGATGAAAGGAGATATTTTAGAAACACAAAATGTATTATTTCATATGAGTAATATCACATCTAGTGACAATTTAATTTATAATGGTTCTGCTTGGAGTCTAAACACAATTTTCAAACAAGGATACTTTGGGAATGTGCAATCATCCCTAAGCTGGCACGCATCAGAAGCGAATTTCTCTGGGTGTGACATAGGATACTCTCTTCCCTCCTTCTTCCCCAAGCCTCATGTCTGTAACTTAGAGATGCAAAAATGGAATTTTCAGAGACAAGGTGCTTGGACTGAAGGCAGGAGCTTGAGATGGGACTCTGAATGAAGGAGGAATAGAATGCAAGTTGAGCGGTGAGCAATGCAGGTCGGGAACTATGTGCTTCCTTTTTCACTATACAACCATCAGTTGTTTTCACCTGATTCTCAGTTATATTTTACCTCTTAACCCAATTTCCAGCCAACTCAGAATGGGCTGGCCTTGAATATCACTTTCTCTACTAAATTCTTTCTTTCTTAACCAACATTTTGTGGTTGAACAGATGAATCCCAGATGTGAAAAGAATGGTTCACATTCACAGTGAATGACGTCTGGGCTCATTAAAGGAAAGATACTATTCCTTCCTGGCTCAACATGCCAAGATAGCATTTCCTAGAGCTGCAAGAGAATTGAAAACATTAACAAAAGCCAGAAGGAAAACTTCCTGGGTCACCAGGAAAGTCATAACAAGAAAGTACCATTGAATATCCTGCCCATTTCCAAGAGCTTCCTTCAGAACTTGTCCCCCTAGTCATTTCTCATGTTCCCTTTTTGGAGACTCTCAGTTCAACCTAGTATTGGCACCTCTACATGCCCTTAAGTTGTTCAAAAAGACTAGCACAGAAAAAGTAGCATAAGAGCATCTACATCTTCAGTGAATATTGAACTGAGAGAGAGTAAGGATTAAGAGGAAGGAGAAATGGGTACATGCCTAGCATTCATTCAGGACATGATTACAGTGCTCAAGGGGGAGAAGGTTAACCCTAAAATGACTTGAGGAAGAAAGTGCTACCATACACAGCAGCCATTATCAATTTTGTAAAGGCTGAGAATGGTCTGAGCTTGTTCCTCTAATTATAAACAACTCATTCACAGCTCAGGAAATCTCGAGAGCTTGTTAGCAACTCTATTGTCACTTGCAGCCCTTGCACAGAGCATTGCTAAGGGTGCTGACTTCTTACTTGTTGGCAAAGAGAACATCCTCAATGGAATACCTTGAGGGAAAAAACTTCTTCACTTTGATTCCCCAATTTTCTGGAATGTAGATGTTCTAACCATATAATCACATTGCCCAGTGAGAGTCAACAGTAAGCTTTCCAATATCATGACATGCCCTGAGATGCAAATGTGTGAGGGAAGGGTTTGACATGACAGGCATAACCTGATTGGTTGTAAGAGAGATTCCCCAAAATACAGTCTGGTGACTGACTCATTCTTTTCTCTGGATTTAAAGCAATTGCCAAAGTAATCTTGAGAGAGAAAAACAGAGTTGAAGGAATCAGGCTCTCTGACTGCAGACTATACTGCAAAGCTACAGTCATCAAAAGAGTTTGGTACTGGCACAACAACATAAATATAGATTAATGGAACAGGATAGAAAGCCCATAAATAAACCCATACAACTATGGTCAACTAATCTGTGACAAAAAAAGGCAAGAGTATACAGTGGAGAAAAGAGTCTCTTCAGTAAGTGGTGATGGGAAAACTGGGCAACTACATGTAAAAGAATGAAATTAGAACATTCTCTAACACCATATACAAAAATAAGCTCAAAATGGATTAAAGATCTAAATGTAAGACCAAATACTATAAAACACTTAAAGGAAAACATAAGCAGAACACTCTCTGACATACATCACAGCAATATCTTTTTTGATCCATCTCCTAGAGTAATGAAAATAAAAACAAAAATAAAAAAAATGGGACCTAATTAAACTCGAGAGCTTTTGCACATCAAAGGAAACCATAAAACCACAGGATGGGAGAAAATATTTGCAAATGATGTGACAGACAAGGGATTAATCTCCAAAGTTTACAAACAGCCTATGCAGCTCAATATCAGAAAAAAACAAACAACCCAATGAAAAAATGAGCAGAAGACCTAAATAGACTTTTCTCCAAAGAAGACATACAAATGACCAAGAGGCACATGAAAAGATGCTCACCATCACAACTTATTTGAGAAATACAAATCAAAACTGCAATGATATATCACCTCACTCCATCATCAAAAATTCTACAGAGACAGGAAGATGGTGGAGGAGTAAAACATGGAGATCATCTTCCTCCCCACAACTACATCAAGAATACATCTACATGTGGAACAGCTCCTACAGAACACCTACTGAAAGCTGTCAGGGAACCTCAGACTTCCAAAAAGGCATGAAAATCCCCACATAACTGGGTAGAGCAAAAGAAAAAAGAGAAAAAAAGAGACAAAGGAATCCAGAGGAGACCTGCTCCCCAGGAAGGGAGCTGTGAAGGGGGAAAAGTTTCCACACACTATGAAGCCCCTCACTGGTAGGGACAGGAGGAGCTTTGGAGCTCCCAGAGGAAAGGGCAGCAACAGGTGAATGGAGGACAGAGCAAAGAGATCCCCACATGGAGGATCAGTGCCAACCAGTGCTACCCAGCCTGAGATGCTTATCTGCTGGGGTGGGTGGGGGCTGGGTGCTGAGGCTTGGGCTTTGGAGGTCAGACCCCAAGGAGAGATCTGGGGTCAGCTCTGTGGACAGTCTACATGGGCTAGTGCACCACAGCCAGTCGGGTGGGTGTCTGGGGAAAAGCATGGGCCTGATGGAGAGGCAGAAGACCTTTGTTTCTGGGTGCTCGTGAGGCAGCCTGTCATAGGAGCTTCCTGCTCTGCATGCTCACAGACGGCAGGGCAATGCCTACACAAGTGCCACTGTGAGCCACAGCTGTTATATTGGAACACAGAGCCTGCCGCCATGGCCACCAAGGGTCCTGTGTGCAAGGCAGGTCACTGTCCGCACCCTCCCAGCAGCTGGTGCAGCCCGCCACTGCCAAGTATCTCACTTTCCAGGACCAAATTCCCTGGGAGAATGCACAGCACACCTCAGGCTCACACTGATCTCTGTTGCTGCAGGCACTGCCCACACATTTCAATTGGACTACCATATCCCTCCATCCCCCTAGCCTGAGTGAGCAAGTGATTCCTTATCAACCACTGTTTTCGCCCTCTCTTGCCTGGGTGGGAAACTGATGCCTGAGAGCAGCCCACAAGCAGAGACAGGACCAAAACTGAACCCAGGGGACTGTGGGACCAAAGAAGAGAAAGGGAAACTTCTCCATACAGCCACAGGAGGAGCAGATTAAGTACCCACGGTTGGCTTGGTAGACCCTGAATCTGTGGATTACCTGAATAGATGTGTGTTCCTACAATAGAGGCTGTGGATTTGGGGGGCAACTGTGGACACTGGGGGCAAGTACATGCAGGGGCAAGGCCAGATCAGAGTCTGAGCTGACACCACAGTGCTCACAGCAGGTGCACAGACCTACCTAGAAGTATTGGAGGACTTTCTGCTTTGCTTTCCGCTTTTGACCTATTTCTGGTTCTATGTTTTTGTTAGTTTATTTTTGAGTGTATATTTTTGGATGTGGGTTTGTTTATTGGATTCGTTGCTCTCTTCTTCATTTTCTCTCTCTCTTTTTTCCCCTCTTTGTTGCCTCTTTTTCTTCACTTTTCTTCTTGTGAGTGTGTATGTGGACATCTCTTTTTGTGATTTTGTCTGTTTAGTTTTGCTTTTACCATTTGTCTTGGAGTTTTGTCTGTTCTATTTCTTTCTTTCTTTTTCTTTCTCTCTTCTTCTTCTTCTTCTTCTTTTTCTTCTCCTCCTCCTCCTTCTTCTTCTTCTTCTTCTTCTTCTTCTTCTTCTTCTTCTTCTTCTTCTTCTTCTTCTTCTTCTTCTTCTTCTTCTTCTTCTTCTTCTTCCTTCTTCTTCTTCTTCTTCTTCTTCCTTCTTCTCCTCCTCCTCCTCCTCTTCCTCTTCATTTTGTTCAATGCTGGGCAGCTTGCGGGGTCATGGTGCTGCAGGCAGGGGTTGGACCTGGACCTTCGAGATGGGAGAGCTGAGTTCAGGACATTGGATCACCAGAGAACTCCAAATCCCATAGGATAATAATCAGTGAGAGCTCTCCCAGAAGCCTCCATCTCAACACTAAGACCCAGCCCCACTCAATGGCGAGCAAGCTCCAGTGCTGGATGCCTCATGCCAAACAACTAGCAAGACAGGAACACAATCCCACCCATTTGCAAACAGGCTGTCTATAGTTATACTAAGCTCACAGATACCCCAAAACCCACAATCAGACATGGCCCATGCACATTAGGAGGACAAGATCCAGCTCCATGCACCAGAACACAGGAACCAGCACCCCCCCCCCACCAGGAAGCCTACAAAAGCCACTGGACAAACCTCCCCACTGGGGTCAGACAATAAAGTTAAGAGGAACTATGACCCTGCAGCCTGAGAAAAGGAGACCCCAAACACAATTAGTTAAATAAAATGAGAAGACAGAGAAAGACACAGCAGATGAAGGAATAAGGTAAAAACCCACAAAAGTAAACAAATGAAGAAGAGATAGGCAGTCTACCTGAAAAAGAATTCAGAGAAATGATAGTAAAGATGACCTAAGATCTCAGAAATAGTATGGAGGCACAGATGAAGAAAATACAAGAAATGTTTAACAAGGAGCTAGAAGAACTAAAGAGCAAACAAACAGTGATGAAGAACACAAAAACTCAAATTAAAAGTACTCTATAAGGAATCAATAGCAGAATAACTGACATATAAGAACAGATAAGTGACCTGGAAGATAGAATGGTGGAACCAACTGCCACAGAGCAGAATAAAGAAAAAAGAATGAAAATAATTGAGGACAGTCTCAGAGACCTCTGGGACAACATTAAAAGCACCAACATTTGAAATATAGAGGTCCCAGAAGAAGAAGAGAGAAAAAAAGGGTCTGAGAAAATATTTGAAGAGATTATAGTTGAAAACTTCCCTAACATGGGAAAAGAAACAATCAAGTCAAGGAAGTGCAGAGCATCCCATATAGGATAAACACAAGGAGAAACATGCCAAGACATATATTAATCAAACTATCAAAAATTAAATACAAATAAAAAATATTAAAATCAGCAAGGGAAAAGCAACAAATAACATACGAGGGAATCCCCATAGGGTTAACAACTGATCTTTCAGCAGAAATTCTGCAGGCCAGAAGGGAGTGTCAGGATATACTCAAAGTGATGAAAGGGAAAAACCTACAACTAAGATTACTCTACCCAGAAAAGATTTCATTCAGATTTGAAGGAGAAATCAAAAGCTTCACAGACAAGTAAAAACTAAGAGAATTCAGCACCACCAGACCAGCTTTACAACAAATGTTAAAGGAACTTCTCAAGGCAGAAAAAACAAGAGAAGGAAAAGACCAACAAAAACAAACCCAAAACAATTAAGAAAATGGTAATAGGAACATACATATTGATAATTACCTTAAATGTGAATGGATTAAATGTTCCAACCAAAAGACACAGACTTGCTGAATGGATACAAAAACAGGACCCCCATATATATGCTGTCTACAAGAGACACACTTCAGAACTAGGAACACATACAGACTGAAAGTGAGGGGATGGAAAAAGATATTCCATGCAAATGAAAACCAAAAGGAACCTGGGGTAGCAGTACTCATATCAGACAAAATAGACTATAAAATAAAGAATATTACAAGAGACAAGAAAGGACACTACATAATGATCAAGGGCTCAATCCAAGAAGAAGATACAACAATTATAAATATTTATGCAACCAATATAGGAGCAACTCAATACATAAGGCAAATGCTAACAGCCACAAAAGTGGAAATCGACAGTAACACAATAATAGTAGGGGACTTTAACATCCCACTTACACCAATGGACAGATCATCCAAACAGAAATGAAATAAACACAAGCTCTAAATGATACATTAGACCAGGTGGACTTAATCGATATTTATAGGACATTCCATCCAAAAACAACAGAATACCCTTTCTTCCAAAGTGCACATGGAACATTCTCCAGGATAGATCACATCTTGGGTCACAAATCAAGCCTCAATAAATTTAAGAAAATTGAAATCATATCAAGCATCTTTTCTGACCACAACGCTGTGAGACTAGATATCAATTACAGGAAAAAAAAAAAACTGTGAAAAATACAAACATACATAGGCTAAATAACACACTACTAAATAACCAAGAGATCACTGAAGAAATCAAAGAGGAAATGAAAAAATACCTAGAAACAAATAACAATGAAAACATGATGGCCCAAACCTATGGGATGCAGCTAAATCAGTTCTAAGAGGGAAGTTCATAGCAATACAATGCTACCTAGAGAAACAAGAATAATCTCAAATAAACAACCTAACCATAAATCTAAAGCAATTAGAGAAAGAAGAACAACAACAACGAAAAACAAAGTTAGCAGAAGGAAAGAAATCATAAAGATCAGATCAGAACTAAATGAAAAAGAAATGAAGGAAACAATAGCAAAGATCAATAAAACTAAAATCTGGTTCTTTGAGAAGATAAACAAAATTGATAAACCACTAGCCAGACTCATTAGGAAAAAAAGGGAGAAGACTCAAATCAACAGAATCAGAAATGAAAAAGGAGAAATAACAACTGAAGAAATCAACAAATTCTTAGAAAAGTACAACCTTCCAAGACTGAACCAGGAAGAAATAGAAAATATGAACAGACCAATCACAAGCTCTGAAATTGAAACTTTGATTAAAAATCTTCCAACAAACAAATGCCCAGAGCCAGATGGCTTCACAGGTGAATTGTATTAAACTTTATAGAAGAGCTAACACCTATCCTTCTCAAACTCTTCCAAAATATAGAAGAGGGAGAAATACTCCCAAACTCATTCTACGAGTTTGCCTGATACCCAAACCAGGCAAAGATGTCACAAAAAAGGAAAATTAAAGGCTGATATCACTGGTGAACATAGATGTAAAAATACTCAACAAAATACTAGCTAACAGAATCCAACAGCACATTAAAAAAATCATACACCATGATCAAGTGGGGTTTTATCCCTGAAATGCAAGGATTCTTCAATATATGCAAATCAATCAATGTGATACACCATATTAACAAAGTGAAGGATAAAAACCATATGATAATCTCAATAGATGCAGAAAAAGCTTTTGCCAAAATTCAACACCCATTAATGATAAAAACTCTCCAGAAAGTGGGCATAGAAAGAACAAACCTCAACATAATAAAGGCCATATATGACAAAGCCACAACCAGTATCATTCTCAATGGTGAAAAACTAAAAGTGTTTCCTCTAAGATTGCAAACAAGACAAGGATGCCCACTCTCACTACTATTATACAACATAGTTTTGGAAGTGTTAGCCATAGCAATCAGAGAAGAAAAAGAAATAAAAGGAATCCAAATTAGAAAAGAACAAGTAAAACTGTCACTCTTTGCAGATGACGTGATACTACACATAGAAAACCCTAAAGATGCTATCAGAAAAATACTAGATCTAATAAAAGAATTTGATAAAGTAACAGGGTACAAAATTAATGCACAGAAATAGCTTGCATTCCTATACACTAACAATAAAAAATCATAAAGAGAAATTAAGGAAACACTTCCATTCACCATTGCAACAAAAAGAATAAAATAGCTAGGAGTAAACCTACCTAAGGAAGCAAAAGACCTGTGTGCAGAAAACTATAAGACACTGATGAAAGAAAGCAAAGACAATACAAACAGATAGAGCGATATACCATGTTCTTGGATTGAAAGAATCAATATTGTGAAATGACTATCCTACCCAAAATAATCTGCAGATTCAATGCAATCCCTATCAAATTACCAGTGGCATTTTTCAGAACTAGAACAAAAAATTACACAATTTATATGGGAACACAAAAGACCCTGGATAGCCAAAGCAATCTTGAAAAGAAAAATATGGAGCTGGAGTATCAGGCTCCCTGACTTCAGATTGTACTACAAAGCTACAGTAATCAAGACAGTATGGTACTGGAAGATTAACGGAAATATAGATCAATGGAACAGGATAGAAAGCCCAGAGATAAACCCATGTAAATACGGTCACCTTATCTTTGACAAAGGAGGCAAGAATATACAGTGGAGAAAAGACAGCCTCTTCAATAAATGGTGCTGGGAAAACTGGACAGCAACATGTAAAAGAATGAAATTAGAGCACTCCCTAACACCATACACAAAAATAAACTCCAAATGGATTAAAGAGCTAAATGTAAGGCCAGACACCATAAAACTCTTAGAGGTAAACCTAGGCAGAACACTCTATGACATAAACCAAAGCAAGATCCTTTCTGACCCACCTCCTACAATAATGGAAATAAAAACAAAAATAAACAAATGGGACCTAATGAAACTTAAAAGTTTTCACACAGCAAAAGAAACCATAAAGAAGACAACTCTCAGAATGGAAGAAAATATTTGCAAATGAAGCAATTGACAAAGGGTTAATCTCCAAAATATACAAGGAGCACAAGCAGCTCAATATCAAAAAAAAAAAAAAAAACTTAATCCAAAAAATGCCAGAAGACCTAAATAGACATTTCTCCAAAGACATACAGATGGCTGACAAACACATGAAAAGATGCTGAACATCACTAATCATTAGAGAAACACAAATCAAGACTACAATGAAGTATCACCTCACACTGGTCTGAATGGCCATCAGCAAAAAAAATCTAGGGACAATAAATACTGGAGAGGCTGTGGAGAAAAGGAAATCCTCCTTCACTGTTGGAGGGACTATAACTTGATACAGTCACTATGGAAAACAGTATGGAGATTCCTTAAAAAGCTGAAAGTAAAATTACCATATGACCCAGCAATCCCACTACTTGGCATATACCCTGAGAAAACCATAATCCAAAAAGAAACATGTACCACAATGTTCACTGCAGCACTATTTACAATAGCCAGGATATGCAAGCAACCTAAATACTCATCAACAGATGAATGGATAAAGAGGATGTCGCACATATATACAATGGAATATTACTCAGCCATAATAAGGAATGAAATTGAGTTATTTGTAGAGAGGTGGATGGACCTAGAGTCTGTCATTTAGAGTGAAGAAAGTCAGAAAGAGAAAAACAAATACCATGCTAAAGCATGTATATGGAATCTAAAAAAAATGATACTGATAAATCCAGTGGCAGGGCAAGAATAAAGATGCAGATGTAGAGAACAGACTTGAGGACACAGGATGGTGGACGTGGAGGGGAAGATGAGATGATGTGAGAGCATAGCATTGACATATACAGACTACCCAATATAAAATAGATGGCTAGTGAGAAGCTCCAGCATAGCACAGGGAGATCAACTCGATGATTGGTGATGCCCTGCAAGGGTGAGATAGGGACAGTGGGAGGGAGGCTCAAGAGGGAGGGAATATGTGGATATATGTATAAATACAGCTGATTCACTTTGTTGTACAGGGGAAACTGGCACAACAGTGTAAAGCCATTATACTCCCATAAAGATCTGAAAAAATAAAGTGTACAAACAATAAATGCTGGAGTGGGTGTAGAGCAAAGGGAATCCTCCTACACTGTTGATGGGAATGTAAATTGGTACAGCCACTATGGTGAACAGTAGGTAGATTCCTTAAAAAACCAAAAATAAAGCTACCATATGATCCAGCAATCCCATTTCTGATCATATATCAGGAGAAAACCATGGTTAGAAAGGATACATGCACCCCAATGTTCATTGCAGTGCTGTTTAATGTAGCCAAGGCATAGAAGTTCTTAAAGGTCCATTAACAGATGAATGGATAAAGAAGATGTGGTACATATATGCAATGGAATATTACTCAGCCATTAAAAAGAATGAAATAATACCATTTGCAGCAACATGGATGGACCCGGAGATTATCATATTAAGTGAAGTAAGTCAGACTGAGAAAGACAAATATAATATCACATGTGCAGAATCTTAAAAAAAATGAGCTGAATGAACTTATTTATAAAACAGAAAAAGTCTCTCAGACTTAGAAAACAAACATGGTTACAAAAAGGGAAAGGTGAGGGGAGGGACAAATTGGGAGTTTGGGATTGACATATACATACTACCATATTTAAAATAGATAACCCACAAGAATCTACTTTATAGCACAGGGAACTTTGCTCAATATTCTGTAATAACCTACATGGGAAAAAATTTGAAGAAGAATCGATATATGTATATGTATAACTGAATCACTTTGCTGTACACCTGAAACTAACACAACATTGTAAATCAACTATAGTTCAATATAAAATAAAAACTTAAAACAAGAAAATACAAAAAATAAAATTTTTAAAAAGTATTTTATGATTCATTACTATTTGCTCTATGCTTAAGCCCACTGTCTCATTCATATCTTATTTATTTATGGCAATTTTGTTGGGAGGGGATTCCCAGATAGATCTGAGCTATGACCAAAGTCAGAATATCCAAATAGATATTATTTCTGCTGACTGTATGAACACCTGAGAGCATTCATAACCCTAATCATCGGGGAAGAATAATGTCCAATATCACAGAGGAAGAGCTAAATGAGACTAGAGATTTGATAGAAAGTGATCAAGCCCACAGATGTGTCTATCACTGCATCATTTTTTAATGCTTCAGGTGAATACATCTGGGTTTCTGAGTTAACCAGACAATGACTTGTTTTAATATTTCATTTCACTCATGTCGGCCTAGTCACAGGTTATTTTTCCTATTTTAGAATCTACTGGATCGTTATGAAAGAAAACTCTGATGTTTGGAACAACAATAACTGAAACAAAAAATTTATGCTTTGTTCTTTCACAGGCCTCGTCAAGCCCCAGGAACAGGTGCTTTAAATTATGCTGCCGAAGGCCAGCAGGGCCTGGCTTTATTATACTTTGGTAAATAACAGTCACTGTTGTCATCGGAGTTTTCTACACTTCTAGAAAATGTCACTAGCCACATGTCAGCAGGGTTCTTGTCTAATTTCTACAGCTAAGGTGGCAAGAAGGTTATTAGAAGTAATAGCAAATTTAAAGTTTTATTAGCAATAAACTGCAAAAGCTAATGGTGATACCAACACTAGATAAAATCATTGTCACAGTTAATTTTGAACTCCTTATTTCAAGCTTAATAATAGGAAACTCAATGGAAAGGATATTACACGCCCCATATCACTCATGAGTGCCGCAGGCCTGAGTAACTTGTTATTTTGCTCATGAGTGAAATAAAATGCAGATTATACTGCCTGCTATCAGGAGCATTGTTTTAATTGAGGGTGTATGCATGGTGATGAGGGGCCTCTGAGTAGGTTCTCGTTTTTGTAAATGTTACAAGAATGCTCTGCTCGTTTACAGCTCTGACTTGCCACATCACCTTTCTCTTATTTTGTGTGTGTGTGCTTTGAAAGTTATCTTTTGTTTCAGCTCCAGACAAATGAAAGCAAGCTGGGGAGAAGGGGAAGTGAGCATTTGGTGCTTCTCACCAGCAGGTCCACAAAAGTGCTTCCCCAGCATTCTAGCACCTTTGTCTCCAGCCCCTCCGTCCACAGAGGCAAACAGTGGACTATTTATGTTGTTCTTTTTGTCTCATTCCAATCCGGTATGCCAGCACAAAAAAGCCTTTCCACTCTGACACACACGCCCAGTCAGGAATAAATAATACAAGGTGCACTCCTCGTGCTTTACATTTGCTAAGAAAATAGGTGTTTCCAAGAATCAAGATTACATGGGATTTTGTGTTCTTTTTCTAAGGTATGTTGTTTTTTCCTTTCAAACAAGTTGAAGCGATTTCTGATCCTGTGCCACAAATCATCCAAATGCTGCCTCGGGAGCCACGTGTGTATTCTTGCTTTAAGGGGCATCTTCCGTTGACTTGACAGGCACTGTCTGTGATTATGCAGGTCTAACTTCAGGCTGCCGCATGTGTGTGTGTGTGTGTATGTGTGTGTGTGTGTGTGGAGATGACTATTTTTAAGCAGGTTCTGTTCCCTTTGATAGAAGTTGAAATCCTAAGACGTCCACAGCCAAGATCATTTGTGCTTCTCAAAGTTTCAATATTCCGTTTGAAATATTTGTCTGATGCTACACTGTATGGACAGAGCTGCCCATAGTTCAATTTCTGAGCAATTATTACTCCATGGCAATTGACTTTATCTAGCAAAGAAGAGCTAAAATACTTAAGGCTGCAACTGGCCTGCCTAACAAAGCTTTTACCTAAGTTAAGAACACAGATAGGGGCAGGGAAACACAATCAAATTTCTGCCTTCATGTTTAAGTTAGTAAAACATACAAAATCTGAATTTAAAACCTTAGCAGTTGTGAAGGAAGTACTCATCAGCAGGTGAAATTTGCCCCCAAATTGCAATCTCGATTGGTTCAATAATGCTGTTTAAACCAGTGGTGGGATGAGTTTCATTTTCAATAATTACCTTGCTGCTGTTTCCCTGCATCATATTTCAGTTTGCAGGCTCTGTCCTTTAGATGGCATTTCCTTTTTTCCAAAGCATCAAGCTGTAGATTTATTGAGAAGTGTTTGTGTTCACAAAAAGACAATGCCATTACTAATAAGTCCCATTAGAATCAAGAAAAATAAAACATTATATTCCTAAGTTGCAAACAAACAGTCCTAAATTTCAGAAGTTGTTATTACTAGGAATGCAAAAATTCAGGGCCATGAGAATTTGTAAATATGCACAACTTCACAAGATTCACATGGACATCTCCACTTATTTCCTATTTATATGCACCACTCTTATATTTGACAGTGAATATAGTACTGTGGCACTGGAAATCCTTCTTTTATTAAAAAAACAGAAAGGATGTCAGCCAGTTAAATATGATATTAGGATTTCATCTCTTTTTTGTTTTGCAGCCCCAAATTTAAGAGAATCATCAATTCTCTCCAAAATATACTTTTAATGAATTGTCATACCTAATTTTACATAGATGCTGTGATATATGGCCTGCTTCAGTTTGGAGTCCCTTGGGACCTGTAGAGATTTTTAATGGTCGTGAGAAATTGTCTCATACTGTGGATTATGGCAATTTTATGATAGTCAGCTATCCATTCCATTCAAGATGGATTTGATTCTGGAATTTTCTTTCATCATTCTTGGGTATTTTTGATGACAGTAACACATTGAATTCTGATAATATTCACATGTTAGCATAAGTAGGAAACATCCTAAACAAATGATATTTTCAGAGGAGTAAATTTTCATGATTTTTTTCATGATTATTTACACGTTATATCTTTGAACTCTTTAATGATTTTATCTTAGAAGTCTTGATCTTAAGTCATTTTATGACTTATTTCAAAGCCAAGTGCGTATAGAGTCCTCACTATGTTACGTGCCTCACTCAGTTATTGAATGTGTAATGTGCATGCTCCTTAGTGTGTGCATATTAGCAACTTGTCTCTAAAATTGTACTTTCACCATGGAGAAAAAGCAATAATCCAAACTGACCAAATATCTGCCCCAGAGGAGTTTACATTGTGGTAGGAAGATACAATACAGCATATAGTACTCTGGTTGATGATAAGCAATAGGAAGAAAGATAAAGCAGAAAAGAGGAAGTGAGCAGGAAGAGCCTCTTTGAAAACGGAATGTGAGTCAGGGTCCCGAAGGAGTGAGAAAGGAAAACATGTAGCTGATTGCTAGGAGAGTATGTTCTAGGCAGAGAAAAAAGCAAGTACAAATCCCCAGACAAGAGTGTCCCTGGAGTATTTGGAGAACAATGGAGAGGTCACTGTGGCTGATAGCAGAATGAATGTGGAAGAAAGAGCTGCAGTTAATGAGGTCAGAGAGATGGTGATGGTGGGGGGATAGTAGAAGGCGAGGCATGTGGGGGTCCATCGAATGGCTTCTACCCTGATTCAGATAGGAAGCCATTAAAAGATTTTAAGTAAAAGCATGACATAATCTGCCCTATGACTTCGAAGGGAGCATCTAAACTACCTGGAGAATAGACACTTAGGAGCAAGAACGAAAGCAAAGATACGAGTTAAAACTTTTGAAATCATCCAGATGAGAGTTGATGTAGGCTTGTATCATCAGTGCAGGAAAAATGAAGAAGTTGGATCCTGGGTAAATTTAGAAATTAGAGTAGATAGGATTTGTTGGTAAATTGGATAAAAAGTGTGAGAAAAGTCAAGAATGGCTTCAAGTTTTTAACCTGAGCAAATGGCAGGATAACATTGCCGTTTACTAAATGGAGAAAATTTGAGGAGAAGCAGGTTTGGTTGGGGTGGAATGGGCAGGAGTTTGGATATTAGACATCTAGAAGGAGGGATTGAGTAACTAATGGTATATAGGAGTCTGGAGGTCAGGCAAGTCCTCACTAGAGACATCTTAAGTCTGAGGACTGAGGTCATGAGTGCCAACAGAGAAGAGAAGAAGTCCAAAGACTGAGGTCTTGGGCACTCATTATTTTGAGTTCAAGGAGATAAACAGAATCCAACAAATGGAACTGAGAAGTAGTCAGTTAGGAAGGGAATAGTCTGGGAGAGTTCAATGTCCCAAAAGCCAAATAAAGAAAGAAATGAAAGAAATTAAGGGTGATGACAAAAGTATGTATTTATTTCTAAAATAAATCATGCATTCATTCCCAAATAACATGGCATTTTAACATATCAGTGAATATATTTAAATGTTTTTAAACAAAAAATTCTACTTTGGAATCTACAGTATCTGAATTGTGCAATCAATGGTTAAAATATTCAAAGAATTGATAGTAAAATCCCCTCTTTACTTAGAATAGTGTCATGAGCACTCAAAAGTTTGTCCCATTCTGTTGAGATTCCAAAAATCTAGTCTCAAATTCCTCTAATCTTTTTATTATGTTATGTATATGTACATCAACCAAATATAAGCGCATATATATATATATATATATATATATGCTTGCTTGCTTTGGGGTATTCAGGTATAGTTTTTAACACTTGACACTATAAAAATTCTCCAATTTTAGAATTGCTATTAACTGTGTGTTTTTGTTTGTTCTTGGTTTAGTTTCTTTTATGATGAAGGTCTCATCTTTGGAATTCCTACTCCTGGCGTGGTTAGTGGAAGTCTAAACTATGTAATAATTAGCCCACCAAAAATGTTTTGTAATTTTGGCTATATTTATTGCCTCTAATTTTATGCATCAATTTTGGAGTTGTATCAGTGTCCTTGTAACTGAAGAACCACCAGACAGGCCAATTTTATCTAAGAGATTGTTTATATTTTATCTCATTTTGGTTTTAGTGGGGATGTAGAAGTAGTTAGGAGGATAAAGTAGAATGGAATAACTTGGCAATTATCCTATTAGTTTAATTCTAGATTAAACCTAACTACATATTTCAGAACTCAAGTTGAGTCTCTGAGAAACCAGCTTTAAGGTGCTCCTGGGCTTTCCCATTACAGAAATCCTCTGATGAACTTTCTCTCTAGCTTCCCCATGGGTATGTTCCCTTGTTTCACAAGGCAAACTATATCTTCTTCCAGCTTGAGTCTCCAGCTTCTTTCAGTTGTTGATAGCAGATTTTAAGTGGCAGGATAAGTGGATAAATGAGGAACAGCACAGCAGAGACTCACAGAGCTGTCCATGCCAGCCGGTGCCTCTGTTAATTTCTCCTCTGACCCCTGCATTTCTCCTTTACCACAAATGCTTTTCAACATCCCCTCCCCAAGGCTCTGAGTTCCATAAAAGCTCCAGTTTTGTATGCTACTCTATCCTCAGTATTTGACACCACATTGGGCACACTCAGATACTTACTGAAAAGGCTGAGATGCCCAATCAACCTTGGTAAAGAGTGTCAGGGAAAAATTTGCAGAGAAAGATGACAAGGTATGACTATCTTCCAAGTCACAATCATAAAAATGTTTACAGCTCTATAAAATTAAACATTACCTAGCAAATACATTAATGAATGTATCTCATATACTCTCTAAGCAGTAAGTTTCACAGACTGAGCAGAAGTGAAGTCACCAGGTACAAAGTGAACAGATGTTTGAGTAGTCAAGTGTGGAATAGGAAGTAGCTTCATAACAGATTATAGTCAGTTGCTCTAGGAAGTATCAAATGATTTACACATGCTCTGATGAGAACCAACTTACCTTTACCTTGTTTTATCCAGTAACAGTGACTCACATCTTCTTCATAGCCTGAGTGAAAAGAATAACATAAAACAAGATTCAACAAAGTAAGGACCTTCCTGCTACTAATATTATTATTGTAGGGTCAAGGTCCCCACACGTTTTATCAGCTTTTTCAAAGAAAGTACGTCATTAAGGGTATGCCCCTCTACATGACCAGGATGAAAGTTTTCCCTGCAGTAGTGTTTTTAGGCTAACAGATGACAGAGCACCGAAAATTGAAGGGAGAGAGAGGATGAGAAAAAAGAAGGCAAATGATGTGATATGACACACACAGATATGAGAGTCCCATCCCCTGAAGGCTTTTGGCTCTCCAGTGCCTTTCTATTGCTGCCCACATGGCCAAAGTCCAGAGTAGACTGTGTGTCAATGAATACTGTGATAAATGGAGAATGAGAAAGTTGAACAAAATGTAGATATATTAGATAGATAGGTAGATAGATAGATACATAGATAGATAGATAGATGATAGATAGACGATAGATAGATAGATAGATAGATAGATAGATAGATAGATAGATGATAGATGTAACAATCTTTTTCCTCCTAGAGGCTACATTTTCTTGAATACTTGCCCAGACCATGGGAGGCCAGCATTATTAGCCCCACTTATAAATGAGAGCCCAGAGTTGAGCATTATCCTTACATAGACACTAAAAACCTCCATTCCATCTGCCCCAACTATCTCTGTAAACTTACTTCCTATCCCTCTTTTCCTCATTCATTCTGCTCCAGCAACACCCCTACAGGGTATAGTCCCTTAATTTAGATATTAGTTAAACTTTCAGTGTGCCTTTACATCACTCTCTGAGGCAGCCACACTGTTGGAGGGCAAAACAGTGCCTTTTTACGATTGGATGCCCAGAAGGTGGATTAGTACCTGGTACCTATTAGGCATGTGATACACAGCTCTGAATAAGTGACTGAATAAATGAATGAATGACTCAATCAATCTTTTTGGATTATCTGGGAACTTTCAAAATTGTAAAACAAAGAGATCGAAATTCATTATAAACTAATACCTCACATGATTAAAATATGAAGAATGATCTCTTAGATACATTCATGATTAGAACATACGATGTTAAAAATAAAATTAGAAAAACTGAACAATTCACACCTTTATAATATATGCAGAATTAATCTATTAGTGTAAGCACATATTTATTTACTTTAGTATACCAACAAATCATAAACTTGACAATATAGGAGAACAAATTCACTTATTTTTCTTTGTCCTAAATACTAATTAATTTCATGTATGAAAATCTCATTAAGAAACATTATGTTCAAGAATAAATTGTCAAAGCCCTACTCTACCAGATTAAATGTAAGATAAAATATTTAAAATGACATTTATTGCATCAATTTTTAAAATAAAGCTAGAGAAAGCTGTTACTATAACTTAATAGCCCCAAACCTTGTTCTCTTTACCTTTCTAGTATATTTATCTAATAATACATTTTACATACTACTGCTAAAATATCAGAAAATAATACCTACAGAACTAAAGTTAAGTTTTCAGAATTAAAGGGGAAGCTGTAAATGTGTAATGTTTTATACAAATTTCAGTTTAGCACGTGATATATCATACTGGGTTTCCTGCCAGAAGGATTTCAAGAGCTTGGGAAAATAAAGTCAGCATAATTTCATTTCTGAGGGGAGTCACTTTATTACTAATCAGGGGACAGTTATTGAGCTCTGACAGCTTTAAGTATTGAAAAATCAAAGATCATCCAATTATGAACTGTAAATTGGTGATGAGGTGAAATGAATTCTATTTACCTAGCTTAATGTTAATGCTTCATTTTAGACAAGATGTGGACATATATTAGTCTTTGTACATATTTCATCAACATCCAAATTCCATGGGGTTGAAAAAAATTTTACAAACTCTTAGATCCTTGGAAAAGAAAGACCTGAGGGTTTATATGTAAATATAAAAATAGCCTATTCTAAAATACACCTATCACAAATGAAAGAATTTCCTATAACTTGTTTCATATGTTTCCACTTTCTTTAATATCAAAATGCAATTCTCCTATTTAAATGAGCAGCATGGACAATCCAACTAGATAGTTAATGTGAAGCCGTTCCCTTCTTTCCTTCCAGTTTCTCATCTTTGAAACCAGTGATCTAACTTAGAGTTCTGTCTTTCCAATCCACACAATTTAAAAAATGTGACTTCGGTTTGACTGTCTATGAGTTTATTATTATTGAAAAGACAATACTTTAAAATTTAAAATGATAGTAATAATAATAATGAAACAATAATTTAAGGCTCTAACACTTTATTTCTGAAACAGGAAAACACATACAGAACTTGGTGCTCTCTATTAACTCTGGGCCATACTAATCTCATAAAAATGGCAAGATCGATTTTTCTGGATCTTGCAAGACTCTAGTGTTACTGTGTGCACCTATTAGAAACATAACCAACTTGTTAACCTAGACCAATTCAAAGCAAACAGTCAATGAAAATAGGAAACTAGGAAGAATGAAGAAATTCTAAGGTCCAGCACACACGTTAAACTCCATTATAGTTCTTTGCACCATCATAGCAACAGTCTCAAAGTATGCTATCAGCTCAAATAACCAAAAACATTTTTTAAGTTATGAATGATAATTCCCATTTTCTCATTTCCTTCGGCAGTTTCAAATGAGCATGCATTTCTAACTTCACTCATTAAAAAATATTTGTGCTATAAAAAGTTCATGTTACTCCAAAAGCAGTGATACAGGAAAGCTCTGAGAAGGATATTAATATAAAGTTAATAACTCACCTTCATTTATCAGCTCTCTTCAATTTTCACAAATTCTAAAGGATTATTTTGTTAGTGTTTCATAGGACACTTGGTACAAAATTTGTAGAATTAGCCCTAGCAGAATAAGTTTGAATTCTGGAAGCTTCTGGTACTTTTTTCTCAAACATTATATGCATTGAAGTCTTTCTTTACATTTTCAGATGACAGAGGAATGGAAAATCTTTCTAAGGTTTACTGTAGTTCCTCCCTCAAAGGGCTTCTTGCAGAAAATACACGTTGCAGTTATACCTCAAATTAGAGATTTTAAGTTTCCCTGTCTGGTCAGTTAGAACACCCTTGGCCTTACCAGAGAACACACGCTCTCGACTTTGCAAAGGTCTGAGTCAACAAACAGCTTGTTGAGCTTTGAAGAACCTCCGCCTTTTTTGCAGTTGGGGCTTTTTCTCCTTTTGCCTGTTTCAGGACCACTGCTGGTTTTCATTCATCTCCATTCAGCAGGTTTCAGGTGACATTTTGGGGCTGGAAACATAATGTGTCAGAAGATAACTGCAGCTTCCTACTGTGTTAGTTATTGTTTCCTTTGTCGGGAGGTGAGTGAGCACAAACATTTTCCAATTGCTCTGATTTTCAGACAGGTTTAGATCTACTGAGCCATCACTGATGCACACGCCTATACCATTTAGAAACACTTGATACAGATTTCAGAGGTGATTTCTGAGTTAGATCCTACACAAATAAAGGTACTCTCATTTATCCTTTTACCAGGAGAGGAATCGATTTCACGTCCTCCCCTTGGTTTACTCCTGCTCTGTGTAAAAGGAATAGATGTGGGGCTTCTAAAAACTTCTCATTTGGGTTCAGAACAGCAGCTCACCTTTTTGCTAAAGGCAATACATTATCATGATCAACAGAATCTGTCTCTTGGGATTCAGTTCTGTAGTCCTTTCTTGGGTAAAATTCCCAACAGAATCAGAATGAAGTCCTAAGTGAAAATTTAAATTACATTACAATATTCAGTTTCCTAATTTCCACCAAGGCTTTGCCAAAGGCACTGAATGATTTATGATAAACTTGAAAACTTTAGTCCCCTCTTCCCAGGGTGTCTTCAGTTATTTCTTTGATGAACTCTGCTCTTAATTCCTTGTTGCAATGAAGTAATAAGGGGTTTAGGGCCCCGATATATTTTTCCTCAGACTTTTTCCTTTTAACTTCAGAATATCTGCACAAGAAATATCATTGAGTGGAATGTTTTAAAAGTACATCGTAAAATTATAGTTAAATATTATCTTATTCCCATAGAATTTTTATGACTTGTAAATGTAAATTCCCTATGATATCACTTCAGTTATAAAAATTGTATTATTAGAAATTGCTCAAATTCATCATACTTCAGCCTGAAGAGTTAGCTTAGTTAGAAAATAAGTTTTGATGAAATCTCATATTACTTTCTATTTGATTCCCTTGTCACTTAGGATGTAAATGCAAACCATTGGCCATAATGAGAATTGCATGTATGAGTATAGATATATTCTAGAATTTTAAAGTTTAATTTGCCTCCTTATATGAAGAAACTGAGTCCTTGGTAAATTGAGGGACCCATCCAAATAACATTGTATTAAGAGTGGTGTGGATCCTACATTCTATTCTGGACTGTGGAGTCCATAGTAGACTTTGAACATTGCATACACTACTTATTACTATGAATTATGTAAATCAAGGTATATATTACTTAGTTATGCCATGAGAAAGTCACTAAGCTTCAAATTTTTAACCAGAAAAAAAATGGAGATATTTGTATTCTAAGGTAGCTGACAGGAAGAGTTATTTATGCAAGAATTCTGGTTCAAAATAGGCATTAAATAAAATGGTAATTATAATTATTAGTATATTTCATTCAACTAACTTCCTACGTCATCTCTCTGCCCTTTTCTCTCTGATTCAGTCTTCATACAGCCTTCATAACATTTCTCTAAGACACAGGTCAAAGTATGATTCTTTTTACTTTGAAACCCTCTATGCCTTATTGACCAAATTAAGTTAAAATTTCTCCCCCTAACAGTCAAGGCCCTGCACATCAGGCCACAGCCCACCTTTCCAAAATGATTTCAACTTACTTCCTATACTTACACTACTTTCAAATCTAGTTAATTGCTTTCTATTTCACAGACAATTCCCCACATTCCTAACCCAAATGCTCTCTTGTCCATAAGGGCTTTATATATTCCTCCAACCAGATGCACTAGTCCCCATCGTGGTAAGAAGGAGAAAGGAACCAGCATCTACTGAACATACATGCACTCTGTGCAGAGTTCTGTGCCCAGCACTTTAAAAACAGCACTTCATGAGCACCTTTGTATGGCATGTGCCGTGTTCTACTTTGTGTTATGATCATTTTCATCCTTGTTTCCTTTTGCCTCAGACTATTGTCCGTTAAGGGCAGAAGTTATATCTTAATCTCAAGTAGAAGGTTCTAGGAAAAAGGCTAATTAAATGCCTCATAATCCAAGAGGCAAAAACAGTAACTAAAATAAGGAGTTAAGGGACATCTGAAGCAACATGGATTTATGCTTTTTTAGCAAAAGGGAGTTTAGTATATAACATCACAGGGCACGTCACCACTGGAAGAGAGAATCAATCTTTCCTCTTCTTCCCCAAGCCTAATCAGTCACAATGACATGAAGAAAGAAGAAAAAAACAAACAGAAACCACCAAACCAACACCAAAAAACACACAGAATTACTTGCACCATCATCATGTGATGGTGTAAAAAGTTCAAAAAATAGACAAACATACTCTAAATACATTTATTTGCATGCAGTATAACCATCTTCCAACATACTTCAGGAAATGGGACCTGTAATGAGTTGAAAACATGAGTTTACTGAAGAAATTTGACTGAGTACCAACTCTGTGTGTTTTTATGGTCACAAGCTGTCGCTTAAAAATATCCATTTATGTACTATTATTCATTTCATATAATTGAATATAAATGTTAGTATATAAGTGGCTATAACTGATTTAAAAAGGGAGTCACATAAATAGCAAGATACACTTTAATTTTAGGGAATGATTTTCTATCACTGGTTCTTAGAACATGTAAAATTATAGAACAATCATCCAGTTCTTGGATACTATTAAGTACACTAGGCTGTGAACTCTAGGGCAAAGAACATGGCTGTTTTGTTCAACAAAAGTAGAGTTCCATTAAAAAAAAAAAAATTAATAAATCAAACTGGGTTTCAAAATAGAGACCAGTCTTCATTAAACCTTAATGGTTTCTCCAAGATAGAAACTTATAAACTAACAGCAAAAACAGTAAAAGTTCACATTGGGACAGAGCAAATAGGTCAAAAGACATCACAGAGGCCAGGGGAGGGGGAAAAGCAAAATGTAAAGGAAGGGAAAAGGGAATGGAAAAACAAAAGGAAAAAGATATTTAGAAGAGCCCACAGTTTATTATGTGAGTGAAGAAACATGGATTCCATCTTTACAAGAAATGGAAAATCAACTGACCCATTTGAAGAGAGTTCCCCACATTTCAATCTCCACCCCTTCCCCCACCTTCTTCCCAGTGGAGGGGCTACAGCATGCAATTACTCGAAAAAACAGTAAGTTTAGATTCCTTCCTGATAGCCTATGATTATACTTATTATTATTTTTTTAACTGAACCAGGGTCTTTCTATACCCTGGGAGAAGCTGGGCATCAACTCTTTCAGCCCATTAGGATACCATTTAGAAAAGCACAGCAGTTCCTTAGTTCACAGCCTGTAAATCAGCTACTGGAAGAATCCAGATTAATGTATTTTATCCCTCTGAACTTCAAACAGAAGATCCCCTTCTTTAAACCTAAATTGGGCAATTCAATTACAAAGTCATTAGATCCCATTGTAACATGATTCAGGGGGAGTTTCTATTTTCATAAAAAGCCTTTTCTGTGTTCATCCAACACATATTCTGGCCTCTTGCACTCAGTTTACAAGGTTTCTAATTAAGCTCCAGAGAGGATTATATAGTTCACTGAACTGAGTCACTATGCTACAACTGGGAAAGAGGAGGCACTCCTATTTTATCAGAAAAATAAACACTTTAGTTGAATTTCCTTTGCCACACATGTTATCTCATTGTCCTGTCACAACATTTTTTATAGGTTTTTATTTCAAAGGATTACCTTGAGCTTAATGTCAACACAAGCCAGGGGGAAGTCTCCATACAGAATATAGCAAGTGGTTTTGCCTCCTAAGAAATCTCGCTCCAGATAATAAATATCATTGAAATAATCTCTCATAATTTAAGAACAAAGGAACAGTTTTTCAATGGTAGTTTGGTCCAAATTTTTACAAAAATAAAATGTTTACCAGTGATAAAGCAAAATTACCAACTTAATTCTTAACTGAAAATTTTCTTCTTTTAAATTGTTTCAAAACCTCTACCAGTTTCTGCTGTTCCTTCTAACATCTGTAGGCAAAATGCAATATGCCGGGTCACAATTCTAAGGAAATGTTGTTTAAGAGCAGAAAGGTCGTTCTCTTTCCTATGCCAGGGGAAAACACTTTAGTTATTCAACTCAAGTAAATGCTTTATAACCATGGAATTAAATATTTCTGAAGGGTTCATTCCTGAGCTTTCTGGGTTGAATTAGGTTTTTCTCAGAACTGTACTTTATGTCACCCACATGTCTTGGGAACTGGTGCCTTCTGCTCAGCTGTGCATTTTTTTTCCAGACATGCCGGATGTCAATGTAATAAGCACTCTGAAAGTTCAAAGACACATAGTGCATTCTGTGCTTTCTCTTCCCACCATTCCATGTAAACACCATTAATAACCAGGCCACTCTTTCCCAAAAGACTCTGATGTCTTGACTTTAGTCTGTTAATTGTTCGTACTCACTCTCTGCCTTTATTGTACCTGGTAGAACCATCTATCCAAGGCCAAAATCCACCCACTTCCCACCATACATGCTTCTATAGCACAGATACTGACCAGAGCCTGGAAGAAACGTACATGTCACCTCCTTCTCTTACATTTTGCTGCCACAAGCCCCCCTCCTGCTCGGAGTACATACATTCAGAATTTAAACAAACATGTCTTCAGATCCTACCATTTACCAGGCCTTGTAGTTGATATCAAGCACAGGTTAGTGAACAAGAAGAAACACAAAAATCCATCCTTCCAAGGAACTTACATTCTGGTTGGGAACAAATGAAGAGATACATAAGTAGATAAATAAACAAAATAGTTTTAGATAGTCATAAGCTGTATGACAAAGAAATCCCAAGATAATGTAATAAAGAGTGACTTCAGGATCGACAACAGCCAGATGGGGGCCTTTCTGAACAGATGACATTTCAGCTGAAACCAACAAGAAAAGGAGAAGCTGGACAGCCTAAACACCAGATGAAAAATTTTCCAAACAGAGGGAACAATAAGAACAAAGCCTTAAGGCGTGTTAGAGCAACCAAGAGAAGCCTTGTCAGCCAGAAGTGTAAAAACACTCATAAACTTGCAAAGCACAAACAATTCTAAGACTGTGAAAGTCCTCTATGATTCTTCCACATTTCTTTAAAGCATATTAATGACTATTTGTAATAATTCCCCACCAAGTGTGACTTCTTGGGTGCAAACTTAATTTTTGCAACTTATTTGAAAGGTTGTTTAACTTCTGTTTTATCATTCTTCACAAGAATAATAACCCCCAACCTATAGGACTTTCAGAAAGACGACTAAGTTTGGCAGACCCTTTTTGTTCACTACTTGAGATCCAGTCTCCCCCTTCCTTCAATCAGAATCCATTTGTGGATTCAATGGTACTATTTTTCAGAGTCCACATATAAGTGATACCATATAATATTTGTCTTTATCTATCTTACTTCACTTAGTATAATAATCTCTAGGTCTATTCATGTTGCTGAAAATGACATTATTTCATTCTTCTGAATGGCTGAGTAATATTCCACTGTATATATATGGCAGCAATGTATTCCTTAAAATATATACATGCATGCATGTGTAGACACATACCAACATACATAGAACTCCACTTCCTAGCCTCCCTTGCACCTAGGGATTTGGCAAGTATGCCATATGTGGCACAGTGCTGGCCAATGGATATAAGCAGAGGATTAGATCTTTAAAAGAAAGATCTTTAAAATATTTTCAGAAGGGGGCAGATCTGGGTTGCATATTATATTTCCCCTTATACTTTTCTCTTTTCTTGCTTTAGGGAAATGTGATGCTGGAAGCTAAGCAGCCTTCTTGTGACTCTGAGGTAGCTTTGAGAATAAAGTTACAAATTTAGGATAGTTGAATGAAGAGTTCACAGGAGCCTGAGTCACTAATGTCATGATGGAGCCACTCTCTGAGACTTGCATAACTGCCTGATTTCTTGTTGAGGAAAATAAGCCCTCATATATTCAAATCACTGTTAAGTTTTCTACATGGCCTGATGGCTACATGTAGCCCATTGTAGAATTACTATATATAAAGTGCCACAAGAAAGATATAAGATAAATTTTACTTTAATATGTTCATCATCATCTATGTTACTGTTGTGCTTTAATGAAGCATTTTATTCCTTTACAGAAAAGGACGTGTGGAGTATAGAAAATGCTAAGTTCAGATATTTCAAAGTCAAGCTATAAAGGAATTTGAAGAGTTATATATAATATGTTTCATTCTTTTCATAACACATCCAGTGACTATTTTCTTCCATATTCGTTGTATTATGTTGTCATGCCAAAATGTCTGGAGTTCTAAGGATGCACAGTTAAATATCATTCATTTGCTGACCTAGTATCTTTCCAGCAAAGGAGAACAGGGAGAGAGACTCTTTCCACCAATGACATTGGCTATTGGCATTTCTCCTATATTTCAGATAAATAAGAAGAAACACCTTTGCAGATATCTAAGAATTGGGAAATTCTCTGAGGGATGTGGCAAGAGCAGGTAGATTGACCTGGCCTGCAGTGTTAAGAAATTAGAGGCTGTTTGTGGACTAAATTGAGAGCATTTCGTGTGAGAGGTCTAGGTCTGAGAGAGTGCCACCACGGATGTAGAAGTCTTCTATAAAAACAAATGTCTACTGCTCAAAGGCTCATGTCAGTGCACTCCATCTCCTACTGGAAACTCCCCACAGGAAGCTTTAGTAACCAACTGGACAGCACTATCAAGAATAAACAGGTGCTACAGATCAATGACACATTATGTCACCAAACTTACAGTTATTATTGAAATAGTAGTTGCTTTTGGTGAAGAACTCATGTGCCTAGCATCATGCTATACAGTATACAGACATAATCTTTAATCTTTATATTGCTTAATAATATAACCAATAATTTTGAAAATATATAAAATCAATTGAAAAGTATGGCATACATAGGAGAAATTCAAATGCATCTATATTGCATTGAGCTAGATAACTATGTAAACAAATTGCTTTTATATAGTACCTACAGTGACATTGATTGTGTGTAGATATTTGTCACTGGGACATCTGTTTCTTCAGGCAGCTTAACAATGTCTGTGGCAATTTTGCATTGTCTTTTCAGGACCTGCCAGGCTCTGTTAGAAGAAATATATCAGATACAGTCAATATGATCAGATAGAGTGGGATGCACTTATGCAGGGGGTATCCATCCTTTGTAATACTGCTTGAGATTTGAGCCTAAAACTACAAAAATTCTGGTAACTTCTGCGTTACAAAATTCCCATAAAAATGTATATTGTGGGAATATAATTGTGTATACTTCTGGCATATTCCTAATAGGAGAGAAATTCTATTTGGATGAGCTATCTACAAAAATCTTAATTCCATCTTCTTTCTTAAAATTTTCCATTTCTGAAGATGAGCTTCCTCAGAAGCTAATTTCAAACTTTGTTTCTCTGTCACTCCCCCACTACTTGTTATTGCTGCGCTCTGTAGTCCACGTTCACATCATGACATGGTCTCTGCCCGAGCACCTTTACATCAGGATGCCAGGTAAATCAGCAGAGTGGGTGGAGGGATACTCCCGGAAGGCATCCAAACCCAGACTCACAAGTTAATTCTACTTAGAAGTGACTAAAGACATCAAACTGTGTCTTCAACTCAATTTTCTCTTAGCAAAATACAAAAGAAAAGAAAAAAAGAAAGGAAAAAAATTTTTGCCATTCTAATTCTACTTCACATGAAGGGAAATATGAGAGGGGGGAGGGCAGAGTGGAAAGACACAGTAGTTTTATATAATTGTGGTTAAAATATTTTTATTTTACAAATTTCACAGTAACCCATGATCAGATAAATACATTGTTAAAGGCCCCATCTAGAGACCTTGAGAGAGGCCAGCACAAGCAAGGGAAGCTGAAGCTGAGGCTCCTCTACAAAAAATCTGCTTCAACTCTTCAATTGCCTACATGTTAACAAGAGGGACTTGGGAAGCTGCCATGTCTATCTCACTTGGTACACGAGCCTTCTAGCCAAGGCTCCACAGATGCACTCACCAGGTGAAATCATGGATGCCCACTTCTGAGGCTGATGCATCAGAACACATGTATAAGACCTCATAACGGTTTGAAGTCTGTAGAGGACCTAGGAAAACAAAGATTCTCTCAATGTCCCCCATAAAAAGATCTATTTTAATCCCAGAGCACTTGGTGGCAGGGGGTGGGGGAAGGGCAGGAGAGAGAAATTATTCTTTAAGATTCTCTAACGAATGATAAATGACAGTGACAAGAGTTACCATTTATTGAGCACTTCCCCTGTGCCAGTAGTTACCTCATTTAACAACTCTTTGAAGTAAGTCCTCTATTACATCCATTTTTAAAAGTCATATTTATTAAAGTATAATTGATTTGCCCTTTCAGTGAATAAAGCCTGAAATTAGATAGCTCGAGTCCACCAACTTTGCATTCTTTTTCAAAATGGTTTGGCTCATCTTGGCCGTTTGCATTTCCATATGAAATTTTAAGTCCTCTTGACAAGTTCTACTACAAAGCATCCTGAGATTTTGATTGTGATTTCATTGGATCTTATGATGAATTGGGGGAAAATTGATAGTTTAAAAATATTGTGTCCTTTGAACCATGAACCAGTATATACCTCCATTTCTTTGGGTCTTCTTTAATTTCTTTCAGCAACATTTTGTCGTTTGTAGCGTAAAAATCTTGCAGTTATACTGTTAAATGTATCCCTAAACATTTCTTGTTTTTGAAGGATGTGGGGAGAGGGTGTGGGTTTCCTGTCCTTTTCCTGGAAACTTATGACTTTCAACTGAGGGGAGGTCATTTAGTTTTCCTTCCCCTCCTTGAATATTTCTTGTAAGCACCAGTAAGAACATGTGAAGAACACTTTTGAGAAGATACAGACTCCACTTGTATCTGCAACTCCTGGGGATTTTACTTTGTCGTACTTACTCATACTTTGCCTCCTGCTGTCATTGGCAGTTACCTCTTTTTGCCATGTTCTTTCAAAGGTGAAACCATCTCTCTTTTGAGGGGGTTTCTCAGCCTTTGGAAATCAGTTCATGTAATTGGAAGCCTCATCTCTCTGATGGTCTTAAGAAGAAGAATGCTTTCATAGATTTTGTTTTTGTATTGTTGTAGTAGAGCGACATTCTCTTGTATCTTTCTATATTCTGAGCAAAAGGGTAGCTGACCAGGACCATCTTATATAAGAAAACAGACACTTGGAGAGGCCAAGTAACATGCCCTTTATCACAGATCTGTTAAATATCATGACCAAAACTCAAATTCAGGCTTTTCTGAAATAAAAGTCTATTGTGATAAACATCACACTAAAATGCATCTTGTAAGATCTTTTCACAGAAAGAACATATGTTAGCTGTCTACAAGATTCTAATCAGACCCAAATATTTTCCTTTTCCTTTCAATGGTGCATTGGAAGAAATGTTGCAATTATCTTATGAGTCATCAAGATTCCTACCCCAAGTGAGTTTGTAGTTCAAGAGTTTTTTGTTTGTTTGTTCTAAGTGAGTATGCCCAGAAAATCCCTACCCTTCTCAGAAGCCTGAGCCATTTTGGAAAGTAAATGCTCAGCACTTCTGCCATTGTTCAATAGGGCAGGTCAATTCTTAAAATGTAGACTCTCTACTGCCTTTTAGAAATACTTGGGCAAGCCCAGGGAAACACCATACGATGGTAGGAGCTTGGACCCCAAAGAAGGAGACAGCTTCGGGACAGGAGGATTCTGCATCAAATTGGGAAAGATGGCCAAGAGACAACTTAGACGGGTTTGCTAACAGAAATGTAGCTTAGGAGGAACTAATATTGTTACCAGAGAAAGTATCAAGTTCAAAGGCAGAAGCAAGGAAAGAAACTAGAACACATGCAACAAAGTCAGGAAAGGGGGCATAAAGGAGCTTTTGAAAGAAGTGGAAAAGTAATTTGGAAGAAAACCGTAAATATCAAATAAATACTTGAGCTCTCTTGTCGTCACCTGTAGAAACCATTCCAGTCGTTTAGGAACTTGTGAGAGTCTGACATGCGGCCAAATGGCCCTCACATCTTGGCCAGACATGTATTTGTACAGTATATTTTACCTCATAAACCACTTACTCATATTATCTTGTTTGAAATTCATGGCAATGCTTTGTAACAGGAAGGGAAGTTAATGCTAGTTCCATTTTACAGACGAAAACCTTGAGACAGAATGTTCAGAATATACCAGATTTTCTAATCATACAGGCACTCATAGATCATGACACAGACAGTTCTGCTGTAATTTTTATCACCTGAACATTCATACGTGTATACTTTATGTGTATACTTACTTCCAAGGTATATAAAGCGTTACAGACATTCTCTGAATGTTGCTAAGATATTTATAAATGTGATGACTTAGAAAAATCACAAGAAAACCATTAATGAAATATTTAATTTCACAAATTGCAAGATGATTAAAGGAAAGAAATTCAAAAGGGGAGAATCCTCTCCAAAGATCAAGCAACAAATTTTCACATGATGCCAGGAAAAACAAAAGGTGTTAGAGCTTTTAAATGTGTAAATCTAAACCTTCTCCCAACACTTGCAACCATTTTGAGGTTTCATTAAGGTGAAAATTATCCGCAAACTCATTACTTGGAAGATGGATAGGACTAAAAAAGGGAGGAAAGACTCACTTTTGACAAGTGGAAGGCATTGATGATTGGAACATTCTTTGCTCAAGCGTTTTGAAGAAGCATTTGCCTATGTCGCTGGTTAAGCTGCATTTATGAGTTTATGATTTTGTCTTCCTTAGAAAGTTATGATTTTCTTGAAGTCAGATTGGGAAAGATTCACTTTTTGTATTTTAAGTGCCTAGCAGAGTCCCTAGATACAGTAAATATTCAGTTATTTTTGGTAAGTAAGGGAAGGGTGTCAGTATACACATACATTCACATAATAACACCCATACAATTCCATATATATGTATATAATTCCATATATATGTATTGCATGTGTATATGTGTATACACAGACACACTTCCATATGTATCATGGAATATATATTATTATATATCTTATATATAATATGGAGTTATATGAACATTGCTATTATGTGAGTATATGGGTGTGAGCTCATACACAAGTACTTTTTTGCATCTATGTTTGTAATCATTTTGATCTTTGATTTTTTTCACATTGTGTTTTTAATATCAAATAAGCTTTAGTCAAAGTGGGTTATAAAAGTGAAAATAACTGATGTTAGTCTTGGCCTATGAAAGTCACAATTAAAAAGGCAAATCTGATGCATAGTATATCAAGCCTAACACAAATGACTTTGTAAATGTCCACTACTTTGCATTGCCTGATCATTCCTGGACGCACAGGTGATTGAAAGTCACTGAAAACTTACCATAAAGCTCTGCATTCCTGAAACGACAGGAACTTTAACCTGGTAATTGGCTAAAATCACTTTCTGATATAACATGCACAGTGACCCTGGCTGCTGTCTGGCTCTTCCTGCTTCCCTGCAGCCCGAGGCTGCCTCAGTGATGACTGACTTGTGCCATCTTATGTGGTCTGCAGCTTGACTGAGGTCTTGTTCCGATTCACAGGGAGTGTTGAATGGAGTCTGTCTGGAATCAACTGTGATGCATTCAGGAAAATTCCATTCTCCTTTATTCGTTTTTTCCTCATTCTCAAACATTGAGCATCTGCACTTGACAGGCACTCTATTAAACACAGGGGGCACGAAGGTGAATAAAAAGCACAATCCTTGTCTAACAGCTGCTAAGGTTTCCAAGGTGAAATGTTTTTGAACCGCAAGCTGTAGAGGGTGTTTTCAGAGCATGGTTGTACATGTTCCAAAAAGAAGTATGAAGACCTGAAACCCAAGTGATTTTGGTTAATCACATTGCTGATCAAAAATCCAGTTTGTACAACAAACCAAAAAGCAAAGGAAACCATCAACAAAATGAAAAGGCAACCTACCAAATGGATTAACATATTTGCAAATCATGTATCTGGTAAGGGGTTAATATCCAAAATACATGAAGAACTCATATTCTCAACAGCAAAAAAAAAAAAAAAAAATTGGATTGGAAGAGGATCTTAGACATTTTTCCAAAGAAAACATACAGATGGCCATCAGGTATAAGAAAACTTGCTCAACATCACTAATCATCAGGGAAATGCAAATCAAGATCACAATGAGATACGTGTCACCTCATACATGTCAGAATGGCCATTATCAAAAAAATGAGAAATAGCAAGTGTTGGTGAGGATGTGGAGCAAAGGGAATCCTTGTGCAATGTTTGTATGAACATAAATTGGTGTAGCAACTATGGAAAACACTACAGAGGGTCTTCAAATATTAAAAATAACATCACCATACAATCTACCAGTTTCATTTCTGGGTATTATCCAAAGAAAATAAAATATTAATTCAAAAAATATATACACTCCCATGTTCACTGCAGCATTTTTTACAATAGCCAATACATGGAAGCAACCTAAATGTCCGTCAATGGATGACTAGATAAAGAAAATGTGATGTATATTACACACACACACACACACACACACTCTCATAATGGAATATTATTCAGCAATAAAAAAGAAGGATATCTTGCCATTTGCTGCATCATGAATGAACATTGAAGGCATTATGTCAAGTGAAAATTCTCGGAAGAGAAAGATAGATATCATACAACCTCACCTATATGGAATCTAACCAGCCTCTGCCCTCTATGCCCCCCACCCCCCGAAAAAAGAAAACACTCATAGATACAGAGAACAAATAGGTATTTGCCAGAGGTGGGGTGTGGGGGTTGGCTGAAATGGGTGAAGAGGGTCAAATGTGCAAACTTCTAGTCATATAAAAGAATAAATTGTAAATAAGTTCTGGAAATGTAGTGTTCAGCATGGTAGTGATAGTTAACAATACTGTATTATATATTTGAAAGTTGCTAAGAGAAAAGATCTTAAAAGCTCTCATCACAAGAAAAAAAGTTGTAAGTAAGTATGGTGGTGGAGGTTAACTAGTCTCATTGTGGAGATCATTTTGCAATATATAAATATGTTGAATAGTTATGTTGCATACCTGAAGTGAATATAATATTATAGGTCAATTATATTTAAAAAATCCAGTTTGAAAAGTGAACCAGAATACAAATATGTAACATTTAATGACAAAGAAATACTAAATCCATAAAAATTTTCAAAGATATAGTTCATCCTCTGAAGAACACTCAGAGTGGTCTGAGTTCAAAGGTGATGTGAGCCTGCTTAACCATGACTGTACACAACAGAATCTGTACTCAGCTCTCTCTTGACCAGAGTCGATTTTATATCCCATGTTTAAGCTAACACCAGAATTCCAAGGCTGAGGCTTGACATGGGTACGCTGTAAATGAAGTGCTAATGAGATGGAAATTCGTCAGGTCACTTTTGAGTCTCACTCTGCATCAGTGTGGACCTGCCTAAAATATCTAAGAGCTGAGAATCATTTTGGAATTATCCCAACCTCTTGGGTCTGAAAACCTAGCTGTGAATTCCTTTCCATCAGTCTCGTGGGTTACTATGGCACTTGGGTTTATAATCCTAGCTGGGCCCCATCTTAAGTTCTAAAGCCCGTAAAATAAGAATCAATGGTCAGTGTAAAGAAGCCAAACCCGAGAAACTTCAGACCTTGCTCAGCTGGCTGAATCTTTCTGTTAATCTACCTTGTCTTTACTGGTTTAGCTCCTTTTGGCTAGAACTGCTTTTCTGTTCTAACTCCTTTGCAAATAAGAAACTTTCCTTTCATCACACAGAGGATATTTCTCTCCAAAGGCTGTGGTACCTTGTACTATATTGAAATTACATTATTTGAATATGTTTTGTGTCTGAATGCTGATAAAAGTGTGATATAAATGGTATTATCCTTAATCAAAGATTACTTTTATTTGTAGATTTTAAGAGCAACTAAAATTTTGACAGGTTCCAATCATTCTAGTTGGCATACCTGCACATTTTTATTGTATCCTGGGATCAGGCATAAATCAAGTGATTTCCCACAGACAAATAAAAGTGGTGGAGTAATATAGTTCCTGGAATTTAACACTTCACGGTCAGGAGGTCACATATGCTAAGTTGCTTATTTATACGCCTCTTAAAGTTTAAGTCTGTGGGCAGGAGACATGAAGCAATGAGACTTACTCTATCAACCAAGAATGTATTGTTCTTTTTCTTCATGTAGATAAAATCAGCAGTGTTGGGACAGCGGCTCAGACAAGAATGTTATCAGGAACACAGTTTTTGCCATTTTTGGGGAATGTGCTAGTTTTATGATTCTCTCTGTTTTGTTAATTACAATCGTCAGTTTTAAACAAGGAGATTTATGAAACATTTTTTTCTTTAATGTGGAAGAGAGCAAGTGTGCATCAATCATTGACAGGCTTGCTGATACCTCCCAACCTAACCTAGCAGTTAGCTTGGGACCAATATAGCCTGAGTGGAGGTGGTACATGTCACTTCCAGGTGGAGGCGATTAGGAGCCCATGTGCCTGGTCTGGCCATCTCTCTCATTGCCAAAAGTGACCTTGGAGGCCACATATTCCAAATGGTGATAGTAAAATGTAGATAGCCATTTAACCCACATCCAGATGACATGAGATGAGAGATGGACCTCTTCACAACCTTCTACTTAAAGGACTATGATGAGAACAAAGACAGGTGTAAAAAAAGTTTTATGAGATAAGTAATTCATTCATGCAATGCAAGTATATTCAGTTCCTAGCATGTAACTAACACTAAGCACTTTCTTCTATGTTTTCTCCTTTTCACACGTTTACCCATTTAACATTTCACCATCTTCTTCAGATCATGATGCCAAGTCTCAGATAAGTTTTGACTTGAACAAGGCATATAGCTAGGAAGGAAATGAATCAGGATTTGGGTCTAGACCTCATAACTCAGCATCTAGACTTTTCTTCTCTGAAGAGTACCTTAGAAATCTGAGAAGATCAGATTCTGCTAAACCTCAAGCCATTTTTATCCCACACTCTAGCGCCTCTCCTTAGAAACATATCTCCCTTCAATTGCAACTGGAATTTATAGGTGAAGCTCTGGCAAATTAATAAAGGAAATCACATCAGTGCCCTGAGAAGGGCAGGCCAGGGGTCATGGTAGACACTGTGTGGAAGCAAGAAAACCACTGAAGTGTTATCATGGCCCACATGCAGTTACTTATTGCATCATTTAAAGTCTTGAATGCTTGTCCCTTACCTGGTGACCTCACTAGCTACCAGCAATAAGGAAGGAGGCAGAAGGCGGGGGGGGTTCTTCCCCTCCCCTCATGTTAAGGAGGCCAGCTGCCTTTCCAGGATTCCTAAAGGCAAACTTGGAAAATGAGGCTCTTCCAGTTTTTCTACCTATAGAACAATGTTGAACTTCCTGAAAATTGCATAATGCAGTCACATGTCTTGTTTCTGCATTCAGAATATTGTCTTTTCATGGTCCTTCAGAATATGTTAAGGAGGGTTCACAGTATATCACAAATCATGGTTTAAATTTCAAAGCATTAGATAAAAATGACCTTACACTACATTTGTAGATGTCACTCTCAATCCATCCCAATGTAGTTTCCAAGGGAACTAATGTACATCAAAGGAGAAAGAGAGAGAAAGATACAGTAAGACCAAATTTTCAGTCACTGCCTCCTCTTTCTTTGGGAAAACCAAAATGAACCCCATGTTAAATAATGATGAAATTAGACTCTGTATCTTATTTTCAACATGACTGCAACTTTTTCTCTTAAAAATCTTATCTTTTGCACAATGCACAGTTGTGAAAATTTTTTCCAACAATTCTATTCATAGGATTGATAAATTGAACTCAGAGCCTCTCGAGGCACATGTACCTATCTAGCAGAAGGGTCATCATCATAAAATTGTTTCCAGAATTATTATTATTATTTCATAGATTTACCATTTGTTGAAAATCCATTCTATACCAGGCACTTGAATAGAATCATGAATAAAACTTTTCAGTCACTATCACATGAGAACACAGATCAAGATATTCTATTGGTATATGGATAATGTCTTTCAGAGGATGCAAGACAATGTGGGTAGCTGTTGTTAATCTCCCATCAAAAAAGAACATCTACCAAATACCATTGTTAAAAGGAGAAAGTTGCAGCTATTATTACAAAAGCCAAGACCACAATTCAAGAAAACCATGATCTAATTCTGTTTCACAGGGCTCAACTGGATTGGAGAATAAATTCAACATGTCGATTTTAAGGTGGTTGGAGAGAGGCAATGATACATTACTTTCCTAATTGTAATTTAGAATAGTGGTATAAAATGTATTTATAACCTATAGATAATTAGTAGAAAAATAAAGAGAAAAATCCAGAGAGAATATTTGATCATGTAATACATAATGACAACTCCAACAGCAGGATACTTTTCATATTGGAAGTGACTGTAATTTTACCAAAAAGCTAAGGAATAATTTCATCATCACCATCATCATCATCTCACCCTCATTTGCTGATAAATAATTTAGGCTTTGGACTTCCCTGGTGGTGGAGTGGTTAAAAATCCACCTGCCAATGCAGAGGACAGGGGTTCCATCCCTAGTCGGGGAAGATCCCACATGTCTCGGAGCAACTAAGCCTGTGTGCCACAACTACTGAGCCTGCACACAGAGCCTGTGTGCCACAACTGCTGAGCCCATGATCTGCAACTACGGAAGCCTGAGTGCCTAGAGCCCGTGCTCTGCAACAAGAAAAGTCACCACAATGAGAAGCCCACGCACCACAACAAAGAGCCCCCGCTTGCTGCAACTAGAGAAGGCCCACACACAGCAATGAAGAACCAATGCAGCCAAAAAATATTAATAATTCAAAAATAATAATAATTTAGGCCAGGTACTTGGCTTAGGCACAAGAGATATAGCAGCAAGCAAGACAGATAAAACTCTAATCTCTATGTCACTTACAGTTTAGAGAGGAAATGAAAAGAAAACACTAGAGGATTGTGCAAAAGTATAGGGTAGGGGATCTGAAATTATTCTTGGGGCAGAACTAGCTAATAGACCCAAGAATAGCTAGAGTCTTGAAAAGGAAAAACTAGGACTAGACATACAGTAATGGATACTTTGTTCTTAAATGAAAACTGAGCAAATGACCCAGTCAGACAATTTTTTGCAAGGAAATGCTCAAACAGAAACTGCCATGGAATAGAGAATATTAGGAAACACAGGTGAGGACCAATAAATAATATGAAGCAAAATGATGAAAAACATTTCATTTTCCTTGGCCACAAAATGCCAAAGTCTTTCAACTTATGTGATGAGATACAAGTTAAAAGCATTGCATTGGATATTACCCATGGTCCACTGTGTATCTTTGTATGCATTTCCATGTACCTACTAATAAACCATATAGGATGTAGGGACAATCATTTTTAAGTGATACTTTTTGTTGTCTTTGTAAAGGTCCAAATCCAACAATTAAAAGATAGAAAAATCCCTTCATATATATAGACATAATTTCTTATTATTAGTTTTTTTGGGGGGAGGAGAGGTGACATACCATCATAGATGACTTTTGGATTCAACTTATGCCTCTTCTATTTAGTGGTAAGTCACTTTCAGTAACCTAACAGTAGTGTTAATTAACTTTTCAGAGCCTCAGATTCTTCATCTCTAAAATAAGTATGATAATTATATTTATGTCACAGGTTTGTTTTATCTTATATTTATATTATCAGAGATAATGTAAGTAGAACATATGAAATAAGGAGGTCTATTATACGTTGGGGGGATATTTGCCCTCCTCTTTTCCTCTTACTTCCATGCAGAATAGCTCCCTAAGCCTCCCTCTTCACTCTCATTCACACTTTAAAAAGTTGCGGGGGAAAACACAAAGAGCGTAGGGGGAAGTGTTGTATCTGATGAGAAAATTCGGAAGGAATCAGGCAAATGTGCATCTCTTCTTTGAAACTAGATGTCTACAGAGAGGCCCACACTCTCAACCATGTCTGGGCCAGGATGGAAACGCTTAGTTCTGGTCTGGGATACTGGGAGGCCCTTTATAGCCAAACATATAAGCCATGTTCTCCAACTATTTTGTCAGAAATAAAGCTTACAGTTCAATTTTGTTTATCTGGTCACCATATCCATCTTTGGTTTTGATCTTTGGTGGAAGAAAAAAGTTATTTACTAAACCTCAGAGCCATACAGTATGTGATTTTGATTCAAAAAGAAAGTGACAACTAATAAGAATGATAGAAATTGTAGTTATAAAGATAATAGCCAATAAATAATGGCCATTTAATTTGTATCAGTCATTTCTCTAAGGATTTTTCAGATTTTTATCTTCACAATAACTCTATAGATTAGGAGCTCATATTCTCATCTAACAGATGAAGGCATTAAAAGATAGGAAGGTCAAGTAAAGAACTCAAAATCACATAACTTGTCATTGAAGCAGGTTGGTTCCAAAACCTGCCTCCTTGGCTACTGTGCTATCTGAATGAGATATTTATATTGACAAATTACTATCAACTTTCTGGAACTCATGAAGAACACACACACACAAAGAGATCTGCAACATCGATTACCAAATGGTTTATTCATCTCTAGAATAGTTTATTCAGTATCGTTTATTTATACTTGAATACCAGGCATTGGGAAAATCAGTATGAATAAGATCATGGTGCAATGTGGCAAATTCTATAGTAGCAGCATAAACAAAGGGTTAGGAAAAAAACCTAGGATTGACTCATTTTAAGGGGGATGATGCTTGAGTGAGCAAGATGATATACCATGGTTTAGGATTCTAACAGTCACAATGATAGGCCTATGAGTTTGGTGATGGAGAGGATGAACGAACATGCTGGAAAGGAACATGGGAAGAACCTAAGATGAGAAGGGTCTAAAATGCCGATTCTCAAGGTTTTATGTGAAAGAAACGGAGAGCTGGTGGATATTTTTAAAATTCAAGTATAAATGGTCTGATATGTGTTTTGGAAAGCTAATTAGGCAGTACACAGGGAATGGGTTAGAGAAAGGAACCACTGGTGCCAGGGAGAGCCATTAGGGTATTGATTTTTATGAGTTGAATCATGTCGCCCTACCCCCACCCCCCACAAAAAGTATGTTGAAGTCCTAACCTTCAGTACCTTTGAATGTGACCTTATTTGGGAATAGGGTCTTTGCAGATGTAGTTAAGATGAAGTCATTAGTGTGGTCCCTAATCCAATATGACTCTTGTCTTTATAGGAAAATGAGAAGATAAAGACACAGGGGAAAGAATGCCTTGTGACAACAGAGGCAACAAATGGAGCTACGCAGCTTCAAGCTAAAGAAAGCCAACACCGGAAGCTAAGAGAAAGGCAAGGAACAGATTCTCCTCTATGGGCTTTAAAGGAAGCATGGCCTTGCCAACAGCTTGATTTCTGACTTCTAGCCTCTAAAACTGTGAGAGAATAAATTTCTGTACCCAGCTTGTGGTACTCTTTTTAAAGCCACTCTAGGAAACTAACACAAGTATTAGAATGCTTCCATAAAGCAATAGTGAACACTTGAATTAAGGTGGTGGCAGTAAATGTGGAGAGGAGGAGGTGTGTGGTGGGCCAGAGTTAGGTTTGCCCTGGACTATGGGAGCAGTGAGAAGTAGAAACAGAACAGAGCCATGAGAGTTCCCTAAACTGGTGGTGGTAGACATCCTTGAATGTTGATGGCCCCTTTCTGCAACACTCTATACCTGTTTCCAGGTCCCATTAGGGAGGAGGTGGTCAAGAAGGGAGGACCTTTAGGAGCATCAGTTCCTCCACCAACTAGTCCAGCCCTAATAGATTCAGAGGTTTGGCCAATCTTGGTGGTTGTGGAGGAAGAAACCTGCAGGACCCGGGATTCCAGCCACTGAGCCAGAGCAGGGGGCCTAGATATGAAGATTGGCATTGGTTTGACTTTTCCATCTGCCCATGTTGGCCACACATTTTAGAAAAGGGTGTTGAAAGATTTATTGGAGGTGAGAAACCAGAAACAACATAGCCAACCTACTCATTCTAGAAGTTGGAAGGTAATAGAAGGGAAATGGGAAAATTGTTCAAGTGCAAGTCTGGTGAATTAGAGAGAAAAGGCCCAAAACAACAGAACAAAGCTTCAATAAAGAGATATTATTACTTGGAGAGATGGCTTTTTGTCCTCTGTTCTATTACCAGTCAGAGGACATGGAAAAAACCCGAACCTGAGAAAGCAACTCTGCTAAGTGCCCTTAAGAGGGTCCGCTTGGGTCAGAAACAAAGTCAGGCACTAAAGGGAAAAAGAAAGAAAAGGAAGACCAGAGAGAAGAAATGATAATGGAGATAAAAATAATTTCTTAAGTCAAAAAGAATCAGAGAAGAGCAGAAGTGCCCCTAGAAGAAAGCATAGCAGGTAGTTAGGGAGAAATGGCTGATAACCTCCTCGCGCTCTGCCTACACTGGAAGACCTTGCAAGCCAGTCATTGTTTTTGTGGGCAGGGAGTGACCCTTTCCTGTCTATTGTTCCTCTGGATTATAAGTCACTGACTTCTTTATGATTTCTGAAGGAAAAATGACTCTAAGCTTCTTAAAAGGGCTCCCCCAAAGCATTCTTTAGACCCAATATGGGAAAAACCTGGGTTTCTCTTTGTGCATGTTATCTGCAGTGACCTGAAATCTCCTATCACCCTCTTCCTTTCTCTAATGATCAAGTTAGGGATGGCCAACAACAAGGGATAAACTTGGAATAGGATGAGAACATTTAAATCATCTGACTATGCTTGCTATGGCACTGAGGACACTGGCAACATTCTAATGGTAAACAAATATACATTCTCTTGGATTATCTAATTTCTTCTACTATCTGAATACTTTGTCTAAATACAGGTATTATAAAGCTAAGTGGAAATAATAGTTTAATCCAAACAAACATCATGAGTTCTTACTATATAACAACCACATCATAACGTAATTGAATAAGTGGTATATACATCAGCTCTTTGCTAAACGTTTTTTATGGTTTTTGTCATTTAAGTTTCATAAATAATACAGTGGGATAGGATCTCTTGTTATGCCCACTTTTCAGATGAGGAAACTGAGACTCAGGATCCCATAGCTGGAGTAAAAAAGAGCCAAGTTTGGAATGTAGATAATAGGACTCAAGAGGCTATGTACTTAACCTTTTTATGTCATCCTGCATCACAAACTGTGTTGGGCAAGAGGTTTCAAGGCTATAGGATTTCAAAGAAGGGAAAGGGTGATAAGGACTGGTGTAGTCAAGGCAGACTTCAAATGAGAGCTGGTACATAATCTTGGCCTTGATGGATGGGCAGATTTGAGTCAGTGGTATGAAAGGGAGGGCCCCCAGGTAAGGAATAGGAAAGCACATAAATGTAATGCAAAGTCAACACAGGACAGATGTTACTTTACAATAATGAGGAAGCTATTTTGACCAGGATGGAGGCTCTATGAGAAGCAAAATGAGTCAGACAAAATAAAACTAAATTAAGGAAGATCTTGGTCATCAGGCAGAAATGTCTGACATGGTGGGAAATAGGAAACCACTGACAGTGTTATTAGTTAAACTGAAGTGTTAAAGGCACTGACAATAATATGCAAGATGATTGCATCTAGGAGATAGTCTAGAGCCCAAAAATTTGTAAGAAGAAATGACATGAAAAGCATTTTAAAGGAAAAGGGCTCACTGACTATGATATGTTGAAAGAAAATAGATGAACTCATCATACTAACAATAATGGATATTTATTGAATACGTACTATATATTATGGTAGTTTACATGTACTTGAGCATTAATTCTCATCAAAGAATCATGATTCAGAATTAAACCTAGGCCTGTTTTAATTCTAGAATTTTTGTGATTGTCTACTGAAATCAATAGAATCATCAATTTCTCAAATAGCGTTACGGGGGTATTATGATACCATTGATGGGGTGAGGGAGTATGGAAGTCTAAAGGAAGGGAATGACAATTTTGGGTGAAGGCAGGTACAAAAGTTAAGTGTAGTATAACCTATTAAGGAATAATAACAATAATAACAGTAACTAATTATTGAGTGCTTACTATATACCAAGCATGTTCTATGTATATGCCATAACTCAATTATGGTAGTAATTCTTATAGAGCTCACTATTAAAATAAAAATAAAGCTTATATGTACAGTACATATAGTGTGCCAGTCACTGAGGTAAGTTTCAAAATGTATTAATGCATTTAATCCTCAAAAAACAACATGAAGTAGATACTAACATTTTACCTTCATTTTACAGATGAGGAAACTCTGATCCAGAGAAGTTAAGTAACTTGCTTAATGTCACAGAATTAATAAGTGGCAGAATCCAGATATAAATCCAGTACCCTCAGTTCTAGACTCTATGCTCTTAATAACAGTTCTATGAGATCATGAACTTTGGAGTCACACAGAAAGGGGTTCAAAAGAAAAATTTTTATTAAGATATAATTTACTTATAATATATTAGTTTCAGGTGTACAACATAAAGACTCGGTGTATGTATATATTGCAAAATGATCACCACAATAAGTCTAGTTAACATCTATCATCACACAGAAAGTTTTCTTTCTTCTGATGAGAACTTTTAAGATATATTCTCTCAGCAACTTTCAAACGTACAATACAGTATTGTTAACTATAGTCACCATGCCATACATTATATCCCCAGGATTTATTTATTTTGTAACTGGAAGTTTGTACCTTTCAATTATTTTCACACATTTCACCTACCCCTCCACTCCCCATCTTGCAACTTATGGGAAGTTGAGTATGTTTTTTTTTTTCCCTGTAAGCCTCAGTTTTTCAGTAAGCAAAATTAGGGATGACACTAGTACTTTCCATGTAATGAAAACTATGAGAATGAAGGTCCATTACCTTTCTCTGTGCTTAGCAAAGAGCTTCAGCATAGGAAGTATTCAGATTGTGTTTTATGAATGAATGAATAAATGAATAAAACACATTATCCATGCTTCACAATTAACATTTCATTGTGTACTACTTTATATTATTTAACTTTTCTGCATATGTACTTTTCTCATCAATCAAGCTAGATCATATGCATCCGGAGAGTAAACCACATGCTTTTTCCTTCTATCTTTACCCCAGCGCTCTGAACAATGATGTGAACGTAATAAGTGCTCAATAATAGTAACCTCCATGATTTCTATATAGGAAGTACTGATATAAATTCCAATTTGCAAAATAGGACTGTGCCTTGCAGAGATAAACTGGTACATCCATGGTCACATAACGAACCCATGAAGAATCAGATATTAACTCCAGTTTTATTTGTCCCCAATACCCTGGAGCTTAACCACCGCACTATACTCCTCCCTAAGGTTCTGATGAATGGGTGATTTGACAGTGTATCAGGGCCCATCACCACCTGCCTTTGGAGAGAAACTTCCTGCATCTGTGGTTCTGGCCTGCCAGGAAGACTTGGCTCAGTCAACCTCCAAGTTCACAGCTTTTCTGTAGGTGCCCCCTCTTAGCAGCTCAGCCCGCAGAACCAAGAGACAGAGAGAATACAAAAAGAGAATGTCCTGCCAGGACATAGAGGCAGCAACACTCATGACTTTCCTCTGTCTTCTCAGTATATTATGTCTTTGTCATGCTCTGTGCTTAATAACCTCTAGCTGATTCATTGTGAAAATTTAGTGCTCAATAGTCCTCAAAATCTCCGCTGTTGTACCTGTAGTGAAGTGACCTTGTGGCCGATCAAAGAGAGCACCTTTAAAGCTCACAGTAAAGAAGTCAGAGCTCCTAACCTTCTGCAGAATTGTTTTTAATACTTCCTGCAAGCTGTTATTGGTGTCTTTATTTAGGCTGTATTTCTTCATTTTGGCTTCTGTGTTTAGCAGATATATAAAGGAACAAATGGGTTTAATGGCCTGAAGTGGCAAAGCAACAACATGTTGGCCTCCTCAGAGCAACTAAAGATCAAAAGACCATGAAGGAGACTTCCTGTTTCCTGATGACTAGGAGTTAAATTTCTTTTACCTGCCTATGAGTCAAGGGGAAATTCATGGCCACCCTGTTTGCTTTGAGTTCTTCCTTTGGAAAGTCTCTTCTTACAAGTAGACAATGACAGAGTGGGGGCGGGGGGAGAGAATCCTTAAAGGACCTCTCTGCTGATTCAGTTTTTCTCATTGTGAGGGGTACAGACTTGCATTCCCTTTAGAAGCAATGGAGGATCTTAAGTTAATTAAAGAGTTATCCACTGGGTCTGGACAACTACAAAATCTAAGGACTACTGTGGGTGCCAATAGATATACCTTGGAATCATTACCCTTTGCTTTTACCAGACTTGCCGTTTCTCACCCCTGACTCAGCACTCCCACCAGACAGGGTATGAGCCCCTGTCAGGCAGCTCTGGCTCTGATCCCAGGTTCCTTCTCTTATTGACTATGTGATTTCACATAAGATATTTGACTTTCCAAGTCCTCTGTCTTCATCTGAAAATGTAGACATTGATAGTACCAACCTATGGTTGTATTGTGAAGAATAGAAGAAATAAGTTTATAAAATTATTTGAAAAATGACTGTGTACTTCTTAAGACCCCAGTGAACGGGTATTGTTAATGCAAGTAGCTGAAGTATTTTTCCCCAGACTGATCAACTCTGCATTTCTGTTTGAAAGCAGCTTGATTAGACTCTCAGAAGCAATTTTTAGCTTATACAAAGTAGAATTAAGATAACTAGGGGAAAGAAAAAAAAATCATAAATTATTTATTCTGAGCTTCCCCTGTGCCCACCCAAAGCAGTTATGAGCACCAAAACCACTTTTCCTCACAGTCCTCTTTTTACCATCTATTAAATGGGAACAAAACTCAGTACTTCTCCAACAGTTGTGTCAGATGATTCATCTTTTAAGTTCAATTCTCTCCTCCTCCTTTCTTTTCCTTTCATAAACAGTACACCTTCCTAAGCATGAAGCAAAGGAACTTCCTTTTGATTCTGCCCATATCCTCCTATGTATATCTCATTTGTATAGAAACTCATCTAAAGCCAACCAACAAATGTGTCCCACCAGCCCTGACTCTCCTAAACTGTCCGGAGCCATGCTACCTTTGAGTCCTCTTCACTAGCATGGTACAGGGACCTATGGCCATTTGCCACGGATCTATGTTACTGAATGTGTGTGTATGTATGTGTGTGTATCCTTTATTTTTGAGTATTTATTTCAAGCTATAAAATTTCTTATTCTCACCTCTGCCCTACTTCTAAGCAGATCCCCTGTCATTAAGGAGAGGAGTTCGGATATATTGGGACATCCATAAGTATATCTATAACATTCTTTAATGTCCAAATAATCCAAAGTCTTTTGGGTTCACATGTGCTTTAAATTATCATCCAGATTTCATATCGACCCTATAAGAGGTACTTAGAAACATGAAAGGCCATTCTTTTTATCTTTACCATGACCATGGCAGAGTGATACTGACATTTTTGGATAAGGACAATGGATGTTAAATACCTTGCAATGAAAACATTAAGACAATGAAAACTGTCATCCCAATGCCAACACTTCCTTTGTTAAGAAAACTGCGATTATTTGTTTCTTGTCTTTTTCCTGTTAGAGAAATTATCGTCTGAGTATTTCACTTAAACATCATTCTTCATTCAAACTCAAACTCAGATTCAAGTCTTGATGACTGAAATCTATAGCTGTTAACATTTTCTCATTCAGTATCTTGTTTAATCTCCTGAAAGAGCTCTTGCAAGCATCTTATTATCTTCCTTACTGATGGAGAAACTAGAGGTTAGAAAAAGTCAGTGATACACACCCATATTCTGATACTGAATCCAGTACATTTTCACCACCTTATGCTGCTTCTATGACATTAATTTTATAGCATTATCAGAATTATTTAAAATTTTCAAAGTTAAGTCTCCCAAAGGAAAGAGGACAATGTGAGGGAAAATAAGAGTAACAAAAAAGTAAGTGAAACACAATTTTTCAAAAAGATGGAGTACCTGAATTATATAAAAGAAACTGGAAAATGTCTAGGTAAATTTATGTCTATGTTGACATCAAAAAATAACAATTTTCAACTCAGAAATCATTCCTTCTATACATTCTACTGAAATCTATTTTAATTAAAAGGCTTAACTTGAATATTAAACTTTTATGTCACCCTTATCTATTCGACCCTCTGGAATACTGCTGAGTAATATGACATTCACAAAATTACCATTGTGTCCACTTGCGTGATTTAAAATGTATTCTCAATAGCCAAAGTGTCTTCCTGAGTCTTTGAAGCTCAGCTATCCCGTGTTTCAGAGGGCCTTTTCCTCAGGCTTTCAAACCACTTTACAGACATCTCTTTATTCTCCTTTATTTCATAAATTGGGAAATAGATCAAATAGAAGTTAAGCGGCATATAGAGGTCAACAGCAGATTACTGGAAGAACCAGGGAAAGACATCACACTGGACTCACCTATAGTTATCACTCAGATAATTTGACATTTCTTCAGAAGGTTGAGATAGCCCATGAATGTAGGAGGCAGATTAAAGAGATTATTTTTTCATAAGACATTCTCAAGCAGCTTTATAATTAGCTCCGATTGAGCCAGCACCTTCTTTCTCCCTGCCCCAAAATACCCATACTGAAATCAGGTTGACTGCTCATCTTTTCTTATTATTTGTTACATCTACCGGAAATCAATGAAAATACAAATATTTGGGGTTTGGACTTCAATATAAATTCCTATATGGAGTTGCTTGATAGAATGATGCTGTAAGGAAGTAACCAAAGTATTTTTGCAGTGTTTTTGATAAAGGACTGCTCTTTACTGGTGCCCATTTCTCCACTGACAAAAATTCTTAAGGAAATTACTCAGATTTTGAAATTATTCTTAAAAGCCCTAACAGTATTAAGTATTACTATTGATAATGATTCACATAACCATTTGGCTATTGCCGTCCCAGCTTTATGATTGGAATTTTCTAGATCAGAGGACTGCAAACTATGGCCCTAGGACTAAATGAAACTGCTGCCTGTTTTTGTAAATGAAGTTTCAGAGTACAGCCTCCTTGCTATTTATTTGCATATTGTCTATAGTTGTTTTCATGCTACAATAGCAGAGTTGAGTAGTTGGGACAAAGACTATATGGCCTGCAAAGTCTGAAATATTTACAGTGCAATCATTTACAAAAAAAGTTGCCAACAACTGTTATAGATTAAACAATGTATCAATCCTGGCAGGTGTGAATAGTAACCTTGACTACCTCAAACCACTCATAAAGTTTAACATCTGAAGTCCCAAACAAAACTTTCCAAAGGTCCTTCCTTGAGACCACACACTTTGGAGTCAAACCCATCAAGTCCTGAATTCTTCTCTGAACAGGGTCACTTTGCAAGTGTCAGACCAGTAAAGCAAATGATGACAATTTTGCTGAAAGACCACTCCGCTTGTGTCAAGGGAAATAAGTTAGTGGGAACATATTTAAGGACCTCGATTTTCCATACTTTGCCCTATTTACTAGAGAACTATATAGATGCACATCTCTGATTTATAGCCTGCCGAGTCAAGATTTCTGAATTTCTTGGCATGCGTTTGGTAGTACAGTATTACTTTGATTATGGCTTCTTATATCTGGCATAAATATATTCCCTTTGTGCATATTCTTTTTAGATGCAGTACAAAAAAGCATGACGCTTCTTTTTTTTTCCTCTCTCTCTCTCACCTTTTTCTTTAGGAGAAGCAGCTGTGGAGTCATCATTATGTTCTCTTCCCACTGGCAACTGGCAAGCCCTTTATTTTTGTGTATTTGGAACTCATCAAGAATAAATAAACTCCATTCCCTCCTTGAGGGGCTATTCTGCCATTCCATCTAGGATTTCACAGTTTGCCAATTCCTAAAACAACTATTGTAATAAATAACTTTGTGCCCTTAAAAAAAGGTGGCCTTATAAAATGAAGCAAGGAAAAAAATCTCGAAAGAATAGGAAAACAATCAAGAAGATATAGCAACAAATTTGCTAGCTTTTAAAACCTTATAATTATCATTGTTGGTTAATTGGTGCCATAGATTACACAGTATGGACATGCAATTTTCTAAAACAAAAAAGCTTTTTATCGTGTTACATTGTGCTGTGGATTTAGGGCCTTTTATTTTATTTTTACACAGTGAAGAACAAAGGACAAAAATCTTGAAACGTACTAGGATTTAGATAATGAATTGCATCCTAAATTTAGAAAATATATCAGACAATACAGAATGATTCATGGTAGGAATTTGTGAACCTGCAAAAGCAAGTTATTGGGACTTTTGTTTGTAAATAAGTCAGCTTCTCTTGGCTAAGATCTGGATGCAGGCCAGAAACGTTAATGAACATTTCTTCTGCTTCACACAGACCTTCAAAAAAGGTCACAACCAGGGTACATTATTTATGTTTTATGGGAAGATGTATTTAACGTTTGTAAGTCCATTTGGATAATAACATTGATTTTAACAGGCTGATAGATCCATTTATCTTTTAATGTCCATCACAATAGAGGTTGCCTAGAGCCTATGAAAAATTCAACATTTACTTGTTGATTAGTCGTTTTTTTACTCTTAGGTTTTATCACTTCTTAACCAAAATTTTTAGGAGTCACTAGCCTCTCCCCAGAAAGTAACCTTGTTTGTTTGAGAATGTGAAAAGACTGTATAGGCAAGACGCTGCCTTCACACTTTGTCCTGAAAAGCAACCCTGGATTTGGTATTTAACCTCTTCTCGACTGTCTGGCCTGTGAAGAAACACTTCTGGGCGGAGACAGATGTTTGTCCAGGACTCTATTGTTTAAAGAGCTAGGCTCTTTCTATAACAGCAGGTATGAAGGTCAGAAAGAAAGATTGGGAGCCCAAATGAAGGCATTAGTACTCTGTAAACATAGACCTCATGCCCCAGTCTGAATTGGATTGATGGTACTGCTGCAAAGAAAAATGTAGCAAAGGAAACTTAGGAATGAACTCAAAAAAGCCAGCATCTGAGTAAACTAAAAAGAATGCAAAGGGACCTTTAAAGCCCTCTGCATCTAAGATGAGCTTCTATTTTTTGAATTTTATTCCTTAAAGAAGAGTGACACACACGAAGGTGACCTCATGAAATTTGCATTCAATAAGTGACAACTTTTTGACATTTATTTCCAGTTTTCTTTCAGGGAAATGGCCCAACTGGTACTTTGGAATTACTTCATGACTACGCAGACCTTTGGGTATGCCATATGTGACCACCAGATCTAAGGTTGTGTGTCCTATAGCCTTTCTGACATTTTAAAATCTCAGGTTTTTGTATGATTTAATATCTCATTTAGAGAAAAAGACAGTGAAATACAGACAGAGTCCCTCTGAGCATCAAAAATAGCCTCTGATCCAGATGATGAGGATCCTGACCCAAGTGATGACCAAGAGCCTGTTATCCCAGTGGCAACTACAACCAGCAGCCTAGGGACAGTACCACAGCCGGTCGTAGCTGGCCATGCCTCAGTGGGCTTCCGCTGAAGTCAGTGGACGCAGCCAAAAGGCAGATAAAGAAAACATAAGTAAAGACAAGACTGAATAAAGTAAACAAAAGAGATAAATGCGATCGTGAGTAAAGTAATTAAAATAAATTTTAAAAAGTAGTGAATGCAAATGGCAATTAAAGCATCAACTTTTCATTCAACTTACATTACCTCATTTGCACTTTTATACTGGTTTACACTAAAATAGTAGCTATAAGTGATTAAATTGGAGCCACAATCACTGATTAAGATTTATGAATAGGAATATTGCATAGTAATCCACTGGATCATCTTGCTTTCCTGTCTCTGAAGCTTCTTTCCATTCTTCCTTTCATTCATTCATTTACTTACCAAGCCTCCATTAAGAGTCTGCTGTAATTCCAATTTTGAGCCCCTCCCCACCTTAAAAACTGCAAATTATAATAGAATTATATGAAATCATGTGTGTGAAACTTTGAAAATTTTAAAGCAATATCATATTTAAAGAGCACACGGGGTGAGGGGTGAATGGGAAGCTGGGATGTAGTGAGAGAGTAGCATTGACATATATACACTACCAAATGTAAAATAGATGGCTAGTGGGAAGCTGCTGCATAAAACAGGGAGATCAACTTGAATATGGGTGAGGACTTAGAGGGGTGGAATAGGGAGAGTGGGAGGGAGTCGCGGGAGGGAGGGGATATGGGGATATATGTATAAATACAGCTGATTCACTTTGTTGTACAGCAAAAACTGGCACAACAGTGTAAAGCAATTATATTCCAATAAAGAGCTTAAAAAAAAGAATCTTTCATTCACTGTAAAAAAGTTTAAAAATAATTGCAGATTATACACGTAATAAATTAACTTAAAAAAATTCATCATAAGCACTTTTAATTTTTTTTTTTTTTTTGGCTGCATTGGATCTTCATTGCTGTGCACGGGCTTTATCTAGTTGTGACAAGCAGTGTCTACTCTTCATCTTGGTGTGCAGGTTTCTCATTGCAGTGGCTTCTATTGTTGTGGAGCACAAGCTCTAGGAGAGTGGGCTTCAGTACTTGTGGCTCATGGGCTCAGTAGTTGTGGCTCTCAGGCTCTGCAATGCAGGCTCAGTAGTTGTGGCACATGGGCTTATTTGCTCTGCGGCATGTGGGATCTTCCCCGACCAGGGCTTGAACCCACTTCCCCTGCATTGGTGGGGGATTCTTAAGGACTGCACGACCAGGGAAGTTCCAAAGTGCTTTTAATTTTAAAAAAGTATTTCATTTCTATTAAGAAAAAGAGTTTTTTTTTTTTAAGTGACATATGGGCTACTCTGTACATTTTTAACTTTGACGGGGCATTCTGGAAAATTTTTGGGAGGACAGAATTTATCTTTGCATTAACTTCAAAAGGTCAGGTATATACATCAATCCTCATTTGTTTCCATTAGAAACATGTTAGGAATTCATAAACTTATATACATTTTCAAATATTCTGAGGTTTGGTGAGCAAACCCATCTCTACCCTATTCATAAAGTTTATGATGTGCCAAACATCAATTGTTTTATCTTTACTTAAATTCCACAAATGCCGGGATCACTGTTGACCACCAAAAAACAAGGTCACAAACACTTTTCCAAGAATTTGTAAACAATCTTGCTTAAACCTGATAAACTCTCATATTTTCTCTTTTTATGTTTGCCATTATTTGTTAAAGAAAATGATCCCATTGGATTGTGCCTTCACTCAGTGAATTGTCTGTGAATCTTAATGTTTACTGCTTGGAAGGATGTTGCTAAAAATCAAATTGAACTTTTCCTGAAAGAGGGCTAGACCTGGTAACTGCATAAGTGGAAGTGTGTTATGGCTGAAAGACCTGTATTTCAGCATAAAACTGAGTCACGTTACATGGGTATATGTGTTCCTTGGCCACAAAAACAGTATCACAGAAACAATATTTTTCTTTGTTCTACAATAAAATTAGTTCAGCTGTCATTTAAAAACAAACAAACAAACAACCTGAAGATCAGAAAAAAAAATCTAATAAAGTAAGTCAAACTTTGATCTGTAAATCTAGTTTAGGGCAAAATGTTGCTATAAAATACTGATACCTGATTTGGTCTCTGCTAGAATAGTCCTTGGGGGACATTCGGTTAGGACAAGAGAAAGAAGAAAATAAGAATTGCTCATGAAGAAAATATTGTGTGTCATTTATACAGTGTCCCCTCCAAATTCAGTATTAGAATCTCCCCAGGAAGAGATCAGACTCCATGAGGAAACAGGCTCAGAAAAAGGTAAGAACCTTGTTTATTATCATCTATGCAATAAGAATACATTAACAAATATTACAGCTAAGATTTCTTATTAAATGTCAGGTATTTGCTAGTTAAACTCTTAGAACAAATAAAACAACTGAGGTTAGAGAGACCCTGTCTCCTGCCCAAAGTCACTCCAGATTAGGTCATGTAATCTCTTTGGTATGCCATTCACCTCCCAGAAAAAGACTAGCTTCTCTCTGGTCTGTCCCCCAGCACAAATGTAAAGGAATCTGAATACAGTGTACTTTTTGCCAGCTTCCTCTTCTCTGTTCCTTTCTCTCTGCACTCCGAACTGATTTTCCACTTACAGGTGGGTATGACTCAGTAAAAATCAAGAAATATTGCATTCCTTATACCCAGTATTGTGGAATAAATTGAAATTTGCAACAGTTGTTTATTGTATGTCTATAATGGGTAAGAGACCTGGGGACTGAGGATTCAAAGTTGACAAACATAGTTCATGCTCCTGAGCAAATCTGCAATCTCAGGCATGGGAGAGACATGAGCCAATAAACCTAATGTGATGCACTATAATTTAGGCACAGATAACATGCTCCTGGTGCAGAGGAAGGAATAATTCCAGCAAATGGGACGGGAGTGGATGGGAGATGCTGAGGCAAACTTCTTGGAGCCTGTAGCCTTTGAACTGATCTGGAAGGATAATTATAAAGGAGATCAACTGACAGAGAAAACAAAGGTGGAGGAAACTGCATGAGCTAATGCAGAAACACTCTTACATTCTTGGCTTCTTATACTCTCTTAGAACGTTATCCTTAGTAATGTAGAAATGATTAGACAAGGTAATAAACAATGATCAAGACAAAGTGCTCCGGGAATGAAGGTTCTGCCTTCAGTCACTAATAGTGCTGTCTGGACTAAGGGGATTAATTTTCTGTTCTGTGATATTACCAACTGTGCAGTAGTTGCCTCAACACACAAGTCTAATGGGTGTTTTTTATTATTATTATTCCTTCTACCAATAATAATTTTTTTCTCCCCAAAATCAAGAAAAGGAAATCTAAACACAAAATAATGTATTAAACTAAATATATTTATCTTTTAGTAGTAGAATTTTTAACTCAGTTACCTGAGCATCTTTCAAATCTCATGATATAATTGGCTGCATATTCCAAATGCTCATCCTCGCTCGGTGGCATTCCTGTTGCCACAGAGACAGTTTGCTGGATCCAGGACATTATGCTGATGTCTAGGACTTTCCATCTACATAAGATTTGGGTCATTATTCCCAGTGATGACAATATGGTTCTTTGAGTTACTAACTGAAGCATAGAACAAGAAGGGCAACACACACTGTCTTGATCACTAAATAAATAATCAGTATCCTTTAAAAGCTATGAAACCAAACTCTGCCAGGTATTTTTAAAAGATGTGTTAATTCTTTCCTCTCTTGTGTTAAAAAATAAGAGGAATCTCAGATGTCTTCAAGCAAAAGCTGAGACCCGAGACTCTGTGTGGTGCTATTGAGCCCCTTCTCTGTTCTGTAGCTCATAGAGTGTGTCCAGCCAGAGGAATCTGGAGAAGGCATGCTAACCTGGCCACACCAGTGGCCCTATCCACCTGCTGTACAAGCTTCAGCAGCTAAGACTGGCTTCTGCTCCCAAGTGTCCTGTCACCTCCCTCCTATAGCACTCTCCCATCCAAATGTGATTCAAAAAGAATTCTATCACTTGTCCTGATATAAACACCAGGCACCCACAATCAGCACACACCTTCTCCTGTCTATCCACAGAAATTCTGGAGGCACCAGCATCTCTTCAACACCAGTAAATTATTACTCAATAATCAGGTCAAACTGTATTTTAGTTTGCACCTACAGACTCTACTTGTATCCAGTAATATTTATTCAATTAACAAATTGGAAACAATTTCTACATCTTCAAACTGTACATAAGGAAATTACCACACCATTTTAGAACATTTATTTACAATATACTGGAAATACAATCATGTCCTTGGCTTAGCAACTTTTAATTAAGGTAAGAAGTCATATTTTCTCGAAGTTTATTTTGTTACAACCATGTTTGTCATTTTAAAGGAAGCCTATGCTCAGAAAATATGGAAGAAATAATCTATCTGGAGACCTTGGTGTTCTTGACTATTCTGAAATTCTTTAAATAAAATATTACACGGAAGTTGTGTTCTGCATGTTAAGACTGTTTCACTGTGGAGCTTTCAGAGCCAGAAAACAAGCTCAAAATAATTAGGCTCAAACACAATCACTTTGGTTATTTTGTTTCTGATAATAAGGAAGTGATTATTTTAAGAATGGCCATGAGTGCCCAGACAGCAGGTATACATTTTTTATAAAATTAATTCATAAACAGATAATACATTCTTAATCTCTCACATTTAAATCTTCTCTCTCTCTCTCCACACACACACACACACACACACACATACACGCACACACACACACATATGCAAGAAATAGAGTGGATGAAGGAAAACGAATGTAATCAATAGCAGTTTAATAACATATATATCTGAATTAGATTATTCGCAAGTAGCTCATTGGAAGTAATAAAAAAATCTATGGAGAATGATCCGACCATGCGGATGTGTGAAAACCTCTAGTATTTCAGGGAGAATTTCCCTCTTAATTACACATGAAAGATGCAGTCACTCATGATGGACAACTGTCTGGTGCTCCTAAGAAGCATAGGGACAACTCAGGGGCACCTCAGCAAGTTTGCATTGGACCAAGAATAACAAATTCTTGATGTTCACTCTGGAGAAGGTAAAACCTTTTGAATAGTAGCAGTCGTCACCAAGGAAATTGGTTGAGTAACTTTTTTTAAAAAAAAGATACCAACACAGAGAACATGGTAGTAAGTCAGTCTAACCTAGAAATGTGTTTTGTATTGAACTGAATTTTTATATATGCCAGTGAACCATTTGTTTTAAGGCCCTATTGGGGTGAAGTGAGCCATTCCCCAACTCTTCCATAAATGCACAAAAGTACTGGCCGATGAATTCGTTATGGCTTTTACAAATACAGATACTTAGTGGGTTATGAAAACTTAACAGCTTGACATCCCACAGCTGTGAAAAGTTAATAATGGGTCATCCCCCTTGGTCTCTATATCATCTTTAAAAAAATTAAAGTTCACAGCAAAACTGAAGGGAAGGTGCAGAGATTACCCATATACACCCTGCCCTCACATATGTATAGCCTCTCTCATTATCAACATCACTCACCAGAGTGGTACACTTGTTACAACTGATGACCCTAGATGAACACATCATACTTACCCAGAGTCCACAGCTCACATTATGGCTCACTCTTAGTGTTGCACACCTGATGGCTTTGGACAAATGTGTAATGACATGTCCATCACTATGACATCACACAGACTAATTCATTGCCCTAAAAATACCCTATGCTCCACCTATTCATCCATCCCCCTCCCCCAACCCCTGGCAACATTGATCTTTTCACACTATCATTTTGCCTTTTCCAGAATGTTCTATAGTTAGAATCATACAGCTGGTGGCCTTTTCAGATTGACTTCTTTCACTTAGTAATATATATTTAAGGTTCACCCATGTCTTTTCATGGGTGGATGGCTCATTTCTTGTTAGTGCTCAATAATTTTTCATTGGATGGACCACAGTTTATTTATCTAGTCACCTACTTAAAGACATTTTGGTGGCTTTCAGGTTTTGGCAAAGAAGACTAAAACTGCTATAAACATCTTTATGCAGGTTTTTGTGTGGACATAAGTTTTCAGCTTCCTTGGTAAACACCAAGGAATGAGATTGCTGGATCATATGTTAAGAGTACATTTTAGTAAGAAACTGTCAAACTGTCTTCCAAAGTGGCTGTACCCTCTCTACCATCTTCATTGCTCACTGGAGACAGGTAGCAGCTCATCCTAGGCCAATATAAACCATGATCGTACTGTGACCTGTAATTCAAAATATCTCTCTCAACATCTCATCTCCTCCCAATTAAGGGTGTTATGCATAGACATTCTGCTTTTTTCTCTGACTTTTATCACTTATGACTTTGTTGATTTAACCTGACACAAACACAAATACATTTAATCATCTTTCCTTTTTCTTTCTCTCTTTAAACTGTTCCCCACTTACCTGATTAAAATTTCTATTCCATTCCATGTTTTTTTTTTTCTGTAGATTCCAAAAATGGCCCTAATTTGAGCAGAAAATACAAGAATAATGCAAATAAAATGTTTTCAAAGGTAATTATGTACAATGAAAAAAATTTTCTTGCTCAAACATTCCTAAAAATACCCTGAATTCTATTTCAGAACTTCTATAAAATATCTCAAGACTTCCCTGGAGGTCGAGTGGTTAAGACTCCATGCTTCTACTGCAGGGGGCACAGGTTCTATCCCTGGTCAAGGAACTGAGATCCTAGCAGCACTGTGCAGCCAAAAAAAAAAAGTTCTATAAAATATAGCAACTATACCTTCCTTCTCCTTTAATTGAGCAAGCTTTTTATTAAGCTATACATATTCAAAATAAATGAAACACTATTTTATCCAATTATATTCATATTGCATACTATTGTTTTTTTCCTCATTGCATGTGAACTCAAGCTATATTATGTGTTAATTAGGCTTTAGAAGTTAGTCTAAAAATCAAACTAAAATGGTTAAACAACTGATTCACTAGGAAACTTCTAAAAAATAACTAATTTCCAAATTGGGGAATTATCATATAATTGTATTAAATCACAAATCTCAAGTCCAGTTTTTAAACTATTTGATTTCAGTATCAAGATACTTCATATTTTTGCTAGGCTACTTTCCATGGTCAAGTTGTCTCTAATAACTATGTCAAAATAGAACATATCTGAAGGCAAAAACAAGAATCAAACCCCAAACGTGAAACAGAGAACAAACAGAAAATATCTCTGAGAAATAAATGCCTCCTTATAATTGAAAAGTAAATGTAGAAATAAAACTTCACAGAAATACTGCTTATGAAATTAAATCATTTGCAAAAAAAATAGGGGAACAATTTGGAAGAACCATTAACGAAATTAATGGAAAAATTTCACTCTCACTTTATCTCTAGATGCCATGTCCAGCATAATAAATTAGACTGAAGTTCATTGTTGTTGTTGTTTTTATTTCATTCTGGTCAATAGGACTGAAGGGAAATATGAAAAGCAGAAGACCAAATGAAGTCCAAGTTAATTAAGTATTGCTCCTGGTATAACTCATAGTTAATATAAGTTGAATGCCCTCTCTGTGTAACAAAATTTTTCACCATAGAAATAGGCCCCAACTCACATTCATCATGTATTTTCAAGAGTGAATCACTTCCAGAACCCATCCCATTAATGAGACAATCGATCTCTGGTACCAATTCGGAATACCTACAGCAGAGCTGGCAAGCAGCTTTCAACTGTGGAGCAAAACCCTACTGATCGGCTTTGGAGGCCCTTAGTGCTGTGTTAAGGATTCTGAGGTCACTTCTGTGATGAATGACAAAGAAGGCTGTCAACAGACATAGTTAATGGCTGACCCAGGACTCCTCTGATATTAAAATCCATAATAGCAAATAAATGGCACTCATGTTGCACCATCTCCTTCTCTGGTTACGGCAGGTAGAAGGTGTAATCCCTGCCATGGGCAGGAAAGGAGATGATGTAACACGAGTACCATTTATCTGCGATCATTGACCCAGAAAGTATTTAAAAGATATTTTCTGTTACTCAGAAGTACAGAAGTTTTTTCCTTATGAGCTGCCATGTTTATACTGCCTGCACTCTTTTATCTACTGCCTTTGGAGATTCTGTTCCAACTGCACTAGGGAATGTGCTGCCACAACTGGCATGGGCAAACACATTTTGTACCTAGAGTTAGGGTGAAAACCATTTTTCTACAGAAATAAGACTATGCATGACAATTATAAATAAGTGTAATTGTTCAACAAACCTCGAGACAATACACTACAGTCAGGATGAATATATATATATTTATATAATATATATAATTTTAGTAATAAGCTTTGTTGCAATTTCATGTTTAATACTCAACTTTGCATAAAATTATCCCATGGGATAATGTAGAAACACCATGGATTTTGATATGAAAAGAGTTCTAGCCCCACCATTTCCCAAGCATGCTGACATCTCACCTTCCCCCTCTGAATCTACATGTTTTCAAAATATCAAAGGATCTCACATTTCAGAAAGCTGTATTAAGTCAAATAAGGTATTAAGAATGTTTTATAGACTGTAAAAATGCTATTGAATACAAAGTATTCCAACTTGTATGTTACCTTTTCTTTCTTCTTCTTACTCATATTGCTTTCTTACCCTCAGTTGTGTTTAAAGCTGTCCAAAGAGTCCAGAGTGACTCCCTAAATGCTTGGCTTCCTGTCTGAAAGTTTCCAATAAGGCCTCTGGGTGTTCATCTGTTCTTCTGAGGACAGGCTCAGGGCAAGAGAGAAGGTGATTTAAGTGGACTGGTTGCCTGGGTGACACTTAGCTGGCTATTGCTTTCAGAGAGTCATACAGAGAAATAAAAAAGACCAGTAATAAAAATCATTTTAGCTTGGCTGCTGGATGCAGCAGAGGCGATTATGATAAAGGAACTGTTGAGGAATAAGTTAAGTCAGAAACGCTCAAAAAATTAAAATTTAAATAAAAGGCCACTATTTTAAAATGAGGGGATGAACTTATCCTAATCCATGCTCTATTCAAAAAAATAACACAAAGTAAATGATCTTCAGAGCAAACTGCAATTCTTTGTAGTCTGTAATTTGTAACGCTGCCCACAATTTCAGTTAACAGGCCATGAGAGGGACAGACACAAGTACCAGGAAGGGTATATACAATGATAATTCAAATCAAAGTGAGCACTGTCTACAGGAATACAGGAAGTAAGTGCCACAAATCACAGGGAAAAAAAATACCTATTTTATTTATTATTAAGAAATTGGAATGATCTTCATATCTAGACCAGGGATCAATAAACTAGACCCACAGGCAGGCTGTATTTTTATAAATAAAGCTGTATCGGAACACAGCCATGCCCATTCATTTAATATCATGTATGGCTGCCTTTGCACTACAAGGACAGGGTTGAGGAGTTATGACAGATCATATGACCTGCAAAGCCTAAAATATTTACTGTCTAGTCCTTACAAAAAAGTTTACCAAGCCCAATTTAGACTGTAACTCTTAGAGTGATAATAGTTAAGAATTGGAATTTAGAAGAAGAATTTGGTAATTCCATTCAGTTTTCCTGTGTATTGCCATTATTTCATTCAATCAGCAAATAACTGCCAGGGTTTCCCATGTGCTAGACATGATGGATGATGCAAAAGAATATTAGAGCAGACGTGAAGCCCTGAGCTTGAAACCCAACTTCATGAATTATGTGACTTTGGGAGAGTTACTTAGATTCTCTTTAAAACTCATTTTGTGACCTCTCAAATGCTAATAATCGTGGTCATTCTCTACAGATGTGTATATATATATATATATCCAACATCCCTTCTCCTTTCCTCAGGCCAATATGGAGATTGTTGTAGTCACCAATGGGGCTGGGTGCTATTTAGGGTCTGGATTTAGAATTTCTAAAGAATTTATCTACATAAGCAATGCTTTGCATGACAGAGCCTGATGCATTGTAAACATGCAAAATCTGTTAGTATTATTATTGTCTATATCATTATATATGTGCATATTTGTATGATTTTCCAATCAATTTCATCTTTTGCACTTTTATCTTCAAAACATAGGGATTTTATGACCTCAAAACAATTTAATCATTTACACAATAGGAATTAAGTGATATTTTCAGAGTTTTGCCATGGGAGCTGTGATATAAAACATGTTGACTTTTTTCTGGGGCAGGGGAGGAAGTCACCAAATTAATTGAATTAATCATTTGCTTCTGCACCATGTAGACTCAGCCACAGATAAGACAAACTGACTTTTATAAAAATCCTTGCAAACCAATCATTACAAACATTAACTGGGTCAATTTTGCCTGGAGGCAGGATTATTCTTTGCCACATTGCTTTTGTATTTCTCAGATTAACGCAATTTTTTTGCAAGTGTTATATGAACAACATATTCAAATGTCTAAATATGCTTATAAGCTGCTTTGAAAAACACATTCAAAAGTAGAAACAAGGTTTTAGGGCTGCAAGAATAAGAAGCACAAATGAGCTTCATTAAATGCAGCATAAGACACTTGCTCTTGAGGCAAAAGGATTAACTCAACAGTAACATCATCAACTACATTTGTGGAAAGAGGTGGAGAAAACAGGAAATGCTGGAACCCTGCGCAAATGAGTAATTCATTTTCAGTTTAGACTCCACTCAGGAAGAGACTGCTGCTGCCTCTTGTACTTTGTTCCTTTTCTCTGAAGCTTAAAAAATCATGTTACCCAGGAATGGGTGAATTTGGGGTCTTGTTTCTGTACCTTTTCATGAAATTTGATTGCCATATAAAGATATTGCTGTAGGTCTCTGGGTACTTCAGTTTCTAGTGCCTAAAATATGCTCCCCAAATTAGAAAACATGAGCTTAACTTTTATAATGGCTGAAGAACAGTTTACAACCTCCAGAAATATAGCTCTATAATTCTGAATTAACTCAAAAACTATTTTAAAATTTCCTTTTTCCCAACCTCCCTTCTTCCAATACATAACATTTTCCCAAGGGAAGACTTGTAAGAGCTTTCCAACAGAGAAAACTCTTAGGGGAGAAATGGAAAATTACAGACGTACCAATAGAAGCTAGAAATTAGGCAAAATATATAAAAAGGAAAGGGATTTTCTTCCTCCAGATTTTCACATTCACATCTTATCAGATGAAAGATGCCCTCCCAGAGGTCTACTCTGACCATCTGACCTGTTGTAATTTCTTATCATATTCACCTGCTTTCTTATCTTTATAACACACCATCACTATGTTGTTTTTACAGTGTTTCTGTTCTTCATCACCAATTTGAAAGCAGACTCTATGAGATCGAGGTCCATTCTCTATTTAGCTCAATGTCTGGCACACACTAGACACTGAATAATATGTGCTGAATGAATGAATCAATGAGATGCTCTGTGGCAGCGTTTATCTCCCGCCTCAGGTTGACATTCAGCCCCAGCGTCTATCAAGGAGTGAATATATATACTTCAGTCCTATAACTTGGAGACTTCTCTCTGACTATTGCAGCAAGTTTCCTATTAATGCATATGGAAATCAATTTGAAAACTCTAGTACACTAGGCAAATATATGTCTTTTAATGAAAACTTTTGATGACTGAATATTTTTATTTAATAACCAGAATAGTCCTTAGATATTGTCTAAACCCTAGCCCTTTATATACCATTGGAGAAATTAATTTTTTCCAAGGTCACAGGTAGAATTCGCTTGAGTTGGTATGAAATGCCATGTCTACCACCTCCTAGCCAGGAGCTCATTTGACACTACCCAAGTAAGCACTATCATTGCTGAGCAAAGGAGTGAACACTGATTGAGTACCTATCACGTTGTCAACAACTTTGTTAGATGTTTGTGGTAAATATTGTGGGTTGCTGAACAGACATGTCTTGTTTCTTATAGGACCCCCAATTTTTCAGGTATGTAGCCCATCATTAGCTCTAGAGTAGGATTCTGTTTAGTCCAAAACCATTCTTGCTTAGCAGAGCTTCTAATAACAGTTATTGGTCCGGGATTGACTCTGTGATCTAATTTGGTCCAGTCAAACTGAAGGGACAGACCATGCCATGCTTACAGGACTCGGTTCTCACCTTCTCTCTCTCTCTCCCTCTCTCTCCCTCCCTCCCTCCACTACCCCCGCCCCCTTTCTTTTTCTGATAGCTGCTGGCAGCAATTTTGTGTGTATGAAGGAATCCCTCCTTATGATAAAATTACTGCTGAGGTCAGTAATGTCACTGTTTAATGAAGGGTAGACAAATTGTCTGCAAAGGGCCAGAGAGTAGATAGCTTTGCTGACTTGATGGTCTATGGTTTCTGTGGCAACTATTCAGCTCCACCACTGTACTGCAAAAGTCGCCTGAATGGTGTGTCTATGGTTCAGTAAAATTTTATTTTCAAAAACAGCCATTGGCCTGTTTACATCATTGAGTCATTTTGACATCGTTGAGCCACAGATTATTTAATTCCTGGAGCTCATCCTACATATTACCTCCAATTATTTGCGATAACAAATTTTCCTATTTAAATCAGCTTTAGTAAAAAAAAAAATTTTAATTTTATTACCAAAACCAAGTCAAACTAATTGATTCATCACTTTATACACATTATTATTTACAATATTCACAAAACTCCTGTAAAGTTGGTATCTGAGACTCATATTTTTTTGAGGTACACCAAAGTGAATCAGCTGTATTTATACATATATCCCCATATCCCCTCCCTCGTGCGACTCCCTCCCACCCTCCTTGTCCTGGCCCTCTAAGGCATCACCCATCATGGAGTTGACCTCCCTTTGTTATACAGCAACTTCCCACTAGCTATCTGTTTTACACTGGGTAGCGTATATATGTCTATGCTACTCTCTCACTTCTGCCCAGCTTCCCCTTTGCCCTCCGCCCCCCCAACCACATGTCCTCCAGTCCATTCACTGCATCTGCATCCTTATTCTTGCCCTGTCACTCAGTTCATCAGTACCATTTTTTTAGATTCCATATATATGAGTTAGCATACAATATTTGTTTTTCTCTTTCTGGCTTACTTCACTCTGTATGACAGTCTCTAGGTCTATCCATCTCATTATATATAGCTCCATTTCATTCCTTTTTATGGCTGAATAATATTCCATTATACATATGTGCCACATCTTTATCCATTCATCTGTTGATGGGCATTTAGGTTGCTTTCACGTCCTGGCTATTGTAAGTAGTGCTGCAATGAACTTTAAGGTACATGTTTCTTTTTGGATTATGGTTTTCTCTGGGTATATGCCCAGGAGTGGGATTACTGGATCATATGGTAGTTCTATTTTTAAGTTTTTAAGGAACCTCCAAACTGTTTTCCATAGTAGCTGTACCAACTTACATTCCCACCAATAGTGCAGGAGAGTTCCCTTTTCTCCACACCCTCTCCAGCATTTATTGTTTCTACATTTTTTGATGATGGCCATTCTGACCAGTGTGAGGTGATACCTCACTGTGGCTTTGACTTGCATTTCTCTAATGATTAGTGATGCTGAGCATCTTTTCATGTGTTTGTTGGCCATCTGCATGTCTTCTTTGGAGAAATGTCTATTTAGGTCTTCTGCCCATTTGTGAATTGGGTTATTTGCTTTTTTGGTATTAAGCTTCATGAGTTGCTTGTATATTTTGGAGATTAATCCTTTGTCCATTGCTTTGTTGTCATGAGACTCATTTTTAAGATGAAAAATAGAGCCAAAGTTTCAGAATCACTGTTAAAACCAGGAATTTGGACCTAAATATGACTGACCTACACTAAGATGACCCAACACTCAGTTATCTATTTTTCAGTGCTTAAAAGTGAGAGAACAACTGTTGCTTCAGTCAGGTTCTAAAACCACTGAGAACACATCAAGCAGAAAGTGATTTGAAGCAGGGACATGTGTGCTTACAAAATCTTTGGAAGGGCTGGGGAAACAGACTGCCCTTGAACTTTCAGTTTTAAGGTAATAACACTATACATGGAAACTAAATGATAGGCAGCAGCTACTGCTCCTGATTCTCATCACTGTAGCCACCACAGTCTCCTCACACCCAAGGCGCTAACAGCTATCCCCCAGAATGTTGCATTGGGCCTCTAAGATCCCTCACAACTGTCAGAACTTATTCACCAGCTGCTATGACTGCAAGAAAATGGCCCCAGCCTCACTTCTGGTTTTTGAATCTCATCCAAGTGTGTCTAAGTGACAAAACCTAGCTGCAAAGGAGTCTAGGAAGTGTACTTTTCAACCTGCCAATCATTTCACATGAAGGATTAAGCAGTGGTTAAGTAAGATGTCTCCTGAAAAGATTGAATGAGGTTTCTCCTCAGAATGGCTTCTGAGTACATCTCCCACACCTGTAAAAGAATGAGGGCTTTAAAACAGTTGCTGTTTTTATTTTAAAATCTTGAAAGAACTATTTCCTCATTCACATCTCCATCAGCTGAGCCAGAGTAATGAATTCATAATAATTTTTCACTGTACATTTGAGGGAAAGTAATGCATTCATTATTAGAATAAAAGTGGTTCATGTGTATAAATCTTGCCCTTGGCAAAATAAATTATCAAAGCCCATGCCAATGGGAAGGATGGCAAGGCCATGATGCTAACAGCCAAATTCCATAAATCCATAAGAGAAGCAGCTTTCTTTTAACCAAAAGAATTTACATTTCCTGGCTGAGTATTGGTGAGATATTGATCCCCCAAATGAGACATAGTGACTACTGTAAGTAAATTAGGTAAGTGTTTAATTGGCTTAAATATATATCCTCAGTAATTTAAAGCTTGGAGTACTTTATGCAGGAACACATTCTAGTGATGCTAAGGGGAAGAACAGAACTTCCCGTACAAAGTACACTCTGGGAATTCATTCCTAAGCTCTTTACTTAGCATAGTACAGGTTTTGGGGTAATTCCACTACTCTCTACCTCAATTTCCACATCCCTGAAATTTGGGGATAATAGCATAAGAAGATAATGAGAAAACATGTGTGAAATGATTTGCACTTCTTGAAGAACACTATACTATATATGCAGGAATATTGTTATTTATGATGAGATGGTGTCAGATGCATAAATTTGGGTTCTTTGAATTATTGACATACAGGAAAACAGCAAATCTAGGTCAGTGGAGACCATTATCTCAGACTGCCTCTACCATGAAATAAATACAAAAGAAACTTTCTGTCTCGAAAAAAATTGTCAACTTCTACAATTATTTCAATAAATAATCTTCTTCCAGGAGGATACAATTCTAAGGCAGGTGCAGTATCCTTTTAAAAAAGGTTTGTAGGTCTCACTTTCTTACATTTCTAAGCTATCCTCTGAGAATAAAAACTGTATATATGTTGTATTAAACAAGCCCAGGACTGTGCACAGAATTCATTCCTGTGTATCTTATTTTAATCTGATTGTACCAAACTTCCCATAAACTGAAAAAAATAATAACTCATCCATAAATTTCAAATCCAATGAGATTTCTACTTTCCCTGGGAATTAGAGAACTGAACTGTTTTGTATGAAATCCAACAGCAAAATAAAAGTCTTAACTTCAGAATCATATTGAAAATACCATATCTCTGCAATTTGGATGATGGCCAAAACATAATTTTATTTAAATTTTAGTAAAAACAAATGAGTGCTATTACAAAGCAGCTATTAGTTTACTATATATAAGCTGTTGATCCACACAATGAAATTACAATTTTAAAATATATTTTCAAAAAATGCTATTTCTGTATATTCACTTTTACCAAATATAGCTCTACTAAACTCTTTCAAGACACATACCCCATCTGATAAAATATGGCTAATATGAATTTTGGAAATCACCCTGTTTGATATGTCAGGAAAGAATGATTTACTAGCAGGTTTGATTTCTAAAAGTGATGTGGGTTCTGGATCAATGGGTTTTGAGAGAGTATAAAATCAGCTTTAAAGTGTCACCTTCCTTTCCAGGGTAGAGTAAGTAAAATAACAACTCTGCTCCGTCTTACAAGGGATCTGAGCACAGGAAGGAGAAGAAGCTGGACTACCTCCTGGTATATTTTCTTTTCAGAAATGCTTGTGTTCACAGTAGAAGAGATTCAGTCATCATAAGCTGACCAGCCTCCAGCTATGACATTTGCCAACATCACTTTAACAGCCTAAGAAGGTAGGGAATCAGAGGGAAGCAGAATACTGTTACCTGCAGCAGAATACTTGAGCCATCCTGCCTACCCTTCCCTGAAAGTGTGGACTAGGGGTCATCCCCTTGACAATGGACACCAGTGATGGAGCAACCACCCTATAGAAGGATCTGTAGGTTTGGCTGGTATGGGTAGGGGTTACAAAGACATCTTAGATACATGGAAATGCTTAGAATCTAGTCAGAGAGCCACCATTCAAAGTAACAACCCCTCAAAGCATAACCAGCAAATGGCATTCTAGAAGGTGTCACTGGAAATATGATCTGGGTGTTGGTGATAAAAATAAAAGTCACAGGAGACCAAAAGAGGCACTGTGTCTGGCAGTAAAACCACAGAGGGAAGACACCCGAGATAGGAGATAAAAAGGAGAAAATGGTAACACTACAAGCAAACAGAGGATCCATCCCTTGCCTTATAACCTGGAAGGCTTGTGAACTTGCATTTCAGATTTTGAAAGTGAGTAAATGAGGCCAATTTACTGCTGAAGACAACAGTCAGAGAGGAGGAAAGAGACCACCTAACCCAGGACAGGAATGGAGCCTACTTCATTCTGGGAATCAGGAATGCCTGCCTTAATGGAAAGGAAGCACAAGTTAGATTTCCCCTGGTTTCAGTCCATCTTGAGCAACTTGATAAACCCTCACAAAGCCAGTAATTTCCAATGTGGGCTTGATGGGGCAGTATAGCTTCTTATTAGGAAACATTGAGTCATGTTAATTTATTAAGCATGTTAATATAATTTTGTGCCAATAATGCTTACAAAACATTTTTGTGTGGAAGAAACACCAAAGATATCACTTAGGCCAATAAAAGAAATACCCCTAAATACAACACATTGTAACCAAAGAAGCGTATTCATAAAATGTTAACCCTGAACCTCATACCAGCCATAGCAGAAAGAGAGAGCTCACAGGCTCAATAAGGGTCACATGAGTTCAGAGAAGAGAGATTCCTGGGTTTGGAGAGGTAATGAAGACTTTGTGGAGAAGGCAAAAAATTAGCTAGTGTTTGAGGGGGAAAAAAAGAGGCATCTAGAAAAGGAAAGAGGAAATCTGAGAGAATTTGGTGGGAAGGGTACCAGTAAATCTTAAACTGAGGAAAGAGTTCAGGCAAGATCCCCAGGGTTCTTCATCATGCTCGAGAGAATGCTTATCCATGATTTGCACATAAAATATTGAATTTGAAAAAGTCTTATATTGAATTCCCTCGCCATTTGTTGAATGCAGTATGCCACACTAATGTGGCAGAGGGGATGTAAAACAAACAAATAAACAAACTCTACACAAATACACAAGAGAGAAGATGAACAACCTCACAGAACTTCAAAAAGAGAAAAACTCTCTCTCTTGCAATGTATGCAAACACGTGTTTTCTGAGCAAGGCCAAGATTACAAGTAGGCAGAGTACAAGATTTGGGAAACTATGGAAACAGTCACATCCCCACCACCTACCGCACACAAACCAGCTCAACACCAGGCAAGCTGACACAGCAACTCTACAATTACATATTTATTCTTTTGGCTTAAATGTGTCTTCTCTTAAACAGCAAATAACCCCAGTAAAATTTATGCAGTAAAACTTATGAGACATTTATGCTTTAAAGAGAACAAATTCATCATAGTTTTTCTTAAGATAGTTTTGATGGGTTGGAAGGAAGAGAAAATGTGATGGTGCTTGGGAGAAGGCAGCATGGGTTAGGAAAGGCATTGAAGATAAAGTGAAAAGAGATGCTTACAGTATTTTTATTCCTAATGAATGAGAAGACCTTTATAGGAGTCTGGCCATACACTCAGGATCCAGAAAGCCCTTTCCTTGATCAAAAGTTTTGCCATCTGGCCTTTTACAATAGAAATTTACTTACCTTGTTTGAAGTATTTTGGGTTATATACTATTTACTTAATAGTCCTCTACAGATGGTTAGTTAATTTGCCTCCAATCATTTTCTATAACCAAAATACTATACAAAAATTATTGCACTCATATCCTTTTGTGCAACTATTTCTGATGGAAAAAACCTAGAAGTGGAATTGCTGGGTCAAAGACTACTTGAATGTATAATTTTAACAGATATTGTTGTATTGCTCTCCATAGAAGTTATTCCATTGGGTCATCCCACCTGCTATGTATAAGAACCCCAGTGTTCCCACACTCTTGCTAACATCTAGTGTGTTATCATACTTGCTGAATTCTGCCAATCTGGTAAACAAGAGTGGCATATCATTGTAGCTTTCACTGCCTTTTATACTTGACTGACAGTGTTTCTGGGTGGAAACTTTAGGGATCACACCCCCTTTTCATCTTTAGAGGTTATGGTCAGGGCTTCAACCAACTTCTAGCACTTTATGTTACTGTGGAACTAATGATGATGTTTTCTCCTAGAGAAGACTCCAACTTTTTGCCTGATTAAGGAGTCTTTCATTATCTTTCAAGTCGAGTAACTTCAACAGAATATGCCTGTTGCCTAATGTGTGTTTTTTTCTGGGATCTAATATGTCCTTTAAATATGTAACTTTACATTTTCTTTGACTTAAGGATATTTTCTTGACTCATATTTCCACATATATTTTCAGTTCCATGATTTCATTAAATTTTTAGGGATATGATAATGTTTATTTATAATTTTCTCTCTAATCCTTTTGAACTCTTGCTCACCTCCATGTCATTTGCTTGTTTTGAGTCACTCATGGCCTCTGCATCCTTTAGTTTCATTTATTGTGACTTTAGCAGTGTCTAGCATTTGTGTATGTGTTTGTGCTGGTTCCACTTCATCTATTTTGCTGTGATGACTTTTAATCTTCTATTTATTTTCTGTATTTTGCCAATTCACATTTCTTTTAATAGTCCTCCCATATCTTTCCTAAATTCTTGTATATTTTTGTTGTGCTTTTGTTTTGTGAAAACAATTGCCTTAAATCATATTTCACATAATATACTCAGTAACAACTTCCACTGTTCTATGAAAAGCAGTTTTGTTTTCTAGAGTGTTCGGTATCTATCATTTGTTTTTTATGTTCCCTTCCTTCTTTTTAAACAGATTTTCATATAAATACTAGCTAGTTTTTTTTTTTTTTTCTTTTAACACACCTTTTCATTCTGACTAAAAATCTGGACCCAGCTCTTTTCAGAATATATGTAGAGAGGTGATCAAGTTATGGGACAGTCTAGAAAGACAGAATTATATGTCTTTTCAGTCTTATTTCTCCCCAGTCTGCCAAAATCAGTTCTGCAGAGCTGCTCCCAAATGTACATTTTCCTCATGTCCTCTATCTCATGTTCTATTCCTGTGAACGCAGCTTGTCTGTGAGGTCTCCCAGTGCAGCTCTCCTCCTTTCTCAGAACCAAACCCATGGAAGTTCACTGACAGTCTCTAGGCCCCAGTCCTATGTTGTAAAGAAAAAAATGTTGCTTTTGCAAGAGTGTGTGCTTTATCAACGTTTTCTGTGCTCTAAAGTCAGAGACATTGGGTAGCTTTGCAGCATAGTCCAAAGTCAGGGAGTGTGATGCCTCCAGCTTTGTTCTTCTTTTTCAAGATTGCTTTGGCAATTCAAGGTCTTTGGGGGTTCCATATACATCTTAAAATTATTTGCTTAGTGAAATAAGTCAGACAAAGAAAGACTACTAATCTGTTATAACTTACATGTAGAATCTAAAAACTAAAACAAATGAATGTATATAACAGAACAGAAACAGATTCACAGACACAGAGAACAAATTCATGCTTGCCGGTGGGGAGAGTGGTAGGGGCTAAAGAGACACAAACTACTATGTATAAAAGAGAAAGGAACAAGGATATATGCTACAGAACAGGGAATATAGCCATTGTTTTGTAATAACTTTACCAATGTACTATAATGTATAAAAATGTTGAATCACTGTGTTGTCCCTCTGAAACTAATACAATATAGTAAATCAACTATACTTTAATATAAATAAATAAATAATAAATTCATGGATATACTTTTCCCACGTCCTCCTCTACCTCTGTTTCATGTTTACTGATTTGGGCAGCCTGCCTATAATTTTGTTGTTCAGGAATTTAAGTGGGCTGCATGTTTCAACAAAGTACTAAATTTACATTTTTATTTCTCATTTTTCCAGTTACTTTTTCATATTTGATAGAATAAGTAAAAAATGAAGTCTTTAATCAGCCATGTTAAAACTGGAAATTTTTTAATGTCCATTTAATGAAATATTTATACTATATTTTGTTTATTGTAATTAGTCTATCAAGATTACCTATTCTTCTTGACTCAATTTTAATAAGTTACATGTTTCTAGAAACTATTTCATCTAGATTCTAGATTTTTTAATGTATGTGCTATTATACATCTATCTTTTTTTAATGAAAAAAAAGTTTTGTTCTTATTTGTAATTATATTTACTTATCCTTTTCCCTTCAACTAACTTGCAAAGTAAGTTGGTGTGGATCTTTTCAAACTACCATATATATTTTTATATTTTAAGTATTATTTAAGACATTTTTTCTTTAAAAATCCTCCTATTTTATTTGCATTTTGCTTTTTCTGCTTCTAGGTTTTGAATATAATACTTTATTTTAAACCACTTTTTTCTTTTCAAATAATGCTTTTGAGCTCCTAAAATTAACTGTGATTATTGCTTTTGTTGTTTCTCGTAGGAATTGATGAATAGTATCCTCACCAATTTTAAAAGAATTTCTTTTTTATTGAAGTATAGTTGATTTACAATATTATATTATTTTTGGATGTACAACAAAGTTATATTAAAAGACTTTCTAATATCAATTTTGATTCTCAAAATTTGTTTTAAAGGCCAATAAAGAATTGTAACAGTTATCTATTTTTTTTTAATTTCTATGTATCTAGATTTAGTTGGCTATTATTTCATTGTTCATTTCTTAATTTATTGCATTGTGATTTAAGTATATAGCCTGAATAATATCCATTTTTATTTTATTGCTTATTTTTGCCAATTTATCGAGACCATGATTGATGCTTAATATATGGAAAATTATTTGCAGGTATTTCAATAATGTTAGGAAATAATGAATATTCTTAATTTGGGTTATATACTTCTGTGTTTAGTAAATAAATGTTCATTGTGTCTTTTAAATCTTCTATACTCAGTTAGTCAGTGTCCAAGAAAGAAGCATTAAAGTCCTATAGAATATTGAAGAGCAATTCAAAGAATGAAGGAATCTTTATGGGCCGACAAGAAAAATCCTCAAGATATATGTGCTAAAACCAAGTTTTGGAACATCTCCTACAGGTCTTTGCTCATATCTGACTCTCAGGAGAGCTGCCTGAGCATCCTATTCAAAATTGCAACACTCTCCACTACACACACAAGAACTTTTCACCCTCTTTACTGTACTTTACTTTTCCACAGCATTTAAACATATTCTACAATATTAAATGCTTTAATTGTATGTTATGTATATTGTTAATTGCCTGCTTTTCTCCACTAGGATGTAAGCCCCACAAGCCCAGTGATTTCTGCCTTTCTTGGTCACTGGTGTATCCCAGTGCTTGGTACATGATGGGTAAGTGTTTAATAGATATATATTGAAAAAGTGTGTATGTATATTATTATTATTCATGTAAATACAAAATCCCAAACTATTTTGAAAATACATAATATGCAAATGCCTAGAAAATATCCATAAGTACACTCACAGAATTGTTAATTGTTTGATTGTGGAGTGGGATTGAAAAATCAAGGAGGCTTTTTATTTTTAACCTGATATCCTTCCACGTTTGGTAATTTTTATAATCAAAAATATGTTAGTATTATGTATGTAATCACAGTGTTAAAAATTATATTTGGAATAAGAAATAGCTCAGAATAAATAAAATGTTTTGATAAAGAGCAATAGATGAGGATTCTCTTTACCAAATATGAGAATATAAAATTCCTTTGTAGAATGGTACTGATAAAAGAATAGACCTGCACATCATGGAAGCAGGCACATATCTGATATAAATTATTTAGCATAAATGAGAAAATACTACATAAGAAAGGCATTTCAAATCAGGGAGGAATAGAGAAATGCGGAAATAATTATTGAGCTCTTGGGAGTAGGGGTAAAACAATGTGGATTTTGTTCTCATATCAAAAAGGAACATATAAATAGGTTTGTGAATATAGAAATATTATACTATTCACCACAGAAAACATCATAAATAAAAAGTCGAATACTACCTTGGGAAAAATATTTGAGTAAATATAGAAGATATCAGATAGGGATTCTTATTAAACCAACGTTGCATGCAACCAAAAGAAAAACACAAAAACACTCATAAGTGAACAAAGCTCTTAGACATGCAATACTGATTCAGTCATAAGCCACCAGTTTGGTTCTCTGCTTTAATGGACAAATAAGGCATTTGAAGATGATTACTTTACACTGAATGACCCTAAGAGTAGTCTGAAATCTACAAACAGTATACTTGCAAAATTTTAGACTTCCTACATTTATTTTTATCGTAGTTTAAACACAAATCAAGGATGCTGGTTTAGGCCTGTGCAAAGTAAACTGGGACAAGAGGTTATTTAATTGCCCAGAACAGGAAAAATCTCTCTCTCTATCATCCCTGTCAATAATAATTAGCCCTTTTTGAAAAGGGTGTTGTAGGTACGCAGTCAAAATGATCCTTAAAGGGAGGATATAGTTTGACTTACAGAAATCCATTACCAACCAATAACTGCTCGTGGAGGGAAAAGACAACAAATCACCTCACCTGGAAGTGATAACTACGGTAAACAGCACCCCAAGCCTAGACTTGGCCTTATGTGAGAAACCATCACATTGTCAATCAAATAATATTTTCTCAGTGGTGACACTTCAAAATGGAGAAATACAAAACTGGGAGGAGAAAAGGAGTCACTCTCAGCCACCTGTCTGTCCCTCTTTCCTGCCTCCACAGCCCCCCAAACAAAACATACACAAGAGAAAATCCAACTGAACTGTAAAAATGATTTTCCTGGCTCACTTTCATAAAAGACCTGGAAATAATATAGCATCAGTTTACAAACTAGACAGGGCCTGGCCCACTATGTCAATGTAGAAAAGCAATCCAGGAGTCCCAACCCTGCTTTGTGGCCTTTAGAGCTGCTTCAGAAATCAATCCCGGAGAAGGAGAAAAGGGTAGTGCCACAAGGCTCAGGAACACACACCTCTAATAGACAGCTGATTCCTCCAGAGACTTTGCAATTTGAGTTCTAACTATGGATTCGCGAGTGAGAACTGTCCTGGCCAGGCACACATACTCTTTTGAGGTGATGCCGTTTTTTTTTTTTTCAGGCTGACATTTTTGAGAACTTCGTGGGTTAGGTACTGAGCTAAGGCTTTACGTGAATTGTCTCATTTCATCTCCACAATAGCCCTTTGAGGTAGATGCTATTATAATTCCCCTTTACAGAAAGGAATAAAGATATTTAGAGTAAGTCAGTTGGCTAAGGACTGATAGGGTAAGTGAAGTCAGCCCTTTTTATCTTAAGCGTTTAGAAAATAAACCTTTTTCTGACATCTTTATATTCATTTGTTTGAACACCCAGAGAAAACTACCACAGACTGGGTGACTTAACAACAAAGATTTATTGTCTCAAAGTTCTGGAGGTTCAAAGTCTAAGGTCAAGGTGTTGGCAGAGCTAGTGTCTTATGAGGCCTCTGTCCTTGGTTTATAAACAGCCCTATAATCCCTATGTTTTCACATGATCTTCCCTTCATGTGTCTCTGTCTCCTAATTTTCTCTTCTTCTAAGAACACCAGTCATATTGGATTAGGACCCATCCTAATGACCTCATACAACCTAATTACCCTCTTTCAATGCCCTATGTCCAAATATACTCACATTCTGAGGTATTGAGTTAGGACGTTTTACATAAATGTTGGTGAGGTGACACATCTCAGCCCGTAACAACATTTATTATTGTAATTTTTATAGACTTACCATTTAATGTTTTAGAAAACAATGACCATAACCTGTAAGTCCAACTTTTTGCCTATCCCATAAAAAATATCTGATTTGGGCTGGAGAGAAACCTACAATACACTAGCTGACTGGTCTCCCTTTGCATGTTCTTGACATTCAAGGTAGTTAGGGTGACCCCAAAATCATACAGTAACTACTCATCCAGTGGCTCTGGAATGTCAATGTGCATCAGAACCCCTGGAGGATTTGCTGGACTCACCCTCAGAAATTAGTTTTGAAGTGGGTCTCAAGCAAGTCCTGAGAATCTGCATTTCTAACAAGTTTCCAGGTGATGCTGATACTGCTAGTCTGAGGATCACCCTTTGTGAACCACTGCCCCAGTAAATTCCCAGTCCACTCTCTTAGGTGACTCTTCCACACCTACTTTTTTTAAAACCACCACCCTGCCCATCTTCACCCTCAGCTCATGATCTCTCTCTTTCACTGAGACAGGTGAAGCAATCAGAAGAGAGCTTGCTTAAACTCCCACTACTGCCTCTCCTCACCCACCATTGGCATACCTACTTACTCTGATTACCTGGTTGTTTTGAAAAATGAATTTCCGGTGGTCTTTCCAGAGCCAGTCCCTGCACCTGTGTACTAAATCCCAAGCCCTGTTGCACACTCTAAGGCATAGTCTGTGTGTTTTCCCTGTCTCTCTTACATTGTCAACCTTTTTCTCCTCACTAACTCATCCCGTCATGTGGATGATGAGGATGTGATTCTCAGAAATGCACCACCATACCCCCAAAATACAAATATCTTTAATGTGGCTGAGGTTTAGATTTTTATCTTCACAGGGTAAAGAACAACACAGAGAAGGGACAAACTTGCAGGGTTTCAAATCTTACAAGTTCCCCAGCTGCCAAGGGCAAGACTCCATCAGGTTCTTTGAAAAGTGTTCCTTTGCCAGTGTAAACTGTTTGGGGACTTCATTACAGCTGTGCCTGCTCACCAAAGGCAAACAACCAGCAACCTCCTAAAGGATTTGTTGAAAGTGTGAGTAAATCAGAGTTTCTGTTGCCATGTAAATAATTCCCATGGCAGGCCTGAGCTTGAAGCCTAAAGATCTGTTATTCCAAATAGAAACTCTATAAATACTTATTGATTAATTTGATTGATTGGCTGAAGAAATAACAAAATTATAAATCAAGGAGAAGTGGTATATGTCAAGCTGTCACAGCTGTATAAATATCCTGAAAGAGATCATTTGGTTTTGAGTGAAGTTTGTAAGCATATGTAACATTAGGAATGAATACTTTAAGATGAATTATAGTCACAATAATTTTTTAAAAAACCTATTACCACAATGGTAACAACTATGAGATTATGTCATTCACATTGGCAAATATATCTTTTGAATTATAAACTGGGACACAAAAAGCTCAGGTATTCAAAAAGGTGAATGATTTTAAAATGGTATTATTTCAGTTACACAAATAAAGGCTCAAAGAACTATACAGCAAACTGAGAAAAGTTAGTACTCTATCCTAGCAAGACCCTATACTGCCTTCCTTTAGCAGAGAAAAGAAGAAAAAGTTTACCGATAGTTAAATTATATTGAAATATTGCAAAAAAGAAAAAAAAAGGAAAGAAAGAAGAAAGAAAGAAAAAGAAAGAAAGAAAGAAAGAAAGAAAGAAAGAAAGAAAGAAAGAAAGAAAGAGAAAGGAAGGAAGGAAAGAAAGAAAAAGAAAGGGAGGGAGGAAGGAAGAAAGAATTAGGTGACGCATAAAACACAGTTTTTAGTGTTTTTCCTTGAGTTTCAAAGCACAATTCAGCCATTATTCTCTTATCCGGGAAGCCAAACAAACATTGCTATTTACAAACTAGGCAAATAACATCAAGAGAAGAAAATATATTTCTCTTTATTTTCTCTGCCATTGAAATTCTACTAACATTAACAGAGAAGAATCCATTAATGCATAACAAGTCACAGTGCTCTGTGAGTTTTATTCTGTAGCATAAAACTAAACAGAGAAATTATAATTCTGACTATTAGCCTCTTCTTTCTCCCCTTTTAAAAATACGTTAATGTGAATCTTTCAGAAATAAAATATTGCAATTCATTCTTTCCAAATCCAAAGAACCGTTTGTCTATGAAAAGAAATCCCAAGTTAGAGATATTACCTTAGAGAAATAGTAAAATACTCTTTCTCCTAGATAAAGAAATCAACATCTACAGTTTATTCTAGCACTTATATGTAAGTGGTCTTCTCAATCTATACCACATTTACAATCTTTCCACTATACAGTGTAGCTGTGTAAGGGTAGAGGCTGTGACTTCCTAGTCCTAGGAGCCAACCACTGCCTGGTTCAAAATAAGTTCAACAAATATTTGTTAAAGTGAAAAATTAAATGCTGCCATCTGAATCTTCAACAAACACCACAAATTCAGCATTTTCTTCTCCCATTGTTACCTATCTTTGTTGATTGCTTTATCACCTATTGTTTTCAAGGCCAAAAATATTGACTTCCATGACTGCACACCTTCTACTTTGAACTTTATGTCCATTAATTACCAAGTCTAACAGACTGCAAATTCTCTATTGGTACACAAATTCAGGTTTCATTATAACTGACCAAAATAGTACTTTAAACTCACTCACTTTTCCTATTGTAATGCTTTCTCCAACTGATTTCATTATAAAGTTGGTAGTATTTTCTTTCTAAAAGGTAGAAAAATGAAGTATAATTGATATGCTAAGACAGGAGAAAAAATAGAATCACAAAATGTTCAATTAAAACCACAAAAGGCAGAAAAAGAGTAGAAGATAAAAATAGGAACAAAGAAAAGGGGCAATAAAGAGAAAACAATAACAAATAAAATTACGGTAGATATTTATCCAGTTATATCAATAATCACTTTAAACACCAATGGTCTAAATGCACCAGTTTAAAGACAGAAATTGTCAGTATAGATTAAAAAACACAACCAACTATATTTTGTTTACAAGAAATCCACTTTAAATATAAAAACAAACATTGATTAAAATAAATGGATAAAGAAAAATATACAATTCTAATACTAATCAAAAGAAAGCGGTAGTTAGATTAATTTCAGACAGAGTAAAAAGTAAAAACAGTTATCCAGGATAAAGAAAGACATTGCATCATAACATAGAAGACAGTTTTCCAAAAAGACAAAACAATTTTTAACATATGAGCACCTAACAACAGTGTCAAAGTACATGAGGCAAAACTGATAGAACTGCAAGGAGAAATACATGAATGCACTATCATAGTTGAAGACTTCAACATCCCTCTTTCAGAAATGCACAGATCTAGTAAATAGAAAATCAATAAGAACGTAGTTGAACACCACCACCAATAAAGCGGATGTAATTAACACCTTAGACTACTTCATCCAACAATAGCAGAATACACATTTTTCCTGAAGTTCACATGGAACATTCACCAAGAGAGACCACATTCTGAGCTATAAATACACTTTAACAAATTTAAAAGAATAGAAATCATACAATGAGCATTCTCATACTACAATAGAATTAAACTAGAAATTAATAACAGAAAGATAACTGGAAAACCCCAAAATACATGGAGATTAAACAACAAGCTCCTAAACATAACACATGAGTCAAAGAAGAAATATCAAGAAAAATTTTAAAGTATTTTTAACTAAATGAAAATGCAACTTATCAAAATTTATGGGATACAGTGAAAGTGGTGCTTAAAGGAAAATTTATAACATTGACTATATATATGTATATGTATATATATATAAAGAAGAAAGAATTAAAATCAGTAATCTGTTTCTGCTAGAAAAAGAAGAAAAAATTAAATCCAAACTAAGTATAAGAAAATAAAGAAGAAGAAATAGAGCAGAAATCAATGAAATTGAAAGCAGGAAATAGAGGAAAACAACAAAACCAAAATCTTGTTCTTAACAAGATCAATAAAAGCAATAAGCCTGTAGCCAGGCTACCTAAAAAAAAAGAGAAAGGACACATATTACTAATATCAGAAATGAGAGGGGACATCACTACAGATCCCATTGACATTAAAAGCATTATAAAGGAATTCTGTGAACAACAAAATGCCCACAAATTTGGTAACTCTTGGGCTGCACACTGTAGGTCTGCATACCTCAAGATTGAAGGAAGACCCTGCAGTCCATGACAGAGAAATCAATGATTTAAAAGATGGAGGATCTTACACTTCCAAAGCAGGAGTGTCCTGGAGCAATACTCCACCACGGACAGCAGATGGCAGGCATGTCATGGCAGCAGTCTTTCCTACTAAAGGAAGAGGGAGGTTATCAGTTATAGGGAGAACTGACATCAGGTTGGTTCATTGGTTACCAGGGAAACCAGCAGAGGATCAGGCCCCTCACTGCTCCTTTAATAAACCATCATAGTGGAGATATTCTGATCTAAAGACTAGAACAATCTCTAGCTGAAGCAGGTGGCAAGTACATAAGAATTTACTGATTAGGCCGTATGACTAAGAGGGAAAGTCAGTCATATAACTAGGGTGGTGTAGGTGAAGCAGGGACTGGTTGAGCAGGGGATGTACAGAGAGAAAGAGAACAGCCATCTTGAGTGGCCTGATCATACAGTAATTTAGATGAAATGGACCAATTTTTTGAAAGACATAATTTGCCAAAACTCACATAAGAAGAAATAGGCAGTATGATGAACCTATATTTATTAAAGAAATTGAATCAATGATGAATAGCCTTCAAAAACAGAAAGCACCAGTCCTAGATAGGGTCCCTGGTGAATTCTACCAAAAATTTACGGAAGAAATTATACTAATTGTTTACAGTCTCTTTCAGAAGATTGAAGCAGAGGAAATGATTCCTAACTAATCCTATGAAGCCAACAGTGCCCTAATACCAAAACCAGACAAAGACATTACAAGAAAAGAAAGCTACAGACCAATATTTCTCATGGACGTAGATGCAAAAATCCTCAATAATAGCAAATAAAATTCAAAAGATATATATAAAAAGAATTATACACCACAACCAAGTGGTATTTATCCCAGGTATGCAAGGCTGGTTCAACACTTGAAAAGTAATAATGTAATGCACCCCCACAACAGACTGAAAAAGAAAATTGCATGATCACATCAATAAATGCAGAAAAGACATTTGACAAAATCCACCACTCATTTATTATAACTCTCATTAATCTAGGGAATAGAAGGGAACATTTCCAACTTGATAAAGACTTCCTACAAAACTACGGCTAATATGTAATGGTGAGAGACTTTAAGCATTCTCACTAAGATCAGGTAAAAGGCAAGGATATCCCTTCTTAATACTAAAAATCCTTGCTAATGCAATAAGGCAGGAAAAGAAAAGAAAAAGTACACAGATTGGGAAGAAAGATATAAAACTGTCTTTGCTCACACTTGACATGATCTTCTTTGTAGGAAATCTGAAATAATAATAATAAAAAAACCTTTCTGGAACTCATGAGCAATTATAATAAGGTTGCAGGATACAAAGTTAATGTATAAAAGTCAATTGCTTTTCTATATACCATTTGAAATTAAAAACACAATACCATTGGGGGAAAAAACCCACAATACCATTTACATTAGCACCCAAAATGAATGAAATACTTAGATATAAATCTAACAAAATATGGCCATGATCAACATGACTAAAACCACAAAAATTCTGATGACTGAACTCAGAGAAGCACTAAATAAATGGAGAGTTATTCCATGTTCATGGACAGGATGACACAATATTGTTAAGAGTTCTTCCCAACTTGGTCTATAGATTCAATATAATCCCAACCAAAATCCCAGCAAGTTATTTTGTGGATATTGACAAAATGACTCTAATGTTTATATGGAGCAGCAAAAAACACAGAATACCCAATACAGTATTGATGGAAAAGAACAAATTTAGAGAACCTATCCTACCCGATTTAAGTCTTACTATAAAGCTACAGTAATCAGGAGAGTGGGTACTGGCAAAAAAAAAAAAAAAAAAAGAGTCAAATAAATCCATGGAACACAATAAAGAACCCAGAAATATGCCCCCACAAATATAGTAAATTGATCTATGACAAAGGGACGGAGGCAATACAATGGAGCAAAGATAGTCTCCTCAACAAATGGTACTGGAACAACTGGATATCCACAAGAAATAATAATAATAACAATAAACAATAACAATAATAATGATAAATCTAGACATGGAACTTAAGGCCTTCACAAAAGTTAAATCAAATGAGTCAGACACAAATTTAAAATGCAAAACTATGAAATTCCTAGAAGATAACATATGAGAAAATTAAGATAGCCTTGGGTATGATCTTTTTCAATACAATACCAAAGATGCAACTCATGAAAAATAACTGATAAGCTAAACTCCATTAAGATTAAAAATATCTGCTCTGTGAAAGACAATGTCAAGAGAATGAGAAGACAAGCCACAGAGTGGAAGAAAATATTTTCAAAAGACACACCTGGTTAAAAATTGTTTTCCAAAACATACAAAGAACACTTAAAACACAACAATAAGAAAACAAAACAAACAAAAAAATCTGATCAAAAAATAGGCCAAAAATCCTAACAGACATCTAACCAAAGAAGATATATAGATGCCAAATGAGCACAAGAAAAGATGGTCCCTGTTATATGTCATCAGGGAATTGCAAATTAAAACAATGAGATATGACTAGACATCTATTAGAATAGCCAAAATCTAGAACACTGATAAAACCAAATGTTAGTGAGGATGTGCAATAACAGAAACACTCAAATCATACAGAATGAAGTAAATCAGAAAGAGAAAAACAAATACCATATGCTAACACATATATATGGCATCTAGAAAAATGGTACTGATGAACCTAGTGGCAGGGTAGGAATAGAGATACAGACATAGAGAACAGAGTTGAGGACACCAGGGGGAGGGGAAGCTGGGGTGTAGTGAGAAAGTAGCATTGACATATACACACTACCAAATGTAAAATAGATGGCTAGTGGGAAGCTACTACAGAGCACAGGGAGATCAGTTTAATGCTTTGTGAAGACCTAAAGGGGTGGGATAGGGAGGTTGGGAGGGAGGCTCAAGAGGGAGGGGATGTGGGGATATATGGATACATATAGCTGATTCACTTTGTTGTACAGCAGAAACTATAACAATACTGTAATTTATACTCCAATAAAAATTTTTAAAAAATTACTGTTGAGGATGCAAAATAGTACAGCCATTTTGGAACACAGTTTGACAATCTCTGATGAAACCAAACATACTCTTACAATCACAATATTTAGTATTTACCGAAAGGAATTGAAAACTTATGTCCAAACAAAAATTTGCACACAAATGTTTATAGCAGCTCTGTTTGTACCTGCTGAAACTTAGAAGCACCCAGGATGTCCTTCAGTAAGTGAAGGATAAATAAACTGGGGTGCATCCAGACAATGGAGTATTATTAAATATTATTTCTAAAAAGAAATGAGTTATCAAGTCATGAAAAGGCATAGGGGAAACTTACATGCATATTACTAAGTAAAAGAAGCCAGTCCAAAAAGGCTACATGCTGTGTATTCTAACTATAAAACATTCTGGAAAAGGCAAAACTATGGCGGCAATTAAAAGATCAGTGGTTGCCAGGGGGTTGTAGGGAGAGATAAACAGGTAGAGCACAGAGGATTTCTAAGGCATTTTTAGCACTCTGTATATATTATAATGATGGATATATGTCATTTACATTTGTCAAAACTCATAGAGTGTACAAAATCAAGAATGAGCTCAAAAGTAATCTATGGATTTGGGGTGATTATGATGTGTCAGTGTAGATTCATTCTTGGTAATAAATGTGTATCATTCTGATGAGCGATGTTGATAATGGGAGAGTCTTCACATGTGTGATGCAGAGGGTACGTGAAAAATCTCTGTACATTCCACTCAATTTTGTTGTGAATTAAAACTGCTCTAAAAATGTCTTTAAAAAGTGGATATGAAATATTGCTTCTGCTTTCTTCCCAGCTTGCCCTTTGCTTAGGCTTTCAAAGTCTTCCTATTTTCCATATTAGCCAAATACTTACCATGTTCTACTGGATTTCACTACATGCCTCCAAGCAACAGTTTCCTCGTCAGCTCCTGCCTATCCTTTCCATAGGCCCTTTATTCCAAACAAGTGTCTCTATCTTAACTGGTTTCCCAAGAAGCAGATCCAGAAACAAGGATTTGTGTGCAATTGCTTTATTATTTGGGAGATGTCCCTAGAAAACACCGTAAACATTCAGGAAAGGGAGACAGGGAAAAAAAGAGAACCAATGAGGTATGCATTATCAAGCAGGTTTTAGAATAGGGCAACTAAGTTTCAGTCTCACCGCAGAATCTTGGGATACAGTGAGAAACACTCCCCGCTGTTATCCAATGCCCAACCCCACTTACTTCCAAGGAGTATTTGCTCCTAGATGCATTCACTCTCTAGCATTTTTAGCCTGTCCCATGCATGAACAGATAAAATATCTTCGGCAGAGTTATAAGTACTTCCAGTAGAATGCATGTTACTCGATTGATGAATGCCAGGGGCATATGGGTGTGCACTGGTGCAGGACTATTTTAATGCACATAGCGCAGAGTCTCACCTATACCTCTATTGCTGTGCTTAAACTGTTATTTGTGTAGGGACTGCCTCTTTTTGTTGTGGTGGTGGTGGTAGTGGTTGTAGTTGCCAGTGAAATTCTACTCAAGGTCAGTTGTCACTCACTCTAATTCCCAAGGTCAATTGTCATTTACTCTAATTCCCTCCCTGGGGAGGAATTAATTATTCTTCCTCTGTACGTCCATCGTACTTTCTTGGAGATCAAAATATCAACCTGTACTCATAGTTTCCTTCTACATCATCATGCAGTGCTATCATCTCTATTTTACAAATAAGGAAACAGTCAGAAAGGCCATGCCCAAGATTATCTGACTTCTAAAAGTTGAAGCCCAGACTCCAACCCAGTACTCTTAACCCAGAACCTTCTACTTGGCTCAAGAAAACAAACAACCTCAAAATGAACTCAATTTTTATCTGTTATACGAAATAATTGAAGACTAACAGGTTCAAATAAATCCTCTGACATTCAGAGAATAAGTACTGCAGTGTGAAATAGATTTACCTGAAGACAGTGACTTTATATGCACTATTATTTCTATATGAATTGCTTCACAAAATCTGAGTGCAGATATGAACATGTCTATATTTCCAATCAATAGCTTGAGCATTACCTGTCTTATAGCAAGAAGTCCAGTTCCTTTCTCTTGGTGCTCTTCTTTCCTCTGGCTTGTTTATAATCATGGCAGTTTACACAAACTAAAAGGATTTTACTGACTTTCACACCCAAGTGTGTAGAAATTTGGTGTCTCAAATAACTACTTCCTTTGAATCCTGCTGTAGCACAGTGGATGATGAAAACTGGCCCTACATAGTCCACTAGCTATTGCTGGTCTTCTGTTGTGATTGTCTCACTGGTCTAAATGCCACCCAGCTGACTTTCAAGGAATTGCATTGATCTTGTCCCCTCAGGGCTACACTTAGCCTTCCAATACTGATTGAAGCAATTATCACTCAATCCTTTCAGTCTCCTACACACTCAACTCATGGTGTTTGCTGGCCCCAGAGCCCCAGGAGAGGATGGTTCAGGTACTTGGTTCATAGGTTCAGGTACCTATGGGTATTGATCTTTTTCCCTTTCCTGTTTTCCCTTCTCAACCCCACTCCCTTTATCATCACTCCCATATTAGAGTGTTCTCCTTGTTCTCTTTGATTCTATTAACAAATGTGAAGCTCAGCCCACAAATGCAATTGAGCAAGAAATAGACTATCCTATGCATTATAAAACTCAACTTAATTTTTATTTTGAGACTTACCTTTACCATAGAGGTGGTGGGAAACTTAAGCTCAGGCCTACTCATAATTTTATGTCTCCTTTTGGGGCCTTGAAAAGCGAGCTGAGATTCAAGAGTGGGATCTTTCAGATCTTCAAGCTTCATCCATACAGAGAGCCACTGAGACACCCTCAGCTCTAACGCACATGACCCCTTCTAGCCTGCTGGCTCATTCGTGATTTCAGGCATATTGGGACAATGGAACTCTCCCCTGTGCTTATATATGAATCCCACGTTCTCAAATAACCCACATAGCCATTTCCTCTCAGAGATTTTGCCCTTGTTCACCATTCCTGTTGATGACTAAGGAACCAATCCATACCACAAAGGGGCTTATACATGTGTTGTTTTCTCCTTTCAGGCTAAGATACATCTCTCTAGTCTTAAGCGGCTGAGTCCAGCTCTACCTGCTGTTTCTGGTCAAGATATTTTGTCTAAGTTGCCATTTCTCTCCCCTGTATGGGGTGTTTGAAAATCAAATAGATAACTGGCAAAAAGCCCAAAAGATTAGCAAGCTATTTCGACTTTCTGCCTTTTCATACCTCTTCCCTGAGCTGGATGGAAGAAAGGGAGAATAATTTAGGGAGAAAAAGATTCTAGATTAATATTACAAATTATTACCCTAGATATACCTAGAAACATAAAGATATGATCACAACATTTCTACGGGTTCTGTCCTTACACTCCATAATATTTTACACTCTATTCACAAAAATCCCCTTTCTACTCAATTTTTCTCAAAATAGGTCCTCTTGCTTTGTTCTACTCCTATATATACATAATATATATTATATATATATATTATATATAATATATGTATATATAAAACTTCAATTCCAGAAGGCCTGTCCATCCTTCCCCTTTTAAAAAATTGCTTCCTAAAAGTCCAGGGTGGTTTTCTGACTAAAAATGTATTCTCTAATGGGATATCCTAGAAAAAACATAATAAGAAAAAAGTTAAATGCATCCATTGATATAACTTGATAAACCTTAATATCAACACATCACTCCCAAAGGATATGGATAGAGGGGTGGGTGAAGATAATCAGTGACTGAGAAACTTAACTCTGTGTTAGAATCGGGTCTTTTGTTTCTAAAAATATCACTTTGCTATAAATATTTCCAGATAAAGCAAACCTTTACTCTTGTCCGAACAGGGGAAAATAATTTTGTGAGTGTCTGTTCTTATATTCTAACAAGCGGCATCTTAGAGAACAAAAGAAAGGATGAGAAAATTGCTTAAAAACAAATCTGCTTTTCAGATATAGACATCATAGTCATCCTTTTTATGAGATACTCTGAAGATGCCGTTCAGAGGCTGCTTGGGAGAAAAAAAAGAAAAAAATGCAACTGTTAGATCTCAGTTAAATAACTGTGTTTATTGCAGTTTAAGCTAATAGTTATTCATTATTCAGTCAACTGTTTGGTACAAACAAATAAATATTCTCCCACTTGTTCATCCCTGGGGGCTTTCTTAATCCTATCCGGATTTACTTTCTGTGAATTTCTGAGTAATCAGAAGTTATAGGTTGGATGCATCTTGTGCTAGGGACACCCATGGTGTAACTGCTTCATTTTTTCTTTTCATTTCAAAGGAAATGGTCCATCCAAAGTGAAAATTGTAGTGTGTTTTTTGGTGGTAGAGTATATTTTCCTCTGTCGGTGTTGTTATTGTTGCTGTTGTTTTAATCAGATAGTTACTTCAAACAGAAGCAATCAAGTTTCTTTTTTCATTGCCACCTCCCTCCACCCTTCCCACTCAATCCATGCTGCTAAGAAAATACCCTTATTAGTAGAGTGATTCATCTACATTTTTGTGCAGCTGAAGCAGCTGGAAAGATCATCGTAAGGAATCTTTTCAGATGGTCTGTATGAGTTAAAATGTCATTAGAAATATGGCAATGCCGCAGGGACACAGGTATTTTCTGAGGTCCAATGTGCCTTCCAGAAAAGAAAAAGAAATTTCCACTCATCAGGGTGCAAAAGAGGACACTTAATTCCAAGGTCTCAGTCTGAAAGTGGTCCATGCATCTCCATCTGTCCCTAAAACTGGAAGCCATAGTCAGCTTCTCTTCTTTTCATTCATGCATCAGCTGAAGACATATCCTTTCTCTACACACAAATGGGAAATGTACTTCTCTCTGTTTAAGTAGAATGTAAAATTCCTACTGTGAATGCCGTGACTCTGGTTTTCAGATGGACAGCTTGCACGTTTGCATGCTTCCACTCGGTAACATGATTTGGTTTACGGATTGAATTCCATCACTCCACTGAGAGCAAAACTCTGAGGGAATGGGATATAAAACAGTAAACTATGACTGCAGGAAGGCTGAACAAGACCTAAAGAAAGGCTTGCTATCTGCAGAAGTCAGATTTTTTAAAAAGTAGAGTGAAGGAAGCAAACAACCATCAAACTAATTCAAATCTGCACTCAAAATATTTTATCAAATGCTATTCAGAGTGTCTCCTTTCTATACAAAAGATGTGTAGATTGTAAACAGTGGTTGTTCCTTATGGTAGCTAAAACAACTTACTGAAAAACCAACTGGCTTTTCCAATTTAGTATTGGATTAAATGGGTCACAAACAGAAAAACTACAAAGAAAGAGATTATTTCATGTTTTCTTAAACATAGTAAAAAAATTTCCTGTTTGTAATCAGTCAATGCAGTCAAAGGGACTATTATTATGTCTGATTTGTAGATATTTCTTCATTGTCTTGCTTTGACCAAATGGAAAAATAACTCTATGAAAAGGACTCTAAAGAGGAGATATCTTGCTTCTTCCTCAGCATTTTTACTTTAGTTGAGGTGGTCAGAAAAGAGACGATTATTGAAATATAGTCAAAATTATTATGGGTGATTTGAACTTGTTAAAATTTGTAACTAGGATTTTCTGTTCAAATTTTCTCCAGTCCACACATTCAGAGTTCGTTATGAGACTGTTTGCTAACTGGCTTCGAAGTTCCTGAATGCACTTATACTTGAGAACTATAAACAGACTGTTGAATGACACTGTTGATTACCAGTGTGTGTGTGTGTGTGTGTGTGTGTGTGTGTGTGTGTAAAAGAGAGCATGTGAATAGAAAAGAGAGAGGACAATAAGACAGAGAAATAGAATGGATCTGTCTCTAGTGCCCTAAAGTGGAAAAGAAACTGTAGGGAAGTTCAGAAGCAGTGTAGTATTCATCCACTCGGGTTTGTATCCCTGCACAGCAGTATGTGTGTGCCCGTGATATTCCAGACACTGGGGATCAAGGGGCAAAATGCCAAATGAGCCAGTTAGGAAGCAGTCGAGTGGCAGAAGAGGAAAGACTTAAGCCTAGTGTCAGGAGATCCAGCACAACTGCAAGGCCTTAGGTTTCTAACCTTATCATCTGTTACACAGCCACCCTTTCCTGTCCTTCCAAACACCTAAACTAACTTGAAAATTTTCATCTATATGTCCTTTCATATGGTTGCTCCCCAACCCCATTGCCCCTCATCTTGATTAAATAATGATCCCTTTCACTGACTCTATCTGTGTGACAAATGCCCACTCATCTTTCAGGACATAACACCAAAATGTCATACTTTGGAAAGTTTTCTCCCAACTCTCTAGGCAGGTGGGCCCTTCCTTCTCTACGGCCTGTTTCACCAGACATGGAACATTCCCCCACTTGATGATCTTTTGCCCCACTTGGTTAGAGACATCTCTAAGGCAGGAATTATAATCTCTTTGTCTTAGCATCCTCAGCACATAGCACAGCTTCTAGAACAAAATAGATAGTATCAGGACGTTAGAGAATAAATCAGTGATGGTAAGAACAAACTCCGGACAAAATAAGGAACACCACCTCCCTTAACTCTGAAAGTTTAAAAACATGTGAAAATGCTCAAATACATAAAATCCCACCCAATTATTAACAAACAAGTGCATATTGTGTGCCAACATAGGCTAAGCATAGAATGTGTGGAGTTAGATACAGCCAAGGTTATATGGTGTGTGCTTCTTGTGACTTTATTAAAAGGCTTTCCAGAAAATAAAATAATTCTGTCTCCTCATTTTAAATATATTTCCCAGGAGACTTCAAGTTCCCTGGAATTTCTATTAATAATTCCATTTATCCCAGTAATGTAATATGTGTCAAACATCACAACGTCTATGAGAGATTAATAAGTTTGTCTTGACACTCGAAGTGAAAAGACTGCTGAAAAAAATCTCTGGAAAGAGATTTTGATGTCAAATTAAGATTTCAAGGTAAATTGATAAAGAGAAACTTCAGAATTGGCATGTTGCCCTATGAAGTTCTTTTCAGGCACTGCCTCCCACACACCACGTGGTCTAGATTCACCTTATGTCCTAGTGCCTCAGCACCTGAATTCTGACTTTGGCTCCGGTACTGTCTCCTTACATGTATAAGGTTTGTCTCGCTTCCAACTCTCTAGGCTTTTAAATATACTCTTATTTCACATTTTTGCATATAATTTTGCCAGTTGGATTTTGAGTCATATCTTCTTTCAGCAGTTCTAACTTTGTTCAAGCTAGTTTTCCTCAGGCTACTTTAAGTAAATCCCCTGCCTGGGACCCTCTGCCCTCAGAATTTATCTTTTGCTCAGTTGGAACATGGAAACTTATGAAATGTGACGTATGGTGTCCTCATAGTACCCACAGCTCTGAGCCCAATGCCTGGTATGTTGAGAGCACTCAACAGATATATGCTAAATACATAATTTGTATATTCATTTCTTATATAGCTACTGTCACACTGAGCTGGAAACAATAAGGAAATCAATGAATGAGGTTTTAAGCCAGGATAAAACACACACACACACACACACACACACACACACACACACACACACAAAATGCCAGAATGAAGGATAGGAGCAAATCAGTGGCACAGCATGGGAACAAGAAAGGAAAAGGAAAAACAGCGAAGATAGGAGGTGGATTTGGTGAAAAATTGGTGCAAATTGAACTTCAGGGCTCCTCATAGCATAGGCACTTCCAAGGCCCTGTACCTAATTTTACATTTTTTGTTTAAGATCTTTATTGGAATATACTGGAATATATTTACACTCTTGTACTAGCTTATGAGGTACACCAAAGTGAATTAGCTATATTTATACACATATCCCCATATCCCCTCCTTCCTGTGACTCCCCCCCACCCTCCCTGTCCTGGCCTTCCAAGGCATCACCCAACATCAAGTTGATCCTTTGTTATACAGCAACTTCCCACTAGCTACTATCTATTTTACAGTTGGTAGTATATATATGTCTATGCTACTCTTTCACTTTGTCTCAGCTTCCCCTTCGCCCCCCGCCCCCCCAACCCTGTGTCCTCCAGTCCATTCTCTGCATCTGCATCTTTATTCTTGTCCTGTCACTGGGTTCATCAGTACCATTTTTTTTTCTCTTTTTTTTTTTTTAGATTCCATATATATGAGTTAGCATACGATATTTGTTTTTCTCTTTCTGGCTTACTTCATTCTGTATGACAGACTCTAGGTCTATCCACCTCATTACATATAGCTCCATTTCATTCCTTTTTATGGCTAAGTAATATTCCATTGTATATATGTGCCACATCTTCTTTATCCATTCATCTGTTGATGGGCATTTAGGTTGCTTCCATGTCCTGGCTATTGTAAATAGTGCTGCAATGAACATTGTGGTACATGTTTCCTTTTGGATTCTGGTTTTCTCTGGGTATATACCCAGGAGTGGGATTACTGGATCATATGGTAGTTCTATTTTTAAAGAACCTCCAAACTGTTTTCCATAGTGGCTGTACCAACTTACATTCTCACCAACAGTGCAGGAGAGTTCCCTTTTCTCCACACCCTCTCCAACATTTGTTGTTTCTACATTTTTTAATGATGGCCATTCTGACCAGTGTGAGGTGACATCTCATTGTGGCTTTGACTTGCATTTCTCTAATGATTAGTGATGTTGCGCATCTTTTCATGTGTTTGTTGGCCATCTGCATGTCTTTGGAGAAATGTCTATTTAGGTCTTCCGCCCATTTGTGGATTGGGTTGTTTGCTTTTTTGGTATTAAGCTTCATGAGCTGCTTGTATATTTTGGAGTTTAATCCTTTGTTCATTGCATCATTGGCAAGTATTTTCTCCCACTCTGAGGGTTGCCTTCTTGTCTTGTTTATGGTTTCTTTCGCTGTGCAAAAGCTTTTAAGCTTCATTAGGTCCCATTTCTTTATTCTTGATTTTATTTCCATGATTCTAGGAGGTGGGTCAAAAAGGACCATGCTTTGATGGATGTCATAGAGTGTTCTGCCTATGTTTTCCTCTAGGAGTTTTATAGTGTCTGGCCTTACATTTAGGTCTTTAATACATTTTGAGTTTATTTTTGTGTGTGGTGTTAGGAAGTGTTCTAATTTCATTCTTTTACATGTTGCTGTCCAATTTTCCCAGCACCATTTCTTGAAGAGGCTGTCTTTTTTCCATTGTATTTTTTTGCCTCCTTTGTCAAAGATAAGGTGCTCATATGTGCTTGGGTTTACCTCTGGGTTCTCTATTCTGTTCCATTGATCTTCCTTTCTATTTTTGTGCCAGTACCATACTGTCTTGATCACTGTAGCCTTTTAGTATTGTTTGAAGTCAGGAAGCCTAATTCCACCAACTCCATCTTTCCTTCTCAAGATTGCTTTGGCTATTCAGGGTCTTTTGCGTTTCCATACAAATCCTAAGATTTCTTGCTCTAGTTCTGTGAAAAATGCCGTTGGTAATTTGATAGGGATTGCATTGAATCTGTAAATTGTTTTGGGGAGTACGATCATTTTCACAATGTTGATTCTTCCAATCCAAGAACATGGTGTGTCTCTCCATCTGTTTGTATTGTCTTTGATTTCTTTCATCAGTATCTTAAAGTTTTCTGCATACAGATCTTTTGCCTCCTTAGGCAGGTTTATTCCTAGGTATTTTATTCTTTTTGTTGCAATGGTAAATGGAAGAGTTTCCTTAATTTCTCTCTCTGCTCTTTTATTGTTAGTTTATAGGAATGCAAGAGATTTCTATGCATTAATTTTGTATCCTGCTACTTTACTAAATTCATCAATTAGTGCTAGCAGTTTTCTGGTAGAGTCTTTAGGGTTTTCTATGTATAATATCATGTCATCTGCAAAGAGTGACATTTTTACTTCTAATTTTCCTATTTGGATTCCTTTTATTTCATTTTCTTCTCTGATTGCTGTGGTCAAAACTTCCAAAACTATGTTGAATAATAATGGTTAGAGTGGACACCCTTGTTTGTTCCTCTTCTTAGAGTGAATTCTTTCAGTTTTTCACCCTTTAGAATGATGTTGGCTTTTGGTTTCTCATATATGGCTTTTATTATGTTGAGGTAATTTCCTCCTATGCCCATTTTCTGGAGAGTTTTTATCATAAATGGATGTTGAATTTTGTCAAAAGCTTTTTCCGCATCTATTGAGATGATCATATGGTTTTTATGCTTCAATGTGTTGATATGATGTATCACATTGATTGATTTGCATATATTGAAGAATCCTTGCATCTCAGGGATAAACTGCACTTGATCATGGTGTATGACTTTTTTACTGTGCTGTTGGAGTCTGTTAGCTAGTATTTTGTTGAGGATTTTTGCATCTATATTCATCAGTGATATTGGCCTGTAATTTTCTTTTTTTGTGACATCTTTGCCTGGTTTTGGTATCAGGGTGATGGTGGCCTCATAGAATGAATTTGGGAGTGTTCCTCCTTCTGCTATATTTTGGAAGAGTTTGAGAAGGATAGGTGTTAGCTCTTCTCGAAATGTTTGATAGAAGTCACCTGTGAGGCCATCTGGCCCTGGGCTTTTTTGTTGGGAGATTTTTAATCACAGTCTCCATTTCCATACTCATGATTCATCTGTTCATATTTTCTATTCTTCCTGGTTCAGTCTTGGAAGATTGTATTTTCTAAGAATTTATCCATTGCTTCCAGGTTATCCAATTTATTGGCATATAGTTGCTTGTAGGAGTCTCTCATGATCTTTTGTATTTCTGTGGTGTCAGTTGTTACTTCTCCCTTTTCATTTCTAATTCTGTTGATTTGTGTTTTCTCCCCTTTTTTCCTGATGAGTCTGGCTAATGGTTTTTTTCCTGATGAGTCTGGCTAATGGCTAATCTTCTCAAAGAACCAGCTTTTAGTTTCATTGATCTTTGCTATTGTTTCCTTCATTTCTTTTTCATTTATTTCTGCTCTGATCTTTATGATTTCTTTCCTTCTGCTTACTTTGGGGTTTCTTTGTTCTTCTTTCTCTAATTGTTTTAGGTGTAAGGTTAGGTTGTTTATTTGATATTTTTCTTGTTTCTTAAGGTAGGACTATATTACTATAAACTTCCCTCTTAGAACTGCTTTTGCTGCAACCCGTAAGTTTTGGGTTGTTGTGTTTTCATTGTCATTTGTTTCTAGATATTTTTTGATTTCCTTTTTGATTTCTTTAGTGATTTCTTGGTTGTTTAATAGTGTATTGTTTAGCCTCCATGTTTTTGTATTTTTTGTAGTTTTTTTCCTGTAATTGATATCTAGTCTCATGGCGTTGTGGTCTGAGAAGATGCTTGATATGATTTCAATTTTCTTGAATTTGCCAAGGCTTGATTTGTGGCCCAAGATGTGATCTATCCTGGAAAATATTCCATGTGCACTTGAGAAGAAAGTGTATTCTGTAGTTTTAGGATGGGATGTCCTATAAATATCAATTAAGTCGAGATGGTCTAATGTGTCATTTAAAGCTTGTGTGTCCTTATTTATTTTCTGTTTGGATGATCTGTCCATTGATGTAATTGGGGTGTTCAAGTCTCCTACTATTATTGTGTTACTGTCGATGTCCCCTTTTATGGCTGTTAGCATTTGCCTTATGAATTAACATGCTCCTATGTTGGGCATAGATATTTACAATTGTTATATCTTCTTCTTGGATGGATCCCTTGATCATTATGTAGTGTCCTTCCTTGTCTCTTGTAATAGTCTTTATTTTAAAGTCTAATGTGTCTGATATGAGTATTGCTACTCCAGCTTTCTTTTGACTTCCATTTGCATGGAATATCTTTTTCCATCCCTTTACTTTCAGTCTATATGTATCCCTTGGTCTGAAGTGGGTTTCTTGTAGGCAGCATATAGAAGGGTCTTGTTTTTGTATTCATTCAGCCAGTCTTTGTCTTTTGGTTGGAGCATTTAATCCATTTACATTTAAGGTGATTATTGACATGTTTGTTCCTATTACCGTTTTCTTAATTGTTTTGGGTTTGTTTTTGTGGGTGTTTTCCTTCTCTTGTGTTTCCTACTTAGAGAAGTTCCCTTAGAAATTGTTATAAGGCTGGTTTGGTGGTGCTGAATTCTCTTAACTTTTGCTTGTCTGCAAAGCTTTTGATTCCTCCATCAAATCTGAATGAGATTCTTGCTGGGTAGAGTATTCTTGGCTGTAGGTTTTTCTCTTTCAGGACTTTCAGTATATCCTGCCATTCCCTTCTGGCCTGCAGAGTTTCTGCAGAAAGATCAGGTGTTATCCTTATGGCTTTTCCCTTATATGTTATTTGTTGTTTTTCTCTTGCAGCTTTTAATACTTTTTCTTTGTGTTTAATTTTTGTTTATTTGATTAATATGTGCTTTGGTGTATTTCTCCTTGGGTTTACTCTGTATGGGACTCTCTGCACTTCTTGGACTTGCTTAATTATTTCCTTTCCCATGTTGGAGAAGTTTTCCACTATAACCTCTTCAAATATTTTCTCAGACCCTTTTTTTTTTTCTTTGTCTTCTGGGATGCCTATGATTCGAATATTGGTGCACTTAATGTTGTCACCAAGGTCTCTGAGACTGTTTTCCATTCTTTTTATTTTTTTTTTCTCTTTCCTGCTCTGTGGCAGTTATTTCCCCCATTCTACCTTTCAACTCACTTATTCATTCTTCAGCCTCCGTTATTTTGCTGTTTATACCATCTAGAGTATTTTTAATTTCAGTTATTTTGTTGTCCGTTACTGTTTGTTTGCTCTTTAGTTCTTCTGAGTCCTTATTAACTATTTCCTGTTTTTTCTCTATTTTGTTATGGAGATTTTGGATCATCTTTACTGTCATTACTCTGAATTCTTTTTCAGGTAATTTTCCTATTTCCTCTTCATTTATTTGGTCTTGTGGGGTTTTTTCCTGCCCCTTTGCCTGCATGGTGTTTCTTTGTTTTCTCATTTTGTCTAATTTATAGGATTTGCTGTCTCCTTTCCCTATGCTGCCTAATAGTAATTCCTCTTGTTTCTGCCCTCTGCCCCCTGTGGTGGGGTTTGTCCAGTGTCTTGAACAGGCTTCCTGGTGGAGGGGTCTGGTGTCTGCTTTCCGGTGTGTGGCTTTGTGTCTTTTCTCTGATGATCAGGGCCATGTCAGGAAGTTTGTTTTAGGGTATCTGTGAGGTTGATATGGCTTTAGGTAGTCTGTGTGCTGATAGGTGGGTTTATGTTCCTGTCTTGTTTGTAGTTTGGTGTGAGGTGTCCAGCACTGGCAGTTGCAGACAGTCAGACAAAGCCTAGTCTTAGACTCTGATACAAGACTCTGAGAGAGTTCTCTGCAGTTAATCTTCCCTGTGTCTGAGGACCCCCTAGTAGTCTAGCATCCTGGATTCAGTGCTCCCTCCCCAGAGCCTCCTACTTGACTTCCTATGGAGTAGTCCAAACTTCAGAGTCTGCTTGTCCCAGCAATAAAGGGGTTTAAAGAACACTGTCCAAGCCCCAGACTAATGGCAGAGTGTTGAGTCAAACAAATACTAAGTCAAGGAAACACATACATGTATAAGACACACAAATACTGAATCCAATAGAACATAAGGCACTCGAAAGACCTGACAAAAGAACCCCAGTATGCTATCAGACAATCAAAGAGAAAACCAACAGAAATTCAAAACCAAAACAGAACAAAACGAAAACAAAACCAAAAATAAACAAATAATAAAAACACCACACACACCAGACACAAATCCAGGGAAATTTTGAAAGCTAGGATCAAATATAATAAAGAGCTAGAGTACCACCAGACATACTGAAGATCCTCAGAATGAAATGAGGCAATTATATGTAGAACTAAGATAAAGACAAAAACCTAATAATAAATACCAAAGCAGTGTGTCATCTGGAGAATAAATCAAGGAAACAGAGCAGACCAATAATATTGCTTATAAGTATATTAAAATAAAATAAACTAAAAAAGGATAGAAAACAGGGCAACAGAAGAGCATATTGTGACTGGAAATAGGAAAAGAAAAAGAAACAAATAGAAATATATAAAAGATAGAGATGAAAAAAGTTAGGAGAGATATGGTCAGCACTACAAAAAACTTAACAAGATAGAAATACATAAAAAGGCTAAAAATAAGGGTGGAATAAAAGTAGAATAAAAAAATTGTTATAAAACATGTAGATCCCTTAGGACTAAGATCATAATTAATAAAAAAAAAAAAAAGAAAAGAAAACTAGAACTGACCCAAGAATGGACCAGATCAATAGCATTAATAATAATATTTCTGTTTCCTTCGGGTGTCAGCTGTAAGTGTCCTTCTACCCACCTTGGGCTTTTTGTATTATTCTGCGACCAGCAGATCTTCCTTTATTGTTCATCTGTAAGCGCTGGTGTGTGGGGAGAGAGAGGGTACAATAGTGGCTCCTTCCCCTGGGAGTGAGTGAGCAGTGGTGCCCTGCCTGGATCATGGCAGCTTGGGCAGCTCAGGCCGAGAGAGCGACTCCAACTGCAGCTCCTCCCCTCTGCTACGACTCCACTGGGGTGCCCTTCCTGGGTCACAGTGGCTCAGTTGGCCGGGGCAGTGCCTGTTGCAGAGGGATGTTGGCAGCTTAGGTGTAAACAGAATGTCTCCAGGGCTGGGCCACTCTGTGGGCTTTTGGCTCTCGGCTGCAGGCACTCTAGGCCAGCCCAGCCCAGGGGCCTTTATTATCCTTGAGTGCGTTAGCTAGGCCCACAGGAGTCCTTCCTTTGTCTGCCAGAGGCACCAAGAGAGAGGCTACACTCGTGGCTCCTCCCCCCACCTGTAACTCAGCAGTATCGAGCCGCCACTATGGCCATGCAGCTTTCTGCGGTAGGCACTCTCCACTGCGGGTTTCCTCCCTCCTGTCCTCTCAGTCCGTATCCCCACTGCCAGCAATGTTTCTCACCCTGAACCAGTTCTCTGGTTCCCACGTTCCAGCTCCCAGACTCCCTGTTCAGCTGTGAATCAACCTCTTAGTCTGGACACACTGAGCCATAGTGCAGACCCTCCGTGTGTTTCTCACTCTTTCCTGTCTGCCATAGCTCAGCCACTTCACACTCTTTGAACAGTCCCAAATGCCTTCCTTCTGACTCAGGGAAATTCCCCATTGGAGAAGGGGTTTCCCCATCTGATAAGGGACATTTCCCCGAATTTGACAATCTCCCCTCTGTTTCAGATCCCCCCACCCCAGGGTGTGGGACCTGTCCCTTTCCTTTCTTCTCCACCTCTTTCTCCTTTTTCTTTTTTCCCTCTGTCCTACCCAGTTATGTCAGGATTTTTGCAGTCCTTTCTGGCGTCCGAGGTCGTTTGCTGGTGTTCAGCTGGTTCTCTGTGGGAATTATCATGTCTTTTGGTGTATTCCCGATGCATCTGTGGAGAGGGATGCATTCCACCTCCTTCTACTTCACCGCCATCTTTTCTTCCCCGTAATTTTACATTTATAACTTTATATTCTATTTCTTACAGAGGGCACTAAACACTATATAACCTGCCCCATTGAAGAATAATAATAGTAATAATTATTCATGCTGTCACTCAGCAAACAGTTATTGAGAGTTAGGTCCTTTGCTAGTCACTGGAGACACAATGTAAAATAAGACCCAGTGTCTAACAAGCATGTTATTAACAATTTTATTTGTCTCAAATTTGCATGTTACTTTCAAATATACAGACCATACATACCTCATCAACTGATTCTTGCTATAAGTCAGTAAGTGGATCTTCCCAACAATATAAGTGAGAGCTATTAGTTCCATTGCATAGATGAAAAAACTTAGGCAGAGAGAGGTAAAAATCACTGCAGTAGGCAGAACAATTTCCCCCCTTGACATCCAGATTCTAAGCCCCCAAACCTGACAATGTTACCTTACATGGCAAAAGGGATTCTGCAGATGTGATAAAGGTTACAGATTTTGAGATGGGAAGAGTCATCTGGATTTTCCAGGTGAGCCCAATATATTCATTTGAGTCCTTAAAAGTGGAGAATCTTAAAAGTAGAAGGTTTGAGAGAAGAAACAGAAGAGGAAACAGGAGAAATTAGAAGCATGGGAGGAAGTAAACCCACAATTGTTGGTATTAAAGATGGATGAAAGGGGACCATAAGTAGTTGTTGGTATTAAAGATGAATGAAAGAAGACCACAAGGAATACAAGTAGCCTCTAAATGTAGAGGGTAACTCTCAGCTAACAGCCAGCCACAAAATGGGATCTCAGTCCTACAATCATAAAGAACTGAATTCTGCCAACAACTCAAAAGAGCATTGGAGCTTCCCTGGTAGCACAGTGGTTAAGAATCTGCCTGCCAATGAGGGGACATGGATTCAAGCCCTGGGCCAGGAAGATCCCATGTGCCATGGAGCAACTAAGCCCATGAACCACAACTACTGAGCTCATGCACCTCAGCTACTGAACCCCAACAGCCTAGAGCCTATGCTCCACAGCAAGAGAAGCCACCGCAATGACAAACCTGTGTGCTGCAATGAAGAGCAGCCCTCGCTGGCCACAACTAATGCAATCATATCTAGACCGAAGACCATCATACTGAGCAGAGGCAAGACTAGAACTCTGAGCTCTTAACTATTAGTCCACCTTGGATGAAGGGGTGACTCAAAAGAGATAAGACATCCAAAGCAACGGAAATCCCCAAACATGGAGGTTTTGATAAATCGAGGCCATACTAGCAATTCAGAATAAAAGTGAAAGAAAAATCAGTGACTAAAGCAACAAAGAACCAGCAACTAGAGTCAAAGCCTGTCCCAGACAAGTACACCCTTCTACCTGTGTTTCCTCCTGCAGCAAAAAATATGGGCAAAAAGCCTAGAATGTAACCACTAGATAGCAAACAGTAAAAATAATATTCAGTGGAGATTTTAGCATTGTTATACAAAAAATGAATGAAAATTAATGATTTAATGGTCTAACTTTAGAATTTGGAGAAAAAAAGAATAAAATAAACCCCAAGAAGGAAGAATTAAAGATATAATAAACAGAGGAGAAAATTACGAAACTAAAATAGAAAACAAAGATAATACAGAGATAACCAGCAAAAGTCAAAACTGGTTGTTTGGAAAAAAAAAAAAAACGAACTACAGAAGCATATATATAGATCGCAAATAAGTTTATGAAAAGATAATCTGCAAAATATACTATCAGAGAAATGCAAATTAAAACGAGATGCCACTACATACCTATTAGAATGGCCCAAATCTAGAACGCTGGCAACATCAAATACTGACGAGCATGTGGAGCAATGGGAACTCTCACACATTGCTGGTAGGAGTGTAAAACGGTACAGCCACTTTGGAAGACAATTTGGTGGTTCTTATAAAACTCAATATATTCTTCCCATATAATCCAGCAATTGTGCTCCTTGGTATTTACCCAAAGGAGTTAAAAACTTATGACTACAAAGACCTGCACACAAATGTTTAAAGCAGTTCTATTCATAATTGCAAAAACCTGGAGGCAATCAAGATGTCTTTCAGTAGGTGAATGGATAAACTGTACATCCAGACAGTGGAATATTATTCAGTGCTAAAAGGAAATGAGCTAAAAGCCATGAAAAGACATAGAGGAAACTTAGGTGTATATTGCTAAGGGAAAGAAGCCAATCTGAAAAGGCTACATACTGTATGATTCCAACTCTAGGACATTTTAGAAAAGGCAAAACTCTAGAGACAATAAAAGGTCAGTGGTTGCCAGGGGTCAGAGTCGGGAGATGGATCAATAGATGGAGTACATAGGACTTTTAGGGAGGTGAAACACTCTGTAATATTATAGTGATGGATACATGTCATTATAAATTTGCCCAAACCCATAGAATTTACACCACAAAGTGTGAACCCTAATATAAACTATAAAGTTTGGGCAATTACGGTTTGTCAATGAAGGTTCATCAGTTGTAACAAATGTACCACTCTGGTGAGTGATGTTGATAATGCAGGAGGCTATGCATGTGTGGGGGCGGAAGGTATATGGAGAAATCTCTGTATCTTCCTCTCAGTTTTTCTGTGAACATAAAAATGCTCTAAATTTTTTTTTTCATAAATCAGTAAAATCCAGTATTCAGTATTTAAGGAAAACAGAGAGATAGAGAAGAGATGTTGGAGTTTAGGAGATGTTGTTGGTGCTTTGCCCAAATACCCTACTGGCAACTGCTGTGAGCCTCACAATGGCAGTCTCCTTTGTGTTACAGGAGCCATTGTTCTCAAGGTAAAGTTTTAGTCAATTCAATAAACCAAGTGCCCTATCATAGGACTGAGGGAAAAGGGAGCAGAAGTTGGAGAATGAATGTTTCGAGAATGAACTGGGATGGTAAATGGGAAGTTGGATTCACTAGGCCATAAACTGTCATTTTGCGTAACTGTATAACAGTTCTACACTGTGTCCAGGCTCTATCCTATTATTTAGACATAAAGGTCATACCACTTCCTCCAGGCAGACTCCCTTGTTTACAGCCCCGATTAACGCCCCCATTCCTGACCAGGTGTCTGCTCTCTCTGCTGGCACAAAACCCAAATTGTTTTTTCTCACATCACTTATGACACTGTATTCTAATTGCCTGTGTAGTTACCTGTAATACCCTCCAAACAATCATTTCCATTAAAGTAGAGACTATATCTTATTCACCATTGTACTCTCAGCATTTATTACCTGGCATATAATAGGAACAAAGTAAATATTTGTTACAAGATCGAAGTACCAGACCAAAAACCAGAGACAAGAATGGGCAGCACTTAGTTCCTACAGCAAAAGAGTATTTCAGAGTGTGGCCAAGGAAAGACATGAGAGTAGCAAAAAAGTGTCACCAAATCCTTGCAGGGACAAATCTCAATCTAAAATTCCTTGCTGAGTGAAAATCAATAGGAAGAAGACAAAATGACAAAGCCAAGTGCAAGATGGGAACCTAGCCATCTGAATGCATCCTCGTAGGCCCAGTTACTTTAGCCAAGTGTTGTTTAGAGGAATATACACCCTTTCGCCCAGCTGAAAAGCACAGTTCTATAAGCCTGCCATCTACAAGAGGGTGCATGATGGTTTTGATCTAAGATTTATTTGGTAGAGGATGCCCTTTCACTAGCTGGCATACATACTTTGAAATATGTATTTTTTTCTTTACCCTAATGTTCTGGGCACAAAGACTTTTCATGATGAAATAGACCAATGGGTATAATAAATCCTAAGAAAGCAAGCAATAGCTTCTTTTCACCGCCTTTCATGCCACCTATCTGAGACGGGCATTGTATATAATTAGAGTATTTCTTTGTGTGAAAAGCTCTCCTTTGTATATCATGTGTGAATCCAAATATTTTGATCTATGCCCCAGCATGAATACATAAAAAGCATAATTATAAAGGAATTTAATGTTCATGTAGCCAAGAATCATGGCATACATACTTATGTCATAAAAAAAAAGAGTACATTCCAATCTTGGCAATAAGTAAAATAAACTAATTTATTTTCATTTTCCCTGGGTGCCTCCCACAGTCTGTAAGAAGCAGGCTTCATAGCCATAGACAGTGTCATATGCGAGGTTAATTTGCTTGGGTCTGTGGTGATATTTATGTGGTGAAAAATGCTATTTGTATGTCTGTGCAAGATGGATGTGAATGACACAGCCTACAATAGGGCTGTCTCTTAGTGACGTGGAGCTGTGCTTGGCTGACGTGTTAGAATGTTACATAAGCTCCTTTACTTTAGAGTGGCAGATTTCAGGTCAAAGTTGAAGACTCCGTGGACTTGTTTACATAGGATTACTGGATACTGAAGTTTGACTCTTCTCATTGTTGAAAATAATGGTTGAATGATAATTTTTTTTTGTTTTTTCTTTCCATCCCTATGTTCTATTGATCTGTTTGACCCAAATGTATGTTATATTGATGTCTTATAAACCCATTTATATCAATTTCAAAACAAAGAAGGACTTGAGCCTGTTTAGCCTAGGTTCAGATGTAAAATAAGAGGGAGTAAATTTACCAATTTACTGTCCAGTGTGAGACTAACCCCACTCTCTTTGTGCAGACAAATGCGACGCTGATGGAAAAGGTGGCTTCAGGGGGAATTATTTGGCTCAGATGGAAGGGACAGCTAAGAAGTCAGAAGACCTACAGCCTCTCCTGGTTCTGATGCAGTAATGCCTCCTGCTGCTGGCCATAAAGTATAGTGTGTCTCTAAGAAAGGCAAGCCCCAGACACTTTTAAACTTTAACTATCTAGATTAAAAAAGCTGTAATTCTGCATTTCTATTGCCGCCTTGTGCTACTATATGTTTGCACTATGAAGATAAAAATAACATGTCACAGAGTCTCTGTAAATTGAACTGCAAGATGGCAGAAAGGAACACAGGAAGAATAAATTATCTTAGTTTATTTATTAAAAATATGTACCGACATGTGGAAAACTTACCTTTCTCTCCACCCCAGTGGGCCTTTTCATCTCAGGTTCACTTGCTACATGAGAGAGGCACTTTCAACTTGATTTTTTACAAAACTCAGATACTTCTCTCACATATTACCATTTTGAACATTTTTTGAAACGATAAATGGTGTTGGCACCTAACAAGACAACAGCTTTTGGCTCCAAACTAGACATTTTTCCCCCAATTTAAAGTTCTTCTTGTTACTAGTGGCCTTCATTTCAAACATGCTCATTACCTCAACTACACTGTGGCATGTAGTGCATCACAATGCTGAGATTACCTTTCTTTGCTGTTAGAAAAAGGCCTTCAGAAACCAAAACGAATCGACGATTTCACATTGCAGAGACTTGGAGTGCACGAGGTGGTCCTGTCCCAGTGCCAGAATAAAAGCCTTGTAAAGCAGTTAAGAAGTGTATTCTTCCCAAGACATAAAAACATAACCCACCTTAGCTTTCATTTGAGTTATATGCACACAGTGAATGGACGGTAGACCTCCCCCAAGTGAATAAATCTCTTTGAAAGGGGGATATTGGCTTGCCTAAATGCATACACTGTACATAAAAATATAAAACATATTTGTGGAGTTTAAGGCAGGTGAGAGGAATTGAGTGGAGGCCAAGATTCTGAATAAGAGGTGTGCAATGTGTGAAGAACATATGGTAATGTGTGAAAAATGTAAGCCTCTATGTGGAAGACCTGATCTATGTGTTTACGATGTGCTCAAAAGGTCATTTATTTCTATTTCAATAGCTTTTTAATCCATATTAAAGGGCCCCTTGTGACATGGTTTTGCAAAAGGGAAACTCAGTCTCATAAGTGAGCTCTATATTGAGTAAAACCAATCAAAGTTCTTCATACTAGATGGTTACATTAAGGGCCACTAATGAAGGTTGCTTATTTAGTATTAGTATTACAAAATAATTATCAATATGTAAGAGAAGTTTATCTTTCAAGATTCAGGCCCAGTTTATGCATTTGTGCCTATAGCTTGTTACAACCCATTTCAAACTAGTGACCCACTGTCCACACACCACATCCCATCTCTTCTGACCACATGGGGTTCTCATGTATATTATGACAAACCTCTGAGTATGATCTCCTTAGAGAGATCCTCAGTTCATGTTCTGAAAATCCATCAAGACAAGTTATCTGCCATGTCAGATGGCTGGAAACCTACTTGTTGCTGTAATCTACACAGAGAGTGTAAGAGGGTGCTAAAGTGCTAAATTATTCATACTAAACCCGTCCCAAGGAAAGAGGAGATGTGAAGCTGAACTAAGACCTAAGCAGAAGTGGTTTGAACAAATCTAAAAGAGTCCTCCAAACCAAAACTCATCCAAGAAAATGCTACTTTTGTTCTCATATTCAGAAAGAGATATTAATTCTACCTACTACAAAGAAGACTTCCAGAAACATTCACAAAATATACAGGAGAGTCAGGCTCCCTGAACATAAATTTTTATGGTAACAAAAGGGAAAAGAAAAAGAAACAATATTATAAATTCATTTGCTGAAGTGAGACTTCCAGGGAATACATATAGTGAAAAGAGAAGCTCTAGGCAAGAACCCCAAGAAATATCAATGCAGCATCAAACCGGACAGAGAAAAAGAGCTCCACAAGAGAGAATGAAAAACGATGTCCACAGGAAAATCGGGAGAATATATAGTTACAAAAGTCAAGGCAAGAGAACTCTTTAAGAAGAGAGGGGTCAAATGACACTGGGAAGTCAAGGGACCTAGGGACAGGGAAGAGTCCACTGGACTTAGCATTTAGAAGGTCAGAGGAGGGAGAACTTGGGGAAAGCAAAGTCGTGGCCACAAGGAAGGAGGTGAAGACGTGGAGACTGTGAGTAGAAAGTTTGGTTCTGGAGGGAAGTGAAGAGATTCAGATGAGAAATCGGAGGGTTTATCTACTTGTTCATTTGTTGTTGGTGGTGGTTTTTTTTTTTCCCAGATCTTTATTGCAGTATAATAGCTTTACAGTGTTGTGCTAGTTTCCACCACTGTACAACAGTGAGCCTCCTCCCTCTTGAGCCTCCCTCCCACCCTCCCTATCCCACACTTCTAGGTCATCACCAATCAGGAAGGAGAAGCTGGGACAAAGTGAGAGAGTAGCATTGACATACATACACTACCAAATGTAAAATAGATGGAAGTAACTGCATAACACAGGGAGATCAACTGGATCCTTTGTTGTTTTAAGGTGAAAGATTCCTTGAGCATGTTATAATGTTGATGTTTTCCAATCAAGTAGCAATTGGAGAGTATTACTGTTAAAAAAGAATAAAAATAGGAAAAGGGGAGTTGAGTGTGTTCAAATTACTTAGTTCAGCGGAAGAAAACGGAGACAGTTCCCTTTTATGATTTCTGTTTTCTGGGTACTGTCAAAGGCAAAGTCATTTCCCAAGAGTAGGGAAAGATGACGGGGTCAGAAGTCTGAGCAGAGTAGAAAAGTTCTGAAGTCACTGCTAGAATAGGAGAGAGAGAACTGGGAGAAACTTAGAAGGACTACTATCTGGTGTGAACATCCACTGAGCCTGGACAGAAAGAGTGAATGTTTTCAGATCTTCTAGTCTCATGTTTGGCAGAGTATGTGCCTGGTAAAGATGAGTTTTGTTGTCTCTTTTGTCATTTGAGATCCTTGGACAAAAGCTGTTACCATCAGTAACATTATAAAAATTTTCAGACACAGTAGACCAGCAAAAAAATTTTTAAATCTCTGTTGAATTACTCCCAATGTAAGCTTAGAGTATGCCAGATTGGAGAAGAAAATGGTTTGTACAAAATTATTTTAAGGAGATAAATGGAAGAGAGGGTCTTCCGTATTTACAGAAAACAATCACAATCATTTCCCGGCACTCTTATGGAATGTTAACAAATAGTCTGTTTCTGTTTCGAGCTTGTGTGCCCTCAGCAGCCCTACTTCAGATTGTGTGTTCTCAGCCATCTGCCTCCTGTCTTTCTTCCATCATTACAGAAAAGGGCTCAAAAATTCCTGGGTGAAAAAATACTTACAAATCAAATTTGTTGGGACAAACATAATACAGTTTGAGTATCCCTAAAAACAATAATTGCGTTTAACAGATGCTCTTTTTAAGGGCCAGTGTGTTAACTACCAAAACTGCGTAAGACAACATGAAAGAAACATGCCTAAGTGGCCTTTAGGTAGCAATTAGCTTGTTTTAGGCTATGCCTTGAGATCGTGAGCACAAGAATGTTTTCTCATTAACTGTTACTTATGTTATCCTATTGCCTAGACTTATTACAGTCTCTCTTGTTTACCTTTTTCTCTTCATCTCACCCCATCATCATTGCCAAAGGCTGAGATGTTGTAGCAGAGGAGTTTGTAACAGCCATGAAGTATCTCTCTTGAGGCTAAGTGAAGTGACGTGGTATAAAAACAGAAGAGGAGAAAGAGTTATTTCATTGGATCCACTGCTTTCCAATTTGTTAAGTGCCATGCAGTATTTTGAACCTAAACTAAGTATTTGAAGAGAACTTTGATTTTTACTTAGAGTAAGGTAAGATACCAATGACGAGAGTAACAACACCACTTCTGGGAGAGAATAGCACAGGAGGCAAGCATGTTATCCAGGAGAGCAGTCAAGGTGCATTGCAATAATCCAGGGAGGGAATAATGGCTGGACCAGGATGGTAGAGGTGGAAATGATGAGAAATGGTCTGATTCTGTATTTTGAAGGTGGCGACAATGGAATTTTTTGATGGATTAAATGAGGGTATGAGAAAAAATATGAGATTCAAGGATGAATGTGGAGAGATGAGCCTGAGAACTCAGAAATGGGGAGTTGCACTTAATAGAAAACACAGTGAGAGAACCACATTTGCAAGGAAGATCAGGAGTTTGGTTTAGGGCATTTAGTTGAGATTGCCATTAAACAATCAAATGGAAAACTTTGAGCTGGCAGAGATAAGTCTGAAGTTCAAGGGAGAAGTCCAGGTCCAGAATGTAAACATGAGAATCGTGAGGATATAAACAGTGCTCAAAGCCATCAGACCAGATGAGTTTACAATGAAATAAGTGCAACTAGAGAAGAGAAGAGTTCTGGTGACTGTACCCTGGGGCATCCCAGTCTTTAAATATTATGATGATGAGAAGGAACTAACAAAGGAAATTGAAAAGAAGTTAAAGGAATAGAAGGAAAACTACAAGCTTGCGAGGAAATGGAAGCTGGGGGGAGAAAGTAGATGCAGCAGGAGGGAATAAGCTGCTGCTAATTCTCATGCTGCCAATAGGTCAAGTTAGGGGAAGGCAAGATTCACTAGTGGGTTAAGCCATGGGGAGGTCCTAGGTGTTCTTGAAAAGAGCAGCTCCAGTGGACACTAGGGGCAAAAGTCTGGTTGGATCAAATTCAAGAAAGGACAAAGGAAAATGAATTCAAGACAATGAATATAGATAATTCTTTTAAGGAATTTCTCTGAATAAAAGAGAGAAATTGGGTAATATCTAGAGTGGAATGTGATATCAAAAGAAGATCTCTTAAGTATAGGAGATTTTAAAGCATTATTTAAATAATCACAGGAATAATTTTAGTAATGAGAAAAAATCTTTGATTAAAGTTGAATTACCCATCTTAGGGAGACTAGACCTTCTGGTGAAGAGGAAATTCATTTGCCAGTTGTTGAAGTGCAGGAATTATTTGAGTGTGTTATGAACCCCATTTACCAAATTATTACTTTAGAAAGGCAGGGTAGACTGTACCAGAATTTTTCTGAAAGACACATTCTCAAGACTATAAAGCCACAGGTTGTTGGCAAATCATTTCAATACACCTACTGATGGTATGATAGATGGAAAGACACCAATGATATAGTTAAGGGGTGTAAAGTTTCAATAATAATACTAAGCACTTACTTTTTCAGTGTTTTATGTACATTAATGCAATTAATCATCATCACAGCAACCTGTGAAGATTATTACTAATATCTCCATTTTACATGTAGTGTCCCCAAGGAATAGAGAATTTCAGTAACTTGCTAGTTAATGTAGTATCTGGAAACCAAGCCCCACAGTGTGGCTACTGTACAGAATAACCAGTAGCCTATTTTGAAATTGATAGATATTTACACAAAGCAAGAGACAAATAGTTAACCTTCTGATGGAAGTAAGGACTTTGCAGATCCCCATCCCCAAGAGGTATCTACCCATCAATGGTGCCACATGCAGAGAAGAGCATGCCCCACGAGTGGGGAACATTTGGATTCATTTTAGCCCACTTTCTCCAAAAATTCGGTTTGCTCAGATAATCTCACCACATACATATCACTATCACCATCCCCAGCAATAGCACCCCCCAGATATTTTTTTCCACTGTTTTTATTTCCTCCTCTTTGATTGAACACGTATCAAGTCTTCCTTGTTTAGTGGGAAGAAAAAGCATTTTTCTTGACCTTGTCATATTCTGTTGCCAAACACTGTTCTTTCTTTTATGGAAAAAAAGTCTAAAAAAAAAAAAAAAAAAAGAAAAAGTCTCTAAATTGTATTACCATACCTCACCTCATCTTTATTTTAACTCATTCTCTATTTAACCTCCTTCAATCTGTCCCCTCACCACTGTACTCAAAAATATACTTTCAAAATATACTGGTGGCTTTTGAATCACCATCAACTTCATGACTCTCATTTATTTCTTTGCAGCCTTTGGCATAGTCAAGAAAAAGAGGAGGCAAAAGCTACATGAGTTTCATATATAATTGGTCAAAAAGAGAAAATCATAATTCATATTTATCCTCCCCCTTCCAATATCTAGCACAGCATCTTGTATACAGAAAGTAAATATTTGATGACTGAGTAAATGAAGGGATAACATTAAATACATGGCATGTGGCCCCTTTTAGCTCCACTGAAGAGCTTTCGGGTTTCTTTTGGTATTCCCAGAGTCCATCAGAGAATGACTTCTTTCTAAAGCATCACATCTGGTATAGAGACCTCCCATAATTTTGTATAAATTGGTGAGAAATTGCAGGTGAATAGTATGCCTAATTTTCCTAGCATAGACCTAAGAGATTTAAGGTCAACTATGAATCATTAGTCTGAAATGATTAGTAGGGAGTTTTTTTGTTTTTGTTTTATGCTGAGCAATTAGCGGAAACTACTAACTTCACATTTGCAAAAGAAAAATGTTGTCTTTCATGTTTAGAAACTAACAGTTACTGTATAGACACACACCAACACACACACACACACACACACACACACACACACACACACACACATTCACTAGTTTAAAATAAGGGCGAAATTTATTTTTTCATATTTCTTTTTTCAAAATTAATTTATAGGGCTAAGAATATGCCCAAGAGTTGAAAATGATCTGAAATAGCAAAGAGCATCTGAATATTCCTCTAAGAGTTTAGTAATCTTACCTTCCATTTCTGTTAATTCATTTGCTGGTAAAGAACATAGATGTGGTGTATAATGGAGTTATTAGGTACTGGCATTGGCTTTGCCATAAATTTTGTAAAACAAATCCTAAAGATGATAAAGCACTATTTCTAAAGGAATAATGGGTTATTTGTTTCTCTAGATTGAATAAAGAAAGATCCCTTTTAAAAGCCACTGAAGAGCCTTTGGCTTCTTTTGTTTGTTTTTATTTTTAATTTTTGTGCTTTTAACAGAGATCCTAAGAGCTGGATTTCTTTCTAAACCATCATATGGAACACTTGCCTTGGCTCATGCCGCCTGGGAGAGAGGGGAAGGAACTTCCAACCTCTTGTTTTTCATTATTGCTTCACTGACTCATCCAAACAGTCTCTTTTAAAGACAAAACAACAACAACAACAAAAACCAACTGAAGTCATGCAAGGAGAAAAAAGGGGCAGGGGGAAGTCTTTTATATTGACTAAATAAAACAACCATATTCTGTCCAAATACTAAGCACTGGAATAATAAAATAAGCATAATTCTATTTTTGGTTTGTTGCTTTTCCTCTTCTTAACTTGAACAAATCATGAAGTTATGTCATTAAGGGGGATAAATTTGCTTCTTAAGATATAGCCTAGAGATTATTTTACATGAGAATGTTTACTGGACTACATCAAGAGATTTTGTTGAAATTCCTTTCAAAGTGGAGACAAAATAATCTAGATTTATAACAGTAAATGGAAATAAACTTTTAAATGCAACGGAAGGGGGGCAGCATAATGTCTCCCAAACCATCACCCAATCAGCTAAGCGTAAAGAAACTGAGAATTCAAACATTATGCTTTCAGAAAATAATGTTTAAATAAGCCATATGAATATCCTCAAGGCATTAAAAAATGCTGTCTTTTTAAAAGCATGTTCTTGGATATTTACATCTTGATTTTTCTGATGTAGAAATAGAAATGTATATTCCATCTTTTAAAAGTTTATGAAATTATTTCACCATCATTACTACAAATGCCTGAGATGTTTATTCACTTATTCAGATAACGATCTTTTTTCTAGGGTGACTAAAAAATTCATTTGGCTATTGTTTGGTTATCATGTTGAACGACTCAGACTTCATTCCTTTTGGTGTGTAAAAATTTTATCAAATAAAATCATCCTTTCACCTTTTTTCTGTATGTGAGAATCCCCAATGCCTTTTTAGTGAACATCCTTGCAGAAATCTTATAATTATGTAATAAATTCTTTATCAGATGATTCAACAGGAGAGACTTTACAAGTCAGTGTGCAGAATACATTCAATAACTGTTGGATAGCACAGTTCATAGACTATGGATTGCTTGCATGCTAGAAGAACATTTACCACAGGAGTAATGTGGCTGAAGGTTTCTCATAGAGATCACCACACGGGGCTTATCCAGTCAAGGATTAATAGTATTCAGCCAACATGGGCATGATGTTGGGCAACATTTCAAAATGGAGATCTATCAGTGAATGGGAAAGTCTCCCAAGGGAACTAATGGGAGTATAATTGCCTTTCTCATTTAAAACTGAGCCAGACAAAGCCTTCTGGAAAGAGCCATGGTATTATGCCAGGGTGATGGACTGCACAACTCATGAGGTCTCTTCCATCTCTAATTTTATGACATGAAAAATAAAGAAACACATTAAAATTCATGCATTTTAGCACATATCCATCTATCACCCTAAAGTAATTCATAGCTGAAAGGAAGGAACAAATAACAATTTCTAAAATCCATTACTAATCATGGGATAGCACAAGTCATCAGAAATATTCTTTTAAGAACAGCCATCACCTGTAGTGACTATAGTTAACGATACTGTATTATATACTTGAAATTTGGTAAGAGAATGGGTCTTAAGTATTCTTACCACACATACAAAAAAGGCAATCATGTGAGATGATGGACATGTTAGCTAGTTCGATTGTGGTGATCATTTTGTGATGTATAGGTATATCAAAACATCAAGTTGTGTACCTTAAATATATATAATCTCTATTTGTCAATTATACCCTAATAAACCTGAAAAAAAAAAATCAGCCACCATCTAACTTTTGGCACCTGTGGTTAGCAGTTAGGGAAACTGTCAGACAGCAAATCCACAGCTTGTATATCCTATAAGACCCTATATCATAAAGTAGTTAATGTTCTTTTAGGAGAAAAGAAATTTCAGCTTTCCACAAGCTCTCTGCCATTGTTGTTACTTCACTTTTTGTTATCCTAAAATATTTCATACAAAACATGACTCAGATGTTGTTGGATGTAAAATATGCTCAGTGGTTTTCTAAGTGTAATCTAGCAAATGCTGAGTCCCAAGACTCTTTCAGGGTGTCCCTGAGGTCAAAATTATTTTCATAAAGATACAAAGACATTATTTCCATTTTTTACTCTCAGTCTCTAAGGATAGGCTACATGATATCCTCACAATAATCAGAAAAGCCTATTATGCATGTCTGTATGACTCCTGATTTTCTTCATATACTTAACCAAAACAACATATCACAATAAATTGAATGCAGAGGCAGATATAAGAATACATGTTTTTTCTATTAAGCCAAACATTGAAGTAAAGTGATTTGCAAAATTGTGTTAAAACTTGGCTTTTTTTTTTTGATTTAAAAATATAGTAATTTTTCATTAAAAATATGTTATGTTAACATGTGATAGCTTATTATTATTTGAGTAAATTAATAAATATTAGTTTCTACATTTTAATTTTTAACACATTAAGCATCAATAACTGTAATGTATTATATATTATTATATTTAAAGACATTCTAAAACCAAAAAGTTTAAGAACCACTGACCTGGAAGCTTCAGAAAATCTAAACTGATTCTTTGTCCCTCAGTAGTTACTATACTGTTGCTCTACTTGCTTTTTTTTAAGCAAAATTTCTAGAATGTTTCCTCTAAACTTGGAGGCTACACCTCCTTACCTCCAAATCTTTCTTTACTCTAATCAGGGTTTTTTTCCCTCAAAATTTCCCAAACCACTCTTTCAAAACCAATGACCTCCATTTTACCCATTTAGAGGTCAATTCTCACTCCTAATTATAACCAGCCTGTCAGTATCATTTAAGAGTTGACCTCTTTTTTTTTTTTTTTTTCACTTAGTTTCTAATTCACCACACTCCCTTGGTTTTCCTCCTGCCTCAGAGGCCATTTAACTGACCCCAGACCTTTGCACAGCTTCTTCAAAATCATTCATGTTCCAACTCATGTATCTTTGAAGAGGTCTTCTCTGTCCACCCTATCAAAGATATCATCTATTACTTTATCCCCTTATCCAGCTTTATTTTCTTCATAATTCTTATCACTATCTGAAAGTGTATCTTTATCTATTTCCTCATCTACTGTCTTTCTAAGTTGAAAAAAGACAGAGACCTTGGTTTCCTCATCACTTTTTCCTTAGGCCAGGACCAAGCCTAATTCATAGTGGCCATGCCATAAATCACAGTGATGGGGATGATAGATGATGATGGAACACATCTCCTTCAAAAAAAAAAATATAAGCTTGTTCATGGCAAAACTGTCTCTTGCTCATATTTTTATAGGTGGCATTGAACACTATGCCTGGAATATAATATATATTAAATAAGTGATGAATAAAACAAATAGTAAATGTTAACATTGTAATGCTTAATGTTTATAAAACACTTCTATATCCACCATCCTGGCGATAATCACAATTAACTCCAAACAATAGATAAAATTGCTTCCCATATATATATATTTTTTGGATGCACCGTGTGGCATGTGGAACTTCCCCCACCAGGGACTGAACCTGCACCCTCTGCAGTGGAAGCACAGAGTCCTAACCATGGTGGACTCCTAACCACTGGACCACCAGGGAAGTCTGCTTTCCCTGTTTTTCATTTCCAAAGATTTACTTGCACTGTATATTAAATCCCATGCTCTTTTCTTTAGAAATAATGCAATAAATGAGCATATGCACTCTCTAAAAGTTAAAAAATAAGCAAATAGAGCTGAAAATGTGTTTTTCTACTAATTGTCTAGTCTTCTATATTCTGGAAAGATAGGAATTTTTTATACCAATTGACTGTACCTCTAGGATTATTGAATAGTAATAAAGAAATGGAGAAAAGTGCCAAAATTGAGAAACAAATAATTTTAAACTTTGTTAAATTTATATTCATCACTCAGAGGCCTCCTGTGGTCTAATTGAGAAAATTAATATTATTAAAATTATTAATTATTTTCCATGAGATGTGGATTCCTTAAAATCTAATTGAGTCATGAAGTGCTTCATCAAATCTGTCCAAAAGCAGCCAGGCATTTTTCAAGTCTATGCAGAATCTGAAATATCTAAAAAACCAGAATCTTAAAAACCAGTTTAGTTTCTCTTATAGACTACCTCTCTTATGAATAGTTTTGCCAATGACAGAATCATGGCATCACCCCTGTTTGAGGGTGGGGGCATTTGGTCTTGCTTGTATCAAAGGAGGCATATGTGGATGATCTAGCAGATGTGGGAGCCTTCCTGCCAACTAGGCATCCAGGAAAACATGACCTGGGACTGAGCTTGAGAGACAGTGTTACTACGCTAAGTGTGTTGCTATGATTTTTGCACCTTCTCTCTCGATCTCTCTCTCTATATATTTTTGTGACAACTTCCTGAAAACCCAGACTTAGTTCCAGTGTGTTCACTTTTCAGGAAATGTAGATAAGATTAAATCTCTTGGGCCTGGCTTCAGGCAGCATAGACAAACTTCTGGCTTGAGTTTTACTGTAGTGTTTGTACTTTGAGCTAAGGAGCCCTAAAGCATTTAGTGCACTTAAATCTAACAACAAGTAAATAATATGAGTTCATCTTCTTGTTACTTAGATTCTTTAATAGGAAGTCTATGGTTTTTAAAACGAAAGCATTAGTGTTCAAATTTAAGAGATGGTATGCATCTCCCTAGCCTCAGAAATAGAATTTGAAAAGATTATGGAGATCATTCATGTGCTTTCCTTGATGTCTTGGGAGTGCCAAAGAGGAGAAACAGCAGCAGGATATTCCCTTCCATAGTGTGGAATAAATTACATTTTTATGTAACATTTTTATAAATTTTAATTTGAAAATGACCCGTGAATCTAGCTTACTTCTTTAAATAAGTTTTCAGAAGATATTTACAATTAGTAAGACACTGCTGCAAAACACCAAGCAGAATTGGAAAGACAAGAATCTCTGACTTCAAAGCTCTCCACTTCCCTTCCCCAACCCTCAGCTCCACCCAAAAGCGTCTCTTTTTAACCTCTGAAATTTCACGCAAGCCTTCAGTCTGGCTCTGACTACAAGGCAGGAAACAGCCCATATGCAGCATCCAGAGAAGAAGGGCAAAAAGCAAAAAAAAACATCACAAAAGGTTTCCCCCCCCCAATCTGATACTTAACAAAGTTTATTCAAAGGAAGGGTTGGATTGTGGTTTTGTTTGTTTTGTTTTAAAACTGCCTGTTCCCAAGTGGACAATGAGCATTGAGTTGAGGTGAGGACAAGTTGGCTTTCAGCCTGCAGGCTCTTCCTTGTTACACCCAAAGGGAATTTTAGAAGGATTTGGAATTCTTCAGATCTTTAGTTTGAAGACCATGGGTGGAGACCCGACATAGAGCATTCAGCTGATGGTTGATAAATAAATGCTTGCTGAGTGACCTCAACTGGCCAGACTATTTCACAAGGGAGGAAACAACACCCCACGAGGTAACTGGGGGGGAGAGGTGGAAGTCTGGAAAAGCTTGCTGGAAACCAGAGATGCTGGTATGGAGCATTTATCTCTTTGAAGGAGAGGATGTTAGCCAACCTGGAAATCTGGGTCAAAGAAAACATCCTTTAAGTCCACCCACAGTAAAAGGACAGAATTAGAAGAATACTAAAATAGTTCTACTAAATTAATGAACCACAGTCAAGAAAAATCAAACAACTGAGATTTTTACTTGGTAGTTAACAAAATGTTAGTTCTATTCTCTCCACAGTTAAGGGAAACATGATCCTTGTTTAGCTGGCTCAGTTCCTATTTAAACCAGAGTAATTATTAATAATAGTGCCCCCTTATACTCTTAAACGACTCACAATTTGGATGATAAATTATTTATATATATGGTCATTATTTCTGTGACCAACGACTGGTAAGACTTCAGATGATTGCTAGTAATATATTATAGTGTGGTAATTAGGGAGTCACTGACAAGCTTAGTAAAGCTAATTGTATCGAAAAATTCTTACAGGGACAACCAGAGTGAAGAATCCAACAGTGCTTTGGCAATTAGCCTTAGTTAAGTACAAATTCAAAACAAATTAACTCTGTCATGAGGCTGCCAAAACAAGTTAATAAGTTATCCTAAATTGTATAAATTGAAGTCTCATGTCCAGAACCAGGAAAGGTATTAGTATTTCTTTCTGTGCTTTCAGATTGCATCTCAAGAGTAATATTTATTTCTAAGCACACCTCTTGAGAAGGATTAATACACTGAAGCACCTTCAGAAAACAGCAACCAGGATAGACACTTTGAAAGCTTTGATGTAACTGGTATGGTTAAAAGAACTAACAAAAGGTACCTGAAGGGAAAGAAGGCTGTCAATTCTCGCTAGACATCCGCAAATGCTTTAACATATATCATATGGAGAAAAGAGTTGTCTTGTTCTGTAAATCTTTAGGTTGTATAATGAGTTAAATTTCACAGCAATAAAAATCTTTTAAGTATGAGGGAAAACTTTCTAACTAATAAAATCTTCCCCAAACAGAATGAGATAACTCTGGAAATAATAAACGTTGATTGAGGTATTCAAGGAAAAGCTAAATGATATATTTATAGAGCTATAAGAGCCTAAATTAATGTACTACATGGAAGTTAAGACTAAAAGATCCTAAACTCTTTTAAACTTTATATACTATCATTCCAATGAAATAGTGGGTAGAGAATTCAGGAAATTCCTCTAGCTTAGCATTAATCACCATTACCCTTTTCATGTTTTGAAGGGTCTTTGAATTGGCCACACTGTCCTTTCTTTATAGTGAGTATAATAGTATGGTGCAATTATTCTTTCCCTGTGTACCAGGTATCAGTACTTTTGTCTAGATCTAGGGAGATCATTGGAAATGAGCTGATCTGGCCAACCTCCAGGTATACTTCACCAAAATCTCTGAGAATATGCCTAGAAAGCTACAGGAAACACGTATTCTGAAACGATGTACAATCTGAATCTGTCACCCTACTAGCATTTACCACTCATTGGAAACCTTGGAAACATTTTTAAATCATTTTTATCTCTGAAAGCTAAAAATAAATACAGATGATTGAACTTGGTGTACCTCAAAAAATAAATAAATAAATAAAATGGACCAAAAAAAAAAAGAAAGCTAAAAATAAATAACCCTGTCTCAAACACTATTATTAATGTCACGTGTTGAAAAATTGTATTAGGATACTTTAGGATGCATATGACAAAAACCTAACCAAAAAAGAAAAATTATTGCCTCAGAAAACTAGAAAGTTGAAAAGATGGTACTAGATTCAAACATGATTCAGAAAGTTGGCTATCATCAGATCCCTGTGTCTTACTCCTCTCCTCTAGTCACTTCATTATGTTTGACTCCTTTCCCCAAATGCCTCTCTTCATGTAGCAGCAAGATGGCCACCATATTCTTACAGCTCAAGTTCACTGAAAAAAAGTGAGCATTTTTTTTTTTTTACCCAAAGCTCAGAGAAGTCTCCGACAGGATTCTGACTGATTGGCCCTGGGTCATGAGCCCACCCCTGGAAACACGGGGATGAGGGTGCCAGTCGCATTCTGCAGAAATATTATGGCAGGATGACTGGGCAACCATGTATCTACTACAAAGAGTAATAAACTAAACTAAAGAATAAAAAGAATCCACAATAATTGCCTATTTTATTCCAACAAGATAGCTTTTTCACGATAATACTTGATAGCGACTGTCCCTAGCTATGGTGACATGCTGTAAATTTATAACGTCTGCCAGAAACTATCACAATACATTAGGAAAATCCACACTCTGTGAATATAATCCACTGGGCTTTATGGGTTTGTATTATAAGAATGTGACTATCCATTATGTATAACTCATCACTGGATCGCACTACATTCTACCCTAACTTGGAAAGTTCCTGATAGGAGGGTCTCTTCATCCTGCACGATTCTGGGCTCTCCTCCAAGTGGTTCATTAACGTGGCTGAATTGCTGATCTAGATTAAAATGTTTCTTCTATAAAAGACAACAAAAGAGGTCTGCAGACAGTACAAATATTAAGGTATTTATTTTTAGCTTTCAGAGATAAAAATGATTTAAAAATGTTTCCAAGGTTTCCAATGAGTGGTAAATGCTAGTAGGGTGACAGATTCAGATTGTACATCGTTTCAGAATACGTGTTTCCTGTAGCTTTCTAGGCATATTCTCAGAGATTTTGGTGAAGTATACCTGGAGGTTGGCCAGATCAGCTCATTTCCAATGATCTCCCTAGATCTAGACAAAAGTACTGATACCTGGTACACAGGGAAAGAATAATTGCACCATACTATTATACTCACTATAAAGAAAGGACACATAATTGAGGTGAAAAGGACTTTTCTAACCCTTAAGGTTTGGGATTTAATTCCCTGCTAGAGAGCCAACAGCAGCTGAGTACATAATTCTTTACTACAAAATCCTCAAAAACTAAGGTCAGATTCAATTCAAATGAAATTATCACTTCTTAGAAGGTCAGTAGATGTGATTTAATTCACTTTCTTGATTTTCACATAACTGATTAATTCCCTTTTCAGTCGCTTTTCTGGTTCCCCATGCCTGCCACCTTTTTATAAATTCCTTTGATAGGTTCATTGTTAACAGCTAGTTCTTGCCCTGAACATCAGACTCTTAGGAGAACCCTAGTTACCTTTTCCCTCAACAACTTAATTGGAGACAAGGGAATTCTGAGCCACTCTCGTTTCAGGGACCTTTCACAACCCCAAAGAAAAGAGATTTTAATGGGCTTAACTACCTGCTATCAAAGAGAAGTTAGGTACCTCTGCCCCTCATAAGAGGAATATCACAAATGTGTTTAAACTTCTACACATCCACTCCAAAACAGAGTAGTGTGTCATTAACAAATTAGAGAGCAGAAAGATGTCTTTATTCTGCAGAGGAATAAAGAAGTGCAGAGAAAAAGAGGGAAGGAAGGAAATTGTCAAAGTGAAGTAATGAATATTTCCAAGATAAAATGCTCAAAAATGGAATATTTGGCAATATGATTATTGTCAGCAGAAATAATTAACAGGAGAATTTATACCATTATATGTTGCATAATCAGAAAGCCTTCCATTAGATTTTCATGGAATACCTTACTATAATCACCTAAACAGAAAGTAATAAATTATCTCACCATACAACTTAATAAAAGCTATGTAACCCTTTGATATCACTAATGGATTTGCCAAATAATTACTCTTCCTAGATAATTGATCTTGTTGCAAAATCTTGGAGCTGCCTGGGGAAATGGTTTCCTATGTATGTAGAATGTAATACTAATATCTTTTCCAGGCTGCCACCTGCAGTTCCCAAGGGATCAGACTTCCAGAGAGAATTCTTTTATGCATGTTGTGAATATTTTTTTCTTTAATTTATTTGGAAAGGATCGAAGTCAAGGAGGGAGACTTTTTTTCCCATTGATCCATTTCCTGTATTTAATTATTTGACACAGTTGACTCATGACTGTGTAATTATCTCTTGGAGTGTTTAACATTAATGTAAAACGGTACTGTATTTCCAAGCCAAATGGAATTTTTATGAGGCCATACAACCCTTCTCGGCTTTACTTTTTGTTTAATGGTCATGCTGTAGCAAACAGCAATGTGCAATATGAACAGTTAAACTATTCTCTTAATTATTGCATCTGGTTTACCATATCCTGCCCATCTAGTATGCTTTAATTGAAGGGCAGAAAAGATCTCTGGTTGATCATTGATGGTTTTAAATTGGCACATAATGATAATACTGAGTTCTGGAGGGAGTTCTTCCTAAATCTCAGCATATGTCTTTATGTTAAACAATTAAACCACATCTGGAAGGAGAAAGCAGATCAGTACATTCCTCATGGACTCTATGAGAAAACTGATTCAGTGGGCTGAATACTTGTTACCAAAAAAAAAAAAAAAAGAAAGAGAGAGAGAGACAGAGACACAGAGAAAGATAACCTTGAACTAGAGGGAACTTGCAGATTTTTTTTTTTAAAGGAACAGGTGTTAGAAGGAAAATTCCCACAATGAAATAAATAGTTTTATATCGGCAAGGGCATTTAAGCAATAATGAGGAGATTTCATGCATTTTATGCAAGGGCACCAGGGGGAATTAGGAACAGAAGAATATAAAGATCTTATTTCAAGAAAGTATATTATTATTAGGATTTGCCAAGTCTCTTGTACAAGTTAGCTGAACAAGGACTTACTTAGCATTTAAAAGAGAATTCAGAATATGTTTAGAAAGGGTTAATATTCTGTTCACATTGCCTGAGGCAAATCAAACTAAAAGTTACACTTGGGCACACATATCCAGGTGAGAGCTAAGAGGAATTTTCATGGACCCCTATCTCCTCCTTGGTAGACCAGGGCCAACGCTACCAGTCCCCCAGTCTCCCCTCTCTCACTTTGAATTCCTTCTCTCGCACTCCTCCGGGATGCCAAAAGAGAAGTCTTCCCCAAACAAGCTTTTATTACATTACTTTTCTGCTGAAAAGCCATCAATGCTTTCCCATCTTTTGCCTTTAAGAAGAAACCCAAATTAACGTATCTGATAGTTAAATTCTCCATACTCTGTCTCTACACTATTTTTCTGGGCTTGTTTTTCAACAATTCTCCATAGGAATCCTCATTCTAGCCTACCGGGTTTACTCTTTTTTTTTTTGCTTTTTTTTTTATTCAGATAAATTTGATATATAACATTGTTTAAGTTTAAAGTATTCAACATGTTGATTTGATATATTTTATTCCAAACTTCAAAGTACCTGGTTTACTCTTATCCCCCAAACACTTTTGTACTTTATTTTAGTGAAAAAATTTCCCTTGTCCAGAATGTCTTCTCTTAACCCTTACCTTAAAACTCTTCTGATGTGGAGACCCGACTCAAACTGCATCTCTCTAGCAAAGAAGTTCCAACCTTTCCAGTATACAGTAACCCACCCCACTTCCTGGGTATCCCCAGAATACCCATGCTGGTGCTATTTATTTACCACTACTTGATTTTGGTCTATTTTTTTTTTTTTTTGTTTTATATGCAGATGGCTTAAGTACTCAAATCCACTACAAACTTTATGCATTCCAGAATATTTTCTTGTATTTGTCTCAGAACTACTCCATATTCTTTCACATAGTAGATGCACGTTTTAAGTAATTAGCAATGCAAAAACATTGTATTTACTCTTTTTTTTTTTTTAGCCCCAACAGATGGTTTTTATTTTTTTTATTATTATTTTTTGGGGGGTACACCAAGTTCAATCATCTGTTTTTATACACATAACCCCATATTCCCTCCCTCCCTCAACTCCCCTTCCACCCTCCCTCGAGTGCCCCGCCACCCTCCCCATCCCAGTCCTCTAAGGCATCTTCCATCCTCAAGTTGAACTCCCTTTGTTATACAACAACTTCCCACTGGCTATCTATTTAACAGTTGGTACTCTATATATGTCTGTGCTACTCTCTCGCTTTGTCTCAGCTTCCCCTTCACCCCCCACTCCCCCCAAACCTCGAGTTCTCCAGTCCATTCTCTGCATCTGCGTCCTTGTTCTTGTCACTGAGTTCATCAGTACCATTTTTAGATTCCGTATATGTGAGTTAGCATACAATATTTGTCTTTCTCTTTCTGACTTACTTCACTCTGTATGACAGACTCTAGGTCTATCCACCTAATTACATATAGCTCCATCTAATCCCTTTTTATAGCTGAGTAGTATTCCATTGTATATATATGCCACATCTTCTGTATCCATATTTACTCTTGAAATTAAAGTTCAGTTCTTAGGTGAACAATCAATGTGAGCTGTATCCTATGTTAGGTGGCTTGGGCTGCCATAACAAAATACCACAGACTAGGTAACTAAATCTGAATTTCTAGGGTTTGCATTCTCTTCCCCTTTCTCTTCACTGGATTTATTTTCTTGTTTGCTCACACCTTCATTGCCATCACACTTTTTCCTTCAATTCCACAGCATCAAATTTTACTTTCAGAAAAGAACCAATGTAAATGAGAATGTAAGTAATCAATGTCGAGCTTCCCTGGTGGCACAGCGGTTAAGAATCCACCTGTCAATGCGGGGGACACGGGTTCGATTCCTGGGCGGGAAAGATCCTGTGTGCCATGGAGCAGCTAAGCGTGTATGCCACAACTACTGAGCCTGCGCTCTAGAGCCCACAAGCCACAACTACTGACCCTCCACACCGCAACTACTGAAGCCTGTGCACCTAGAGCCCATGCTCCACAACAAGAGAAGCCACCGCAATGAGAAACTGATGCATTGCAAGGAAGAGTAGCCCCCATGTGCCACAACTAGAGAAAGCCCGTGTGAAGACCCAACGCACCCCAAAATAAAATAAATAAATACATAAATAAATAAGTAATATTTATCTTTAAAAATAATAATAATCAATGTCAACTAAGAGTCCTTCAGATGCAATCAACTGTAATCTAAACTAAACTTTCTTTAACATCAGGAGAATTTTTGGATTCACATAATTTAAAAATAAAAGTGATAGTGGAACATTAGGTTTGGATCAATCCAGGAGTTGAAAAGCTCCAGGACCTGGTTTCTCTCTTTCCTCCTGCAGCTTGCTTCTTCTGAGTTTGCCCCATTCTCTGGTATCACTAATCTTGTGCTAAAAAAAGTAATTCTAATACCTTAGCATATGTCTTTTCAAGTTCAATTTTGTTTCCTGGTAGCTGTTTCCAAGGCTCAAAACCTTTTCTTACTAGGACAGCTCAGCATGTGTCCACCAATCTCTGTGCTGAAAGAGACATAAGTGCTTAACAATCAGACTTGCATCACACGTGCCACCCCTGGAGCCACCCCCCACCCCCACTGATGTACACTAATTAAGGGTGGAATAAAGAGTAATTCTCCAAAAGGAAATTAGAGTTTTGTTTTAAAAAACGAGGGTGGGTAGAAACAGGCAGTCAAATTTAGCAAAATCTCATAGCAACATATAACTTCAATCCACCACCTCTTTTGATAGTGAGGGTAAAACAGTAGCAGAGAAACAAGGACTTATTAAGCCATCAAGGCAATGAACGTTTTAAAATAAAGTTCCTCCCTATATCCCTAAAATTATACCACATAGCAGTCAGCCCTGTTGTACTGCCCCTGACTTGGCCCACTTAAAAGAACGAACCTACTCTCTGGTGCCCTAGTTTTCTCAATATGTCTCTAAAAGCCAGAGTCAGGATTAGGTCTGGAATTCAAGTTATTGAGGATTGCCTAGTAAAAGGACAAAGCAATTTGAAAATGGAAAGCCACATTCAAACTCTTATTAATAATTGTGTCTCTGCTGAGCACATGTAGAGACAGATAATTAGATTCACATAAAGAGTGGTCTCTAATTGGATCCAGATGTGAAGAAGTCGACAGACATCCACTAAAGGGAAATGGTACAAAATAACAAAGAAACAAATGGAATTGCAATGCGGAAGTTTATGAAGAATGATGGACTGAATGACTACAAAGGCTTTCAGGCAGCTTTTAGTCACACACTTGAAGAAATTTATTGTTGCACTAAGCATTATTATAGAGCAGTATTGTCAAAAACCAATGGTGTTCCCTGCAGAAAGAATGCAATATGGGACACAGAGTCTTCAGGAAGGGCATTATAAAGATTTTAACTGTTCTAGAGATGCCACTCTTTTTTATTCATCAGCTGTGTTTAATATTAATTCCACGTATTAGAAACTAAATGCCATCCATTTTTGAATCTCCAGTTTATGCCAGTGCTGACTGGGGAGACTCTATAAACACTGCTAAAAAGCTAACTTGTCTACACTTAATAGAAGAGATCTAACTAGATGTTTGCCCCACTTGGGTCCAACTGGGTATATTAATTCACAAGTAACCATAACCAGGTGTTACAAGGAGACAACAGTCACCATCAAAACCACCCACATACTGTATCAGGATCAATAAATGCAAACACATACACTCCTCATATCTGAAATAAAAAGGAATTATGTAGGTCTTGTGGAGCATTTAAAATCTGAAATCTATCTTTTCCATAGCCATTTAATAGCCACTTTGTAAGTGGAGAAAACACTCCAAACAGAGAAAACAGTCTACTCAAAGTCCCTGAGCCAGGAAAGACCTTGTGAGTATGAGGAAGTGGAAATAAGCTAAGATGGTTGGATTGTAAAGAGAAATGGGAGAGTGATGGGCTGGGAACCAGACAGAGTCATAATTATAAGATTATGGACATGGTTTTCTGGCTTGCCTAAGTGAACTACAGTTCAATTTTCTAAGATAGAAATGACTGGGAAAGAGAGAAGGCAGGGATTTTATAGTTGAAGGGATTTGGGAAATGTCAAGTTTGAGATATCTGTGAACCACCCACTAAAATGTTGAGTTAGATATGAAAGTCTAGAGATCAGGAGAAAAGTCCAGGCTAAAAACATATATTTTGCACAGTGAAAGAAACCACAAACAGGACAAGAAGACAACCCTCAGAATGGGAGAAAATACTTGCCAATGAAGCAACAGGCAAAAGATTAAACTCCAGAATATGCAAGCAGCTCATGCAGCTTAATACCAAAAAAGCAAATAACCCAATCCACAAATGGGTGGAAGACCTAAATAGACATTTCTCCAAAGAAGACATACAGATGGCCAACAAACACATGAAAAGATGCTCAACATCACTAATCATTAGAGAAATGCAAGTCAAAGCCACAATGAGGTATCACCTCACACCGGTCAGAAAGGCCATCATCACAAAATCTAGAAACAATAAATGCTAGAGAAGGTGCAGAGAAAAGGGAACTCTCCTGCACTGTTGGTGAGAATGTAAGTTGGTACAGCCACTATGGAAAACAGTTTGGAGGTTCCTTAAAAAACTAAAAATAGAACTACCATATGATCCAGTAATCCCACTCCTGGGCATATACCCAAAGAAAACCATAATCCGAAAAGAAACATGTACCATATGTTTATTGCCGCACCATTTACAATAGCTAGGACATGGACGCAACCTAAATGCCCATCAACAGATGAATGGATACAGAAGATGTGGCATATATATACAATGGAATATTACTCAGCTATAAAAAGTGATGAGATGGAGCTATATGTAATGAGGTGGCTAGACCTAGAGTCTGTCATACATAGTGAAGTAAGCCAGAAAGAGAAAAACAAATATTGTATGCTAACTCACATATACGGAATCTAAAAAAACGGTACTGATGAACCCAGTGACAGGACAAGAATAAGGATATAGATGCAGAGAATGGACTGAAGTACACGGGTTTGGGGGGGTGGGCGAAGGGGAAGCTGGGACGAAGTGAGAAAGTAGCATAGATATATATATACCACCAACTGTAAGATAGATAGCTAGTGGGAAGTTGCTATATAACAAAGGGAGATCAGCTCCATGATGGGTGATGCCTTAGAGGGTCAGAACAGGGAGAGCAGGAGGTAGTCACAGGAGGGAGGGGGCATGGGAATATTTGTATAAATACAGCTGATTCACTTTGGTGTACCTCAAAAGCTGGTACAAGAGTGTAAAGCAATTATGTTCCAATAAAGAGCTTGAAAAAAATCAACACTATAAAGATGGCATTTAAACACAGAGAAATTGATGCTATCTCTTGAAAGAGTGCATAAATAGAGAAGGTGGTTCAAGGTGAGGTAGAAATCACAAAGGTTGTGAGATGGAAGAAAGGGCAGAAGAATGTGACAACAGAAGCCAAAAGAAGAAGCAAAAAAAACGTTGGGGGAGATGGAAAAATGCTATCTCCATGATGATGAAGCTGAGATCAAAGAATTATACCTTGGATTTAGCAACATGAGAGCCACTGAACAGAGCCATTATGATGGAGAAATAAGTCCACCTCAGGGAGTCAATGCAGAAAGTGGATGTGAAGGGCAGAGAACAGTGACACTCTGACACACAAGCTCCATCATGCAAGAACTTTGATGTTTTTGGGTTCTCCAGTGTCTAAAATATTACCTTCCATAGATAAAATAGGTGCTGAACAAACAATTGTTGAATGTTGAAGAAAAGTAAGTTATACATTTAAGCGTAAAATGTTCTAGGGACTTCCCTGGTTGTCCAGTGGTAAAGAATTCGCCTTCCAATGCAGGGGAAGAGGGTTCAATCCCTGGTGGGGGAACTTAGATCTCACATGCTTCAGGGAAACTAAGCCCACGCCACAACTACTGAGCTCAAGTGCCTCAACAAGAGAGGCCACATGCCACAAACTACAGAGCCCATGAGCCTTGGAGCCTGCGTGCCACAGCTAGAGAAGAGAAAACCCACACGCAACAACAAGAGAAGCCGGTGCGCCACAACAAAGAGCCCCCATGCTGCAACAGTAAGATCCCACATGCCGCAACTAAGACCTGATGCAGCCAAAAAAATAAATGTTCCATTCAATTGTGAAATTTTTCTAGGAAAGCTAACCTTCTCATACATTGGCAATAAGGCAGCTGATGGATGAGTTCATCCAGTGTTGGAGTGTTGTCAGCAGAATGAGAGGAAAAGGATGGGAAGTGTATGGAGAGTATTTTCTGTGAGCAATCATAGTGATGGGATATGGAAACTGTGCAGAGCAAGGTGAAGACTGATAAGTAAAAAGAATTGACGGGTGACTACAGATTAGACATCTCAATTTTGCCAAAGAATTTTAGGAGAAGTTGAAAATGTCATGGGGAAAATAAAAAATTTATCCGAGGCTCAGGTTTTTGAAATCAACATTTCAAAACTGAAATACGTTTGGATGTGGCCCTGGGTGAGACGATATGTGAGCAGATCAAAGAACAGCAGGTATTAGGTAGATTATCTCCATGGATGCTCAAGTCACCAAAATAATCACAGGATCCAGAGAAGAGAATAATATTTTGAACCAGAAACTGACTTTTGATAAGTGAAGTAAATGGGGGTCATTAGATGAAAGCAATGAGTCTGGGAAGAAGATGGTGTAACTAAATGATATGCAACACAGTGGAGCAACGTGTATGTGTGTGAGAGAGAGAGAGAGACAGAGACAGAGAGAGACAGAGACAGAGTCAAAGACAGAGAGACAGAGAGAGGCTGTAATGGTCTGAAAAAGGTAATGGGGAGTAAGTTAAATACTATCCTCACTTCCTGTCCCAGAGGTATATGAGCATGAGAGATAAAACCGGACTTGCTCCCAGGAGGCTACAGGAAAGTAAGGACCTCATGAGCAAGCCAAATTTCGGTTAGAGCAAAATGACAAAGCAAGCATAGTTCAAAGAAAAGTTGGAGGATAGAGAAGAATTGAACAAAAAGCAAGTGTCCAAGAAGGCAGAGTAGTAGAGTTTGGAAAGGAGGAGAGAGCCAGATGGTTGGACCACAGGGGTGTGATTCAGCAAATGATGGGTGACCAGGGAAGGCACACACACAGCAGTGTCTGAGAAATAAGGATACACATCAATATCCCAATCATCTCTGAAGGGAAGTGTGAGTTGCAGTTCCATTTGTTTTTTTCTGCCTTTAATATGGGTTGAATGCCCCATGAGGGCTGGCAGGGGCTTCCAAGGCAGCTGAGTACCGTGATGTGGTATTGCAGGGCAACAGTTTTTAAGGTGTTCCTTTGGAGTAATATTTTGGTAACACTTCATGAAGTTGTGCTTTATGGTTTCTGTAAGTAAGGAATCTAGAAAGGGTTTCATTGGGTGGTTCTGGTTCAGAGCATCTTCCGAGACAGCAAACAAGCTGCCAGTCAGGGCTGCTGTCGTGTTGACATCTAGACTGGAGGACGACCCACATCCAAGTTCATGTGTGGTTAAAGGGAAGTATCAGTTCCTTGCTGGTTGTTGGCGAGAGGCTCAGTTCCTCATCATGTGGGCCTCTTCATAGCCTGCCTGAATGTCCTCCTGGACATCTCCATGGCAGTGATCCAAGAGACAAAATCGAGACAGAAATCATAGTCTTTTATCACCTAATCTCAGAAGTGACACATCATCACTTCTGCCATGCTCTATGGGTCACACAGACCAACCCTGGTACAATGTGAGAGGGGACTATCCAAGAGCATGGGTACCAGGATGCAGGGAGTATTAGGAGTTTGGGGGGAAGCTGGCTACCATAGCTCACCCTCTGTCCCTTACTCATCCTTCCCACATGCAAAATATATTCATTACTCCCAAAGCCCCCCAAAGTCTTATCCCATTATAACATCAGCTCAAAGTCCAGAATTTCTTTATCTAAATCAGATACAGGGGATGATGAGGCTTGACAGGTTTGGTTCCTTAGTATAGCTCCTCAAGTATGTTTCCCCTTATCTGCAAATTTTAAACAAACAAAAAATTATCTGTAACCCCAGATACCTATCATACTATCATATAATGGTGGCACAGGAATAAGGTAAGCACCAAATTCAAAATGGGAAAAGCAAGAAGCACACAGGAGTCACTGATCCATAACAGTTCCGAGGTCAGACAGGCCGATCTTAGACATTCCTTCACTAGAACTCAGTACCACATCTTCCCAGGAACTAGGTTCAGCAAGACAACTTCCTTGTGTTTCCTAGGTTCAGTGGAGCTCACAGCCTAGTACATCACAAAAAGAAAAAACAAACAAACAAACAAAACAAACAAAAACCCTCCTGATGAGATCCCCTCCTCTCCTCAGCCACCTCTCCTCCATTCCTGTCCCGTCTTCCCTGCTGACATGTGACTAGAGGTGGTTATCCTGCTGCACAGGAACAAAAATGAAATGGATGGAGAGGGTTTTAGAACTTTGTTTTAGTTTATGAGCTCATAAAACGTTTGTAAAAATTTTGTCTTTGGGTGAGATTTAGCCTGGGACATGGCCTGATTCCCATGATGTGGAGAATGTCATAAAGACAAGAAAATCTCCTGAGTCACAACCAGTGTTTCCTGTCCTAACTTAGAATAACCCAAGAGCTACAGCTACAAGGTAGGAGAATGAGTTCATTTGTTAGCTATAAGAAAGAAAAAATAAATCCCACATCAGACAGCCTGAGATGAAGCAGTTAGATGACAATTATATAGATTCAACTCCACTTACTCCCATGGGCATTCCTTAGATACTGCTTACTCAACACCCCCATTTTCACACTTCCAGGACACATCAGAATCCATTGTAGAAACAAAACCAAAGAAAAAACAAAGTAATAAAAAGGCACAGAAATTATTTCCCATCACCCTAGTATTGTTGCCACCACCAGAGCCTTGGGGAAAATTACAAGGTCAATCTTCAGGTCTCCAACACTTCAGAGATATTTTGTACTCAAATCACTATGGTCCTTCTCCTAACTCTTCGCTCTTCTTTACACCTCAAGAAAATGTTTTCCATTTATATCCCCAGGTGCCCAAACTCTCCTCCCGATTGTCATTGCATCCCACCACTGATCTTTCTCAGTTTTTGCTGTTGGTCACTTTCAATGTATTTTTTGTTTGTGTTTGTTTAATGTTAAATTTAATAAACTCATTTATCTAATGAACATAATTTTGAAGCCCATCCTTCTTTGCCATTTAAACAATAGTCACAAATTTATTAATAATTTATCTTGATTTTAACTGCTATTATATGTCATTAATTCTTTCACATGTTGCAAACACTTGAAATAACAAATAAAATATATACAAATATAACAGTTACAAAGCCAATTAATTATTTTAAGTTCAACATCATGGGTCTAACTCATTATTATTTCTTTACTTTTATTTTTATACATATGTAGAATAACCATTATATTTATTTTGATCTACTTCCAGGGTTGTAGACCCAAAACTTAAAAGAATACCATCTTTGACCAGTTGATTAAGGTACTTTGGTTGCTAATGAACTGATTGTTAGACAGGGCTGGATTTAGATTGCTATTTCTAAAGTGAATTAAACTCAGGCTATTGGTAATCAAATTAAATTGTTTTCATAAGTAAATTTTATTTGCTATATCAATAAGACTTTTTTAAAAGTCCATACCCTTCACACAGACTTTAGTTACTCCACCTAAAATATTACATTTTCATGTCTTGTTTGGTGAACATTCATAACCTATTTATTCTGTTTAAATGAAATACCTACTTTTACCTGTCATTATGGAATATTGACTTCATCTGTTAGAATTATTTTTTAAAATGTTTGCCTTATTAGTATTTAATTGAAATGATCAGAGCCACATAGAAATGTTATCTACAAGAAATGAGAGGTGGAATCCACAAAGTTACATCTTCTCTTGAAGATATTTGATTAATGTATTTTCTGTCAGCATACTGTTGAGCCCCCTTCCCTTCCTCTATATTTTTTTCTTTATAAATTAATTTTTAAAATTTATTTACAGTAAATGTTACTCTCTTTGGTTCTTAAAGTTATATTACCCCAAAACTACCACGTATTGCCCCTTTGTAACTAAGCCCTCCTCCTAGTCCCAAGTTCCTGAACATCACTGATCTGTTTTCTAATCCAGGATGTCACATAAATGATTCATACAGTACATAGCTTTTGAGTTGACTTTTTTTTTATAAAATGTAATACATTAAAGATCCATGTGTTAGTAATGTGTTTCTTTTTATTGATCACAGAATTCCAACCTATGGATGTACACGCCTTGTTTATCCATTCACCAGCTGAAAAACATTTGGGTAATTTCCATTTTTTGACAATTACAAGTAAACCCTTTATAATTTTTATGTAGGTTTCTGTATGACTTTAATTTTCTACTTCACTTAGGTAAATACTTAGGGTTGGGCTTGATGGGTCATACATCAAGTGTATGTTTAACTAAAAAAAAAATTGCTATGCCCATTGTCAAAGTTGCTGTACTAGTCTACATTCTCACCAACAATGTTTGAGAGTTCCAGTTGCTCCAGCATTTTTCACTTTCAATGTTTTATTGGTAGTAGTAGCAGTAGTAGTATTTTCACCATTCTAGTAGGTATGTAGTGCTAGGTCATTATCATTTAATTTGCATTTCCTTAATGACTAAGTATATTTAGTGTCTTTTCATGTGAACCCAATGGATTTTAAACTCCACTAGCACAGACTTTGCATTTTAATACTAACCATTGAATCCTCAGCCCTTAGTGTTCAGCGTAACTGATTTTCAGTAAGGGCATGTTAAACAAAAGAATATGCTCAAAAGTTAGAGAACCCAGTCTTTCTTTTAGGTCTTGCCAGCTAAGCCTCCATAAAAGTTGGAGAAAATAAAAAGACAGGAAATACAAAGAATGCGTAAAGTATATACATGGTTTCCTTGGTTCAAGGTAGAGGCAAGACAAGAATGGAAGCTTGGAGGCAGTCCATGGTCACTGCTGCCACACTAGAATACACCAATCTAAGCTGGAGGTAAACAAGTCTCAGCAGTGCTAAGCACCCCAGGCAAGGAGGTGCACATGACAACCGATCACGCTTTAACAACAGTAATATAACCCTCTCAAAGGCCAATCAAGTACAAAGTCCTCCTCCTCCTCCTTCTCCACTTCCTCCTTCTTCTCTTTCTCATCATCGTCACATTTATTGAGCAAATACTGTGTGCCAACATTGTTCCCTAAGTACTTTGTGTAGAGTATGTCATGAAGTCCTCACAGCTCTAAGAACCATGTACTATTATTATTCTTGTTGTGCAAATAATGGATTAATTCTTACAGCCTGCCCAAGGTCAGAAGTGACCTTCACAACTGGTTTCACAACTAAGCCTCAAAGTCTGTTCTAACAAATACCGAACCTCTGCTACTCAATTCTACACAGCTACCTGCTCAATGAGATTTCTTTGCCGGTCTCTTCTAACACATTTCATTCTACTGTAATCTATTTCTGGTTTGCCTGTTTCCTTGGACATGAGGACCTAAGGCCAGCCTACTGCATAGATCAATCAGGTAATACAATTTCAGGGGCACTGGGAAGGCCCAGATGTCCTAAATTCTCTCTGACACAAAGATTGATACATATTTCATTCTTTAACCTAAGATTTGGGATTGTATGGTTGCCAAAGAAAGGTAACATCTTAGTTGCTTATAAAGTTAGTATGGGTGAAAAAAAACTTGAGAGAAGGTTTTGATGGTAGCAGGGGAAAAAGAAAAATGAGAACAGTAGGTATTAGAGAAGTTAAAGATATAGGAGAAAAGATACAAAATAGAAAGACGAGAGTCACCAAAGATACAGTGTTTGATATGTATTTTGTGAGTATATGAATAAATAAAAGATAACCTTGAGTCACTTCTCAAGTTCAGCCTACTGGGAACTCTGGCTTTTTTTGTGCTCAATCTTCTTCCCGGCAAAGTGACAGGCTAAGGAGCCTCCTTGCCATCAGCCCTGTCCTTCAACTTAATCAACTGGGAAACACTGATAAATGGTGACTCTCATCCAGTGCGAAAACTAAGGAAATAATTGCCACGTGATCCCCTACTTGCATCATCTTTGATTTCAGTGAGTTGAACATCCCTGTTCAAAGAGATATCAGATGATTTTTGAGCAGCTTGAGGTACAATAAAGGGCAACACATTTTTTCCTCCAGCACTTTCCCCTTAGTTTTTGTGATCAAATATGCCAAAATAAAACTCATTTGTGGACCTTATTAAGACAGAGAGCTGAAGACACAGAGCAGCTGGCTGGATCCAGTTCCTCACCCATCACAGTTCTAAGGGTTTGAGGCTCTTGAGGTCAAGCCCAGATACCAGGAGGCACAGACATATAGTCTATAATGTGGAGACTATGATGACAGTGGGTCATGGATCTGATCAGGAATAAGAGCATGAAAGCTTGAAAATGATTTAGAGACAAACTAGGAGCACCCATATCTACTCCTAATTCCTTCCACACTAGAATTTAAAACCTACCCATCTAGATGCTTTTTCATGTAGGTTGCTATGTCCACTTCTTGTATTTACAGGGACAAATAGTACAGCCAGGAAATGGTAATACAATTAACCAGGAGAGGAACTGGAGGGTGAAGGTTGGAGAAGAAAATGAGTTTTGCATATGTATGATATACATTGCTGGTAGAGGATTCACAGGAAGATGTCCACTGGAGACATAGTCTAGAAATTTTTAAAAAGTACTTGGGGCTGGACATAGAGACTAGAGAGTTATTAGCATATAGATTGTAATCAGATCACTCTAGTACAGCTGTGACTCCGGGACCAGTCATCCACGCTGAATTTGCCAGACACTGGGCTTGATTAAAAAGTAAAAACATTCCCTGCTTCTCCTTCCTCCTCAAGTACTGCCCTACTCAAATGTGCAGATGTTACCAGCTGTATTTGGTGGCCCTCATGACTATTGTGTGCAAAACAAGACCTACAGTACCAAGTGAATCCCATGAATATCGACTCAATAAACTATTAAATGGTGGCTTTATTCTAAACCATTCTAGTCCACTGGGAACGCCTCACGAAATTAACATAACAGGCTATAACAGATACATTGAACCCATTACATGCAATTTTTTTACATGGTTAAAAATTTTTTTATTAAATACTTTATTAAAAAAACCAACTTAACTAACTTTTCAATATGAAAAAAATGGTTATATTCTCTGTGAGACGACTACTCATCCAACTATTTAAATAAGAAACAGTGCTCCTTAAGTAAGCAGTATGGTTACCAGAAAAAAATATGCTAGGTTTCTTGTCAGGAAACCTAGATTTGAGATCAAGCTAAGCATACTTAGTAGCTGTGTGATCTTGTATAATATAAAACCCATTTTGAACCTAAATTTTTCTCATCTGTACAATGGTAGCAATAATCATAATGAAATATACCTCAAAAAGTTAACCAAATAACGGAATAGTATTAACAGTAACAAAAACTGATAATGATTAATTACTGCTTGCTAATCATTCTGTTAATTACATGTATTTTCATGTTTTAAGACAGTATAACTCTAAGAAGTATGTACTATTACTCTTTCTAGTTTAAGGGATAATTGAAGTGAAAATGGCAAAGATTAAATAGCTTCTCCAAGGCCACACAGCTAGTAACTATCAGGTCTGTCCAATTCCAGAGACTATGATTTAATTCTCTTCTCCATTTCCTCAGTAAAACATACCTGAAAGTATTTTAAGGCTGGTAAAGCCTCTTTGTAAATGCTCCTTTGTACTGTCCTTTGTCTTTGTTGAACTTCTTTTGTCCCGGGGCCTCAGTGGTGAGAAAGTAGTTAGTGTAGTTTCCACGTGGTCCATCACCTTGTCTGGACAGTTCATCTTGGAGCTTTATTCTGGTAAGAGGCAAGAGGCTGTGACAGCATTCGCTGGCATCGAAAGGACATGAAAGTTGAACTCACGTTTCCTGGCAATGTCTGATGGCAAAGTCATTCCCAGAGCCCAATGAATCAACTGCAAACACAAGTTTTAGCACCATTTAGTAATTCTTACAAGACTGAGGACACATCACATATTTTAAGTGATTGTTCCCACTGATTTATTCATACATTGGTGAACATCCAATGATATTAACATCTTACCCCTTTTTGTAAATTCAGACAGGCACCACTCTCTAAATATACTTTATTATTCCAGTGATGTAACGGGTAAGCTCAGCCTTGTTCCTTGTTTAATTACTCCATTTCACTGTGCCAAAAAAAAAAAAGTCTGTTTCAAAATATACCAGAACTAAATCCAAAATATAAGCTATTCACCTGTAAAAATAGGGTTGGGGGATTTTAGAAAAATGCAATTACATTTTTTTAAGACAAAAAAAATCTTTAATTGCTCACTTTATTTTTCCAAGGTCTCTGAAAACTCAAAAGAGGGGCTAAAGAGATTCTGGACTTTATAAAAGAAATTAACTTCCCAGATTAATATATCGTTTGCCAAGTTTCAATTCAGAGTGAATTTTTACAACCAAGTTATAAAACTCCTGAAAAGACCATAGGGACTAAGAATGGAAAAGCTCAGAGAACTCCAATATATCTGATGATAACCTAAGAGCCAAAAACACATGGTGAGATTGCTATCCCAAATGGTAAAAAAGGGACAGAGTCAGTTCATATGGTAAAATAAATGATATATTTTATGGCGTTCATATATTTTGAAAGGCATGCCATAGGGTATTCTGTAAAACTTTATTTGGATCTGTGGGAGACTGAATGACTCATTGGCTGGTAATGGGATACAGAGCTCTCTGCTTCGGGTCCACTGATACAAATCTTCCCTGGGAAGAGAGGGATATAAAATTGTTACAATGGATCAACTTTTGTGTAATCCCCACTCACCACCCACCCCTGCACTCCTCACTCTCCATGTCTTCCCAAGCCCTCCAATCTTGAGGCTGAAAGATCTCATTTATAATTGAAAGATACATACATGTTTAATAAAGTAAAAATTGATGATTCTCATTCATTTTATCTCTAAGTCAGTCAATAAATAATTTGTGGAAACTTTAACAAAGACATCAAGAAAGTAATGTCACATCACAACCTATTAGCAAATGTTCAATAGACCTCCTTGGTGCTTAAAAATCAGCACAAAATACAAGAAAGTATCCATCTAATGAAAACGTATGCAAAAAAATGAGTATGCAAAAGAAGCAGAGAAACAGGAAACATTCATTGAGCACTTCCTATAGCTTGAGCATCACTCATACTTCCATTTATACTAATTCTCATGATCCCCTGAGATAGATAAGTTTTATTTACATGTTGCCAGAAGAGGAAACTGAAGCTTGAAGAAGTTAAGTTGCTCAAGATGACACAGTTTGGAAGAGATAAGGGCTTAGACTCAAACACAGATCTCTATGATTCCAAAGCCTGTCTCTCATTTTAGCCTTCAGCCTCTGGGAGTGTGCTAAAGACATAAAACTCACTGTCCTCTGCCCCTAGAAAACTAAATCAACTGTGTTGCTGGTGAATCTCCACTATTTAGTTTTCCAAAAGCTAGTAGTCTATTCTTACAGGGTATCTCTCCACCAAAAATTTGAAGTGCTTTAGCAACGTGATTCTAAATCTTCCAAGGGAGCACATCTCATAATGACAAAAATGTATATCTCCATTCCATTAATAGAAATGCTTCACCTAGTGGCAAATCTATCCTGTGACACTCAGAGCAGATCATTTTTAACACACCCTCTTCTCTATGACAAAATTATTATCAGGAATAATCAAGAACTGAAACAAATAATAATAATGAACAGAAAAGAATTGCAGGCAGAGAAAAGTTTTCTTTTATTGAAAATTATATACATACAAATTATGTAGGTAATTGTCCATAACTACTAAGCAGATTTTAATAAAACTGAAACATCTACAAAAAGTACAATTTAGCACTAATGCAACATTGTATTTTTTATTTGTTCTTTAGTTTTAAAACAATATAAAAAGACATTAGGTTGAAGTTTAAAGCTATTATTCAATTGCAGTAAAATACTTCACATGCGAACAATTTACTCTTCCAATGAAGAGCTTTGTAGTTCACGTTTTATATTTTAAACACAGATTTAAAATCTAAATGGTCACATAGAATGACAGAATTGAAGTAACTCAAGTTCTAGTTCTCCTCTTTTACAAACACTTTATGACCATTTATTTCGAATCTGCTGTTTAAAACACAAGAACATGTAGTGCCCTAGGAGTTTAAGACACAGATACTCTCTGAACATTCAAAATCTCTGAACATTCAAATCCTTAACTAACTTCTCAAAACAAGCACTTATAGCTGAGTCCATATGCATTGGGGAACCAACTGTGTCACTGGTAGTTCTCCAAATTAACGTCCACTTAGAAAACAGTGTTTATTAAAGTTCATGCAACAAAAATAACCTAATTTGAAGCTTACACATGTATTATTCAAATTCATCATTGTAATTGTTTAGAACTTAGGCCAACAAACATTTTTTTGAGAGATAAGTATTTCGTTAATGACTGTCTAGAATTTCCAGCATGTGATTATCATAAAAATCAACCTACTTTCAGTGAGTCTTACTACTGTTAAATTCCCTCCTGTTCTGCTCTCAGGGCAGATCAATCACTGCCCCCACTCTTGGGGGGTGCCACTCACTGAGGTGCAACACTGATTTACCAAAGAGGTCTGCAATGGGATGGTATCTCCTGTAAGTCATGGGATATTTAACTCTTCCGCCACGAAGTACAAGGAAACTCTTCATGGGAATCTCTCTTCATGGGGAAAATGTTATATTTCTGACACTATGCGGCACTTCCTGCAAGTGCCCATTTGAAATTACATGCCCTTAATCACTACTCCCGATAACAAAAGATGGAAACACTTGGCTGCTTTGGGGGTTTTGGTCATCTTAGTGCTATGTCCAAATTGCAACTGAAAGAATATTGCTACTTAACAGCATGAATAGGGTTGTAAACATCAGATGACCTGACAGAAGAACAGCTCAAGCAATTGTCCATTCAGAAAAGGCTGGTAGAAGTCTGAGTCCTCGTATTAATATTAATAAGCTTGTACCTTAATGTGGACGTGTTTGTCGGCTATTCTGCAGGAAATCATGTCCAGAATAATTAAAAATAGATTGGGGGAACATACAGAGTCTGTCATTTAAATCAAAATGTAAACAAAGATGAATTCCATAATCTGTAAAACATAATCATGTGTCTATCACCAAGATCAATCCTGATGATGGCTAGAAGGAGCAAAGACACAATAGAGATGGTATACAAAATTATAACATAAAGCGGAAACCTATGGTTAGGAAACAGGAGATGGAAAATTAGCAACAGTCAGTGAAAGATAAAACCCAATTAAATTTGTCCAAAAATGCGTTTTTTACAATTAGCTTTAAAACTCCACACATAAATTGACCTTTGTTCTATTACATAAGAAAAGCACAACTTTGTGCCTAAACTTGTCTACAAAATTATCCTCTATAATACACTACCTGCAAAACACACAAACACACACACTAGCAGCAATAGTAAAAACTACATGAGTTTAAAAGTACTTGACTCTGTCAAAAATTCTCTGCAACGTAATTTGGTAATATTTGTGATAATAATTTGACTATAAATTAAGCTAAGTATTAGTCAGGACTTTTTGAACTGTGTTTAGCTAAATCCCTTAACGATTCTTTATTCTGGACCTGTATTTTACTTAGTTTTCATAGACTGCTATGTTTTAAGGATAAATGCCACTCCATAAATGCTTCTTGGAACATTGTCTTCATCTTCACCTTCTTGCACTAAACAAAATCTGAAACCTCTGGAGGACATTGCTACCTCCACAGTGCTTTCAAGGGTGATCCTTTTTCCTCCAGTACCCCACTTAACACTAAGACTGAAAATAGCATCTATACTTAGTGCTCTTCATTTTTCTTCCCAGTTGTTAGTTCTTCCACATCCCTCAAAGTGCCCTGCTCCTTTGCAGCACTTGGACTCTATTCCCCTGCCATATTGCAGTCACCTGCCATCCTCCTGGACCCAGTCTTGTGGCCACTCTTTCTCCTTTAGTGAATATTTGATTCCCTGGTTTATTGCCCATCTCTCTACCACCGTTCTTGTCATCTTTCTTTAAAAACCACTAACTCAACGGAAACTCAATTCCCGGAAATTCACTTCCCTGATGTCCTTATCTCCAACAATCTTTCTCTTACTTATATCAGCCCCCCACCCCATTTTCACAACACCAATAACTATATCACCTCAAAAATATCAACGATGTGCTCATTCAATTATTTGACTCCCCCCAAGGAGCTTAAAAAATTGACCAAATTGCCTCTTCATTGTATTATCCAGTCATATCCTTACTTCCTTCTTTATACAACTTGCTTCCCATTCTATGGACCATCCTTATAACTATTCCTGTGTATATAACTGGGCTCCCCACCTGTCTTTTATTCTGCTATAATTACTTAGCAAACCCATATTCCTGGTTAAATAGGACTGTCCATCCCCTCTCTGCTTTTATCCAGGCATCTCAATATGCAGACTGATATCACTATAAATTTGTGTCCACACACCTCAAAACTTCAGCACTGCTTAACAATCCAACTGCAGTACCCTAAATATTTTACTTTCCTACTCTCTGAGACAACTACTTTACACCTTGTCTTTTATCATCAAAACACTGACATGCTCTATCCCCCTTATTGCTCTCAGCTGTTGATCTTTTTTTCAGTTCAAGAAGCAACTAGAAGAAAATCTTCTCCTGCAGCTAAATCTGTTGATCTACTTGCATCTACACTCATACACTCTTTTTTTCTTCATATCCCATAGATTAATCATTGTCCATACTCCTTTCAAAGGCGAACCCCATGTTTGTACTGGATTTTATTCCTACCTGACAATTTAAGGACTTTGTTCACATGGGTTTTACTTCTTTCCCCATATCAGTTTCCCCCTATTTTCCAAATCATTTTTATCAGCATAAAATTATGCACATTTACCATTAAAAAGTAAACAAGATTTCCAAAATATACAAGCAGCTCATGCAGCTTAATACCAAAAAAGCAAATAACCCAATTCGCAAATGGGCAGAAGACCTAAATAGACATTTCTCCAAAGAAGACATACAGATGGCCAACAAACACATGAAAAGATGCTCAATGTCACTAATCATTAGAGAAATGCAAGTCAAAGCCACAATGAGGTATCACCTCACACTGGTCAGAAAGGCCATCATCACAAAATCTAGAAACAATAAATGCTGGAGAGGTGTGGAGAAAAGGGAACTCTCCTGCACTGTTGGTGGGAATGTAAGTTGATACAGCCACTATGGAAAACAGTATGGAGGGTCCTTAAAAAACTAAAAATAGAACTACCATATGATCCAGTAATCCTACTCCTGGGCATATACCCTGAGAAAACCATAATCCAAGAGGAAACATGTACCACAATGTTCATTGCAGCACTATTTACAATAGCCAAGACAGGGAAGCAACCTAAATGTCCATCAACAGATGAATGGATAAAGAAGATGTGGCACATATATACAATGGAATATTAGTCAGCCATAAAAAGGAATGAAATGGAGCTATAGGTAATGAGGTGGATAGACCTAGAGTCTGTCATACAGAGTGAAGTAAACCAGAAAGAGAAAAACAAATATTGTATGCTAACTCATATATACGGAATCTAAAAAAAAAAAAAAAATGGTACTGATGAACCCAGTGACAGGACAAGAATAAGGATGCAGATGCAGAGAATGGACTGGAGGACATGGGGTTGGGGGGGTGGGGGGCAAAGGGGAAGCTGGGACGAAGTAAGAGAGCAGCATAGGCATATTTATACTACCAACTGTAAAATAGGTAGCTAGTGGGAAGTTGCTGTATAACAAAGGGAGATCAGCTCGATGATGGGTGATGCCTTAGAGGGCCAGGACAGGGAGAGCAGGTGGTGTCGCAGGAGGGAGGGGATATGGGGATATATGTATAAATACAGCTAATTCACTTTGGTGTACCTCAAAAGCTGGTACAAGAGTGTAAAGCAATATATTCCAATAAAGAGCTTAAAAAATAAATAAAGTAAAATAAAGAAAAAATAAACAAGAACTGCTCTCTTAATCAGACATCCCTAGCTACTGTTCCATTTCTCTGAAGCACTTTAAAGAAAATCCTTTAAAATGTAACCATACTAGCTGTTTTACAATCTCTTATTTTCTCTTGCCTAAACAACCATCGGATTTCTATTCCCATTCTTCTATTGTCTTATATTGGTCACTAAAGATTCCATGCTATTAATTCAACGGTCAGTACCCCACTGTAAACTTACTCGATCTCTCAAGAGAACTTGGCACAGGTGAGTACTCCCTTTTTCTAGACCTCTTTGCACCCCACTTTTGGATTTTCTCCTGCCTCTCTTGAATCTCCTGTCTGTCTCCATTGCTGAACCTGCCTCCTCTTGATGATTTCCAAATGTTAGAGTCCTCCAGGAGTCAGTCTTCTGTCCTCTTTTCTCTACCTACACTTATTTTCTGAATAATCCTATCTAATCATATGTTTTTCAGTATCACCTAATAGTATCTACATTGTATCTCTAGCCCAAACTCTTCACTCAGCATTCAATTTGCATACATAACTGTGTATGTGACATTTTCACTTGAATATCAAATAATCATCTCAAGCACAATATCTATATACACTCTGCTCCCCCAACAGATTTCTCATCTCAGTAATTGGTATATTGTTCAACCAGTTAGATGTACCATAGTTCTTGGAGCCTCACTATCCTTCAGGAAAGTCAATCAGTTGAACATCAGATGTATCTCAAGTCCAACCACTTCTCAACATCTTCATGACATCATTTTGAACCATCATTATTCCTGCAGTGAATGCCACTACAATGCCATTCTACCTGGTCTGGACTCCTGACATCTATAACTCATTCTCCATAGAGAAATCAGAGCTGTCCTTTAAAAATATGTCAGGTGACATAACTTCCCCATTCAAGACTCTCCAATGGCATTTCACCACACTGACAAGATAATCCAAAGTTCTTACCATGTTCTGCAGGGTCCTACATGGCCTACCTCTGGCTACCATTTTAGTGTCATGTCTTATCACTGATCTCTTACTCATTTAACTTCAACTCCATGGCACTCTTGCACTTTCTCATATAGGCTGAGACTATGTCTACCTTAGGCTTTGCCTTTGCTATTTCACCTACCTGGAATGTTCTTTCACTTGATCTTTGCATGGCTTGCCTCTGTGTCCAATTTAAGTCTCTGCCCAAATGTCATTTCAACAGTGAGACCTTTACTAATTATTCCACTTGAAATAGCACACCTTTATCCTGTTTTTCTCTTCTTACAGCACCTATCACCAACTGCTATCTTAGAATGCATTAAGTATTATGATACTGGGAAACTCCTATGAAGATGGACATTGGAATCTAGAGCTCATATGAGAGCTTATCCAATTACCCTTATGCAGTTAGCTATAACCTAGTAAGACTGACTGTAAGAGGCAAAGAACTAGCATTAAACTCAGAACCCTAAAACTGAGAGGAGGAAATGTGGGATATAGACCCAGTTGCTAGTGCTAAAGACTCCAGTGCTACAGCAACAATGGTGTATTGAAGTAGAAAGGCAGCATTTGTGTAGCAAAGAGGTTATCAAGCATTCTAAAATGTCTAAACACCAAGGAATAACCAAAGTTGCTATGTATCTTCAATCATTAGATTGCTGTGCTAACTCTCTTTAACTGTCTTGGGTCTACTTATCTGTTTTATTTCCTATCTATTTCCTATTTCCAACACTACTCCTACTTTTTGGCTAGGATTTAATATTTTTCTTTGGGCTTGACCCACCCAAAGCCAGAAGAGGACCTAGGTTAATAGATAAAGTTTAATGAACCACCACATAAAGCTAAGTTAAGGAGTAATGAATTTTCCACTATCTTTCCCATTGTCTCTACCATCAGACTGTCATGGCTTTAAAAATATGTTTACACACTCATTTCATGAGTCATTTTATTATAAATTATTTGTTTCCATCTTCTCCATTAACTTATAAACTCAACATTAGTAACCTCCCAAAGCTTGCCACCTTGGCTGGCTTATACATCTGATTTTGTTTTTAATTGAATACTATTCCAGATATCCTGACTATGTGATTATCAACTCTTACCGGGCATCCAGGTAGGTTTTCAGGGGAAAAAATTATACATCCAATTAATGTTAGGTTTCGCCAGCTGCATCAGAGAGATTTTAGTCAGATTTCACCATGCCAATTATTTTAATAGAGGGATTTTGATGCAAAAAATGTTAATCAGGTATCAGAGAGCTCAAAAGGCAGGCTGGAACACCAAGGTATCACAGAGATGTGAATTACAGGCAACAACGAGCACTCCATGGACTGGGAAACAAAGGGAAGGGATTGAAATTATTAAAAAGTAGAAGTTTAGATGAAAGGGCAAACAGAGCTGGGACTCAGTACATGAGGAGAGTCACTGGTACTAGGAGATGAGGCTTGTTCTGTGAATACTGGAAAAACTGCAAATCAGAGTCATGAGACTACTGACTGCTGCAAACCTCAAGAAACTGGACTCATCTTGATGTGAATAGGAACCAACAGAAAGGAGCAAGCCCCTTCTCTTTACTCCAGCCTTCTAGTCTCCATCTAGGAATTTATTATATTTATGTAATTATTTATTATTTGTCTTCTTCATAAGCCTTTGAGCTGCATCACTCCTTGGTCCACCATTAAATCTTTAAGTCTGGCACACAATAAGGATGAATTTACAAATAAATGAATAAGACCCATTCATTTAACCAAACTTCCTGGGAATTGGAGAACTGGTTGGATAGGAAGAAAAGACTTCATCAAAGACTGTAAAAGTTTTAGAATAAATATCTCAGTGATTTTCCCAATGAAGCATTTATCATTATGGGCAGGTAAATATTGTAATAATTTTATTATGGCAGATGGATAGATTGCTTTTCAATCTAAAAGTTGTTTCCACATTTTCTCAATTTTGTTTGAAGTCCTCTGGTGAGCACAAAACTAGACTTTTTAAAAATTAAAATTCCATGGAATCAAAGCATATTTTTGTGTGCATAATATATTTTGAGTACTTTCCTTCTAAGATTTATAAATTCTGTGAGTGTTTGCTTTAGGGTAATCTTCCCCTGTTGTTGATGGCAGTCGAGGAGAATACAGGTTAGACCTCTTGGCTTATTTGTAACACTTCAATGTTAAAATTTCATCAGAGCTTTCTAACTCTGCCTCTCAAAGGAACTCTACTTTTTAACTCCTTATCACACCTTTACATCTATATCTTAATTGTTAACATTCTAAAATCAGACGGGATCCAAAGAGAACAGCATTTCCTCCCTTCTTTCATTGAACATTAGTTTATAGGAAAGGATATGCTGGTCCCAAAGACAGGACCAGGGACAGAATCAAAGGATGCCAGTTAGTGAATCATTTCCACAGGAAGAAGTAGCCTAACGTAACATGCACATTGTGTCTTATTATCTCTCACCTTCTCCCTTTAAGCCTAATTATACAAAAGAAAAAGGAAATGTTTGAGGCCAAGTAACACAATGCAACTGGAAAAAGTCTGATTCAGAGATCATCTAAATATATAACACAGGAGGATATTGATAAAGTTCAAAATAATGGAAGGAAAAGATGATTTAAAACTACATGACGCACTTTTAAAAAATATAGTTGGTCAGATTTCCAAATGACCCACATTACTTCTACTTCCCTGTTTTTCCCAAAGGCCAGTTTCCTTGAATAAATCAATTCCACGTGATAAGCTTTAAAAAGGAGACCTGTGATCTATACAGAAGCATTAAACATAATTTGAAATTTAAATAGTGTTCCAAAGAAATTGTAGTGCATTAGATTGTGTTCAACATTTACTGCTATTATTTAGTCCATTTACATATGGCATTAAAGGACAGTTAAACCATTAAATTACATGACTTTCCCAAAATTGCTCTTCAATTATGATAAAATTAAGCTTTTGTGTCCTATTTGTAAACATGGATAAGTAGCCAATACATTGCAGATACCATTGTACTATAACCGAGTTTAATTTTCAATAGTTTCCTCAGGGCTTTGGTCATTTACTGATATTGGCCAATAAATTTGTGTGTTTGTGTGCATGTCTGTAAGCTGTGTTGAAATTACCTCTAAGAAAGAGAGAAACCATATAACTCCTTGAAAAATGCAAGGCATAGAATAGTACTTAACAGCTGTGCAAAATACAAATAGTTTTGAGAAAATCAAAATTTAAAATTAACCCCCAAGGAAAATGTAGGAAGGAATTCTCAGAAAACAGTACTGGTTTCCCCTAGATAAGTGCTTTGTTTTGTTTTTTACATTAAAGAATTTATAACATAAAATATCTTAATTCTTAGTGATTTATGAAGACTTTTTAGACCATCTTTAAACTTCAGAAAACTTGGAATCATTGTTCCAGGACAATGTTGTATGATGAGAAGACAGAATTTTATGCAATTGCTCCAAGATGACTGCTTGGCTGGTAGGTCTGCCTGGTTATGCTGTATGGATCCACTAGGATAAAAAGTAAGTCTCCACTCCACTCAGGCTATAATCTCTTAACTCCAAATGTCTTTCTTGACCAGTTAAAAAACCCCAAAAGTAAATAAGATCAATAAAAATAAAATCAAATTGTAACTTGTAATATTTACTAAGGTGGGTAAATCCAAGAGAAAACAATTAATGTGAATCATGCAAAATTTGTAAAGTGACTTCTTTCATTCTTTTGATTTAGTTAGTTTACTTCCACAGCTACATACCACACAGCAGAGTGTTGGCAACATTCCGGTGAGGTTGCGAAGAGTGTATAGCCAATTGGGAGCACGCGGGCCAAAAAGCGTGCCTTGTGTTCATTTAGGAATCCTGAGGTAATCCTGGCTAAAGCAAGTTTGTGGCTTAGTGTAGACAAAAAAAGATGATGGACTGGGTTCTGTGATTATTACCAGTGAGACAATAGTGCATTTTACTTTATGGCTGTCATCTGTGGGATTTGAACCAAGAGCTCTGGCCCACATGGAAACGTGCATCTGGTCTGTCCAACAAAGGCCTGTTCATTCCTCCCATGGAGAGGCTGGCAAAGGGGAGAGAGCCCCTCCATCGAAGATTTGGACACTGCCATCAACACCTGTTTCCAGTTGAAACCTGCTGAACCAGTTTATGTTTGCAAAACTAATTGAGAAAGTAAAGACCTCCTGCAGCAGATTAAGAAACAGAGCCTGCCTGTCCTGCCTAAAGGGAAGTTGGGTACTGTACCTTATGAAAATGCCATTTAAAAGGAGGAAAAGTCATCTGCCACGGTGGCAGTCAGACGCTTACAGCCAAAATTCCATCAGTGCCCCAAAGTGCAGTCTGTCCCCTGACCAGAAGGGGGACAAGATCTTGCTGATGGGATGGCCACCCCAGTATGGCACAAGGATGTCAAACTACAGAAAAATAAAGGAAACACAGGCTCTCAGTCACGGTGCCAATCTTAATGGGAGGGCAGAGCTGCTTCTATCTGATGGTAAAATACATAAAGGCACAGACGTTTAACAAAAGTGGTGACAAAATGTCCAGACGGACAATTGGATCGCTGATCTCATCAGGCAGCTCTCCACTCTCTTCTGACTTTAGATATGAGTTAAAGATCTTTGTTTCTCCCTCCTCCTTGTCTGATTTGGGGAAAGATTTCCCCACTGCTGGCCCTCCATTATTTTGACTGACAATCCAAATTGTGTCTACATGCAAAATCAATTCTACTATAGTCTTTGGATTAACTAACAACATCCCTTTTATCCAGCTAATGACAGTTGCTGTACTAACCATGATAAAAGCCATCAATATAGAGTGAGAGGTAATCTAGATTGTAGTTTTGAGCCAACCGAGTTTTAATGCTTTCTATTAGATGGAACAACTAATTTTATCTTGTAATTTGAGAGAGTACAGCAAATGCAGTGGTTCCCTACTTCCCTGCAGGTTGGATTCATAGGAGATCTTTGAAAAAGAGCTGATGCCTGGCTCCATACTTGAACAGTTGGATTTAATTGATGTGGGCTGTGATCTGTAAAAAACTCCCTAAGCAATTTTAATATGTGGCTAAGTGTGGGAACAATCATCGTACTGACTAAGCAATGAACTCTATAGCTCTCCAGGTTCAAAGCTCAGCTTCTCCATTTGTTAAGCGCGTGACTTGGAACAATTACGTCACTAACTAATAGCAATGACCTCAGTTATATGATGTTTTAATACGAAAACAAAGTGCCTAGTATATAGTAAGTGCTCAATCGATGTTAATTTAAAAGTGAATCACTTCTGAGAAGCCTATTTAAGTCCCAGCCCAAATAAAAGAAGCCTGTTTATGTGATTCCCTTATGAATTTCTTAGACTAATTTCATTTATTCAAAATGTGTTTACTAAATAATTTGCATTTACTTTTTGTGGCTGCCATAACAAATTACCACAAGCTTACTGATTTTGGACAGCACAATTTTATTATCCTAGAGTTTTGTAGGTCAGAATTTCAAAGCAGATTTCACTGGGCTAAAACCAAGGTGCTGGCAGGGCTATGTTTCTTTCTGGAGTCTCTAGGGGAGAATCTGTTTCCTTGCTTTTTACAGTTTGTAGCGAGGCCTCCCACACTCCTTGGCTTCTGACCCCACTCCTGCATCTTCAGAGCCAGCAATGTTGCATCTCTCTGACCCTTTTTCCATAGTCACATCTCCTGCTGACTGAATCCATCTGGAAATGGTTCTCTGATTTTAAAGCCGGGTGTGATTAGATTGAGTCCACACGGATAATACAGGCTAATCTCTCCATCAAGGTCTGTAGCCTCAATCACATCTCTTAAGTTCTTTTTGCCACGTGAGCTAACAGATTCATAGGTTCCAGGAATTAGGGTGTGAACCTCTTTGGGGAACCATTATTCTTACTACCACAGAATTACTGTGGCCTTGTATCATGCTCTTTTTAAGTGTTCTCTTGGATGAATAAAATTCCTTCACTTCTTAAAATCTAGAGTAAACTTCTTGCTTTTCAAAGTACACTTCCTTTCATGCCTTGTAGGAATTATTATAAAATTTAACCAATTATGTCCACCTATGTCCTCTAATAATTCATGAATGTAGCAAGCAGTTAACCAAATCAACCCCAGGAAGAGATAATAGCGATTCTGTGCTAACTTTTTAAATTTTTCTGTTGTTTCATCTTAGGATTTAGATACAAATCTTTTACCCAATTTCCCTTAGAACTTTAGTAGGTTTTTCAAAAGTTGTTAGAGCCCCTTCCTATTCTAATAGCACTTTACCCCTGCAGACTGCAAACACCATACCAAGCTCTCACCTAAAAGCTACTTGAACAAAAATAAGTAATGAGATCCCACCAGAGCTGATCATGTTTCCTGACACTATTCACACTCCTCTGGATAACCTATCATTTCTCTGCAGCACTAATTGACCCTGAAAATCCTGGGCAAGTTCCCAGAAACCTGTGAGCTGGCCCCACACATTTCATCCCAGGGAGAGAGTGTTATGACCTGGAAAGGTTTATCTGAGCAAATGTCCTCCTTCCAGCCAAAGCCTCACCTTGAAAATACACACATTAAGTTTTCAACTTGGCACTGCTGCCTGCCAATACAGCTCAGAAAGACTAGCTGGAACACACCATCAAGTTCAAGGGAGTCACATACTTATATCCACAGCCTTTATCTAATGCAGCTGTGACTCATCAGAATGTCTCACAGTCCCCTATCTCCTTCCCCCTACCCCCCCACTGCCTTGCTTCTCTCCTTTTCCGTCTGCAAAGTGATTGATAACAGTCCATCTTTCCCCCACTCTTGGAGGTGAATACTGGGGAGTCAGGGCCCATATAGTCTTATCACGGTAAAGGGATCACTGGTAGATAAGGTGAGGTAGGTACAGCAGAGCCAGATGATGGAAAGCTGTGGATGCTGGGCTGAGGGATTTGAGTTTGATTCATTAAATGATAGGGAGGCATCATGGACATTAGAGGAGTGACATGAAGATAGTGATATTTTCAAAAGAACAATCTGACAGTGCCATGTGTGATGACTTAGAAGCAGGGAGAAAATAGAAGAGAAGCCAGTTAGGAGACTATCACACAAACCAAGTCCAAGCTGATAAGAGCCTGCAGTAGTATGATGAGATGCATCAAGCAGGAGCTAGAATAAATCCAAGAGACTTCAAGAAAGGAGAATCTATTGAGCTTAGTGACTAATGTTATACAGGTGATCAATTTGAGAGAAACTTCCAGAATGGCTCTAAAATGTCAAACTAAGGTCATAGAAAAATGGTGGTAGTGCTGACACAGGTAAGGGGATTGGGAAGGACATTTGGTCTGGAAGTATGGATTGAATTAACAGTCATTAACCTGTTTGTGTTACTCCTTGATTAAAATCCATCAATAGCTTCTCATTGAAGTTGGTTTAAATTCTGAAAGCTTAACATCACCCGCAAGACTCTGCTTTAAGTCTCTATAATTTTCTCTCTCACAATTCTTCTGATAGTAAGTATCTCTCAGTACTTTGCAGGGATCAAATTAGAGTGGGACCCATGTCTAGCCAAACACAGAACTCCAATATTGTGATTATTCCAAGGAATGTGGGGTATCATACATGGATGCCAGTTTAAAAAAAAAAAAAAAAGTGGAAGAAGCCTCTCCCATTATCTTTGGTATAGGAACAATAAATATGATGTAGCCTTGTGATTTCTAGTAACCAACTTGTCACCAAATGGAGGAATTCTCTCTGAGAAGCAGGCCAAGCAGTGACAAGCAGAACTATAGACAGAGAAACCGGAACCTGAGACCTCATAAAAGTCCCACGATCTAGCCAAGATACACTGTGTCACATCTTAGATTTCCCAGTTGTATGTACCAATTTCCCTTTTTAGCGTACACTTAGGCTTCTGTCACTTTAAATCCAGAGTCCTGACTTTTTCATCACCCCAAGGCTGCTAATCCACATGAAATTCTCTTCTCTATGCTCTTTGCAGAACTAACTCCCACTTGTATTCAGAACTTGGTTGAAATATGATTTTCTCAGAGAGCCACGTCATGAAGCATCAATCCAAATTTGGTCCCTCTTTGCTGTTCTCTCAAATTATCTTATTACTTTTTTTTAACAGTTTTTCCTATAATTTGTAGTGACATACTTGTTTATTTGTTGAAGATCTGTCTTCTTAATATCACCCTACACATTATCCTCTGTGCCATCTAGAAGTCCCACTAGAATGATAATAATGGAATTTTTAAGGCATAACTCCAAATTAAAGAAAATTCAATGAAACATTGTAAGCTAGAAAGCGGATAACCTAGCAATTGACCTAGCAGACCCAAGAAAACTGAATTCTAAGTCTAGGAAAGCCTGAGATGCAGCCTTATCTACACCATAGAAATACGAAAAAACTCAGGAATTCTTGGCATCAGATTTCTGTGAACGTAGAAGGAGACCTAAAACCAATCCACTGAAGAAACAGATGGTCAGAAATCCTCCCCGACCCAGTGCATGGTGTTCCTCCCTCACCCAACAGAAGACTGGATCTTCTCTGAGTAGAATGAAAATTCTCTGGGCTAGAAGACACCAGGCACAGTGTAGAGCTGGGTGCAGGACTAAAGCCAGGTGATTAAGTGCAAGTTTTCAAATTAAATGTTCCAGTAGGCTTCCACCTGGAAAGAAGGATTATGCTACACAGGCAGAAAATTCAGTCCCTCTCTGTGGAATCTGATCAGTGCAGGATAAAATCTACAGACACTGACCTCAGGACTTGTCTAACTTAATGGCCCACCTTGAATCACACCTTGGAAAAGTGCCACCCTCAGACATAGACTTTCCAATCTGATTCTCAGTATCTGCCTTTTAAACAAAAGTAAACATCCAAGGATCACCAGACCTTTAAAACAGGCCTCCAAAATAAAAGATAGATGTCAAACCATGTGGAAATTTTTAAAACTTGGAGAGAACAGACAATACAGAGATAGGAAAACTTTTAAGATAATTATTATTAAAATCCTGAAATAAAAAGAGACAGTGCATTCATGAAAGAAAAACAAGGACTTTAGTGGGGAAAAAAAGAACATTCAGAGACTGAAAGAAAAGTCTTGTAAATTAAAAATAAAACAGTAAAATAAAAAACTCAGTAGATGGATTGGAATAAAATGTGACCAATTTTAGAGAGTTGAGCAAAAGGATAAAAAGACGAAAAGTACAGGAGGAAAAGTATAAAACTTTGAGGACAATTCCACATCCAAAGAATAGGAATTCCAGTAAGAAACAGAGAAAATGGAGAAATTATTCAAAAGAATTTCCCCAAATGAAAATATATCAAGTGTTCAGTATGATAGGTGGACACAGATCCACAGGAAAGCACATCATGATGAAATTCCTTAACACTGGGGATCGTAGGAATGTTCTAAAAGTTTCCAGAGAAAAAGAACTGGATATATACAAAGTATCAAAATTAGAACAGCATAGAACTCTTCAACAGCAACATGGGAGCTAAAGACAATGAAGTGACATCTCCAAAATTCTGAGAGAATGTGGTTCCAACCTAGAACTCTATGGCTGGCCATAAGTGTGAAGACAGAATAGAGACATTTACAGACATGCAGAATCTCAGAAAAGTTTTACTTTCATCTTTTCTCAAGAAGATATATTCTGCCAAAGATGAGATGAACCAAGTAAGAGGGGAACAAAGAGGATCTAGAAAGCAGGTGATAAAACAGAAAAGTAAAGGGACTCTTTAGGACAATAGTGAAGCGAAAGAGATGAATACTGCAGTGGTCTGAAGGTCACCCAGCATGAACTAGAACAGATGCAAAGACTCTGGAAAAGACTTCATAAAAATGGGGTTAGTATCTCACCAAACTGTGGTTGGTATCTCACCAATAATTAAGAAGAGATTTCCTGGGGAAAGATGAGGGGTAAGTTAGCCATAGGTACATGGAAAAATATACAATAAAAAATGGAAATTATTATTATGATTGTTATTAATCTTAGAAAAAAATTAAAAGTTGCAGAAGGGAAGATACTAAAAACAAAAATTTCTAACACATCTTTAGTGTTTGTACAACATGCATTGTTCTAACCCTTTTTATATTTATTAATTTATTAACTATTAATTATCACAACAACCCAATGTTATAGGCACTATGATTACCTCATTCTACAGTTGAAGAAATTGAGACACAGATACTAAGGAGTTTACTCAAGTTTACCCTAATGGTAAGTTCTGTCGTTGGGATTTGAATCCAGGCAGTTGGACTCTAGATGCTGTTCTCTTAATTATGCCTCTCAGAATAACCAGAGGACATTATATTTCTCCACTGTAAGTAGCATTTTCAGAGTCAAATATAAACAGTGATTATTCATTTATCCCAAATTATAAGATCAGCACTTTGGAAGACTAAGAAAAGTGTATAGTTATGATGTGGTATATGGGAAAGGAAGCTCAATCTTCAGCATCTATTTTGGAAGTCAATAACTAACACCTTTAAAAAATAGAAAGAAATAGAAAAATAGGCATCATTTTTAAAGATTTAGAGGTAAGCTCCCCCCTCCCTGCAATCAATTAGAAGAATTGAATGCAGTTTCTACAAGTAGGAAATGGTCAAGTATGGGGGATTTCCTTTTGGGAACTAATTCTATCAAGCATTGTAGAAATATTTTACCCTTTAAACTGTGAGCTTGTGTAACTTTAATAGTTTTAAAGCCACTGTTAAGGGTTTAAGTATCACTAAATTGTATTTAAAGCTGTGAGTATGGGTGACCTCTCAGCATGAGCAGAGAGGAAAAGTCACAAGGACAGAATGCTTAAAGGCTTACATAGCTCAAAACAGGAGGCCAGAGGAACCAAAGTGAGCAGAGACAAGAAAACACTAAAGAGAATAGTCAGAGGGCTCAAAGGAGTCCAGCGACCTAGACAGCAAAGGTGGAGAGAGCATTGGGAAGGAGGGAGTCATCCGCAGAAACAAAAAGAGGGGAAAGACAGTGAGCACAGCAACTGAGCCAAAACTGCATTTCAGTTGGGGAAATGGTTGGGGAGCAAAGAGTTTGGGGGGGATTGCGGGAGGAGCAGTTGATAGGGCATCAGAGGAGCGAGTCTAGACCGTAGCTGTCAGTGTAGTGGTGAATCCTAAAGAGGTCATTTCCTTTGGTATAGGAGCTCCCTACCTCAAGAGCTGCCCGGCTGATTTGATTTTTTCCCTAAAGTATGCTGCCGGCAGAGCAGCCGCCTCATCAGAAACTGGTAAGGAATGACAGGAAATCATTACTGGCAAGGAGCTTGTTGACATGAGGAAAATGACATGGTTAGTTTCTGGTGGTGGCGGCAGCGTGCCATTTTTAGCAATGCCAAAGCAAAGAAATCATAATATCTAGAAAAGAATATTTCTATGCCCGCCATATAAATTCTAGCCAGATGTTGCCCCGAGGAAAGTGAGCTCCTTTGGCTTTGATGACAAGTACAGAAGAGCAAAGGCCTCCTTCCCACTCTTGAAGAGCCCCCAGTTGTTGGTTACATGAATCAGGAGACAAGCTTTGGGGCAGGATCTCAGCTAGCCCAGCATTAGACCTGAAGATAAGTGAGAGGTCACCATTTAATTTCAAGAAAAGCACCAAGTACATGCTAAAGAAGAGAGAAACCACCTGGCAGCACTGAAGTGGAGCTTCTGGAATGCGGTTGTGTTCCAGGGGCAGGCAGGTGAGACCATGCTCAGTGCTCCAACAAATTAGGCATGTGTCAGGGGGAGATGAACGCATCCTCCTCCCACAACTACAGGAGGTTTCCTGTCCTTTTCAGCTACCAATCCTGTGGCCCTTCAGTTACTGGCATGGGGGTATCTTCAGATTATGCCACTCTGAAATGTTTTAGTCACACGTGAGAGTGCTGTTTTCTTCAAGTGGAGGATGTCAGAAAAGTGTACGTTGGCTTCTCGATGTCCATTGATATGTAAGATTCAATTATTCATTGAAGCTTCAGGTTCCTTCCTTTTACTGAGGCACAGTTCCAGAGAATATTGGTTCTTTAAATACACATATTCTACATGCAGATAAGCGATTACCAAGGTTCATGTAAAATTAGCATTGCTCATGAGAGCTACACTCAAGTGCAAAATATTTTGGATGAATCATGTATCCATTCTTTCTGTATTTTTATACCACTCAGAGGCAAAGCCAACACACTCTCTCTCTCTCTCTTTCACATGCACACACACAGACACACACGCATGCGAACACTTATGTGGGATTGAGGCTAGCATAAAACCCACACATAAATTACTCAGTTCAATTCTCACCATCCTACAGCCTCAGTACCTAGAGAGGGACAGTAAATAAGCAAAAGGAGGGAAGGGGTAGGTGTGGGGAGGTGGTCAGACTCCCAGGGATATCCTGGAGGAAGGATCAAGGACCACTTGCCTGCTCACCACCCCCACACACCCTGGCCTGCCTTCCATGCTGCTCCAGAGCAAAGAAAATAGGAGCCTGTCTGTCTGCTCTAGCACATGCTAGACTGTAGGTGACTCCAAGGGAACAGCATGCAGTGATCAAAAAAAAGAGATGCTAGGCTAGGGAGTGGACAGCCCTGGGTCTCTCCTCACCGATGTCTCACCCTACTTGCACCTCTGAAAAAAAGAGCTACTGGTAAACAAGAGAATATCTGTCCTGTGGAAGACCATGTCTGAGTGATGCCAACTCTGGGCTTGAGCTCACTCTCAATGAGGCAGAAAAGAGTCTGTGCTATAAGTGTAAGAGGCACAGTAGTGAAGTGAAACATGTGGGCAGTGGGCCCAACCTGTTTAGTCTAAATCCCATGTCTGGTTTAGCAGCTGTGTGACTTTAGGCAAGTTATTTAACCTCTCTGTGCCTCTGCTGCCTCAACTCTAAAATGGAGTGAATGATAATATTTATTTCATAAGGTTATTTTGTCAGAATTCAACAAGTTAATTCATTTAACACAAGCTCCTTAAATGTTAGCTATTATTTTGTGTGTTAATAAGGTCCCCGGACTCCAAACAGCCTTTCCCATCAACTTTTTATGTACCTAAAATTCTACCTTTGGAAAAATTATTCTTTGGACAGAGAATTTAGGGTCCAGAAGAGTCTCTAGCCTTATTAAATGCAAAAACTTCCGATATTGCCAAAAAATCACCTCTGAATCTCACATGTATAGGATAGTTGTTCTAATTTCTTCCATGGTCACACCCAAGAGCAAGGTCCCATTAAAAAACCTCCCTATATTTTTTGCCTTTTCCTTTCACTTGCCTCCAACCACAGTTTGTCTTAAAGGACTCCTGATGCTCCTTGGTGACATGAGTTTCATTCAGCCTCCCCAATCTACCTTCCTACATTCAGGGTCAGGAAAAGCTGGCATTTTCTACAACTAGACTGGCACTCCTACAGTTTTTCTCATAACACTTGTCCAGTCTGTCTTAATCCCTCTGATTCACTTTCCCCCAGTACCTGCTGTATATCTATCTGCAACAATTCCTCTCACATCTCAAATCCACCACATCTAAAGCATAGTTTCTAGGTATTGCACATTTCACAGACTAGCCACTTAGAACTAACTTTGGCTGATTCTTGCAATCTTGCTTGAATACATGCAGTCACTAAAGTGTTTGTGTTCTGAAATGACTTTGCTTCAGTGTTCTTCACACTGTGTTGCTGTAAGCACTCCTGCCCTAGAAGAGCCTTCTTCCCTGGTGCCTCTCAGCCATTACATCTCGTAGCCCTCTGCTCAGGAGACTCCTCTCCACATGGTGCCCTGGGAAGCTGCTTCTCATCACTTCCATCTCAGTTCTCAGTTTGCCATCACTAGCTAGCTCTTCCTGGGCTGATCAGGCAGTTATATCCTCCCTCCTTTGTGTGTGTTTGACACCGGTATGTACCTCTGTTTCTACATGTGCCATCTGCCCCACTAGGCTGTAGGGTCACAACCATATTTCTCTTGCATAGGTGCCCACACCATTTCAGGTACTCTGACAAATTCAGAACCCCACTCCAAAATCACTGAATGAAAATACCTGTGGTTAGGACCTAAGAAAACAAACTCCAAACACGTGCCAGGGATGATTCTTCTGTGCGTGATACTATGAGAATGGTGATCCCTTATGGGTCACAGAGACCCACCATAAGGCTTCAGACAGAGAAACTGGACAAAAACCAATGAGCTAATAAAGGCAATGGATGTATAACAACGCATCCTTCTTGCATTTTGGAGTTTCAGAATTTATTTAAAGTAAATTAGAACACTAAGCAGCCATTAAAAATAATGTGTGGAGTATTTTTTTATATCGAACTATGTTCATGCAAGAAAAGAATAAATGCATATTCAGGTTGTAAAACTTTATATATATATACATAGAGAGAGAGAGAGAGAGAGAGCGCTTTAGATAAATAGATATAATCTCATTTTTGTAAGAAAAGTAAGCTTTTATATACGTGTGCAGAGAAAAATGTTCTGAAGAATGAACTTCAATATGTTAGTGATGGTTATTGCTAGGCAGTGGGAGCTTGTGCAGTTTTGGAGGAGATTTTCTGATTTTCCTAAATGAATATGCATGTTATGTTTAATTTTTTAAAAGCAGTATAACTTCCTTTTCTTTAAGGCAAATAGCCAGAAACAAACTGGAATGCTAATTGAGTGACCTGAAGCTGAGAGAACAAGGAAGCTCTGACCCCAGGATAGGTGGTGGTGACAGAGCCCAGACTCTCCGCAGGGTGCTGTCCCTCGGGCTGGACTGGGCTCCCTTCTAGCAGCAGGGCCTGCAGGGAGAGAGAGCCTGAGGCAAGGTCTGCCCAGCCCGAGTCAGAGACCCTGCTGTGAGGACCTGAACACAGAGGAGAGGAAATAAAGCCCAGGCAGGCCGCCCTCACCAGAGGTCTGTCACTGGCCAGATGGTTCTAGGTATTTTCACCATGAACTTCTTGCTTTCAACGTCTTTGCCACAAGCATTTATGCCGCATAACTAACTGGCTGTAAGGCAATTTTTCTGTAAAAGATAAAATAACAAAAAATTAAGGAGGAACATAAAAAAGGCCATAATGAAACATGAGAAACAAATAACAAAATTTAAAGCGTTTTATTGTGAAATACAAAATATTTGAATACATTTAAATTATGTGGAGATTCAATGTTGCCTATAGCCTATATAACTGATTTTACTTTCTGGGTTGTACCTAACACTTGTCTTCCAAGTCTTTCATTTATAGTGTTTTAACTTTTTTTTTTTTTTTTGGTTGCTGGTTGAGTCCTATCCTTGTTCACTTTTTCCTTTTTCACTAAAATTTCTTCCTTCATTAAGAGAGGTATCAGTATCCAAATACTAGGATGCATTTGTAACCGAGCTTTGTATTGCATTGCGAAAGCCTCTGCACTGTTCTTTGCTCTCAGCATATTGTCACATGTCCAATGATAGACAGATGTTCTGAGGTTCTATGGAAAATGCGGGTGCAACTCTGCAGCTTCCAGGCCCTCAGCCCTCAGCTTCTTTCTCCTCCAATGTAGTGGGTTTCAAAATAAGAAACTTACTGTTGGGGCAAATTGTCGCCATCTATCACGACTTTTGTATATTATGTCAGACCAAACTGTCAATCAGTCATTTCATCTTTTATGGCAAAATTGCCTTACAGAAAATTAGTTATGCTGTGAAAATGTTTGTGGCAATAATGCTTGTGGCAAAGATGTCTACAGCACAGATACTTACAGTAAAAATACCAGACATGGGGCCAGATTCAGAGCGTGCTCTGTGACCACCAGAATTTTGCCTAGATGCAGTCATCCTCCCCTCATAGTGTGGAAGGTTCTAGAAATCAAAGCTGAGTAGGTCTCTGGATCTGCTGTGGCCACTGTGGGGCCAGCTCAGACTCTCACCTGGCCAGACTCCTGTGTGTACTTGCCCCTGAAGTCCACTGCTGCGAAGGCTAGACCAGTCTTATTGCAGCACTATCTGCAACAGCCTGAACATGGAAACAACCTAAATGTCCATCAACAGATGAATGGATGAAGAAGATGTGGTATATATATACAATGGAAAATTGCTCAGCCATTAAAAGGAACAAAATTGGGTCATTTATAGAGACATGAATGGACCTAGAGAGTGTCATACAGAGTGAAGTAAGTCAGAAAGAAGAACAAATATTATATATCAACACATATATGTGGCATCTACAAAAATGGTATAGATTATCTTATTTGCAAAGCAGAAATAGAGACACAGATATAGAGGACAAATGTATGGATACCAAGGGGCTGGGGGGGGGGGGGTGGGAGGAACTGGGAGATTGGGATTGACATATACACTATTGATACTATGCATAAAACAGACAACTAATGAGAACATACATATAGCTGATTCATTTTGCTTTACAGTAGAAACTAACGCAACATTGTAAAGCAACTATACTCCAATAAAAATTAAAAAAATAAATAGAATTCAGAGCTGAGCAAGTCAGGGTGCCATATAATCCATGTGGAGACTCAGGGACCAGTGTTATAGAAAAGATTTCAAATGTATTAAGCTACACTCAAAGGAGCCCAAATCATTTCCCAAATCTGAGATCCTTTAAATTATTGCGTTCTATTTGTGAAACAATCACATGCCATCCCACAACTGTAAAATTGTATTTTTCTACATCTTGTTTCTAACGTTAACATAATTGAAGGAGTGGTCTCAGGCCCAGTGTGTGGAATCTGTGCTCCGTATTCTACACCCCAGACTATACTATCATCCTGTGCCGTGCAGTTGTTTAGTGAATGTCATTATGAATAAATAATGATATATGGGATGCTACTCTTTTACATAAAATCACATGTATAATGCAGCTGATACTGGGGACGGAAAAAAATTTCGCTGGTCCTATATCATAGCCTGTAAACCATGAACATTGAATTAACCCAATAAAAGTGACAATTCTGACCCTGGGCTATACCTATTACTCTAAGGGTACAGCTTGCAAACCAACTCAAATTGTTCTCAATGTGGTACTTTACTGAAATACTTATCATCTGGAAACCGTATGTAGTGTATATTCTTAATAAATAATAACACATTTTATTTTGGTTTACTGAAAATTAACAGGGCATTTGGAAAATTGCTGTTATTGTGGGAGCCTGTTTCACATTTGCCTTGGCAGTACAATAACTATCTAAGTGGAAAACAGGAGAGCCAGTGGCTGTTAAGAGTGGGTTTTTTTCCCTCTGCTGTTGGTATTCAGAGCAGCCAGGCAGCTGGTAACATTAATGACATGCCATATACTCGGAAGAGATGAAAGAAGTCCAGCAAAGTTGTAATGGGCTTAACCATATGAAACTGTGTTTCTGGGTTGATTAGTTTTGCATTCAGACAGGATAAATCCGCTTCTTTGCAACTATGTTCCAATCTGCAGTCCAAATGGTCTGCAAAGCTTCAAGGCTCTTTAATGACTGTCTAAGACAGCTTTGTGAGCAAGCTGAGCAGGAGGGCAAAAAGCAGTGAGCTCTGTGGGCTATCCCTATGACAAGTCGCTCTCGAGTTGTGTACCATTCTCTACAGTCCCAATCCCTCTCCACCCCAAGTTTCAGAAGCATCCCCTGTAAGGCTCTCCGGCCTCCTAACACAACAATTAAAGGATCACCCCCAAGATGACGAGTTTTCGTTGGAGAAAATACGCATGCACAGTGAGAGAGCAAAAATGATGGGATTCGGCAAGGAGGGGAGAGCTGGGACTAAGAAGACCAACAAAAGCTGCAGTTTTTCCATGGTCTCATGTGGCGATTTTTGTTCTTTCCCTTGCCAGTCCTACAAGGTAATAGCTGTAGGTAAGGAGGGGCTCTGCTACAAGCTGCCAACGGGTTTTACAGTCCCTCAGCCCTGCTTCAACCTTACCGGCCCTCCTGCCCCCTGCGCAGCCTGTTTGCCTCCCCTCCCCCTTGCTATGTTGAAATGTTGCAATTTTTTTTTCATGGTAAGAGAGAAATACTTCCAAGCAAATTTCTTTGTTTCTGTTGACCTTTGTTACCTATGTTAATGAAAATATATACATTTTGGTTCATTCTGTTCAACTCTCTGGGTATTTGGGTGGCTGGATCGAACTGGTACACAGAAACCATGTGATTATTCTTATCTAACGATGCATTTTATATTTCCTGGATTTAGAAAAATTGGCTTTTTCTTCCTAATCCCCCCTTTTTCCACATGGCTGATTCTTGAACATTAATGGTTCTGCCATCTATTCAGACACCCAGGTTGGAAACCAAAGTGATCTCTACCTTCTTGCTCTCGCTTCCTCTCCCGACCACCCCACAATTATGCCTCCAAACTGACCTCAAATGTGTTACCCACCGTGTTGTACCCAGCCCTCATGATTTTTTCCCTGGGTTATTATGACCTTGTAACCAATCTATCTACCTTTAGTCTCTCCCCCTCCAAATCGCTCTTTGGTGCCTCAAGAAATATCTTTGAAAGTTCCAAAATAACATCACATCCCAGGTCTGCTTAAGATCAGTGAGCAGATTCCCATTTTGGCAGGATTGGATCCACATTTGCAAAGTAGCCAAGCAACATGGTTAAACAAGGGCTTCAGAGCTAAGCTGTCTGGCTTCCAGTCTTAGCTGTGCTCATTACTAACTGGGTGACTTGAGATGCACCTCACTTTCTCCTTGTATAAAATGGGATAAAGACAGTAGCGATCTCATAGTGTTGTGAGGACTAAGTAAGTTAATACTAGTCAGTGGCATAGAGTAGTGACCATAGTGAAGACTGTACACCTTTGCTTCATAAGTAAAATAATGCCCCCGCATAAGGCGTTGAGGTCCTTCCCTGTTCAGTTTTCTATTTTTTTCTGCCTCACCTTCCATCACTCCTGACCACACCCTTCACCAACCGGGCCACTTGCCACATATTTTTGCACATGCTCTTTCTTCACCTTTAAATATCCTTCTCATCTGTCTCTCTATTTGGGAAAATTCTACTCAACCATTATTTTATTACTCATAATTTTATACTAGTGTGTATCCCATTGTTATATAATTTAATGTCTTCAAGAAGCTTAAGTGTTTAAAATCTGTGAGTTTCAATGAGGTATCACCTCACACTGGTCAGAATGGCCATCATCAAAAAATCTAGAAACAACAAATGCTGGAGAGGGTGTGGAGAAAAGGGAACCCTCCTGCACTGTTGGTGGGAATGTAAATTGGTACCGCCACTATGGAAAACAGTATGGAGGTTCCTTAAAACACTAAAAATAGAACTACCATATGACCCAGCAACCCCACTACTGGGCATATACCCTGAGAAAACCATAATCTAAAGAGAAACATGTACCACAATGTTCACTGCAGCACCATTTACTATAGCCAGGACATGGAAGCAACCTAAATGCCCATCAACAGATGAATGGATAAAGAAGATGTGGCACATATACACAATGAAATATTACTCAGCCATAAAAAGGAATGAAATGGAGTTATTTGTAGTGAGGTGGAAGGACCTAGAGTCTGTCATACAGAGCGAAGTAAGACAGAAAGAGCAAAACAAATACCGTATGCTAACTCATATATACGGGATCTAAAAAAAAATGGTACTAATGAACCCAGTGACAGGGCAAGAATAAAGACGCAGATGTAAAGAACGGACTTGAAGACACGGAGTGGGGGGATTGCGAAGTGGAAGCTGAGACCAAGTGAGAGAGTAGCATTAATATATATACACTACCAAATTTAAAATAGATAGCCAGTGGGAAGCTACTGTATAACAAAGGGAGATCAACTCGATGACTGGTGATGACTTAGAGAGGTGGGATAGGGAGGGTGGGAAGGAGTTGCGAGAGGGAGGAGATATGGGGATATATGTATAAATACAGCTGATTCACTTTGTTGTACAACAGAAACTGGCACAAAAGTGTAAAGCAATTATACTCCAATAAAGAGGCTAAAAAAAAAAATCTGTGAGTTTTAAGGACTCCCTTTGCATTCACATCTAATAACACCATATCTAGAATAGCGCATAACAGGTATTTACTAAATATTCAATGAATGGTTGTATTTGGAAAGAAGGAAGGAAAGGAGGGAGGCAGAAAAAGAAAATAAAGAGTTCTTAACAATCTTCTCTGTACCAGGCAAGGTGCTAAAGAGTTTACAGGGATAATTCAGTGCTAACAACAGCCCTATGAGGGGATTCTGTAATTATTCCCATTTTACAGTCAAGAAAAAAAAGAAAAAACTGAGGCACAGAGTAACAACAGCCCTATGAGGGGATTCTGTAATTATTCCCATTTTACAGTCAAGAAAAAAAAGAAAAAACTGAGGCACAGAGTTACGTGACTCTTCCAATAAACTTTTCATGAGTCTGCCTTCCACTGGTTCCAGAAATGATTTTCTGTCTCCCTCCCCCAAACTGTCAGCCAACACAGGCCCAGGGAGAAGTTCCTTATGGTCCCTTGGGGGCAGGGAGGCAGGGTAGCAAGATCACAGGCTGCTGGGTATGAGTGTGAGTCCCAGCTCCAAGTCCCACTAAGACTTCCCTTGAGCAAGTCCCTTAACACCGCTGATGTTCAGTTTCCCTAACTACAAAATATGCATAACGGTGCCCACCTCCCACCTTCTAGAATTGTTGTGAGGATAAAGGAGAGAAAGTACATAAACCTACACTTTCAGTGCTTTACACACGGTAGGGTGCCAATCTGTGGCACTTACAATAAATGTTAGCTAGCCCAACTAGCTTCTTGACTGGGGAAAAAAAGTTAATTATAATTTCCATTCTTGGTGGTTTTAAAGCTGAGCCTTAATATTCTTTTGTAATATACCAGTTCAAACCTTGCTTCAAAGAAAATGTTTTATGAGTGTTTGAAATAAAGGCATTAAGGAATGTTTGGGGGGAAGATGGGAATCTCCTGAAAGTGTATAGAGCAAAGAAAATGTAATCTACCATGCAGGTAGGAGAGAAATTCTGTCACTCATATTACACAAATGAAACAAGTCTCCTTCCAGAATCAAAGCACCAACGACTCAGAGCTCTGGAGTTTCAGCTCAGGAATTGAGAAAAAGCAGCTTGAATGAACTCGATTTTTTTGTATACCTAGGTGTAGAAAGCCAAAAGGAAACCTCGAAACCCAATAGAAGGGTTGGAAGAATTTCATGTTAATCTTAATTTAATTTTAAATACTTAATCAGTTTGTAACTGAAGAAGCCAAGAACTTCAGGAAAAATGAAACTTGGTAAAATTGAACCTTTGTCTGACAGGCTTTCACCTCATCTATTTTTCTTGTGGTCTTTTGACATTTTTGCGGTACGTGATCAAAGACCAGCCCAAGTCTTTTACCCCTGAAGTTTAGAAGCAGTTACAAGAAGCGACTTAATTTATAGCTGTAAAGACCAAGTACATTTTTCACTTGGCATAATTAAAACTAGGTCAGTGAAAGAAAAGAATGAGAGACGGGAGAGGTTGTCTAAATATTACTCTGATAAATGATAAATCCACCTTGAAACAATTCTTCTGCCACTTCTCTCTTTATTTAGCCATGTCCTGCATTTTTGCAGTTAAAGAATACTCAGTTTCTAAGATACCAGGTTTTCCAGCCATCCCCTGTGTTAGTGAGCCAAGTGTTACAGATGGAGCTCAAATGATCCACTGTAATTGACTGTTCTCTACAGTCAAAAGGCAAACTTGTCTCCTGCCTGTACAGTAGACCTCTAGAACATGTTCTGCATTTATTCTCTGAGCAGAGTTCCCACTGATAACCAGGGACGGCCCACTCGTGGAATGCAGGTACAGAACTCTCCATGCTACAGATCAGAGAGGAGAATTCAATCCAAGCCCAGCTGGGCATTCCAGAGAGAGAAAAAGAAATAAGTGAACATAATATCAACAATTGGGGTAAATGCTATGACTCTGCAAGTTCAGGGTTTTCAAATCTTCCAGGAAGTGTATAAAATATTCTTTGATGTGCTATGCAGTGGATGAAGCAAGGCAGAGTAGCAACTAGGGGAATAGGGTCCAGAAAGAAAGAAAGAAAGAAAGAGAGAGAGAGAGAGAGAGAGAGAGAGAGAGAGAGAGAGAGAGAGAGAGAAAGAAAGAAAGAAAGAAAGAAAGAAAGAAAGAAAGAAAGAAAGAAAGAAAGAAAGAGAGAAAGAAAAAAGAAAAAGAAGTCAAGGAAATTAGAGAAACATCTAATTCGGTTCCAGAAAGTCACTCTTAGTAAACTCATAGGGCATTAAGAAGAATGTTTTGTGTGCTTAGCTTGGATTGGCTTAGCTACATGAGGGGAATGAGGAACTAACTGCATAAACTCTACCAAGTGTCTGGCAGCCTGATGTGATTTTTCTTTCCCCCTTGTCCTTCCCACACTCAACCCTGCCTATAGCCACAATTCCAAACTCGAGCCTTTTCTCACATCCTTTGAGCTCCTTTCTGGAGTGAAGAATGACATTCATGCTGAGTGTGACGACTTTACAAAAACATTCAGGCTTCAACATAATTAATCGTCTTCCCATCAACACTTTTGGTCATTGGTGAAACTTGCTCTGAGGTGTGGGCCTGAATCTCTGTCAAAGAAGTGTAATTGCTAACACCTACTGGATGGATGTACCCCCAATGAACCAAATTCTCTAGCAGATCATTTATCAGTTCCAACCATTTCTCGGCTGACAAGTAAAGAAAGACATTTCTAAGTGAATGATTCAGTTATACGTCTTTCAACATGTTGCATCTTGCACAGTCTCTTTTGGTAGGGTTGATGTGGCATTTGATGGCCTTAAAACCGCAAATATATGAAGTAACTTCCTTTGAAATAATGTAGGCACTTTCTTCCTAGTAGACTGCAGAAAGTACAATTATAAAGCATGCCTAGGGGATAGATCCTCCTAGGCATATAAAAAATGACTATTTCTCCACAAAATCACCTCTTTCACGTTCTCCATCCAGCCTTGGGAAACCATGTTTTAGGCTGTAACAATCACTGGAGTCCAAGGGCCTTATTCTTCCTGACTTGCTTACCTACCACTAGAGTTCTTCCATAATATTCTAATTTAATTTCTTTTTCTTGTTTATAATTCTTCTTGAGTTCTTAGAATCAAGTACACATTTCTGAACATGGCCTCATGTTCAGAAATATGGAGCTGTGTGAGTGGACCTATGCCTGTCTCTCTCCATTGCCTGCTGAGCACTGCATGCTGGCCTCATTCCAGGATCTCAGACTAGCCATGGTCTCTCTAGCCATTATGTCCTCACACAGACTGTTGCCACTGCCTAGGCCAGCCTCCCCAATCCCAGCCTCCATCATCTTTGAACTTACAATTGAGATCCAAAAAAATCACTCCGTGCAGACTTTTCCGGACTCCTAAAATAAGTCATATTCCCTCAATGAATTCTCCTCAGTTAACTCTGTTTCTGCTCTCATGACATTCGTTAAACTTAACCTTCTTCCACTTGAAAGAAATCCCTTGAGAACAGGAACTAGGCACGTTGTGTTCAGTGTTGTACCCTTAACACCTAACCTGGACCCTGGCACATAATACATAGGTCCTGTGTTAGTCTACTTGGGCTCCTGTTAACAAACTACTGTAGGCCGGGCGACTTAGTAGAAATGTGTTTCTCACAGTTCTGGAGTCTACAAGCCCAAGATCAAGGTGCTATCAGAGTTGGTGTCTGGTGAGGCGTCTCTCTCTTCCTGGCTTGCAGACAAGTTGCCTTCCTCCTGTCCTCATGTGACCCGCTCTCTGTGTATGCTCAGCATGCGAGAGAAAGCTCTCTGGTGTCTCTTCCTCTCCTTATAAGGACACCTGCCCTAAGGGATTAGGGTTCCATTCCTACGACTTCATTTAACTTTACCTCCCTAAAGGCTCAGTCTCCAAATACAGTCACACACCGGGGGTGAAAGCTTCAACATGCAAATTTGCAGGGGACGGAACTGAGTCCACAACAAACCCTCAATATGTAACTGTTGAGTAAATGGTTAAATGAATGAATCGTCTCTCACTCCAAGGTCTTTTCTTACTGAAGAGATTGTTGGCTCAGGAAGGCGCGAACCGTGTCTCTCTTTTCCCCAGCACTCCCCCTGGCATGGCACATAGCACACCTTCAGTACGCATCTGCTGCACTGACTCTACATTCAGCCTTCAAGGTAAAGGTGTGGATAGAGTATAGAGTGTGTATGAGTGTGCCTGTGTGTGTGTGTGTGTGTGTGTGTGTTTATTAAAAACAAAATGTAATGCAGTGACTTTCTACAATCCTACAGGAGGCTAGTTTTAAGTTTCTAGGCAGAAAGCTTGGGAGTAAACTCCAGCTAAAAATCAATTAAAGAACGGAAGCAAATGAGCAACTTGCAAATTCACTGCTGCTTAATTCCTCTCCTCCTTATGATGACAGCACTTTCTCCGTGAAGTAATTTTCTTTTGATAAAAGGAGACCAGGTTCCCTGACCTCGGAAATAAATGAATGAGTGATTTCTCTGCCTGAGAGTTGACAAACAGCACTTACATCCTGCTCGCCTGATTTCCAGCCATGAGACAAACAGACTCTGGAAATAATCTTTTTTTAGGAGGTGGAGGAACCACAGAATTCCTGTAGAATCAGACCTCCGGATAATTCTTCACTTTGTTTTTCTTCGTGAGGACATCAATGCCCTGTTGTCCATACAAACCTCATACCCACGGCCTCAAACACAGGACTGCCTTGGCCAACAATGCCAGGCTCAACAGCAGAGTGAGTGCCTCACCTCCAGGGGCCCTGCCGCCATAGCCCTCCCACCGTGGCCCTCTCCTCTGTCACCTGCCGTTGTCATCAACAGTCACAATGTTTTCCAGGTCTATGAGAATTCTGCTCAAATTACTGCCTCTGACTCAAGCCTAGTAAGAAGTTAGGCATCATGTGAAGGTATTTCCTTTTACCTAATCTGAATACACTTACTTTTACATTCAGAAAGTGAGTGACAAGTGAACCCATGTGATTCTATCAAATCAACCGAATCTAAAAATTCCATTGGGTTCCATCCTCTACTACCCCACCCCTTCCTTAAACAGGTTCTTTAAATTAAATCAGTTCTCATGGATAGCATTAAGCGAAACTCCCAGTGTGGTTGGTATCAGGCTCAGAATTTTTGGATTCTTTCTGGTGTGTACCTGTGTGGTTTTGCCTTGCTTAGCCTGTTATTTATTTTTCTCCAGAAACTGTGAATCTAAGAATTCCAATTAGCGTATATTTGTAAAATATCTAACTGGATGAAAGGAATACATGAATAGCAATATAAATTGTAAGGACAATGAAAATAACACTTATTAAAGCATTAAAAATTTGTCATGTGACCATTTTTATACAATAATTCCTGAGTGTTTATGAAAGGCATGTGGTATCTGAGATCCACATGATCTGTGTGACTCTTGTTGAAGAGTCAATGAGAGAGCAAGGGTCTAGTTTAGCTTTTGAAGCCTATGCACATTTATAGAAGGAGCTTCATTCCACATACCCCGCACCCCTGAAATATTAACCTTATCAGGACACTGAAGACAGTGTCAGAAGCCTATGATACTGTACTTCATCTCTCTGGCCTTACCTCTGATTTATACTATAGCTGTGGTAGTGTTTTATGAAGATTTCTATGTCAATGTGTCACCTCAAGTGTGTGCTGGGTGTCTTTCTGCCCTGGGAATCTCCATCTCCGAAGATCTTCCAGGGTGGCTTTCGAGAACGCTGCTGTAGCCCACGTGTGTGCTTGCCACGTGCACACGTGCCACCATGTAGTGTGGGAAAATTAACATCCTCATCGTTTGCAATCCTCCACCAATGGGAAATGGAAACCAGTGGAGAAACACGTTCCCTACAAATTCTCAGATGGACAATTTCAAGGGGCTTTCTGTCTGCAACACAGAAGGATCTAGCAGGATCAAACTCTAGGTGCCCAAAGACATGACAAACTGATGATATGCCCTTGTATTGTCTTTTCCTCCTTCCCTGTTTCACTTCCCTCTGTGCCTCGCTCCTGCTCCCAGGTCAGTGTCCTTGTTCTCCTGTTTATTAGGCATGTGACCTTGGTCAAGCTACTTATCTTCCTTGTTCCTCAGTTTCTGTATGTATAAGATGGGGATAATACTAGCCTTACAACATGGAGTTTAATGAGTTGATACTTATAAAGCATTTATAAGTGCCAGCTATAATAATAAGTGCTCAAGAAATATTATCTAAAAGTAAAGGACATTCAAGTGAGAGCAAGGCACTGTGGGAAACCGCAGCATGTGGAAACCTGTCTGTAACTCACCAGCTTAGAGTCTAAATGGGGGCTCAGGTGTGGTTGGCAATGTAGCCAGCAGCTCAGTCAGGAACAAATCATAAAGGAGCTTGTAGACCATGCTAAGGAATTTGCTCCCTCTCTTGAAGGCAATGCAAAAACATCGAAATTTTTAAACAGAAAAGTGGTGCAATCAGACTTCTGGTCTCAGAAAATCATTCTGGAAGGTGTGAGGTGAAATATGATAAATAAAATAACGCTAAATTATATCCCTTCACACTAGGCACTTGAGTAAGGATATAAAGTTCAGTCCATTTCTACAGCTCTATTTCTCCTGCAGTCAGTAGACTACCTCTAAAGGAGAAGGATGATGGAGGTTTGATTTTTTTTTCCTCCTTTTTTCACTCCAATGTCTATTATCAAATAATGAAATGATGGTGTTGGGATGTGTATTGGTTTCCTATTGGTGTTGTAACAAATTGTCACAATGTTAGTGACTTAAAAACACACAGATTTATAGTTTGGGAGTCAGAAGTCTGAAATGGATTCCACTGTGCTAAAATCAAGATGTTGGCAGCTTCCTTCCTGAGACTCTGGTGGAGAATCCATTCCTCTCCTTTTCCGGCTTCTGTAAGATGGAAAATCTTCAAATCTCTCTCTGAGTCAGATACCCACCCCTCTACCCCCACTCTATCATTTATAAGGACCCTTGTGGTTTGTTTGGGCCCAGGTAACCCAGGATAATCTCCCATCTCAAGATCTTTAATGTATTATATACACAATGTCCCTTTTGCCACATAGGGTAGCAATATTTCCAGGTTCCAGGAATGAGGATGTGGACATCTTGGGGGATGGGAAGGCATCATTCTTCCTACCAGTGGACATGCATAGTAGACCCATGTTTTCAGTGTGTTCTTTCAAGTGCCTCTGATGTACATATTTGTCACAGGTCAAATCCATCCAAGAAGGCCCCCTGTCCTTAAGGCTTATGCAAAGCAGAGCAAGAGCCCCGGAGTCAGCTTGATCTGTGAAGACAGAGGACTGGTTAGGGTGGGAAAGAAAGGGTGAGGGAGACATAAACTTACATCACTATTCCTAAATCCCACTCCTCTGTTTGGTTTTTGTTTTGTTTTGTTTTGTTTTTTTTTTTTGCCGTTTTTACATTGCCCAGAGGGCACCTGCAACATCCCTTTCCATTTCACAGATGGAAAAAATACTGCTGAGCGAACTCAGAGAGCTTAAAAAGCTTGGGTATGTTACAAATGGGGCCATGGAGGTCACAGCACTTCCAAGGTTAAGCAGGAAAATTAATCCAGCCCATCAGTGGTCCCATTTGTAACATACCCAGAACACATCTGCTCCTATCAGGGCTTAGTTCTTAAGTGTTTGAATTTATCCAGACCCTGCAGTGATGAATTCGGAATACAGTCCCACATCAGGAAAAAATACAAGTTTCACTTTAATTAAAACGAGCTTATTGTAACTACCATAATTTTCTTCCTGCTATTTATGAGTCATTTAATAAAAACTTCCTAGACTCTCAGTAGTCTTGCGCCTTGCTCCAGGCCCCTCACTCCCCCAGTTCATCATTTCATGGCTGGGAAAGATCTTGAAACAGATCATTATAGTTGAAATATCTGGGGGGTTAAAAAAAAAACACTTTTGCATAACTGCATTGTTGCCAGAATGTATATAAAATATGTGAGTTTCCTGAGACATTGGATGCAAACAACTCGTCTCCTCACTTTATTTCCTTATGGTGACTTTTTTTCTCCCGCTCTCATTTCTAGCACAGAACATGAAGTTTTTCTATTACAAGCTAAGAGAGCTCCTGAATCTCTTTGCCCCTTCTTGTGGCATCCACAAACCCATTTTCATAAGGTGGGCAAGCCCTTCCACCCCCTGCCACTTCTTTGATATCTGAGTAGAAGTTTTGCCGTGGAGCACAGGTCTCACTGTGAATTCCGCCCCGAGGTGAAGCCAGCATTCAGAAGAATGACAGGGGCTGTGTAGGGTGCTGTTCTGGACATTTGGAGAGAAAGAATGTCAAGGCTACATCAATTAGGCACTTGTTTCCATCCATCATGCAGAGAATCAAGAGATAGAGCAAATCAGCCAGCTTCTGAGAGTGTATTGTTCTTCTGACAAAGCTGTTCAAAGGTTGACTTTTTTTGCTTTTCATTTTGTTGTAATGTTTGTCCAACTGGAAGGTGAACTCTAAGAACTCAGCCAGGTTGAAACAAATAAAATGGCTTTTGTGGTCATCTCCTGGTTCTCTGTGGGGAGCTGGGACAGTTACAAGGTGATCAAATGTACCAGGTGCCAGGGAAAAGATATGCTTAAGACTAAAGGATTCTGTTGACAAAAGAGAAAAACACATCAACCAATTTTTCTTTATAAAAAGAAGAGATAATTGATGTCTTCCCCTCATCCCTTAGGGCCCATAGAGAAATAGGACAAAAAAAATGGCATGGTAGGAGAAAAAAAGAAAGACTACTTGAGTTTGCTGGAGGCCAGGGTCTGAGCATTATTCTTCCTATAACCCTGAGTGTCTAGAATGCTGCCAATGATCAGCTACGTGTTAGCTTAATGGGATTTAACTGAATTGTACTGAATTATAGAGGTTGAAACAACAGGCAGTTCTTCATGGCAATGGCATTGTTAAGTTATAATTTGTTTGAGGTTAATGTTACATAGCTGGTTATTGAGGTTGAACTCTAATGCTCAGCTCCACTGATGTTGAACTCTATGATTTCACGGGTCTTGAAAACCATAGATCCCAGCCAGAGTAACCAGAAATCACCGGGTCTGAGAAAAGAGAATGACTAGGGCAACCATCCCCATAAGACGTCTGGTACCTGTCCTGCCTATCCCGTGGCACTTCACCTCCCACCAGCCCTTGTGGTACTTTCAAAGGAATATTTTTTTAAGTGTTTCAAACTCTTAAATAAAATTCAGAGAGCTAGAGAGCAACACTTAAACACATACACATGCCCACACACACCACCACTGCTGCCACCACTCTGTGCAAAGGTAGAAGAGCCAGAACTAAATTCTGCTTTCTTACAGGATCCAAGTTTTATGATGTGCCATTTTGACTGTATGACATTTCCCAGGCACAATATTTCCTTGGGTCAAATGCACTTGGGCAAATAAGATCAGATAGATCAACCATTTTTGGTCTCCTCTATTTTTTTAGTCAGAATATCAATGGCAAATTCCTCAAGCAGATGACCCAAGATTTACTGACTGCTAACTGTGTGGGAGTGCCATTCTTTGTACTGTTGAAAAGTGATTAAAGAACCAGAGGAGAAATTCTCTGCCCTGCAGTATCCCTGGGTAGATAGAGCACTGGACTTGGAGTTAGAACATCTGCCTTGTCCGATAGATAATTTTAAATTAATATAATTTATTTGAAATTATTTCTTGCTCAACTAAACTTACATTATAAAATTTGTGAAAAAGATCAAATTACACAAGAAATAAAGTTTGTAAATACATTGCAACTATGCAGTAAATGTGAATGTCCATGTTTACTATTTTTTAAACTCAAGTAGGAAGACAATCCCAATGTACTAGTCTGTGAACACTTGGAGTGCAGGGATTGTGTCACATCCCCTGGGTGTCTCCAGTGTGTGACACACTTTCTTTCACATAGTAGCCACTTATAAGTACTTGATGAGAAAAATAGATGAATGAATGTTTTCAGGAACAAGTGGTATGAGGATAGTTACAAGTGTATTGGCAAGTGAAGAATAATAGTACAAATGGTGAATGTGTCAAGAGTCATGAAGGCAAGATCTTGAAGACGGTTCCTGAAGGGGAAAATAGGAACAAGAAGTGGACAAGAAGAAGGTGATGGCAGGAGGAAGGAAGAAAGGGAAGTGCAGATGGGAAAAGGGAGCAAAAAAGTTTGGAAGGAATGAAATGTCACTGGAGAGGGGAGATGGACAGGTTTGCCTGAGTGAGGGGCAGGTTCCAGAGTAATGAAAGATGAAGTTTTCAAAATTGCGGGAATAGGAGAAGGATAGTGGGGGATAGTTGATGGAGATCTGTAAATGTCCGAGTGAGGTATTCGCCATCGTTTGTTGGGCTGGATGTCCAGGGAGATCAACAGTGAAAAACAAAATATTTTGTGGACCTCATGATCTAGCAGAGACAATTGCTCAAGTGACTTACCACCAGGAGTAGGTGGATACGTATTTTGGGGGGTGGGGGGAGCAATTGATGCTGACTTAGTGACTCTGGGTGGGCTTTCATGAGGCAGGTGACTCCTGAGCAAGAGTGTGAAGCCTAATGTCACAGGTAGAGACAGACACAGGGAGTGTGGATAATGTGGAGTCGGGGAAGACATGGTGAGTTAGGCTGAAAAAAATAAGGTCTTTGAGGAACAAAATTGTACAACTTAACTTCTACTTCAGTCAACAAATTCCTACAAATTTGGTCCACATTAAACTCTTCCTCTGGTGCTTACATCACACAATAGTGCAGTCAGTCGATGCTGTCTGCCCTCTGTGCCGGCTGGTTTCCATTCGCTTTAGTCTTATCTGCTGCAAGCAGACCGTGATTTTTTAAGAGCCCTTCCCTTGTACCTCTAAAGTCATGTCTGCCACAAACCTGTGTTTTATAAGCACCCACACCCATAACTCCCTAGCATCCCATACAGTGAGCTTCTCACTCCCATCTGTTCGCAGCAATGTCCCTGGACCTCTGCTCTCATACTGAACCTGCTGTCACTCAGCGCCATCCCTGTCTGGTCCTACACCTTAGCTCTGTCTCGCCTTTCCATCTTTTTTCTTAGATTTCACACTTACATGTGGACCCACTAGCTCCTGACTTTGGCTTCTGCCCCAGGACTTCGGCTTAGATCCCTCCACCTCTTAACCCAGCTTATGGCTGTCCTAGGTGGTTATCCACCCCCACCCGTCAGCCTCACACGGCCCATCCCTTATCCCTGACCTACCAACATCTAATCCCAGAGAAAGAATAAATCACTCAGTACCTCATATAGCACCAGGCCATAGAATAGCATCCTAATAAATATTTTAAATAATGAATGAATTATTTTTTTAAGTTCGGCATCCTTTTCCTTCTGGCAGCTGGGTAAGTTTCTATAGACTGGGAATCTTATGCATACCTACCAGAAGTCTTGAACATAGACATCATACCCCTCCCCAACCCCCACACTGAGACCGATCTCCAAATTCAAAGAACAATTCCTTTGACCTCTGCAGAGGCGCTTACTTTGAGGGGCCCACGCACCAAGGGCAGAACTATAGACGCGTGATGCATCTTAAGCACAGGGCATGGTGAGAACTCTGTGTAACTTCCCTGTAAGTTAGACAAGTACTTACAATGAAAGGTTTGTGAGTTCAGAAAGCCCCCGGGGTATTCGAAAAGACAGTTCAGCTTCCTGTCTGGGAAGAAAATGACAGCTCTCCTCACTAGGATTAAGCTTCAGATATTCAAGAGGAAAAAAGAAAACTTTTGAATAACGCATTGGACCCACTGCACAAAACTTGGTGTCACGTGAGCATCACCCCTGCGAAGTCAGATGCTGAATGTACTGACAGTGCAGAGAGATTGGGCACCATTTTAAGAAAAGACAATGCCTTTCTTACTCCAAGGACCACTACAGAGGCTGAACCTACACCCTCTCATGGATGGAAGACAGGATGGGCAATCCACTCACCTTCCACCAAAGAGAGTATCTGCTGCAGATGTTTCAAATGGGTCCCTTTCTTTCTAGATCTGCCACCTCTACTGGCGTCTCAGCCATCCTCACACCTCATTTAGAGAGCTGCAGCCACTTTCCACACTGTTTTCCCTGCCCGTGAACTCATTCCCCTCAAATGTGTTCTCCTCACAGCCGAGAAAGTGACCTGAAATGCAAATCTATTCCCTCCTTTGCCAAAAATCTTTCCATAGTTCCCTGTTGTCTGTAGAATGCAAACCAAGCTCCCTAGCATGGCATAGAAAGGTTGGTGTGAGCTGGCTTCTGCCCACTTTCAAAGCTGTGTCTCCCCACCCTGCTCACCCCAATTTCTGCCTTCTCCTTTTCACTCTAGTGATGTTGAATTATTTGTAATTCCAACTACACCTTGATATATGAAACCACATTCTTGTACTTACAGCTGTTTTTTCTGCCTGCTACACTTTTCCATTCTTTCCTTACTTGGAGACCATTTTTTTTTCTTTAAGATGTAGCGTAGACATCAGATCCTCCAGAAAAAGCCCGCTGACCTTCAGCAGGCTTGGTTAGACACCCTGTCTCTCTGTGCCTCCCTGGAGCCCCAATTATCTGAGCACCACCCCCCCGCTTTCCATGTTTGTTTTCACCAGTTCACTGGGCATTTCTATGCCACACTCTGATTTCAGTCCCTGAATAGAACCTCATGAGTGTAGGCAGCCTTGAATAAGATCCTCTAAAAGCCATGTAATTTCCAAGGTATTAGGCATGATTGTGGCCCCTGAATAAGCATTACTTGACTAAAGAAATGTGAGTACATTTGCTGAACAATGTCAGGCAATGAATACAAAGACACGAAGCATAAACAAATGTTGGGGATTAGGTAAGATGGGGTTAGTGGCTAATACAAACAGAAAAATAAAGACAACTTTGATTCTGAAATAAAATAAACCAAGAGAAAAACTGTCACAATACTTTGAAAGTGAGGAATTGATGCTTTCAAGTGCTAAAGAACGACAATTTAAAACTTTTTGGAAAAAAATAGTATAATCTTTGGGTTTCTGAGAGATATCTTCAACATCTTCTATAAAACCTCCAGAATATTGATTTGTATTATTGACTGGTAAAGGGCACACTGACCCGGGGGAATGATTTAATGATAGAGCATCTCCAAGGAATCACGAAAGTATCACTTGTCCATGAAAATGGGAGTCTGAAAGAGAAAAAAGAAGCTGTAGTTATAAATTATGTAGTCTTTTGGCATTATGTCTCACAAAAGGCTAATGTAAAGTAAGGAAAGAATACAGAAGCTTTTTAACTAAACGGCAAAGTTGGATTAATATTTAAGGGACAGTGTATTTATGAGTGTGGGCACCTAAAAGGGAGAAAAATTACTAGGAGAAAATATTAAGATTCAGCATTATCAATGATTTAGTTCAGTTTGTTCTGTAAGGTCAGTGGTAAGAAACGTGCAATAAGGCAAATGAGACCAGCCTCTCCTTTCCCTTATTTAAGCCACTCTCGGGTTGTAAGTCATCACTTATGAGATCTGTATTAATTATTCCAATAGACCCACTAACTTAGAATCATCCTTTTACTAGAGGGAATAGCACCACCAAGCATTGAAAGGGCCATGAATAGATATGTAATCTACAGTTTAGAAGGATCATTGTCATCAGAAGAAGCCAGTTTAGTGAAACAGATAGACAACGCAGACACAAGAGAGTGCCGGGAATGTTCAGGACTTGGAAGAGGCTGAACAGGAGAGGAGCTGGGCAGGTAGAGCTCACGCTATGACTGTTTACACTGCAGCACCCCTAACAAAGCCAGCAAAGCACAGGCAAAAGTGCAGACCCAAGGAAGGAAAAACTCCAGTATACACCTCCCCTTCAAATTGTACTTGGTCTGATGGAAGAAAACTTCCAGATACCAACCAGTTTGTCAGCTCAGAAGCATGCATGAAAGGTCAAAGGTTGCTCCATGATGACAGAGCTGGCTTTAGTCCCTGCTGAAACTGCCAGTGAAATGACGTAAGGCAAAGTAAGGAGTCCTATTTAGTTAAGAGAATCTATTATTTCTACACCTGTTCAAAGTTGCTGCAAAGAATGTATGAACTTGTACTTATCACTGGTTTTAATTCAGAAGATTCCTTTTCTAACTCAATAACTTGGGAACAGAGTTACATATCCTGCAGACATCATGGAGCTTTAATGGGCTGGTTAGTTCAGTCCAACAGTGAACACCAAAGAAAACAGAGTAGAGAGCCTGAGGCACAGGGCCCACTAGCGGAGCTCTAGAACTTAGAGCAAGTTTGTATATCGTCACTAAGGTCATTTGACAGCATGCATATTTACATACATCCTTGGATTTTTCATCAGCAAAATCAGTGCTGAGAATTGCTGTCACATTGTTCCTCCCCACAATGAAATTCTGTCAGTGTGTAAGAAGCTCCCCAAAAAAGAAAGTAAAAAAATGAATTAAGATATTCTTTACACTTTCTGGGTAGGAACAAACTCAGCACATCATCAGTGTGAAATCAAATAATTGCCTGGGACTGCAATTTGGGTGTCACTTACATGAGTTTCAGACAAATTCATTATCAAAAGCATCCCTGAAGTGGAAACTCTGCTAGCAGTTTCCAGAATTTGCTGTGATGATGCTCAACTTGATCAGCCAAGATAAATTCCTTCGGTACACATCCCAGGCTTCCCTGGGAACTGCAGGAAAACAAAGAGGCTCCAAGATTGAGTGGCTTCTTAGAAGAAATGTATTAAGCAAACCCAAGAGCCGAGCAACATGACTGAAAGGATGAATCCATGCCTTCATTTCATGAACATGTACCAAGCGCTTACAGGGTGTCATGTACAAAGTGTTCTTAGATCATAGATAAAGAGAGAATAACTATTTATAAGGGAGTCTGGGAAAACTTCACAGGGGAAATAAGCTTTAGAACGAGCCCTGAAGGATGAAGGGATGTTTGATGGGCAGACAAGCAAGGCAAGACATTCCAGGTAATCAACATCATACAAATGCGAAGAAACAAGGAAAAGCAAGATAAATTTGGGAAACACAAAAAGTTTAATATGGCTGAACAGAGACAACAGTGTAGAAAGGAACATGTGATGTGATCATATAGTAATTGTATGAAACTGGGCAATTCATGGCCCTGAACAATACTTTTGAAGAACAATGGTAACTTGATACTTACTTTACAGGGTTGCTGTGAAGATTAAAAGAAGAAAAATAAAAGGAAACTACAGTATATGGAAGTGAACAGTGCAGAGTAGGCCTTCAATGGGTTTTTTTTTTTGTTATTATTAGTAGCACAAATAACTGAAATAATTTCAAAGCAAAATGAAACTTTATTGTTGTCAATAATATGGCTACAGTATAATCTTGTCCTTAGTTATTAATCATGTAAAGGATGCTGTGTTGCCTGACCCAGATCTTCCCTTCAGAATTGAGGCATTCATTACCCTGGCTGCTAGGTGTGTTGGCTGTCGATGGCTAACTTCTGCATCCCAAGCCAAGAATTACTCTCTGCCAAAGGGAGAGAGTCCACATTTATACTTTCTCTCCAAGAGCAGCCTATATCCAATGACTGGTTGATGGGAAGGTACAAAGTTCCCACCATCCTGCCTCAATTTGGAACAACTCTGCAGGACCACCCCCTCAAATCCAGGGCTTCACAAGGCATGGGCTAAGATTGTTACAACTGTATCTCAGCTCAACTTCTCCCTCCACGCATTCCTACTCCCCTCACTTTCCAATTGGTGTTGTGTCTAAGAGTGCTTCTCAAATAAACCTCTTGGATCTGAATCTCCATCTCAGTGTCTGTTTCCAAGGAACACAACCTAAGTGTCAAACACTGTTAATTCACTCCAACACTAAGAACCTCAATGGAGTTCAGATCTATGAGACCGATTCATTCATAATATCACCTTAAAACTTACTGACTAGGGCCTAAGGCACAACTGCCTTGCCCTGGGCTGAATTCTACCCTTGAGTAAAGTTGTCAGTGGCCTCCCTGTACTCTTAGTAGTATTTCTGTTAAAGGGCCGACATAGAGGGCAAAGACTCCAAGCCCTGGAGACTCAAACCAGAAACAATATTTGACCATTCCATGCCCTCCAAATCTACTATATGACACAAAACAAAGGCAGAAGAAAACAGATTTCATAACACAAAAAACTATGTATTCTCTATCCCTTCAGCACTGTGAGGAAAGTTTGCTAGTCCTCAGTCGTTTCTGGGTTAGCATAAATGCACACACCAAAATAGCTTAACACAGCAGAAAACCTAAATGAAAGCACTAATGTCAATTACACGAGAGTGTTCTTTTATGGGGATTGGGATGCCACGATGGGAATATTTGGTCCTCTAGACAAAATGTATTAGTAATAAGAAATGAAAAAGCCTAGAGAAGCATCTATTCCTTTCCAGGTGAGAGGCAAGAGAAGTCTTGAGCAAGATAGCCACCAGAAGTCCAGGCTGGCATCTTCAGAGTTCTTATTCTCAATCTATCTGATGCTCAAGTCTTCTCTTTGCTCAAAAGGGCTAAAGGCTCTTCTGAAGACAGCCTGCTTTGCCCCATCCCAGCTGCTAACCAAAACCCAGAAATCCTGCTTGAATCTCACATACGTAATGCAGATTTATATTGATAAAGTAGCCAAAGCTGTACTTGGCAATGTTTCTTGATTCTGTAAACAGATAGAGATAAATTCACAGGAGTGAGAATAACTCTCTCACATACTTTACCATACTTTACACTTTGTTGAGAAGTCAGCAAAGAACTTCACACTTCATTGAAAATCCATTAAAACAATTACCAAGTCATTAGCACGGACTTTTAAGAACTAACTTTCAAACCCCGCTTACTAAAGAAAATTCCAATAGACTCTTAGCTCCCCCAGCAAGCACAGTCCTGGGGAGCTTTAGTAGACATCCAAAACATACAAAGACACATTAAAAAAAAATTGTACTCTCTGAAAAACAGAGGAAGTATCATGCACAAATCACTCACATAAAAACAGTATATGTTACACAGTACAGCCACATATGTCATTATCTCATTAATTGTATTGAGCAGATTGTAGTAGGTATTGGTAAACGTTGGATGATTCAGGAATAAGGCTCCCAAGGCAATCACAAATGTCCTTTGAGTGCCTTCCAAGGCTTTAAGTATTGTTTGTGTGTCAGTAACTCCCACATTTATCTCCTGCCCAGACCTCTCCCTTGAACTCTAGACTTCTATCTTCTACTGCCCTTTCAGTATCTCACGCGGATGTCTAATAAACTCTTAAACATAACATGTTCAAGACTGAATTCTTGATCCTCCCTTCAAAGCCACTCTACCCACAAGCATTTCTATCACAGTTATAAGCAATTCCATTCCTCTAATAGCTTAAGCCAAAGTCTGGGTTGGCTTTTTTTTGTTTGTTTTGTTTTCCCATTTTTCTTTATTGGGATGTTAGTGTCACATGATAAACTGCACACATTTGAAGTATACAATTTGATAAGTTCCAACATACATGTACACATGTGAAACAATTATCACAACAAGTGTAGAGAACAAACTCATCATCTACAGACATTTCCTTTAGTCCCTTTGTAATCCCTCCTTCCTCACCCTCACCACTTTCTCCCCCTCTTCTTGCCAGGCAACCAGCCATCTGCTTTCTATCATTATAGTGCTTTCTGTCACTGAAAATTGCATTTTCTTTTATATATTGTATATAAATATCATCACACCATATGTACTCTTTCTTCCCTTCTTTCAATCAGCACAATTAGAGATTTTTCCATGTCTTTACATATATCACTAATTCATAATATTTTCACTGAGTAGTATTCGATTTTATGGATATACATAAATTTGTCTGTCCCTTTGCTATTAATGGACATTTGGGTTGTTTCCTGTTTTTGATTGGAAAAAAATAAACCTGCTATAAATTTCTAACAGGCTACTTGATAGGTGTATACATAAATTTCTAAGAGACTGCCAAACTGTTTTCCAAAGTGATTGTGCCTTCTTATATTCTCACCAGGAATGTATGACCGTTTCAGTAGCTCCACCGTCTCAGCAACACTTGGTATAACCATTTTTTAAATTTTGGTCATTCTAATGAGTGTGTAGTGGTATCTCATTGTGGATTTAATTTGTATTTCCCTGATGAACAATCATGTTGAACATCTTTTCATATGCTTATTTTCCATTCATATATCTTTTGTTAGTGGAGTGTCTATTCAAACATTTTGCTCATTCTTTAATTCGGTTGTTTGATTTTGTTTATTATTAAATTTTGGAATTTCTTTATATATTCTGGATATAAGCCCTTCATAAGATACATGATTTGCAAACATTTTCTTCTAGTATGTGGCTTGCTTTTCCATTTTCTTAAAAATGTCTTTTGAAGAGCAGAAGTTTTTAATAATGACAAAATCCAATTTATTCATGATATTTTATGAATCATGCCTTTGGTGCTGCTTGTAGGAACTTTTTGCCTAATGTAAGGTCACAAAGCTTTTTTCCTGTTTTACATTTAGGTTTTACATTTAGATTCACGACCCATGCACCCATTTTGAGTTAATATCTGTATATAGTACAAGGTATTCAAGGTATGGGTCAGTTTGTTTTTTTTTTGTTTTGCTTTGTTTATTGTGGCAGATGGCTATCCAATTGTTCCCGCAGCATTTGTTGAACAAACTTATCTCCAATGAATTAATTTTGTGTCTGTGTCAAAAATCAGTTCTCCATATACGTGCAAGTCTATCTGGACTCTGTATTCTGATCTGTTTCTTTATATGCCTGCCAATACCTTACTGTCTTGATTGCTACAGCTTTATAATAAATCTTGAGATCAGGAAGTGTTAAGCTTCCAACTTTGTTCTTGTTTTGACCATTCTAGATTCTTTGCATTTCCATATGAATTTTAGAAATCAGTTTGTCGATTTTTACAAAAGAGCCTACTGAGATTTTTATTTGAATTGCATTTAATTTATAGACCCAGTTTTGGACAACTAACATCTTAACAATATTGAGTCTTCCAACATACATCTCCATTTATTTAGGTCTTTTAAAATTTCTCTCAGCAATGATTTACAGTTTTTGGTGTACAGATTTTGCTCATATTTGTCAGATTTATCCCTTAGGGTTTCATATTTTTAATGCTATTATATACGGCACTTTAAAATTTTTTAATTTCTCATTATTTGTTGCTCTTATACAGAAACAAAATTAATTTTATTTATTGATTTCATATCTTGAAAACTTGCTAAACTTGGTTTTCAATTCAAGTAAATTTTTTGAAGATTTCATTTAATTTTCTACATAGATGATTATGTTGTCTTCTAAGTAAGGCAGTTTTCCTTTATCTTGCAATATGGCTGCCTTTTATTTTCTCTTCCTTACCTTAAATCACTGGCTAGAACCTCTGGCACAATATTAAATGCAAGTAGTGGTTGCGATCATCCTTGTCTTAGTCTTGATCTTAAGGGAAAACATCCAGTCTTTCACCACTCAGTATAATGTAACCTATAAGCTTTTGGTAAATGCCCCTTAGTCTGGTTGTGGAATCACTTCCATTCCTAGTTTGTTGAGAGTTTTAACCAGGAACCTGTGTTAGATTTTTGTCAAATTCTTTTTCATATCTATTTAGATGATTGTATAGCTTTTCTCTTTTAGTTTTTTAATATAATGAATTGCACTGATCAATTTTCTATTGGTTTTCTATTGTTAAATCAATGTTGCATACCTCAGATAAGTCACACTGATATCCTGTACATATTTTTGGACTCAATTTGTGAAAATCTTGTTCAGAATTTTAGCATCTATGTTCATGATGGATATTGGTCTGTACGTTTCCTTTTTCTAATGTCTTTAGTTTAATGTGAGGATAATGCTGGCTTCATAGAATGAATTGAGAAGCAATCTCTCCTCTAATTTTCTCAAAGAGTTAGGGTAGAATTGCTATTATTTCTTTCTTAAATAATTTGTAAAACTCGCTACTGAAGCCATATCTGTTTGGACTTTCTTTCTTTAACAATCACCTTTGGTTTAGTGAATGTTTTTCTGTTCTCTCTTTCTTTTGTTTCTGCTCTGATAAGAAGTTTTGACTTTTTTTTCTTTTCTTTTTCCTTTTTCTAGTTCTTAAGGTGGGAGTTGAGATAATTGATTTGAGATCATTCTTATTTTCCAATGGAATTATTTAGTGCTGTCAATTTTTCTCTCCAACTAATCTTTTAGTTGCATCCCACAAATTTTGAGATGTTGGATTTTCATTTTCAAATATTTACTAATTTCTCTTTCGATTTCTTCTCTTTTTCACCGTGAGGAGTTGCTGTTTGTTGGCATAAAGTTTTAGTTGTGGAAGAAGAATAAATTCTAGAGCTCTGCTGTACAGCCTTGTGTAAATAGTTCACAATACCATAGTGTATACTTAAAAATTTGTTAAAAGGGTAGACCTTGTGTTAGTGCTCTTACCACAATGTAATTAATTAATTGAAAAGAAATATGTGCGTGAGCTCTAAAATTAAGAACATTTAAAAATTAAACATAAATATTACAATTACAACACAGAAAATTATGCATAGAAAAAATGACTGAAAGAAAAAAGTCATAATATCCCTTTTTTAATTGTTTTTCTTTTTGCTCTTTTTTAAAAATTAATTAATTTATTTATATGTGTATTGGCGTTGGGTCTTCATTGCTGCACATGGGCTTTCTCTAGTTGTAGGGGGGGTGGGGGCTCCTCATGGCAGTGGCTTCTCTTGTTGCAGAGCACGGGCTCCAGGCACGCGGGCTTCAGCAGTTGTGGCACATGGGCTCAGTATTTGTGGCTCACGGGCTCCAGAGCACAGGCTCAGTAGTGGTGGAGCACAGGCTTAGTTGCTCCAGGGCATGTGGTATCTTCCTGGGGCAGGGATTGAACCCTTGTCTCTTGCATTGACAGGCAGATTCTTAACCACTGCGATACCTAAGAAGTCCAACAGTCATAATTCTTATATCAGTATTCACATGTTAAGACTATTCATATTATATCAGTGATGAAATAATGGGTGACATTCCTTCTACTTTTCCTATGTTTTTAATTTTCCTTGAAATTTATGAACTGCTTATAGAATAAAAATCATATGCCATGTTATATTGTATCTTGAATATAATTATAATTTAGCTATTGCTTTTAATTACAATACTGATTTTCTTTAGAAAAAAATCATTTTTTAAAGAAACATAATCAAAAAAAGTTATATATTTGCCCATGTAGTTACTATTTCTTATACACTTTATCTCCTATGTCAATCCATATTTCCATCTAGTGTCATTCTTCCTTCTGCTTGAAGGAGTTCCTTAACATTTCTTTAGTTGAGGGCTAATTATTCCCTACTTAGGCAAGACTCTTGAGTTTTACCCAATGCCCAATGAATTATGAAATTTCCCAGACTGGCTTCTCTTAGCCTTTTGTGAATACTAGATACTGCTGCCTCTAATCCCTTTGAAATGGTCTTCCCACAGCTTCAGGCAGTTTTCTCACCTGCATGTTCTGATCGACACTCTCATGAGTAATCAAAGGGCACCCTCTGCAGTTCTCCAGGACTCTCACTCGCTCTCTCTCTCTGTGCAGTTCTCTCCTCTGCATTGCTCTCTCCTCAAAGCTCTAGCCATCTTGGTCTCCCCAGAATCTCAGCTCCATCTCAGCTGAATAAATTTCCTGGAATCCTCCCAGGTTATCTCTCCCTGAATCACAGACTGGAAAGTAAGGTATGCTCTCTGGCAATAATGGGGCTCACTTCATTTGTTTCCCTTCTCTCAGGGATCACTGTCCTTCATTGCCCGATATATCCAGTGTCTTGAAAACTATTGTTTTATATACTCTGCATTTTTTCCTTTGATTAATTCACACATGAATGTAAATCTAGTCTATTACTCCATCTTGTTTGGAAGTGGAAATCCACAAGCCAAAATGTTAACATAATATTTTTCTTTCACTCCCACATCCAATCTATCAGAAATATCTATTGATTTCACCATTAAAATGCATCTAGAATCTAACTATTATTTGCCATCTCTACGGCTATCAAATCATGACTGATCCAAACCACCATGATCTCCCATAAAGATTATTTCAACAGTCTTGTAACTGACCTTCTTTCCTCCACCTTCAACCTATTTTGGGGCCATTCTAATATAGCAGGTAGAGTGATCCTGTTAAAATGTAAGCCAGATCACGTCACTCCTTGCTCATATCCTCCAGTATCTTCTTATTTTTAACAAAGCTAAACCCTTTAAAACAACCCGCAAAGTTCTAAGTGATATACCCCAGTCAGAATTCTGCTCCTACTATTCTCTCCTTAATTCTCTCCATTACATTTACCCTGACTCTGCTATTCCTAGAATGTGTCAAGTGTATATATACTATTGGATTTTGCATTTGCTGTTTCCTCTGCTCAGAAGAATTCCTGAAAAGGTATATAAATGAGCTCAATGTAACAAACTCTGTACTAAGTACTCAAGATATAATACACTTATTTACCCATCCATTCACTCATAAAGTCTATAGACTGGATAGTAAGAGAGATAGTTAACCATTTATTCATCAGTTAATTCAGCAAATATTTGTTGAGCATATAATATATGCCAAGCATTGTACTGGATTATGGGAGAACAATAGTGAAGAAAACATTTTAAAAATCTGCTCTTATAGAGCTTCCCTTCCAGTGGAGGAAAAGAGGGCATAAATAAATAAACACATACATATATATCATATGGAGACAAATGCTTTTGGAGGAAAAAATAAAGCATGGTAGGAGAATGGGTAGTGCCAGGGTGAGGATCAGAGAAGGTTTGATTCTTTTTCACAGGATCATTGGAGAACAATTCCCTGGCACGACAATATTTAGCAGTGATCTGAAGAAAGCCTGGGAGGGAGCCCTGTGGCTGAGTAAGCAGAGTGTGTTCCAGGCACAGGGAAGAGCAAGCGCTAATGTCTCAAGGTAGGAGTCACGTGGAGTATTTGAAGAAGAGCAAGGAAGCCAGTTTGATCAATTCCACCTGTGAAAGGTGGGAGAAAGTTCACGGGTGAGATGATTTTCTAGTGGAGTCCATCAGAAGGATGAGAAATGAGGTACTATGGAGGGAAGGAGACAACTGCCAAAGGCTCCGAGTTGTGCCGGAGGCTGCAGTTCAGCAGGACTGGAGCTTAAATTGTAAGAACTCCAGCTAGAGATGTTTGGCAAGTTTAGCATCATCAAGATCATTACCAGAAGTCTGTATTATATATTCTGGGATATAGGAAGATAATAACAAGTTTTAATCAGGAGACTATGATGTATATATCTGAATGGACAAATATTGCAGAAGAATGACAAGCGATTACAGAATATGGGCCAGGTGGATTAAATCTAAATACTACTCAAGGCTCTGAGTTACTGGGAACCATAGAAGAGGGACAAGAGAATATGTGGAAAGCCCTCCAGGGAATCGTGGAAAGCCCTCCAGGGAATCATGGAAAAAGAAGACATTTAAGCAGTATTTTTAGGAAGTTTTTTGTTTTGTTTTGTTTTGCTTTGTTGTAATATGAAATGTAATTTTCTTCAGTGTTTCTAACTAATCTTCAGTAAAACACCCAGATTATTCTTTAATGATAAAGAATTTATCATTAAATTTGTGGTTTGTTCTGTGATGTCAGAGTTTGCTAAGACAGGCACTGAGGCGAGAACAAGAGGCTTAAGAATCCAGTTACATTCAGGAACAAGTAGCAATGTTAGAACCCTTGGCATTGGCTGATCTTAGTATGTGTTGAGTAGGTGGGCACTTGTTATTGGAGAATTGCTCTGTTGTGCTATTATTATATACCTTATGTACTCTGAATTTTTGTACCCCTTTTTAGACTGGACCATGGGAACTCTTCACAGAGTTCTAAAGAGTGAGAATATGGTGTCCTACTCACTCATTCAAAAATATTTTTGAATGCCTACTCTGAGCCTTGCAGTGTTCTCTGTGCCCCCTCCTAGAGCCTATCTTCTCAAGGGGAGAGGCAAACAAAGGAGTATGTGAACAAATGATAATTTATTGTCAATCTTATGAAAAACTTAGGCAAAGGAGGTAGAGGCAGTTACGGGAGGAATGCAATTTTAAATAGAGTAGTAACAAAAGACTTTATTAAGATAGTGACTTTTGAGTAAAGAGCCAAAAGAGATGAGAGAGAGGAACTTACAAAGGAAAAGACCTGATGGATAGCAAGGAGACCAAAGTAACTCAGTAGAAACTGGGAGGAGATGGAAGAGAGAACAGGGTAGGGGTAGGAACCAGATCACGTAGGACCTTCTAAACCATGGTAAGAATTTGGCTTTTACTCTGAGTGGTATTGAAAGCCCTTGAATGGTTTTAAACAAAAAAGTAAACTTATGTTTTGATAAAAACAGTTCTGGGTTGGGAAGAGGCTGAGGGGGAATCAGAATTAGAATCAAGGAGTCCAGACAGGAAGTGATTGTAAGAAGTTCGGAGCCATAGCAGTTGGGGTGGTGAGAAGCGGTCTAATTCTGGATTTATTCTGAATGTTAAACTAACAATATTTGCTGATGAATCTGATGCTGATGATTTGTATGTTCAACACAGAGTTTCACCTTGAGAGACGTTAAAATCCACCCTTCATGTGAACTGCATGGCTGTGTTTAACAGGAAGAGCTATGAGCAAATTCTAATTTAGAAACCCACCTTTCCAGGAAAAAATGAAAAATTTAAATCACTCTTTTAAGCATGTGGTTGTATATTCTTTACTAATAGCTAAAGAGATAGGGGGCTTGAGGTTTAACAGCATCGACCCTTACAGGCTTCCTTTAAAAAGATTCAAATGTAATCTCAATAATAAAGTATCACTTCATCGAAAGCATAATATGATCATTGAAATGCTGAATAAAATGTTTTTAGTTTGGAGGTGGGGTGATTAAGGAAAGAACATATCAAGATTTGGCTTACCCACTACATACTCATTCCTTCCTTCTCTTTAACAACACCGTGCAAAGCTCCAATTTTAAAGAGTCCTTGCTTCTTCTGGTGAAAGTGTCCCTTGGCTCCCATACCGGCCTTGACATAAAATCAAGTCCATGTGTGGGAGGTCCACATTCCACGCAGCAGCCCTCCCTGGGTCCCGGAGATGAAGGAGCAGTGCAGCCCTGTCACTGGAGCTTCAGTTCCCTCTGAATTTCTTTCAATTGCTCCATTTGTAGGCAGTTTGGAAACCAAATATGCCTCAGCTAGGAGTGGGGAGTAAGATTCCTGCCTCTTTCCTTCCTGAACACGCACCTTATCTTTGTCTCCGTTTTGAAAAAATCAAATATCATTAGGTTTCCAAAAATATTTATCTTGGAGCTTTGGGAGAATTCCTAGTTGGTGAGAAAGTGATGTTTCAAAGAAGGCAGGGAATAAATCTCCCGATGATACAGACGTCCCAGGCAATTGCATAACTCCAGTTGCCAAAGGCAGACCCAGACCTTCTGTGGCCTCCTTGTTTAGTTGGGGCCCTTCAGGAAAAAATCTTACTTAACAGTGTTCCAAGAGGAAGCCGATTAAAGTCCAGTGAGAACTGCAATGCCCTAATTTCGATTACCAATGAAATCAGCACTCAGTGGCCATACCAGAAGGGCTGGAGAAGTGGCAAATTAACATTTATTCCCATTAAATATATACAGATGTCCTCACTGTTGAAGGAACATTGGAAACCTGGTGATCAATACACAAATATGAGAGTCCAGACTTTCAGGGTAACTCCCCTACCCTTATCCCATGCTTGTGGCTATCCAGAGAACAAGTAATTCTCAGAAGTTGAGACTGGAAAGATCCAAATTCCAGGCCTCCAGCTCCTCAGTTCAAGAGAGCAAATGGGATTTCTCAGACCTAGAAATATGTTGGCATATTTTTCTCTTTTCTTCTCCTTTGTCGGTTCATATTGCGGTGAGTTTTCCCCCTGAATTTGCTGTTATGAGAAAGTTAATGGCCTTCCCACCTACCACAGATTTTGGAAGCAAAATCCACAGGCCACCTGTAACTCTAACTCTAGTTGCTACAACCTGAGCCTGAGCAATGTGAATTGTAAGTACTGGAGCTCCAAGTGTTTAGTTATGGTTAATTTATAACTAAACACACTAGTATTTAGTGGAACAAAAAAGGTCATTAGTGTCTTACTAGGAAGCAATTAAATTAACAGCTCAAAGCCATTCATCAAATCACAAAACAGATGCTAAACTTTTCTGTAGGAAATCAGATTCTGTAATGAAGGAAAAGAACTAAATTTAAAACACAGCAAAACACACCCACCTCCCTCAGCTGCTCTCAAAACAAAAAATCTACCTCTTTCATCTGCAGCCAGAGTCCCAGAGTGCTTTACATTTCAGAGAGAGGCTCAGAAAAACACTGAAGAGTTTAACCAGAACAATTCCCCAGGCTGACTCATGAAGTCAGCCTCCTCTTTCCTCTACTGCCTGTTGACAGCATTTCCTCAACCGTGTGCTCTTCTTGGGCAGTCAATGAGGAGTATGATTATTGTCCTGTAATAAAACAAGATGTTCAAATTGTGTGATGTGAAATGTAATACTGATTAAGTGGTAAATACCTCCATAAAAATAACCTTTAAGTTTAGATTATATTTGATAGAAATTTTAAAAACATGTAGTGAGTATACACTATATACTTGGAGTGAAATGGGACTAGATACTAAGATAATAAACCATGGTCTTGACCTTGAGGAATATGACCTAGGGAATGCAATGGAAGGAAGTGCATCAACAGGGTGTATTAGAATGACCATGAACTCTGGAGCCAGAAAAACAAGATTCGGGTCTTGTCATTGTCACTGACTAGTCAATTGACTTTGGGAAATTAGTTTAACCACCTAAGCCTCAGTAGCATCATATGTCACATGGAAATAATTCTTAGTTCATGGAGTTGTTGTAAAGATCAAATAGGAAAAGGATGAATCAGCAAAAATTAGAGGGCACATTCAGATTAGGATAATTTGAGAAGAGTTGAACAAAGGTACCCTTTTAAAACGTGGGAGCAAGGTGTTTTGAGACCACAAGAGACAATGCACTACTCCATGCCTGGTTTAGTGGGTCATGGTCACGGGGGTGAGGGCAGTTGACAGAATGCTGAAGTACAGAGGGCAGTGTGGAGAGGGCAGCCTGACAGAAGTCAGGGCTCCTGGTGGACTTCACAGTGAACTGGCATGATTCCCTCTTTCCTTTTCCCAGTTCCCTGCCAGGGCGCCCCCACTGGCTGAATCCAAGGTTGTCCACTGAGGTGGCATATATAGCTCATTCTCCAAGTACACAGAGCAAGGTGGAGGCTGGAAAAAGGCTCTTCTAGAAGGGCCAACAGGTAATTACCCAGCCCAAATAACTTACAAAATCTGTGGTACATAATAGTATAAATGATCCCAATACTACTGAGTTCTTTCTATACACAGACTGTGCTGAATGCAATGTATGTACTTCATCATTTCATTCTATAAGGAAAGTACAATTATTATCTTCAGACTCTATATGAAGAATCTGAGGCAAAGCAATGTTAAATAACTTTAAAAAGCTGGGTGAAGTAGGAATTCACACCCAAATCTGACTCCAGAGTTTACACCTGCTATGATGTACCATCTCCCACGCAATGGATAAGTACTGATTCATTGATGCAGTTAAGATCTTCTACAGCATTTAGTCTTTACTCTTAACTTCAAAAAGCACCTAGTTTCTCTCGCAATACAGTCCGAGTTCATCACCTTCAGGTCTGGGCAGCCCCTCATTCTCCTGGATAAGTACTTCAGGAGGCAATTAACTCAAACCACTCACACTGTGAATGCCCTTTTAAAAAGCAGTGTGAGAGGATAAGACTGAAGTTATTGTTATAGGCACACTATTGCATCAAGACTGTCACATTCTCCACTCTGCTATTAACTCAATATGACTGCGGACAACCTACTCAGTCCACCAGCTTGTTTCCTCACAGGTAAATTCTCAAAGCCAAGGAAAAATGGCAAACTCAGTGAGGTGATCTTAAGGTCCCCATGCTAAGATCCTGTATATTTATTATGTTTTACAAGGTATTAAATACTCATGAAATATCTATATTCATTTAATGATTTGTTGGAATGGGCTTCCTCTTTTGATGTGTTCAGAACAGAGTTTAGCATTGATGAGATTATGGCTGATTTTTTTTTTCTGATGCATCCCTTTACCAACTCAAAACTGTCCCTGATGATATATCATCAGAAATAAAGCAGAACTCTTATATGTAACCCAAGTGGAAAAGAAATATGTAGAATGAGAATAAAGAGTTAATTTTTATTAAGTATCGTACTAAGTGCTGTACAGGTCTTATATAATTTAATAAAGCAATGATTGTTAAGAGTAAGGATATAGCACCCAATTGTTTTTTACTAACTCGCTGATGTTGAGAGACAATTCTCCATAGATCTCTGGCATTTCTTCATGTTTCTTGGGTAGTGGTGTCTTTCAAGTACATTGTACAGCACAGAATGACAGAGATAGTGACTCTTCTGGATCAGAGATTAGGTTTGCTTACAGCTCATTGTAAAAGATTCACATCCTTAAGCTTAGGGCTCCTCAGTTGTGACACAAAGCCACAGTGTGAACACAAAGCATCCACTTGGGCAAACTCCACATCACTCCCATGAGACTGGTAGTTAAGGGGAGAGGACAAGAAGAAATGGGGCAAATATGATGTTCATGAAGATTGCTGTGACATGAGAATACAGTTCTGTGTTTCCGGCTCAGGAGTCTCGTGTTTCTGCCAGCATCCGTGAAACGATGGAAGAGTAACTTGCCAGCTTGCCAGTAGGGTAAAACCTCAGACCCCCATGTCCTCACAATTCTTGACAGCCATGTGGCCTTGAACTATTTGTTTATTCTCTTTGAGCCTCCTTTTTATCTATAAAATAGCCTCTCCTATCCTATGCCCTCTGCTTCTTTGTTTTTAAATATTTAGAAATAGTTCAAGTGGACTTTTTTAAAACCCCAGAGTTTCTCGGCTTAAACACTAAATTAAAAACAAAAGAATAAACAGAGTGTGTTTGTAATTAAAGTGTGATATGGAGGTTCAACAGGAGTAGCAAATATGTACTTGGCGCCTGCTCTGTACCAGGCACTCTTCTAGGGGTAGGGGAGGGCAGCACACAAACTAACTATTAATGAATGAACTTGAATATGAACTGAGGTAGTAATAAATATCAAGGCAAGAAAATAAAGAGACAAGACTAGAGTGGTGGGGGTTGCCCCGTTTGATAGGATGGTCAAGAAAGGATTCTCTGAAGAGAAGGAATTTCAGCAGAGATCTGAATGAAGTAGGGGTGGTCCATGTGACCACCTGACATAAGCTCATTCCAGGCCACGGGAGGAGAGGGAGTGCTGGCATCTGACATGGGGACAAGCTCAGTGTCGCTGCGTTATCATCTGAAGGGTTCTTATGACTCCCGAAACTCCCAAATATGACTGTCTACTACATATAACTATCCTGACCCTCCTAATATTTTAATTTTTTTTCCCTCTGGGCCTGCAATAAAATCCAGGATAGAGATAGACATTAAACTCCCTGTAATTCCTGGATTACCACACCATGTTTAATTGTTGACAATTCCATCTATGGCAGAAATTTAATTATTAGCCTTGATCTTCCTTCTTACTTTTCTTGACAATTAATCCAAATGATAATTCTCTACAAAGCAATAGAAAGTGAAAAACTGAAGGAAAAGGTCTTCCTTTGAGTTTATTATCTGCACCTTGGAAACTGATTTTTGTCCCAACTTCCAGAAGCTTAAGTGAGAATGTGTTTTTACTGTTCAGTCATTTGGGCAGACTTAAGGATGTAGTTTTGGAAAGCTTGGAATCTATATAAAAGTCATGGATCTAAATTTATTTATTCTTGGAGAGAATAATAACAGCAGTTTTAGTGTAATAGAAAAATCTTTAACACACCTAAAAAGCCAACAAAGCCATTTGGAAATAAATATTTTACCTATATAAAATATTTTTAATTGATTGGGGACAAGTGATTAAACTTTGTGCCAATTAAAGACCTTCAAAAAAAGCATGTGGGCTAAACAGTGAAGGAAGCAAAGTCCTAATAAGCATATAGAAAATAGAAAAATCTCTAGAGACATTTGGTGGCCACCATATGTAGTTGGATTCAACCTTCCATGTGCAATCTTAAGGTTCTTGATAATATAATAAACTATATTTTGTCAGTATTTAAATCAAAATAGGAAGCATAATGATACAAGTGGCTAAGATATTCCTTTTGGAGGGTAGACCAGAAGCCAGCCTAAGAAAGCTCAGCATTTGTCATTAAAAAATGCCTGTGTGTTTAAAGAAACACATCATTCTGTTGAATGACTGGTTTGAAATGACCTAACCATCATCACCATTCTGAATTTTTTCTTATTAAATCATGGATATTAAAACTCCTTGCTTTCAGCTTTCTGCAGGAGGCAAGAGCACAAACTCTGTCAAGCACCAGTTACAGCTTCTTAGTAATTCTGAGAAGAAACCTTGCAAGGCATAAATGTTCCAAACTCTGCTGAGAACTTGGCCTTTGGAATGTCACCCAGGAACATGGTCATTGATCCCAGCTCAGCAGCTTTGAAACAGTTGCTGACAGCATCCAAGATCTTCTTTTTTGCCACTTCCTGAACATCTCAAGAGCCCAGTCCATATTTCTCAGTGTAAGAAGCCCATCTGCCTAATGATATTAAAAGCCCGACTTTCAAAGTCCCAGTGCTAGATACTGTGGATTCCAGCTATGTTTCTGTTGATTTATAAGCAAAGTAGAGAAGCAATAGAATGTAGTGATTAAGAAAGACTCTGGAGACAGAAGGCTTAAATCCTGCCTTACTTGGCAAATTGTTTAGCTTCTGTTTGCCTTAATTTTCTCATCTGAAAAGTAGGGTTAATAACCGAAACAACATCAAGGGTTGTCTGAGAATTAAATGAGTTAATATACGTGAAGGCTTAGTTTAATGTCTTGTAGGTGGAATGCCTTCTATGAATGCTCTTCCTGTTTGTGGTAGGCTGAGTCCCCCAAAGATATCAGGCTTTAACCCCTGGAACTTTGAATATTACTTGAATATTACATGATGTGATTAAGTTAAGAATCTTGAGATGGGGAGATTCTCCTGGATTTTCCAGGTGGGCCCTAAATTCAATCACACGTATCCTTAAAGTGAAGAGCAAAGGGAAATTTCATGTAGACAGAAGAGGAGACAGAGAGAAGGGAAGACTGTCATGTGACCATAGAGGCAGAGATTGGCATGATGCAGCCAGGACTTAAGGAATGCCGGCAGCCACCAGGAGCTGGGCAGGGCCTGAGATGGATTCTCCCCCAGAGCCTCCAGAGGGAGCGTGACCGGCAACATTATGATTTGGGCCCTGTGATACACATTTCAGACTTCTGGTTTCCAGAACTGTGAGAGAATACATTTTTGTTGTTTTAAATCACCAAGGTTATGGTAATTTGTTAAAGCAGCCATAGAAAACTAATACACCATCATAAATTTGATTGATTAAATCATTGGCCCAACTTTTCACCTCTCCCTGTATCCAAGATCTTTGCATGTGACTTGGCAGTTTTTCCCACTAGGGGTAGAATGTACTTCCCCACTCCATTGACACGATTTTTTATGCCAGTAAAATGTGGGTAGAGAAGACAGCATGTTATTTCCAAGCCTAGGCTTTCAGAGACATCCTGTGTTTCCACTTTCCTCCTTTGCTTGTTTGCTATAACTATGAGATGGACATGTCTCAGAGAGTCCACACGTAGCAGAAATATTTAGGAACACAGAACAGATACAAAGTAAACCCAGGAGCTACAGCCAAACTTAAGCAAGTTCAGAAACACGTGAGTAAAAATAAGTGATTTTGCAATTATTTGATATGCAGCAATAACTGACTGCTGCAAGTATTAATGTGATGTTGATGTGATATATTACAGACACAAAATTAGGGGGTTTTTGCTAATACCTGCCATTCCCCTAGACAGCTTTGTGAGTTAGAGCAGGAGTATATCACTCAACTAAAAATTTTACCCATAACTAAGATATCCACCTCACAAAAACAAAATGGGTTGAATGAGGACAAATCCTTTGCTACTACTTGGCAAGTGGTACAAATAGTTTAGCAATTGCCAACTCCATCGATCAAAGCCAGTCCTAGATATAATTGTGAAGGAGGCTTTGTGTGTTTTCTTGATACTCCATTCACCTTCATTCCAGCACCATTAAAACCAGACATTCACTGTGTTCCTTCTTAGGAGAAAAGCACAATGAAATTTCATAGGAAGGAAAAATGACAACTTTAAGTTTTTTGGTGTGAAAGATATCAGCATAGTACTGATAGATGGTTAATTTATGTGTCAACTTAACCAGGCTGTAGTACCCAGTTATTTAATCAAACACTAATTTCAGTATTGCTGTCAAAGTATTTTACAGATGTGTTTAACATCTCCAATCCTTTGACTTTAAGTTCAGGGGATCACCCTGGATGATGTGTGTGGGCCTTACTCCATCAGTTGAAGGCCTTAGGAACTAAAACCGAGGATTCCCAGGGGAGAAGAAATTCTGCCTCAAGACTGCAGCGTCAGCTCCTGCCAGATTTCCAGCCTGTCAGCCTGACCTACACATTTCAAACTTGCCAGCCCCCAAAACCACATGAGCCAATTCCTAACAATAAATCTCCTACACACACACGTGTGTGTGTATATATATATGTACATACACATATATATATATCTTGATTTGATATATTACAAAAGTATTATTGATTCTGTTTCTCTGGAGAACCCTGATGTAATCTGTGGCAATGGACAGAAAACTGCTCTGAGGAAGGAAGAAGACCATTCCCAATTTTGAGCCAATGCAAGAAGATCACACCCCTCCAGATCTCCACTGCCCACCCTCACCCTTCAACACTCTAAGTCTCACAAGTTCACTTCTGTTCCTTTCCCCACTATCAATCTTAACTTCCCTATGTTTTTGTCCCTTAGACTTTATTTTCTCTTAGACGACAGCCACCACACCACTGAGGTTTCACTCACTGAAACACCACAAGGGGTGAGCGTTAATGCTTGTAACCAAGGCCCTCTATTGCTGTGGTCATAAATTATTTGGGATCATAGAACCTTTGAGAATCTGATGGAGGCAGGAGATGCCGTTCCAGAAAATGCCTATACTGACATTCACAATGTTACTTCTAGAGAAGAAATGTCTCACCCAAGTCTATTGAAATAGTATCTAGTTCCACATTGTCTTTTTTCTTTTTTTCTTTCTTTCTTTCTTTCTTTCTTTCTTTCTTTCTTTCTTTCTTTCTTTCTTTCTTTCTTTCTTTCTTTCTTTCTTTTTTTCTTTCTTTCTTTCTTTCTTTCTTCCTTTTGTTTCTTTCTTTCTTCCTTCCTTCCTTCCTTCCTTCCTTCCTTTCTTTCTTTCTTTCTTTCTTCCTTTCTTCCTTTCTTTCTTCCTTTTCTTTCTTTCTTTCTTTCTTTCTTTCTTTCTTTCTTTCTTTCTTTCTTTCTTCCTTCCTTCCTTCCTTCCTTCCTTCCTTCCTTCCTTCCTTCCTTCCTTCCTTCCTTCCTTTTCTTTCTTTCTTTCTTTCTTTCTTTCTTTCTTTCTTTCTTTCTTTCTTCCTTTCTTTCTTTCTCTCTCTCTTTCTTTCTTTCTTTTTTTCTTTCTTTCTTTCTTCCTTGCTTCCTTCCTTCCTTCCTTTCTTTCTTTCTTCCTTTTGTTTCTTTCTTCCTTTCTCTCTTTCTTTCTTTCTTTCTTTCTTTCTTTCTTTCTTTCTTTCTTTCTTCCTTCCTTCCTTCCTTCCTTTCTTTCTTCCTTTTCTTTCTTTCTTTCTTTCTTTCTTTCTTTCTTTCTTTCTTTCTTTCTTTCTTCCTTTCTTTCTTTCTCTCTCTCTTTCTTTCTTTCTTTTTTTTCTTTCTTTCTTTCTTCCTTGCTTCCTTCCTTCCTTCCTTTCTTTCTTTCTTCCTTTTGTTTCTTTCTTCCTTTCTCTCTTTCTTTCTTTCTCTCTCTTTCTTTCTTTCTTTCTTTCTTTCTTTCTTTCTTTCTTTCTTTCATTTTTGGCTGTGTTGGGTCTTCATTGCTGCACACGGGCTTTCTCTAGTTGTGGCGAGCAGGGGCTACTGTTCATTGTGGTACCAGGGCTCCTCACTGCCATGGCTTCCCTTGTTGCAGAGCACGTGCTCTAGGCACACGGGCTTCAGTAGTTGCGGCACACGAGCTCAATAGTTGTGGCTCATGGGCTCTAGAGTGCAGGCTCTCTAGTTGTTGTTCACGGGCTTAGCTGCTCTGTGGCATGTGGGATCTTCCTGGACCAGGGCTCAAACCTGTGTCCCCTGCACTGGCAGGTGGATTCTTAAACACTGCACCACCTAGGAAGTCCCCACATTTTCTATATGATATACTATCTGTATTTGTTAGAATATACTTGCTAGAATCTATAATTGTCAGAAATTATGTTAATTGTATGACACTCTCAGAGTCAGAATGGATCTTAATGTTCCCCTGTCCATCTTCCCATCTCACTCTCCCCACTCTTCCAGAGTAGCCTTACTCCATGTTTATCCAGCATCTCCTTAAATGGAAAGTAACAAGAAACACACTATCTTAACACAGGCCCTTCTGCTCCCAGGTCAATCATGATTTAAAATTCCAAGACGCCTTGTTATAAGCTCCATCCCTTTTCTAGTTCCATCCAGTGGTATTCAACAGAGCAAGGTAAATCACTCTTTTCACATGGCCGTCATTGTAATATTTATCCTACCAAACCCTCCCAGTCTTTCCTTCTCCAAGTTCAAGATCTCCAGTTTATTTGTTACTATCTATTTATTTCATACACATATTTCTTCTCAATGAAATTGTTTTCTCCTTGAGGAATGGCTCATATTTTGGCCTCCTGTGTCCCTCATAACAAATGTCCAGCCTGGGTGAGAGAATAAAATTTATTATTTACAAGCTCATTAATGAAGGCACTATGACAAGTCAGAAGTTTGCTAGGGAGAAAATGTCGGGGTTAGGGTTGCAGGGGCAGAGGAGAGCTTAGTGTCATGTTAAACCCTATGCAGATATTTGGTGTTTTCTCAGCCTGAATGAAGGCAAGCCACAGGACATGATAGACAGTTATTTGAGCTACTAAAAGTCATCCTAGAACTTCACTTACTATTTAAATGAGTCAAACTAAAATCATATTCCTCTGAAAAATAAGTTACCATATTTCTTTTATCCTCAAACTTGCAGGTATTTATTCTTATTTGATCAGAATTATGAAAGGTCAATGAGGCAAAACCACCTTGAGAGCTATCCTTCTGTAATCTTCAACCAAGGCAGAGCAAAACACTCCCATAATTACATAATAGATGAAGTCCTTTCAGAGAGTACATAATAATCCCCCAATCTCTGAAAGATGATGTTCTTTTTATTTTTGATAGATTTTTTTCCAGAATATGCATACAAGTCTCTTTCAAGGGGATTTAGAACTCCAGGTAAATATACTCCTGCTGGGAATTTCTTTTCCAAATTAAACTCCAACTATTTTCAGACTCATGAACATTGCTGTATAATGAAGCCTACACTGACTGCAGCCTGGCTAAACCAGATCCTCAATTCACTAGAATACTTCTGAATTCTTATTCTATTAGAAAGGAGCAACAGGAGACTGGTTCAATAAACTCTGATGTTTTCATATGATAGAATTATGCAGCTATTAATTATGTGTATGGATTCTGGTTCAAAATGGTACCAAACTCTCTTAGTGTTATCTAAAATATCCAAAAAGATTCAGGAAAAGAGGAAAGGTGAAAAGAGGAAAACCCAAGCACTCTAAATTAGGACTTGATAGTAATTCCATTGCCAAAATCTAGAATGAATTTACTACCGATGGGGAAAAAAAGAACTAGATTAAAAATAATAATCATGGACTACTTATGTGTTGATGCTAGTTAGTTTGCCTACCTAAGAGTAAGTATCCTTCACCTTCATTTCCATACACACACACAAGCACACTCACACGCTCACTTTGATTGAATATGTAATTGAATGAAGCGTGTTTGCTGGGAATGACAGCATGTATAATTTTAGAGAAATTGAGTGTCATATGCTCAGTTGAAGTGTCCAGAAGCCAAACGCATATAATCAGATCCTCTCAGCCTAAAAATGAATTTGAGATATTTTTTAGCATATGAACTGTAATTGAAATAATGATGAATTTGCCCAGACATAGCAGGAAGATGACCAGAACCTAGAGCAGAAACACGAAGCAGAGGAAGAAAGGCTCACAAAAGAGTGAGAAAGGATGGCCAGAGAGGCAGAAGAAGAGCCAGGTACTGGAAGTCAGAGGGGGAGATGTTTAAAGAAGGAGAAAACCATCAGCAAGTCAAGTGCTCTGAGAGGTCAAGGAAGATGCAAACTACAAGGATCCATTGGGTTTACTGATGAGAAGAGATTTTAGACAGACATATTCAATGGATTTATGGGAACCGAAACCATATAATAAGGGCTTAAAAAGTGGGCAGGAGTTCTGAATAAGGACAATTCTTTCCGGAAGTTACAATGAATCATGCAATGGATAATCCTTATACATCAACCTCTTTCACAGATTAAAATGTCATTAGAAAACATCCTTGGAATTTCTAGGTCAAAGGATAGACGTATTTTAAAAACTTTTGATAGAGAATGTCAAATTGTCCTCACTGCTGTTAACTTCTAAAACAATTTTCAAGTTTATCCTGCAATTATTGATTTAACCCAATCTCTTCCACTTGTTACATCTATAGCAAAACCTCATCTCTGTGCAGAGAGGATTTCACTCAGGCATTGCAAGAGCATAAATCACTGAAAAAAAACCGAGATATTTCATTCATTGCTACAGCAAATATTTACTGAGAGCCTAAAAGTTCCAGAGGGTGAGAAAATATTTTGGTAGACACAAAGAACTAGTACTTGTATTGGATAAGAAAAATATATATCCCATAACTACACATATAACCATATTACAGTTGTGCTATTATTAAGAAAAATGCTATAACAGCAGAGCATAATTTTGCTTAGGGGTTAGGAAATACTTGGCAAAAATGAAGGACATGTAGAAGTTAGCCAGGGTGCTAGATCATCTGTATTCAATGCAACCTAACCATCTGGTCTTCTACTGCAATCCTGTTGGAGGTTAGAAGAACTGAGAAGGACATTTCCCAGAATCCTCTTTCCTTGATTATTCCTGTTTAGAGTCCAACAATGAACAGAAGGCAGAAAAGAAGAAGGAGTAGTTGTCATTTTCCAGTGGCAGTTGCAAAGATACGTGGTCAGACAGCAGAGAGGAGGTTGGCAGGGGCTTGGGGGTGAGCTCCTGCCAGTCATTTTCATCAGTGCCGTAGGCAGCTGCAAGGGTTAGTGACAACTTCTTAGAGGTTAGCTCTCCAGGCTGAGCTTGGTAAGACTGAGCCCCAGCCCACCATGGTTGTGTGAGCCCCCAGTACCCTGCAGGGGAGGAAATGTGTGGCAGGAGGAAAGAATACCATATTAGAATATCCTAAAGTAGGAAGACACTTGGCTTTTTTGGATGAGCCACTGTGAATGGAGCACAGTAAGAGAGAGGGGTGGGAGAGGAAACTGGGCACTGGAGTCAGATTATTCAGGGGACAGTGGAAACCCTTAGGTCTTTACCTAGCAGGTAGGGTAGTAACTTGAACAAACACAACTTCAAAAGACTTTGAAAATCTTTTAACGATTTAAGATAGCTTTTCTTTAACCAGAAAATTGTATCAACCAGAAAATCCCATCATCCAAACATTGGATTTGTAATGGATTCTTTACTACAGATTCATAGTTGTTGTTGTTTTACCACATAATAATTTTGAGATGTTGAAGATCACGTGGATCGGCCGCTCCTAAAGACATTTAACAACTGCTTAAAGATATTTTACTACCTCCTTTAGTTCATGTTCGGCCTTCCTCTCTCTAATTAATCCATTAACAAATCTTTATTGAAAAGCTTCTTTGCTCAATGCATGAGTTAAATAAAATCTGATAGAGGACGAGGGGAAAAAATCATTAAATAGCTGAAAACCAGCATAACAGTGTTCAGTTCATACCTTTAGTTTAAAGAATGCTTCTTTCAATAATTTATCTGTCCATTAAATTTGCACAAGGTGAGCAAGTGTAGCGGGATTGTCCTCAGCCTGGAGTGTTCTGCTGCCCTTTGTTTGTAGAACTCCTAAGCTCTCTTCAAGATATTGACACAACACAACTGTCACTCCTGGAATCTTCGCTGACTCACCCAGGCTGTTGCATCTCCCTTCTCTACACTCACAAAGCCATTTGTACCTACCTCTGCTACCTCAGCACACTTTCTTACAATTACATGTGTACCCTATACATTTCCATCCAATATGAGCAGAAGCACATTACTCCTTTTGTCTTCCGTGCCTGGGGTTGCCTAACAGACACTTAATAAATGTTTTCATTAGTGAATGATTTGGTCAGAAAATTCCACACTCACTTGGCAAGAATATACTCCCTTACAAACATAATATGTCTTTCGGAGGCACTGTGGACTTTCCTTCCCAGAAAGGCTTAACTGTTTTGTTTTGTTTTTTTCTCTTGAGGATTTTGGCATTTTCTGTTTCAGTCAGATTTCCTGAATTATTTTGTTGTCTTCATGGGAGCTCAGTCCTTTTACTTATTGACTGCCATCTTGTATTTCTGGGCCATGATTGACAGAGCAACTGGAATCTATGAGCAGAAAATCAATAATGCGACGCCTTCAGACAGGCCACCGATGCTCTTGAAGAAACTGGTTTCCTAGTATCAGTGGCAGTCACTGATCAGAAAATGTAAAACTAGCGAGCCATGAATAGAAACCATGTAAAGTCAGCCGCACTGTTTCTTTGCATGAGAGGGTTTTTATATTGGTTTCCTGTGTTTAAATTCTGTGATGTTTCTCAAACCCTGGAGGGGGATGAAAAAAAACGGGTGGAGGGAAAAGAAAGGGAGAGGGAAGGGGCCAACGGAGTGAAAATTGTGCAGTGTGCAGATTTGTGTTCATTTGTTTTCTCATTGCCTGGCTAACCTTCACCAGTCCTTAAGCGTGAGGGATCCCAAATGGACATTTGTTCTTTAATATAACATTTTCCTTGTTCAAGTATAAGTGACACTTGAGTAGACATGAAAGATCCGAGACTTATTACTTGCAAGTTAGCATTTTACTGCTAATGTCGCCTGCCACCCTTTACCTCCTAGTTTTATGGTTGTCTAATTATAGCCCGCAGGCCTAGGGTGGTCCTTTGCTACTTCAGCTGGAATGTAGCTTCCAGTGAATTCTCCCCATTAGGACCTCCCACTGAGTTATTGATTATTAAGGTAATGCACTTTTAGTGTTGTATCTTTAACAGGGAAATGTAAAAATGAATGGCTTGCTGTTGAAGGATTACAGAAAGGAGAAAGAAGAAAGAAACTTCCCCAATGCAGAGTCCTCTGTGCTATTTAGGTTACTGTTAATTTCAAACATTGTCAGAAAAACGCAGTTTACCTGTCAAGTGATTACATGAATGACATTTTATTACCATATATTTTAATTTCTAAAGGAGACAATTTGACATAGAAAAGCTGGCAATTTTTGTCTAAGAAAGAAAGAAAGAGAGGAAGGGAGAGGGAGAGAGGGAGGGAGGGAGCGAGAGAGGGAGAGAGGGGAAGAAAAGGAGGGAGGGAGGGGCAAGGGGAGGATGGAAGGGAGGGAGGAAAAAAGGAAGGAAACCTGCTTAAATTCAACAGACTATTTTTTAAGTAAAAAAAGCACAAAGATGGCCCCTATCTGGGCAAAAAAACAGATGGCAATCTTCATATTAATGAAACATTTTGAATATGGACATCTTATCCAGGCAGTAGGAAACAAAAGAGAAAGGGAGCTGAAGCCTCTTCATTATTTAGATGGAAAAAATATGACTCTGGGTTATAACAGAACAATCTTTTATGAGAAGCCTCCCTGGGAGCCCACACACAAGATAAATACCAGCGAATGGCACACAGGAAATGGCGTTTGTTAGATAAATTGTCTGTAGGTGAGCCTTCGGTGATAGAGGTTCCTCTTTCCTCTGCACACAGAAGACACTTCATTTGTAGGGCTGCTCTTCAGGGCTGATGCCCATCATTAAAGCTACAGGAGCAGCACCAGAGCAAGGACTGGTGGGTGAGTAATAAGGAAAAGAGGATGAATTGGGTGGGTGCCCCTCAAATCTGAGCTTCGGTGCCCAAACCAGCACCTTATTTTAGGTGAACGCAGGACTCAGAAGCTGATAAATTCACTTGACTCTTGGAGATCACTTTTTTAACTGCAAAATCTATTGAAAATAGACCCAACAGTCAGTCTCAGAGGTGTTCATGATTAGTTTTTGAGAATTCAGGAATCCTGCTGTCTTCACATGCCTGCAAAAGATAAAATGTGTTTGCTTGCGAGTTACATAAGGTATTATCTGAAAGCACGCTGAAAATACAAAATGCTATCCAAATGTTAGTAGTAGCATTTCATTGTCATATTTTCTTTCTTGATGAAAGTAGTGCCAATTTGCAAATTTAAGTGCCAAAGCCAAATCTAAACTTCAGGGGCTGGCTGCCTTGAATGTAATGATTTGGGTGGAGGCACTTGAATCCTAAATGGTCCAAAAAGGGCCAATTATCATTCGATGACTATCATAAGCATTGATATTATTCATCAGCCAGGTTCATCTGTAGATCTTAAAAACTTTGGCCAAACAAGTACCATTAACCAGGCCCCTCTGGATAGGGTCTCAGGAGGAGATCTCAAGACACAAAGAGAGCTGCAGATGTAGAATAAGCTGTGCGCCAGGAATGTGCATCAAACAAAGCCAGTGATCTACCAACTAGAACCTGCTTTGTCTCAGAATCTTGGTACCCAAGCAAATAAAACACTAACAGCCGTTAGTTAACTTAAGGGTGGGTCTCAGTTTAATAGGAAGGTGCTGACTTTTTTATTAGCGGAAGGAAAATTTTTAATTGGATTTGTTAATAACACCCTCTGAGTCATATATACACTGGAACGGTTCTTAGACTATAAATTTAAACTTCCAGACTTGAGCTACCAGAGAGAAAGGACAATAATACTCTTTTCCTTCAGGAAAAGGCTAGCTGAAATAAAAGGGAATCCTGGAGACACAAGCATCGGAGGAGGTAGGAGTTAGGCAGGGACCTAGGGTTGGGGATAATTTGCTCGGAGCTCGGAGGGCAAGTGAAGTCACAGCCGGCACCCTCCGCTCCCCCCACGCAAGGGTCAGACTCACACTTGATGAGTTGCAAATGTTGTATAAAGCTTTTGCTTTTTTATTTTAGGAGAGGTTTCCTGTCTCATTAAAAAAAAAAATCCCCACAAACTTTTAGCTCTCTTTTAAGCAAACTGCTGTCTGTATGCTGTAATTAAGTTTCTTTTTTTTTTTTTTTTTGCCTTGACTCTGCCGGATGGAGGGTGCCATAAATCATATGAACAAATGTTCAGCTAAAATCCCCTCTGTGAGCACCATAATTTAAGTGAATTCATTCTCAGTTCATCTCTTGGAGACATGATCTCATAGCATCTGTTCTGGACAAAGATTGCCGTCCTTATTACCTGGGAAAACAGCAGTGAGTTTACTCCAGGTTACTCTGGATGGGCCTTTTCCTCATTCATCCATTTATTCAAATATTTAGTGTTTCCATTTTTGCAAAAGAAATATGTATGTTTGTACGTGTGTGTATGTGTGTATGTCCTAAGGGAAATTTTTTTTTAAAGCAACAGCGTGGGTCAGTTATTACTGTTTTGCTGAGAAATCACCCCTCTGTTCATGTATCTGGACACTATGTAAACAGTGCTAGGTAAACAGATAGCTCTGTCCTTTCTCTGGGCTGCATTTTCTATCAGTAGTATAGGAAGGAGTTTAGGCTATGGCCTGAAGTGGGATTCTTTCCTGCAATCTCCTTGTCATTGCTGGGCTGAATTTCATGGGGGCAAGAGCAAGGTATGTATCCTCCTGTGAGAGAAGATTTGTTTGATGATCTTGTCTCTCCCTATCTTGATTAGTTTGTATCTTGAGCACTATCTTAAGGTGCAAAATAGACCGTACTTTGTTGCAGCTTGAGCTGTCAAGAGCAGCAGGAGCTGTTTAGTCTTGGACAGTTTGGGTTAAACATCACTGCAGTGTGACACCTTGGCAACAGAGTGGCTTCTACCCACCACTTGCCAAGGCTCACTTGGTGCTGTTGGTTAGCACTCTGTTCTTGTTATTCATATTCTTAATTAAGGTGAACTGAAACACCTGAACACACGTTGTGGCGACCACAAGCCCCACCACTCCCTGGTACCTATCACTTCACTCCTGTAGGTGAGGAGCTTTTAGAACCTATTAGCCTAGACCGAGGCAGATCTCTTCATGTTAGAGTATAGAGCTGTGACAGCAACATTTTACAAAGTGCAAAATTGGTATGTAGACCAAATCTTCATCTGAGGGGACTAGTTAGATTGAAATACTGAATTAGGATCATCAAAAACTTTGAGAGGTCGGAATGTTGGGCTTACTAACAAGATGGATTTTTAACACGGGATAAATATGAAGTCCTTCACTTATGTTCAATAGACCAGCTGCATAAATACAGAATGAAGGAGAAATGGTTTCAAAATAATCATGCCTGTGTTTAGGCTTTTTCGTTGACAGCAGGCTCAAGAGAAGTCAATCATAAAAGATGTGACCGCAAAAAAAGTTTCTTAACAATTTGTGGTGACAACTCTAGGAGTGTGGAATCCAGATCAAGGGAAGGATGTGTCTGCGTGCTGCACCGTTTATACTTCAGAAAGACATTAAGCAACTGGATGTCATTTGAGAAGTAAGCTGAATGGGGGGAATTTAAAGCCATTTCCTGTAAGTAACAGCTGAAGAAACATGAAATGTTACCCTAATGAGGAGGGACTTGAAGAATCTATGATTGCTTTTTTTCTCAAACATTTCAAAGGCTCCCATTTGGAAGAACTATCTTGTTCTCTACTGACCAAGAAAGAGGATCATACTCAGTCTATAGAATCCTTGCAGAAGTTTATACCTAGTTTTTTATTTGTACTTATTTAACTAACAGATCAATTTGGAAATCCATGATCATTTGTTTCATCTAAAGACAGTCTTTTCACTGCTCAATTCAAGAAATATGAGAACTGCGTTATCTTGCTTTCTGCTGGCAGGGCAGAAATAAAGAGTGGGGCATTACTGATCCAAAGCGCTACATGGTTAGAGATGCTGTGAGAGAAATCTACAGAGGCAGGTAGGGGTCCGAAGGCAGACAGCCTGAAATGCAACACTCTCAGGTTGAACATTATTGTGCAGGTAATGTAAACAACTAAGGAGAAACAGGAGGCATACCACAATATTCCAGAAGCAGAGAGGACTTTATTAGATCATAAGGATGGAGAATATCAGCTTAGGATACCCAAGAACTGATGTGGGTGGCATTTCTAAGCCAACTCAACCAGGAGCTCAGTCTAGGCCCTTCTCAGTCTGCAACGAATCTACTATTAGTTGGACACATGATGAGTAACCGGAGAAACAGTCCACAATGTGGGCTGGCTAGGTCTCCACATCCCTCAAATTTATTTAATTTAGTTAATTGTTTCTTAAGTGTGGATTGAAATATCTGCCTTCAACTTGTTATTTGGGCATCATGTAGCCATAAAATGAACCAATGGGGATGGAACTGACACTCTTTCCAAAACTATGGCTTTCCCTTGACCTTGGGCATGCATTTAAAATATATTTACTTAGCATATTTTCTCCCTCTCTTGGGGCCAGAAGAATTCACGTCTACCACTAGTTCCTCAGCACCAGTATGAAACACCATAGATAACAGATGGGCTGAGGTTGGCAGCCCTTTTGCTCTTCTATGCCTTCCAGACTTGGTGAATGAGGAGGGCTTTTCTTATCCATCCATGTTTGTCAATAATCAGTGCTCTGTTTCTTATGCTGGGCTTCACCCTAAAGCTGCTCTGGGTGGCGGTGGTGGTGAACATTTAAGACATATTTATAACAGATACTTACACAGCATAGGTTATTATGACTACAATTGCTACTATTTTTATGATTCCTGATCCGATGGTAATCCAGGGGGCAGTTAATAACTCCCTTGGTGAAAACTGTCTACCCATAAACACTTTCAAGAAGGCTGAGTAGCAATTAAGGCAATGGTCCTGGTGTGGGTAGAGGTAAATGACCCGGTGAAGGCCTCGGCCGACATGGTACCCTGGTGACCTGAGAAGCTTAGTAAGCAGCAGTTGACTCACACTGAGTATTTTCTTCGCCGTGTTTCAAGCCCTCTATCACTGTTGCTGTTTGCTACCCATGCCTTACAGTGTGACATGGACGTGCTGGGTTTAGGTTGAGATCCTGTGAGCATGTGTGTGTGCCCAGAAGATCTGCACTGCCGGCTAGAAGCCGGCACTTCTTGAGCTGCAAGTTCACTTCTGTGGGTGACAGTCCTCTCCTTCATTCTCAGGAATTAGTGGCATTAATCTTGGCTTAACCACACTCAAATCCTGTAATCACTCATCCACTGATTTGTTTCAGCCCATGTCATAAATCCATCTAAATCCTTTACCTATGGTGAGAGAGAGCAAACCCTGAGAAGAATTATTCACTTGACTAGCCTGCTGGTGCTATCATAAAACGCTACTTAATTATTACTAACTCTACAACATTTAATGGGTCTCCATCATGGGACTGCTAATCCTTTACTCTCTGTGTGTGGTGGGCTCTTTGAAGAGAACATGGCATCATCTAAGATGCCCAAGGTTGTTAATCATTCCTCGCCAACAAAGTGGCCACTGCCACACAGCGTCTTGCCTGTCAGGCCTTGGGGCTTCAGCTTGCCAAGCACAGCCAGAGCCAAGTCCGAGCCAGGATTTACCTACCGTGAGTACACAGTCTTGATCCTTTAAAGGGCTGAATGGGCCATTCCTGTAGCCCTACCCCAAGCACGAAAGAATGAGAATGAAAAGACTGAAGGGCTTACCATGTTGTCCGCGTAGATATTCCTATAAATGTCAAAGAGCCAAGGTATCCTAAACAATAGAATTTTAAACAATATAACACAGGCTTACCAGAAATTAACAACTAAATAAACCATAGTCCATGTGATTATACAACCCACTGAGCCTAAAACATAAGCAAGTTTTTAATGCCACCTCTGCCACTTCTAGGTGCAAGACTGTGAGTTATAGATTTCACCACGCCACACATGGGAGAGCTTAGCCTGGCAGGGGGAGGTTGGGTGGGAAGGGGCTCTGGGTTGACCTCATCTGGTCAGAGGAAGGGCAGTAATTCTGCCCATAGGTTCTATCAGGTATAACCACAGTGGCATGGACCATTGTGTGTGTGTGTGTGTGTGTGTGTCCACATGTACATGTATATGCACACGTGCATTTCATCAGCCTTTCCAGAGCAAAGGGCTATGTCTGTTGAACGGCTGGCTGAGTGTAGTCCTGGCTCTTATGAAAGTCATGGTGATGGCCAGCGGTGTGGGCTGGAGCATGTGTGTCTGAGCAGCCCACCCATTCTCCCAGTCTTTCATGGGAACCACCGCCATTCTTCCAATGCAAACACAGCAAGTGCTCGCCCATCATACTCCAACACTGTGACAAGTTTTCCACCTTCCTTCTGACCTAGGACTTGAAGGCTTCCACTAATTTAGGAATTTTCTCAGGGACCTCCCCCTGGAAAAATTTTGCAATGCCATAATTCTTCAAAGAGCCAACAAGTTTAAATGAGAAAAGCCTACATTTTCAGTTAAGATGCAGATTATGGTCACCATCATTCTTTAGGCATCAAAATAGGCATAGCTAACCAACACCATGGCAAAATCAGAAGAAGCAATACAAATTCCAGCAGCCAGTTGTGTCTGGTCCAGATGGCATACTCTGAGTCTGAAAGTTTATTAACAGATCGACAGCGTTGTTTTTTGTGTTTTGTTCCACATGTAGTACTCCACACAGGTGGCTGAATCTGTCTGTCTGCAAAGGGATTACCACCACTGAGTCAGGAAAGGACTCAGCCTTCCATGCACTGCCCCTGCCACCTGCCTGGCAGCTTCCTGAACTAGAGACCAGCATGGCAGAGGTTCAGGGGAATCTGAGATTTGCAGGAGCCATGGCACAAGGGATGCGGCACTCCTCTTCCCTCCCACAGCCCTTAATACTGACAGCTGGATCGGGCACTCCCAGCACGGGGAGGCCCAACCGGTCTTTCCTATTTTCTCTGACACCATTGTTTGCTGGATCTTCCCCTTGGAGTAGCTAATCCTCACTTAACCACTAGTTATGGACATTGCTCCCGCCTGGAAGGCAGAGGCAAACAAAGCACAGTGCACTGGATACAGTTCAAGGCAGCCAGAGACTGATCTAGGAAGACTACCTTCAGAGCAGAAAAAAGTCCCTACATGGAAAAGGATGGCTGAATAAGCTAGCGTTTATATTATGTGTATACATATGTATGCCTATCTATTTTTTGTGGAAAACTTAGAAAGCAGGAAGACATTTTTTACTTTGGAAGTCAAGAAGAAAAAAATGCAGAGCAGGGCAGCCAAGCTAGGATGAATGGTGCCATTGAGGAAAGTCTTAGCAAAGGCGTTTCCTGAATGGCTCACTTCACAAGACCAGGCACGCTCAGGTAACAGCTGATGCCCTGACATCAAGCACAGGAGCCAGAACATGGCAGGAAGCAGATGGTGTCATATTTCCTGGGTCTCACTGTCCAGTTGAGTTCAGCGCCTGCCAAGTGCAAAATGAAACATCTCTCCTTTCACAGAGCATCGCACACACGGCAGGCTGGGGTGGCGGCCGCTGCTGTGGCTACGGCCAGTTCAGCAGAAAGCAGAAGACTCCCAGGCCCGGGTGCTTTCCCACTGAAGATGGGGAGGGCACCAGGTGGAACTGGCAGCAGGAGGTCACTCTCTCTTTTCATCCATTTAACAGACGGAGCAGAGTGGTTTGCAAGTCAGATGCTGAGAAAAGCAGTGGAAGTTCAGTCACAGCAAAAAAGAAAGGGAAACAGCCAGGTGAACGCCAGAGTGGCCAGATGGACAGTCGGGTCACAGGTCATCAAATCAGTCACAGAGTGCCACATAAAACAGCAGGCTGGCGCTAACAGGAAAGACCCGCCTGGCAGGCTGGCAGACAGGCCTGCAGGGCACAGCACAGCCACCCAAGAAGAGGCTGGGAGAAAGGAGGCAAGGAAACGGGGCTCCCCTCCAAACTCTATTGGCCTGGCCTGCATTAGCATCCCTCCTCTGGGTTAAGTAAATGTCTGCAAAGAGAAAACATGTACCCCTCCTGAGTTACACGGTGACCGTTTCCTGAGCAGCAGTTCTCTATATGTCACGTGTGTCTTTGTGCATCAGCGTGCTACATTCAGGTAATTAAGCATCCACTCCCAGCCTAAGAAAGGTCCGGGGGCCCAATTCTAAGACTCAGATATGTTGATGGGTGTAGAGAAAGGGAAAGGAATAAAGCTTGCCGAGCTGCAGACAGCAAAGTGGAAAGGAAGACTAAGGGTGCAGAGGACAACAAAGACTCTTAAAGGGGCGATCAGGGAGCACTTGGGGACAAACCACACCAGCGGCGGGGGAGGGGCACAACATGGCTGAGAGGAAAACATCTGAAGTTCCGCCAGATCAGGTTTTCAGCTTGACCAGCTTTGTGGTCTCGAGCAAGAGACTCCACTTTTCTAAATCTGGGTACTCCCACTTGTAAAATAGAAGGGTCTCCACCGAGAGTTGTTGTGAGTGTGCCTGGACTCACAGCGGAGAGATGCCCAGATAATGAGAGCAATTATTTATTGAAATTTAGCTTAAGGTGAACCCTAAGCTGCAGAACCAGAAACAGGTGGTTTAGGACACTTGATGTTGCAAATACCAAGAGATCAACTGAAGTGGCTTAAGCAGAACAGAGAGAATGGATTGACTCATTTATTGGGGCATCTAGGGGCACAGATGAATTTAGGTACAGAGTCTCACTCATTTCATCAGTGCTGTTCTCCTTTCTTCTTTTCTTGGCTCTGCTTCTCTTCACGAATCTGTCCCCAAACTATTGCCTTCTTTCACATGACCAAGGAAGAGGGTGACAAGAAGCCGTGGCTTTCACTGTCCTGAGCACCTGGTGTGGGGGCCACTTTTGGCCAGTGCAGACATCATCACCCTGCAAACCACCTTGCTGCTCTAGTCCCAGGGACCGGCCTGGGCACGTGCAGACCCTGCAAGTTGCGGTCTTTCTCTACGCATCCCCTTGCTGACTTTCTCTTTAAGTCACGCTCTGGATGGCAGAAAACTGCTGATTCTGAGGTTCTACCCCAAACTTGGACCTTGTAACCCGAGCCCAGACACCTTGTCAGCCCCACACCAGGCATGGCTCCACAGCTTTCCATTCCAGAACACAGAATCTCTGTTCTGCTCGTTTTCTACCCCTCTCTTTTTCTCTACATATCACTCCTTTCCTTCTCTTGCCCAGGTTCCCAGATGCTGGGAATCTAGAATCTGTGCTCACTGTTCCTTTTCTCTGTCCCATATTTCCTTTACCAAATACTCAGGAGGGGATCCTCTCTTTTCCCACAGAATGGTCATCGCATCAGCAGACACCCACAGGCTCCTGATGTCTACTGCCTTGAGCACTTTAGCATTCAAGACATCCGAGGTTCGCCCTCTCTGGTGGGAGCATGAGAAGTAACCGCCATGTTACTGGTATGCAAAAGACCATTCATTCATAATTTGTAATAAGTTAGAGGAAACTTTGGCCCCACTATTTAGAACACTTTTGCTCCATAAACCCCTAGGAAAATTGAGATACCAAAGCAGTATTTAGACCCATAGAGAAAGAGCAGAGCTGCTGGCAAGCACTGGGTGACTTGTTCAGATTCTAGTTTGTTATCTCTCTTCCTCCCCTCCCCCCCCCGACTTATGCTTGCACTAGGCAGACCAGAGGCATAAGAGGAATTAATGTTTAACAAGTCGAATAACTAATTGTCTACTAATGAGTCCCCCTTAGGGTCTTGCTGAAGTGGGTGTCATCAGTAAATGCAGTATTTTGTGGAGGCTTGAAGGCCTCTAATGGCATATCATAAATATTCCTTGAAAAATTAAAAGACACAGGAGCACTGATCTCTTTTTGGCTTCTTGAGAACTCTTCAGAATCTAGGTTCCCAAGGCTTAGAGGGTCATCCCGAGTACTAGCTGGATCCCAAAATTCAGACCATCTGCAGAGTCTACATTCTGTTCCAGAAGGGGACACACACATCCGCTTTAGTCCCAGATACACACCACCTGCAAGCACAAGTACAGGAAGAACTCACTGTATACGATGTAACAGAAAGGACCCTGGGTTGTAAGAGAGAACATAGTCTTAGTAAGTCCTAGTTTCTACTCGGCCACCAGTAAGTTGAGCCAACATGGGCAAATCACACATCCTCCCTGATGCACAGATTTCCCATCTACATAATTAGGAGGTTGGAATAAATCATGACCTTGGTAAGCTAATTTTGTAGTTGTGGAAACAGACAAGTGTACCAACATGAGAGTATGATAGAAGTTTACACAGTGTGCTGGGACAGTCCAAAATGTAGACTGAAGTGACAATAAGCTACAGGGACAAAGAGCCCTGTCTTCATTATATCTATTCCCAATACATATAACCTGGCACATAGCATGTGCTTGTAGATAAAAATTGGATAAATGGATGCATGGATCAATGGATGGATGGTTGGGTGGATGTGTGGGTGGATGTGTGGATGGATGTATAGATGGACATGTAGATGGATGCATGGATAGATGCGTGAATGGAGAATTTGAGAGGTGGGTGGTGGGATAAATGGATATATATGTTTACAAGGGTAGGAAGATGAAGGCTGGGTGAACAGATGTGAATGACCACGGAAAAATATTCAGATAATTGATTTCTATTAAGTAATATAGGAGCAAGAAAGAAACTGAGGATAAGATCTGCACTGTCTCAAAGATCATATCTAATCCACATACGTCTCTGAGGCACTTCTGAAGCTCCTTCTGAAGCCAATGGGAGTGAATTGTGTGCATCAGTAGTAAAATTTTGCCCATAGTGAATTGACTGGTATGAAAAACCTTACAATAAAAGGTTTCACGTAAAGATTTCCGTGTTACATTAAGTCTAGGGACAGATGCATATTTATTCTTCTGCCTTAAAGCCATGGTCTTCTCCAAACTTTGGGGGTTTCTTTATTTTCTTTTTTATTGAAATATAGTTGATTTCTCTCTAAAATTTTTGAAATCATGAGATGAATATATTCAAAGTCACCCTATCAAATACAATGTGATTGTGAATGGAGTACACTTAAATAGCCTCCCTTTATACAATTCATTTTAAAACAAATGCCAGTTTATCAAGTAGGCCCTGAAAAGAGCACTGGGTTCTGAGTCAAGGTCCCTAACTCACACCTCCTTCATTTATTCACTCATGTAATAATTTTTTCAACAAATAAGAATTAAGCCCCTACTATGTTCTGGGCATGGTGTTAGAAATTGCTGCAGGGAGGGGAAAATACAAGGGATGGCACAACACACTCGCCCTGCACCCGCAGCCCTTTCTCTGCTCTTAGTTCACAGTGCGCTTCATCCCCCCACCTCTGCTTTCCCTGGCTTTTCCCAGAGAGATGGAGAGGAGAGAGAAATGTGATCACCCACCTCAATTCTCTTTCCTTACTTCTGAGAGGCGTTTCGCTCACCTGTGCTTTTGAAAGACACTAATGCACACACGCAGCTTGGTTTTTTCCAGATCTGTTCCAGTCTCCATTACCTTTCCTCCCCCACCACAGTTAGGAGAATCCATGCGCCTTAATTACGTAGCCCCCGGCAGACACTAGCTCGGCACCATGCTGTGCGAGTTAATGTTCCTGGGCATTGCTGCCCGCCCACTTCTTGCCCAATGACTTTCTTCCAGGTGAACTGAATGGATTGGCTCTTCATGTGCAGTTTCCCTGAAATCTCACATCACTGTGGGTCCCTATCGTGTCACACCGTAGTGACGGCAGTAACTAGCCCGAAACACAAGTTTCATGGATTCTGAACCTAATGATAAGCCAGGCTATACAATCCTTTGGAACTTACCAGAGACTCTGCTGTAACAAAAATAGAGCAGAAGTTAAGAATATCTTAATGTCCAAAAGCTCAGAGGATTTCTTCTAAAGCTGTGCTGTTTACCCGCTTAATACCGTTGGCAATTCAAAATCAATGTAATACAAGCATTCACTACAAACATACCAAATGCCCAACAGGATATAAGTCTGGTCTGTGACACCTTCGCTAATGAGGGATGACAGTGAACAAGCAATAAAACAGGCTTCAGGATTTTTAGACACTCTCACCCCTAATGTGCATGGCATTCCCTGCTTGGAGAGGGTGCTACATTATTAGCACGGGAGAACCACAGGACAATAAAGATCATTCCAAGGCATTCTTCCAGATGAGTAACCTAGACTAACACTGCTCAGCTGAGAATTAAAATGGGGAGTTGGCAAGGTCTTCCAGGGATTTTAATCACTGATAACCGCCAGCAAGATTAGCTTTAGGAAGAGAGGGAAGCAATCCTCCTTGGTGTAGGGTCCAAAATATCTACTCATTTGCTTGTTACCCTCTCTGACCTTCCTCCTCTCTTTGAATTAGCCAGAATACACGTCAAAACCTGACACATTAGGACTCAGTGGGCCTTTACACTGGCCATTCCCTCAGCCCAGAAGGCTTTTCCTTCAAATCTCTTCTCCTGGAGGTTTTCTCTGTGTACTTCCTTTAAGAGTAGCTTCTGTCACCCTTACCCTGTTGTACTTGTCTTTATACCCTTAGTGGGTGGCTTATTATCTGTCTCCTCAACTAGGAGGTATATTTCAATAAGGCAGATACTTTTTCCATATCGTTCAGCACTAATTCCAGAGACCAGACAGTGGCTGGCACACAGGGGTGTTCAGTAACTATTGTTGAATGAATGAATAGCTATTTATCATGAATTATCCCATTCCCCTTTCTCTGCCAAAGAACACCAAAGTAAACGTCAGCAGAAGACGAATGTAAGATCAACTCTGCCATTAACTAGCTTCGTGATTCTTGCAAAGTGGCTAAAATTTTCTGGGTCTCAGTTTTCTCCTCTGTAAAATAAAATCCAGTGATGGGGGAGAACCCTGTCTTTTCCATCCATCAGGTTTCTACAAGAAGGAATTTTTCCTCAAAAGCTCCCATTCTCCTGCAGCACCCTTCTCTGTGGTAGCGTGACTTGGTACTGGATGAGGCAGGCAGAGAAACCAAGCATGGCCAGCTCAGCCCCTTCCCCTCGCTGTGTTTAGGAATTGGCCAGCCTGTAGAAAGTGCCTCTTGTCTACCCTGGGCCATGCAGTAACCTTCGTGGTTAGATACGTGCCCCTCTTGCAGGAGAGGGAGGGCTGTGTGGTCCTGTGTTGCCTGTGGCAGAAGGCTGAGTAAGTTTAATTCTTGGCTCAGCGTTAGCACACCTATTGTGCCTCTGGTCTATAACACATTCTCCAACCCATCCTTCATCAGAAATAAAATGGTACTCTGATCTCCATCTGCCTATTCTTTTGCTGATTTCAACTGGTTCAGAACTCTAGTGGGGAAAAGTGTACTGACCCACTTACAACATATATATCCATATATATATATTTATAAATAAATAAATGTATATGGACATGGACATTGTTTTCTCTGCCAAATAGGTGTATTAATCAAGTATGGATATATGTTTTTCACTGTGGACATAAAATGAATGTCTCTTTTTCCAAGAAGTATAAAGTGTATGAAGTATATATTTGTAATATATACATATAGAAGTATGTATATAACACATATAATATGTTTGTATTATAAACACACACATACTCAGAGAGAGAGAAAGGAGGAAGATATGAAGTGTATGTGTGTGCACATTTCTCTCCATATAAATAGGGAAGAATGGTTATAAAATTTGGGAGTACGTTTTTAGAAAAACAGCGATTAACCTAAAAAAGGAAGGACTGATTAGTATGGCTGGTCATTCAAAATAACTGAATGATAAGAGCATGTTGTAAGAAATGGGTCAGTTAAAATTTCAAGAGGACTCTGTACACAAACTCTGCTCCTACTCCCACCAGCACCCCAGATGACTCTACTAACTATGGCAAAATGGTTCTGAAGCACAGTGAGGAGAATAGAAAACTAAGGTTGGGTAACAGGTGAGCTGTGATGATGCATACAGTGGGGCAATCCCCGTGAGAGGCTAGAGATGGGAAAGAGAAGGACAGAAGGCAGAGAGGTTTTGTGCGATATATCGGATAAAAGCCAGACACCCCCTCCCCTGCATTTGGTGTCATGTCCATCTTGAGCTGCTTACAAAAGGTCAAAGGAAGGACTATCAAAGGGAATAAAGTGAAAGAAATATTTCTTTCATTCAGAGTTGCACATTTTGTTACCCTTTAACATTTCTGAAGTTGGGATGCATCTTAGAAATGATGGGGCATCTTAATTTCATTGGCAGCATTTTTTCTTTCTCACTGGTATATAAAGTAATGGTGCATCTTATAATTGATGGAGTCTTTGATTTGAGAAATACAGTGGTTCTTGCTCAGTTTTCTGTAATGAATTATAGGGAAAGGAGCCAGAAGTGTGGTTTGTAGTAAAGTGTGCCTTGCTCAGCAAAGATAATTTAAAATGTGCTCTTGTACGCCACCACCAAATGTAAGTATGAACAACCTTACTCCAAAGCAATCTGGGAATATGGACTAAGAGTCCATAAAGTTTGGATCCTTCTTTGCAACAGTTCCATTTTATGAAATATATCTTTAATGAAAAATGAGAAACCCATACAAAGTCTGTGTATAAAGATGTATTTCAGACTTCATTTATACTAAATCAAAAATACCACAAAACATTCAAAAATAAGAATTGAATAAATTATGGAATATGCACACAGTGGAATATTATACAGTCATTAAAAGTGAAATTTTAGCCAATACTTATTGATGTGGTAAATACTAGTAAAATAATGTTAAGTAGAAAACAGGATATTCAACTGCATTTCCTCATTTTGTAAAATATTCTACATGCAATGAAAAAATAGGTTATCAAATGCAGCAAAGTGCTGACAATTATTGTCTCTCTTGCTGGTGGACATTCAGCTGATTTTATTTCTATATACCTTCTCTTTACAATGCATATGAATTACATTTTGGCTAGAAACAACTCTTCTCCCTTCCAAAGGCAGCTTCTTTTCTCCCCTCATTTCCTCTTTCTCCTGATAAGTCAAACCTAATCTGTTTTTGGCCACAAACTAGCTCCTTCTGAAAGTTATAGCCACCCACTCAGAACAGACATCCAAGGGCCATAAAAATGCTCTTTACCCTAGATGACAAATCATGTCGGTCAAAGAAGGGCTCTCAAATTTCCTGGGCATCCAAGTCCAGAAATAAATTGCTGACTAGTCACTTTCTGAGGCTCTATATCCTGAGGAGACCCTGTCCTTTAAAGAGAAATGGCCCCTGGATTTCTCATAACAGAAGATAAACATCAATGACAGAACTAGGGCTTGCAAAACTCTCATTTATTACCTCTGCACTCGACCTTGGCCATCCCTGGGCCCAGAGGAAACTTCATGGTTCCACATAATTCACATAACCCTGTGAGGAAAACAGACTAGATGTTCTTTTCTTTCTTCTTCTTTTTATGTGTTTATTTTATTTTATATCATTTTTGGGGCAAATTGTATTTCCCAGTAGAGATGGGTAACGGAGGCTCAGAGATGCCTATTGACTCGCCCAAGGTCACACAGCTGGAAAGCAGTGAAATGCTTTTAAGCTCCAAAGCACATGCTTTTTCGGTCACGTGCACACCATGGAAGATGCTCCTTTCACGGGCCAGTTCACCATCCTGATGGAGCCCAGTGACGACTCCGCTATTGACCCTCTTTCTGTGACTCTCGGGATAGAGTTAGGGAGAGGAGGACAAAGTGCAGAGAAGGGACAATATGGTGTGTGCTGCACAGTTCTGCTTAGGGAAGTTTACAAAGGTTCATAAAGGCAGCCTAGAAGGCAAAACTCCTCTCAGTGCAGAGGGAGACCGAGAGAGTCTAAATCAAAACAAATAATAGGCAATAAGAAATTGGAAAAGACTTCATGCAAGGTAAGTAGATGATGTAGGGTCCTTTAAGTTCATCTATGGAAATTAAGCATATAGAAAACAAGAATACTTTTCTCAGTACAGCTGTGCAAAGTGAAGCTAGAGAAGCAAAGCAATGCTGTAATAGGGGAACTGTCCACAGCCAAGCCGATTTCACTCGTATCTTGCACTTTTGAAAAGCTGCTTTAGAAAATTAAGGCAGATTATGATTGTTAATTCCTGTGTAGTTGAAAATTTCAGCCATTTGCCAGCTCTGCCTCTTTCATAAATCGTTTGCAAATATCTCTTTTATTCCTTCTCCTTACCTGTAATTGCCAATGATGGGACTGAAAGCAGAACAGGTAAATCAGGATCCCGAGGGGGAGGGCCCACTCATCTGTGTTTCTTAAAAGCCCCTGAGGTGATTCTCATGTGCTGCTAGGGTAGCAGAACACTGACCGAGATTATTCATTACTGAGGAATAAGCAGCGGCAGAATCAAACACTTAACATTAAAAAAAGGTAAACATCATTTTACTACTCACACACAGGTTTAGTCTTGATGAAAGAAATAAAAACTAGAATTTGAAGGCCAAATTATACACTAGTCTTCCGTACATCTTTCCACTTAAAGTTCCACATAATCCACATAACACTGTGATGAAAGCAGAGTAGGTGTTCTTTCTTTTTTCTTATGTTTATTTTTTTATTTTTATGGGTTTTTTGGGTAAATTGTATTTCCCATTTAGAGACGGGTAACTGAGGCTCAGAGACACCTAGTGACTTGCCAAAGGTCACACAACTAGAAGGCAGGGGAGTACCTTTAGGCTCTGAAGCCCAAGCTTTTTCAGTCATGTGCATGCCTTAGAAAATGCTCTTTTCATGGCCCAGTTCACCATCCTGACAATGCCCAGTGCCTCCTCCATTCTGTTCTTCTTTCCACTTCTCTTTCTGTAATCAAGGCTAGTAGTTGACATTTTTTTAGCATTTGCTGGCATATCTCAATACAAATGAGCAATGAAATGTGGAGAAAGTGAAAATCAATGCCACTGATTAAGAAACTGTCCTCTAATTTGCCTGCCTGACACTCAGCTTTAAAAGATGCATGAGAGGAAAATCTGTATCTGGCTTGATTGCTTAGGAAGAAAATCCCTTTAAATGTGGGCATTTCTTTGAAACTGTCAAGATAATAATGTCAATATTTGCTACACTTTGACTCTGCTAAGCATGCAAATTCTCTTAATCCTTAAAATAACTCTACATGAGATATAGGTACTGTTCTTATACCTGTTTCACAGGTAAGGAAATAATGGCATAGAGCAGTTAGGTATTTTACCCTAAGTCACATTAGTTCCTAATATTTTTTACTGTCTCAAGTAGAGCGCTAACTAGCTACGCCACCTCCATCTCTTTCCCGAAATTATCTTATAAACCAGTGCTTATCAAACCTCTCCAAACTCCCACCAAAAGGAAAAGTCCATTCCCATCAGAACTCAAGAGTATTTTTTTCACAAATTTGGAAATTGGTGGAAGTTTACCAGTTGTGTTGGTTGAGAACTTTCTCTGATCTCACTCAGGGCTTTGGTGATCCTTACACTTTTGAAAGCCGTGTTATTACACTGGGGACCCATTTCCCAGCCATCAATTCTCATATATGCAATTGTTGGTCTTTCTCCCCCAATTACGGTAAACTTCTTGAGGGAGGGTCAGGCCTTTTCATCTTTTCACTCCAATGCCTATCATTGTGCCCATACAAAAATAGGGAAGAATTAAGTTCCAGATCAAAGACGGATATAGAACCTAGACAATGCACTGAGTTTAAGTTTTGAAACTAATTCTATAGTTAAATTCCATTAATGACAAGACAGTCTAATATAGGAAAAATATACCCTTATAGTCATTAAAGAAATTTGGGTTTGAGAACTTGATAACTCATTAGGGGCAACTGACAAACAGGAAAATAATTAAGGATTATTTTAAAAATGCTGTTAATAATTTCAACTTTTTGGTAATTATCTAGACAGGAAATAAAATAAGAAATCATGGGGTCTTCAAGTAATCAACTCTGTAAGTATTTCTTTCCAAGATTATTCAAATTTACTTTTTTATTCCCCAGCTTGTGGTTTGGAAAAAAAAGCAAACAGTATGGGAATGTATAAAAATTTTAATTGCTCTTTAAATTAAGAGCCAAGGACATACCTTTATAGTCAATAAACTAAATAAAATATTATGCATGATGAGAGAGGAAGAAGGAAAGAAAAAAAGCTAGGAAAGTGGGGGAAAAAAAGGAATTGAGGAGAAACCAGAAAATAGGAAAAGAAAAAGCAATGCAAAGGGGTTACATAGAAGTCAGCTCCAGAGCAAGGAATGGGGCAAATGAGAGAAACTTCAACACTTCCTAATCCCTTAATCATCCCCACTCTCAGCAGCCCCTATCACAGAATTCAAAATTCACAGCTATAGAAATTTTCATCTACTATCTCACTTGATAGATGAGCATTTCCCCTCTCATTATACGAGAATATATCCTCTTCTTTCCAGTTTTCTGAGCTCTTCGACCTTTGACTCCAGAAGTTTGAAACTTATTTGTAACTCTCTCTCTCTCTCTCTCCTCTATCTCTCCTTTCATCTCTCTCTCTCTCTCTCTCATTCTTTGTCAAAAGGACATCTTTATAGTAGATCATTTTGCTGTAAAACAGGAACCTGAGTTGTACAGTAAGAATTTTTACTTTTTTTAATAGCTAAATAATTCTCTTTTAGGAAAGAAAGTATGACAGAAATCCATGTATTTTAGAGAAATCTTTTCACCTTCAGATAAAATTTAGTCAAAGACTAGATCTGGTCTCTTAGATAGAGATCTACCCCTCTGAAGTAAAAGAAAGGAACAAAAATGTGAACCTCTGTGTGCTGCAGTGAGTTTGGTTAGAAAGCCAAAACCAGCTACATAATTTGTGGGGCCCAAGACAAAACGAAAATGCAAGGACCCTTGTTCAAAAATTAATAAGGCTTTCAAGTTGGTGACAGCAGAATCATTCAACTAAGCATGGGGCCCTTCTTAGGACTATATCCTGTACAACTACACAGGTGACAAGCCCATGAAGAAGCTGTCATCTGTGTAGTTTTAGAGAGCTTTATCTGGTGAGGGCAGCTGGCAGGCACAGTGGGAAAAACACAGGGGTAGCCAGTGTGGCCTGGTGACGAGTGACTGTCTCAAGGTGTAGACAAGTCACAAGCTGCTGGTGGTGACTGAGTTTGTTATTAGAGGTAGAAGAGTGTAGACAAGAAAGATGAAGAGAAGAAAGAAAGAAGATTAACAATGTGACTTTACACTTTGCCAGCCAATGTTCAGCCAGGGGTCATGCCCAGAGACCACAGAGCATCAATTCTTATTTAGAAGCATCTCTTTCTTTTAATCAAAACTGATAATAGCCACAGTTGTTGAACTATACTCAGCAACAAAAACTTTCCTAAATATTAGTAGGTATGCTGCGTGAATGACAGTATAAAAGAGCTTTAGAGATTAAAAGACAAAATAAAATATCATAGATAGCAAAAGATTTCTTAGGCTTTCAACTACGCATAATTCTCTTCTAATTTAGCCTATTAATTGAAAAGGAGTAGAGGAAACATGCCTTATAATCTCTGCCTAAGCTCCCTTAGAGGGCCATTGTGAGGATTGCTTATGATAAGACGTGTACTAGGACCTGAGAAACTGCAACCCCCATGGCAACTAGAGGCTGCAGTTCAGGAGAGAAAGTTCTGGAGCCAGAATGCAAAGACTGGCGTATACTACCACCTCCATAACTTACTACCTGTGACCTTGAAGCAACTAGGATCCCCTCTGCGCCTCAGTTTCCACACCTATAAAATAGAAATAACAACTTTCTATTTAACTCCCAGTGGGATAATGCATATTGAGATTTTATTAAACTGTAAAGTAGTGCACAAATTTGAGGTATTATCATAAAAAGAACTTGGCACTGTCAAGGTCATCTCTGAAGCTAAAGAATTAAAGCTCAGGGCCATAAAACTCCGATCTCTCGGAGATTAACAACAGAAGATGAAGTTGTATTTCAACCCTATGTAAGGAAAGATCTATGCCCATAATTACAGAGGTAAATGGCAACATAAATAAAGCATTTCCTTGAGTGCTTTTGTTTATCCCCCTGTGTTTGATCCAGATGGTCATCTACACTTTATCAGCAGGAGTACACGCAAAAGGTAAAGGTAGCCTTACGTGGGAAAGGCAGCCAACCCGTGTTTTCTCTCACGGTGCCTCACATAGGCAAGACCGAGTCAAGCACAATAAGCATTTTTTTTTTTCACCTGCTCCCTAGCAAATAAGCTGAGCTGCAACCTCCAGAAGTCTTTTTACACTCAATATTTATCCTTAAGGTAATTCGAAGGCCTCTCTCCACCTTCTCACCTCCCACACCCTCCTCACCGTATCTCTTATCAACTCTTCCTCTACACCTGCACTCAGCCTTTATCAAGCAGCAGCTATGAGGTAGGCTGAGAACAAAATGGACTGCTGTGTTAGGGGCTGGAAATTTAACGGGAAGAACGAAGAAACTGCAAATCAGTAGGATTCATAAGACAAGATGTGTATGGAGCTAGTTCCTGTTTTCCAAGAAGGATGCACATTAAAGGAAGGTTAGGGTGATCTGTTTCTCTCTGCTTTCAGTCTTAGATAGGAAAGCAGGGAATTATTAACAGTCACCCAATTCATGGGGTAAGAAACCAAACCAAAATTTGGCTTCCGTGTCCTTGCTGTAAATCCATGTGTACATTTTTCCCAAAGTGGCATCTGGACATGTATCTCCCTTAAGGACACGGTTATATTTGTGGATTTGAATCTTGGCCATCACCCTTTAAAGAAATAAGACTGATAGTCACTGACAGGATGCTGATACCAGCAAAAAATCATTTCAGGTGTAAGTTCTAGACCTTTTAAGTAACAAAACGATACTTGCTACTAGATCTCTGCCTGTTGCCTTGAGAATTCCAGCTGCGGTGCCTGTGCTGGTTTTATACAGAGAGGGTGGAGCTGAAATTTCAGAGTCGCTGAAGAGGAAGCCCTGAATTCCTTTAACAATGAACAAAGCCTGTCATTCCACAGCTGCCAGAGAAAATGCACGCTTACGTTTGAAAATCTACTGTCAGGAAGAAAGACCTGGCTTGGCAGCAGTCAGCTCTGCTTAGCACAGCTTCCTCGGCACTGGAACCCAGAGTCAGCCACTGCGCCCTCTCACTCACTCCTGCACCTTCCACACAGGCCCATCGGGTGTGTTCACTCCGCATGGTAATTGTTTGTTTACACGACTGGACCTCTACTCTAGGCTCTTTATGGACAAGGACTGGGTCTTGTTCATTACCGTCTCTCCAGTGCCATGCCTGGTGCCTAACAGATCTAAAAAGGTTAAGTGAAAGAAGGCAGGGGTGTCCAGGAGACCTCATTAAGGGAAGTGTAGGTACCAAATTACAGGTCACGTGTGGTCCCTCTGTCAATTAGGAAAACTTGGAGTGTCGTGTTCAGTATTGGAGACCATATTTTAGAGCATGGGGAAATTAGAATTTGTTCACTGCTGGTGATCAAGATGGGCAGTGAAGAGGGGAAATGCTTGGTAGAATCTGGAAACCATGTCAAATGAGGAACAAATGAAAGACCTGGGAATGATTAACTCGACTAAAAGAAGGCAAAGGGAGGCATAGTTACTCTCCTCAGATATTTGAAAAGCCGTCAAGTGGAACAGGTAGTTCAATTTGGTCTGTATTAACCCCCAGAGGGCAAATTAAGGTCAATGATTAAAAAGTAGAGAGAAGCAGATTTTACCCACCAAACCAAATCAGAACTTGTCAGCAATGGCAGGAAAAGCATGAACTTTCTGACATCAAAGTAACAAAAGCAAGATGGCACAATCAAGCTGCAAGGATCTCCTCCACAACAGAGTTTCTAATTCTCTACATGGTAAATGCAAATACCCCTGGAATCCTGGATATGGAATCACACTGGGGAATAATTGATGTTAGCTGCTTTCCTAGGCACCGACTTTCATAGTTGGAAGAATACAGGAGACAGCACAGAGTTCCTAAAGATGGAGGCAGAAGGGAAGAAAGAAAGTCTCCAAGAGGCAAGAGAAGACTGGTACTGTAATTCTGAAGATGATTTTTCATATGGTTTTGACTACTGCCTCTCCTAGTCACAGAAAGAAGCTCACTGGAATGAGGAGGGTAAGTTTAAAAAAAAGTTATTTGGAATGTGGTAGAAGGCACGTCTTTTTGAAAGTTAATACTCAAAAGAGCTGCAATCACGCATCTGTTTTCTTGTTTGGTTTACAATTGAATGGGAACAGAGGATTCCATGAAATTGAACGACACTTCACATTGATAAGCATTTCTGAAACAATATGGTAGCAATTTAAGGAACACAGTATACTCTCAAGCTGCATAAAGAAAGAGCAAAGAATATACTCTTTAATGCTTAATTTTAATAATGATCTTACTTGTTACAAATACAGCATTTCACAATGAAAGCCTAAATGTGTTTCAACCCAGTAATATGATAAGACACAGCTTGTAAAAATGAGAATTGAGTTTAACTATGTTCTTGTGTTTTATTTTCCATTTATCATGTGAATTGCTTCTAAATAAGATTGCCTTACTTCATTAATTTGCATAATTACTGAAATATAGCATGGGATTCCAAATAACAAACTCCTGATAATATCATTTCAGATTTACTGCGACATTATTTTCAAAATGACAAAAACTGTTACACAATTAAGTTAAAAGTAAAAGTATATAAGCTAATTATTTTGCCTTTGAGTCTTAAAAACATACAGAGGTTATTTGGGGCAGAACAGTGAATTTTTGTATTCAGATGCTGAACAGCTTAAAAACCAAACAACTAGTAAGTACTATAACATTTTAGAATAAGAATAAGTCTGGTTTTGACCAAGGAGGAGCCAGGTGAAGTATTGCTTTCATTTTTATTTTTTAATTGAATCAAGACCCTTGAATAAAGATGAGAAAAGTCTTCAATCAAGATCTAAAAATATCTGTTCAGATGGATTTCGAGTTTTCTAATAGTACCCTAGCAAATTAGCTTGACAGGGTCTGGTCCCAGTCAGAAAATCCTGATGCCTTGTTTGAGTTCAGACCTTCAGCAAATGCAAACATTTCACTTAGCTAAATCTCCAAAATGTGGGCAAGATAGAAAATGTGGATACAAATAAAAAGCTGCAAGCGATTAGTTAGCTATCAGCCATCGTTCCAAGAGTCAAGACATAAAAGCTCCTCTTTGGAAGGGAGGCTGCTGAAAGTCGACAAGGCTCCCTGCCAGAATAGATCCCATGGTCTGTCCGGGACCAGCTGATCAACAGGGGCCCCAACTGACTAAGTGTCTTTCCTAACATCACAGAGATGACAGCAGAACCATCGCAGAGACCAAAAAAGAGACCTCTTCCTCCTGCTTTCCACATCTTCTAATTAATCATTTTAAACTGAAAGCTTGGTAACAGCAATCCTGCCTAAAATATTGCTTGTTTCCCTATGATGACATCCTTGCAGCTGAAAGTGGCACATTTCCATTCTGCGGTCCTTTCCTCTCAGTTCTGATTTGAGTAAATCTGTGACTTTCATGAGAAAGGAGCATGATGACGGAGGGATAAAACAGAAAATACAAAAGTTTGTATTTTATGTGGAATCTTGGCAGAATCCTTTTTCTTTTTTCTAGTAATGAACCAACTGACATTGATTCTCTGAAGAAGAAAGATCTCAGTGTTGTTTCACACACCCCGGCCTCACGTGGCCAACCAGATGAAGAATCTTATTTGTCTGTTGCTGGGTCAAGACACGCTCCCTCCAGCTGTTTGGAATCTTATTGCCTGGGTAAAATCACAGGGCCTATTTCACAGGAGCTATGAAGACTGGCTGTAAGTGTGCTGTGAGGCACAAGGCCAGCAGCTGGATGGAGATGGCAGGTTCTGGGCCAGCTGAAACGCTCTGCTTTCAAGTTTTGCCTGTTGTACACACACACACACACACACACGTGTGCATGCACACACACAACCAGCTTGGGAATGTTAAACAGCTCCAGATTTATTTTTTAATATGAACCAAAGTATCTAGTGTGGCCTAGAGGTTTGGCAGAACCAGGCGAGCCTGCTCCTTCCCACCGCGGGCTGGAGGCATCCGGCCGAGGCCTAAAAGCTGCTGGCACTCCACAGAGATGAAGGGCTTAGGTAGGTATGCCTGGCTCCTCAGCCAGGTGACTGCAAAGGAAGAGAAAAAACAAAGCAACTTGGGCCATCCCAGCCTCGGAGTGATTACCTCGTCAAACCTCCACTTTTTAAGAAAAGAAAACTGCAGCCCAAAGCACACAGTAAATCAAAGGCAGAACCAGGGTCAGGACCTACATTTCCAAATGAGGACCAGATAAAGGTCTTCAGAGATTCTAGTAACCTCTAAAAAGATTATGGTGACAGCCCCATATGTCATTCAATATAAAAATATTAAGCAAAGTATAATGAGGTACTATGATGTTCTGATTTTTCCCAGGAGGATTCATTTCAAATGCCTTTTTTGGAAATATTTCCTATCAAATGCTTTCCTATCATTAGATTTCCCCTGCCTTCCGGTGCTCTGAGCCTAAGCTTATCCTGCCTATTGGGAATTCAACTCTGCTCTGAACCCAGGCCTGAGCATTCCCAGCCCACAGCAATCCTCCTCATCCACCCCCCTCGAGTCGTGGACCACGTGGGCTGGCAGGCCCCCTCCTCCAGCCTGCATTCGTGTGGGTGCCCAGTCTCTACTTGAAAGCTCCAGTTAGGACAACACATTATGTCCTAGAAAAGTTTGTTACATTTCTGGACAATGGCTCTGATTATTAGAAAGTTCTTTCTTGTGCTAACGTGGAATTGAGCCTTGAGACTGATGTACAGAACTTTACATTAATCTTAATGAATTTTGTTTATTATAAAAACCACAAAGATAAAAAATAAAAAAATAAAGAAAAAAACCCCAGAGATAGTTGTAGATCTTATTTACCATATTTATCATCCCTCCCAACTTTGATTCTGCCGCTAATGTGAACATCTCTCCATTATCATGTTATATGTCACTAACAAAAGGTAGGTAAACATAAAAGAGGGGAACATCTCAGTGCATGTCGCTTTACATCTTTAGGTAAACACTGCTCTATTAATCACCAGCCCTTAGGTAAAGATTTCCATAAGTCATGAAGGTGTCTATTACATACCTGTTTGGAGGCTGTTCAGGTGTGGCTGTCCCACAATAACTGCCATCTCTTCAAGGCCAAGATCAGTTACCTTTGTATAGTGCCTTGTCCATAGAATATGTTCCATAAATGACTGTGAACCGATGAATATTTTGAGGGGGATCCTGTGCTAGTTACTAGCCATCACTGTTTCTTTAGCTCTAAGGACATACAATCTAATACCTTAACAATCTAGTCTAAAAGCTGCCTGTAACAGTAATACATGGTTTGGGACCATTTACCTTTTCCTCCTTTAAAAATGACAACTCTGCTTACCTCCATTTGCTTCTTCTTATTGTATGTGGTGTATTGGCATTGTGAAGATTTTCTGAAGGTAAGATGTAATTTACCAAGCCAAACTCACTCAGAATGGTCAGTTCTGCTTGCTTTAACAAACATGTTTAAAGCCTATTTTGTGTTAGGATCTCTACTGACACTAGGAATATAAAAGCCAATAAGACAGGGTCCCTGTCTCCAAGAAGCTTATAGTCCATGGAGGAGAAACACATGGTTTAAATACAATGTATAATGGACATCAGGCAGTGAAGGCACAGGGGCAGGGCACTTAGCCTGGGCTCGCGTGAATGTCAAATACTCTTAGAGGACAGAGTATGTGGGCCTAAGCAGAGGGATGAACAGAAGTTCACTACACAAAAGTGCAATGCAGGACTTCCCTGGTGGCACAGTGGTTAAGAATCTGCCTGCCAATGCAGGGGACACGGATTCGATCCCTGGTCTGGGAAGATTCCACATGCCACGGAGAAATTAAGCACCTGTGCCACAACTACTGAGCCTGAGCTCTAGAGCATGCTAGCCACAACTACTGAGCCTGTGCACCACAACTACCGAAGCCCACATACCCTAGAGCCTGTGTGATGCAGCTACTGAAGTCTGCACACTCTAGGGTCCTTGTGCCATAACTACTGAGCCTGTGTGCTGCAACTACTGAAGCCCGCTCACCTAGAGACTGTGCTCCACAACAAAAGAAGCCACCGCAATGAGAAGCCTGCACTACAACGAAGAGTAGCCTCCACTTGGCACAACTAGAGAAAGCCCACACGCGCAATGAAGAACCAATGCAGCCAAAAAAAAAAAAAAAAAGTTCAATGCAAGGTTACCTAAAGCTGTAACCCCACCCTTTTCTAGCCATTCAAAAATGTAAGCGGTAAGGGTAATATTACAGGAATAACTAGTTTGAATTTTCTCTACTTTAAAAAAATGTAAATTATTTCCAAATGTCAGTGCTATAATTATTATCAGTAACAATTCACTTGCAATATACCTTTCAACCATGTCACAGTTCCAAGGCCAAGAAGGATTGACATAGAATATATTTGGCCTAGTATGGGCAGCTTTGAACAGGCACTCCATCAACGGAGAGAGAATTCTGTGTGTTTTAAGAGCAGTAAGATATAAACAAGATGAGGCAACTTGCTCCCCTACTTCTGCTGTTTTATCAATAGATATTGAACTACTGTCTGTGTAAAGAACCACTGCGTTCAGCTGCAGGATAGGAGGGGAAATGATGGGGGAAACTCTATCAGGTAATTCATGCTTAGAGACCAAAAAGCGCATAATAATATTAAGAAGTGGAATAAACCCAAAGTCATATTAATTTGACTTGAATTCATTCATATGTGTACACAGGAGGAAGGGCTGGTGGGTTTTAGAAAGAGATTTTGACATGAGATGAAAGCAGGTGAGAGCCACCTGGGGCTCAAGGCCAAGGGTGCTAGAGGAGCAGAGTTTTGAAGCAGTGTTCTGGAATGATGGAAAGACATACATTTAAAGAGGAAAGCAGATGGCATCTGGAGCAGTGACGCACTTGATCAGGGGCACAAGGGTGAAAATGAGAATCAGGAAGCAGCAGTCTGAGAGAAAGATAACTAAATGGAGGGTAAGGTGACCTGGGCCTAAATCCAGTTCTCTTAGTAACCAGCCTTCTGACTCAGCCAATCTCAGCATCCTTTGTCTGAAAATAAGGGAGTAAATGAGATGGTCTTTCCCAAAATAACCTGTAATTTTATAATTTTCTTTTAGGGAAGTAAGAAGCAAGTTAACCTGACAAGCCAGAATATTATGTTGGGTTATAATGAAAATCAGATTGGAAAGGTGGGCTGAGTGATTGGCAGTAGGTGAAGACGTTTGTATCAGATTTAAGGATCAGTGAGGAGCCACTGTGGGTCCATGAGCAAAAGTGACAAGATTAAAATATCTGTGGAACACAATCAAAGCAAGTTGCCCAAAAGGACTTTCAATATAACCATAGTCAAGCCTAGATTTTTTTAAAAGACTCACAAAAGTTACATCTCTATCCACCTAAATGAGGGTGATGGTAATTAAAATATCAATTAAATTATTTCTTCTACATTTGTTGAAAGATTGGAAGTGTTAGCTGCCTACACGGTACAACAGAAGTGTTTGAGACACACATTATTACAGATGAAACCGATGAATCTTTTGTATTACTTAGGGCAATTTTTAATCTGGGGTACGTGAAAGCAGTTGGTTGCCATGTATTTCTTAACAGCAACTTGTTGGCATTGTTTTTCTTACAGTTCACAAGCCAGAATTTTAGCCCTGTTTTTAAAAGTCTATATGTCTATAGCCATAGCAATAAATAAATGCATTTGCTTATTCTGTTTCATCGTCTCATCTTCAATCTTGCATTTTAGCACAGTCAATTACCTCCTTGAGGACATCAGAAGTGCTATAGATACCCCACTTTCCTGATCAGTCATGGGCCAGTTTGTTTAGGAGTCTGAAAGCCCACTGAAGTGTGAAGAGCCCTTTGGAAGTTTACTTAGTGCCTTGAATAGAAGCAGAAAGTGCCAGGTGATGCCCCGACTCTAATAGCATTTATCCCTAAAGAGGCTGGAACTCCCTGGAAATGTAGAGCAGACCAGGCTGCCCTTACACAGTCATCTGAAGCTCTCATGCAAAGCCCAGTAGCCTTCTTGAAGATTCTTTGGAAGCAAAGGCAACACACAGACTGCTGAAATTCATTTGTGGCATCTTTACAGCTAGAATAAACAAACATTTACCAGGTACCTTAAATGAGCCAGGTTCTTTCACAATGTTATTTTTTTTATTGAGACATAATTGACACATAACATTGTATTAGTTTCAGGTGTACAATATGATTCAATTTTTGTATATATTGCAAAGTGATCACTATAATAATTCTAGTTAACATCCATCACAGGACATAGAAATATTTTTTTCTTGTGATGAGAACTTTTAAGGTTTACTGTTTTAGCAACTTTCAAATATACAATTCAGTATATTAACTATAGTCACCATTCTGTACATTACAACCCCATGACTTATTTTATAACTGGAAGTCTGTCCTCTTTAACCATCTTCACCCATTTCACGCTCCTCCAACTCCCGTCTTCTGGCAACAACCAGTCTATGCTCTGTACCTAAGAGTTCATTTTGTTGTTTGTTTGTTTGTTTTTAGGTTCCATATATAAGTGAATTTATATGGCATTTGTCTTTCTTTGTCTTGCTTGTTTCCCTTAGCATGATACCCTCAAGGTCCATCCACGTTGTTGCAAATGGCAAGATTTCACTTCTTTTCTTTGGCTGAATAATATTTGATTATATCCTTTTTTTATTCATTCATCCATCGATGGATGCTCAGGTTGATTCCATGTTCATGATATTATCTTAATTGTCACATTAAACCTCATTTCTCGTCCCATTTTACCTATGATAAAGATCAAGATGTACTTGCCAAGATTTGAGACAAATATCTGAGCTATACTATTGAATCAAGGATACAGAATGAGGAAGTTAAAGAGGTTTAAAGAAGGATTTAAAGAATGCAGGTGGATGAGGTTTGCTCTAGTAAAGATGTTTGTAAGATTTTTTTCAAAAGAGATCTTCTCCAGCCTCTCAAAGCTCATATTCAAACTGTTTACTTAAAAGAAAATATACATCGCTCTAGTTCCAGGGTGCCTGTGTGTTTTCCCCATGAATATAGAGTGTGGATTAGTGTTATTTGTGGATTGAAAGTGGCTTCAAAGCTGCTCAGATCTGGTGGGATTTTTCTGGACCAGAGATCGAAACAGACAACAGTTATTTGTGAAATCAAAGTGGCTACTTAGATCTGTCTCCAGCCTAAATTGCATTGATAACTTTAAGAACAAGAAGGAGGTGGTGGTTATTGTCAAAGGAAGTGAGGAGAATGAAGGACACGTTTCATCATCCATAATTTCTCTCCAAAAAGCATCCCTGAGCCCCAAAATAGCCCCTCAAATGAGCCACTTGAAAAGCCAGAGTTGGAGCTAACATTCTCCTCAGGATACTATCCTGCTCTCTATTCTGCCTTCTTACTTTACTTCCTCACTGCCTCTCCCTCTCTGATTCTGTAAAAGAAACTGGCATCCAGACCCCAATAAGATGGTTTTTTGGAGACACTAGTATGCCATCTTATTGGTCTGCTGGCTTTCTGAATAAAGTCATATTCCTTGCCTCAAAAAATTAATTAATTAATTAAAAATAAATAAATAATTGTTAAAAAACGAGAATATCCTGAGTAACTGAAAATGTTCTGTCTACACAACACATTCATGTTCCGCCTATCCAAAAACTTGGTATTGGAATAAGAATGGGTGGGTTTATTCTTTCTCTTTCCCTCCAAGAGGTTTTTCTGGTGAAGTCATACTTCTGGCTTCTACAGTTTTTTGTTGTTTGTTTGTTTGTTTGTTTTAGAGAGCAATGAGTTTAGGAGAATGTCCCTTTAAAAACCATCCTTTAGTTAGAACCATGACCAGAGGAAGAATAGCCTCCTGGAATGCAAAACAGGTTAGTTCCCATGGAGTGTTAGGGATGATAGCCTGATTGGAAAAGCTTCAAGAGAAAACAGGAGGTGAGGAAGTAGAAACATTGAAGCCATTTTGAGGAGTTTTCCCATAAAAGGGAACAGGAAAAGGGGGTCAGAACCAAGAAGGGGTTACTGCATCAAAGAGGGAGTGATTTATTTCTAGGATCAGAGATCTATACAGATGGGGATCACAGAGCTAATGAGAGGTTGCTTGCGTTTTAAGCTATAGCATTTCAGTCTCAAACCTACACTTTCATACTCTGCTTTTTTAATTTGGGGACTAGGAATTCACAAACCATATCTTTGCATTTGTGATGGCTCTCTGTTGTGTTCTGTCATTAGGCGACCTAGATGGAGCCTGGAAGATTTGAGGAGGAGAAAAGGCCCAGATGCCTTCCTGTTTCTTGCTGTTCCCATCACCACCAGTCCGGCAATGCCTCTCATCCTAGCAGCAGATGGTCCCAAGAGCAACGATTAGTTCTACTGTTTTTTCCTCCACTCCTAAAACCACCCACTTACCCATATCAGAACCATGTAGGTGGCTTTCCCTCCTCTATGGCCTGAGTCCCTGTTACCAGGGCACCAGCTGACCGTTCCCTCCTCTGAAGTCTAAAAGGGCCCCTCCTTCGAGCTTCTAAGCTCTAAAACCCCAGCCTCTTCCCTTTGTTTCCCAGACCAAGGGCCTGTAGCAGCTTCCTGCAGCTTTCGGTTTCCTCACTATTGCTTTTACTATTTTCCATGCTTCCATAATTTTTAACAGCTTCCTTGAGGTAAATTATCTCTGTCAGAATAACTTGGTAGTTCACGTGTTGTTGACTGAACCCTGACACAGAGTCTGAGTGAGGATTTCAAGTCAAGATGGATAGAGGTCAAAGCCCACGCCCTGCTCGTTACACATGCTGCCTTTCCTGGAGAAATGTCCACATTTTAATGTTTTAAAAAATATTTTAACAAAAACATAAGCAATGGGTTTCTCTGCATAAACCTAAAGAGCCTTCCTGATACGTCTACTAACAAGATCCCAGCCCCTTTCCTTGCCTCTGTGTGTCTCCAGCCTCTTCATTCCCACACTCCATCTTTCACCATGTCCCAATCTTCTACGATACTATAATGTCATCTCCCCCTAGTACTTGCTTTCCCAGGTCATACTTCTCTTTCTCTTCCCTTTGTTCCCTGAGTCTATGCCCCATGTTCTAAGATTGGCCTGAGGGCAGAGACGTTTCCAGCAACTTTTGGAAACACATGCCCTGAACTGAAATTCACATTCTTACAAAGAGCACTGAATTGAGTGTTGGAAGCTTATAAGCAAGTCCCTGCTCAGCAGTAGACTCAATCACACATAGAATGAATACCATCTCTCTGGCCTCAGTTTCCTTGGCTGCAGAGGGAGAAGGTCATGGGAGGTGATCTTGGAGACCTTCCAGCATCAACACGTTGCTAGGCCAAAACCCTTAGATATATGAGGCTTCCAGAACATGCCCTGTCTTTTAGCTTTTCCTCTTGCAGCTAATGGACTGTTACTCAATTTCCTAAAATAATATAAAATTCTGTTGAATTGGTAACAGTCCTTTGATTTACCCTAAAGCTTTTGCCAGCCCTTAGAAACCTTGCAATCTAATCTCTTCCATTCCCACCTTGGCTCTTTCCTGAAAAGTCTTTAAATTGTATCTTTAGCTCACTGAACTCTAATTACTTTCCTCCTTTTCTTCATCATTGTTTAACATTCTTTACCCTTGGTTTCTCTTTTTAACTCAACCAATGCCCTCCTTTAGAGAACCACTTTCTTTCTTCCTTGATTTCTTATGTACAACCCACACACATTACACAGGTTTCCTTGAAGTCCTAGAGAATGTGGTTGTTAATTCATGAGAAAGACTGCCTAACAAGGGCTTCTGTGAATACACATGAGGCAGCTGCAAAGCGCCCAAACCAAAAGCCGGAGGAGTGAAATCAAATCCCAACTTCTTCACTGATGGGACAGCTGCAAGGACTTGGAAAAAGGACTTAATGTCCTCGGCCTATGGTGTTCTTATCTGGATACAGTAATATATATCTACCACAGTCACCTATTCAACCAACATTTGTGAAATAATGGTACATGAAAGGGTATTAGTTAAAACTTTTATCCCCTCCTTAACAGTCCTTTGCATGTGCTCTTTTATGCCAATTTCCAGCTTCCACATCTTTGTAATGATGCTCCTTTCTATTCTACCCCACTTTGTGTCATCTCTCCCTCCTCCCCTCTTCCATAATTTTCCATTCAATACTTATTCAATTCTCTTCCTTAAGAGTCAACTCAGCGGATCTCTGGAAATGTATCCCCTTTGTCCTCCCACCCTCCAACCAGGCTACATGGTCCTTGTCTCATATTTTCACAGCCCTTTAGGGATGCCCATCCTTTCTGTCTGTGTGTATGTTTCTTTACTCAGTAGTCTTCGGCACTTAACTCATTTCCTTGTAGACATACTGATGTATCTTTACGCCCTCAAAATCTAGCATAGCACATAGTAAGCCATCAATAAATGCTAAAGAAAGAAAATACTATTCCGCCAGAGTGCACAATTTTATCCTGTTTTTTCTTTCCTTCTTCTTTAAAGGTTCTTTTTTGGCACTCAGGACCCAAATTGCAGGACCATTCTAGGTACAAAAAAGCACATTCAGCCAGAAGAGAAATAGTGAGGGAGATTATGTATCACTGTATCTCATTAAGTAGAAAATATCCTAAGGGGAATATAGGAGAGGAAGAACTGCACTATGAAGGCAGAGAGGAGTCCCCAATTGAAGCTTTGGTTATTACCCTTATTATAATTAATGGAAAGGCATTTAGCAGGATCCACCAATTTTTAGGGACGAGGGAATATCATCAGGCCACTAGAAGTGGATCTTCACCTCCATTTCCATCATACTGCTCAGGCAGCCAGTAAAAGTACATCAAATATACACAGGAACCACGGAGATCCAGAAACCAACTTGCGGTTCATGAATTCTGCAGAAAAACCCGGGAGCTGCATTGAAAGGGCAATGAATTAATCTTGAAATCGAGAGAGGAAGCAGTAGACCTTTCTTCTCCTCTTTTCCATAGAAGACAACATAGTCCCAAATTTCGGAATTTTCAGTTGTTCTTTGGTGATCAGAAAACAATGACTAGGAGTTCTTGCGACCCGGGAGGCAGCAGCGGCTCGGAGTCAGGTGCGAGATGCGCACGGAGGAGGGGGCCCGAGGACCCGGAGAAAAAAAACAAAAACGAAGCAATGACTTTATTCAGAAGGAATTTTTAACTGTGTGCCCCCACAGATGTAACAGGTTCTCTCAGAATCACGGTGTAACTTGAGGCCTCCATGCTGGGCGCAGGCTACGACTCTGCTGCAGGCTAGAAACGGAAAATCAGGTATCAGAGCCTGAGGTGATCCACACATCACAAAACTCTGCCGTGTGGTCAGCAGACCTGTTGGCTGCCCTGAGAAGTTCTGCAGCATGGGAAGGCGATCCATAGCCGGGTGAGGGATGCCAAGGCTCGCCCAATAAAACCAACGTGTGCAAAATAGACCCCGGGAAAGGAGAGTGACATGAAAACCTCCCCGAGACTATGGACTGAAATGTGTAAATCTCAACAGGCCAGAAGTTATTTGACTCGAGGCAAGTCTCCGGCCCCCTCGGTGACCTCCTCTCACACCCCCCAGGTTCCAGCCACCGCGGGCTTCTCACCATTCTTCTCTGACTACATTTGACCCATCCCGCTTCCTGTTTCCCTTGTCTGGTTTTTCTCTTGCCCCTTTCCTCTTCCAGCTCAAGCATCAGTCTCTGCTGACTCCCTGAGGCTCGCACAGAATTCTCAGCACAGTTGCAGTGTTTACCATATTTACTGAAATTGTATGGTCATGAGCGTGCCTCGCCCACCAGGCACAGAGATCCTAGAACAGTGATATGTTGTTTCATTTCTGCTTCCTGGCACATAGGCTCGCATTAAATCTTTGCTGAGTAAATGAATTTCACGTAAGTATGTCTCCGTTTCTTCAAAAGCAAAATGTAGAGGTGAGATTACCCTGTTTCCAGGACTTCTCCCAGCCTTGATAGGCAATGATTCTATGAAGCCACAGAGACAAAGAACGTAGCGTTTATAGACCCAAACAGGCACACATGCTTACAAAGTCCATCTGTTTAAGTGATAAAAGCATACCACTGTGTACCACTGATCCACACAGTTCTGCTTCCTATGACGTTCCCATAAGGGAATTTTCCCTGGGAACTCCTGGCTTTGCTCAGGACCACATGTCTCTCACACACTACCCTAAATAAAGGACTGCCCTGCATCTGCCTGCCACCCAGCAGCTAGCTCCTTAAAAAACAGCAGAGACAAGTGGGTCATGTCCTGTGAAATGTGACTTGGTCGGCATGTGGCTGTGATACCACAGACCCCTGTGCCATGCCAGCATCATGGGATCACAGTGGTACGCATGGGGTCCTAGTAGGGTGAGAATCAAAGGAGCAGAAGGTCAAGAAAGAACTTTGGAGCCAAATAGATGGATAATATTTTGAGCACATCAGTTGCTTACAGTGTAGCTTTGGTCAAACTGCTCCATCTCCCTAAACCTCCTCAGAATAATGGGCATAAAGATACCACTCTCATCATATCTGTGAGGAGGGCATGAAATAACGTAGGCCACGTTCTTAGTCCAGCACAGAGATTCTTAGCACATTGTGGGCATTCAGTGAATGGTATCTGTATGTTGACATATCTTCTGGCCCCATCCCTTTGTCTTAAGCATGAGGAATCTGAGGAGGAGAAAGTCCCAGAAACTTGCCCAAGCTCACACAGCTCATTAATGGCACAGCTGTGTCCAGATTTCCACACCAGGCTTTTTATTGGTCCTTAGGGTACCAGGAAAGTCCTATGTAGGCTAAGATTTCCACCAGCAAGACAGCCCCGAGAGTCACTTTTTGTGCTGTGCTTTTGAAGCACTCCGTCCAATGGTGCACAGAAAGGTAAAGAGATGGACCACGTGCCATCTGTCCTCTGGGCTCTCTTGAGGAAACAGTACAGCTTAAAGGGACTTGCTCAGTACTTCTAGTCCCTTGTCTGCCACTGGACATGCTTATGACCTATCTTAAATTCTCTGAATGTCAACTTCCTTGACTGTAAAATGAAGATGATGATGCATGTCTGCTGTCACCACCTGCCAAAGATTTACTGAATGTTGCAGTGAGCTGATAATATCCCCAGAGACACCAGGTCCTGATTCCTAGAACCTGTAAATATTACCTTATTTGGAGAAAGGTTATTTTGCAGATGTGATTAAGTTAAGGATCTTGAGATGGGGAGGTTCTCTTGGATTATCCAGGTTGGCCCTGAATGCAATCACATATATCCTTATAAGAGTAAGACAGAAGGAGATTAGCCACATATACAGAACAGTGGGGGATATAAAGACAGAGGACAGAGAAATTTGAAGATGCTGGCTTTACAGATTAGAGTGAAGCAGCCACAAGCCAAGGAATGCTAGTAGTCATCAGAAGTTGGAAGAAGCAAGGGACCGATTCTCCCCTACAGTCTTCAGAGGGAGTGTGACCCTACAAACACCTTTATTTCAGCTCAGTAATACTAATGTCAGACTTCTGGCCTCCAGAATTGTGACAGAACACATTTCTGTTTTTTTTAAGCCAAATAGTTTGTGGTAATTTCTTCTGGCAGCCACAGGGAACTAATACAAATGTCAAGTGCCAAAGTACAGTATCTGAGAGTTCTTTGTAAATTATAAACAGATGGGAGAAGAAGGAGACACCTGGAGTGAATAGGTATGATTCTGACACCCGTATGTACTATTAGATAACACATTCAACCTCTGCAGTGACAAATTCAGAATCACATCTGAAGCCTACTGGACACTAAATGGCAGTATACTGGATACCAAACACCAAGCACGGTTCAGTGACACAGCAGTTTTAGCAGCATTGAAGGGATGTTCCTCACATCCCTAGTTTGTTGGCACTACGAATGTGGGGAACTCTGTTGGGTCTTTCATGGTGACTCTGTATTCCTCCCATAGGCCATGCCAGACCCATGATCTCACTCAACCCAAAGGTGGACAGAAAGTTCAGCCAGGTCTATGTCAAAAAGAGGACAGGGTAGCACAAATGACTACCACAGTGAAGTCAAGTGCATTTAGGGACTATGCAATTAACAAAAGTAGGAAGCGCATAGGTGGTACTCGTGAGATAGACAGGCTTTGAGAACGTGGCTCTGGGCAGTTAGAAAGGCAGAGTAAGATGGCACAATAAGTTCTCACTCAGACAGGGTGGTATTTATTTGCAAAGTGATGATGTGTTCTGATTTTCCAGGGCAGTCCTGGTTTACACTTGTACTCTAAGCATAATTATTAACAGCACCACTCTACACTCTCCAAAGTTTGGATGAAAAATATTATGGTCACCCCTTCTTATCTAGCAAGCAAATAATTGAAGCTCTGATCTTTCTGAATGGCCCTAATGCATTAATGTGTGTAAGAAACATCCGGGGATCTTGCTCAAAGGACAGATCCCTGGGTCACATCCCCAAGAGGTTTTGCTTCAGTAGCTGGAATGAAGCCCCTGGAATTGGCACATAAAGTTATTCTGGATACAGGTGGCACACAGATTACACTTTAAAGAGCTCTGCAAAATCTCCTTTTATGTTCAGGCAAAGCTAGTCAGATTTTTGCTCACGGGCACATCTATAAATGAGACATTTCAGGAAAGTAGATCATAACTTTTATGACAGTAAGCACATAAACACTTGATCCTTGATTGCCCCATTTTCATTGTATTAATTATTTGAAATAGTAAAGACTTTTGTTGCATTCTCTGATTCATGTGTTTACTTTTCCCATAAAATTTACTTAGGCCCTCACATCAAGTAACTCCTCATGGTATAAGTGTCAGACTTACTGCAAAAACCAGGAAGAAGGAGGTTTGGGAGACAGTGGGTAAGGGACTTCTGGAAGCAGTTTAGAGACCTGAGAATCTTTGCAAACTCAAATTTTAAAGAAACCTCCCTTCTTACAATAGGATTTGTCTGGGCCAATGCTCCTCTTTGAAAAGGCAAAGGAACCTTTGTGTCTGAGGCTTCGTTCATACCTTCATGTGAATTTGTCAGCTATTTTGTCATACTTAAAGAATGGCAGCTTGGATTAGAGCAGGCTGGAGGAGTAGAAGTTCTAGCAGCTTAAAGAGAAGTCTTTGAAAGGAGTCAAGACTTTAACATCTAAGGCTTTGAAAGAAAGAAGGAGGGGGCAAGAAAAGGCACCTACATCAGTGAATAGAGAATCAAGAACGAATGTTCCTGCTTCACCATTGTGCCTAGGATCCGAGACGCTGCCTGGGAGCCACTGACCATCACCGCCTTTAGGGATCCTTTCTGACGTCAGTGGCAGAAAAGTTAATCCTTCCTTGTGTGAGGCCTGGAGGAAGACAGACAAATAAAAAAGCAGTGGCTGAATACGCAGATGTTTACAGCAGCATTATTCATAATAGCCAAAGGGTGAAAACAACCCACATGTCTACCAACAGACAAACAGATAAACAAAATGTAACATATCCATAGGACAGAATATTATTCAGCTACAAAAAAGGAACGAAGTATTGACATGCTATGACAGAGATGAACCTCGGAAACATCCTGCTCGGTGAAAGAAGCCAGTCACAAAAGACTATATAGCATACGAGTTCATCCACAGAGATGGAAAATAGATTATTGATTGCTTAGAGCTAGAGGGGAGTGGGGTTAAGGAGGTGATAGCTAAAGAGTAAAGGGTTTCTTCTTGAGGTCATGAAAATGCTTTAAAATTGAATATAGAGATTGCTATCCATCTCTGTGAATATAATAAAACCCACTGAACTGTATACTTCAATAAATGTGTAAATTGCATAGCATGTGAAGTAAACCTTAATAAAACTATTTTAAAAAGTAAAAGCAACAGTTACTGTCATCAGGGAGCTCCCACAGCCTCCCCTATGCTAGAGAGTACGTCACAATCACCTGAATGCAGCTCTAGGTCTTTGCCAGACAAGCCCTGATATTCCCTAGAAAAGAAGAAAGTGGTGGAGGAGCATGGGTTGGGAGGGTGGTTGTGAAGGAGATGACTTGCCCATCACTGCCATCCCCAGCTTGTCTATGTTTATAATTCTTAGCCACGTAGATTATCACAGGGACCATCCGAATGGATTCTCCAGGAATGCTGAGGGCCCACGTGTGCATCTGTTGTCACTATAAAGGAGTACCATCAGAAGAAAGTCAGCTTGTATGACTATTGAATGCCATTGCACCCACATAGACACTTGGGTGAGCTTGTCTGTCTCAGTTACTTTACAGGGACAATACAGGTCGCTCTTTGTAAAAGACTAGAAAATGAAGATTGATTTGCTAGTACATCTAACTCAACACAACTAGAAATAAACATCATCTTCTCTTGCAAACCAGTTCCTCATCCTGTAATTTTCATCTGCCGCTGGCTCAATTAGTTGTCCAAGACACTAAAACATCCACCTGGATTCTATCCTCTCTCTCACCACCCTCACCCAAATAATCATCATGTCCTGTCAACTGTCAAAACTGCCCATCTCTGTCCATTAGCCTTGGGGTTGCCTGTCCTCCAGGTGAGACCACCATCATCTCTTGCCTGGGTTGCTGCAAATCCTCCCAGCTGGTCCTATTTGCTCCCATCCATTCTCCCCCAGTAGCCAGTGGGGGAGAACACAAGCCGAACCATCTCACTTTCTCCCTCACTTCCCTTCAATTGTCTTCAGAGTCAATGCCAGTTATCTGAACGTGGCTTCCGCGGCTCTTCCTGATTTCTCTGGCCTCAGCCTTCACTTACCATCGTAGGGTTAGCTCTCCACATTTCCCACTGTCCTCACTCCCACCTTTCTGACTGTCCTTGAGTTTGCCAAATACCCCATGCCCTTTCGAGCCCCTACACCTTCCCATATATCATTCACTTTCTCCAGAACACGCACGCCTCCCCCGTCCTACCCCTCCTAATCCCCACCCTTTAGTCTGACTAACTCCAAGTTATCCTTCTCTCAGCTTAATGTCACTTACAAGTCTTCTCAGAACCCACACCTCACCCCTGTCCCAGGCTACATTTGATGCTTTGTTATATGCTCAGGAAAGTGTCCAAACACTTGTTACACAGGATTACCACTGGTTGTTCATTTGTCTGTCTTCACCTGTAATATACAATCCAAGACAAGGAAGCCAATTGTCCTTGTTTCCCTGCAATGAACCTAGCATATCGTAGGCACTCCATAAACACACGGTGTTACCAAGAGTCTTGATTAAGTTAGGCCAGTGCCTGTCCACAGAGAGCTATGAAAGGTAAAGGGTCTGTTACCTTTGACTGTGTTCATAATCACCACTAATATGACTTGATAACAGAGATAAAATATTTCATATAGAGAGAACCAGTCTATTTTAATTTAATTTTTTATTGAGGTATAATTGACATACAACATTATATTAGTTTCAGGTATAAAACATAACGACTCAATATTTTTATATATTGCAAAATGATCACCACAACAAGTCTAGTTAAAGTCTGTCACTGTACATAGTTACAGAACTTTTTATGAGATGAGAAGTTTTAAGATTTACTCTCTTAGTAACTTTCAAATATACAATATAGTATTAATCATTATAGTCACCATGCTGTATATTATATTCCCATGACATTTATTTTATAAGTGGAAGTTTGTACATTTTGATCACCTTCACTCCATTTTGTCCACACCCCTATGCCACACCTCAGGCAACCACCTATCTGTTTCTGGGTCTATGAACTTCGTTTGTGTGTTTTGCAGTTCACATTTAACTGAGATCATGTTGTGTTTTTCTTTCTCTGTCTGACTTATTTCACTTAGCAGGATGCCCTCAAGGTCCATCCATGTCGTTGCAAACAACAAGATTTCATTCTTTTTTATTCCTTTAATTTTTAATTATATGTATGTGATTATAAGCCTCTCACAAAAATGCATATTCTGAATGCACTCAATTTAATCGCAATTTTACAACAAAAACATCCAGAGTTGTTAAATAGTCCCATAGAGTTTTTGCCTTGATAATATCATCAAGACTGTGTAGCAAACGTCAAGGAACAAAAAATCCTCTCATTGATTTGTTTTATGTGTATATTTTAAAATGCAGGACTGACTGACACCAAGGGGCAGTGCATTAACATTTTTTGGTGAACAATAAGGGATCTTTCACAGACACAGTACTGAGTTACTTATTACTGTATTGAGTTTCCAAGCACATTGCTCCTCAGTGATTTCTGGCTCTTAATGTATTGACTTTCTGCTTGAGCCAGAGCTTTCAGAATTCCACTTCGCCTAGCACCATACCAGGTTACTCTATTTTATACACTTCTACATTCTATAATACTTCCAGTGAGGGGACAACCGGCCAGTGTGCACCTTCTTGAGAGACCCTATCTCCTAGACAGTGTTCTTTGAAAAGAAAAAAGCATATAGTGACATATAGTCAGTATAAAATCTATACCAAATGACTGACACAGCATATTTTCTGAAAACTGAGCTAGTCTGTTTATTGCCTCCTTTCTGGCCATGCTTAGTAGGCAGGTGACGTACGGGAAAAGCTGGCCTCTGAGTTGCACAGATGTGTGTGTTGAGATTCCGGCTCTGCGTCTCGGTTTCCTTTCCTAAATAACTGTATTTATCAAATACGGTTCTCTTTTAATTTTAAAACTTAGCCTAAATGAAAATATCTATCAAGAGTGGGAGTCTAGCAATGCTTTTTTTAATTTATTTTATTTATTGATGTATTGGGTCTTCATTGTTGCACGTGGGCTTTCTCTGGTTGTGCAGAGCGGGGGCTACTCTTCATTGCAGTGTACGGGCTTCTCATTGCAGTGGCTTCTCTTGTGGAGCACAGGCTGTAGGCACACGGGCTTCAGTAGTTGTGGCACACATGCTCAACAGTTGTGGCTCACGGGCTCTAGAGCACAGGATCAGTAGTTGTGGCGCACAGGCTTAGTTGCTCTGCGGCACGTGGCATCTTTCCGGACCAGGGATCGAACCCACGTTCCCTGCATTAGCAGGCGGATTCTTAACCACTGTGCCACCAGGGAAGCCCCAGTCTAGTGATATTTATAAAAAGTTATCCATGTGTGTCCCCCATCCCCCCGACCACTCAAATATGGGGAAATTAAATGGATGTGCAACACACACGGAACTTAAAAGGTACTGAATGGCTTTTCTGCCTTTCACTCTCTTTACTCACTTCCCAACTACACACTGTTAGAGTGAACACATCAAGTTTCCTAACACCACGAGGTACCCACCAGTGCCTAATGCGGTAAACAAACAGCAACCTAAAGTGCTGTCCCACGTCCGATAAATTATGGGTGGGAAGAGGAGCATTCAGATAAAGTTTGTCTCAATTTTAGCAAAAGGTGACACAGACAGATCTTGTAAATGGCTGACCTATTCAAAGGAAAATGTACAAGGTCAGGAAAATGAGTTATCCAGATGTAAACTGTTTGTACAGACATAAACAGACACAAGAAAAGTAGTAAAGATAGTTTTATATTTGTTTTTCTAATTTGGTTTAATACCTTGAATTCACGTTACCAGTTAGACACTTTGAATTGTTAACTTTTTAATTTGTGGCTGCTTTTCTTGGCAACTTGCCTTAGTATTATTGTTCAGGTTTTACCCCATCAGGGGGCATCTGTTTACCATTTTTTTTTCCTCTGCTTTATTTCTGGAGTGAAATGTTTATCTACTAGAATTTCCCTTCAAGACCTGGTAAGTCAAATCATTGTTTTAAGAAACTATCAATGCTGTTGAATTTCCCTCTCATGTGGCAATGTTAAATATGCTTCCATCTTTTACAAACACTTGACTCTTTGTGTTAAAAATCTGGTTTTGTCAAAAAGACTTTGGAATCAACCAAAGTTTCCCATTGGCCGTAGAAGGAATGATAGAATATAATCATTTTTCAACCTCTAATGAAAAACAGAACAAAAAAAAAACAAGATCTAAACAATGGTCCTTCATAGCTAAATGGGGAATTTGACAATAAGGGACCAGTCTAACGAAACCTAAACCCACTGATCAATCTTAACATCACCCAAAGAGAGGCAAGCGGACAGATGTGTCTCCTGATGTGATGTACTAGAACATTCCCCTGTGAAGTGTTCCTGCCAAAAAACTCTAACCCAAATCTGAACAAACCTTTAGATTTACAGGAATATAGGTTGGGGTGGGAGATGGGAGGAAAGATAGAGAAATATGTTATGTGACATTATAGGATTCAATGAGCACGTCAAGAATATGAGTAGCTCTATAGTATAAATGATGCAGTTCCTTCAACATGTAAATTGAAAGGTTAAAAAAAGAGGTTAGATTTAAAAGTACTTAAGAAATATCAACTTTATGTGATGTCTGGACCTAGTTTGGATTCTGATTTGAAAAGTGATATAATCAAGTAAATTGGAGTATTGACTGGATAGTTGGTATTAAGAAATTGTGTTTTAGATGTGATGATGGTTTTATAGTTATAAAAAGAGTATTTACTTTTTAGGGACACATATATTGAGGTATTTTCAGGTGAAATAATGTATCTAGAATTTCATTCAAAATAATCCAAAGGGGTTTGGTAGAAGGAGGCAGAGATGAAACAATTTTGTCACTTTGTTGATGACTGTTGAAGCCAGATGACCGGTACACGAGGTGCTTTATACTCTTCTCTCTACTTTCTTACATGTTTAAGAAAAATAAGTGACAGAATAAAAAGAGGCCAGTGCCTAGGAATCTAAGAAGTGGTTTTCCTCTTACGCTGTCCCTCCGCAAGGCATACCAAATCTCCACATCCAAACACCCACATAATTATACCATATTCTTTGTCTAAAATCAAGACAAACCTAAGATGAAACTTGAACCCTGTCACTTGTAGAAATATTTCTTATTCTCTAGTCCTCCCTTCCAATACTTCCCCATATTCCATGAGGAGATAAATGGGTCATACACTTCCAACTTCCACTCAGAAGACAAATCCAAGTGAGTGTTAAAAGGGAAATATCTTGTGACAAGGTCAAACAAGACAGATGAGAAATATGGCTTGTGATGAAAAACGAACAGGTGCATGCTTTATTGGCATGATAAATGTAGGAAAACCAGATGTGGAATCACATATAATATTATCCTAAATGTTTTAAGGTATATCTTTCCCCAAAGAAGCTCTTTTTTTTTTCTGGCTCTTATTCTTGCCATTCTGATTGCAACTTCTGCAAGTCTCTTGGGAATCAGAACAAAAGAGTTTGTGGAGATTCCATTTTTTTTCAGAAAATGTATAGAATCCTGAATCATGACACTTGTTCAAGTGAGGAAAGCCTGTTTGCGTGTCAGGAGCAGAGAGGCAAAGGTGAGACAGGTACCACCCTAGGCTTCTCTGTAGGACTCATGAGCTTGTGACCAACTTGCTAAGAGCAGAGCAAAGCTGTCTCCACCCTCACCAGAAATACGGAAAGGTACCGAAAGCAACATAAACAAAGTTGAGGAATTTTGTTTGCTTTTGGTTTGCTTGTTTTTTTTGCCATGCATATTTGTCCTCACTTCCAGGAAAGGCCTGAATGATATGAAGAATGGACTAAATGTATGAAGTGGCTCTCAGTCTTGTCTGCAAAGCTGCAGTGCAGAATGATGAATAGACTGGGAGACCCTCTCAGGTAAACAGGGTGTTTCATCAACCTTTGTGTCCCCAGTTCATAGCAGAGTACCTGGCACATTGTTATCCAATAAATAATAGAATAAGTGAACTAAGGAGGAAGGAAGTCAGGATGCCAGACCACTTCTGTGGATAAATTGGCAGAACCACATCTATTTGAGGGGTCCATGCCCCAGATGTTCAGACTGTGACCTCTCACAATGTTCACTCAATCACTCAGCAAGTCCACCCAATTAAATTCTGCTATAATCCTGCCTCTTCTCCTGCCTGGAGAATAAAATTTCATTGGCTTCTGTGATAGTTAATTTTTCATGTCAATGTGGCTAGGCTAAGGTACCCAGTTGTTTGGTTGAACAGCAGTCTGGGTGTTGCTGTGAGGAATTTTTTTGATGAGATTAACATTTTTATCAGTATGCTTTGATTAACAGATTAACCTTCATAATGTGGGTGGACCTCATCAAATCAGTTGCAGGGCTTAAGAGAAGAAAAGACTGAGGTCCCCCTCAAAAGGAGGAATTCTGGCTCCAGACTGCCTTTGGATCTAAGCTGCAACATCAACTCTTCTCTTAGTCTCCAGCCTGCTGGCCTACCCTGCACACGCATGTGTGCGCTTGTAAACACACACACACACACCCCCATTGGTTCTGTTTCTTTGGAGAGCCCTGACTAATATAGCCCTTAATTGGTCTCCTACCTTCAGGCCCCTTCCTCATTCTTCCTTTCCACTCCATCATGCCCACAATCCAGTGATCTCTAAAATCCAATCTGATAGCACTGTTGCCCCTGTCCGAGGACCCCTATCCCCTCCATAGGTTATGCTATCCTTCCCCATGTAAACTAAATGTCATTTCTTTTTCTGAAGCCCCCAGATAGGACCTACATGAGTCAGGTTCAGCACTCACCACCCAGGATTGTAATATTGTAGTTGCTGTCTTGAGCAGCCCTCCTTCTTGCCACATCTCCATACGGTACAGTTGATCTCTGCCAATGGAAGCCCACAGGAAAAACTAAGAGGGACTAGTTAAATATATGTTCAGATTGCTCACCAGCAAATGAGTGTAACACAAATGCCCTCGGTGTTTGAGAATGTTAGATTGTTATCTTTATGGAGGAAAAAGAAAATTAAGCTGACTAAAGTAAAATTGAGGAAATCCTGCAATATTAAATTTTAAAAAGATCCTGCTAGGATTCATGTTAATCAAGACCTACCAGAAATGTGTTCAAGCTTGTATACTTGTCATGTTTGTCAGTACTGATAGATTTAGAATCTATCACCTAGTAAATTAGCCAGGATGCTCAGAGCAGCTTTTCAAGACACTGAAACTTGATGCCGTCTTGGCATTTATAGACAGAAGCCACGGCACGGCCATGTTTCAGGCAGAGACAGGCTTGACTCTGGTTCACTGCCCAGGAATGGATACACTCAAAGGGTAGAGACCGGAGACACAGCCTTTCACTGGAGCCAGGCAGGGCTCAACAGACAGGGCAGGCCTCAAATGCTCCCAATTGTGGATAAAGGGAAGAAAGAAACATTTAGGAACCAGCACAATAGTGTCACTACTCTCCAACACAATAAAACTCAGAATCTACAGAATCTTCTTACTCTAATCCTTTGTTCAAACTGTCACGGAGAAATTGCTTATTACGACAAGCTACTTAACCTACTCACATACCTTTAACGTGTTACCGCTAATTACATAATAAAGCTCCACATTTCTCAACCTGATATTTCAGACTGCACACTTTTTCTCTTCTCATCAGATTTATCCAATTTTATTTCCCCACCCCGAGTATATCTCTTCTTCAAGATCTACCACAGCAGCACGAAGCTCTTCCATTCATCCAGCCAGTGCTGTTCTGCCTTGTATCTGAAAATGTTGCATTCCTTTTACAATGGCACATAAATACACACTGTCAGGCAGTGTTTAACAGATTAGTGTGTGCACGCATGCCTTAAATAACATCTCAACCCTAAACTCTTTGAGGGCAACAGCCTTAAGTAAAAAGAAGACCACCTTAGTAATCAATCTATTCCACCTCTGCCACTTACTGGTGTTGTAACCTAAGGCAATTTATTTATCTACGCTGAAACCTATTTTAGTCGTGTGGAAACGTCATGCATATCCTGCACACCTTTCAGAGTTATTGAAGACCAGATTACTTTTTTTAAAAAAAGTGCTAAAGTATTTTATCAATCAAAAAATACCATCACTTCTCTGAGACAATAGTATTAGCAATATATACATACATATATGTATTTGTATATACACTTATATATACATATATTTATACACAATATGTTAGTATTACTATACAACAAACTACCTGGAAGCTAATTTTAGGCTTAGCCAAATATTGTTCTATTTTTTTTCAGCTTAATACCTTGGGAACATCATTAGCTAAAAGACAAGTATAAGAAAGTCAGAGGCTCGCACTTGACCTGACAGAAAAGGTTCTTGCTATATGTTTGATGAATGAAGGAATCCCAATGAAAAAGAGTTTAATTTATTATGGTTATCTATAATGCTCTGAGACCATAAATACCACAGACAAGCTGGTAAATTCTAAACCACTTTGCAGACTCCACAAAGTACTGTGGTCTAATTACCTAAGAAACTATCATCATGTACCACTTAGCACTAAGGAAACCCAGTATCACTGTTAGATGCAGAGAAGTGAATTTACTACAGCTCTCACTTCCTTGAGAGAACAGTGACAGATTATGTGTTAGAATCAAAGTGGAAAATTATATCAATAGGCCAGGATGTCCTTTGGGAAAAAGCCTGACAAAGCATAGTGTCAACATGACTTTCACCTCCAGACTCAGATTAAAGGTCAATCACATAGAAGTTGTGTTCAGTGTGGTCTACAGCAATGGGACTGGATGCTGCCACACATGACACATATAGCTTCTTCAACATCTCATCAGAATCCCCCTTGTGTCATAATTCACACCAAATATAAAGTTGAAAATGGCAGCAATGCGGCCCTACAGTCACACAGTCTGATCTCATTTAAGTCACTGTAACTAGAAATGAGATCCATTGTCCTAGACATATGCAGGAAGATGGATGAGCACAGGAGGACCTCAAACAGTTCTAAAGAGCAAGCTGAGGGAAGGCAGAAGTCCTGATGTCTCCCAGATAAAAACTCCCACTGAAACAAGTATTTGTTGAGTGCCTACTGTTTGATGGGCAATGGGCCAAACACTGGGAATAAAAATGATTCAGATACAGTCATGCTCTCGAGAAGATCTCAGTCTAGAAAGAAAGACATAAAGCTTAGCCAAATAATTTTGAACAAAAAAGCTAAATATTAGATAGAGAGAGGGGTTCCCAGCAATGCAGAAGGCTGAATTGGGACACTTAGCAGTGGTAATGCCGGGGGTCCAATCTCAGACTGGCCAAGGGCGAAACAGCAGCAGAAACTTGAAGCCTTCCCAAGAATGGCAGTTTCTGAGATCTCCATGAGCCTCCCTAGTGGGATACAACAATCAGAAAGCTATAGAGTTTATTACCACCCGGTTACACATAAACTTTACATTTGAATTTAGTGAGCACCTACTGAATGCCAAGTGCAATGCTGGCCATGACTGTTAATACTTGTCTGCCTTTTCTAGCTCACAGACTCAACTGCCAAGGTTATAGATCAGTCAAGGAAACCAACTGTGTGCAAATAACTAGGTACATTAAATGATTATGGTAAAATATAATAGATTTAATACTCACACCAAGACTCACGGAATGGGAGTTATTTAACTCCACCCTAGAGATGAGAAAATCATGTCCCATTGGGTGAAGTGATTGCCTAAAGTCACTCTGGTTGATAGCAGAGCCAGAACTTTGTTCAGCAGGTCTCCTGGCTCAAGTTCAATAAGTACCCTGAGAATCAGCAAACACGTCAGCAACTCATCTTGTGCTTTCTCCCTGGAACTTTGTGCTAATTGTTGGTGTATTTGTCAGTTCAAGGTGTCATAAAAAAATATCATAGACTGTGTGGCTTAAACAACAGAAATTTGTTTTTTTATGGTATTGGAAGCTGAGAAATCTAAGATCAAGGTGCCAGGCTACTCAGTCCCTGGCGAGAGCTCTCTTCCTGGCTTGCAGATGGACACCTTCTCCCTGTATCCTCACATGATGGAGTGAGAGACAGAGATCTTTCTCTCTTCTTCTTATAAGGCCACAGTCCTATCAGACTAGAACCCTCTGATATGACCTAATTTAACCTTTTTTTTAAGAACTTTTATTGAGTTACAGTTAACATACAATAAACTGCATATATTTAGAGTGTACAATTTGGTATCCCAATTTCCCAATTCATTTCCACCCCCCAACCCTCCCCGCTTTTCCCACTTGGTGTCCATATGTTTGTTCTCTACATCTGTGTCTCTATATCTGCCTTGCAAACCAGTTGATTTGTACCATTTTTCTATATTCCGCATATATGTGTTAATATACGATATTTGTTTTTCTCTTTCTACCTCCTAAAGACCCTATCTCTAGGTACAATCACATTGGGGATTAGGGCTTCAACATATGATTTGGGGTGGTGGACACAATTCAGTCCATAGCAGTTGGCTTCTTGAGAACCATGAAGCCCATTGAAAACCAGCTTGCCCTTCTCAGGGACAGTCTTTCTTCAGATCTCACTTTCTATCTTTTTTCCATTAAAGCTCGTCTCCCAGGATGATTCCATCATGTTTCTGTACTCATAAAACCCACCCTTGGAATGCTGTCTTCTAAAAATATTTATGAGAATTTGATGGCAAGCTGAGCAGATATATTTTTGTCCTATAGCTCCTGAAATCCCAAAACACTTACGGTCCAGGAAAAAATAACAAAAGTGGGAAGGCATAAGAAGATGAGAGATTTTTCAAATGTACTGGAAGCTGGAAACTTAGAAACAGAGTGGAGGAAGCCTCAATCCCTTGATGTGAATGTATAGTAAAAAGGCCGTGAAACTGCCTAGCAGAATCCTTCCGAGGCTTGACGTGCAGAGGTGGCTGTTACAGTGGAGGGCAGGAGTGAAGAGAGGGGTGGAGAATAGGGGGTTAGTTTGGAATGGAACCACCCTGAACTCACTTCCTCACCCAAGTACACAAAATGACTCAAAGCCATAATTACAAAACTGGAGGGACGTTCTCTAAATAAATTGAACAAATAATTTGAAAAGCCTTAGGGTGGCTGACATGAGCTCCAGTGGCCCAGATAAAATTCTCAGTCACCCTGGCACTCAGGCCTCCTCTCTGGGGTGGCTGGCCAGTTGACAATCTCTGACCCCCCCACACAGAGCCCCCAGGCAGCTTCTCTGTAGCCTTATTCTTAAATATGAATGGAAAGCCAAGACATTTGAGAAAAGCCAGAAATATGACAGAAAAATACCAAGATAAGAAAAACAGAAAAAAAAGAGCCAGCAGAGATAATTTAGGAATTAAAAAGAGGTTTCATTATAACTTTGTTTTTATCCTCAGAGATCTGCCATTATGATATTCAAGAATACATTACATTCATAAAACAAAAATAGATATCTTTGTTAAAAGTACGAGAAGGATAAATTTATTATCAAACATTCCATAGAATAATGGATAAGGAAATCTCACAGTTGATAAAACAAAAGTACAAGTGCCCCCCCAAACATTGTGCTTTATTTTTCTCTTATATAGTGAAATGCTTCTGAAATCAGATTGTTTCCTTTTCTATTTTCTGCATCCCTCACTAAAATGTAAAGTGCTCAATGAGTATTTCTGGAGTTAAAATAAATGCAAAACCAAGGAGACGATACGATAAAAGATAAGAGATGTAAGAGTCATGGTATATTTAACATGTGTTTAATAAGAATTCCAGAAACAGATGCAAGAGAAAGTGGAGGGCAAGAAATTTTCGATGAAAAAAGTAAAAAGAATTTCCCAGAGTCAAAGAGGGATATGAATCTTCCAATTCAAAGGACTTAGTGATAACAACCAGTGTGAATGACAAAGAGACACAAACTTGGGCAATTTATTATGAAATTTCAGAATACTAACAACAAAGAGGATATTCTAATAACTGTAGGATAGGAGTGGAGATTGGAGGAGGAAAGTACATTGATAAAGAAGCAACAACCAGACTTGCATCTGACTGTTCATCAGCAATATTGGATTCAGAGGAAAAGCAAAGAGTGAAGACATCTTAGCCATTGAGCAGTAGCCCAGAAAGGTAACACAACGAACACTGACTCTGGAAACAGCTGCTGTGATCAAATTTGACTACTATTAATAAGTGTGTGGCCTTGGGCAAGACTTAGCCTTTCAGTGCCTCAGTTTTCTTCTCTGTAAAAAGACCGTAATAGTCTCCTAGTTCAGTATTGCTTTTAGGACTAAAGGAATGAATTATAGGATAGTGCTGACTTATTTAGCTGGGAATAAACACATGGACATAATAGCACACATGCTACCAATTGATCTTCAACATTCAGAGTCACCCTATAGATTAAACATGGGATTAATTCTGGTTATAGGACAGAATGCAGCTGTTATCAACTTTGACAATGTAAAAGTAAAAGTGCAGCATTTGGGTGAAGGGGAGAAGGCAGGTAAAGAACGTGTGGAGGCACTAATATCTTTACCTTATAAACTCGAAAGTTAAGCAAAATTATCTATAATTAATGGAAAAAGAAATAGAGTTACAGAGGTAATCAGCAGAGGAACTAAAGAGCAATGTACTTATTCAAAGGAAGTGAGGAAAAGAGATGGGGCTACGTGTGAGCTAAGTACTTAATCATGATAGCAGGAAGTCAATGGGAAATGTCTAAATTAGATACAGTATCAAGAAATAAGGACACAGCCATAAATTTTAAGACATAGAGGTTACAGCTAGAAAACAAACACGAATAGCATCGGAAGTGGCAGCCTCTAGGTAGGTACAGTGACCATGAAATTTGACATCCAAATCAAGATGCTTTGGAGTGAAATAATAATAAGAGTTTACATAGGAGATAAGACATAAATCAAGGCTGTCCAGGATGTGTAGCCACCCTAGTTACAAGGGAATGGTTTCAGGAGCTTTTTATTTAGTAGAATCAACAGGACTGTCTTAGGAAAACCCAGGGCAGAGAAGGGCTAAGGACTGTCTTAGTATTTAATGTTTTTAATGATATGTAGACAATATTTTGCTAAATACAAAAATTATTTTAAAAATAAAAGCAGAGTCAGGCTCCAGTGTTAAGGGCTTACTATGGCAGCTCCTCCAGAAACTGAGCATTTTATAAGGATATACAGGGAGACATGGTATCTTAAACAGAAGCCTCGCTAGCTCCAAGTGTGTCAGGGGCACACTGATCACAAAGTAAACATGAAATAGATGTTGACCCACAATCTTTACACAAAATTATCAGAAAATTACATTCTTTTCATAATAAAGCAAATGTAGTTATATAAATGTATGAAAAATTTCACAAGAATTTTTGAAATGAAATACTCGATTTTGGAAAAAATTCTTACTGAGGCAGCCACTGCGGGATACTCATTCTCCTGTACATTTGGGTGCACGCTCATGGGAAAATTTGGAAAGCCCTGAGTGTGGCAAGATGTTACAGACAAACTTCAAGATGGGAGAAGAGGGGAGGCAAACATTTTATGCCCCTAGATCCTGCCACAAATTTCCTGCTCTGACTGTTTCTCAGTTCACAGAATGATCCTGCCTGTCCCAGTGTGAACACAGATGGAAGTAACCTTTCTGAAATGTTCCACCCAAAGTGTCCCAAACACTGCTTGACTCTCTTAACGGGAAAGCTTCACCAGGCCACAATGCTCCAGGTTACTAACAAAGCAACAGGACTTTGCCAAGTACAGTGGGGAACATGAATCAAAGAAAAATCTTCATTTGTGAAAGTGATGTGTAAATCAAGACCAAAGAGTGGATTGTGAAAAGCACTCAGCAGCCTGGGGAGAAGATGCCAGAGAACTGGTGTGAGGTCAGAAACTGGGGAGGGCACCCAGGAGAACCAGGAGTCACCAGAGCATAGTGGCCAATTCTGCTGGGAGCTTTCCGCTCCATCTGGGCGGTCACATCAGTGGAATAGCACTCTCAGTGTCTTACTCTCTCCCTGCCTGGTCCTCTCTCACCCTCCATCCATCTCCAACCATCTCTCACCTCTGCTCTCCTATATGTGCAGCTTACTGTGGACAGACTTTCCCCACGTGGTAGAGAATATAGTTGGAAGCAAGCATGGAATTATGATCTTTCATTGTCACAACCTTAGTCAAGAGCGCTGTTTAAAAATTCTTGGAGAAAGATTGCTCAGCCTAGGCAATATACCCACTTCTTGGACTGCTCACCAAGGTCTAGGGGGTTAAATCACTGTGATCCCAATGCTTATGGTAAAGTGGCTTATTGCCAGAAAGAGTAGGTAACACTGATGCTATTGCGAGCTGGCAGCCACACTGATTTGAGCACATGAGAAGGCTCCACCATATTTATATTTGGCTTTAAGTTCTGTGTTTCATGACATCCATGCTCCTACAGACTGTTTCAAATAGAAATCACTTTGAGCTAGCTAGATTTGAAAAGGGGGAATCTATTACAGGAATAGTCAGCCTACAAGGTAACTGGAAGAAAGCACCCACAGCCACCCAATTCATACATTTCAGAGAGATTCATTCACACTCAATATGAATTTTGAATCTCTGGGGGAGATAGCCAATCTCAGTCCCATCACCTACATGTAGGAGGCCAGGACCTGAGGGAGGCAGGAAGAAGGTGAGGCCAGAATGGCAAATGGTCATCCACCCTCTCTCAAGTGTTTCCAGTGACCAAAGCTAGTGATTTCACAAAGTGGTTCTACCAATTATATGACAATCTTCTGTTTAGAAATTTCTAGCTTAGTGGTCAGGAATGAGGTCTTTGGAGAGCATTCTCAACTCATGTCCTGAATGAGCCGAAGAGCTTGGATTAAACCCTTTTTTTTCTCTTTCACTACATCTGACTCCACTTTTACAGCCATCAGTGTGGGTTCTATGACCTTTGACAAGTTCTTTAATTTCTCTGAGATTCAGTTTGCTGACCAAAAAGTAGGGTTAATAATGGTAACTCTCACCATGGGGTTGATGATGAGATGAGATGAACTAATTTAACTAATTTAAGCAGTGCTGACCACAGAGCGTTCAAGAAATAGCTATCGTTAGTATTTTAATTAATGTTACTTGTAACATATTAAGATGAAATGTGCCGCTCTTGAACTTCTATTTACTGGGCCATATTCTACTCTCTGTAGCAACATAGATTAAGTCTGCTTCCTTTTCATGACAGCCCCTCAAAGATTTGAACCCAGATTCCTTCTCTGTTTAAAACATCTGCTAGATATAAGATAATATGGAAGTCAAGAGAGCAGCTTTGATCTAAGCACTTGAGGTCTGACTTTCAATAAGCCATTCATTCGTTACAGGCCCTCAGATAAGAGCTCACTTTCTCTGAAATTCAGATTTCTCATCTGGGTACCAAAAATAATTATACGTACCTCATGAGGTTATAGTAAGAGTAGAATAAGATAATACCAGCAGTGCTCCAGTAGACCCTTAATAGAGTAGACCCTTAATAAGTAACAAATATTTTTCTATTTTTTACTGAAGAGAAAGAGACATGACTCAGTGTTTGATTGTAGTGGACAGTGATTGCTGGATGTCTTACGAATCAGATGAAAACAGGAGCAGAGAGCATTAGAATTCTCTTAAAACTGTCTGCAAGTTTACCCATCCTATGTCCCCTCCTGTTCTCTTCTGAGAATGTTCTCATAATGGCGGATATGATATGTTATTACTCCAATTAACGTTATTGCATTTTAACCAGGATAGATAATGGTAGGCTTTGCCAGGACTGGAGCAGGATACTGGGGAAACTAGGGGACAGACCCTGGGGCAAAAAGAACCAAATTCATTATGTGTGCGTCTGTGGTTTGCAAACCTTTTCGTGCATCAGGATCACCTGATTCAGTATGTATGAGGAGTCGAATCTTCCCCAGTGATTACGAAGGAAACCAACATTTAAAAATCAATGTTATAAGTCAGTGAATCTCAAATGTAATTGTCCACTGGAGTCATCTGTGAAGTTTAATACTTCAGCCCAGGCCTCATCTGCAGAGATAATTCCTGTTGGTCGGGGTTAGACCTGGACATAGATTTTCATTTTAAGTTCCCCAGGAGATTCTAAAATTGAGCCAAAGTTGAAAATCACTGATGGGTGTTTTTCTGCATCCAACTACACTGGGATGAATGATAGGTGAGGATGAAGAAATACAATCCTCCCAAATAGCTGGACCCACCTGTCAAAGCCAAACTCCCTTTTGAAAGAATGTTCCACCCCTCTGTTGTAAGTGGCATATTTATGGCCATTTCCTCTGTTCATTGCCAGGCCTGAGACATTGCTGAGTGCTATGGAATAGCTGTTATGCTTCTCTCCAGGTGGGTAAAATGATTCTGAAATATAATTTTCAGAGTACAATAAGGCAGAATGCATTATATAGGCATAAATTAGTACTAGTCATAACAATAATGAGGCTTCAGAAAGCACTTACGAAAAATGATCTGACTTTCAAAAAGGCCAAAATAGTTTAATTTAAGGGTGTATTACAACTCTTGTGTGGAGATCTGCTTGTGTGGTTTCTATTGGTGATAATGGTAGTTGTAAGCTCTTATTCAGTAGGCATGGTAATCAAATACTACATTTAAAGGGTGACTTAAATAGTGGCCCATGTGTCAGTTGGGCAACATTCTGCTTCCAAGGGTTATTCACCTGCATTTCAATGCTGAAACACTGAAATCAAGTCACTTCAGACTTTTCTAAATCCAAATCAAGGATGTTTACCCTTGTTCTTCGTCCTACTTCTGAAATTTCCGAGAGAGCAAGGCGGAAGAATGATGGTCTATTTTTTTTTTAAAACTTGAATGTATTAACTGGGCTCATTAGGACACAAGAAACCAATGCTCAAGATAGCTTACATGCTGTGGGTGAGGTGGGGGCAGGACCTCGGGTATTTTTGTGAGAACAGAATAAGAATCTCAGTTGGGTAGCCAGGTCTCAAACAACTGCAACAACAATAACAAGGAATACAGAAAGCTGAACAAGCAGATTGTCAGAAGAGAAGGCACAGTGGAGCTGGCCGTGCTGAGACAAGTGAGTTTGGGGCCTCGATGATACCTCAGGACCCAGCGCCACTCTGAAAATTGAGTCATCTCTCTAGGTCACATTCAGGTTGTGGTCATGTGCTTGGAAACCTCCTTGGACGAAGAGGCTCCTTACACCCCCCACAGCAGAGGGGCACAAAGTGCACTGTCTTCCCTAGCGCTATATGTGGACTGAGAGGAAAACGCCAGGCCAAAGTCAGACTACTTAGGAATCAGTTTGACTCACTTGCTCTCTTTTCTGTGAATCTCTGCTTTCCATTTAAGTCTATTCTATTCTCCTCTCATTACTGACCTGCCAACCCAACCCAAAATAAACTGGTCTAATTGGCTTGGCTAATTATGACTACTGATTATCTCACTGAGACATTCACACCAATGATCCCATGAATTACCTACTAGCCTGCAGATAAGCTCCCTGGTTCAATTCTGTGGCTGTCTTTGAACAAAAAATGGACACCCTGCTTTCTGAAGCTGGAAGCTGTGGTTGAGGTACAGTCATCTACAAGGGGACATTGGTAGAGCAGGCACCATCTTGACATGCCCCTAAAGCCATTAACATTCTTTTACTAATCCTGCTACTATTAACCAAGATTACTGTACTCTGTATATGGTTTCAGTTTCTCATTACACATGGATTTACTGTCTGCCTTCTTTTTCTGTAAGTCTTTCATATTTTCTTTCTTGCCTGTCAACTGAATTTTTTCATATTTACAGTTGAAACTCTTGATAAAAAGGATCTGGTTGGTCGAGTATGTAATTATTGGTCCTGTTGGGCAAAGGTCTCCTTTAAGGCCACCTCTTAGGTTACTAGGCAACCAATCACTTCTCCCCTTTGGGTCAGGTACCTCCCCTGATCCAGTCAGTTGTGTCCAAGGCAGGATGGGTTGTCACATGATCACCTGTGTGTACCTTATGATTTCTTCCTTTAGCTGGAACCACACAGAAGAAACACTTATAAGGGAATTCTAGCAATCAGTGTTCTTATTTGTGGGCAAAAAGATCCACCTAATTTAAGATTTTTAAAAGTTTTATTAAAAGGTATTAGATAGCTTATAAAATCTCAAGTAGAACCAGAAAAACAGGCTTAGATGTTTTACCCTCAGGAACAGAGCAGCCTGGAAAAACATCCAATCACTGAGGACTGTTCTGGAGAAAGACCACTGCTGACGGCTGTTCAGCACCTAAGCCATTTTCTACTAACTCCAGAAATTCCACCCCAGCTTCCCTAAAGGACCAGATGCCTCTGTCACTGGGCTTCCTTGGTGATCAGGTCTCACCGCTGGTGTCTGCTGCCTCATGGAGTTCATCTCCACTTCCAAGTCTCACAAGAGGGCATCTATTTGGCAGAAATTAGATCATGTGTAAAACCTTAGCTACAAAGGATTTGGAAATTGTTAAGTTTTAGCTTTCCAAGCCTCTGTGAGTTAAGAATCAAGCTAGGCCACAGTTCAGAATGGGTGCTGAAAGGGCCAAAATACAGAGTCCTCCACAATGGAATTCTGAGATTTCAACATTCCAGTGTCTGTCATTCGGTTTGTGGTGATCACTGTAAAGAATGACGTATTGGGTAAACAGTTGTTCTTATTTGGGTAATACCCAGAGAAGTACTCTCTTTCTGATCTCCTTCTAAATATGTGGGCTCTCCGTTAGCCAAGTCAAACTTTCTTGTTCACTTATTTTTTTTTCATGCCTTTGCTGAAGTTTTTCCTCCATCCTCGAGAAATGCTCCTATTCCTCACCACAAGTATGTGTGCAACCCCAAATTTCAAGAGCCAGCATACACCTCACATCCCTAAGTAACACTGTCATATTGTGATCACTCCTTCAATCCAAAACCCCTCAATCTTCCCCTTCAGTGAGTGATACTGAATTTACAAGAATTTACTCTTTCTTTCGTGTACACAGTACATTGTTCTTGCAACCCTGCTCTCACAATGGAGAACTCATACAGTAGATGCTTACCAAATACTGATTATTTCAAACACAATTAAGTAAGAGGAAGAAGAAACTTACTTTTAAAGTTAACAGGAGATTAGAACATTTCAATGGGCTTGAAATCAAATTTATTCAATCCACATTAAAATCTTTCAAATGTCTTTGAAACTTGGGAAAACACATTAGCAACGTACAAATTCAAAACAATTGACAAATACACAGTAAAGTGGCCCACTTTGTCAGAGGTTCCAGACAACATCAAGGAACTTGTTTGTGAAAGGAAAGGGGCCTGAGTGGGGATGAGAATAGGGTGTGGGGATGTGGGCAGGATAGCAATATTCATGAGCCTGGGTCGATTGGGAAGGTGGTCCCATTCATGACAATATAACTGAGTCCTTGAACATGACCATACAACTGAGGAATTTCAGTATGTTCAACACTTTTCTTTCCAGGACGCATTATTGTAGAAGAAAAAACATATACGTATATGGAGGAATAAAGTGGGTCAATTCAACTAAAGTAGGAACAGTGAGGATACGGAGAATAGCATCTATTCGTATATTCTGTCCACAGCACCTAGCATCAAGACATATACCAGGGAATTAGTGCATATTGATTAGGTCATATACATAAAATGTGTTATTTTCATTCAGAAAGTGGGAAATGTTCTCCATAAACTAGGCTGAGTCGTAGAAAGTCATCCAATATGATGCTGTTCATGCCTCCCTCATGCATATGCATCCTCACTCAACTCTTCCTGCTGTCACTGCTAAACCAGGCGCCCCACTCCCACTCCACCTTCCCCGAGCCAGGCGCACCTGCTAGCCGGGTGCTCACTGCTGCTGCCACGTCTTGCTGCGTAATGCCATTGTCAACCTCCCTGCCTGGCGTGCGTGCCATTCTCCTTCACTGGAGGAAGGGATGTTTAATTATTTTTAATCAGTGGACATGGCATCTTGCTAGACAGTGACACTTGGGGGATCCAACACCATCTGCCTTCCACCAGGCGCCAGCTGCTCTGGTGGATGTCGGCAGAACACCTTAGGACATGGCCTTCCGCTGCCAGGCACCTACGAGCGGCTGCCACTCGGCACAGTCTCCACCGCGAGGCTGCCACTTGGGCTCATTCCCTGTCATGGCTCGCCTGTCACCCCTGCCACCCTCCCAGGGAGGTGCTCCACAGCCCCAGGTCCCAGAACATTTCCCAAGCCACCCGGAGGCCTGCCAGTAATAACAGGGTGTCCAAATATAAATGTCACCTTAACCCAATGGCCACCGAGCCTTCCATCACCATTAGTCAACCTAATGGATCTGCTGACTTCGGCCCCACGGAGAACCGCTACTGACTTCGCTTCAGGCCAACCCCTGGAGAGCAAGGGTCAGCCGGCTACCGGGTGTTGAAAACAGTGGGAAGGAAGGAGAGACGTGCCTCTCCGGATGCATCACGGAGCTATCCATGGTGAACCGTGCCCTCGTGAGTGCGCTCCAGATCGTCTGCGCACTTCAGGTTCCTGTCACAGACCTGTCCCTTCCACCGCCTCCCCTTAAGGCACTTCCTGCAGCTCACACAGCTGCGCCAGCGCTTTCACTCCTGCAAAGCACGTTTGGTTTGCTGCAGATGCTGTAGCGGCCCAGCGCGGCCCCTGTCGGGAACACTGGCCACCTCCAACCCAAAGAGCCGGCTCCGTTCCCAGCCTAATTCCTCCACTGTGAACCGCGCCCCCGGGTCCTTTTCACCCTCACCCCTGTCCCCGACGTGGTGGAGAGCCAAATGTTGCAGCTCCAACCTCAGCCTTATTTTCATGCAAAGTGAAAGAGCGCAGCCGCCGGGTACTTACTGAAGGGGAGATAAAAGCCCCAGCTGTGCCTTCTCCGGGAGTCAGTTTCACCTCCAGCAGGAAAGCAAACTGTTCTGGTGCCTGAGGGAAATTACGGAGCCTCACACTTTCATCCAGAGAGGGACAAAGGGGAGGTCAGGCGCTGCATCTGCCAGAACTGGGGACGTGTGAAATGTGATTAACCCAGGAAGGAGCCAGACAGAGGCCGGCTGGGGCCTCTCCTGTCCCTGTGTGTTTCCCAGGGTCAGGAGCAGGAGGAAGAGTAAACAAAAGCATTAAATAAATATTTTTCCATTTAACCCATGTGTTAATACAGATTTTCACAACCTCGACAGCACTGACTGAATCGGTAGTACAGCATTAGCCTAAATAATGAAGGAAGTGGTGTACATCTGTTGAATTCCCTGCATTTGTGAAAAGAGGCTTGCGGGAGCCAGGGAGGGGATGGGGCTGAGAAGGGGAAGAGGTTCCAGAAGAAGCTTGTAGTCAGACTGTACCCCTTCCCCCCACCCCCGCCCTGCGTCCATCCATCCATCCCAAGCAGAGTGAAACCTTCCGGGGCCCATCAGATAAACTAGCTTAATGTTATTTCTCAGGCTAAATACAAACCACTGGTGCCTGTAGAATTAAAGTCATCAATAGCTGAGCTCTTCTGCATTTACAGGAAGACACAAATAAAATCCCTACTGATATACCCATCAGAGTAGGAAGTTTTCTGTCCCTTTGCAGACAGACTCTCTGTAAGAGCTCTGTGTGGTAAATGAAGCTACAAGTACATTTGTGTCTTTGTCTAAATAAGTAATGCCAAATTCATTTTCAAACAGTGTGCTTGGGCTACATTCATTACTGTGTTAGGGTTTTGTTTCCGCCAAACCAACCTGCCCCAGCCCCCCTGCTTGGACAACTTGTTTCTGGTTAGAGGATAGACGCTAAAAACAGAAACTGTTTGAAATTGACAGGAGATGTATTAAATAATTACAAGAGAAATTCCAGTAAAAATAGAGTCAATTATCAAAAGATTAACACTTCCCTTTGTTCTGTTTGGAAAAAAAAAAAAAAGCAAGGAGGGGAAGCAATTTTCAAGACGGGTGTTGATGCTGTAAAAGGATTCTTCATAGGTGAATTATTTAATCCTTTGTGACTACGGGAATCTTTGTGTGCACTGCGGGAGGGGGGAGTGAAAGGAAAAATGCACAATATTGAGAAGTAAAAATACAATACGTGGCACACTGAGAACATGTAAGTTAGAAGGCCTGTCAGGTGGTTGATACCTGAATCAAATCTTGATTACTCTCCTATAGGAAGAATCTGCAGATATTTTCTCGAATATCCCTAAAGGATTAACATAATCAGCAGTCGAGTGCCACTGCAGCTACTTCACAAAAATGCCATTAAGGCGGCACTTATCTGGCAGTGGGAAACTCAGCTCTGAGAGACGGCACTTCATATGTTAAGGCTTTAAATAGTTTTTTTAGGGCCCTCTTGACTAAGCAAGAGCTGATCTGGAGGTTGGAAGGGGTCTGATATCTGCCTGTGATGTTCAGCTGGGCAGGGGTGGTGGAGGTCTCCATGTGTCTGAGTAGGATGGGTGTTGAGGGCTGAGGAGCAGTTCACCGCCAAGTAAGTTCCCTGGAGGGAGGGGTGGTTGACATGCACAGAGCCAGGCTTCCAGAAAAGCCAGCTCAAACAGGATTACCTTAGTTAGTGGAAAGCTAAGAGAGTGGTTAATATTGACCTTCAAAATCAAGTGCCTGTGTCCTCCGGGAAACTTCATGCAAGCTAAGCCCGATTGCTCTTGATCAATACTCTCTCTTTCTATATGACTCAACTCCAGCCACAGAGACTCTAAGAGGCCTTTGCACTAGGCAGAGCTCTCTCAAGCAGTAGAATCAATTGATTTGCCTTAGTAGCACAGCCTAAAAGGGCCAATTCGTACAAGAAGGGTCTCTCAGGTGGGCTGATGGCCCACAAGTGGGGAAGAAAAAGGACAATCAGAGGGTCTTGGCTGAGCTGAGTTGGTTTAGAGTAGAGAGAAGCGTGCCCTCGGGAGCAGAGATTTACACTTGAACTAGCCTTCAAGGTTTGCCTACTTTCACCTACTCTTTTTCCTTCTACTCATTTTATGAGCAATATATATTCTGAGCGATCGTCATACATATTCTGTAATTTTTCACTGAGAAAAATAGCTTTTGCATTTCATACAGCTTCTAATTCCAAAATTAGTTCAACATCTAACAGTGAATATAGAAATATATACCCCGTTTGGAGACGTACTTGGGGCTGGTATTGATTTATGCTATATCATGATTTTAGTCTTATGGGATAATCACCTTGTCAAGGCTATATTTATTGTTGTGCCTATTAAATCACATTAATTCCTCAGCAATTACACAGAAGTAAAGCATCCACAAACTGCAGCAGTGACAGAATTCAGTTTTCCTCCCTAAATAAACTCAATACAAAGATAGCCATGTCTTACTTTTTCAATGGCATTCCCATTTTTTTTTTCTTTTTGTGTATCTTACAGGAGCATCGGACTTGGAGTGCAGCCGGATCTCTACCATGGATTTGAACTCTGGTGGAAAAGCTCCCTTGAGGAATAAGCAGCGCATTGGAGATGAGTGCTAATGGCAGCATAGCACAGAAGCAAATTGCCCATCAAATGGGACGACTTAGTGTCGCAGAGCATTTGCAGGGAAAATAAAAAGAAGAAAGCAGAAATCATCTAATACTGGCTGCCCTTGATTTAGGTTGCTTTCAATGGACTTGTGTGGGAGTGCAGATTCTCTCTGGTGCTCAGGGAGTTTGTAATAACACTGTCCATACCCAACTTGCCCTAAATTCCCATAGGTCTTAGCACTAGGAAAGTGAGAAAATGAGGGCTGTGCAGTGAAGGGGGTTCTTCCACTGAGATATGAGTTGATAGGATCCTTTGGAAGATATGCACGAAGCTCACAGCACATTCACACTGGATGCGAAAGTTGATCTCACAGCCGTGGGGACCCCAAAGTGAGCAGGTGGCCCTGCCGACCCTGCACGTGACGAGTGCCTGGATCAGGCACCTCTGAGGGAGTAAGCTCTTCCCCGCTTTCACTCAGAGCCCGCTCTATCATATTTACAAAGGCAGCATTATCTAGTACCTAAGAAGTCTGCCTCCGACAAGAAATATCTGGGTTGAAGTTTACCAACTCTCTCAGATCTCTTGAAAGGATTCTGCTTGCTTTGTATTTTTAATAAAGTTTTCAGATAGGATTTCATCCAAACCAGCTCATCCTCCTTCTGCCTTGCATATTGATTCCAGTCGTTAATTTGAGACAAGCTTTAGTTTGATTGAAGCCCACGTAACCAAAAGACTTGTTTGAATGCCTCTGATGTTCTTCATGTTTGTGAATGTCAAACACCTTTCACCTACAACCCATACCTTAGCTGAAGTCCCCAAGCCAACGAGGAAAGAGAGAATGATGGGGAGCAGATATGGTGCACAAGCGTTTCTCTGGACTCTATTATATTCGTTCATTTGGGTCCAGTGACCTGCATCATGCTTAATGATGCACTAAGCTTTGACTCCAGTAGAAATGATAATAAGTGAATTTTAAAATGTAGATGCCTCCACTGTAACAACATATTAAAATAGTCCCGGAAATTGAAAACAAAACAAAACAAAACAAAACAAAACAAAAAAAAAACACCTCATTGGACCATCATGGGTTTTGTTACAGAGAAAAATGAATAGCTGGTACCGCATGCAGCCAGCTCCTAATTTAATTGGTTCCTGCTTGGTGGTTTTTTTGTTTGTTTTTTTCTTTACTTTTCTTTTGGAAAGAAGCATGGAATACCTGAACTGTAGGATACATGCTTTTGTTTTGTTCTGCTTTCTGTAACACCGAAGGAAGTCGCAGAACTACTTTTACTTGAAGGGGTTTGTATTTCCCTAAGTGCACCTATCTTGAGAGTAAAGCGCTTTTTCCTCATCACGACCCAATATACCTACACCATCCCTGCCGCCCTGCTAATCAGCTCTGCCCAGATGTTTCTCCCAGGTCACCTCTCCTTTTCCTCTTCTCACCTCTTTGGACTTTTGATACACATTTTTTTCAGGGTGCTCTAACTCCAAGGGCTTTTCTTCCCTCCTTAATGTTATAATAGGTGTATTACTGAGCTGTCTTACTAGAAAGACCCTAAAACAGACTTCCCTACAAATACACCTCATAGAGTCAATGTAGTTTTTATATTTATTATTCTCACTTATGTAATCATGCTAGAAAAACAGCTTGGAGACAACACCGCGCGGAGTGTTGCACTGCTGCCTCATCTGCCCCCAAACCTCTTTTAAATCCTTGACTTTAGAGACGGTGAATGATGTTTGTCCATTTCCCTTCCTTCCCTGCCTGCCTAATCCCCCTTCTGTCTCTGAAACCTGACCCTCGCTGCTTTTTTTCTCTAACCTCTCTTTTTCCTGATCTCTTGGGAGTGATAGAGTCCTTCCTTTACTTAATTTTTTCCCCACTTTGGCCGAAAGCAGGTTGTAAGGCATTGCTTTGGCATGCTGTCTCTCTTACTCTTTCTCTCACCTACTTTTACATTTTCCCCACCTGTTTTTCTTGGTACTCAAGTTTTCCAGAAATTCCATGAAACTTTTATACAAGCTGTTCAAGCGTGTATTCCTTCAGCCTGCCACACGGCCCTCTCTAGGTGGGTTTTCCCCAAATCCCCAAGTACTTTTGCTAACGAAACTGCTGCATAGGAGCTAATTTATCACTGTGTTATCACTATATTAGGGTAGGAGAGAGCCATACCTAGAATGAATTATGGATCCTGCCAGTGTCCCATGTATCCTGTACGTCAAGGTAAGCAAATGCTGCCTTGTGTTAACTGTCAGGCTCTGAAACAGCTGACATTTGTTATTTTAATTAATAGTTTACTTTGCTGAAATAAGCTTCTGTAAGAAGCTATGACTTTTTATTAAATCCTCACTGCAGCATTGTTTTCCCCAGATTGGGAGACAAAAGCTAATTTTCAAAACTGCTTTATCCTACAAGGTCACAGCCAACAGCTTGTGTGGACATGTCAGGGAAACATCTGTTTCTGTGCCACAGATATAAGTAAAATTTGCTTTATTTTAAAATTTAAATTTCCCTTTACTTGGAGGAAAATGATGAGTCAGTCATTAAAGGGCTATTAAGTGATGTTGATTAGGAAAGACTTTTTTAACCAGTCATTTTGTCTCACAACTGACGCTGAAATGTCTCCGACCTCAGCATTCTGCTTAGACATTGTGGGGAATGGTGGTCACTGGCACATCTGGATCTGGACCAACTTGTCTTTTCATTAATGCAAATCATTATTATGTAATTACTCAGACGGCGATGTGGAGATCATTGATTTCTTTTGCCCAGTAGCAGTATTTTTAAGTCACTGATGACAAAGAGAACTTTCAGGATAATCCAAACTATACAAATTAGCTCCAGTTCAAGAAAGGCAAACTGACTTAAAAGGTTCCAACCCTAAATTTAGTTCCGAGATTTTCTCTTTGCTTGGAATAAATTAACCAAGGGAGGTTGATTCCTTCATGTTGTTTTAAGTACTTTTGATAATGCATTTTGTTCATCAAATTTCTAAGACAAGAACATTTTAGTGCTCTCTCTCCGAATGGGCTTGTGTTCTGCCCTGCAATCCCTAGGTCACCCAGAAGCAGCAGTGGTGACCTTGGGAAAAAGGAGTCCCAGGCCCTAGACTGATGGCTGTTGTTTACTCCCCATGGGAATCTAAGGTCTAGGGTCACACAGAGCCTTTTTCAGAGTCTAGCACTTACCTCAGGTTTTCTTTACTCTTCCTCTAGTTTCAAATGCTTTGAAAAGAAAGAAAGAAAGTGAAAGAAGGAAAGAAAGAGAGAGAGAGAGGGAGGGAGGGAGGAAGAATAGGAGAAATAAAGGGTCATCTTTCTCCTTCAGATGGGGCAGCTCCGGGAAGCAGTGAACAAGTTGGACCAGCGCAGATGTTGGCCCATATCCCTCCCTCATTCTGTCTATGCCGCCCGTATTTAACCCCAAAGGGCCTGCCAGCCTTCCTCCGGGCGGCCTCTTCCTGAATCCCTCGGAAGTCAGCCCTGAAGTCCTGATATCACACCCATCCTGGGCGCTTTAGGAGATGGCTCTCTCCCACCTGCTGCTGTGCCCCCTTGCTTGATGGCCCATTTCCCCGACCACCAGCCTAGGAGCTCTTCCTCAGCCATCACCCGCGGGGTCCGTGAAGAACTACTCTTAGGGGACAGACGCTTCCATTTCTATCCTTGCTTCTCAGAGCCAGGCCTCCCATGGGAGAAGGACAGATAGAAACAGGTGGGTGTCCCCCACAGTCACACGGCACGTGATTCATAGACACACAGGCCCCACTTTGGGCCTGTGAGGCTGCTTTTCCCCCTCACTCCCAATGGCAGGTTTCCCAGCTCTTCTTTCCATTGTCAGTCCTCCCTCGTTGAGCTACCGAGCTCCAAACCCCACCTTTGTTTAACTCAGCTTTTGTGATGCTGGGGTTGGGACTCTGAAAACTCCTTTTTTTCTCAGCCGGCCCCCTGCAGGTTTCACCAACAGGAATTTCTGGAGGGAGACCGTTCTGGGCCACATTGTACCTCCCCCCACTGTCCCACATTTGGATGTGGAAGCTTTAATGCCCGACAGTTCAGAATGTGACCGTGTTTGGAGGTAATGAAATTAAAATGAGGCCTTTAAGCTGGACCCTAATCCAATCTGAGTGGTATCCTAATAAAAGGAGGAAATCTGGACACACATAGAGACACCAGCATTGCGCCCAGAGGAAAGGCGCTGTGAGGACGCAGGGAGAAGTCAACCGTCTGCAAGCCAAGGAGAGAGGCCTCGGGAGAAGCCAAATCTGCTGACACCTTGATCCTGTCGTCCAAGCTTCCAGAACCATGAGAAAATAAATATCTGTTGTGTAAGCCACCCAGCCTGTGGTACTTTTTATGGCAGCCTGAGCAGACTAACACAGAGACTGGAAGATGGGAGGCGGAGAAGGACTTGCTTCTTCCCGTGCCTGTTCCTCCCGTTAGCATCAGTCCAGCTGGGCCTCACCACCCTACAGCAGCCGTTCTCCCAGGCTCCAGACCTTTCACTGCAGCTGCCAGGACCAGCCTCATCATGTCTCAGTGAGGGAACAGCTCTCCATCCTCCAACGTCTGCGTACCAGCCCCCTGGGGTGCCTCTTCCGAGGTTCTAGTTTCCAATAACTCCAACCTCTTCCCTGTGTTCTACCAGCTCCAGGAGTGGTAGCTTTTTCCTGCAGTTACTATCTGTGTTTGCCTTGACCATCCTTCATCCCTCCGCAGACTGGGCAGCTCTCACCCTTCGCCCCCAGTGTTTACTTAATCAGCGTTGGTCTGGCTATACGGTCAAAAGCTAGAGTTGCTGAAACAAACACACTAAGCGGAGAGGATATTTGCTATGAGAAGGGCTGCATGAGTTTTCTGCTGCTTCTGTAACACCACAAATTTGGTGATCCCAAACAATACAAATCCATTATCTTACAGCCCCGTAGGATAGAAATCTTACCCAGATCTCTGGGCTAAATCAAGGTGTGAGCAGGCTCTGTCCTCTCCGGAGGTTCTAGGGGAAGTTCCTTTCCTTGACTTTTCCATCTTCTAGGAGCTGACCCCTTCCTCCATCTTCAAAGCCAGCAAAGTCAAACCTTTCTCACATGCTGCCTTTTCTCCGGTCCCATGCAGTCTGAAAATGTTCTGTTTGTAACGATTTACATGATCAGACTGAAACCTCCTATATAATCCAGGATAATATCATCTCCAGGTCCTTAACTTTAATCGTATCTGCAAAACCCTTTGCCACAGAAGGTAACATATTTGCAGGTTCCCAAGATTAGGGTGTGCACATCTTTGCAGGCCACTCCTCTGTCTTCCTAGGGTCTTTCTAGCTTCTATCTAATCTTCCCTACTTTTATTTGACATAACTCCCCACTTTACCCACAACTGAAAGTTTTGCTCAGACACTTGGAAGCCTCTCTATGTGCTGTGAGGGGTCAATGGGAAACAGAGTTCCCGTGATCTGATTCCTGGTTGTGAAATTAATGGTGTGGTGACTTTATACCAGTTTGATGCACTTCCATTGGGCCTCAGTGTTCTCACTCATAAAATGGAAAGGTTGACCCTAAAGATACAAGCTGGGTCTAAAATATTAAGATTTCAAGGAAAGGGTATGAAAGACACCCTCATTACCCTAAGAAAGAAGCATCAGAAAGCAAAGCAGGCTGGCAACTAGTGGGCACTGACACGGGGGTGTGGATGTCAGAAATCTCTTGGACCCCTCACCCGAGGCACAGACCAAGGGCTTTCCACTCAGGTTTTCTTCCTCCTGCTCTGATTGGCCTCTGAGAGGAGGTGGAACCACCACTCACCGGGTTCCTACAGTGGAGAGAAAGAGGCCCCTTCTATAAGGCTGTGTTTGCAGTTGCCAACAGCTATGGGAAGGCTTCTAAGACTGAAATCCTGTTCTTGGGCTCATGAGTTCAACTGAAGTACCTCCTCAGAGGCCGCTCTTACACGGCAAGGACTCAGAAAACAGGGGATAGAGTGGAGGGTAGGAGAGTCAGCTAGTCAGCCAGATTTTCTCCTTTTTTTTTTTTTTTTTTTTTTGAGAAATAGCAACGAAAACATAACTAACTCCATGCAAGATTTTTGGACTCGTTCCAAAACTCAATACCACTCTTTCTTTGTTTACGAGACTAGGTGATTTCTCTAAATGTTATGCCAAGTACACTTTTATCTCTGGGCCTTTGAAGAACTGTCTGGCCGTGAAATTTGGTGAGGGAATTTCAAAGTCCATGTTGTTGGGTTTCCTGTGGGAAGGCAAGGTCTTGCCACTTGAGTGGTTCACACCAGGGCTTTTTTGTCACCGAAAAGTACCTTGGTGCAAGGATCTTTGCAGTTTATGTCCCTATATCCCTTAAGTGTGCGTGGATGTGGAGGAAGCAAATACTGGAAGGAAAAGAAAACAGTGCTTTTTCTCCCTGATCTATGGTAGGTTTTGCACATATTTCCTTTTTTTTTTTAGGGATTTGTATTTTTTAGTGTCAGGCTTCATTTCAGAAGGCATTGGGGTTGGCTCTGTAATGATTTATTTGTGTGGAAGAGGGAGGTTATTGATTTTTCCTCATTGATATATAGGGCCCCTTACAGAGAAATATTTTTAGGAACATTTTTATTTCTCTTCATATTTTTTTCCAGTTACGGTGAATTTGCTTACTTTGGGGGTCAGCTGCCTGTATCCCTTTGGTGTGCAAAGTGAGAAAAGAAATATTTAAACAATAGAAAGCTTTCCCGGTCCCTGTCACAACATCATGCTTATAAGTGTCATCTGATTAATCCTGGAGGGGTCCTGGGCTTCTTTCTGAGGTGGTGCGGCTTTTGTGGATGCTGAGGCTGCCGCGTGATGCTGAGAGACTGCATTCCGTCTACACTCTTCTATCCATATACGTCCATGGATGAACCGCACCGTTGACAGGTCTGATTTTCTTTCTGCCACAGTCAGCTCTATTATCCTGCCTCAGGCTTGAAACTGCAGCCGCTGAATCTTGTATTTGCTCTGCCTGAGGCCTTAACCTGCTGCTCTTCCCTTCATCCTTTATTTGTTCCTTCCTTGTGCCACTTGTTTGTCTCATCTGGCACGATAAGAAAGCATTCCTCCACCTCCTTAGTCCACCCCTAGTATTAAAAAAAGATCCCAGGTGGCTTTCTCTCGCCTTGTGTGTGCTTGAATCTGCCCCAGCAGCTGTCGAGACGAGTTTTCTTCAGACACATGAATTCCAAAGCCGATTTCCATTTGTTCTAAGAGAACAGACCTGGCTACAAGATGTCAAAAGGCACACGAGTACACTGTACACTCTTGAAAGAAAAATTAACAAACAGAAATGGTGATGTGTCCAACACCAACGACACTGACAGCCAAAGGCCCTGGTGAAAATCTCTTTTTAAGTAGAGACTCGAAGCACAGCTCATACTGAGGCCAACCGATGCCATCCTGCTGCTCAAAGTACCTTCTCAAAGTACAGCCCCATATCTCTTGTTCTAGAATTGTGTCATACAATCTGGTAGCCACTTGCCATATGAGTCTATGAAGCACTTGAAATGTAGCCGGTCCAAGTTAAGATATTCTGTAATTGTGAAACACATGCCAGATTGTGAAGTTTTCGCATGGAAAAAATGGATATGAACTATCTTATTGATTTTTTTTTACATTGATTACATGTGAAATGAAAACATTTTGGTTCTATTGGGTTAAATAGAATATGTTCCTTAAAATTAATTACATCTTTCAACGCAGCAAATAGAGACTTTTAAATTACATGGTTCCTATTCTATTTCTATTAGGCATTGCTCTTCTAGAATTTGGTTGAGGAGTGATGCTTGAGATTCTTGTTTCTCCAACACACTGGAAAGAAATTTTAAAACACTGAAATTGAGATGTATTCTAACTCTTTAGTTTCTTTTCAACACGACATGAGGTCACTGGAAAGAGTTTTTGTAAAATTTAGACACATTATTTTTAATGAACTTAGTTAACCTCTTTAAATAAGGCCACGTTCCATTTTTATATACTGGCTTTTTCTTAATCAAGTCTGGTCTCTTTCCTTTATACACTGCCTGTTTATCCAACAAGCTCAATCTGTTTTGAAATGAGTTTAACATTTACAAGGTGCTCCCAGTATGTACAAAAACTTATAAAACAGTTTCCTCCCTGCCCTTGGGGAGAATATACTTCTGATCAACAAAAACTGGCAAAATCGAACTTCCCTTTATAGAATTTTAATAGGCCAAGTTTTAAGTGTTAAAAGGAAGCAAGGAGTGCGGTATAGATTATATTTTCATCATGTTTTATATGTTTTTTAGAGTGATTTCTGTAACAAAGCTTAACCAAAAGGAACACTATTGCTTTACTGCTGGGGATGAAACCCCATTGGCACAAATCACAGATCTGTGTGCTCCCATAAGATATTTTCCAGGATTTGAAAAATATTCATAGTAGGCTTTTATATAGCACTTACTACATAACAGACTCTAGTAAATGCTTTGCAGATGAGATCTCATAATATTCACAAGAATCCTTTGAGGCAGAAACAAAATTTATGTTCATGTTACAGATGGGGAAACTGAGGCATAGAGAGGTTAAATTGTCCAAGGTCCCACAGCTAACGGACATGAAGGGAGGGGAGGAGTAATAAACACAAGCATTCTGGCTGCTAAGACTGGCTTTGAACCCTATACTGCATTCTTTCATTGCCAAGATATAGACGATTCATGATGATATCTCCATCCTGGTTTTGTCTGCTACATTTCAGAGGCCGCCTGAAACTTGAGGGACTATTTCTCTAAATTTTGCTTTCACCTTGATTTTATCTCACCACATCCTTTACCAGATAGTAATGTGTGACAGAATTCTCTGCCTTAGTTTTACCCTGTTTTTCTTTGCACCAGTACTGACCCTAAAAGAACCCTAAAACACAAGACGCAAGGGGTACAAAGATGTGATCTACATAATCCATCAAGTATCTAGAACTTCCTGAAAGTGCTCTCTTTGCAGCTCTTCGTGAACACAGGGCAAATCTTACCCTTGTTCATGGATTTGTATAGAAAACCTATTTGCATATCTCAGGAAGGAATGTGGCTTTTAATGATTTTAATGGAAACTAGAAATATATCGTTTTCCTGATAAGTTGTCATTTTGGATGTTCATCTTGCTGGCACCAGAATACAAGCATGTAAATTTACGAACTGCCGCCTGTCATTAACGAAACCGATGTGACATTCCCAGCTTTTGCAGCCTGTTCCCACACCTGACTTTTGTACTACACGCTGGTTTGGGTTCATTTTTTCCTCTCTGGATTTTTATTGTTAAAAGCTAATTTTCAATGTCAGTGCATAATAATTCATGTAACTCTCAACACAAAAGCACATTATTTACAGATTACACTCCCTAGTTGATCCAGGGATTCTTTCCAAACAAGCTTTTGAGCTACCTTGTGAAATCTTCAGCAATATTCCTGGAACCTTCTGACATTATGCTTAATTAAGGTTTACATATTAATACTGAACAATAAAATGAGGACGGCATAATAACACAGAAAAAAATAGAACTGAAGTAATTAGCAGCAATGATACTTGTTCATTGAATTGTATCATTGCACATACGTGTCCTTGCCAATTTATAATTTTTTCAAGTTATTAATTATAGCTTCTGAAGCAGTATCTTTAAAATACCTCAGGAACCATCTCCTAAACGTCCCTAGATTTAATGAAAAGCTAGTGATTATAGCCTTAAATAGCAGCTGAGATGCCTCCCAACCTTTGAGAAATCAGTTAATCTCTAACTCCTCTTGTTTGTGAACAGCAACTATTATTTCTCACATTTTTCATGAAGTTCATTACCAACAATATAACTTTGCTTTATTTACATATTCCATACAACTCAGATGGGATTTTTCCTTGTCTCCAGATTGCTTTTTTTTTCTTTTTTTCTTTTTTTCTTTTGGATGAGGAAAACAATACCAATATCTTTCATGGTTTAAAACTATTAGGATAAAACCTAACTGATATATTAAAAATAGGCAAGTTGTTTAAAAATGTGCTAGCAAGTGGGGAAAAAAAAACCCAAGGTGTGTGAGAGACATAAAAATTACTTTACACATGTCCTTCAAAAAAGTTTAATACATAGTCAGGTCACATTACTGCACATCAAATTCTCTAGGTCTCTGGCTGCCAGTAGCAATTATCTGTAAAAGAACATGTTTTCCCCGGTGACTCGCTATCGGGAATTTTTGAGTATACCTAAGCATAGCCTTAAGCAAAACTCCTACGGGGCATATTTGGAATACAGGATTTCATTTGGATGCAATATCAAGGTTTCAGTGCAATATGTCTATCTATATATTTTTACATCTGTTTTAACATATTGATGTGTTTATCTGTTGGCTTTAATTACATGATATAAGTATATATAAATGTAAATAGTACTCCTGAGCTTCCACTCAACTTTTGTCATGTGGTATACAAATATATTTCCCTTGATGTCTAGATGATTTTATATTATAATGATGTCTCCTGCATTTTCATGATTACTTTGCTAAAAAGGCGTTGAATATTTGCAGATTGCTGAGGCATCGGGTCTCATTCAATCTGACCAGTTCGCATCGCACTCGTTTCCAGTGACCAGTGGGGTCTCAGCTAGTAAAATCTTATGTGTCCATCCCAATCCTGTTCCAACTAATGATGATGTCATCTTTTAAAGGCAGTTAAAGTATGAGCCCAAATTTCTCAAAACATTGCTGGGCCATTTTGCAGAACCACCAAGAACTGAGAAAGTAAATGTTTTCAATTGATAATCATTACAGATTCATAAAGCAAGCTCAAATACTCCAAGGTTTAAGTGTAATACTGCTGTCCTAGGAGTTTGGGGCATTAATTGTGCACACTGTGGTGGACAAGGATGCTCCCCTAGTGAGATGGTAGTTCCCAGAAATATGATCTCCTAACACATGGAAGTCAAGTATTGAGGTGCCTACTGGCTTAGGATTTAGAAGGGAGCAAAAAGGTATCATTGGCTCTGAAGAGGCAGGCAAAAACCGGGCTCCCTCTAAAAATTAGCTTCAATGATCAGCCTAATCTTAGCAAGATTTTTTTGTTTTGTTTTGGTTTTTGGTTTTTTTTTGAAGTGTGTGTGGCAAGTAGTGTGTGGCAAGCCTTTCTCTACATTTGAGGAACTGAGCTAACCAAAATTAAATGATTCACTTTATATCTGTTTTCACAATGAGAATATGTCCTTTCTCTGAGTCCTTGCCAGCTCACTCAAGGTGGCCTCAAGAGACCACAGTCCCGCAAGAGCAGAGATAAACATGTTTTCAGGTTAGTAAAGCACTTCATTGGCGAACGGATCCTTGATGCATTCCTGACATTGGTGAGTGTGGACCTGGCTCAGGTGAGCAGGCAGGGCGGGCAGGGTTGCTTTAATTTTGGGATTAGGCCATACGTCCATCCAACTTAGTTAATGGAGACTCTAAAAAAGGATCTTACTTATCAGCCTTCAACATGGGGAATTTCCTAGGAGATTTATAAAGGGTGAGAATCTGGCAGGTATGTTTATGGGTAGCCTGAGATTTATCAAGCATATATCATCTGAGAACTTCAGGAGATCTTTTGCTAAAAAAAAATGTTTAGAGTCTGAGTGCTTCCTGCAAGTCCACATTAGTTAGGGAAAGCTGGAGAACATCAGTTTTTACCCTAATACATTAGGTTTAATGTTTGCAAGGGCCATGTAAACCATTTGGGACTTTTATAGAGCCATATGCACTTTTATTACTGCAAAAGACAACAGGCTTACAGTCATGCTAAATACAATTATTTGCAGGCCTTTGCAGCTTGGGCAACTCAGTGGTACTGCATTTTAACTTCTGTGGCCACAAAATGTTAATGAAGTTGAAACAGCAGAAATTTTCATCTTTTCTACTTGTAGTAATTCTCGCAGAATCATGAATGCCTTTCTTCCTCCTTCTTGGATCTCTCCAAATAGATCCCATTTATCTGATTGGATTTCTGTCCCATCTTTCTACATATTACAGCTAATTAGTACCCCCTGATGAGAAACAGTCCACTGATGGAAAAAGCAGTTAGATAAGATCTGCATTAACAAATGTAGTTCATTTAATATCATTTGTGCTGCTGCATTATTAATAATACATAATTACCCTGCACAGGCTGGAAGGGGAGAATAAAACTGTTCTTTAATTTCTCGGCCTTTGCAGAGAAACAGTATGTTAGAGAGAATAAAACAGTATTGGACTATTGGTCACCATCCATCACAGAGGTTTATGTGTCACACAATTTTATTAACTTTGGGTCTAGCTAGAATTTCTGTATTTCAACACAATCACGCACTACCCAGAGACAACCATTCTGTGGGACTTTGAAAGGCCAACTACTTGTTTCAGAATGTTAGATTGAGAGACCCAACCTATGGTTAGCAGAACGTTGAGATTTTCAGTCTGTTGTTGAGAGTATTTCACTGCAGTAGATAATGAATGTCATTGTGGTCAATAACTATTGCTCACAAAATTTGATTTAACACAAAGGAAGAAACGGACTTCATTCTTCCCATTTTCCAGAATCAGGGTGTGCTGGTTAGAAAGAGATTCTGGCAGAAAGCCTGCTGTAAAATAATAAAACAAGCGGTGGTGACAGCATCAGAAGAAGAATGGCCCACATTGATCAAATGCCTGCTTTATGCCAAGTTTTATGCTAAACCTTTCACGTTCCCACAACCATCCCATGCTGGGGTTACTCATTTTATGGCCGAGGTCATCCAAGTCTGGCAAGCCCTCGTGCACCATGTTGAAATAAAAGTCTCCAGAAAAGACGCCTGCACACTCCCTGCATTTTTCTTTGCTGTTGCATCCTACCTAGTGAATCCAAACCTCTTGGAACATGGTTTGCCAGATGGGGCAGTGTAAACACATGCAGAGCCGCTGTAAGTGTGCTTGTTTGCACAGGTGAGGCGGGCCAGGGATGCAGGCCTACCAGCTGGTTCAGGAAACTGCGGATCCTCCCATCCCAGGTCTGGTACCCAAAACAAAGAGGGAGTAGGGAAAGGGCAGATACAGAGCTGAACATTTGAGGCATGCTTATTTTCTTTAATTAAAGAGACATGCAAACCATTCTATTTCATCCATCAGCCCATTCATTTATTCATCAAATATTTTCTGAGCTCCTACTATACCAGACACTTGAAAGCGAAATAATTCCTTAAAAGAGGAACTCAAAATATTAAATGAGAATGAGAATACTTCTGTTGTCACCAGAAACTCGCATGCTTATTGTGAAAACAGACACACACAAAATTACAGTAATTTGATGTGTTCCAGGAAAAACGTGCTCACAAAGGAGGGAATGATCAGCTTGGCCCCAGTGGGTCAGGGGAGGTTTGACAAGGAGATAATAAGCTGGTTCTTGAAGAATGAAAGCTATTTACCAGGTAAAACTGGTAGAAACTTGTTTTCTCTCTTAATAGTAGTAGTAGTATCATTTTAAACAACAAACTACAAATATTGAGCCACCTAATAGTTGAGTGAGTGGAAATTCTGCTGCTTATTAGAACAAGGCATCTTTCTTCTGAGGGTCATGGTTATCCATCATTTCAACATCACTTTGAAATGCTTTTAAACAGAGGCTTGGAGAAAAGGTCAATATATATGCCAATAACCCTGATAAAGAGAGAAGAAAGGTGGATGGGATGTAGATTGGTAATAGGATTTATAACATAACTAATGGAATACTACTATAGGACCTTTATTCATAGTGGATCTTTTCCCCAGCAGATTCACAGATGTATCACAGTTCTGAAATACAAATGATTGTCTTTTTCCCCTTCAAAGATTTTAATGTCTGCAAGGTGCAGGATAGAAGAAAAGTCCTGTGAACGTTAAAATAACATCTATAGTGGCATAGCAATTACTAGTTCAGATTTCAGTGCATCAAGTCATGCTATCCATCTATGACTTCTTGTGTCATCCACTTCCTCTGCTAAAAAGTGGGCACCCAGCTCTCCATTTCAGACTCCCTCAGGCCTTGCAAAGAGACAGCTGTAGTGTGGTGAAGACTGCCAAGTAGTCGTCTAAACTCTCTTGCTCCCGGACAGAGAGGTGGACTGTACTTTCACTCTTCCCTGAAGTTAAATGGAGCATGTGACTGAATTCCATCCAAAGAGATGTGAACAGCAGAGATGTGCTCCACTCCTAGGCCCATCCCGTAAAACCTCCTACAGGTCATGCTCCATTCTCTTTCTCTGTCTTCTGCCTAGAATTAAAGTGGAGACCTCTGAGGAGAGAAGAGGCTCAATGTGGAAGGAGCCTGGGTCCAAGTTGCTGCTGAGAGGAGAGCAGTTCAGGAGGGCACCACACCAGGAACAGCTACTTGTTTTGATTGATGCATAAACAAGAAATCAGCTTCTACATTGTGAAAATTTAGCTCTTTTGCTTTGGCACTTGGCCTACCCTAAGGCACATGAGCTCTTCACTTAGATGACCAAAATAAGTCAGATATGAGGGTGTGTAGGGCGGGAGGTATCTGAGGACTCTGCATGGAGCGCTGCTACCAGTATGCAGGTGGAAAGTGGCATTAATCCCCGCTGTCATATGAGGTGGGGGGAGGGTGGCATTGCCCACCACTCTCATGCAGGCTGTGGGGGGGCACTGAACATCGCCGTCGCGCTGGGTGACTGCAGATTTCTCCATTCAAATGTCACTCTCTCTGGCAAGTCTTCCCTAACCCCACCGTCCAAATTCAATCTCCTGTTATATGCTGCCTTAGAATACTATCCTTTTCCTCTGTGGCACTTTACACCTGTAATTAAATAACTGATTTTGTTGTTGAATGACCATCTTCTTCCCTGTACTAGAAACCCTCCTGAGGACCAGGTCTGCTCCACTCATCACTGCCTCCCCTGGTCGAGAACTGTGTCCCGTGTTCAGTGGGTGTTTATCAAATATCCGTTCACTGGCCAGCCCTCACCTTGGGGTCATTTATTCCAGCTTAGCCTTTCATTCTCCCAACAGACAAGAGATTTCTATTTTGGAGCTTCCGTCCAATGGCCTGTAGCACCATCTCTCATTATAAGAGGTTATGAGTTTAAGCTTTCATTCTTGATAAGCATCCACTCATGTTCTCATAGAAAACAACACATACGTAAACTGCCACCACCAGAGATGTACACAGGTATCCTAGAAAGGAGCCTCCCAGACCACCCTCAAGAGCTATCCAGCTACCTGGATAGCCACAAACACAGATCCAAAGACACACACAAGACAACCACAAACACCCGAGATGTGAGCTCACCTCCAAAGACACACCCCTCCACCACTGACAGGTGCTCAGAAAAATGCACACACGATAAAAGCACTTAACACCTGTCATTTTGGTGACATTTATTCTATGCTTTCCTACTTCATCCAATAAAAGAAAAATGCTCCAATCCAAAATTAAAATAACATTCTCACCTCTATTATCTATTCTGTTTTGGGAGCTGCGTTCCTTAAATCTATGTCCTCTGTGGGAAGAAGTACGTGGGGCGCAGAGGGGAACAAATGTCTCTCCCAAAGCCTTCCATTATTCTATCATTTACATTGCAAATGTCATCAAAAATGCAAATATGTGTGACATCTCTAATTGTTTCCAGATCTTAAGCTACGATAAACATTAGCTTGGTTAAATCCTATTTCCAAGAATAAAAGAGATGGTTTTGTTGTGGTGGTTCTCTATATTTAGATGGGCTTAAAGAACACTACAATAATATTGTTTTTAAAAGTTTCCCATCCAGACTAATACATTCAGCACTCATGTGTGACAATATTTTGGATTCAAGAATATGATCGACAATGTCACAAGTCAGAGGGGAGTGTAGGGGATTATCCACAAAGAGCCCTATGCTGGGAAGGAAGGAATAAGAAGATATAAAGAAGAAGAATAAAGTCACTACAAGGTGACATTTCCAGAAGACCTCAGGATATGCAATCAGTTCTGGTTTTCTCTTTCCATCTGGAAGTTTCCAGACATGGCCTCCCCACCTCAAAGTAGAAATTATTGCTCCTCCACTTCCCTGATTAGCCCCTAATGCCCAGTTACAGACGGAATAATGTTAGGAGAGCACAGCCGATCACTTTCAGACGCTGAGTAGGCAGCTCTCGACAACATGAGGGGGACCAGCAGCCAGCTGTGCCTGGTCTTCTGCCCCAGGCGTAGCCTCTTTCTTTTTCCAATGAGTCTCATCCATGCATATCATAAAGTTGCCAGGATGTAGGCCAGAGACAGCCTGAGCGGGATGGGAAGTGAATCACACTGTTGTCCTTTTCACCATCGCTGCAGATCAGCACACACATCCATACTTCTTTATGTAAGGAGATCAGGCTATACCTAGCACTGAAGCAGGTGCCTTCTGAAGACAGGTGGCAGTCCCACTCTTCTGGTGGTTAGAGTTTGACTATATAAAAGGCTGAGTACTTTATTTGAGCATTAATTTCTAAAACCACTTTCTCCCCACCTTCTGTGTTTCTTCATGACCACCCAGCATCCTCGCCTGCTTAGAACTGTACCCTCCAGTGGGCCTGAGAAAATACAGATTTAGAGCAATGGTAATTAATGCCAAAATGAAGTTATCCGCAAACACTCAAGGAAAACCAGCTCTGCACTGACAGGGCTTCCTGAGAATCAGATGAAATTTATAGACTCTCTCCCCAGAAAAAAAAGGAAAGAAAGAAAGAAAGAAAGAAAATGCACGTACCAAATTTAAGCATAATTTTACATTAAATTTCAGAGTGTTCATTTTATTCTTGGTCAATCCTTCATACGTTCTAGAACACAAGTCCCTGGAGTCAACCTGCTGCAACCATCAGACTCATTGCCACACCTCGTGGAAAGAGCATGGGCCTCAGAGCTAGACTGACTCCTGGAAATTAACTAAGTTACATACCTTTTTTTATTCCTTCATTCTATGAATAAAGATAATCACAATACCCCCACATAGAGCTATTGTTAGGTCTATGAGAATATGTCTTTTTCACCACTGCATCCCTAGTACCTTATAACCCACATGGGATGTACAGTATGAATTATCTTGACTGATTGTATGTATGTAAACCCCCAAGTGTAGTATAGTGACACTGAATTGGTACTCAATATTATTTTCCACTTCTTTATTGCAGAAGGAGGAAACATTGATAAATCCTGATTCCCAGATGTTTTGTGATTGTAAAATTCATTCCTCTCCTTGGCCAGCCACTCTACAGCACATTTCCCAAGTTGTGATCCTGCAGCAGCTAGAAAGAAGGTGTCAGAGGGATCCTTAAATGACATCATTGTCAGTCATACTGGGATATTTTAAAAAACGCTTTCGTATATATTTTTCTTTCTCATACATCCCCTTGTCTTGTGAATTATCCCCATTGAATTAGTGGTATTTATCCATTTGAGGGTCATTATTTCAAAGCTGATTTCTATTTTGAGTTGACAGGCTGGAAATAGACTTGGAATCAAATTTCTATGGAGAGAAAAAAGAATCTTAATTTTATGAAGTTTCCATTAACTAATAAGAAGAGTCAGACATGAGTGACTTGGTAACAAAGTTTTACATAAGGGAGGTGCCTTCCAGAAGGAAAGTGAAGAGGAGAGCTTGTCCCATCCGGTTGGCGTAGAAGGGAGATGGGAGGCAGAGAGAGGAAGCTGGCTGTGGAAAGGTAAGCTGGCTGTGGAAAGGTGTGCCCACAGGTGACGTCTGGGAGAGGAGAGACATGAGAGCAGGTTGAGGGGAAAGCTGAATTCAGGCAGAGAAGGTTTTTGTCCCATTCTTAAGGCGTGTCCCAACCAGCCACCAGGATATCTGAAGCCTCAGCAGAGAGCAAATCAGAGTTGGCTCTCTTGGCTTCCCTAGGCTCTCCTGTGACCTGGGAACAGCAATGAAATAGCAACAATAAAGGCTTATTTTATGCCAAACTATGTTCTAATTCCTTTACACATTAAGTCACTTAATTTCCACAAGAAATCTATGAGGGGGTTATTATTATGTTCTTTGTTTTACATATGGGACTACTTAGGCTTAGAGAGGTTAAGTTCTTGCCACATCCAATTTTCTAGTTTTCTACCGGCTAATACTGACCAAACATGTACTCTGTGCTCACCAAGCACAATTCTATATGCTTTACATGTATTAACTCATGCAGCCCTCACAAGGACCCTACCTAGAAGGTGGGTATTATTCTTAACCCCATTTTACAGATGAGCCAATAGAGGCACAGTTATGCTAAGCAGCTTTCTGAGCCTACTCAGCCGGTTAGTGGCAGAACTGGATATCAAACCCAGGCAGTTTGACTTCAGAGTCCATGCTCTTATTCAGAAGTTTCTCCAACTCCCCTGAGAGGTAATCTGTCAATAGAACTTAACTGAATATCTGACTGGGGACTGAACAACAGGTGCATAGTGACCCTGTGGCCAAAGGGTACAGACTGGGTCTCCAACGTCAGGGAGTCAGAGCCAGACCTTAGGAGGTCCACAAAGTCTGGTGGAGTGAGGTGGGTCCACGTTGGCAAGGGAGCTATCCAAGAGTCTTAACTCTGCAGAAAAACCAATATTGAGTTGCATCAGCCATAAACTTCAGTGTGGAAGACAACAAAGGGTGAGGCCAGAACTACCACACCTGCGCAGACGGCCACCAGGCACACGTACTGAACCGGGCACGCCCAACTACCACCACAGTGGAGACCAGTCTAAGGACCAGAATAAGATTAGCAGGGTCCAGGCCCTTCAACCCAATTCCACAAGGTCACAGAACTTACCCAGGTGCCATCTGGAAGAAGAGCAAGGGAGGAAAGCAAATCTGAAAGGCTGAGCACTCACCCCCGCTAACCTGAGCTCAAAACAAAACCACTGAAACTCGCAAAAAATGAGATACTTTCCACTGGAAAGTTTAAAATAAAGCTTATTTTTACCTGCAACACACTGATGTGGAAGGTTCATGAGAAAGATTAGATCAGTTATTGGAAATGAAGAACGTACTTTTCTTTGAACATCTGAATTTTGTGTGAGTACATGTGAGCTTACAACTCCAAAGGACTCCAAGAGTCTGGCTAATGAAACACTTGCAATAAATTTATTAATAATTAGGATGAGGAAATGGACAGCATACCGATCAAATTTGTGTTGATATAAAGTCGAGAGTTATAGTGAATACATCAGGTGGCAGAATTAGGATCTGAAAATCTAGCCACTGATTGGCCCAATAAGCCACATCCAGCCGGAACAGATTTAATCTGGATAAAATCAACTAAACTAAGGCTCAAAGGACTAGTTGTACACAAAGAGTGGCTGAATAAGTGTGTCCAAACATTTGACAGTTTACTCTAGGGAAGGTGGATTAGATTATACGGTCCAAGGAAAGAGGAATAACCATTTCTTGAGCCTTTACTATGTGCCAGGCATACTTACCAACTCATTTAATCCTTTGAAGTGTGTAGTATTATTTCTATCCAATTAGATAAGGAAATTGGGGTTGGAAACCCAAGGCCACAGCTAATAAGTGACAGAACCACCATTCAAATAGAATCCAAAGCCAAGTTTCTTCACATGATGCCACACTGCCTCCCCCACATGTGGCAATCGCTTTAAAGGAAAATGATTCTAATGGTCAGAACCCTCCTCTGAAATTTACCTCATCTCCCAATACTGGAGACAGAGTGTGGCCATCTCCAGGGTGGGACGGTGGAGACAGAGGAAATCGAGGCCATCAATCAGCAAGATTCCTTCCTAATTCTGAAGTTTTATGATTCCATCTCCGAAAATTTGCAGAAGCCGTGGTCCCTGTGTTAGGTGGCTATTGCCACAGGAAAATTCAACCCCAAATCTCAGTGTCTTACAACAACAAACACTTGTTTCACACTCACGGATCTGAGGGCCATCTGTGTCTGGACGCCAGGTCAGGGTCTGGCTGGCCTTACTCTGCTTCTCATTCTGGGAGGCAAGTTCCGGGAGCAGCTGCTATCCGGGCATGCTGTTCACACAGGAGGGCAGAAGCTCAAAAGCACACGTAAAGGCTTTGTTTGGATGTGAGCATCATCCTATTGACTCTCCCTCTTCTCTCAGCCAGAGCAGGATCTGTACCAATTCAACAGCCTGAATTTGAGCCATAGAAGATTTCAACCAATCCCTTGTTTAAGAAGAAAATCGGTTTTTTAAGATTTCTCCATTGTCCTGTGGATGGTACTACTCCACTGAGATTTTGTTTCCTTTCACTTTTTGCTTGTTCATTTTGTTTTGCTTTTGCTTTACCTTCAAAAGAAACTAACAGAGGCAAAGGCAAACCCAAACCAATCCGAAATGAAGGGGTGAGGGTAACAAGGTGAATAGTAATATTTCAAATCTCCCCATACCTTCCATGCTACAATGAAAGGGTGGAGACAGTTACCTGATTGCATCTTTAGCTAGGGATGTTTATTATTTATTTCCTTAAACTTTGGATACATCCCTCACACATAAGCCTCAGGGCACATTTACAACCACTGTTGGAAAAAAAAAAAAAAGATTGAGAAAGCTGTGTTACCTACTTATTTCAGAGGAGATTTATTTCATTTATTTATTTGTTTATTTATTTATTTATTTGATTTATACATCTGGGTCCAGAGCAAGCTCCTGGGCATCCTCACATCAATTAAAACCACAGATAGAAGCAGAATGCTGAATACAAACAAAATCAACAATTAATGGACTATCCCCAACTGTAAAGTACTTCGGCAGAAACTTCAAATAATTTCTCCCCACTAACCCCCTTGGGCAGAAGGCTGGGTTAACAGATGGTTAAACAATGTTAAGAGAAGAGAATACAACATTAATACCGTGGATGGAGGCTGGAAGAAAGACTGTGCAAAATCCACTGAATAATTCATTGGTAGCACTATAGATTTAATTCATGGATGTGGAGCTAGAGTTGGATGTAGCAGTAGTCTGGCAGAGGTAAAGAGACACCCCCCCAATTCTAATGATGGAGGGAGAAGAGGCTGAGGATGGTTGAGTAAGAGTCAGACACTAAGTAAAACTATGTGCACTGTAACACCCCATCTTCTGGATTTACTGGGAATCTACACAACGTAAATAATCCCATCTGGATTGTTATTTCACTACAGGTCCAATCAGGTTTTCGACTAAACCCACACTGGCTTTCCTTAATCACATGTTGCTGCCCCTGAGTATATATAGCTGCTACATACAGGTGTGGTATCTCTATATGGGGATTAGGAGAAGGCAGATAATTTTGATCTTTGGTATTGTGTATGAGTGAAAATTTGTAATAGGAGATTAAGAAAAACCCTACAATTTTTGTTATTGTTGTTGAGGTATAATGTATTTATAGTAAATACAAAAGTCTTAAATAATAGGTCAATCAATGTTTACTTATACGTCATGTAATCACCACCAGGATGGGAAGGTAGAGTACTTCCAGCATCACTAAAGCCCCACTCTTGCCCCTTCACAGTCAATATTCCGCCCCTAGAGATATATCATTATTCTGATTTCTGTCACCAGAAGTTAGTTTTGCCTCTTTTTGAACTTCATATAAATTATATACAATATGCATCTTTTGTGTCTGGCTTCTTTCACTCAACATCTTATGTGTGTTACTTATCCATGTTGTTGCAGGTACTAATAAAGTATATTACCATGCAGTGTTCCAGTATATGAAAATGCTACAACTGATTTGTCCACTTAATTGTTGATGGACTTTGGGGTTGATTTCTGTTTTGATTATGATGATGATGATGTTGATTTACAGAGCTGTGATGAAAAGTGTAGAATATTATTAATACTTATAGTACATGTACTACATTACAGTATAGCTTTTAGGATTTTTGAGTCATACACCTAGCCTCAATATAGGTTGCCAAACAATTTTCCTAAGTGATTGTAACAAGTCACACCCCTGTTAAAAATATGAATGTTCCAGCTGCATTATACCTTTGTTAACACTTGGTATTGTCAGTCTGTTCAGCTGTAGCAATAATGATATGTAGTGGCATCTCCTTGTGATTTTGATTTGCATTTTCCAGAGGATATTGCCTGATTTTTTGGTAACCCCATTGGCCTTTTTTATATTCTCATTTGTAAAGTGCCTGTTAGAGTCTTTTGCCCAGCTCTTCATTAGGTTGTTTGTCCCTTGATTTTAACTGAATATGTAAGAATTTATACTATATCATGAATACAAGTTCTAGTTGAGTATATGTACTGCCAAGCTCTTCTTCTTGTGACTTGCATTTTCACCATCTTCATGATGTTTTTGATTAAATGAAATTTTAAACTTTATTGGAGTCCAATTTATCAATCTTTCATTTTTATATCCCAATACTATCTTCTTGTGTTTTCTTCTAGAAACTTGACTGCTTTGCCTTTCACATTTAGGTCTACCCATCTCAAAAAATTAGTTTTCCGTATAGATATCCCATTGCACCCTTTACTGAAAAGATCATCCTTCCACTCCTCAATTGCAGTGTGCCTTTGTTGTGGATTAGGTGACTATATGCTTGTGGGTATGTTTCTGGATTCTTTACTCAGTTCCATTGTTCTATTTGTTCACCCTTGCATGAACACCACACCTAAGTCTTGATACTGCTAGCATAACTTAAGCTCCCCTAATTTTAATATCTATATATGACTTATGAGGTGCTAGAAAACATCTAGCTTCCCTGAGTAAGATCTCTAAGAAAGACAGGAAAGGAACTCCAGGCTCAGAAACATTGCTAAGGAGCACCTGAACCAAAGGTCAAGGTCTCCATTCTGAAGTCCCTGGAAACAGCATTGCCTTGCAGGACAACTGATATCAATTGAAGGCTTTTTCTTTGAACAAGCTGAGCCAGCTCTCTGCTAAGCTACCTAAAGGAGGAAGGAAATGTGCCCCCAGACCATCTAGATTTGTCTGTCATCACTCCTCACTCCTGACATTCATTTTTTTATTAAATTATATTACTGTACTAACATTTCTTGAATGTCTACTACTGCACAGTTTATCCTCCACCAAGTCTTTCAGATATAAAGTTACACAGTGTGGTCACTGCCATGAAGGAGTACACATTCTCATCCACAGGTACAGGATAGAGAGATCTGAGTGTGATAAGAAGCAGGTACTACCAGGCCTCTCCTGTTTTTCAAACTACAGCTCAAAACTCCATTCTTCTAAGAGTTCAGATGTAATTTTGGCTTGTACATTTGTAAATAGGAGTAAGTCATTTTTTAAATTACTTGTTGCATTACATTAATGTCTGCTAATTTTCAAAGCAGATATATCTATCATTGCAAAATTTAGAAACATTCTAAATATCCAGTATGAAAGGAATAGTTAAATAAATTATAGTAAATTAACGAGATGGAATATTAATGTAGCATGAAAAGTGATCATTAAAAAGACCAAGTAGCAAAAGAGAAAAGTAATCCAAATTGTGCACCTGCAAAAATACTAATATTTATGGACAAAACAGGGTGAAAATGCAAAACATGTTGCCCTAATAAAATTTTGGCAAAACACAGTTGTTTTCTCTCAAAAAGTGCTTTACTATTATTGCTTTTATAATAAATCTAAATCTAGGAGAAAAAAATAGAAGTCAATTTTCCTTATTTCCTTCTCTTTTCCCATATATATTTCCACTGTATATTGATATATACATAAAATAAGCATTCTTCTTGACTTGTGTGAATATGTGTATGTCACTTCTCCTCCAGTGAAAAGAGTTCCTATCAAAATGAACACAGGAGCCGTTCTACTAAGAACGAGTAGCAAAGGAATTCATCCTGGAGCCTTGGACTTAAGCACTGAAAATTCTGTTTCTGTGCTTTCCATTCCTTAGAATGCAGTAGGTTATTCCAGCATTTCTTCTGAATACATCTAAAACAGAGACAGGTGTCAAAAGCACATCAGCTACCCCATAGTGAGGGTCTCCCAGCCAAGCCAGAACTCTGACCTCTCCTACTCCTGAAACCAGAAACTGGGCTCTATGGTTGTGCCATGGGAGAAGAGGAGTGGAGAGCTTCTGCCTACTCCTGGTATTCCTGTCACAGAGGGGAGCGCTCCTAGGGTAGCTGCCGGACCTCTTTCTGCAGCCTCACTCCTCTCCATAAGGAGCACGGAGAGATCTCTAAGGCGAAAGGCAGGCCCAGGATCTGGGTATGCGTAGCCCCACCCCCTCCTCCCCTCTCTCTTCCTTTCCTCCCCGTATATTTATAGGAACAGGCTTTGCTTCTGTGGGGTCAGTCTTCCCCAGCCTAGTGCTGTTAGGGGGATAAGTGGGTCTAAATCTGTTATTCAGGATGAAGCAGCATAGAACATGTTTATATGCCGCACGTTCCAATATCAACTTTATCAGTCATAACTGATATTTTGGTTTCCAATCTCTTATGCTTTTGTCTTATTTTGGGTTGTGCTCAGAATCTTGCAGGAAGAAGGATGCTATTTAGTGGGCCCCCTCCTCGAACTCTGTTTCCAGTCAGTTTCTCTGGGACTTGGAGAAAGAGACCAGTGTACAAGAAGTTGATTGGGGAATGCTGATGGAATATCACCGGTGGTAGAAGAAAAGGAAGCAGGGTGGTGCAGAGCAAGGATCTAGGCAGCCAACAAACTCTATTAGGCATAAAGGCCTCAGCCAACTATACATGACGAGCTCTGGCCCCCTGGTCTCTTCGGAGTTGTCCTGAGTTACCTCAGTGCGCTGTGCCTCTGAACCCTGGCTTCCCCCTACGGACCAGCTATTGGAATCTAAGGAAAGGGAATAAGCTTGATCAAGACAGCTCTCTTCAGACAAGGACACTTCACAAAGAGAACTGATTCCCCCGGGCCTCAATCAGCAGATCTCCTAGAAGCTGGGATAGTCCTTCAATCATGAAATGAGGATCTGGGTTAATCAGAATGTCCTTTACAAACGCAAACAGATTCCATGGGCTGTAGGTTCTTTCAAGTAGCCTAGTGTTGGGCAAACAGTGGGTTCAAAAATACTTTCAAGATCATGTGGCAGATGTGTATGTGTGTTCACTAAGTTCTTTCTGAATATACGTGTATACACATGTACACGTACACACACATTTTATTCCAATATTACAGAACCTTCGGACTGTTAAGATGAGTTGGCAGAAATTAAATTCTAATGAGGTCTTCAAACTGCCACTATCAGTGCACATTTGGTCGTTCATTTGTTCCATGTGCTTTTATCAAGTGGTGACTAGGTACTATGTACAGACGTACACAGAGGTATACACAACTCCTGCCTCCATCAAGGGTTTAGGTTCTCAGCTTAAATATTTGGGCCTAAATGAGGCCTTCTTAAAGCCCCAAACTATGTTACTCTTCTGATATATGTTCCCATTTGTGATGTACTTCTCCATACTAACTTAACTGTCAATACTTTCAAAATCATCTGTCCCTTTGATAATCATTGCTATTGGAGGCTATATCTACCTTATTGAACACTCTGCTCCCAGTGCCTTAGAGTGGTTGGCATACACTAGGTGATTAATAAAATTTGTTGAAGCAAAGAATGAATAAACAAACTAAAGAAATGTGTCCAACATCATGACAGATCAAAATGTGAATGGTTTTACAGGAAAGGAAACCATAAACAAAAAAAGAAAACCTACAGACTGGGAGAAAATATTTGTAAATGATGCAGACTGACAAAGGCTTAATTTCCAAAATATACAAACATCTCATACAACTATACAACAACAACAAAAAGCAAACAACCCAATCAAAAAATGGGCAGAAGACCAAATAGACATTTCTCCAAAGAAAGCATATACATAGCCAATAGGCACATGAAAAGATGCCCAATATTGCTAATTATTAGAGAAATGCAAATCAAAACTACAATGAGGAACTACCTCACACTGGTAAGAATAGCCGACATTTAAAAATCCACAAATTACAAATGCTATGGAGGATGTGGAGAAAAGGAAACCCTCCTACATTGTTGGTGGGAATGTAAATTGGTATAGCCACTATGGAAAACAGTATGGAAGTTTCTTTAAAAACCAAAAATAGAGTTGCCATACAATCCAGCAATCCCACTCCTGGGTATATAACCAGACGAACCTATAATTCAAAAAGATACCTGCACCTCTATGTTCATAGCAGCACTATTCACAATAGCCAAGGCATGGAAACAACCTAAATGTGCAGTGTGTGTGTGTGTGTGTGTGTGTGTGCACGTGTGCATGTGTGTATTTATAAAATACTACTCAGCCATTAAAAAGAATAAAATAATGCCATTTGTAGCAACATGGATGGACATAGAGATTATTACACTAAATGAAGTAAGTCAGAAAGCGAAAAACAAATACCATATAATAGCACTTATATGTGGAATCTAAAATATGACACAAATGAACTTATACAAAACAGAAATAGACTCACCAACATAGAAAACAAACTTGTAGTTGCCAAGGGCAGGGGATTGGGGTATGAATTGGGAGTCTGGGATTAGCAGATGTAAACCACTATACATAGAATGGATAAACAACCAGATCCTACTGTATAGCACAGGGAATTATCTTAATACCCTGTGATAAACCATAATGGAAAAGAATAAGAAAAATAATATATATATACATGTATAACCAAATCTCTGCTGTACAGAAATTAATGCAACAATGTAAATCAACTGCACTTCAATAAAATAAATTTTTTAAAAATGTGAATGGGTGCTGCCCAAGGAAATCAGCAAGGCTTCCCAAAAGGACAGACATTTGAACAGGCTCTTGGCAGCCGTATAGGAGTCAGCTCAGTGGGGCAGGGTGCAGGGTATTTGAGGGAGGGGACAAGAACCAAGCCTGTATGATTATATGCAGGCCTAGTAGGTTTAGTGATCAGCTTTTAATTCAGTATGGCTGGTGCTTTGGGTGATGAGGCTGCAGATATAGGTCAGGGTCATGAGCTGCATGAATTAAACATTTCAAGGGAGACAACTAGGAGGCAAATGAATGAGACCATGAGCAGAGTCAGAACCAGGGGAGTGAAATACACAAAAGTAGGAAAAGCGCATGGTACATTCGCAGATGTTACAGCCCTCATTTCACGCAGGGCAAACCTCTGAATATGCTAGGCACCAGTTCAGAGCAAAGGGCAGGATGACAATATCTGAAAAACCAAAATGGAACAGCCTGCCTCTGATGCCCAGTAGAAGCACCCACGCACCTTCCCTTGCCAAGGCAGGAATCCAGCCATCATCTCCATGAAGACTCCTCTAGCATATGCCACAGAAAGCAGTTTTGTTTTTGCTTGAATCTAAATTAGTTTCTAAATAAACACGTTCAAAAGGTGCAGAGCAAGAAGTTTGGAGGCAGCCAGGTAACACTAGGACTTGATGTGATCCAACCTCCACACAAGCAGATTTAGCAGACAGCAAGAAGCTGGCAGGTCACAGAGCACAATGGGAGTTCTCTGCATCAGGAACCAAAGAAAAATCAAACAGACTAGGGCTCGCCATGAACAAGACACAGCAGCCCCACAACTGATGGGCCATCATTAACCCAGCCATGCACACAAGGTGAAGGACTGGGGAACGCAGAGGAAGGCAAAGGCAAGAACTTGGAACTGGGATATATTTTAGCATATTTGCATAAATGCTGTTGGAGAAGAAAATGATAGTGTGGGAGAAAAAAGGAAGAATATCTGTGACAATGTCTTTTGATGAGAAGGGATGGGATCTGTTCATGGAGAGAGAAGTTAGTCTCAGGTAGAATAGGGGACAATTCATCCACAGTAATAGAAGGGCAAAATTTGGGAGCTAGATGCAGGAATATATTAGACATGGCACTGGGAATTTGTGGAAATTGGGCTCTTTGATGGTTAGTAAAGTGTCTTTTGTGCTTACATTCTATTCAAGGACAGAGAGAAATAAGCAGGCAATCAATATTTTGATAAGAACTTACTGGAGGAAAAGAGTCTAGGAGTTAGTGCATTTGTGGCTGGTAAACCTCATAATTTTCGAGCCATGGATATTGAAAGTTGAATCTTATTTTTCAAAAGTGTTTGGCTAAATGACTTCCAGATTATAATCCATTAAGTTTAGGGTAAATCATGGTTAAATATTTTCTAAATATTTTTAGCTTAAGGTTATAATGAGATATTTGTATATATGGTAGATATCCAGAGAGAATTAACTCCAGTTATTGGAATTGAGTCAAAATAAAGCAAAACAAAATTTAGCAAAGCTGTGGTCTTTGATCATCATACTCCAAATATAATTTTCAAAGTACATTTTCACTGCCATTTTTAGAAACCCCAATCAATTCCTAGCTCTAGGATTCTAGGGATTCTCATAGATCTGGGCTCCCTCTCTCCTCTTAGCTTATATGTCCTAGCTTTTTTTTAGAATAATACTTGTATTTGACTTTTTAAATATGTATATATTTGAACCTCCACCAGGATCATTTTTGTTTACTCACACACTATCTGATTCAATACTTTTACTTTTGATATTATAACCAATGAAATGGCATAGGGGGTGCAGGTTTTGGAACACCTTAGCAGAACTACCTGTAAAGATTAAATCATACATTGTCACCATTTTTATAAAACAGAAAATAGGATAAATTCCTTATTTGAAAGTGGGACCTAGGATGAGAAGAAGCGGGGTGCATGAGGAGGTTCCCTCACTCAGGGTCCTTTCTCACTCTAAAAAGGCTTTTGGATCCCTCAGAATACTCAGATCATTGTCTAGAAACCACTGATGTGGCAGAGAGAGGTCTCAACTAAGAATCAGAAAAATCTGGTTGCAGCTGTGATCGCGATTCTCTGACTGACCTTAACCAGACTTTAAGCACCTCTGAGCCTCAATCTTCTCTGTGTGAAATAACTGAAGTAGAACAAACAATTTGCAATTTTCAGTCTAATGAAACAAATCTTAGTATCCTGAGAACCAAAATTCATTTATCTGGGTAAATTATGCCCCTTTTATTAAAAGCTTGTACATGAAAATCTGGGCTTGGTAGAAATTTTCTGGTCTCTGATTTGTCCTTAGTTTCATTAATAAAGTCTCTTTTTTTCTTTTTTGCACTTTAAGATTATTTGAAACTGCATAGTTTTTATTCACAATAGCCAAATATGGAAACAACCTAAGAGTACATTAACTGATGAATGGATAAAGAAAATGTGAAATAGACTGACAATAGATAGGTAGATAGATAGGTAACAGAATATTATTCAGCCATGACCAAAAAGGAAATCCTGTTCATCTATGACAACATGGATGAACCTGGAGGGCATTATACTAAGTGAAATAAGCCAGATAGAGAAAGACAAATAAGCATGATATCACTTACATGTGGAATAAAAAAAAAGTCAAACTCACAGAAACAAAGAGTAGAAAAGTAGTTGCCAGGCCCTGGGGGTGGGGGAAATAGGGAAATGTTGGTAGAAGGGTACAAATTTTCAGTTATAAGATGAATAAGGTCTAAGCATCTCTCGTGTAACATGGTGACTTTAGCTGATAACACTGTTTTGTATAATTGAAATTTGCTAAGAGAGTAGAACCTAAATGTTCTCACCCCCTCAAAAAAGATAAATAGGTGAGGTGATAGTATGTTAATCAATTCAATGGGGGGGAATCTTTCACAGAGTATATAACATTACACTTTAAACATCTTATAATTTTGTCAATGAAACCACATAGTTAGAATCTTATGTTTGAATGTTTTCCAGTTCTGCTAAACTTTCTTCCCTTTCAAAATGTTGCTGTGGAATTCTGCCTATCTGTTCTCTCCTTTAAAACGCCAGTCCTCCTGAAGTTCAGGCCCAATCTCCTCGCTCACATTTATCACGTTAGAGTGACATGGCATGGACACTTTTCTCCCTTAGTTTCAATCATTTCCACTTCACCAACCAATTTCCCCTTGTCGTGCAGAATTAGGAGCAGACTAACAGTTTCCCCATTGGCTTTCTCTCCCTTCTGGGGGAAGAAATTATCAGAAATTGTGGCCTCCTTTAGTCATTCGGGCAGCAAAGCCAAAACCCGTAATCTCCTGGGGTTTAAAGTGTCTCACTGACCACCCCTTATCAGCTGAATGGGAATGAAAATTGGCCAATTTCTAACTCCTGAATTCTCATCAGGACAAACCCATTAAAAGCATTAGCATATATAGTGGGGCTTGCAAGAGTCACTCAGCTGCCATCCCCTTGCCCTCAAGAATATATTGACATTTGTCATGCGATGGTCCACATGTGCAAACTCTATGATGCCTAGCACATTTTTTTTTTCTCTTAAATACATGTGAATGGTGGCAGATAAATCTGTGATAGTTAGGAGAGATCCTTAGGTATGAAAGATGGTGATGATTTTTCACTCTGTCTTATTTCTCACCAGCTCATAGTTCCAAATGGAATCTCCACTTGGATGTCCCATGTCACTTCAAATATACTATGTACAAAATCAATATTACCTCCCTACCAAAGCAGTGTACTTTCTCAAACTCCCATTTATGCAGCTCCTGTTCTCCAGCTTCCCTGGCTAGGAGACTTTTCTCTCCTCTATGATTTTTAGTTAAAATTTATTTATTTAGTAATTGGTAGTAGGTCATGGGAAAATCCAATGATCTTTAATCATGATTTTAAATTTTAAAAATATGCAAAATGACATGAAAGCTAGGGAAGGTTTGAGGGACTGTTGTGCATTTTGAGTGCTTATTTAGCTTCTCATGAGTTCCAACACCATTTGAGGGTTAAAGAATTATAATTACAGAGGTTGCCTGATAAAATGCCTTCTGAGGGAAACGTTTTTGAGTGCCTGTTTGTTAACTGGCTTTTCTTTCTGTGCCAAATGCATTAAGAGTTTGTCATAGTTTAAGTATAATGTAATTAGATATACATTCAAGAGAAAAGTAAATGTTGTGGAAGTTTGACCCCGGTTTTCTTAGAAATTATTATTACTAATTATTTTCTCCAAATTTATATTCCTAACATGCTGTGCAAAGCCACAGGGACTGCCTAGCATATGATCTGATTGGGGGACTTATAAAGGAAATAGCACAGGGGCTGGGGTCCCAGCTAAGCTTCGTGGTGCTCAAGTAAATCTGTGAGAACCTCCCACTATATCTTTCCAATGGAATGCTGAATTATTCTAAATATCACACTGTGAGAGGTTTACAGAATAAAGAAGATAAAAAAAACCAACCCAGGAGCTGCAGGTAAAGATGGCTGTAGAGAAAGAAACCATATAATGCGTCCAGGCATTTTTCTTGCTGCTTGGCGTCACTGGGTGAAGCTTTTGGAAGAGTGAAGCCTCCTTTGGTTACTAAGCCCAAATTCAGATGCAGAGCCACGCACTCCACTGGAGGCAATGCAGATTTACTGAAGTAAACTGAGGTGCTCAGGGCTGGAGTAAGAAGTGGACTTTCTTTTGTGAGAATGATGGGAGTGTGAACAGGGGCCATTTGAAATAGCAGAGACCTGATGGAATCCTAATTGCTGGGCTCAAACTAAGATTAGAATGAGCAAAATTACTTTCAAGGCCCAAAGGGAGGGTGTCTTTAGGATCCATCGCACACAGCAAGACCCCACACTGCTGGGCAGATTGTGTGTTAATTCCGGAGCTGTGCCACTGCACCCAACAGACATTTTTATGCCAGATGAGATCTTTAAGAAAAATCTCCATTTATATGGGCCTTAGTTTACTTATTTATTTTTATGTTATCTGTGGGGCAAATTATTTGGAAGTTTTTTTGGGGGGTGGTGGTGAGGGGGATTAACTTTTGGACTTGGTTCTTTCCTCTGTCATTGTGGCTATTAGGAGGCAAAATCGGAAACTGCAGTATCTGTTCTTTAAAACCTTGAAAATGATCTCCTATCTGATGATCTATAGCATATTTTTCTCAGCAGTGATTGCATTCCTCTGAGAGACAAGCCATGCCATTAGAAGTGATTAATTTGTTTGTACATTAAATCTGTTTTTATTAGAATAGGGGTCAATATGGACATTAGGTTAGGTAAAGCTCTGTGGGAGGAACTTGAGAAAATTTATGATCTAACAGAAGAAGCCAGATTTTAGAGGAAAGAGATCAGTTCTTTGGTTCTGTTATCTGGGTTTTCTGTTTTGTTTTGTTTTCTTGGGTTGTTTTATTTGTTGGTTGGTCTTTTCTTTTTTTGTCCCCACAAATCACAGTGATAATCACTGCTCCTGGTGCTCTGCCCAGATTCCCTTTGCTGAATCGGTCCACCTATCACAAGCTGCTATGATTTTTGTCTCTCAGTGATTCCCAGCTGCCCCCACCCCCTTTCCTCAGCAGAAAAGAACTCCCTCACCTGGAGGTTATACTCATTGCCCCCCACCCCTGCCCACCACCACCCTCAGGCAGCCCATGGGCAATGACTCGCTTTGCAAAGGCTTGTCCTGCCCCTTTTTGGGCAACTGTGTGGAGTGACTCATGCTCCAGAACCCCCTCCCCTCCAGTAGATCAGGTGGCCAAGACTAGACTTGCTCTTTCCCATTTCCTACCTTCATTCTCCCACAGGGTACTTCTAAGGAGCAGAATCAATAAATCAAGGGCACATGATCTATGTCACAGACTCTGCTCCTTGAAAATCCGAACGAAGACAGGTGCTGTTTTCTTCTCTGTCCTATTACAGATTTACTGATCTCTATAAAGCAGGCAAATCATTTCACAAGGATGATTGTTAACTCTTTAAGGGCTTTCTGATATGTCAAACCACTGCTTTAGGTCTTGTGGGAAACCACTCTAAGAGGCAGTTCCGGCCCACAGGGCAATAATATTTGATTAGGACAATATAACAAGATATAAACAAAGCAAACAGTAAAATTTAAATAGTTGAAGACAACACGAGCTATGTCAAGACAGTCCATGATTAATCACCAAATGTTTTGGGAAGACAGTTGCCACAGAAATTATTCTCTCCATAAGTCAGACAAATTTGGTTTCATTTCACTTCCATTTCTTACTGACTGTGGAAAAGGACACAAGTTGATTGATCCCTCTGGGCCTCAGTTTTATAAGTAAAATAAAGGTTAAGGACTAGATAATTCCAAAGGTTCTTCTCAGCTTTGAACTGCTTTGAGCTTGTGAGCCTGCTGCCTGTGGCTAAGGGAGGCAAGGTGAGGATGTTGAGACGGCTGTTTTAAGAAAAGGACAGAGTGCATTCCAGATAGAGCAAGAACATGTACAGAAGAGTGAATAGGGAAGTAAATCTACCTGGATGGTTGGCACTGGAGTATTTTGTTAGAGTATCATAGGAGATGGTACTCTAAGGAGGCAGATGGGAAAAAGTTTAGTGCCACAGTTAAGAAATGCACCAACAGAATCCAACAACACATTAAAAGGATCATACACCATAATCAAGTGGGGTTTATTCCTGGAATGCAAAGATTCTTCAATATGTGCAAATCAATCAATGTGATACACCATATTAACAAACTGAAGGATAAAAACCACATGATCATCTCAAGAGATGCAAAAAAAAGTGTTTGACAAAATTCAACACCCATTTATGATCAAAACTCTCCAGAAGGTGGGCATAGAGGGAACTACCTCAACATAATAAAGGCCATATACCACAAACCCACAGCAAACATCATTCTCAATGGTGAAAAACTGAAAGCATTCCCTCTAAGATCAGAAACAAGACAAGGATATCCACTCTCTCCACTACTATTCAACATAGTTTTGGAAGTCCTTGCCACAGCAATCAGAGAAGAAAAAGAAATAAAAGGAATCCAATTGGAAAAGAAGTAGAACTGTCACTGTTCGCAGATGACGTGATACTATACATAGAAAATCCTAAAGATGCCACCAGAAAACTACTTGAGCTAATCAATGAATTTGGTCAAGTTGCAGGATACAAAATTAACACACAGAAATCTCTTGCATTTCTATACACTAACAATGAAAGAGCACAAAGAGAAATTAAGGAAACAATCCCATTCACTACCACAACAAAAAGAATAAAATACCTAGGAATAAACCTAACTAAGGAGATACAAGACCTGTACTCAGAAAACTATAAGACACTCATGAAAGAAATCAAAGATGACACAAACAGGTGGAGAGATATACCATGTTCTTGGATTGGAAGAATCAACATTCTGAAAATGACTATACTACACAAAGCAATTTATAGATTCAATGCAATCCCTAACAAATTACCAATGGCATTTTTCACAGAACTAGAACAAGAAATTTTACAATTTGTATGAATACCCAAAAGACCCTGAATAGCCAAAGCAATCTTGAGAAGGAAAGACAGAGTTGGTGGAATAAGGCTTCCTGACTTCAAAGTATACTACAAGGCTACAGTGATCAAGACAGTATGGTACTGGCACAAACACAGAAATATAGATCAATGGAACAGGATAGAAAGCCCAGAGATAAACTATGGTCAACTAATCTATGACAAAGGAGGCAAGGATATACAATGGAGAAAAGGCAGCTTCTTCAATAAGTGGTGCTGGGAAAACTGGACAGCTACGTGTAAAAGAATGATATTAGAATACTCCCTAACACCAAACACAAAAATAAACTCAAAATGGATTAAAGACCTAAATGTAAGGCCAGACACTATAAAACTCCTAGAGGAAAACATAGGAAGAACACTCTTCGAGATAAATCACAACAAGATCTTTTTTGATCCACCACTTAGAGTAATGGAAATAAAAACAAAAATAAATAAATGGGACCTAATGAAACTCCAAAGCTTCTGCACAACAAAGGAAACGATAAGCAAGATGAAAAGACAACCCTCAGAATAGGAGAAATATTTGCAAACGAATCAACAGACAAAAGATTCATCTCTGAAATGTATAAACAGTCATGCAGCTCAATATCAAAAAAACAAACCACCCAATCAAAAAATGGGCAGAAGACCTATATAGGCATTTCTCCAAAGAAGACATACAGATGGCCAAGAGGCACATGAAAAGGTGCTCAACATCACTAATTATTAGAGAAATGCAAATCAAAACTACAATGAGGTATCACCTCACACCAGTTAGAATGGGCATCATCAGAGAATCTACAAACAGTAAATACTAGAGAGGGTGTGGAGAAAAGGAGCACTCTTGCACTGTTGGTGGGAATGTAAATTGATACAGCCACTATGGAGAACAGTATGGAGGTTCCTTGAAAAACTAAAAATAGAGTTACTATGTGACACAGCAACCCCACTCCTGGGCATATACCCAGAGAACACCATAATTCAAAAAGACACATGCACCCCAATGTTCACTGCAGCACTATTTACAATAGCCAGGACATGGAAGCAACCTAAATGCCTATCAACAGATGAGTGGATAAAAAAGATGTGGCACACATATACAATGGAATATTACTCAGCTGTAAAAAGGAATGAAACTGGGATATTTGTAGAGACATGAATGGACCTAGAGACTGTCCTACAGAGTGAAGTGAGTCGAAAGAGAAAAACAAATATCGTATATTAACACATATATGTGGAATATAGAAGAAAGGTACAAATCAACCGGTTTGCAAGGCAGAAATAGAGACAGAGATGTAGAGAACAAACATATGGACACCAAGTGGGGATATTGGGGAGCATTGGGGGGAAATGAATTGGGAGATTGGGATTGCCATATATACATTACTAATAAGAAAAAAAAAATATCAAATTGTACATTCTAAAAAAAAAAAGAAAAAGAAAAAAGAAATGCAGAAACCCTATCCTATCAAATAAAATGCAACCTCATTGGCATGGCAAGGATGGCACCTAGGCCCTTCCTTTCCCTGTTGTAGACGCTGTCTACCTTTTCCACAATCCCCAGGGCACTTGCACATACTCTAAGCAGCCATAGTGAACTATCTGTAGTTTCTGGAATATACCAAAGCCTGTTACTCTCTAAGGTCTCTGCACTTGCCATCCATTTGCCAAGAACATAGCTCCCCTCACTCCCCCCATATTAAGGCATCTCATTTCTCAAGGCTCAGTGTAACTGTCACGTGGTATGACACACCACTCCCACAAGGCAGAGATGTTTACTGCCTCCTCAGTCCTTCCCTTGTATCTTGTCTGTATCAATAACATCACTTACCATACTGTATTATAATGATCGATTCACATACTTTCTTTAACCGCTATGAGTTCGTGTGTTCCTTGAAGACAAAGCTGGGTCTTCTTCATTTCCTCCAATCCATCATTTTACCCCACTTTCCTCCACCACACACGTATCCGCTCTAGAGCAGGGATAACAAACAACAGGGAGCTCATTAAACCCCATTAGAAGGAGTGAATATGAAAAGCACTACATCTTGCATGGGCCCTGGGCACTTTTGCCTTGTGGGCCACTTTCTCCATTAAAAAAGGTTTTTTTAATTATATTTTATAACTGCATTGGTATAAAAATGAATATGTTAATTCCATATTGAAACATTTTCTTTGACATAAAAGATTTTTTTCTTCTGATTTTAAAATAAAATATTTCTGTGTGCCCCTAAAAGTATCTTGGACCCCATGCCCTATGCCTACTGAGCCTAACAGATAATCCAGCCCTGGAATAAATGGACAAATGTATTCATCAATGAAACTCTTTTTACAAATATTTATCTTTACTTACACAAGCTGATATAGGTTTACTTTATCCGTTTTGAGTAAGATATAAAATATTTGATTATATATTTCTTTGCCTTTATCTTTTTCTACTACAGTAGTTATTTTTTAATCATAATAACATCATGGGAGATTTAATAGAAATGTTCATGTGAAACACTACTCAGTCTGTTTTGAATAGCAATTTAAAATGACTGGTCAAAATTATCACTAGAAGGGCACCCTACCGTTCTTTGAATAGAACAAGAGAAACATTAAAAATAAAAGGAAAAATTAATTTCATGGTATAACATAAGGAATGATGATTTCAAACAGCAATGTATATTATTAGTTCATAACTACTATCTACAAAATGTCATGAAAATTAGATTTCAGATGGTAGATGAGGTTCGTCTCCCTGAAAAAAAGAGTTTTAATAAATATTAAGCACAGAAGTATCAGGGGGGTGATGAAAGTTCAGTAATTAAGCACTGAACGTACAGTGATGCATTTGACACCAAAGAATTAAAGACACAAAAAACTGCTTGGCTAAATGCAACTGCCAAGAGAGTTGGACTCACTATTTTTGTGCTCAAAAGAATGACAATTCATCTAGTAGCAAATCTTTCTTTACCATTTAAGAGTTGTTAGAAATATCGCATATGAGGATGAAACAGGATTTTCAAGACACAGATTCTTAGAAATGAGGCAGATCCTTAGTGATCAGTTTTCTTTTCTGTAGAAATAATGTCTCCAGCATCCTTGGAAAATGTTAATTAGCGATGGCTATGATATTCTCAGAGACGGGAAAAATCACTGCCTCACAAAGCAGTCTGTTCCGCTGTTGTATAATTCTCATTTTTAAAAAATATCCTCTTCATGTCAGAAAATATACTCCACTCCTTGCCAAAAGGTACACAAATATTAACATTTCACTTACTGGTACTTTGGGGAAATGACAAGTAGAACAGGATTGATTCAGTTTCCAGATTAGCAAACTATGCCCTGAGACACTAAAACTTTTTTTTTTTTAACCTTAGGCAGTTTTTGGTAGGTATCTTTCAGATTGTGTAGAACAGTGGACAAAGTGGAGGTTTTCAATTGAATTTGAATTCTGGATCATTTACTAGCATCTGTATGACCTTAAGGAAGTAGCTTAAACTCTGCAAGGCTCATTTTTTTCTCTCTCCAAAAACCTGAGGATTGAGAGGATTAGAGATAATGTATGTAAAGCATCTACTTGGTTCTTGCTACAAAGTAAATACTCAAAATATGCCAGCTACAATTAGTTTGTCTCCTTAGAGATGCTGATCTTATTTTACAATTTACTGATTTGGGGGTTACAATGATCAGCATTAATTACTGTAGAGCACTTTGAAACAGGTCACAATGTTTATCGTCACTTTAAATGTGTCCAAAAGCTACTTTCTCTGGTTCCATGGTTGCTTTTTAATTTCTTCCTTAGCCTTCTTTGCTGTCATCCTGTCAGTGTGTCAGCCTCTCACTACCATTTCTCAGCCTCTCCTCAGTTAGTCTGCTCTGGTCTTGGGAACAAAGGAACAAAAACAAACCTATTAGCATTGCGTTTAAAATGTGTCCATAGGTTCTGAATAGAAAGGCTAAGAAACTCTTAAAAAGTTATGTATTGCCATTCAGAGTGGAGATTTTAGTGTATATGTCTTGGCAGTTATTTTAACTAATGCTGAGAACCCTTTGTCTTATCTCCAGCCTCATGACTGTCTTCTAGAAGGTTGTGATTTTCAGACAGCTGATCTTTAGATAAGCACAGAAGATAGATGGATACGTGGGTGGATGGATAGATAGATAGATGATAGATTAGATAGGTAGATAGATAGATAGATAGATGATAGATAGATAGATAGATAGATGATAGATATAGACACATGATAGATAGATGATAGATGATAGATAGATGATAGATGATAGATAGATAGATAGATAGATAGATAGATAGATAGATAGATAGATAGATAGATGGTAGATAGATAGATATAGATAGATAGATGATAGATAGATTGATGATAGATACCTGTTTTATGAGGTATGAACTAAAATTTCCAAATTACTACAATGAAAGATTTTTTGGTCAGTTTTCATCCCCAAGGTGATAGAGCCAAATCTCTGCTTTCCATTTGTAAAACGAGGCAAAAATCATTCAGGCTGACCTGTTTCACAGTTCCATTGTGAAAGAACAGATATGAAAGATGCAGAGAACAGGCATGAAAGTGTCCTATAAATACAACTTGTCAATGCTCTTGCATATTTTGAACCCTATCTTTTCAAAAGTAGATGATGTGGACTTCCCTGGTGGTGCAGTGGTTAAGAATCCGCCTTCCAATGCAGGGGACACAGGTTCAAGCCTTGGTCCAGGAAGATCCCACATGCCGTGGAGCAACTAAGCCCATGTGCCGCAACTACTGAAGCCCTTGAGCCTAGAGCCCGTGCTCCACAGCAAGAGAAGCCTCTGCAATGAGAAGCCTGCTTACCGAAAGAAAGAGTAGCCCCTGCTCACTGCAACTAGAGAAACCCTGTACGTAGCAACAAAGATCCAATGCAGCCAAAAATAAATTAATTAATTAATAAAAATAAAATAATTTTTAAATTTTTTTAAAAAGTGGGTGATGTATCTATTTGCATCTTTATCTAGTAGAGGAAAAATTAAATATGTTTATGTTCACTTGTACAACTCTTTCTTCTCTTGAGATCCCATTGTTATGCTTTCTTTCAGCAGCCTTCTAAGCAGACAGAGTCCCATGCATGGGTCTCATTTGTGAGCCTTGATCCTATGTTGTGTTGCGATTTATTACTGTACTCAAAGTATTTTTCAGCAATGCTATGCCAGGCCTGACTTTTTCACCAGTGGGCAAAAATAAAATATTTTTGCTTATTTTTTTATTTTATTAAGTCTAACAATATTTCACCCAATGATTCTAAGGAAAAAAAAACAACATAAATTCATCCTCTGCTTAGAATTCCTCTTCTTTTTTTTCAAATGGTTTATATGTGATACATAAGTGCAAAGACCCTCATAAATAATAAAATGTAGATTTCCATTATATTGTTAAATTATTTAAGTGAATAAAAAGCAAATATTTCTGTACTTAGACCAACAGACATTTGTTCCAGGTTGGGCGAAATATTTATTGCTGTGTGTCAAATTATCCCCCAAACTTAGAAGCTTAAAACAACAAACATCTATCATGTCAGGGTTTCCGTGGGTCAGGAATCTGGGTTTGTCTTAAAAGAGCGCCTCTAGACCAAGACACAGTCAAGCTGTTGGCTGGGGCTGCAGTCATGTCACGATTCAACTGGCGCTGGAGAATCTACTTCCAAGCCTGCTCCCTTGGCAAGATTTAGAAGATCTGCTTCCACATCAGCTCACTCATGCAGTCTCTCATTGTGTGATCCTCTCCCAAGGCTGCCTGGGTGTCCTCCCAACATGGTATCTGGTGATGAGAAAAAGAGTCAGAGAAACAGAGAGAGGGTGATGCGGGTAGGGGCCGGGGAGAAATCACCCAGAGAGGAGTTAAGACCAAAGTCACAGTCTTTTTGTATTAGTCTCAGAAATGCCATCCCATCACTTTCGCTACATTATAGTCATTAGAAGGGAATCACTAAATCCAGTCCACATTCAAAGGAGGCAGGAATTAAATGAGTGTGAATATCAGGAGGTGGGGCTTACTGAGGGATGTTGACGGATTTTAAAGCTGCTTACTGCAATAGGATAAAATGTCTGGGCTTGTAATCACTCAATTTGTCTTTACCCTGATAGTTTGGACACAGCATCCTTTTTTTAATTTTAATCTTTTTTGGCTTAGTTAATGATATTTCTAGAGAATTGTGAACTAGAGGCCTATTGTATTTATCACAGAAACATCCTGCTCGGGCTAATACAAAAAAGTTTCCAGTAAACACAGTCTTTTGTTATATATAGCCCTCCTGGCATGTATCAAGTCCTGCCGGAATTACCTGTGTGCCTGTCTGCCTCCATCTGAGGGGCATGGCCCTGAGAGCTCCCTCAGGGCAGTGATGGAAAAGGGAGCTAACCTTTCTGAGCTCCTACGAAGGGACAGCCCCTGAACTAGACATGTTCATATGGATTATTTTTAATCTTCACTCAAACCTACCAGGAAGGCCCTTTCATCTGCAATTTACAGATGAAAAAAACTGAGGTTAAGTAACCAGCCTATGACCATGCAGGTAGAAAATGACAATGGAATCAGGATTAAAACCAAGGTTATAGGAGTCTACAGCCCATGCTATGTCCACTGCTATATCACATAGCACCTATGCCTATGTCATTGTGCCAAGGCCTTAGCTTTTCCCAGGAAATGTGTAATGGACAATACTACATTTTGGAAATTCAAAGGAGCAGATTGGATGTACTGTCTATTTCTACAAGGCCTATAAACACATAAATTGTATACATATATATGTATGTAGATATATGTGTGTGTGTGTGTTATGGGTTGAATTGGGCACCTTCAAAATTCATGCGTTGAAGTTCTAACATCCAGTAGCTCAGAAATTGACTGTATTTGGAAATAGGACCTCTAAAGTGTTTAGTTAAAATGAGGCTGTTAGTTTGGCCCTAATCCAATCTGACAGGTTTCTTTATAAGGAGAGAAAATTTAGACACACAAAGAGACACAAGGGTGCCTGAACACAGAGGAAAGACTATGTGAGGACCCAGAAAGAAGGCTGCTGTCTGAAAGCCAAAGAGAGAGGGCTAGTAGAAACTAAACCTGCCGACGTCTTAGTCTTAGACTTGTGGTCTCCAGAACTATGACAAAATAAATGTCTGTTGTCTAAGCCACCCAGTCTGTGATATTTTGTTATGGCAGCCCTAGCAAACTAATATAATAATACACACACACACACACACACAAACACACAAACACACTCAAGAGTACATACAAATATATAGTAACATATAAAGCACATAAACAATAGAATATATATGTATATATCAGAAACCCTTAAAATAAAGTAATATAATAAATACTAAATCATATTTTCTATACTGAGAGTTTATACTAGGTTAGCTAACTGATATTACACTTGATTCCTTCACCTGTCATTTTCTAAGAACTTCTGAGGCTCTCTGGTGCATGGGAGGGAAGTAGTTGAGGTAGGAGTGGGGAGAATTAGACTCATACTCAGAGAAACTGGCTTTAAGTTTTGGCTCTGTCATTCATTTTCATCTATATGACCTTGCGCTAAATGCTTAGGCTTTCTAAGCTGTGTTTCCTTATTTTTCCACTTCAGCTATCATTTCTTGAGTATCTACTACAGGCCAGACTGTACACTGATTGCTTTTGCATAAATCATCTCAATTTGTAAAATGTGATAGCAATGCCACCTAGCAGGGTTGCTGTGATGATCAAGTGGGATGATATACATGCAAGGCTTTTGTAAATTGCACAGGCTCGTACAAATATTAGGGTGTGTCATTTTTCTGTTTTCCACATCAGTGCTTCCAAATGATAAAACTGTAATTTTGACCTTAGAAGCAACTACTCATCTAGTTTTATTCTCTAGCTAAATGATCCAGAGGTAATCTAAGAGTTATATTAATCTTACTCAAGCTCAGCTTTAAACCTATCACTCTCCTGCTGAATAAACAAATAAATGTCATAAACCTGGATAATATCCAAAACATTTGCATGATGTATGAATTTGAGGGCTTCCACAATCCGGCCTCAACCAACCTTGACAACTTTATCTTCCATTACATAGTCTGCATCAGGTTTTCAACAAAGCAAAGTAAACTAGCCAAACTCCTTTTCTTTTCTTTTTAATATTTATTTACTTAGGCTATGCTGGGTCTTAGTTGCAGCAGGCAGGATCTTTGTGCATGATCTTTTTTTAGTTGCAGCATGCATGTGGGATCTAGTTCCTTGACCAGGGGTCGAACCCGGGCCCCCTGCATTGGGAGCACAGAGTCTTAGCCACTAGACCACCAGGGAAATCCTTCAGCCTCCTTTTCAAATCCCAGACTTTGCTTCCTTATGTCCTATGCTGGGAATTCCCTTCTCTGGTCTTTGCAACCGAAGACACGCGAGAAGCATTGAGCCCACAACCTGGAATGTAGTATATTCTCAATAAATGGTAGCGGCTATTACTTTTACTACTGCTGTTACCATCACCACAAGTCCTCCACAGTCTTATTGAAATGTTCCTTCCACTACAAATCTTACAAGTTGCAGACAATTTTACCCTCCTCTACACGTCTAAAGCTTTATATCATAAACTTTGGGGCATATTTTAGTGATATTCTGTGATAAACTGAAGTTATATATCTATTCATTCAAAAGACACCGAAGCACCTACTTTGTGGCAAAGTTTGTGCTAGAAGGGATACCTCGGACAAGATGTGCCTTCCCTAAGGGCGCTGGCAGTCTAACGGGGGAGCCAGACAACTAATCAGGCATCAGCACGTCTCACCTACTTTATAAAGAAGCCTCTGTGCTGGTCTCCCTGCTTCTAGTGAGGCTTCTAAAATGTCCATCAGATTACATCACTTCTCTGCTAAATATTGTGCCATGGAGCCCCATCTTATTCAGAGTTTTCATTCGCATCAGCTTAAAAGATCCTGTCGCATCCTGCGAAACTCTCTTGACTTCACCTCCTACTGTTTTCCTCCATTGTTCTGGCACCTGTGCTCAGCATGCCAGGCTTGCTCTCACCCTTGGCACTGACCATTCACTTTGCCTGGAATGCTCCTCCCCAAATGTCTGCTTGGCTAACTTCCCCTCCTCTTTTTTTTTCTTTAAGCCCTTTACTGGAGTATAATTGCTTCACACTCTTGTGCCCGTTTCTGCTGTACAACAAAATGAATCAGCTGTCTTTATACACATATACCCAAATCCCCTCCCTCCCACCCTCCCTATCCCACCCCCCTAAGTCATCACCAATCATGGAGTTGATCTCCCTGTGTTATGCAGTAGCTTCCCACTAGCTATCTATTTTACATTTGGTCGTGTATATGTGTCAATGCCCCACCTCTCTTAAGTCTCAGCTCAAATACCACCTTCTCAATGCAGCCTACTCCGATGTGCTTTTTAACCTGCTACCCAGTCACTCTCACTTACCCTGGGCTGTTTTTCCTTTGTCTATTGTATTTACCCTCTTCTGGCCACTATGTAATTCACTCATTACGTTAATTGCTAATTGTTGGACTGTTCCCCTCTGGCTTCAGGAGGGTGAGGATCAGGGACCTATTTTGTTGGTCCCTGATGAACCCTATGGACCTAGAAGATTGTATGAAACAGAGTAGGCGCTCAAATTTGGCTTCCTAGATTTTCACACCCTCGGTACACCTAATACAGCACTATACTGCTAAGAGGTACTGAATAAATACTTGTTATTAAATCACTTTATCTCTTTAAATCATATGTCTAATATTTTCAGGGTGCTTCATTGTTCTATGACCCACTTTTATCTTTTCACATTTTTCGTAGAATATATTTCAAACAGTGTGTGTGTTGTTGCGGGCCGGGGTGGGGGTGTTGTATACCACAAGATTTCAGGTATTAATTTATAAATGTACAAGTTTTAAGGAAAAGTTCTGCTTTTTATAAAAGTCATCAAAGTACACACTAGCGTCACATTTTTCAGGCCTCTTTTTTTGCACTTAAGGCATTGACATACATATAGCGGGCATTTGTCATTGGTAAAGCAATATATCTAAAAACATATTAGAAAGGCAAAATCAATTCAACTCAGCAAATAATTAATGAACTTCTACAACATGAAATATTTTACAGGTTTTGCAAAGACGGAAAAAAACACTTCTGCTCTCAAATTGCTTATAACCTCCTGGGTAAAAGAAACATGTGGACAGCTCACTATAAAATAACACAAATATAAGAACCAGAAGAAAGATACAAAGTAGTATGGGATGAATCCTTACACTGTGCACTTCCGAAAGGAGACATTCATCCTTCTGTGCTCTTCAGCCAAACCTTTGCCCTAGATAAGCTCTGCCCATAAATAGGTTAAATTCAATTAACCAGAAATTGCATTACTCAGAATGCCTGCATCCTCATACTTGTCCGGTAACAAAGGATTTGGTGTTCTTTCATTTTTTGTGCGTCTATGCTGTGTTTGAGTAGTATGAAAGGCAATGTGAGTAATAACCCTGAAGCTAGACTTTCAAGCTGATCACAGTTATTTGGTAATGTGACCCCCTCTTCCCACCTCCCCTTCCACCTTGATGGATTTAGACAGGGGCTGCTCTGAGTTCCTTTGTGAGAACGTATGCTCAAGATGACTGATTGACAAGTGGAGCTTTTTCCTTTTCTGAGGGAAAAGAAATTTCCAGGGTCATGCTCCTTGTATTTGCAAAGAGCTCTAAAAGCTCCAGAGAGTGAAAAGAGTCAAAATTGACTTCTTGTTGTTGATCACAAACTTCATGACAAGGGAGAGGGGAAAAAAAGGGAGATTGAGGCTGTGATGCCGAATGTCAAGATAACTACCAAGGAGGACGATTTCAAACAGGCCTCCAGATGAAGAGGAAGTTAGATACTCAAATAGAAACCACAGGCATTAGATAGAGGGTGCAAAGGCTGAAGAACTTCAACCCCAATCACGATGGGATCTGTGACAGCAGCCTGCCAAGAGGAGGGTGACACTCTCCTGTGCGGAAAGACACAATACCCATCAGACGCTTCAATATTATATACTATGTATGTCCTGGTACATGTTTCAGTTGATCCTGGGAAAAAAATTATATTTCTATTATCCATATTCATATGCCTATAAACTATGTCTGTATTCTAATACTCATCTTGATTTATTCATAAGGGCCTGCAAAATTCATGCTTTAGTGAGGAAATGTTTGAGCTCTTCATATCTCTTTTGTGGTCATTTTCAAAACTGAATAACTAAAAGGTGGGAGTTTCAAGCTTCATTCACTTCTGGAGCAAAAAAAAAGAGAGCGAGTTCTATATACCTTAGATCTTCATTTCTAACAACAAAGTCCTGGATTTTGAAGAGGATATTTTTATCCCCAGGAAATAATCTTCTTTAGAAAAAATAGCTGAAAAAACTAGTTATATTGGTATGTGTTTAAGCCTTTATATTGAGAAGGGAGATTATTAGCATAGTGGTTTGAGAAAATAAGTAGGATTCCTGTTTAATGAAACCCATTTTCATTACTGCCTGGCTTCGTGACTAGATAGCCAAAGGCAGGAAGGGTACAGAAGTTGGTGTTGCATGAAGCTGTTTTAAAGGCTAAGAGAAATGAGCTGATTACTCTGTAGTCACAAGAGACAAAGTGAGAAACTGGTGGGGTGAAGCGGAAGGACGCAAGGAACTGGAAAATTGTGAAGAGAAACTCTGAGAAGACAACATGAAAAAAAGATCACCTCCAACATGTGTCAACCATGCATCGGACATCTGGAAAGCTTTTCTGACTCAAGTTGCTGATTGTGATTCAGATACACTGCCCTTTCCATAATTTCCTCAGTAACAAATATGACTCGTTCAGCAGTGAAAATGAAAACCATTAGATTCCATGCTATAAAATTACTAAGACTTCATTCACCTTGGAAAATCTCTAGTTTTACAATCAGAGCTCAGACACACAAAAACTATGTGTTTATTTAGCTTTGCACAAAGGAAGTGCATAGGAACCGTGCACAGGAATCACGAATTGTTCATGAGAATGGAAAGAGGTGTAGGGGTAGAAAATATTTCCCTTCTTCATTTACTAGATTCTTTGACTGACCTAATAATTAAATTGGCATGAGACAGATGAACAGGAAAAATCAAATGTAATTTCATAAGCACGGGAGCCCATAGGAATATGAGACACAAAGAAGAGACCAAAGCAGGCAACTTTTATCCCTTTCAAACAACAACAACAGAAAAACAATTATTTGAGAAGAATCGACAGAGGGTTTTAGGCTTGGACTAGCAAATTAATTGAGTAACAAAGTTTGTTTACATAGCTTTCTCAGTCCTAAATTCTCCGCCTCTGGTGTTAAGGATGCCTTCCACCCTCCAGTGCAGGGAGACTACCTTCACAGGTCATCTTTATTTCCTGCCTTCAGAGGGACAAAGGAGGCTCAGAGAGTCATTCTGGCACCTGCTATTTCTTAAGTAACTTTAACGCTAAGTAATCAATATGCCAAAGTGGCATATTTGGAGGCTGCCTGCCCTAACCCCATCAGAGTCATAAAAAAAGGACATTTTATTTATGAATGTCCCACTTAGGGAACAGCTTTTAACCACGGATGCAAAGCATGAATGTAAGATCTGGCTCATCCCTTAAGAAAGGGAATTCAAATCATCACGGCCTGTCACTCAACTATAAAATGAAGAGTAAATACACACTTCCCGTTTTACAGAGGAATATTAAAAGGTTTAATTTAATAATTGATGGAAAGAGCATTGAGTTATTCGAATAAATGAGGTTATATAAATGGGAAGTATCATAAACTTTCACATCCACATATCATTTATGATTCCCCAACCATCAAGCAAGGTCTGTACAGAAGTATTTTCTCCATAAATCATTTTCTGAACATAAAGTTAAAACCCCCAGTGCCCTGGAAAACATAAAGATCCACACTATATAATTAGTTGAGAATGGAGTTGAGCTAGTCACTCCTCCAGTGCCAACACTGTCATCCAGCCTCTGAAAATATTCAATCAAGTCATCCTATTGTTTACAGATCACATGCAAACCCACATACTGCAAGGTTAGCCCGTTCTTCAAATAGCTACACTTGTGGCATAATTTCATAGCAAACTAGAAATACAGAGATTCAAGAGCTGTCCCTGTTGTTGCTAATCTTTCCACTCCAAATTATGCTGCTGCTTCTGTATTTTCTGCTGCATGTGCTCTTTTTTTAGGTGGAGCTGACAATTCTGAGGTCACACTGGGTCGTCGGTGGCAAGCTGACAGTAGGACATGGCTGTTTGAGCTAAGTTACTAATAAGTGAACCCGTGGAGTGCCATTTCATTAACGAATGTATCATTAAAAGCATTACCTCTATGACTTACTCATTGTTCTCTGCCCAGCCTGGCCCCTGCCTTGAAGCCTTAAAAATAAAGAAACCATGCTAGCCTAGTGAAGGGCGGGAACCAGCTAATTAGTGGCCCCCTTCCTGCATATTCTCTTCTCTCTAAGGCAAAGAGCAAGAGCACCTCTCTCTCCACCCACAACTACAGTTATGAATGGATTTGTTTCAAGGAAAAAGGAGGAGGAGGAGGATAGGAGATAATGAACCAAACAAGGGAAATGTCAGAGATCTCAGGAGATTGCAGCTGGGGTCCAGGACTCAATGGCTGTATTGATGACATTTTTTAGCTAATATTACAAGTTCATATTGGAGTCAAGCAGTCCTGGATAAAAATCCCATCTCCCCCACTTACTAGCTCTGTGAACTCAAGCAAGTTACTTGATATCTCTGATCCTGACTTTCCATATTTGTAAAATAGGGATAATCAGAATATTTGTCTAAAGTGAGATAACACATGTAAAACACAAAGCAAATGCCTAACTATTACTGTTAGCTTCAGAATTTGGTATCGACATCTCTAAAATGGCTCAAGTATTTTTTCCCCAGGAAGTCCATTGGGACACCTACACTCCTCATCCCCTAATGACATCATTGTCAGTCTGAGTTCAGTTCCCAAACTTTGCGCTCACCAAACTCTTCTTTCTCACAGCACTTATTAATCTTTCTTATCTACTGCTAAGGATCATAAATGCTTAAGGATAGACACAGCTGAAAATAAAGTCACATATTTTCAAGATGGCTTACTAAGAACATTATCTATGAGGCAAGGCATTTGGGCATGATATGAAATATACAGACACTTATCCTTCAACACACACTCATTAAGAACCTACTATATGCCCTGTGCTAGAGTAGAGTGGTAAACAAGATCTCTATTATACAAAGTTGTGATAAATGCTAGTAGTGAGTCATAGTCTTGAAGCCATGGGAGGTTTTCCTTAGGGCATTTTGTATTAGGCAGCTATGGCTGCAATTAACGCTGAACAATAAAGCTGACGAATAAACTACCCTAAAACTTCATGCTTTCGACAATGAGGACAGCTTATTCTCACTCACAGGTCTGCAGGTTGTCTGGGGCACTTTCTGCTTCAGGTCTGGGTTGGCTAGGGTTTACTACAAGCTTCCAGTCAGGAATGTGTCTGTTCTGTGTTCCTTATTCTGGCTCCCAAGGCAAAGGATAAACAGCTACTTAGATCTTGCTCTTCTCATGAGGGGTGGAGGAGCCCAAGAGGTCAAGAGCAACCTCACAAGCATATTTACAGCCTCTGCGAGTCTATCCTCTAATATTCCAATAGCTTCAAGCAAGTCATATAACCAAACCTAGCATCAATGGGATGGGAAATAGACCCCACTTACTCCAGTTCTCTTGGCAAAGTGTTTCTCCATGACCAAATTCTAGTCAAGCTCCTCTGAACTCTCTTTTCAACTAGCCCTGACTTTCTGGCTTTTGTGTTCATCTCTGCATTGTTTAATTACAGCAAGAATCCTACTAAGTCAGTCTATGTATGTATGCATATATGTATGTATGTTACATTTGTATGTATGTGTTTGGCCATGCTGAGGCAGCATGCAGGATCTTAGTTCCCAGACCAGGGATCAAACCTGAGGCCCCTGCACTAGAAGCATGGAGTCTTAACCACTGGACTGCCAGGGAAGTCCCCGCTACTAAGTCCGTTTAGCCAGAATTCCCCATCCTGAATATCTGATCTCCCTCAATGTTTAATCAGGTTCCTCATCCTCCACTACCCCCAGTGATGTTTAACCTTGCCTTCAGCAAGAATTCTGTTAGGTCAATTTAGCCAGAATACCCCCTTATCCCTGACATTTCCTTTTAGTAGCTTTCCACCCACTCACCCTGCTCCTTGGCTATACATTCCCACTTTTCCTTGTTATAATTTATTCAGAGTTGAGCCCCATCTTTCTCCCCTACTACAAAACCTCATGGCATCACAACAGTGCCCCTGAATCAAGTCTGCCTTACCATTCTTTAACAAGTGTCATGAATATTTTTTACTTTAACACTCTTCAAAGTCACAGGGCAAAAGGAAATAACTGAGAACCAGAGAATAGTAATCCAATAATACTACCTCAAATGACAATTATGCTAAAACTTGAAGGATACACCAGTGTTAGCCAGACAGAGGAGAATTCAGTAGGACTAACATGAATTAGTTGTTATCTTGATTTAGAAGATTAGCAGTTATTCCCAGACACCACTTTCTATGCTACATGTCTAAGAAACAAATAACAACCAACCTTCTTCTCTAGACCCCTGCCACGTTCCTTGAAGGAATGGGCAATACCCAATAGTGGTATGGGTATGCTGGGGAACTTTTTCCTATTCCTAAAGAGCATTCTTCAGGCCCTAAAGAACTATATAAGACAATATAGACACATGTTACAAATGGTAGCACTTATTCTCCATAATTGAAATGTATGAGAACTGTGGAACAAGGGTAAAAGTAGGATTTGTCTATCTATCATTGTGACAAATGGACAGTTTATTGCTTTGCATTTGCTCAGCACTGCAGGAAAAGGGTGTAAGTTCAGAAAAATCTATTTCCCACAGAGCAATTATCAATTTTAATATTAAAATTTAAAATGATTTTTAATTTATCAACTGGTCGCTGAATTCAGGGGTTGGAACTGTCAGATCTCTGCCTTGGATATTAGGCTGATGATGGTTCATATCCAAAGTCCATAGATAATGAACATTTTGTAAATCTGTAATGTAGTTCTTTTTTTCTCATTGTAAATTAATTGATCTTTTTGCCATTAGGGAGATGATCAACTGCCCTACTTTTCTCTCTGTCTCCTTCACTTCTTTTTGGTTCAAATGCAAAGCAAAACATTCCAAAATAAAACCCAATTTTAATTAAAGCTACCCTGGCCCCTGGGAAAGCAGTATCCTCCTCCTTCACTGAGATTTTAAAATTCCCTGCTTTGATGAAGTGTTGAAAAAGCAATACAACAGGGGTGAGCAGCTTTAAAATGAGAGGTCCAAAAACAATTGGTCTCCTTTTGCCCTTCACTGTCCCAGCAGCAAAACTTTCCTCTGATGTGGAGTTCAGAGTTCAAGAGAAAATTTGCATTCAGTAAAACCACAGACCAAAGTCAACCTGTGCTCACCAAATCTCACATGTGATAAGCCAAGGCTGCAACCAAGACCAGAGCACCCTGCTTGGTCCTGACCTGATGCACAGAATTCAAAAGTGTTTGAGGAGGTCAGACACTGGGAGGCATTATTGTACATTTTAGTTAACAAAACTTAACTTTTCCCCAAAGCTTAAAAATCATCAAGATCCTATCCATGTCCAAGATGGCGCTCTCCTACCTAGCTACAAGAGAACATACATAATAAAATACTGCAATTCTCTTCACTGATCAGGTGAACTGACTGAGAAGTCAATATACTACATTAATTCATAGTCTTCCACATAACTTCTGAAAATCTGAATATATTATTACTCCTCTTTTAGAATGCTCTAATATTTCTAAAAGTCCATTACACAGTGAGAGGACTGAACAAAGTAATTAGTATATTATCTTTGAGATTAGTGGATCCAAAGGGTAAGTTCCTTATCACAGCAATCTTCTCCTTCAGCAAAAATATTCTTCTCATTTTATATGAAAATGAGAACAATTATACAGTGAACGGTACATACAATTTTCTCCCCTATTTAATGGAAACTGATAGACCTAAAGCCCCATGAAGGTAAGGAGAGCACCTGCTATAGTCACAACCTCATCTCAGGCACCTTAAACAATGCCTGGCACATGAGTGGCAGCAAAATATTCCATGAATGAATAGATAAATATTTAAGTGTAAAAATGTATAAATGGTTATATAAATGACTGTTACACAAGCATAAGACTGTTTAATAACACAAAATAACCCAAATCAGAAGAAAGAAGAAAAACTCTGGTTATCTTGTAGAAGGTGTGATATTTTTCTCCAAAGGAAAAATTTCAAGGCCACTTTTTTTTTCCCCCCAGGGAAAGGAAAGATCAATGCCAGCAGCCCAGCAGTCCTCAGAAGTCCCACAGTGTATGCAAACCTGATGGAGGAGAGAAAATTGAGGTGAGGAAATAGATTTCACTTTTGAGCTTTAAAGTAGTTATTATAAGCAATAGGGAAGAAATAATTATTTTTTAAGTGATAAGCACTACCTGGACAATGTGGCAATCTTCTATTTAAATGTAACTTTATGAAATGTGGCTATTTGGTGGGTACATGGTTTCACGACTCTGGATACCATAAGTCTGTCAATGTGAAAAATAATTTTAAGAGTCAAATCACATCAAGCAATAAGTTGTTGGTTGCTGCTGTCATTTTCCTAAAGAGCATAATACAAGGAATTCTTTGCTTTCTTCAGACAACAATAACAGCAACAAATTTTTTAAAAGGATTCTGATTTGCTTTATGAAAAATGGAAGAGTAGGGCCTTTTTTACATCATGACTTTCAGTGGCATGTCTTTGTTTGTGATTTTGAAACCAAGTCCCTGTAAAACTGAGCTCCGCTGTCATGTTTATGATTACCCTCTCTATCCAAAACTTTATTCCCTTTCTTATCCTGTCCCTGTATCCCTCAGGATTGAGGTGTATAAAGAAAACATGGGCGTTCCAAAGAGCAAATTCAAGCAGGAAAATAGGGGAATGAAGAAACAAAGGAAAAGTCATCCAGAAACAATAGCTCAGTGATAAAACACAGTTCTAGTTCCTTCTCAGGGGACATACACAACAACTTGACACAGATCTTTGAGTTGTTCAGCAGAAACTAAGACCACCCCCCACCCAGGTAGAAGATGGTGACTACATGCTGACTACAAGCATGTACACCCCAGACTGATTGGAACCAGAAGATTGATGCTTACAATTCCCGAAACATCACCTTGTTATCTCACCAACAACCAATCAGAAAAAAAGCCCATGAACTGCAACCTTCACCCCAAATGTTGCCTTTAAAAACCCTTCCCTGAAAGCCATCAGGGAATTTAGGCCCTTTGAACATTAGCTGCCCTTTCACCTTGCTTGGTGCCCTGCAATAAACGCTGTACTTTCCTTCACCACACTTCTGTGTCAGTAGATAGCCTTTGCTCTGCAGTGGGTGAGAGGACCCAAGTTCAGTTTGTAACAATTTTTTTTTCTTTTTGACAACTTACAACCTCTTCAATCACAGAAAGAGAAATAACCAAGTGATAGCACCACAAACAGGACTCTAGCAGCCTTGAAAATGAGAACTGGTCTTCTCTTCCTGAGCATGAAATTCAGATCTCTAGAAAAATTCCACACCCTGCCTGTTTAACTAATTCATTCCCACCTAACCATCATCACCCCAATATCTCCCCAGCTATGATTTCTTTTCAGCACCCAGTTCACAGAACTCTTAGAAAGAGGATAAAGAAAGATTCACTCCTGCTATGCATCTTTCTGGCTCTGCACCACTTTGCACCAATTAGAACAAACTGCTACAGTGGACTGGAGCACTCAGCAGTCTCTCTGTCCAGCCACTCCAAAGCAATCAGAGAAGAGTCCCAATGAAAAAAGGCAGAGCAGGTTTAGCAGATAAAATGGACCATTTTTCCTCGAAATCTACTGGGGCTTGTTTACCAGAGTCTTAGTCTCCAATAGAGTTGACTTGCAGGCTTTGTAAAGCATGATGAACCTTAAGCACCAAACAATTGGGGCTATTTAACATGGAAGGAGGATTGCCTCTAAGAAGCCACCTGGGGAGTGCAATGACATTTACCAACCACATCAGAGCCAAAGATTTGGAAATGAACCTTTTTTCTAGACAGTGGCTCTGATGATTGGGTAGAAGTAGCCCTGGAAGTAAATACTAACTCTCAAATTAAAAAAAAAAAAAAAACTAATCCAATTAGAGATCTATAGGAGAACCAAGGACCAATGGGAGCCCCCCGACTTGGCAGAGTCCATGGGGCCTAGGTAGCCTGATACATAAGAGTAAAAGCTCTTGTACGTTTCTTGAAATAATTCACTGACTAATATGTAAATATATAAACCTATATATACATCTATATAATATATATATTCATTCTCAATTCCTAAAACTTATCATTTTTAAGGAGTTAGCATAAAGACCTGGTTTGTTTCCTTTGCCTTCAACTGCTTCATGTCAGCTCATAAACGTACAAATCAGTCAAACATCCAAGCTAACAGCATTTCATCAGTCTTACTTTGCCCTTAATAATTCATCCCTCTTATGTTTACTCTAATACTTGTGCAGCATAAATATGCATGATCTGCGGCTGTGTATGTTCGAGCACTTTCCTGGGTAGACTAACAGCGGGAGACTTTTGACCTTGGTCTGAAGAGGAAGAAGTTACTGTAATAACTAATGACAGAAATGACAGTCTCATACTTTAAATTAAAGGGGAAAAGGGAGAAAAACATTCCCGAGAGAGTTCCTTAACAGCAATTTGTATTTCAGCCTAAGAGGTGCTTTTTGTAAATAACATTTGAAAACAGTTGCTTTTCCTGCACCAGATTTAACAAGGGTAATACCTATCCTCTTGCCAGAAACGTTATAGAGATATTGTGAGAAATAATAAAAGAATGTCTGTGGAGCGTCTGAGCTACTTGGAATAAATATGCTAATAAATACAAAGGCTTTCTTATTAACTCTAGTAAATATCCTGCCCAGGGTGGGGGCAGGGGGGAAGCCACAATAAAAGTGAGATTTGAGTAAAATCTACTAACTCCTAATCTAATTATTCTAGATGCTTTGATTATTTTCTTTCTGATTCTTTTAAATTTGTAAGGAGTGTATTAGGCATTTAACATTTCTTTTCTCACTGTTTTGAGGATTTTCAATATCTCGGCAAATAATACCAGGTATTAACAAGGACCAGCTTGGGATCCATAAGTTGCTGGTGCATTGGTTTCTCCACTGCAATCAAGAAACTATAAAAACATGAAGACTGAGACTTCTTGCTGCCTTTGTTGTTTATCACACGCTTTCAGTCTCAAAGGGATTTTTCCAGATGTTTCGACCAGTCTTCTTGTTCTGTCTTCTGAGTCCATTTTCCCTAAAATATACACACTCAAATACTTAGACTGAATTGAGCTCAATCATCCTTCTTTACCATTTTTCAATGATGCATTCTGTTCTGTCATCAGGTGAAAGGGAGAACAATACCTTCAAGATCTCATTTGCAGATATAATATTATGAGAAACCTGACACAGATTTATGTACCTGCTTGTAAGGGCACAATTAGGATCTTTATCTGCACAGGGAAACATAGGCCAAAGAGCATTTTCATTTTCTGAACAAGCACCAACCAAACTGGGAAGCTGTTAAAGAAGCAAGACATAAGTTGCATTGAGAAGTTTTACTTAGTGATGCTTTTCCTGGGCCCCAGAGAATGACCTGGAAAAAGACATTTGTCCTAACGGGGATTCCAAAACTGTGCTGTAGGTATTATTTACATGGGGAGGGTCACAATTAATATATCAGATGTGCAAAGAAAAAAGAACTTCTTTATTTTCTACAAGTGATAGAATCTTTCTCAAAAACTTCCACTCTGCTGGATAGCTGATGGGGGTGGAGGGTGGGGAGCAACAGGATTTAACTTTAAATTTGCCTCTTTATGGTGTTTCAGCACTGCTGAATTACACAGTCTCTTTGGGATAATTTTTCAGTCGATTCAAAGTTTACTCCCTAATGGAATGGCTCCTCCCTTTCCCTCTTCTTTCATCAAATGATGCTTGGATATAAGGAGTATATTTCAGGACATGGGGCTGGAAAATCCTTGGTCTCATTCTGTTATCTAGGCAGATGTCCACGATAGGTTGTCTGATCTAGTCTTGAGTCTTGAGTGTGCCCAGGCTGGACATCCTATTGTGTTCATCTTTGAAATGAACAGCTATAATTAGAAAAGTTCTTGGAGAACAAGGTCATCTCCCTTGATTATTGACTCCAAAATTGGGTCTTACTAGACAAACATGAAGCTCTGTTGAGGTCTGTGACCCACATTTAGTGACCTCCTAGATCTAGATTAGTGCTCAGAACAGGTTTTACTATTTATTTCCTTACTTCCACTTTTCTCCATCTACGATCTCATGAGATAGAAGGTACAATATTTCTATTTTCTCTTCCTCTTTAACCAGGACATTCCATTCATCTTTGTCTTAGCCAGCTTAGGCTGCTGTAACAAATTACTGTAGACTGGGGAGCTAAGTCAACAAACATTTATACTGCACAGTTCTAGAGGCTAGAAAGTCCAAGATCAAGGTGCTGATCAATTTCATTCCTGATGAGAGGCTTCTTCCGGATTTGTAGACACCCATCTTCCCAATGTATCCTTATGTGGCAGTAAGAGGAAGCAAGCTCTTCATGTTTCCTCTTATAAGGGCACTAATCCCATCATGAATGCTCCACCCTTATGACCTAATTATATCCTAAAAACCCCTTCTCCAAATACTATCACTTTGAGGATTAGGGTTTCAACATATGGATTTCGGGGGGACACAAATATTCAATTCTGAGCAATCATTGTTTTGATTTCTTTGTTCTGGGTGGTACATCCCCTAACCCACATCTTCCCAGGAAACATGATTCATTCTTAACCTTGGAAGTGGAAGGCCTCAAGGGGACAAAATGCAAGAGGCAATAAAATACATAGCCTAATATTTTCAAAATATTATTTTCCTTGTTACAAAGCACCACAATTTAAAGACTTTTAAAGGTGCAAAGTTTAGGAATTAGCAGCGCCTATGGGTACGTGAGAGCCTGTGTGCATGTGTGTGCACCTGAGCACACATGTGTGGGTGTGAATAGTTCTCTATGTTTGTGTGACTGTGGTACACAGCAGGCAGGGATCTATAAAGACTCATAAGGAGTGCAGTCATCTCAGCATAGGAGGGCAAGACCCTTTTGAATTATTCCCACTTTCACCAGTCAAAACTTACAGAGTATTTCATCACCTGCCATAGGTAATGGTGCCTTGAAAATAGACATGAGCTGTCAGTTCAGAACACACTCCCCTCTAGGAACATGAGTATTTCCTCCAGGAGGCATCAGGGAAATGTCAAATCACTGGAGACTGCCTTTCCAACCCCAGCTGGCCTTGACCTGGGATAAAATGCATGTTTCCTGAAAACACCTCATAATTTAGACTCTATGACAGAGGTCCCTTCTGGATTTTCCACACACTATTTATTCTGCTCTCCCAGACTTCCTCATGGAGAATAGATAGACATAGCACCTCCACTCCATGCTATGGATTAAGCTGATGTTTAGACAATCTTTTGTTTTCCCTCTGGAATCAAGCAAGTCTATGTTTTGCTCTCAAATAGTATCCCAGAAGTTACTTTTAAGTAGACTCAACTTTATGAAAAAATAGGATAAGTAAAGAGGAAGTCAAGTAAATGAAATCTCTTAGAGAAAATTCCATCTGGTAAATGATTATTTGCCATTAACTCTGGAGGAGTTAAGCTAACATGGTAATCATCACACCTTACCTATAACCAGCCTCTTTTTACAGCTGAGAGCAGAGTTTGATGGCAGCTTTCAGTTATCCACATATTATTTATGAATTTTAACCACATAAAATTTACAGGTAATCTTTCTCTGTAACCTTGCTGTTGCTGATAATTGAGAGGTGAGTGTAATTTAATTTTATTTTTGTCAAGGAATATGTAATTCTAAATAAACTAATTTAGTTTGACCTTTGCTTGAAAAATCCTAGGATTGAAGTTGCTCTTCTTGTTGGGTTGTGCAAAATGCCACAATTTGGGAAGTTAGAACTAGGTTCAAATCCTGGCTCACTATGAGCTTTCTTTTTCAAGAGACATTGCTTTCAGTCTTATTTGATCATGTATAGAATGGAAATAATAATACTTATAGAGTAATTAGGAGCAGCAAATGAAATTAAGTCAGTAGGAACTGACTGAGACTGTTCTCAGCACAGTGAGAATACTCTTCCACTCCAACCCTGGAAACCAAGTCTAACAACAGCAGTTTAACATGTCTGTGTGTAAGAAGGACAGAAGCCATGGCCAGATAATGAAATCATCATAACACTTTTCCACTGCACGATTGTGTTTCTTCTGAGCTTTGGGCTCTGGCTGAGGCACCTACATAATAAACATAAGTAACATAGAATGAATATCAACATCAAGGTGATGGCCAATGATCAAAAAAGAACAGTAGCTGGCCCCAGAGGATGAGGATCCCAGACCACAGGTTCTGTGCACAGTCAAGCCTGTGACATTATCAACAGACATGTCCCATTGCTCCATATGCCTTGTGAATGGAGCAAGTGTAGCGCGCTGAAATAGATAAGATGGATAGAGCGATAAACAAGACAGTTCTTGCATTCAAAATGCTTATTGTCTCATTGGGGAATCAAGAGGTAAACCTGCAATTCCAGTCTGATATAGTAACTGCTAACCAAGCGGTAAGTCCTGGGAGCCGTGAATGACGGTTTCTCAAAGGACGTGATCTGAAGAATAGGGATGTTTCTAAAGCTACTAATGCCTATCCACATATGAGGAAATCAGCTACTATGTTTTCTGTAACAGTGATTTAAAACTTCTGCTTTTGTCATGTTCTCTCTCTCTTAGATAATTCTGTGTTAAGTATATAATTTTATTTTTAGTCCTGAACCACAGTTTGTTTACTTTCCCAATTCTTCTCAGTTGCTTTATAAAGTTATTAGTTAGTTGAATTCACCTAAGTGTAGGATACAGGAATTTCTCTATGGTGAAGTAATGTTATGTATATTTTATAGCACAAAGCACATGATTTTTTTTTTTTAATTTATTTATTTATTTTTTGGGGGGGTACACCAGGTTCAATCATCCGTTTTTATACACATATCCCCATCTTCCCTCCCTTCCTTGACGCCCCCCCCCGAGTCCCCCCCACCCTCCCCGCCCCAGTCCTCAAAGGCATCTTCCATCCTCGAGTTGGACTCCCTTTGATGATTTTTTTTTAATTTGTTCAAAGCTAATGTCTGATAATGCCCAGTTCAGTGGATTCAGGTGGCAGGTTTCAAAATACAACTTTAAAATGGCTAGAAATATATACATCTTTGTTTTTTGAAGCTTATATCATTTGTACTTGTATAAATAAACTAAAAACATGTTTGTTTGTTTGTTTGTTTGTTTATCTGGAGTCTTTTTGATGTAATTTACAGAAACCCAATTCAAATTAGCTTAAACAATATGACAGAGAATTTTTCAACTTTTCAGACATGGCTGGATCCAGGTCCTCAAACATTGTCCTCAATGCTCCTCTCTCTCCCCCTCCCATCCACCCATCTCTTTGTTCTGCTTTCTTTTTGTAACACTGCTTTTTTCCCTACCTAATGGCAAAGATAGTCCCCAGCAAATCAACCCAAAGCTTCTGTTATCCTACAGCTAATTACAGAGTCAGGGGTTCTTTCCTAACAAATTCAGCAGAATTCCTGAGGATGACTCTGATTGGCTAACTGGGTCACTCAGCCATCTTGGAAGTATCACTGGAGCAGAAAAAAGTAAACCTATTAGCCAGGTAGAGTCACAGGGTCACCAACATGGCAAGGGAAGCAATTACTTGTGACCAACATTTCACCAGGTTAGAAGGAACAACTGCTGAAAGAAAATGATATTGGGCGGACAACATAACAATAATTCATTATAACATGAAATGATCAAGCGTGAAGCATTTTTGTACTAGGCCAGGAGATTGTTTGAGTATGTGAAGCCTTATTGCTCATTCAGCTTGCAAAGTGTTGCTTCTGCTCTATGAGTAAGAACTACCCCTAGAATCTGCATGTACTTCAACTTTTGTTCCAGCTCAAAGGAAATGCACCTCTTAAAGGAAAACCAAAGCCATGGACTCAGGCTAAAATAGAAGATTTTATCTCTAGAAAAATGACAGGAAATTCAGAGAAATTTCACCTGGGAAGAAATCTCTATGAAACACATACTGGCATCCAAAGGAACTCAGGGGCAAGTTATGGGAACTTCTTTAGCTGGTCACTTAAACATCCAGATAGCAGAGAACACCAAGCCTTGATGGGAATTCTTCATTTTAAGGGGATCATGGAAAATTAAGACAGTTCCTAACTGGGCAATAGAGATTTATAGAAACTAAATGAAAGGTTTTACTTTACAGAATATAAGTGAAAGTTAAGAAAATGTGGATTAGTTAGGGGCTGGAAAAGAAGAAAGTGATCTCTTTTCTTTTTGATTCCCCCAAGGCCCAGGTAACAGATTAATTGTAAAAAGATGCTTCAAGCAACCATCCAAAAATATTAAGCTGCTCTGTGATAAGAATTGTGCTAAGGGCTGAGGACAAAACAATAAGTGAGGCATGGTCTTCTGGTATAGTCACTGTTTCATGGGTAAGAAAGCCTCTTCAACAGATGATTAAGATATAATATTCTACAATAGAGGTTTGTAAAAGGTGTGAATTTAAGAGGTCACACTTGCAAATCTACCAATAATTATGTTCCTCTATGTTGCCTGAAATTCCACCATTAGAGGTTGATTCATCTGGGTTAGAAGATACCTCTTTTAAATTTTAAATAGCCCTAGTAAGCATATCATCTTAATCAGGATTGTCAGTTGTTCAAACTTGGTGTGAATTAATTAATCAGATGGTTTCCCACTAAAAAGCTTCTTAAATCAGTAAACTCGGGAAATGTGTTTTTTTTTTTGAAATGGGGGAGGGGTTGAAGAGCAAGGGTAACAGAAGAAGGGAATATTGGTTTTGCAGGATTAGAGAACCTCCAAAGTCAGACTTCCTCTAAGAGACCAATTAAGACTCAGCCTGGCCCAGGATAGTTGTGTTTATTCCTTTGATGCACTGTATTAAGACATTTAAGAACACACACCACTGTAGAATGGACAATTGAATAACTGACTGCATCTTAATTGGTGGGCTCTAGGATCATCAGGAAGAACTGAAATGAATTCCCCCTGTACTCCTGCCATCTCCCCGGCAAGAGTCAGCTGGTATTTGGGCCCTCAAGGTCTTGGGGGAGTTGTCAGATGGATGGATCCAGGTAGACAACCACTAACAGGCACACACGAGATAATTAAGCTGAATTCGTCTGACAAAGGTAACCCCTTATTACCAGAAATGGCTTGGTCCTCCAGGATCTGAGAATAGGATGAGACTTGCAGTTTCTAAGAGGATATGGAGACCTAAAACAGTATGTGAGACCTCACAGGCCTGGCAAGGAGCACAACAGTGAGGTTTGGGGACCAGGGTTTCCCTGTATTTTCTGAATCCATGTAAATCGCAGGCTTCCTATCTCTGAGCATGAGGGAAGGAAAGAAAGCTATGAACAGTGACTGAGGGAAGACATCTGACCAGTCCTCATGGATGGGGATAAATTGGACTTAATGTGATATTTTGATGAAGAAATGAAGCAGTACCTGTGCACAGGATGGCATGGAATAATCCAATGCCTATTATAGAATTATTGGAAGTTATCATTTCAGTGGGGGAGATGCAAAATCAAAAGGGAAGATATTTAAAGCCAAGCAGGATAGGCATAGAAGTTGACTTTCCAAAGTCCATTGCGAAACTTTATCAATAAGTCATTCAGGAATGGTCATTCTACCTATCATGGACAATAAAACATGAGGGAGGCCTGCTGGGAATTTCTGGAATAGGAGTCCTCATTCCGAAGAAAGAAACATTAAGAAAAATAAAAGGTGGTCCTTCTTCCTCTAGACATTGTGTGTCTCGATGAGATTGCTAAAACTTTTGCAGCCGTGTTGCCTTCAGCCCAAGAACAAAGCCAGCACATGCAAGAAGCATCGCTAAGAGTACAGCTAAGAAGTGGAGCTTGACCCTGACAGACCACACACAGAGCCGTGGCTTTCTGAACTTCTTGTTAGATGAGATGCTACGTTTCAGTCTTCTGTCACTTGCTACCAGGAGAATTTGGTAGACAAGCATGACAATTTTGGTGTGACCCTCTCTGCACTGAGCACAGGTGCTTCATTAGGCTTCAGCCAGGATGGTGGCTCACTATACGGTGTAATGGCCTCTCTTGTCCCCACTCCTACCTATTCTCTGTCCCAGCAGTCCCCAACCTTTTTGACACCAGGGACCAGTTTCATGGAAGATGATCTTTCCACGGACAGAAGGAAGGGGGTAGAGAGGGTAGAGATGGTTCAGGTGGTAATGCAAGCGATAAGGAGCGATGGGGAGTGGCAGATGAAGCTTCGATCCCTCACCCGCCACTCACTTCCTGCTGTATGGCCCAGCTCCTGATAGGCTGCAGACTGATACCGGTCTGTGGCCTGGGAGTTGGGGACCCCTTTTCTACCCTATACCCAAGTGCCATCACTACAAAACAACCTAATCAGACTGTGTCTCTGCTTAAACACCTGTACACGCTTTCTATTTTCTATAGAGAAGTCTCTCTAGCATGTTAGACAAGGTCCTTGGGAATCTAAGCTTCACTTGCCATCCTGACAGTCTCCCACCACTCATTCCATGCACGGGCACACCATTCTGGTCTGCACTCTTTCCCAACACATGACCCCTCTTTGTGTCTTTTGGATCGTTCATGCGAAGGTCTACAGCCTAAAATGCCCTTACCCATCTTTTCTGTCTGGAAATCTACTTTTCCATCCATACCCACCTTTGTGAAGCCTTTCTCTGACTTCCATTTGCTCTGTGTTTCATAGCACCTGTGTCATGTCTACTAGGACCTTCTCATCTTTCTGTCTATATATGTCAGTATTCTCTGATAGCCCATAGGCCCCCTAAGACCATCTCTCTAACCACAGCGCTAAGTTCAGTTTTAGACCCATAATAGGCATTCAATTACCAGAACGAATAAGTGAATGAATGAACAAATGAGTTCAACACCCCAGGATTTAGAAAAGTTAGAAACAAATTCTATAATATCGAGAGTCATTCCACTGAGTAAGCAACTACTTCCCACATCTCTTGAGGGTATCACAGCTAACCAGCTCTCTAATTCTCCCAACCCCTGCAGTGATTTATTCCACCACCTGAAGCTACGTTCCTGATCACTGCTTATCCAAAGGGCTGGATCACTCTGGTGACCAGCACATTTTTATACTGTATTTTAAGTGTGAATGTGAAAAACTGACTTCCAGCCACAAGAAGGTCATGTTGGATGGTTCCCATACATGGGTGACATGTATGACACTGTGTTAAGAGATCTAAATTAGAAGCATGTTATACAGTGACACAGAGATCGAGACTAATATCTTGTATATTTTAATAAACTAGCTCCTAAATGTATGCATTTATTGATCAGACACAAAATACATATATGTATTTTGACACAAAAAGTATTTTCAAAGAAGAAAAATGTTGGTAAGAATTAAAAATTGGTCATATTTTAATGGTGTAATTAGTAACATTTATGCATGTATTAGTAAGTATGAATATTTATTGAGAGTACATATAGAAGGAGTGATAAAACAATCCTAGTTCTGTGTATCTAGGTATTCTAGGTCAAATGTATCTAGGTATTCTATCAATGCAATTTTTCTGCTCTGCTTCAGCTACTTGCCACTAGGACACAAGCAACGGCATTTGGGGAGCTGACAAAGCCGCGCTGGTCTCTGGCAGTTTGCAAAGTTGACTGCAAATGGAGGTTTTCTAGGTGGCTGCTTGCAATGCCATGCTGGTGGCATTAGTGCCTGGGAAATACCAGGAGCTAAATGCTTCCTCTCCTTCATTTTCTACATTTCATAGCCTGATAGCAGTCAGGCGGCAGGCATTGTATTCTGAAAGGATTATTGCACTTTCTGAGAAGTTCAAGTCACTCATCTTTTGCCCCCATGGCTTGGGACACCAACCGAGACATACTGCAATCACACAGCTGCAATAGCCTGTCTCTCGTGGCTTAGTGCTTAATGATGTTCCCAACAGCAGACCTCCCTTCTATTGTGTAGACTCTGTGCCACCAACTCCCTTTTGCTTCTTTGGAGCCTTTTTCTATGTTTGTATTTACCTTATTTATCTTACCTTCACACTTCCCTGACCTGATTACCCTTAGACATAATCAACTCCTGTTTTTCTTTATGTATCAGTGCCTGCCGCATGTTATTATGGTGTTATTTTCATATCGTAACAGAAAACGATAAAGGCCAATCAATTACTTTGTATTATCCATTGTGCTCCATTGGGATTGATTTTCCTCTAGGTAATCATGTTTGCAGCCATAAAAACAAAGATTAAAAGGGGGTTTCTTTCTATTTTTCATATCCAAAGGAGTCATATTAGTAACCCTGCCTCATAATGTAGCAGCCAAGAGCTAAATCTCATCTAGAGAAATGGAGTCCCTAGGAAGTGGCAAAAGCCATGGACAGGACCCAGTGCCTTGCCCTGGACTTTGGCCCGTGTCTTGAGTGTTTATTTTCTGTATTTTGCTCTTTAGCGAACTCTGGCATCACATTTATTATCTGACGAATGGCAGTCCTGTGTGGGCTGCATGTTTTTGCATATCCTAAGAGATTCCCATATTGTCATTTTGCCTTCTCCTCACCACATAAACAGCTTAAAATCTCCCATTCAAACAGCCTACAAATGTACCAATAATGAATCGTCCCCACGACCGAAGTGCCCTTCACTTACTGAAACTTCAGTTGCCTGCCGAGGCTCCCCATCCTTGAGAATAAATATACATTAGATGCAAGCAGAGCACAGAACAAACTCCAGGAGGTAATACAAAGCGGACAGGCAGCCTGCAGGAGAGACCCGCAGAAGAATCCCAGTCCCTCCAGCAGGGAGATTCTCTGAGCCAGCAACTGGCTTCAAAGAGATGAGCTACAGAGATGGCGTCCTCCAATCGTTAGCTTTACATGCACTGAGATTGACGAGCTGGTGGGCAGCCCCGAATGGCAGCCCCAGATGTGATGGAGAACATAACTCCTCCAGAACCCAGCTAGGCCCCAGAGCTGCCTTCCTGCAATTCCTGTGGCCACACAGGTTGACTGGCCTTTTGCCTTCTTTTTGGTATAAAAACCCATTCGGAAACCCTGCCTGTAGGCCAGCTTTGCAACGCTACGGTTTTATCTGACCTCATTTTCATTACTGGACTGCTCCAGACTCTCTCTGCCCTCCTCCTGCTCCTCAGCTGAACTTTTCCCCTGAAGTAAGCAAAGAGCATACATTAAAAATCATTCCATTATGGGGAGACATGGGGGTGAGGATCAGGGTTCTGATGCCAACGTTCCCCTGCAGCATCCAGACACATCTGGATGCTGGTGGAAACTCAGAGAAGGTGCAGCCATTGGGAGACTCCCAGGGTCTGGTGGGGCTGGGTCTCTCTGCTCCTGCTTGCCCCCTTCCTCCCTCCAGAGGCCCCAGAGACTCCACTCCCTGGGACCCTGGGCTCTGCATATCACTGCTTCTGTCAGTTGCCAGCGTTCAGACTCTGTCCTTTAGGCTACGGTGTGGCTCTTATTTGCACCCGTTTTTGTGAAAATGTGCATAATATAAAGGAGACAAAGAAGTGCTCTGTGCTTGTGCGCTTTGGAAGGTGGTCACCAAGCTGTGCTCTGTTCAGCCCCTCCCTGTAGTTTCTGACTAATGTGTCCCGCTTCCCAAGCCTGGAGCCTGTGTCCTCCTTTGCAGCCGCCTCAGCCACCGAATCCCTCCGGGGCAGCCCTGTCGCCTCGCAAGCAAATACAGCCTGAGGAAGTGAGGAAGGCCCTCCTCTCAACAAAGCCCCAGGCTCCTGTTTGCTCATTTGGTTAAAACAAAGTCTCCAACTGCCGCCCGCAGCACCCTCCCTTGGAGAGTTCAAGCTCAGAGCCACCGAGTAGTTTTTATTGTAGAGCAAACAGTTGTTTAAATAGGTTGTCTCAGAATGGGTCATTATCTCCTCCTCCACCTCCACCTGCCACAAATCCGCCAGGGGACGGGGCGGCCTCACAGATGCTGTCAGGTCTGCCCACCGCTGCCAGCCCTTGTAAAGAAGCAGAAGAGAGAGACTTGCAGCAACGGGAGTAGTCGAATGATCTGGAACTTTTAAGAAAGCACTCCAAATGTTTTGTGGCACACTTAGCACTCTGAGAAGGGAGAGGCTGTGGGAATGGGGTCAGCTTTCCTCCTTGGGGAAATTACTCAAATAGGTTTTAAAATTTACAGTCTGTGTTGTGATAATAAATAAAAGTAAAACATACCCTCCAAACTGAGTTTCTTTAGCTGGAGAGGTCCTCTGGGGTTGGCTTCCTCTATTGCTATTCTCTGTTTTCGTAGAAAACTGGGAAGCAGTTTTCCAGGAAGCTGCTCCACGCCTCCGGCCGCTTAGCTCCCCTCCCAAGTCTACCCGCGTGCCATTGGCTTGCTTCCTCCCAACCGGAAGCTTCCTTGTCTGCCGATCATCCCTGACAACCCTGACCCCCTCCATTGTGGCTTCTTCTTCTTTGCTTCTCTCCAGCTCAGGCAGAGAAGCCCTCCCGAATCCAAAGCAGCTTCACCAAGCCATTAACTGCACACTGATGTCTAATAAAAAGGCATTGCTTGGTGTCCCTCATCCTGTTACCTATGTTGGACCCGGCCCCAGGCCCAGTGTACCCTACGCCGGCACACACCTCTTTGCAGCATAACCCAGGAAAGTGACGTACAGAATTAAGTTAACACTTAAAATCTAGGGTACCAAGTTTGGGTTCAATTACGTAATCGACATTTCCATGTTATAAAATAACATTATTTGGGGCCAGATTTTGGAGATGTAAATACTAATGCGTGTTGTTTCCCTGTTTTCTGAAAATAATCTTGATGTATTGAAGAGGAGACGTTGTTATTTCCTAATGCATCTCATGAATTATATCGGAATATAAGGAAAACATACTAGTTTTGAAATATCAACATCTGCCCTAATTTACTTGCTTCTGCATTATGGTTCTAATTGCACTCAATATAACCTATTGTTGGATTCCCTCAGGGTCTTAGAAAAACTAGCGAAAACAATGTGGAATGGATTCTGTGTGTGAAATTCAACAGATTCTTTTCTTTTTTTTTTGCTTTGCCTTTTATTAAGTTAGAATTTATAATTCTCAATAGCCCATATGAAAAACATTTCAAGTGATATGAATGAACTTATCTCCTGAAACTAATTTCTCACATAAAAATGGAACTGAGTGAACCCTTCTCATAAGCAGCTGACAGGTAAAGGGCCTTCAGTGTGTTAATTTCAGTTTTTGAATATTCTTTATATTAAATAGATTATTGGGCAAATAATCCAAGTCATTTGTAAAAGGCATTTTAAAGGTGTGTGTATCTGAAATATCCTTTTGCACTTGTCTTAAATTTCAGGGCACAGCATTATATTCTTGGGGTACCTGCCACCATTTAGTGTTGTCATAAGAGTAAAATAACAAGAACTTCTCTGTAGATTTAAAAGAAACGAAACCTAGTCTCTTGCTCAAAATATATTTATCATTGGGGGAAAAGGACTTACAATTATTTCCCTTAATAAGATTTATCAATATTTTTAGCACTTAAAATGTGCTGGGTGCTACACTAAGCACTTTATACGCATTGACTGACCCTCACAACAACTTTTTAAGGGAGTCTGATCACCCCTGTTTTACAGGTAAGGAAATAGAAGAGGTGAAGGATCATTGCCCAGAGTACGTGGCAGAGTCCAAATGGAACCCGGTCCTTCTGCACATCACAGAAGCATTATTAAAACAGGAAGACACAAAAAGTGTTTGGGGGGGAGGGGGTTGTTTTGGGGTTTTTTGCTTTTTTTTTTGCTTTTATTTTATTATATTTTCTATTGAAGTATAGTTGATTTACAAAGTTGTTAGTTTCAAGTATACAGCAAAGTGATTCAGTTATACATATACATATGCCTTCTTTTTCAGAATCTTTTCCCTTATAGGTTATTATAAAATATTGAGTAGAGTTCCCTGTACTATACAGTAGGTCCTTGTTGGTTATCTATTTTATACACAGTAGTGTGTATCTGTTAAACCCAACCTCCTAATGCATCCCCCCCTCCCTTCTCCTTTGGTAACCATAAGTTATTCTATGTCTGTGAGTCTCTTTCTGTTTTGTACATAAGTTCATTTGTATCAAGGGTTTTTGTTGTTGATGACTCTTTTTAATGTAGGCAGAATTTAGTGACTGTAGAAGAGCTAATGTTTGAATATTATTAGAGAAGATCCCAGAGGAAAGAGATGGGCCTGCAAGGAAAGTAAACTTTTATTACTGTGCTGTTTCAGAAGACTTGGCAGCACAAGTTACTCTCACGACTAGCCTATGTTGCTCTGTTACTTAATCAGTATTACACAGAGCCACTTAATCCTTTTTATGGCTTAGCTTGTCTTGTAATGCGGTTGTACTGCTGATAAACCCATTCACAGAAATAATGTACCTTTAAAAAATCGAAGCCACTCTGTTTTTAAAGTCAGGACACTTTATTTGCACAAGTTTCTATGATATCACAGCATTCATTACAACACAGATGCTAACAGGGTTACCTGGTAAACTGAAGAGAAATGAAACCACTTTATAACAAGTATTTATTGCACTGTCTTCTGAGATTCTGATTCTAGACTCTTAGTCCTTTTTAATCATGGGTTAAAAGCATCTAGACTGAATTTTTCTCATATATACCTCAAGTACTTCAACAGTTAAAACTATAATAAATAAAAAAAAAAAAAAAACTCAGTCCTGAAAATGTGCATAGATTTCCTTTTTTTCTTTCTTTCTTTCTTTCTTTTTTTTTTTTTTTGGCTAGTAAAGGCAATATTGATTATAACCTCTTCTGTAAAAGCTTTTTGTAGTCAAATATCCAGAATATTAGTTTTAATTTCACTAAAATAAGCATGCTTAAATCGAAGAATTTCTAACATGGCATAACAGTGACAATATCCGTCGGCTTCCTTTGAGAATCAATTAGCAGCTAAACAACTATTCAGAATCCGTAATGATTCACGTCTGTGGTATTTCTCCAAATTACCTGGAGCAAGGTAAATGGCATGAGAGCTGTGGTCACCAGGGAAAGCATGAAAGAATACACCACACCAGCATGAAGTTATTCAGGAAAAATCTGTAAAGAAAAAAATGTGTCTGAGGCTTCACGGCAGCTGTTTCAAATAATAAAATATCATTTGCATCTCTGCTGAGGGTTTTGGTTCTGTTGGCTGGTTAGGTCCCATGCATTTTTCCTGAACTTGCTGCTCATTTTTTTGAGCTTAGCCAGTTACGATTAAACCATCAAGTAGGTACACTTGTTTGTTTCAGATATATGAGAGACGGTAAAGCTTCACTTCAAATAGGGATGCCCAAGAGGAAAAGGTTAGAGAGTGCTGTGCAAAGCTGTGAAATACTGACTAGCAATTTAAATTGGAATCAGACAATTCAGCGTGAATAGGGGGAAAAAAAAGAAAAAAACCCTCACATACACAGTGTGTGCAGCGGAGGGGGTGAGGGACGGCAAAGAGGTTTTATTTTTAGAAGTCTTTGCTAAGTTCTTTATAAGCATCTCAATCTTTGTTAAAAAGAAACAGCAGATATGCACATTTTCCTTAGGGGAGCATTTTTTTTTTCATGTAAAATTTTAGTAGTTGGCTGCCTAGAGTGAGGTTTTTTGTAACAGAGTATACAAATTGTATTTTTTATGGTTCCTTATTTATAGTGAAACAGTCATTTTAATAAAATGATTCACTTAGATTATTTTACTGCTTTTCATTACAGATCTTCATATTTTTTTATTTGTTCTTGTCTTTCTCCCAGTTAAAATTAAAATGTTCGACTCTGCAATTAATCCCAAAGGGATCTGATTTTGAAATGCTTTACTCTTTCAAAAACTTGCTAAAATATCTTTCTGCAAATAATAAAGATCGAAATCAATACAAACCGTTTGGCTGCTCCTAGAAGTCATCCCTAGGTTGAGCTAAACGTTACTCAAAGCAAATACTTATTTATTTAGGGGGAAGGGGAATTAAGTAAACTTAGTACACAAAAAAGAACAAACTGCCTTTACCCCTTGCGAATTAGAGGAGCAAATTGGCGTCTAATTATCATTTTGTAATATATGGTATCACGTATACGGTATCATAACACGCTGATGCATTTTTTTCAAAATTGTAAGCAGTTTTGACTTGTTTTGTTGGAGGGATGGAGGTGCCTTTGTTTTATATATGAAATATCATCACCTAAAGTCTATTCTACGAAAAACTTTTTCACGTGGTATGTGCCATTGTTTATCTCAAATCATGAAGGAGAAATACTGTATTCAATGTGACAAATGTTAAAGAAAGTTCTTAGGATTGTGCATCTGGACTCCAGTACATCCAGTTTAAAGCAACAGGGTTTACATTTGTGGAGAGGAGGATGGTGAAATGTGTATCACATTATATGAATGCCTTTTGCACGCCTGCTAGCAACCTAAGAGTAAGGTGACAGTTAACTGAATGTTTGTGCTTCTAAAAAAAAAGTATCAATATAAAAATTATTTCTTATCTTATTTCAAAGGTATGATCCAAATGTTCAACAGAACCAGTGTTATTAATGTAAAATTAATCTTCCAAAATAAATTTTAAATTAGAGATCTTAGTTAACACTGGAAAATTCAAAATCACATTCTTTTTGCTTTGAATATATCGTATTGCTGAAACATTTCGTATGTTGCTTTGACAATATTCAGTGCACCTAAAAATATGTAAATAAAATTAGACATTTCAGTTAGAAAAATGTGTGTAAAGAAAAATGCTACTTTTACATTCATACATATTTTCACAGAATGTGTTGTCGTATAAAATATAAAAATATACACACGCAAACACACACATACTCTCTACCTAATCTGTTGAGTTAATGTTCCTTCTCAGAAAATGTATACTTTGAATAAGATGGATTAAATATGTTGGTTGGATTTTAGAATGCAATAAAATGATTACATTAAAAATGACCATATTTAAGGGAAAAATAACTAAGTTGGGCTAATTTATTATTATTACTCATTACATTTAAAGAAACTTGGACCAGAGATCAAAGTGCATTTTGATTTATTTGAAAATTATAAATGACCCATTCCCAGATTTCCAACCCCATAAAGTTAGAATGCAGTCTGTGAGTACTCTCTGCTCTAATCAAGAAAGAAGGGGCTTCAGCTTCAAATGTCAATGCTGTAAACATGTTAAATCTGGAAAATATTTTCTAAGCAAGCAACCCTGTGTAAAATTTACCGAACTTGTCATGAAAGGGCTGCAGCTGCAAACCTGCAAACTTCTCACTTCCATGAAGACTCCAGATGCTGAGACAGGAAAGCAAGGTTTTCATCTTGGCTCCCAGCTGTTGCACCTTAGAATGCTACCTGCCGCCATCTTCTTAACGATTTTGTACCAGGTAAAGAAGCAGTGACCATTTAATACCAGGAAAGAAAATCCTGGCTTACTTCAGAAGATGCTCCACATAATTTACTACAACATTACCAACCCGAACATTCAACCATAGATTGAGGTCTGCAATCTTTCCAGATGCCCAGCTAAACCAAGTTAGTTTAACAAAAGCTTCCAAAATGCAGAGGGAAAATATTCAGCTACTTATAGAATTAAGCAATTGTCATGTGCTGTTGCCAACAAAGACGCCCATTAAATTACACTTATGCATCATTTTATGAAAACTTTCTGAAAACTATGTTTGCTGCTTATAACTAAAAACATCTTGGGATAAATTTAAAACTTTGCTTTACTACAGAAATACAAAAGCTGCCAGATATCATCATAAACAAAGACAATTTGACAAATTTTTAAAAATTACTAACACTACTTTTAACACCACTAGCATTATATGTGATATTTACAATACGCAATCTTCTTTTATAATATAAAGTGTTTTTATAATGAAATCTGCACTTAAATGCCAATATCCTCTCCTTCTGGCTTCTCACTTTATGACACTAACATAGGATCTCATTCACCAAGCCAATTGAAATTTTAATAAAAGAAAGCAGGAGTTTCTAATAAACTCCTGCAGTGAGCTGATAATACTAAACATCTTTAGCAGCATGGTGTTTTTTATTATTATTTTAGCTGTATATTAATATGCTAGTATTTGTAAACTCCCCAGTGCCACTAGATTTATTTCAGAAGCCTACACTATATTCTTCTATTGTGAAAAGTTTATCTGACAAAGAAAAATTCTTTTTCGGTGGTTTTCCACCCAACGACTACTCGACAGGAAAAGATATAGCTGACAAGTGCGCTGTGACTATGCGTTCAGTCCTGGAAGGAAGAGTGACTGATTTCACTTATTGTGTTGCCAGTTCTGGGCTAAGCAGGAAAGCTGGCATAATCCACAGCTGCAACGGAGGCATTATTGGGGCTTTTGTTTGAGATTTAACAAGATATGCTGACCTACATCTCTCACCACTAGGCCTCCTTGCTAAGTTTATCTTCCATTTCATCCCTCGGTACATTCACCCCCCAGATCCCCACCCTTCCTCCCAACTAGACCACCATTACTCTTCCATGAGAGCTGTAGGAGCTGTGGTTGCATAGCTTCCACTTAAAATATAATATATAAGGATCCATGTTTACAACTTAGTTTGGAGTATGGAATTCAAATAAAGCCATGGGGGATATTCTTATATGACACTGGCTATGTGGAACTGTTACTGTCAATAGGCAGTGAACTGCAATATATATTGTATAAAATGAGAGTCAACATTTAGAGCGTTTACTGTGTGTCAGGTGCTGTTCTAGGCACTTTACACGTATGAACCTATTTGATCCTTTCCACAGCTCTGTGCAGTTGGTATTGTTACTGCCCTCACTTTATAGATAATAAAAACAAGAAAGGAACTTGCCAGTGTCATGCAGCTCAAGTGGCTGCTCCAGATTCAAACAAGCAATCTACACAGGGAGTCCATCACTCTGCTGCTGTAAACTACATTGTATCAAGATGGAGACTGCCTTAGCAGTTGGTTTTCATTGGGGCCACTCCTCTGGATGACACCTGTTCCACTACTTCTTCGTCCCTTATGCTCTAAGTAAGCAGGATATCTCCAGTTTTCTTAATTTTAAATTCAGGAAGGAGAATGAGTCTTCACCCTCAATCACTATTACTCCTTCCAATCTGATTACGTAAAGAGAGTCAAGAAATATTCATTGTTGGTGTTCTTAACATAAAGTTGAAAAGAAGATAGGAGCAAACTAAGATGTGCTGATCCTTATGAGCCTTTGTGAGGTTTAGGACAAAGCCCAGAAGATGCATGAGTTGACAAGTAAGGGATCCTGATACAAAATTTTAAAAAGCAAACTTTCTCTCAAGCCATCAGAGCCAGGGTACAAGCCGTAAAGATCACCATTTGGAGTGAGCATCCTATGCAGATAACTATGGTAAACATGGTGACCCTGGGGCCAGTTTTAACTGGGCTGACCCAATGTGCAAGAAAACATGTGGCGCCCTAGAGAACCCGGATGACAAGAGCACACATTTTAGGAAAGGAAAACTTTGTTTCTTCCAAAGCCAGATACTGAATCAGCTCAACAAAGGAATGGCAGCCCCAGGGGCTGAGGTTGGGGCACATTTAAACAGTTGTACAAAATACATCAAAGTTGACCCCCCCAAAAAAAAATCACGTCTACTTTTTTCCCAAAATTTCTTGTCTGCATCTTAAGACCCAGTATTGGTTTTGAGCAGACTGCCATAGAGGGTAGCACATTGACATTTCTTGAATTGCAGCTCAAATGTGCTCACATTACATTACTGCCCAATACGGCTCACAATATTCAGTCATATAGTGTCCATTAGATGTTCTAGAACTAGTTTCCACAAGCAGGCTACTAGAAGCTATAGGCACATTTGAAAAAAATAAGGTAACATTTGGTGCTAGAAATACCATATATCTTTGTTTAGAAGTAGTGGCTTCTATTAAATTTAATTACTTCCCCTGTGGCTTTAAATCAAGGGCAGCTTCTGTTAAATTTAATTACTTTCCCCTGCGGTTTACATGGCAAAGGTGTCATTGCTACTTGCCGAGTGCTTCTGGCCAAAGTGAAAGTTTGGGTTTGATTTGTTCCATTATACCCATGCCTTCTCTCATAATTTTACTTTCTCCCTCTATCCAAAGCACATTTCTGTAGACATTTTATTCATGAAATCTGCCTTTGGTATCTTGGAAGTTATTCAATTAGTAACTTGTGATTGACAACTGAAATATGAAGAAAAAAATTTTTTGATAAATTTCAACACAAGATAGCCTGACTTTATTTTGCCACTTTTTTGTACAAATGTGTCGTTTATGTCACATAACTGCACATGAAAGTATCACGGTGCGGAATTTGCATAAAGTTGAGTGTTCTTAAATTTTCTGGATGGGGCAGTTATTATTCCTTTCATTTTATTAGTTGTCTGTTCAAGCTAACAATTTTTACTAGTAATTATGTCAACACCCATTCCAGTGGCTCTTATGCCCCCCTAACTGAAGCTACCTAACAATGTTGCCCTTCACTGAATTGCCACTGGAATGGATTCACGGAAGCGAATTCCTAAAAGTTTGCTTCTCTCAAGATGAAGTGGGTCTTCATTAACATTCTGAAAGTGAAATGCAGCTTCATAAAAAAATAAGGCAGCTTTCAGACCATTTTAGAATTTCAGAGAAATTTTGCATTATCTTTCCCATGATTCTATGCTGATGTCAGGCTGTATTTCAACTGAAATGACAATGAAATCATTTCAATTCCATGCAATGTGCAAAAAAACAGTCAATTTTTCACTTGGCAAGCTGAAGTCTAAAGTAATTAAGCACTGCTGTGTGGGAGGCTGCTTCCTGCTCTGAAGTCAGCCTGAGATAATTACCATATTAAAGTCAAAACATCATGTGCCGCACTGATAGATAGATGGATGGAGAGATTGGGCATCTATTAAATGATCCATTTTGTTATGCTTCCTGGGAAATGTGCCATTGATGCCAATTAAGAAATATATATTCCAAGTGAGTATTTCTAAGTGACAAAACTTCTATCCGGTAAATTGAATTTATTATTTACTGATCATGAAGTACTTAAAGTCATAAAATCAAGATAGAGAGCAACCTATGAGAATTACATGCTCTGACTCGGTTTACAAGCCCCTCATTACCCAGTTGCCACGTTAGCATAAAGTTCTTCATGATAAGACTTTCTAGCCAAGGCACAAAGTTATTTCTGTTGTGAAAACTCTAGCTGGAATAATAATATGATGTTGCAGATAAAATGGAAGCATTCAGAAATTTCAAATACTCAAACAAGTTAAATGAAAATTTTATTTTTTATATGTTTAAAAGAAAAATAAATGAAATACACGTCAAAGAATAATCTTTCTTAAATATCTTTAAATCTCTGCCCGTGGCATTGAAAAATGAAATGACCCCCAAATAGCAAAGATGGATAGTAATTTATTAACATATTTCAACTGAAGGCACTGCAGCAAGATTAAATTATGTTAAAATTCTTAGCAATCCCCTTCCTTAAAAGTTAATAGTTTATTAATATTCCTTCTCCAGTGATCAAATATATGGTATTATTCACGCTTTTTAAGTGATAACTGGTTAAGAATATACTAAGGAAGCATTTGGTCTATAATTTAAACCTGCCCCCTATTTATCAAAGTTCACATTCAATTGTAGCAAACAATAAAAGTTGATTCTCATGTAAATGTTAGTGAAAGAAGAAAAGAACATGTCGGCTCTCTGAAAGAAGAGGGCATCTCCAAGTCAGGATCTTCTTTTGAAAAAAGAAGAATAGGCACCTCTACATCTACAGTGAAGGTTATGTTTGATCTTCTTTAACTACTTTCTATGGGATTTATTTGCCACTTTTTCCACTAGCTTATTGATACCATAAAGGATGGAGCACTAAAGCAATATCCCTTTAAAATCAGAGGCAAGAACTTTGAGGATCAAAACTAATATTTCTCTTGTTGACAAAAAAGTAGATTTTTCAAATACAAAAATCCACCCATATAAAGATTAAACAATAATTAGTTTCCCAAGGAGGTAATCTCAAGAATCAATAGACTGCCTTCATATCAGATTCCATCCATGTCCTCTGGCAGATCACTTGATTGGGGCGGGGGGGGGGGGGGGTCCCAGGGAGTCAGGCAGTCATTTGATGGAGGCTGGCATTGCTAAATTCCAGGCTGTTCTGATAGACAGTTTCAGACCTTTGGTTCTATGTGTTTCAATAGAAATCCTAAAATGAATGCAATTTTAAACGATCCTGTGTTAGGCAGAAGGAAAAATGAAGTTTTGGTTAGGGTTTGTTTTTGTGTGCTGGGATACAACAGGGAAATTCACTGACTTGCTGTCATCCCTCTCGCATTGCTAGCAACACCATTCTCTTAACTAGAAATGGCGAGAAAAAATAGAGGAAAAGTAATAATAATGGAAAGGAAGGAAGAGTAAACATTTCCTTTGGTTTTGTATATGCATCTATATATCTAGATATAGACATAAATACGCATACACAGACACACAAACATAGAGTAAAAGATTTCTATTTTAAACCAACAAAGAAAACCATCTGAATTAGTTAAAATGAAGATGAAGATATCTGTGTTATTTCTTTCTTAACAGGAGTTAACATTACCGAGCGAACTACGATTTTTTATTTTGTTCCTCCTCTGCTTCTATTTTCAAAACGTTCTAAAGTGAAGATACATAGAGCTGAAAAATTAGATTTCACTTTTTAAAGCACTTTTTTTTTAATTTAGAGAGAAATATTTAGTCAATTTCTAATACATTCTAAAATAAAATGAGGCACACAGGCTTCTGAGCAGGGCAAGGCTGCTTTGCAGTGCATGGGTCTGATTAGAAAACAGAAGGAAGCAAAGGTCTCCTGGTGGCTGTCAGCCCTTCGGGTGAGGGAAGCTAGCCCAGGCCAGTTAAAGAGCACTAACAACCCCAATGCTGGGGCTTATTTGAGGATGCAAATAAGCAAATGGGTTTCAAATGGACCAGAGGGTGGAAATTTGATTTAGCGAATAGAGCTCCGGTCTGAGAGTAAGATGATCTAGTTTTCCATTTCTGACACGGCCACTGAATCACTTTGTAAATCAGGAAAGTTTAGAACTCCATTCTTTCCTTTTTCTCCATCTGTAAAATGGAGGCAATAATATGCCCAGCTTACCCTTAGCAAAGCAGAACTAGCAAATAGTCAGAGACACTGTGTAGATTCAGAGCACGATTAGCTCTGGGAGAATCTTCAGTTCTTCATTGTGGACTCTACCACCATTTTCAGTGGCCAAAATCCAGGTGCTATTTAGAGAATTCAACCTCAAACAGTGCGTTTATTTTCTGCCCTTTAAATGTCCATGGTTTTGAGGTTTTTCTCACCATATTAACTGCAACAGTGAAATTAGATTGTTCAGCTTCAGTTTATAGTCCATTTCATTCCTTAATTTCTATGTTCAGAGATGATGAGTTTTGGTTTGCATTCACAGTGTTCCAGAAAAATAGCAGATAAAATGGGTTTTCATTTGAAACATTTAAACTTCATGAAAAAGAAAATCTGGCTTTATCTATTGCACTGGAGTATTGTGAATATAAATAGAACAATATATGTGAGAGCAGTCTAAGCTTTCCTAAGCGGAGTGTCCCCCAGTGTCATCTCCACCCCGCCCCCAACACACACTTTTCTGTAACTCAAGCTGACTGAAAGCTACCTTCCAAAGTCTATCTGGATATCTTTTGATTACGTATTGGAAGGTACATTTTTAAGACAGTTCTCCTAACGTGCTAAAAAATGAAATAGATTCTATCTCAAACCCCTAAATCAAATAAACAAGACATCAATGCATGTAACCTTTCATTCACACTTCATCCACCACCTCATTCTTTACTCTCTTGCACTTCACCCATGGTAATCTTCCTTCTCTCAACAAATGTCATATCCAGTAACTCAATCATACATCTTAATCAAAAGCAATAAGTGTAGCACCCGACATGAAAGAGCACCTACATAAACATAGTCTTTTGTGCCTTCAAGTCTCTCTCATACTGACACTGTTAACACAAGACAGCACTTCTCGTCACTAGAAACACACCCCTGAATTCATTAAGTGTTCAACATTTTCTCTAACATCATGGAACAACAGCCAGCAGCGGTGTCATCAGATTTTAAAGCAGACTGGCACTAAAGAAGTTTAGACTTCAGAATTAATAAGAGATAAGAGAGTGTTTCTTTTATTACCAAGATAGTTCCCCCAAGTCACTAGAATAATTACCTGACCCTTAAATATTATTTTTACGTGTAATTTGTCCAACTGCTCCTGGCGACGAAAGCGATCAAAGGGATGCTCTTCTGTCTTCAAATTTCAAACCAAGGCAAAGAAACAAGATTTTTTTGATGGGATGTGCTAATGGATTTTCATCAGATAGAGTTTCCTGCAATTTCATCAATGTCATCACCTTGGAAAGTATGACCATTTTCACCGTGTGCCTGGATAGGGGTAAAAAATACAGGCATTCTCTTTCCTCTTATATTTTTACAACTTGATTTGTTTCCTAATAGTAGTAATATCATCCTGATTGGATTTTAATACTCAAGAGGATACAGATAGAAGAAAGGAGACAAACATCTCTTGAGCCCCTCATACAAAGTAGAGGCCTTGTTAAATGCCCTCGCATGTCACGTCGATTCTCACAACATTCCTGTTAGATCAGTATCGTTTCTCTCAATTTTTACAGTGAGGATAATGTGAACCAGCATTACACAAGTAGGTCACAAGCTAGAAAATGGGAGGGCCAGGCTGGGTTACACATGGCGAGCTCTCAGTAAATACTTGTTAGTAAACTTATGAATCCACATCTAAATATGCTCTACCACATGCCAGGCAGAGGGTCTCTAAGTATAAGGTTTAAAAATTAAGATTTTAATCCTAAACTGCTCAGGACTTTGTTTTTTAGCTTCAGAATATGGTGTCCTACTGAGTTACCTTCCACAAACTACAAATTAGGTATTATTTACCCACATTGTATGAATGGAAATTGAAGTTCAGAGAAACGATGTTCACACAGCTAGTAAATATTAGGTTGCCTCAGATTATCTCGTATTTGAAAATTTATGGGGAAAAATAGACAGGGTACTACCAACCAATAAATTTACCATTGGAGAGAAAAAAATGTTTGTAATAAATCGCTATTTTTTTTTCAATCTGTGTCTCTTATGGTAATGACTACTGACTTGAGTGCACTGAACGTGAGGTCAGAAGATTGGGTTCCAGTCCTGGCTAAGCCACTTATTGCAGAGACTCAGGTTTCTCATATGAGAAATGGGAAGGAAAGTATCCGCTTCCATTTTTTGGCCCATCACTGAACCCCTGGCATCACTACCCAGAACTAAGCAAGCCCTCAACAAACTTTGTTGAATAAATAAATGAAATGCTTATGTCACATATAAACAGGGCTAGTTCTAAGCAGAAATGAGGAATGATAATCCTAAATTTCTAGGCTTTGGGTTTTTGTTTTGGGAGTTTTTTTCTCCATTGAAAATACAAGTTCCTGAATATTTATTCATAGAAAGAAGCTGCCTTTTTAGTTGCTCAATACTGTACATTTATAATTTATCTGTTAATAGTTCACTTGGGTTGATTTTTACACTAGTCTTAAGCCAATAATTGCCTTCTTACTATAGTCAATGCAAAGATTTGGGTCAAGGATCACAAACATTTTCTGTAAAGGACCAGAAAATAAATATTTTAGTCTTTTGGGCCATGTGGTCTCTGTCAAAACTACTCAACTCAGCCACTGTAGCCCCAACTCAGCCAGACAATATATAAATGAATGAGCTTAGCTGCATACCAATAAAATTTATTTCTTAAAAAAAAATGAGATGGCAGTCCAGATTGGCCAATGGGCCGTATACTTTGCCAATCCCTGATCTAGAGGCTAAGTGACCACCAGAGAGAGGCATGTTGTCAATACCACGTTACCTCAAGTGCTTTGTATATGGTTAGTATTCAGTACTACTTTACTGAGCTAAAAGAACTTTTTGGTTTGTGCTAGGCATAATGTTAGGCATCCTACAGAATACAGAGGAAGAGAAGATAGCAGTCTTCATTGCTTATGCTTAATAGCCCACCCACATGAGAGAAGAGTTTACCAAAAAACACACCCAGGAGAGCTAATTGGGCCACTGGAGTCCCTTGACGGCGCTAACACCAGGCAAGAGGTGTCATAACAGGATGTTCCTTTTGGGTCTGGGGGCACCTTCGTTAAATTGACAAGATATTCAAGTTTCTGCAATAATGAACTCTGAGCTATAATATCACACCAATGGCAAAATGAAAAGAAGCACACACAAGTGATCCTTGTCAAGTTGCACACATCAGGAAAAGCTTTTAGCAGGAGCCGATTTCAGAGCTGGTTTTTGAGAGCAGGCTATGAGGCGGAGAGAGAAGAAAAGGCATCACAGGTGGGAGGGAAAACAAACTCAAAGCCATTGAACAAAGCAAAGTAGAAGACAAGTTGATTAGCTTACATGAAACAGTTGGTTAATAACAAGAAACAATATCAAAGATTTGCACAAGACCGTGCTCACTCAAATTTACTTCTTTTTTATACACGTTATTTAACTTGAGTACTGGATCTATAGTCTGACAAAAAGTTCTGAAAAGCTAGCCCTGTGGAATGAGATGATTTGTGGAAATGGGTCTGTTTAAGCACGTCTACCAAAGGTGAATTTTTTATGTGATGGTAGTAGACTAATAGCAACGAAGGAGTTAAACACATAGAGAAATTACATGTAGTTACAAAACCTTTAACCAACAAAAGTTCCATTAAGTAAAATTCTTTGTAAGCAGAGGAACATCCCAAGTATAAGACCCAAGCACAATCAGAATTTCCTAGCCCTGCCAGCAATGCTGAATTACTATCCTTCTACACATTGGCTGGTTGTATGGTTGCCCCTATACTGGCTTGACCTCACAATATTTGCAACAGACAACATCTATCAAAACACAGCTAGCTTCAGTGGGCAGGTAAAGTTCAGTAGCCAAATCACTTTTCTTATTTTCACTTTTATAGAAAGAGGAGTTAGTTTTAAGGCATGTGGGGAAAAAAGCTCCATATGCTCCCTACTTGGAAAAGCCTCCTGTTTGCCCTGGGGTTAGAGTTTTGCCCTTTCCTCATAGAAAGCTCTTCTCACTACTGGGAACACTCAAATGTCTCAGGTCAAGGCAATACATACGGCTCAGAGATGGGGACTCTCCTTGCCATTCATCCTGGAAAAACCAGCATTAGGGTAAAAGGTGGGAAGAAGCCTTGATTCACAGCTTCATTTAAGAATATATCAGTTAAAAGAAAACTATGGTTCTTGGAGATTGCCTTGTGAAATACACACTTCATCTTCCTAGCAGCCCAATTGGGCCAGATTTCTCATTTTGTGGAGTCTCCGACTTTGCATGATTCAAACAATAAAATGAAGAAAGCCTTTATCAGGACATATGAACAGTTAAAAAGCAAAGCAAAGAAACAGAAACAAATGGACATTAGTAAGTCATAAAATTCTACACGGCAACAAATGATCTCCAAGATTCTCTGTGGTCCCTTAATCTCCCACACACTGCAGCTTTAGAAACCAAAGTAGCCCATTACCTGGGATGCTTGAACAAGTAGATAGAAAACACTTCTCAGATTGACGTGAAGTACAATTAGTAAATTGCTTCGTTTCTTTTAAAACACAAGCCTTTTACTGGCCTTTTACTGGAAGACTGTGATGGAATTTCTCTTTGATGGGAAACAGAGAAGCAAGTGCTTCAATTGGGCAAAGGCGCCAGGAGGAAGCCCTGAGTCTCTCATCTTTCACAGAAGATCTGCAGCGTGCATTCCTGAAGACAGAGTGACATCTAAAGGGATTCTGAAATAGCCAGGGCTGCTCTATGGCAGCCAAACTGACAAAGTCAAGGGCATGTCATATTTTGGAAAACTGATGAGTTTTCAGGTTTCCTGTGCTTGATTGTCCCAAGTAACCATGAAAAGAGGATCAAATTCCAATTTTAATGACATGCCTCAGGGTGCCCTCAGGACAACTGCCATTTTTATCTTAGATTCTGCAGGTCCTCAGTGAACAAAAGGGGGGAAAATCAGCTTTGAATAGATTCCTTACGCTCTTGTCAAAAGTAATCCAACTCTGAATATCTATATCCCCAAATATCAACGCGCGGGCAGTTTTTATGAACCTGAAGAATTAATAGAGCAGAATATTTTAAAATGGGGTTTCAGTTATTGATTCTCCAATTAGATCTTGTGTTCCCTAGGTGCTGTGTATAATAATGGTTTTGCTCAGTCTCCCGCACTCACTGGCGCGCGCTCGCGCGCTCTCTCTCTCTCTCTCTCCCTCTCTCTCTCCGCCTCTGAGCTTCTCATAAGCATGCATGCTTTGAATACACATGTGGTGCATAATGACCAGATCTGGGAGGCGAGGCTGCATTTGTGGATTCTGATTACGCTTTTGAAAAATATCCTCGATCCCCAAATTTCGTCTTTTCCAAGTTTATAATCCCCGCTCTTCTTCCTTCTGCACAAAGTAGTTTTTATTTTGGAGTCGACCATCATAATACGCGGCAGCTTAGCCAGAGAGCAGGGCCCGTGTGCTCGTTAACAGCACCCTGATGTGAACAATGAACTAATTACTTTTACTACTGATGTGCTCTGGGGCATGATTTTCTTTCTGTGCGCTTTCCTACTGAACTATTGTCATTACTCAATCAGAGGACTGAGAAAAGCAAAAGCAGGGGAAAAAAAAAAGTGAACGCATTTTCCTCCACAGGACTGAAGCCAGAGTCCCACATCCTAGGTCTTGTTTTTCTCTGCCTTCTTTAATTGTGCATTCCTTGGGAAGTGGGAATGCCTTCTGATGCATTTTTACTTATTTATGGAAAGTAGAATAAAATTATGCAAGGCTCCCGGGATACTCTATCACATTTATAACCATGATGCCCCAGTGAACTGCTTAAGCACGGATCAGCTGCAGACCGAGAACTTAACTCTTTCTTCTTTACCGAAGCTGCGTCAAAGTGGTAAAACAGTGTGCGGTGTATTCGCTTTTCCATAAAAGTGCCTCTGGAAAGGAAAAGTATGTGCATTTCTCCCTTTGCACAATAGTATTTCTGGTTTTATTGGAGTTGGGGGGCACAAAAGGGAGGGGAGCAATGAGAAAGGACCACATTAGCCCAGAGAAAGCAATGATCAGAGGACATTTACAGACGGAGATCATTTGCAGCAAAAGTGTTACTTTGCCTGAAGATAGAATTTGCTCACACAACTGATTTTCTGTGATTGTTTTTATATAAAACATCCACCCTCGACCCATTCGCACATCTACCCAAACAACAATATTTCACTTTCACGTCAAAAGAAGTTGGCATAGAAAATTCAACAAAACATGGATCCTGAGGCATTGAAATAATACATAATGACAGGACTTTTCAGCTAGTCTTAATAAAGGAGAGTAAGGCAACATGTAACATAAGATCTGTGTTAATAAAACAAGTGGTGAAAAATAATCAGTTGACAATCCTGATAATAGACACATATCTTTACATTTCAATTAGTCTTTTGCCAGTGCTGTCTTCTTTTTCAACACTTACAAATATATTGCAACCGTAGAAAAATGAGGATTATCAAGCCAGAGAGTTCTTGAAAATATGACTATTTGGGTTGCTGTTTTAAAATAGATAATCTTTCTCATACGATCACTTTTCATTCAGAGCTATCGCAATTAGAGCAGGAATCAATCATTGTACATTCAGGCACTTCTCAGTTTTCCAGAGCTGTTAGCGCCCACAATCTGCCTCAGAGGGTTGGAATTCTGATCAGAAATCAGAAATGAAAAGGCTGGAGATGGAAACTGGTATATATAGAATGGATAAACAACAAGGTCCTACTGTATAGCACAGGGAACTGTATTCAATATCTTATGATAAACCATAATGGAAAAGAATATTGAAAAAGAATGTATATATATGTATAGCTGAGTCACTTTCCTGTACAGCAGTCATGAACACAACATCGTAATTCAACTATACTTCAATAAAAAGATAAATTTTAAGAAAAGGAAATGTCATGGCTGGGATGAGAAATCTTGGGACAAGGGCCAATAATAGTTTAGAATAGTCTTTACTGGTCCACAGACCAGTGTTTAGGACCAGCAAGAATTCAGCTTCCTATTAACAATGCAGTTTGAACTTTGTTGCCAAAATATTTCTTCAAGTGTGAGTCAGAGATTTTCATTTTGATTCTTTTGTTTTTCCAATAGTTATTTTCACACTAAGATGTTGAACGTTTAGCTGTTTTCCTATCGAAGAGACGCTATGCTCGCAGAACAAGACTTTGTTCCTGCTTCTTTACCAAGTTGAACAATAGCAACGTGAAAAGAAACAGTAGAAGTCAGGAAGCAGAATGAAGGCATCATTCAGCTATTCTCCTCACCACACAACATGTAAGTCTGGTTTGGGTCTCATTCTGATGTAAAATTGTAATTTTATATTGGAATACCAGAATGTTAGGAAGTGGTTTCTTTTATAAAGAAAACATATTGAAGGTAGGACTTATAAAACAGTGCAACAGACAGCCATGAGAACTGTATCAGTATAAATATATCTGCAAAGGATTATACTAAGCTATAATACACAGCCATCATTCAAAGCTTTAGATAGAATCATGAAACTAAAATGTGGGCCAGTGCATAGATCTGATGAAAGAACAAAAACTCAATATCTCAAAATTTAAAATCAGAGCATTACCAAAAGTATGCTGACTTTGTGGGTTTTTTTACATGCTAAAAGCCTATGATTAGAAAACAGATAATTTAAGGATTCATAGTATATTTCAGTGAGAAAGGAAAAAGAGAGCACAAGAACATTTGGGAGCGAGGTGGCCGAATCTTTCCAAACTGTGCTTTTACTATTTAGCCGCGGTGGATTTTTTTTCTTCTATTGTCTAGATGATCACTTGATTTAGACACACCTTTTTTATCTTGGTAAATTAAATAAGGCTTGAGCAATATAAAAATTTGAATAATGTCTTTTAGAAAAGGTTATATCAGGAGTTTCTTTATGAGTTTATGTCTGAATTATTCAGCCTCAATTTGGACTTTCTATTACGAAACAGATGCTTTTGCTGGTATTAAAACAATAATCCAAAATATTTCCAAGTATCATGTATAATAATTTTTTAAATTGTATATGATTCAGGCAAAACTGTATAGAAGCCAAAATGAAGAAAAGAGCCAAGCAATTATGCAGATGGGTTTAATTCCACAAGCCTTCCACAGCTGAAAGCAGGGTCTCATGCATTCTTTTCTCCGTGACAGGATAAGGGCTGTTAATGACTCTGGGAGAGTATGTAAGAAGGATGTTTTGAACAGACTGAGATCAGCTGAAGTCCTCACAAAATGAATGACACAGACATTGTTTGATTCCATACTAGCCATTCCCACATATTCATCCACATTGTGAACAGAAAATATAAGATATAATTACAATGTTGGCTGAGCTAAACTGAACCTATTTCTCTCCTGAGTTACCAACAACTTCCACTCCTTGCTATACAACCCCCAATGCCCCCAAAGAGGGTATCTTTCCCTAGTTCTAATTTTAACTTGAAAAATCACATCTCAAGAAACCCAATATCCTTTTTAAGAGTAAGAACAATCAGAAAGATGCATAATATATTCATTTCATAGCAGAATGAATCATTGAGGCAACTTCCAAGATATGAAAATGTATCTGTTAAAGCTCAGACTTGGTTTTGTCAGAAGTGCAGTATTAAAAATAGCAAGCTGATTATACAACTGTGGGAGGGGAAAGTAAGGCATTAGCAAACAATGAAAGAAGGGAAAAAATAAATCTGAATACCATCTTTATGAAAGTGCAAAGAAATGAGGTGCACCAGAACAAGAGTATAAATTTCCAACCAATGGCTAATCCACAGAAGAAAATAGATACATTTTCTTTGGAATTTAATGAAGCACAAGTTACTGATAAACAGCTGGAATTACCTGGCACCTTTTCTCAAAGCATCACCCTAGGCTACTTTATGTTATATCATGACTGTGGATTTAGAAGACCTGGTATCCTTAGCACCATTTCCCAGAACGACAAAGCTGAGGCCTATATTTAATTTCCTAATGTTCTTAACATCAAATCATGCCTCTCTTTTTTTATACCCAAAGCTCCCACCTAAAATATAATACACAGTAGGAGTTTTCTAAGTCGCTTCTGAAAGCTGAAACAATTTAATAACTAACTGTATGGGCAAGGATATGTTTTTAAAAAATAGTTCTCAAAGCCCATTCTAAACTTCTGTGTCAATTATTTTAGTTATGGATACTGCTAGCAATCAAAAGACTATCTCAGATTGCCCAAGGTATTTGTTTATTCAACAAATGTTAGTTGATCACCATTGTGTGACAGGTATGCAGATCTAAAGATGAATATAACACAGTTTCTGCCCTCCAGAAAGTCACAGACCAATGGACTAAAGACAATGTCCCTATAATTATAAAGTAATATAAGTGTAATAATAGAGAGAGCCCCAGGATGTTACAGCAGTCCCAAGGAAATATACCAAATGCAGCAAAATGGGGGAGGAGAGATTCAGAGACAGCTTCCTGGAAAAGGTTATTCAGGTAAAGAGGAAAGAGGGAAGAGCATAGGAAGAAATTTCTGGCAGAGGGGGTATATTGGGGGTCCCCAAGACTACCTTCAGGTTTTATGATTCTCTAGGAGGACTTACAATAGACTTAGCATATATTCACAGCTATGCGTTAGTAACGTGAAAGAATGTGAAGAGAAATTGGCAAAGAGAAAGCAATGCACGGGGAGAAGTCCAGGGTAAAAAAACAAATGAGCTTCCAAGAGTCCTCTCCCAACATGCTTAATTCTCCCAGCAATGAGTGTGGCTACACATATGAGTTGTTGCCAATCAGGGAAGCCCGTTAGAGACTCAGCGCTCATGGATTTTACTGGGGGATAGTCATTTTCCTCGTATACACAAATATTCCAGAATCCCAGAAGGAAAACAAGTGTTCAGCATAAACCATGTTATTTGCATAAACAGTATAGTCAATGTAATCAGTTCTAGAAATGATTGGAACCCTCCCCAAATCCAAGTTTCCAGACACCAGCCAAGGGACAACTTTGTAAGCAGGTCTTTCAAAAGACAGCCATTAGGCCTACTATGTCAACTACGTTTTACACAAGGGGTTAACATAAGTCACTTCAGATAAGGGAAAAAAATAGCTAGAGGTTTTCAAGAGTGAAAGGAGGATCAATTAAATATTAGGCTAGGACAAGATGTGCTGGGTATGGACGTATATAGAGGCCATAGTTCCATGTTGCTGAAGAGCAGGAGTCAGGCAAGAGCTGGCTGAGGCTAGATCACGGAATGCTTTAAATTTTAAGAAGTTTAGGCTTTATCCACAGGTGGTGGTGAAGTTGGAAAGAGAGAAGGCCAAGAGATGTCTGGAAAATCTAATATTTTTAGTTGATGGGGATCTTGAAAGGGAAACTGCTCCTCCCTTCCCTGATCTATCAAGGCAATAGAAGGTGCAGTAAAGAGAAGAGACTTAAACACTAGACGCCTATGTTCTAATCCCAGATCTTTCTTTCTTTTTTTTTTTTTTTCCCAGTTCTTTATTGTAGTATAGTTGTTTTACACTGTTGTGCCAGTTTCTGCTGTACGACAAAATGAATCAGCTGTATTTATACATATATCCCCATATCTCCTCCCACTTGAGCCTGCCCCCACCCTCCCTATCCCAGCCCTCTAGGTTATCACCAGTCATCAAGCTGATCTCCCTGTGTTATGCAGCAGCTTCCCACTAGCCATCTATTTTACATTTGGTGGTGTATATATGTTAATGCTACTCTCTCACTTGGTTCCAGCTTCCCCTTCCCCCATGCCCTCAAGTCCTTACATCTTCATCTTTATTCTTGCCCTACCACTGGGTTTATCCGTTGTCTTAAGATTCCATATATATGTATTTGTTTTTCTCTTTCTGGCTTACTTGACTCCATATGACAGACTCTAGGTCCATTCACCTCACAACGAATAACTCAGGTTCAATCCCAGATCTTCCACCTACTAGTTGTATGACCTTGGACAATGTAACTCTCCAGGCCTCAATTTTCTCATCTCTGAAAATAGATAATAGCATCTTCAAGGGCGTTTATGTCAGAACTAAATAGACTACATATATTTCATTAAATCAGAGACATTGTCAACAGAAGATACATCAGAAAAAAAAAATTCTGCCAGTTAAAGTATATCTCAATGCTGTCTCATCACTTAACGTTTGTATTTTAGCTATGATTTAGACACAGTTTTTCTCCAGTATTACTATGACGCACGTGTAAAAAGGAAAATAAAATGAAATAAATTGGTTTTATAATAATGTTTGCAAGAAAACATTAAATTATGAGCAGTCCTCCTATAATATTTGCTTCACTAACGTTACATTCTCCTGTCTTTCCTTGCTTTTCGGAACATACACTATTTTTTTGTTTCAGTACTGGATCATAATGTAATCATTTTACCATATTTTAACACTGAAACTCAATATAGGTACCAAACATGCACATGACTCAGCTGAAATGCTGATAATATGAATAGCTATAGCCAAGCCTGTGCATACACAGGCAATGATGCCTATGCCACGACCTCTGCCTGGCTGATAGCAATTACAAGATGCTGTAGCTTATGAGACATATTCCATTTTCAGAGATGTTAAAATTTGGGGGTGGGGAGGAGGGAATGTGTATCTTAAAATAAATTAAATGCAAGATCAGAAGGGGTGGATTATTTTGAACCAAATGAAGCTTTAGCTTCAGAGCCTTTCAATTGCATAGTCCCTTCTGAAGTCCTATGAGGGGCCCTAGTAAAATATTCACACAGTCACATAGTTCTGAAAATGTGGTTTACATTAAAAAATAAAAATAACAACATCAATGATGTGAGCTTCTACTTTAAAAAAATAAACTAGAAAAAGAAAAGCAAAAAAGAAAATAATAAAAGTAAATAGAAAAAACAGTATGATAAATAAGAAAGGAAATCAGTGAACTAGAAAATAGAAAAATTAGAGAAAAATCGACAAAGTCAAAGGTTATTTCCTTGAAAAAAGTTATAAAATTGACAAATCCCTCATAAGACTAATAAAGAAAAAAAGAGAGAGAAAATGCAAATCATTAATATCAAGAATGAAAAATAGAATGTCATTCAACAGCTATTCAAAAAGATAATGAGGATGCTACGAATAACTTTATGCCCATAAATTTGACAACTTAGATGAAATGGAAAAATTTCTTGAAAAACACAACTTAACTAAAACTAATATGGGAATAAATAGTAAATCTAAAATAGCCCTATATGTAGTAGACAGACTCTAACAATTATCCCCACCTCCTAGTATTCATCTTATCTAATTCCCTTGCTTTGGGAGTGGGTGGCATTTGTGACTTGCTTCTAGTAATAATACAAGGCAAAGCTGATGGGATGTCACTTCCGTGATTATGTTACAGGTTTGTAACTCCTGTTTTGCCAACAGATTCTCTCTATAGACACTCTCCTGTTCTGGCTTTAATGAAGTTGCCAGGCAGAGTCTCACACAACAAGGAAATAAGGAGAGCTTCCGGCCAACACCCAGCAAGGAAATGAAGCCTGTAGTCCCCGAAAAAAACACAAAATACCATCAGTAACCAAATAAGCTTGGAAGCAGATCTTTCCCTAGTTTCCCCAGTTGAGCCACGGGTGAGCCCTCAGTCCTGACCAACACCTCAATTGCCCGCATTGTTAGATTCTCTGAAGTAGAGAACTCAGCTAAGCCATGTCTGGATTCCTGACACACAGAAAATGTGAGATAATAAATATGTAATATTTTCAGCTGCTAAGTTTCTGGTAATTAGTTACACAGCAATAGATAGTAAAATCTATTTTTTTTAATTGAATCTGCACTAAGTAATGTTCTTACCAACCAAACCTCAATGGTGAATTCTATCAAACAACCAAGAAAGAAATAACCCTAATGTTACAAAAACATATTCAGGCATACAGAGGAGGAAGAAATACTTTCCAACTGATTTTATGAGGCCAGCGAAACCTTGAAATCAAGATCTGACAAAGATTTTACGAGAGAAGAAATTATAGACCAATATCATTCCTGAAGATGGATATAAAAATCCTTAACAAAATATCAGCAAATCAAATCCAGAAATATATAAAAAAGAAAATACATCACGACTGAGTGGATTTATCTCAGAAATAGAAGGTTGACATTTGAAAATCAATCATTGTAAATCACCACATTAAGAGAATAAATGGAAGGAAAAAAAGATCACCTCAATAGAAGCAGAAAAAATTGACGATACTCTCTATGATAAGAAAAAAAAATTCAGCAAGCTAAGAATAAAAGGGAATTTCCTCATTCTGCTAAAAGTGTCTAATAAAAACCTATATCTAATGCCATATTTAATGATTATAGGTTAAGACTGGAGGCAAGGCAAATATGACTGCCCTCATCACTTCTTTTCAACATAAATTGGACATTCTAACTAGTTCAATAAAGCAAAATAAATGCATAAAAGAGATACATATTGAAAAAATAGTAAAACTGAAATTATTCATGAGTAGTATAATCATGTACATAGAGAACCCTATGGAACCTACAAAAAAATGACAGTAGTTGTTAAGTGAATTTTGTACAGAATACAAGGTCAATATTTAAAACTCAATTTCATCTCTATATACAAGCAATGAATAATTGGAGCAGGAAATTTTAAAAATACACAATCATATCAAATACCTAGGAAAAAATTAATGAAAATGTGCAAGGGCTCTACTCCAACTACTACAAAACACGACTGAGAAGTTAATACAGACATAAATGGATCAATATGTCATATTCATGAACTGGAGGATTCAATAGTGTTTTTCTATGCCAATTCTTCCCAAATTTATCTATATCTTCAAGGCAATCTCTTTCAAAAAATTCCAGCAGAAGTTTTTGAAGCAATTGACAAGTTAATTCTAAACCTTATATAGAATACAACAGATCTAGAATAGTATAATATATCTTAAAAAGAAGAAGAAGTTGGAGGGCTTAAAATACTTTTTTTCAAGTCTTCTTATAAACCACAATAATCAAGATAGTATGGTACTAACATAGAATATCAAATTAATGGAAAACTGAATCAAGAAATAGACCCTCACATGTAAGGTCAATTGATTTTTTACCACATTACCAAGTTACTGGGAAAAAGATATCTTTTTAACAAATGTTGCTGGAACAGCTAGATAGCTACATGAAAAAATAATAACAAACATGAATCCTTATTTCACTCCATACACAAAAATTAATTCTAAATGGATGATAGACCTAAACAAAAAACTCCGAACCATGAAGCTTCTAAAAGAAAACATAGACACAAGAGAATGTCTTCGCAACCTTGAGTTAGGCAAAGATTTCTTGGAAAGACACAAAAAGCAAAAACATTAAAAGAAAAAATTGGTAACTTAGACTTCATCAAAATGAAAATGCTCTGCTTATCAAAAGACATCATTAAGAAAATGAAGACACAAACCTCAAACTGGGAAAAAATATTTGGAACACACATTTGAAAAAGGCATGTAGATATATAAAGAATATATAAAGAACTCCTACAAATCAAGAATAAAAAAACTAAATTTTAAAAGGGTAAAAGGTTTGGATACTTTACAAAAAAAAAAAAAAAGGTAAATAAATGGTCAATAAGCACCCGTCAGTGCTCAAATCAGGAAAATGTTAATTAAATCCACAATATGATGCTACTTCATACCCACTACAATGGATAAAATTTAAAAGATTGAAAATGCCAAATATCAGTGAGGATATGGAACAACTAAAACTCTCATACTGGTGGAAATACAAAATGGCACAATCACTTTGAAGAATTTTTGGCAGTTTCTTGTAAAGTTAAATTCACACTCAACCTACAACCTGGAATTCCATCCTGGGTATTTACCAAGAGGAAATGAAAATCAGCCACAAAAACACTTGTTCTAAACTGTCAATAGGCCAAAAGTTGAAAAGAACTGAAACGTCTATCAACATAACAATGGATAAACACATTGTATTATATTCACAAAATGGAACACCACTCAGTAATAAAACAATGAAGTACAAATTTAAGCGACAACATAAAAGAATTTCAAAGACGTTAAGATGAGAAAAAGAATCCTGATGCAAGAACACGCTGCACATTTTCATTCATATGAATTCTAATAACGGGCAAACCAATCTATGGAGATAGAAGTGGGAAGTGGTTGAATTCATGTATGGGATAGGGATTGACTAAGAGGCATGAGAAAACCTTCAGGGTGAGAAAATGTTTTTGTGTGTTTTTATTTGGTGGGGGGTAGCACTTACAGGGTTGGTAAGAATTGTCAAAATTCATCAGATGAATAAGACATATGTATTTCATTGTATGTTAATTATATGTGAATTAAAATTTTTAATTCCAATTCAATAAACATAAATTGAAAACCTACTATTTAAAGGTACTGTGTTATACTGTGAAAATGCCACATTTTTGACATGGAGGGGAAGATAAATACACACCCTTAGCCAGGGAGCCCTATTTCTGCCAGCATTGGTTAGTCACAGAAGTTCTAACAAACCTGTATGTTCACAACTAATGCATAATTAGGAAAATTTTTGGCCTTAAAAGTCAAAAGAAAAAACAACTAGCTTTATCTCTACAAAATACATGTAAATACCTGCCAAGAAATTAGTTTCCTTGAAATGAAAAATCCAGAGCATTCAAGCAGGTAGAAAATATCAGAAGTAAATAAAAGGTCAACAGGAGAAGGAGGATAGAATTGATCACACAAAGGCCCTTTGGTTAGGACACACTGTGACATCTCCTAGCCTTAAAGTGACTGGCTTTATAATTGTTGCTACTCCTTGCTTCCAGAAATATTTCCTATCCCAAAGACCTTGGCTTTACCCAATTAGCACTCACTTTGCAAGTAAAATAGTGGGAGAAGCTATTTAATATGCTTTCAAAACACCGCACTAGGTAATCTCATTTGATTTTCACAGATGTAGTTATTGAAAAGGGGGGAGGTTTCTTTATGGGAAGATTTGTGCTTAAGTTATCCTGATCAGTTTTTGTATGTACTTCTGAGATTTTTTTTTGCTGCTGCTTGCTAACTTAAATATTTTTTAAAGTGGAATCAGTTAATTTAAGTATTTTCTGAGAGCAAGCCTAGAATGACCATTATAAAACTACTTTTGCATTTTGTTTAAACATCTTTGCCACCATTTATTCATCCTCCTAGAGTCTTTCTGTGGTTGAGGAAATACTATGCACTATTTTACAACCCACCTGGGAAACCATGGGGAGTATCACTTGGTACACAATACATAGGTGCTCAATAAGCATTTGTTGGGTGAAAGAATGAAAAAATGTTATGGTCATAAGCAGCCAATATTTCATACTATCCTGTTCCCAATCTAGAACTGAACTATTTTAGTGTTGTAATTTGGCCTTGGGGCCAGCCTCCAAAGTCTTGAGTGTTAGGTTCTAACATTTTAAGATTATGAGATAATAGGAAAATTTCTTAATTTTTCTGTCTCCATTTTATCCTTTGTAAAATGACAAAATTTTAAAAAGTATTCACATCTACTACAATTATGATAAAGACAATGTGCACAGAGCATTTTCTAGCTGGCCTCGTGGCTATTATTTTTAAGGTGTTTTCCATTACCACTTTTTAAAATATGATTATTGACGTAGTATAATCGCTAAAAGCACAAATTCTAGAAATACCCCTCTGATCTTGAGTTTTCATATCTGTACAATTACCAGTAACAATGATAGGACGTACAACTTAGGGTTGTAACCAGGACAGAGTAAGTTAAAAGATGATACGCCTAGAATAGTAAAACATCAGTAGGGTGAGTTGTTCATATTGTTGGTGGTAGCATTAAGTGATATAGCCAACTGGGTAAGTGTGTTTTCAGTGTCATGTGGGTTCGAATTCCAGCTCTCCCCATTATTTACTACGTGATCTTAAGGAAAGTAATTAACCCTTTTGCACCTCAATTTCCTCCCAACAAAAAGAAAATAATAATAGTGCCCATCACATAAAATTATAGTCAGGATCAAATGAGAGAATACATGTAAAGGACTTAGATTAGGGTCCTGCAGAGGGTAAGCAAGTAACGAATGTTAGCTATTACTGTCACTGTACAGCAGTCGTCGTCGTCGTTGTCGTCATCATCTCTGCCAAAGGAATTCATATTTATGGTCTGAAAATATAAACAAATAAAAGCCCTGTCTAAAATGAACACATAAGCAAGATTCTCATATAGCACTTCTTTATTACTTCACAAACCTAATAGTTCACTCTTTCAAGCTCCTAATACTCTGAACTGTTCCTTCATTTTCCTATCTGTCTAAATAGGTCAAAACCTCCTACCATCAAAGGCAACTCTTTCTCACTAGCTTTGGAGGCCATTTTCTCATTAATTCAGTTATTCCTTTAAAACTAAAAATATGATAACTGCAAATCCTGCTCCATGAAGATCAAGATATGTGAATTCTGTTCCTCAAATTGCTGCTAAATTGAATGTCTTTTGCTAATTCATCAGTTCTCTGAATTGTGCACATTCTTCCTTCAAAAAGTATGCCCAGAAACTAACTTGCAAACTTTTATAAATCCAATGCTGCATATAAAACATAAAACCAGGACTTCCCTGGTGGTCCAGTGGTTAAGACTTCACGCTTCCACTGCAAGGGGCATGGGTTCAATTCCTCGTCAGGGAACTAAGACCCCACATCCTGTGTCACATGGCCAAAAAATAAACAAATAAAAATTTTAAAATAAAATGCTATTCTTAAAAAAAATAAATAAAATAAACAACTCAGGGCACCAAACAAGTACTACATTGGTTGTAATCACCATCATTAAAATTCCAAGGAATTGTATCAGAGATATAGCATAGTTGACCTTCAGCATTACTGTCCAAGGCTGGCCACTATAAATCCTTGCCCCCGTAACTCTCTGTCAGTGGGAAAGCTGGTTACCAGAAAAATAATATAATTAAAAGAACTCGAAGCTGAGCTGGAAGAGATATTAGAGATTATCTGGGTCAAACCCTCATTTTCTAAGAACAGAAAATGAGAGTAAAAGATATTAAATAACTTGGCCAAGGCCATAAATTTATTTGGGGGTAAATTTAGCAGTCAAATATTAGTATTAATAATAAGAATACCTTACATCCAGAAAGCCCTTTACAGTTTAGAGAGCACTTTTAGAAATATTATCTTATTTGATCTTCATGGCAGAAATCGATGGAGGTAAGTATTATCACATTTTACAGGTAAGGAAATAGGTTTAGAGATCTGAAATGATTTAACCACAGTAACCCAGCTTGTCTGTGGCAGAGCAGATATAAAAAACCAATTCCCTCTGGATTCCCATTCCCTGCTGTTTCTCCTCTCTTAGATTGTAATATTAAATCATCTAATAGGAGAAAATTTATGTCCTATGGTCTGAATGAGTCCCCTCAGAATACGTATGTTGAAATGCTAACTGCCAAAGGTGATGGTATTAGGATGTGGAATCTTTAGGAAGTGCTTAGGTCATGAGGGTGGAGCCCTCACAAATGGTATTGGTGCCCTTATAGGAAAGGCTCCAGAGACCTCCCTCTCCCCTTCCACCACGTGAGGACATAGCGAGATAGTGCTGGTTGTGAACCAGGAAGAGGACCCTCACCAGAACACAACCATGTTGATGCCTTGATCTTAGGCTTCCCAGAACTGGGAGAAATAAAATTTCTGTCATTTGTAAACTAGCTGGTCTGAAGTGTTTTGTTGTAATAGCTTATACGGACTAAGACATTATGTTTTAAGTGTGTGGCTTTACTCTTTGTTTTGTGGTAGGAAGAATGTAGAATATTTCTTATGTATTTTCTTAGTATTGTAGAGACAGAAGGCTCTTTGAGCCTTTATCCATTCCATCCTCGTGTATCAAAGCAAGATTTCATATAGGTCACATCTGGCAACCAGGCATCTATTTGAAGATAAAGCATTTTTCAAAATCTTCAAGGGGATTTCAGGCATCCACAAAATATTTTTTACAGTTTAATTTAACCAAATTGGCAAGTCTTTTATGCTTTACATAGTGCTTCTTGGAATTAATAGGCAACTAAGGTTTCTTTTGCATTCTAATTCAGAATAATTTGGCTATACTAAAAGTTACAGGTATGTTTAAGTACCAATATACATTTTATTTCAAAGTAGCAAAAATAATTAGCAGTTTAAATACCTATAAAGGGTATTGTCTTAAACCCATCAGTGAAACCTATCTCTTAGGCTACAGTGATTGGTTCAAAGATGATCATGTAACCCAGTTTGGGCCAATGAGGCAAGGGGAGATGGTTTCCAGTCCCTACCCACCAGGAGGAAGTGTGATGCTCAGAATGACGGGCTGCTTGATCCTGCATCAGAGATGAATAGTCAGTCTCAGAGGCTAATGGCAGGTAGAGAGACCAAATTCTAGGCCATTTTACGAGCTTCCTACCCTGTCCTAAGCCCCTTGCTCCTTTCCTTGGATATCAGTAATCCAAGAAACCATTTTCATCTAGCTGGGAAGGCAAGAAACTGGTGCTTTCCATTACCTTTCGCTCATATGTCCCTTCTTTTCTAGACTTTTATTAAAGAGAGTCCCCTGAAACAGGTTCTGGAAGACCCAGGCTTTCCTTTGTTCTCAGCTATCTAATGCTAGCACTGTCCACTTCTGCTGTTGAGAACTGAATTTCCCCTAATGTCTAGTCCCAAAAGCCTCTTTGGTAGGTTTTTTTGGCAAAACAAAACAAAACAACAACAACAACAAAACTTGAGGAGTTGGCCCCATATGGCAACATAATTATACAAATAATATGAAATTTGTATTGCATGACCTTGTGTCTCTCCAAAACCAAGAACAAGGTGCTCCATAAGTATATGGACACCAACTCAGAGCAGGAGGCATCAAACTTTCCATTCATCCTACAGGGATCCCAGATCTCTTCTAAAAAATCTAGAGTTCTACTTCTTCCAGGAAAATCACAATTATCAATGTAAGCATTATCAGCTCCCAATGGCCCGGTAGCTTCAAAGGGATATAGTCTTTACAAAATAAGACATCCAGTGTACTTGCCACCTCATCTATATCTGGTGATAAGTAAAGGGTGACCATTCAAGTTTACAACCATCCAGTTCTCACCGAACATCTCAAATGGTCACTCAAACCAAGAAGACATGGCCTATCTGATGATATGTGAACACACCATGTCTAGCTGATATCCCATGAGCCAGAGCATTTATTAACTGAGGCTACCACCTTTAGGTCAACCCCAAGACATGTATTTGAAAACACTGATGTGGAGCTCTGAATATACTCTGATCATGGAAAGTTCTAGAGAGGGAGTTCTGCCTAAATTGTTTTTAGCTCTAGAATAAGTGACCTCGGGGCAACCCAAACCACCCAGTCACCCCAGGGTTTGTGGGTCTCTGTCCTCTGGCCCCTTACTCTTCACTGTTTTGTACATTTTTCTCCAATAATTTTATGTTAGCTGGTTGGACCCAAAGGTCACTCCTGCATCCTAGGGTAGGTAGAGCTTATTTTTCTTTACTCCAATTCACTTAAGTGGGCCTGGAGAAGCTCAATACCAGGAACATCTATTTCCAACTGAGTTGCTGTTCTTCCAGGTTTCTGATGCCTGAAAATATCATACTGCCTCTTAGTTCACCTCATTGCAGGCTACTAGACGGTAGGAGGTGAGATTGTCCTGGAATCCTGGGTGAGTGTGTGTGGCAGGATTATCAGTTTCTGAGCACTTTTCCTTTTCAGTTTCACAAGTATCAAGTGCCCTCAAAATAATGGATAAGAGCCATATTTTGGAAATCAGAACATGAGGGAGATGTTACCACCACCAGCCTGCCATTGCTATCTTTGTTTAATGAAGATATCTTTCTGTTTCCAGGGACTATTGTGCTACAGAACATACAGCTGCAGCTCCTAGAAGGTCTTCAAGCTCATAAGGGAGCTGTTTAAAATTTTCCAAGTTTTTATTCCCCATGTATGGCTCACCATCCTCAAACAAACAATTAATTTTCATAAATTGGATCCTTGAAGAATAACTCCATTGCCCAACTCCTGCGGACAGCAAACCCGACCACATCCTTGGCTCCTATAACTCACTGCACTTCTCAAAACACAATACTCCCTTCAACAGCAACTGTAGCTTACAGCTCTTTGATCTCCTCCCCTTCTGTCTGTATCACAAACAGTAGGAAATAACACATCCCCAGAATGACCTTTAGGAAATCCTTGGATAAGCTGAGGAATGAGATCATCATTTAAAAGAAGTTCCTGGATTGGACGTTTCATGAGAGATGGTCTGGCTTTCTTCTAAACCCACACATACCACTAAGCCCCAGAAAGAAGGTGGGGAGAGGTATATGTGGTTTTTCATCAATGCTTTTGGTTTTCCAAGTATAGTTTCTTTTTTCCCTTATATTCTGCTAAGGAAGGACGTGCTAGTGTCTTAGTCTGTTCATGCTGCTCTAACAAAGTACTATAGACTAAGTGGCTTATAAACAATAGAAATTTATTTCTCACAGTCCTGGAGCCTAGGTATCCAAAACCAGGATGCCAGCCTGGTCAAGTTCTGATGAGATCCCTCCTCTGGGTTGCAGACCATCAACTTCTCATTGTGTCCTCGCACAGTAGGGAGCAGAGAGGGGAAGCAAGCTCTCTCTCGTGTTTAGGGACAGTAACTCCATTCATGAGAGCTCTACCCTCATGACTTCATCTAATCTTAATATCTCCCAAAGGCCCCACCCCCTAATACCATCACTTTGGGGGGTAGGGTTTCAACATATACATTCTGGGAGGACATAAACATTCAGTCCATAACAGTGAGATTCACAAAGATGTCATGACCAGCTTTAATACTTGGTCCTTTGGAAAGAGAGCTAGACCTAGGAGTTTGACTCCTACTTTTACATCATTTTTTATCAGGTCTTAGTCTGAGTAAATCAAGGATACCCCAGCCAATTTATACCTGCACAAGGGCTCAGCACCCTTAACAACTACATTGTTTTGCCTACTATTTGCCCTAAATATGTCCTCTCATTTCTATAATATATGGAAGATAGTTACAACTGTTATTCAATGTGCTTCCTAACATTGCAAATGCAGTCCTGTCAGACTTAAAAAACAAATGTATGTTTACCAAAGGGAAAAGGGAGGGGTATGGGATTAACAGATACAAACTGCTACACATAGAGTAGATAAGCAACAAAGATTTAGTGTATAGTACAGGGAATTATACCTAATATCTTTTAATAACCTATAATAGAATATAATCTGTTAAGAAAAAAACAACAAATCACTATGCTGTACACCTGAAACTAACAAATTATTGTAAATCAACTATACCTCAATAAAGAAAAGAAAGAAAGTGTAGTCCCAACCTCACTTTTAAGTATATTCACTAGGGTTATGTATTCATAATTCATGGTATTCAGTTTAAAAGTTAGCTTTCTTTCTATAAAGAGTATTTTCTTATGTTGAGGCTTCAATCGGTCTACCTCTTACTCGTTCTTAAGATCTATTTTCCAGCAGAAAGTAGGTGGATGCTCAGAGGAGCAGAATGGATACCAGACATGGATACATTTACAATTTAAAACCTTGGCAATTAGAGCATATAAATAACTGTATTACTATATGAACAACTTGGAGTGATCGCAAATTCTATCACTTAAGCCCAAAGCAGCCTAGCTCTAAGAGAAAAAAAAATGAAATCAGTGACTCTTCTTCCCCTTCTTCCAGTAATTTTCTTGCAAATAGCATACTCACTGGTATTTTTGGAGAGCTCAGTTATTAGGATGAAATCTTAGGAGGAGAAGTAGGCTATAACATTAAAATGTTAACTGATAGTTGCCATAGTATTTCCGGCAAGAAATAATCTTTCTTGTGTTCAAAAATAAAACTAGAATGTCTTATTATTTCAGTTAACCAAACTCAGCGAGTTACTAGACAGTTATGCATGGCATTTTATGGGCCAAGAAGGAGGCAACATACTGTTTCTGCTCTTAGAGGAACTTCAATTATGATCAGGAAAATAGTAAAAGTATATAAATGCTAGGATATGGTAAATTTTTAAAAAGAGAGGATCGCATCAATTTGAGATGAACAGAAAAGTCTTTAGGTTTTATGGCGATGGAAACTTCAAATCAGAACTTGAGAAATTAGATAGGATTTCCAAAAGGAGCACTCTGGGAAAGGTTTAAATAAATCAGTGAGGGAATAAGTAAATTCATCCATTAATTAAGTTATTTATGTATGAATGACTGAACTAAGAAATTTCTGAATGAGAGAATAATAAATTGCTGCTGAATATGTGAAACTTTTCAGCTGTTTCATTTGGAAGGATGTTGCCCTCAACAAGAACACTTGATGTTACCCTCTGGCAAGATACAGCTGGAACTCTGAAGCTGAGTACCAGTGGTTTAAATTAAGAAACAGCTTGTGATATTAAAATTAAGATATTTTTGAATAAAGCAACAAGACATATCACAAACTTCACAGAGATGTAGAGCCTTTCACGTGGTTCAGCAAATACAGGAATAAGATTCTATTTATTTATTAATTTGATATGCATTCATTAGTTACCAACTGTCTACCCCATATTGCACAAACTACTATGAAGAAATAAAAAAAAGATAAGGAAAGAGTCCTTTTCTGCCAGGTTTCCTAATATGTAAGAGGGGAAATAAGAGGTGTAGAAATAAAGTGGGAGAAAATTTCTGGACAAAATATGAGAAATTAAGAAATGCAAATGCTACCTACAATTTTTCTCTCTCCCAGGGGGCTCAAAGCACATCATAATTACCTGGCAGAGAGTATCATTCTCATAAGTATTTTACAATGTGATTGGCAGGGATGCAGTGATCTGCATAAAAACCATGTGAACTGAGGGGGAGAACCGGAAATTAGTTTCCTATACCATATATTGTAAGGAATATGGCAGGTCCAGAGTCAGAAAGCTTCAAGGTTATTTTTCTCTTTACCTTTTAGGCACCAGGTGATTCTAAGAAAGTTATTTAACATCTCTAAAATAAGATTTCTTCATCTGGGGATGATATCCTGAGATATTTAGCTTACCTACCAGTGTAAACTGAATGGCTTGAGGGAGGGGAGGATTTTAAAGAACTCTGTAATACACAAAGTATTTTATAAGTATTGATATATGGTAGAATATCATTATTATTCATTTATTTATTTACTGGGAATCTAGACATTATTCAGGTGAAATGTGAAGGGTGTGTCCTGTAAAGAGCCTGAAGATACAGAGATATCTGTCATTTCAGTTGATAATGGTCCCAATAGGCACAGTGCAACATTGTGAGTGGCAGAAGAAGTGAGAAGAAGAGCTAGAAAGTAGATTTAGAAACGTCAGGTGTGCAGGTACAGATGCTAGAGAACAGCAGAGACGGCTATGGCGGAATCTGGGTTACAGAGGAGGGAGGCAGCCCCACTACATCTCTCTCAGCTACAAAACACAGAGAAGTCTTCCTGTCCCCCAAGATGGATTCATAAATTAACCAAAAAAGAGAGAAAGCTAGCTGGTCCAAAGGGGACTCCCTGGTTGTCACAAATAAATGCCACAGGGGAAAGCAGCAAAGACCATAAAATCAGGGAGAGGCTAGAATGATGGCGACCCGGCGGCTTAACAGACACCAGCATGGGGCAATGGCCATGCCCGAAGATCCGCTCCAACGTGGACAGAACCCACACGTGGTCAACGAAATTCCAGATGACACCGTAAAACTATGGAAGTCCCTAGGAATTTTGATGCCACAGGGAGGTGAAAAGTAAAGAGTGGCAAATCATGACTGACTGATTTTTAAATGTGAATTGACTGAGGAAAATATGAAGTGGCTGGGGTCTTCTAGAATGGACTAGAAACATTTTCCACCATCAGACCGTATAAAAAAAACCTGACATAGAAACTATCTTCTACACACAAAACTACAGTTATATCTTGGGACTACCTGTTATCGTTGACTGAAATATCACCTCTGCTACAAGACGTTATTCTGTAACTAACGGAGAGGTATGGAACGTTTCGAGCAGAAAGTGACATAATCAGATCTACGCACTATAAAGAAAGGTGCAAGGAAGGTGTGGACAGAGAGGAACTGTGTGGCGGAAGGATACTAGACAGTAGCCTGTGGGAGTCTACCTCAGTCATGCTCAAATTTAATGTGCGGACAGATCACCTGCGGGACTTGTTAAAGTGCACATTCTGATATGTCCTGGGGGTGAAGGAGCTGCTGACTTCTGAATTTCTAACTCCCAGTTGAGGCTGATTCTCCAGTCCACGGCGTGTATTTTGAGGAGCAAAGGTCTAGGTGACGGGTGACCTAAAACTGAACTAGGCAGTGACGATGGAAAAACAGGAGAGAAGACATGGGCTGAGAAGCAGTCAGGAAGTAAAGCTGACAAGACTCCGTGACTGATTAGGATAAGAGGAAACGTTCGTGATGACTCCGAGATTGTCATTATAGGGTGGATTATCACGCCATTAACTGAGTGAGTTTTATGCAGAAACACAAGACCCTTTACACATATGTATTTCTACCGAGTTATTGAGAAATACACCAACTGAGTGAGGTTGCTTTTCGAGGCCTTTGCCCACACAGAGTCCTCTGCAGAGCACTGGCTGCCTGCGGACCCTCCCCTCAGTGTTACTGCTCCGCGCAATGGGTCTCCACACCACCAGAAGCAGTTTGAGATGAGCGTTCGTCTCTCTGCTTACTGAGTTTTGGCTGCTTTGTTTTCATTGCGTGTTGTTAATGGTCTGCCCTTGAACAAGCAAAATATGCCATTAGGGAAATAAACAGACACGGAACACCTGAGAACCTAAAAGTACTTTAAAGAAACGTGAGTATTATAAAGTGAGTTCTTCTCTAAGTAAGAAGGAAACCATGGCAAACAAGTGTTTTAAGTTTCCCGAAGTAATAGTCCAGAGAGGGTTCTGGAACCCAGCAACCGTCTTCACTCATTGTGTGAGTTTGGCTTTCCATCTCAAAGGGAGAGTGATAAGGAGGCCAGGAGAGGCCTCTGCTTCCGCTGATGCCCAAGAGTCATCATCTCAGGTGAAGCAGCAAGCGAGTGGTCCACGCGGTTGCCAAAAACCATCCATGGAGATGAACTACGGGAAGTGGCTGTGCAATTTCATCCCTCATTTCAGGTCCTTATTGAAGTGAGACCAGATTAGACTCAAGCCCTTGTCGGTGCTCTGTGCGTGCGTTTGGAGGCGAGGGAGGGGTGAAGAGAGCAGAGAGGGGGGCCCGATGCTGTACTTCTGTGAGCTGATTTCCTTAATGCATGGAGGTAGTGCTTAGAGCAGTTCATGGCTTCCCCAGGAAACCGTTCTAAGTGGGCCACGTGCCCAATGGTTTCTATCCCAGTTAAGTAAATAAATGAAATATGCTAATTAGCACCCTATTAGCTCACAGCAGGGAGTAATCCATGGCATTTTGATTGGAAAGAATTCTGTCATCCAAAAGGCTGGTCTGTAACAGAATGCAAACTGGCCCAATTTCCTCCCTCCATTCGTCGTGGCAGTAGTCCAAATGTCTGAGAAGCAGACCTCACAACTGTGTGCAATTCCGAGGGTGTCACTTCTCTCCGTGAAAGCAACTCCCAGCCTCCGTGGAATCTGGCACCGTGCCACCCCGAGCATGGATTTATCCAATCCAGAAATGTGGTACAGAGCCCAAAAACACGAAGCAGGTTTGAAAGGATCTTTAGGGGCAGCTCATTTCTTTCATTGTGAAAACTATTCCCACTTGCTTTTTTTTCCTCTGGCCTTCCCAGACTCCAATCCGGGATGCATTTCTTTAACTCAGGTATGCAAGCATGTTGCCACCGAGTGGCTGGGCTGAAGGAGACCTTCTTATTAAAATGGTAGAGCTTTGGGGGTTTTGTTGGGGAAAGGCAAGCTCTTAGGATCACGTCTTTATGTTTTCATTGTTTCAGCTGCAAAGAAACACCATCTAGATCCTGTTTTCCTATTACAGTTTAAATGCCTGGATTTACATTTTGCCTTTCCCCTAGTGTTTTGCAGAAGGAAGGACTCTGATTCTAGAGGGCAGTGTGGACAGTGGGAAAAAAAGCTCAATACAAAAACAGCATGCTTTCCAATTTGCTCTTTTAAAACATCCACTTTCCAAGAGTTCTGGGTGTTAAAAGGGATTAGACATTATGACACATCTGTCAAGTTGCCTCAGAATTTATCAGAAATCCCCATCAGAGTAGGACTTATGCAATGAAGCTTAGTTACACCATGAATTGGCTTGAAACACATTTTCTGTTCTTTATACCCAAAGTTACAGGGATCACCTGAGTATTGGCTGATAGCTGTTTAATAAAAGGATGGGAGGGACAAGATTTTTAATCATCTGAATGTTATAGAGGTATGTTTCCAGTGGGTTTTCTTTCTCAAGTTTGGGTCTCCCTTTCTATGATTATCTACTAAAACCAAATAGATACTGAATGCCTATGACAAGGTCACGTAAAACCATGTTCCTCTGCAAGCTGTTATCTTTCTTTCCCAGTAAAACTGATTATACTTTCTTAAAGTTAAAATATATTAATGGAATGTATTGGCTGTAAGATTATAAGCAAATTACTCTTTTTTTCCTGTACTAGTTGTTCTTTTACCTGTAAAGATAATCTATTTATCTTGATTAGATATAAATTCAAAACAAATGCTGAATATGAGCTGTTAGCAGCATTTTAGAATTCATCCTTAAATGAAATCTTCAAGAAAGCAAATCCAAGAAAAACCTCATAGTAAAATTTGTACCTCACTCCATATCATTACCAAACCACCTTGATTGCAGTACCTGAAGGCACTGCAAGGCACCATATGACACTGATGTCTATTTAGAGTTTTTTTTTATTCTGTATTGGAAAATAAAGCACATTACCTAAATGATTCAAATGGCAAGGAAAAAAATCATCACTAGAAACCATCTGTGAATTAGCATATGGGCTTCTGGAACCCAATGTCTGGTTCTATATGTGAGTTAGAAAAAAAAAAAAGGAAAAGAAAGAAAAGGAGAAAATGGGACCCTGTCTTTAAATGTAAAACAAGCAATGATTTTTCTCCAGTCAAGGGGACTTCAAAGAGGGAAGATATTTCTGAGAATGAAGCTGTCAGCTGGACCTCACAGCGGCTTGACCCAGAACTGATCCCAAGAACTGTCACAAAACTTTGCAGCCAAGACCCAAGATCTACTAATGGAAAATTGTGTTCCTGAACCAGTGCTCTGTAAATCTAGGCACGTTGTCTATGCAATATACACTTTGTCGTTTTGGCAAATCTATCTATCTTACACTGAAAAGCAGTTCAGTGGAGAATTAAGAAAGAAAGGTCCATGGGTTGCCAAAAAGCAAGAAGAAGCCTAACAGTGGTAGCAGCCACTAGTCAAGTGTTAGGATTAAAAGACCCTCATCTGCACCACTGCCTGTTCCCAACCCAGCCGGCAAAGTGGAACTTTGCTCGGTAAAAGGCTTAATGTCTATCTTACATGTATCAGATACCATATATCTGCCTTGAATATATAGGTTGATATAACTCGACCAAGTCTTGTGGATTGAGGAATGATGCCTTAATGCTTTTACATTTGGGGGGTTACTGGGGAAATTTTTTTCCTTGAAATTCACACGTTCCAAATACCTGTCTTACTTTGAGTCTGGATTCTGAAGGGAAAATTTACAACCCGGCAGTAGAAACAAAAGACAGAAATAAACTTTCTATTGACACTTTAAATTGAATGTGATTGCAAGGCCACTCCAGATGACAATCACCCCCATAGAGCCCGGACTGACAGATCACAAGCAAACACTGCCTGCTACCTGGTAATTCTACCTGCTAATTACTTGAAAAGATTCAGATACTCAACAACTGACCTGAAGGTTTTCGTGAGTTTGAGGACCAATTAGGGAGGGGTGGGGGACGTAAGTCACACGGTGAAGTTGACAGTCAGTCAGGAGCTGTTGAAATTCTATCAGAAATATTCTGGTAGCATAATGAAGCTTTTCAGGCAGTCAATCTCCCCAGACACTTGCCTTTGCCAACAGTTACAACAATAAGGAAAACTTTATTAGTGGTGTGGCAATTTTTTTTAGTGCTGACTATAAAAACACCCACTGAGCTGTTTGCAGGCTCTGCCAAGTGGCAAGTGCACAGTGAATTTCAGATAAGAGAAGACTTTGGATTCCAGCCCGAAAGTGATACTTGGGAGGTGCGTGTGTCTTTCTGGATGGAAGAGAGCAGATGTGTGTGCGTGCGTGTGTGTGTGTGTGTGTGTGTGTGTTAAGGAAGCAAGAAAGATGACAAGAAGCAGAGGAAGAAACACTGAGACAAGCAAATGCTACTCCTCTTCCTTATTTTTCTCCTGCTTCTTCTCAGTCATTCCAGTGGGACAGCGTCTCCCGTGATAATGGCAAACGTTTGTCTGGTGCCGGCTCTGGCTGTGAAGGAACTGACCCCGGAGGAGCTCCTGCGGATGGGGGAACAGCACTAGTGGGAGGCAGAGCAGAGGGATCCGATGGTGAACGCTGGTCAAAGGTCACACATGTCACCACTCAAGGTAAGAGTAATTGGTTCTTTCATGCAATTGACATTTGTCGAGTGCCCATCATGTGCTAGATGCTGGAAATATGTGGCCCCTCTATGGAATTCAAGCCCAGTCAAAGTTGCTATGGAATTCATTCACCAGAAGGAGAGAAAGGCGCAGTTTCCTGACTCCAGGATGCTCATGTTCTAGGAATAATTACTCTCTTTATGTTTTTGCTTTGTATTTTGACTAAAGCTTTTTAATTTTATCCTCACTATCCTCCTTATAAGGTGCGAATTGTTAGCCCATAAATTTATAACTGGGGAAAATGAGCCTTGACCCTTCTCAAGGTCACACAGCTAGTAAGCTTAGATGTTTTTGTTCCCAGGGTTCCTGCTATGTGGATTTTGGTGCACTTGTGAGTTTTGATGTGGCAGAACTCAACTGAAATTAGTGTCTGAACTCTTCAAGACCCCACTAGGGGCTGTCTGCACTCAGACTACATGCCAGCCAGCTACTGCAAGGGTTCCAGAAGAGACCCCCAAAACCTCCAGAAAGATCTGAAATCAACAACCTAATTTTACAACTTAAGGAACTAGAAAAAGAAGAACAAACTAAACCCAAAACTAGCATGGGGAAGGAAATAATAAAGATTAGACAGGGGATAAATAAAATAGAGAATTGAAAAAAATAAACCAAGAGAGTATTAATGGTGATTACATAAATTCCTCTTGCTTTGTAACTAAATTACCCCCACATGTAGCAGCTTGAAGCGACAAGCATCTATTATCTCACAGTTTTCTGCAGGTCAGGAATTTGGGAGTGGCTTTGCTGAGTAGTTCTGGCTCAGGTTCTCTCATGAAGTCATGGTCAAGCTGCCAGCTAGGGCCACAGTCGTCTGAAAGTTTGACTGAGGCTCAAAGGTCTGTTTCCAAGAGGGCTCACCCATGTGGCTGGTGGCAGGAGGCCTCAGGTTCTTGTTGTGTATTAGCAGGAAACATTGATTCCTTACCACGTGGGCCTCTCTGAGACTTCCTGAGTGTCCTTACAAAATGTCAGGTGTCTTCCTGCAGAGCAAGTGACCCAAGAGAAAGGAGGAAGCCACATGTTTTCTATGACCTAGGCTTGGAAGTCCTGCATGCTTTTACTGCCACCACATCTAATTGTTAGAATCAAGTTTCTAAACCCAGCCCTCACTTAAGGAGAGGGGAATTAGCTTCCCCCTTTTGAAAGGAGGATTATCAAAGAACTTATGGATGTATTTTAAAATCACCACAGTAATCATACATAATTGCAGGAGTGTGAGTCATTTGTGTCTTTATTAACCAATTTTATTTTTATATTGTATTTATTTTATAATAAAAAAACTTTAAAAGAGAAAGTTGTATAAGTAGTTATAAACATTGTTTCTGTATTTCAATGCTGCACTCAGCAAACTTTTTTTTAAAAGATACTTGCAAAGGTCAAATTCAGCTCTCTCAACTACTACTCTGGTCTTTATTGCACTACTACTCTGGTCTTTATCGCACCATCTGAAAACAGCCACTAGACAGACAGTTCATTGTCAAATGTCTGCCATGCAACTGAGACGAAGGAATATTTGGGTGAGCTGGCCTAAAGCACAAGCCTCATACCTGCTCTCCTGCATTCTCACGTCTACCCACCAATCCAGGCAGACCTCCACATCAGCATAGCTGCCTTTAAAATAATGTTTTAATTTGCACAAAAACCCCCATACCTTTAGCTTTTCTTAGTTCTTACAAGAAATAGCCATATGAAACCTGTTAGTATAGATTTTATAAATCTGTTTTCAAGGACACTGTATTATTATGTCTCTTGGTGCTTTCTATAGTAGATCATTGGGGAAATATCTTTTAGAATGCATTGCCATGAAAATATTGCTCCCTTGAAGAATGAGCATACTTGGTTACAAAGCTTGGCATGTTTCCTTTCTTTGCCTTGGCTGCAAGGAAACTCACAGTAATGTACTGTCTTTTGCAGTTAACATTGGGCTTTTCTTTACATGATCCTGATTTTACAATATTGTAACCTTACTTTACATCAGTCTTTCATTCAAAGCCATGAAAAGTAATTTTTTATTAGAAAGAAGCAAGTAGGAACAATAGCTACTGTTTTAGTGCTTATTGTATATTAAACACTGGCAAGATCTACATATATGTAGTGAGATCTCCAGTGAAAGAGGAATTTTTCTTTTCTTTCTTTTTAAGCAACAGTAATACGATTTAGAAGTGGTTGACAGTTTTCAATTTCTCCAGATAGACTCCTCTGGGACATTCTTTTAGGGGGTGGGAGGTTGGGATTATGATTAGAAAATCTTGCTATTACTAATACAAAACAAGTTCTATCCATAGATTTTTAGGAAAAGAAAAACTAACATCACCATAAATCTTAATGATGATGCTACAGACTAAGACATTGTTTTGTTTATTACTATGATACAAACTAGATGAAGCTCTAACTATGCTATATCTTTGCAGATGCAGAGAAATGTGTTTCCAAAATATGGATTTAGATTGGATTTTAAAACTCACACATGGTATACTTAGGTTGGAAAAAACTTACTTTTTGAGCGATGTACTTTCAACCTTTGTGATTGTCTTGTCAGGACAATGGAATTCAGACTATATCTCTGGGTAGGGTTAGGAGCGTCCCCTGAAGGAAGTGAAAGTTTCCACTATCTGGCCTTCTACAGAGAGAGGGAAGTAGGGATTGGTGGGTCTTTTGACATTAGGAAGGATGTCATAAATATCACTGCAGAATGAAAGGATAGACCAACAGTCTTATACATGGTATCTTCAAGAAACTATGGCCAGAAGTATGACATAGCCTGTCTGCTCTCATACCCTTTAGAGGGCAAATTTGCGTGAATACATCCGCTCTGCACTAAATAGGCTACATGTATATTATCTCATTCAATATTCATAACAAGCCTAATATTTTGAAGACTGGGAAACCAGAAACCCTAAAATGTTAGGACAAAAGCTGCCCAAGGTCTCACGGCTAAGAAATTATCATACTGCCAGTGTTTAGACCCAGGCAATCTAACTCTAGAACCCACCTGCTTAACTGCCTTCAGCTCTCTGCAGTGTTCTTATTCTTCTCTGCATTCAATTAAACTTTATTAAATCAGACTGTTAGCACTTCTGAGTTGGGGGGTGGAGGAATGATAAAAGAGTGACTGGGTCCATGTTTAGAGCAAAGTAGAACTGGGAGCAAGGAAAGCCTGGTGAGAAATTGCCAATTGCTTACCTCCAACACGCATTTTCCTCTTCTCCTCAATAATAGAATCACCATATAACCATGTGCCCAGCTAAAAACTTAACATTTCTCAAATTCTATTGCAAACAGGCATGGTCATATGATCAATTTTTGGTCAATAAGATTTATGCCAAAGTATCCTTACATTGTCCATCTTCATCCCTTCCGCCATCCTACTACTTCAAGCTTGGATGAGATAGTGTGAGCTCTGTGCTTGTCATGGACTATTAGATGACCTTGACAATGGAAGCCATTTACTTAGGACAGTGGAGCAGAAAAACAGGAACCAAGTAATCTAATGACACTATGAAGTGGTCAGATCCACACTGGAAGGCCTACTTTTTTTTTTTACATGAGTGGGAAATAAACTGTTATTTTAAGTCAGTATTGCTTTGGGAGTTTCTGTTACATGCAGCCAGGGACTACCCAGGGTTGCCCATGCCTCTATTGGTTTTTTGTTGCACGAAAGCATCTGGCTGGGTAAGAGGGATGGTGGCTAGAATCAGCCTGTACTCCTCTCAACAATCCATGACTCTGATATGGGGCTGATTCCATGTGGATAAAGAAGACTCTATTTTCTAATTCATCCAAAGGCCTCTTCTGTCTGTTCCTGAAGCCCTGACCCTATCTGCAAAGGGCACCTTTTGCTGATTCACACAAAGGCACTATATGGCCCAGCTGTGGCTTCATTCTAACTGATTCAAGCCCAGAAAAGTGAATTATACAATGGCATGAGGTTACCGGAGGTGTCTGGAGCAGAAATCTTTCATGGAAATAATAACCACCAAGGGTATTTTGTAGAACTAGTAAGTGTTTTCCTTGCTATTCCCAGAAATTACTTGGAGAAGGGGATCCAATGGAAAATTGGGCTTTCTATAAACTGTAGGGTGAGGCTTAGGGAAATTTATGAAAGGGAGTATGGCTTTATTTTTAATCATGGACGGTTGTACATTCATTATCTGATTTAATTCTCAAAATGACTTTATGATTATTATTGTCCCAGGTTTGCAGAAGAGAAAACAGACTGAGAGAGAGTTAAAAAAAAAAAATTGCTCAAGGTCACAGCTAATAAAAGGCAAAGCTAGGATTCTAACCTAGATCTGTCTGACTTATAAACCTCTGCCCATTAACCATTGTTTCAGCCTACTTATCATATGTCTGAATTAGTGAAGTCCTATATTTGGTTGCGATTGTGGAAACTTAAAAATACTTCGTAATGGGCCAAGCTGATGTGTTAGAATCCCTTTGTTTAGAAGAATCCCTTTGTTTAGAATCGAGAGACTGCCTCACTCCTTCGGTTATTTCTGTTTCCGAGAAGTCGGGTGTTCCCCACATGTGTGAAGCAGCCAGGATTCCCACTCAGCATGACTAGCCCTCCCAGCTTCAAGAAGTCAGACCCAGAGCTCTCTGTGGGAAAGGGCAAGTCCTCTTTAATGAAATTTCTCCTCTGGAGGTGTAGCTTCCTTCCCTCTGGTGCTCAACTTGAGTTCATCTTGGGATCACCCTAACCTAAGTTATTTTAAGGCAGTATTAATGTTTTATGACTCATTTCCTAGTTTCCTGCTGGGGGAAAAAAAAAATCTCAGCCCAGGCGTTTGGTCTCAGACACTGCAAACAGCTGATGTGTAATTTGGAAAAGTATATTTTATTATGAGTGGGAGGATATGCAAGAAAGAGAAAATTATTTCTGTTGGAGAAGTGTCTGTTTCTGTCCTCCCTTTATCCTGGTGCCCCCGCCCCCACCTCCAACCACAGACACGTACACACCCGGGCTCCTGCAGATCTCTGCACTAACACTTCCTCTATGATTATAAAATTTACCTTGGAGAGACAAAGTTGTGTTATTGAGTTGACTCAAGATCATTTCAGGGATATGTCCTTGGATTATTTTACTTTTTTTTTGGTCTCTCTGGATCTTTCTCAGCCTCAGATATGCATGTATCTGATATGTGTGTGTGTGTATGTGTGTAACCATTTCCAAATAAAAGCTGATGCTAAATAAAAGAAGTACTAATGAAATTGCCCTAGTACCTACGTGAGGTCAATAATACCTGCTTTTGCATGTGGTTTAAGAGAACTGGCTGTGGTTTAAGAGAAGGCCATGAACTCTTAACATCTCCCTCTGAGGAACACAAAGGGCCCTAGTCTGAACTCACCCCTGATGGAGCTCTCTCACATCTGACCCCATGTACGGGCAAACCCGTTATGCCTTAGTCATTCCTGAAACTACTCCTCCCACACCATTCCAGAGGGAGCAAAAAGGTTTTCTGTAAAGCAATTGATGAAAATTGTGCTTAAAAAAAAGGAAAAAAAAAAATCAAAGAAAATGGCTTAAAACAAATCCTGAAGATTCACTCACTCCACCCAAGGGCTGAGACCTGAAGGTGCCACAGTCATGTAGCTGAACATAGTGAAAACTATGAGGACTATTCCATTTTAGATTCAAAAGGTATTTTACAGAGAGGAGATTTGCCACCATTTTAAATTTGCATATTGTCAAATTTGTATGAATTTTTGGTATAATTGTGATTATATATCCTAAAGAAAGTATTTCTTTATCTTGTGTTAGAGAACTGCGTTTCTTAAACCGCAAATACTTAGGCCCCCCTTTTCTAATGGTAACAATCGTTGAGTGATGGCTTTATGCTAATCACATTATGCATTACTTCATTTACACATATCAAATAGTACATACCTGTCATGTAGATACCCTTATTCTCCCCATTTAAAAGATGAGGAAAGTGAGGCACAGAGACTTTAGGTAACTTATCCAAGGCCATGTACAATTGAACCAGATCTGTCTCGTTCTAGTGCTCAAGTTTCAGAATCCCAGTCTTGTGATCCCAGATGCTTTGTCTGGATTTGTTTGGCAGGAGATGGGGGAAGGTGCCAGGGTAGAGTATTGGGGATGCATCAGGGAAAGGACTAAAATTGTAGGAAGACCTCTTGTGACACATTTTGTGTACATCAATAGATGAGAGTGTAACTTTCGTGATGTGCTATCCTGGTATAGTAGCTTAAAAACTGCACATTTCCTTTGTAATAACCTTCTAATAAACTATTGCACATTTTTACATAGGCCAAAGTGATAAAATTATAAGCTCATGAATGATCACAGACAACTTGTAGATTCCCACTGAGCAAGGCATCATAATGTTCAGTAAATTGAAGCTATTACATCGCTGTTGTTCTTGTCCTTATTATGGAGACATAGCTCTAGATGTCTTTAGAGCAAAAGTGGTTTCACAATACCAAATCACAATAGCCTCATGGTTATTCAAACTAACCTATCTCTTCACTCAATCACCAAACACTTACCGAGTGCATTCTCTAGGCCAAGCACTATTCTAGGCTCTGGAGATACCAGAGTGGAGGGGATACCACCGTGAAGCAAACAGTGTCCCTGTCTTCTAGAGATCCCACATTCTAGAGGGAGAGGTAGGCTTTAAATAATAACAAATGTGTGTTTGTGTGTTCAGAAAATAGAGCTGATTAAAGAATAGAGAGTGGCGGTCACCAGTGCTAATTTAGACAGGGTAGGCAGATTTCCCTGAAAAGGTGACACTTGAGGAGAAGCTGGAATGACGTGGCTCTGTGGAGGGATGAGCATCAGGCATAGCAACAACAGGTGTGAAAGTCCTGGGGTGGGACCTTGACGTCTATGTGGTGGGGAAACGGCAAAGTGGCCTGTGGGGTTGGAACAAAGTGAACAAGGGAGAGAATAAGATGAGGTTGCAGAGTAGGCAAGGCCAGGTCCCATGGGCTCACCTGGGCCATGGGATGAAAGGCTCTGATCTTATTCTAGGTAAGATGGGTAGCCCACAATGGGCTGTGAAACCACTTTTGCTCTAAAGACATCTAGATGCTATGTCTCCATAGCCCTGGGCAGGAGACTGTTCTTTATTATCTGACATGTTTTAAAGAATCACTCTGGCTGTTGTTTTGAAAATAGGCCATAACACCTAATGGTATTAATGTTAGGTGATAGCCATTCAGTGGTTTGGAGGTGACCATGGAACTGAATATGAGCTGCAGTGATGGCTGGTGTCTCCACTCTCACTTCCCATAGAAATAGACAAGGCAATTCGAATCCACCCCGAGGGAAAAGTTTTAAGGTGAAGCTATATAAATTGAGCAAGAGTATCAATTTAAATCATGAATGTGAGCTTAAAAATTATACGTGTTTCTACTAAAGCCACAAGGGTACAAAATAATAGACTTCTGTTCTGGCAGAAGACAACCTAGGGCACCTCCAAGAATCATAAACTCTCATCTTCCCTATGAGATCAACAAGGAGATACTGACCATGTTACAACATCACAGGAATGGTCCAACTGTAGGGTTAGCTAGTGATTATTTATTTGCACCAGCTTAGAGCCAGGAGAGAAGGGAGAACAGAGAAGGGCAGGCATGGAAAAAGAAAGCCAAGGTGGGCCCCTAGGAAATTAACTAAGAGGAAATTAACACTGCAGGCCTGCTAGGTACAGGGCCCTGTACAGATGTGATGTTATTTAACTGGAACAACAATGCTGTGAGGAAAATACAGCTCAAATATGTTCAATAACCAACCCAAGGTCATGCATGCAATTGATGAGTGACAGAGCAGACATTTAAGCTCAGGCTCCTTTCTTTTTCCTCAAAGCTATGTTTTTTTTCTTTTTTAATGTAACATCTAGTTGTACGGATGATGATGGCACAGTGATAGTGAGAAGACTGTCCTAAATAAATGTGAAAATAAATCTTGGGCTATGCATTACCCAAGTTTTATAAGCAAGCCATCATCCCTGTGGCAGAAATGAGCTGCACTAGAGAAATTTCAGTGCAAACGGAGGGAAAAATCAGTCTAAATTAGGGTACCCCTACCTGCAAGATTGTAGGGCTGGGGTATGGAAGAGGCAGTATCCCCAAAACACTGGAGCTGAAAAGACAAAAAGAGAAACAGAATTCCAGCAAACAGAAAAAAATCTCTTAAGTTGAGCTCTCTATTTCGTTCAGGAAATATTTATCATTAGTTTTAATTAATTTTTATTAAATCTCTGCCTGGTTTGGAATTCTACAGAGAACCTAAATTGTGAAATCTTTTAAATATACAGCTAGCTGCCTGAATCCATCTCCATGAATATCACCATTATAGGATAAATATATCCTTTGACACCTTTGTTCAGTGAATGTTTATTGAGCACCAATTATGTACCAGGCACTAGCATAATTCAGTAAAGAAATTCCTAAATCCTGCTGTTCTTTCTCAAGCAACTAAAGTCCTCCTGACACATCACTGATTCTTAACAACAAACACCTGATGGAAAGATTCTCAGTTAAATGATATATAAAATCTGCCGCCTTTGGAATCTGGCAATTTACACTAGATGAAAAAATATGACATACAGATTATTGCCCTTCATTTTTCAGTAGTCCTGCATATTGTTCTCATTCTCTTAAGTCTGGTTATTATTAAGTAGAGCGCATTCCCAGTACACTACGGCATATTAACTTCCACTGGCAAAATGTCAACGGGAATGACTGACTTTTATGTGTGGTTGGCATGTACACACGTGGAGGTTGCTAAAGCTTCCTTGTGTGCTCTGAAACTCTGACGGGCCTAGGTGTGGGGAGACGAGAACCTCATCGTGGACAACTATTGCCCATCTGGCTCATCACCTTCTGGCTCCACCATCATGTCCAGAATTCACATTTGGAGGCCCTCCAAGGAAACGTTCTCTGTGGCCAGTATGCAACTGAGCCTCAAGTCAAGCTGCTGGAATTATACAGGCCAGAAGAGAGCATGGATTTATCTTGAAGCCATCACTGTACTATTAGACTGGCGTGTACTCCCATCCTGGAGCTCTGCATGTCAGAGACACTAATTCTCTTGCCCAAGGAGAATTAAATCAGGCCAAGGTGACCAAACTGCCAAACGAGGCAGCACCACATCAGTCAGAGACTTCCTCAGGGCAGCAGGATCCAGAGAACTGGGAACTTGGCAGCGAAGGCCACTGCAGAACCGGTGGAGAGCTGTCATATATTAGAAGGTGAAATCAGTGTTGAATTTTAGAGCTGGAAGGGAGCTACGTCAACCCGTCATTTTACAGGTGAGGAGATAGCCATCCAGGGAAAGTAGGTGCTCTCTCTAAAGACGTTCTGCTGTTAAATTGCCAGGTGGGGCCTGAGCTCCACGCCCCTAGGATCCCAGCCCCAGCTGTGCATTTAGCGCCATCATAGGCCAATCCCCCAGTACTGTATTTTCCACAGCTGTATTTTCAATGACTATCAAGGAAGCCTCCACTAATGTGTTAGCTGGTAACATGTCCAGACAGCTCCAAAGAAGCTTCTCTCCCCCTCCCCCAACTTTTTAAAAATAATCTCAAACTTATAGAAAATTGTGCATAGAGCACAAAGAACTGTTTTGCCTAAACCATTTGAGAGTGTCACCAACATGATATCCTGAATCCCTAAATACTTTAGTTTATATGTCCTATAGACAAAGATAGTTCTCCTATATTATTTTTTAAACCCACAATATATTTCTCCTACATTTTCAAATGCAGTCATCAAAATTAGGAAATTAATGCTGATACATTACTACCATCTAATCTGCAGATCCCACTCAAGTTTCCTCAGTTTCCCAAAAACACCTTTATAGCAGAAGAGTCCAGTCAGAATGACACAAAAGATTTAGAATTGTTCAGGAGGGAAACTATTGTGTATGATACTATGATGGTGGGTACATGTCATTATACATTTGTCCAAACCCATAGAATGTACAACTCCAGTGAACCCTAATGTGAACTATGCACTTAGGGTGATAAGTGATGTGCCAGTGTAGCTTCATCTATTGTGACAAATATACCTGCTCTGGTGGGGGATGTTGATAGCGAGGGAGGTTGTGCATGTGTGGGGTATATGGAAGCTCTTTGTGCTTTCCACTCAATTTTTCTGTAAACCAAAAACTGTTCTAACAAATGTGAAATAGATAACTAGTGGGAAGCTGCTACATAACACAAGGAGATCAACTCGATGATTGTTGATGACCTAAAGGGGTGGGATAGGGAAGGTGGGTGGGAAGCTCAAGAAGAGGGGGATATGGGGATATATGGATATATGTATATATAATATATATGTATATATAATATACATATATGCATACATATGTACATACATATATGTATATGTATATAAAAAATACATTTGTTTCACTTTGTTGTACAGCAGAAACTGGAACAACAGTGTAAAGCAATTCTACACCAATACACATCTGAAGAAAAACTGTTCTAAAAAACAAAAATCTATTAATTAAGTCAAGAAGAATATATGAAAATCACTTAGAAATAGAAAACGGAAGGAGCACTTTTCTTTGGAAATCCAGGAAGAAAAATAGTGACAATTACAAAGCCATGATGCCATGAGAAGTAAGAAGATAGGGGATGGAACCTCATTATTATTAAAAGACAATTTAGAAAGCAAAGTTAGGTGCATAGAGTATTTACTGAAGGCAAGTTGCATACCAGCCAGGAAGTATCCAAATAATGAGACATTATCTCATGTAATTTCATTTAATCCTCATCTATTCCTCAGGAAAATGTGTCATTAGCCCATTTTAAGATGAGGCACCTGGGGCTTGAAGTCGAGAGGTGGCTTGCCCAATTTGATTGATTCAAGTAAGCAGGGTTGTCTACTGTGGGCCAAAAAGCGTGCTAAACTCTGAAAAGATTCCATAAGTGAGAACAATCTTCTGTAGAGAAAGAACTGACAACTTCAAGAGATGGCAGCTATCAAGTCCACTAACCTTATAACATTCAGGGCCAAGGAAATAGGAAAGTGCACGAAACTGTTACCTTCATTTGGAAGGCACAGAAAGATTCCACGAAGGAGATGACATTGGAGCTGGGACCTGAAAGATGAGTACAACTTCTAATAGGCATGAAACGTGGGAAAGAGTATTTCTGATGGGAATGGTGGTAAAGGCAAGGAGCAGGAAGCCCAGGGTGGTTGAATTATGGCCCCAAAGAGGGATGTGGCATAAAAGGAGGTTGGAGGGGCATTCCAGGGAATATGCTCCTGCCAAGGAACATGAACTTGACTCTGAAAGCAGTAGAGAGCCACTGGATCCTTTGAGGAGGAAGGCTACACAATTTACCCTATAGTTTTGGAATATTTTGCCGCAATGTGGGACTCTCAATTACAGAGAACCAGGGCTGGGGATGAGGAGACCACAAGCAGGCAAGGGTAATACCATGACATCCAAGTAAGACAGAGGCAAGGCAGGGTCCTTGGGAGGATGAAGTAATCAAGTCAGAATTGTTGAGATTTCATTAAGTTAGGAAAAAGGTAGTATACTCTTCAAATTGTTTCTAAGTAACTTTTCCAAAATGTTTGTTTAAATGCCACCTTCCCAGTGAGGCTACTTCTAACCACCCTATTTAAAATTGTGACTCCACCTCAGACTCCTGATCCCCTTAATCTTCCTTGCTCTTTCTCTTTGCCATAAAACCCATCAATGTAACTGCTAACCATTTTCATTGTTTATCTGCTTTCCTCCACTGGAATATAAGCTTCACACAAAAAAAAAAAAATACATGTTTGTTTGGCTTGTTTATTGATTATCTCAAACACCTAGAGCACTGCCTACGACATAGTAGATGTACAACAAATATTGCTGAGTGGGTGAGCACAGGCGTGCACCGGCGCACTCCCAGCAGTGCTACAACATAGCACGAACTAAAGACCATTTCAAGTGTATTTCGAGTTAAAATATTTTCTATTAAAACGTTTATACCTATACCTAAGGAGAAATAATTAGAAAAGGATTCCATGATTAGTAAACCTTATAAGTAACCTTATTAGTAAACCTCCTCTGGTCAAGGAGACCAGATTTTTCACATGTGCTAAAGCATTCTGTGATGCTAAATATATTTGTAGATTGGGCAAGAGATTGATTTTAAGGAGGGATGCTTTAGGTGTGGGGGTTGAGTCATGGCAGAAATCCTTGACAAGATTTGGTAAGCAATATTTACCACTTTATCATATTAGGCACTATGATGATTTATTTTTTACATATTTTATCTCAGTCTTTGAAATAGCATGTGTGCACTCTAAGGCATTGATATTTCCATTTAACAGATGAGGAAACTGAGATTCAGAAAGGCAACTGGCTTGCCCAGTGATAAGTTTAAACAAGTCTATCTGATATTAATGCCTGTGTGCTTCCCGCTATAGCAAGAAAATTACAATAACAAAGAAAAGATTTCATTAAGCATTTATTCTGGATCAGACGCAGTGCTATTCACTTTGCAATAACCCTACAAGATGGCTACATTAATTTATCCATTTTACAGCTGGAAACCTAGCACAGAGAGTTGAAGTAAATTGTTTGAGATCGCATGTCTAAAATGTTCTAGAACCGGGACACAAACCCAGGCCTGATGGCCTCTAAATCCCGTGCTCATAACCTACACCCTATTGCCAAGTGGAAAACCATGATACTGCCATATGGAGCAGGCTGAGGTTTTGCTGATTTAGGGGAAAGGGAACCAGTAAAAGATCAGTTTCCACAAGGCAAGTGCAAAGAGATAAACATTTAGCAAATTAATGCAGTAGTTTGAAGGGTAGTTTGAGCAGATGCCATGTGGAAGTTACCAGAGAAAACATCAGTTCTTAAAGCCAAATGGTATTTCAAGAGTATGAAGAGAAGGTGATTATAAGATTTTTAACCATAAGAACAAATCTATATACATAAACACTTAGCTAGGAAAATAGGGCATATTGCTGAGAATATTACATTAAACATGTCTTTCACTAATTAATAAGATTGTTCATTACAAAATTACAAGTGCTCAAATGCAGTGATTATATTGGGATTTGATGTATGATTACTAAGGTTAATGTTTATATAGAAATACATGTCTTCCCCCTCACTTCTCCCAGTGGAAGTTCCTGAGAAGACAGAAGCAGGGAATGTCTCATTTGTGACCCTGCAACTCAGGGAACAGAGCCAGGAACTTCGACAAATGGAAGTCTGAAGGGAGCTGAAGTCAGTTGCCGAAACAAGGCTGCCATGGCAGAGACCAACAGCGGCTTGCCACAGATGCGGTGGTTTCCACGTGAGCCATCTTGCCCTCCTGCTTTTATCTGCACATCAGAATGTCTGCTATCTAAAGGGCCAGGTGGTAAAGGGACAGAACTTAAGAGTTTACAAAGAATTCTCACATATATGAATTATCTTGCTAGACTATAAATAATTCAAAGGCTGTAAGTAAAGTTAATGCATCTTTGCTACCCCAGCTCCCAATGTGGGGCCCAACAAGTGGTTTGGCAAAAGTCTCTTGATTGCAAAATGACCAATCTCATTGATCCAGGGTGATTCTTATACTTTAAGGTGTGACCTGGACATGCCAAGGGGTAAAAAGCATCTATTTGAATAATAATACACACCTAATGGCCTGAATGTAGCCCAGTTCTTTCCTGCCATTTGGGGGGTGATAAAAAGAAGCAAAATTCACTAGTCTGACATGAAGAATGACCTCAGTTGGGTTTCAGCGTCCCACGTCAGGTACTGAGCAGGTGTTAAGGGTATGTTTGCACACAACAGTGTGGAAAGAATATGACACATTTACACTGACCATTATGGGAACTAGAAGCACAGGGAGAGGGAGGAAAATTCTATAATGAAGAGCAATCTTTGCTGTTCAACAGTGAGGATCCCTCAGTCTCTGCTGACACAGTCTAGCCTGCTTACTCTGAGGAATGAAAAGAACAAGTGTTTCCTTCATTCTGTAGCATTTATTTCACCAGCAGTCAACATCTCTGCCACTGCCCTTCTGCGCGCCAGGCTCAGATGGAAGTCTCTGCCTTTTTGTACTGTGTAAACAAAATCTTAAAGTTAGAAGTGAAAATAAACAGAAAACAATGATGGGACCAAAACAAAACAGCAGAGAAATACTTGCTGGAGTGGAATCCAACTAAGCCTATTTTGTAGCTTGCATTAGGCGAGTCATTTGCAAGTCGATCTCAGGGAAATTGTAAGTTAAAAATATTATAAACAATCACGTACATGATACATAGTTGGGACCCAGTGAATATGTGGTGAATGGATTAATTAGTGCCAGCTTTAGCAGCACAGTGCCAGATGTGACAATTCAGCATTCTTGTTAAAATATCTCCAGCTCTGCTCACCTGGCTTCTGTCACCCCGCACGCTGCTGATTCTCATTTTTCCTCCGGACCCAGTCTCCTCCACTGACATTCTTTTCCTCTGTCCACACAAAGAGGTCACATCCCTGAGAGGATCAAGCGTAGCCTCTTGTTGTTCTTACTGTGCACACTCCCCGCGAACATGCTAATCGCCATTAACCACAGCCTTCGTGGTGGTGATTCCCACATCCCATCCGCAGCCTCGGCCCTCCCCAGAGCCTAACCTCCAGAACGTCTTCTACATCCGCGCATTCCCTCTCTCCTCTCTCCTGCTGTCTTCCCCCACGTCCTTATCCATTCCCTTCTGGACTACTGCAATGCCCCTTGTCCTCCACGCCCAGCCTTGCCTTTCTCAAATCTATTCTACTCAGGCTACTAAACCCAAATTAAAGTGTGCTGGCCACTTACTTCATGACTGTCAATACTCCACCCCCCTCCCCTGCTACTGCCTATAGGACCAGGCTTCACCTCTGCAGAATGATACAGAAGTAACTCCAGGATCTGTCTCTGCCTCGTTCCCTGCCTCCTCTCCTCCATGCGTTGTCTTGCTCTTTAATCACTAGAAATTCAAGCTGCTTGTTGTTACCCACACACTCCATGCTGCTTCATGCCTCTGAGACTTTGCCCTCATTGGTCCCCGAGGTCCTACTCTCTTTCAAAACTTCAGCTCCAGCTGCTCCTCCTTTAAGCTTCCTGTCCTCCTCCACACTCCCTATAGACTGGGCAAGGTGCCCCTTATCCCGTGCGACCCTGCATAATACACTGAGTTTCCCAAGCTGCATTAAAATAGTGTATGAACAATTCTTCTTCCTCCATCAGAACCTGCACTGAAAGAGAGAAATAAGACCATATTTTATTCAGCTTTGGGTTCTCAGGCCATAACATGGTACCTAGTAGAGAGGGCAAAAGAAGAATACATGTAACTGAATCACTTTGCTGTATCCCTGAAACTAACACAACATTGTCAATCAACGGTATTTCGATAAAAACTTTTAAATTAACATAAAAAAACTAAATAAGTATTTGTGGATAAAACTGAACTGAGAGTTGCAGATGTGTAAATTAATTAGCATCTCAACCATCTCTGAGTGCCTAACTACTCGGAGCACAATCAGTTATTCCATTTCCTAAATTCCCCAGAGGAAGAAGTTCACCCCGTTCAATGCCATTCAGAGCCACAGTTGCTAAACTACTATTCCCAAAAAGGACCTCAAGTAATGAGAAAGCTTCCAGTTCCCCTCTACTGCGAAGTTTTTGAGATACACAAAATGATGCTAGAACACTAGCCACTTGGCCTGCCTCATTTAGGATCATGGCATCTATTGTAATGAATGTGTTGCCTAATTCAGCACTCTTTGACTAATAGTGTCACGGGCCAGGAGAATAAGCCAGCCACAGGTAGGTTTCTTGTTAACCTTACTAAAATGTCCATTTCTCTGTCCTTACACTGTGTGCAGAAATAAATTGCCCATTTTGTTGATGAAAGCACATTCTCAAACAACTTGAAACTACTCCAAACACCAACAGCCACGTGAGAGAGAAAAAGATGAAATGTAGTTTGTAGAAAATAAATTCTTGATTATGTTGGAATTACAGGGTATATGCTTTGCTGCTCTCTCAAGAGTTAACGTGAAGAGGCCCAGCAGTGTTTCACTCCTATGTCAAACACAGAGCTGGCAATTTACTGTGCAAAATAAACAGCGGAGAAAAATAAAAAGGTGGCATCTCTGCTTTTTAACTGTATTCCTCAAAGGTCATCATGAAGAGAGACGTCATAATTATAGCAACCAAGCAGGTGTTCTCTTACTTCTTGGAAAGCTTTATAGGCCAGTTGTTTACTGCTAACTTTTCGTGAAAGACTAGTTTAAGTATATCAAAGCTTTATAGCCTGAATGGGAGCCGTTACATATGGAAGTTGACCTGTTACTTATAAGCAGGCCAGAGACTGGTATTCAAGAAATAATAATGTTACCATTGCAAATAGAGATGAAGATTGTCTTAAGAGATCATTCTGAGTATTCAAGGCACTGGTTTTCTGCCATCTTGATGTACAGGGACAATATGTGTGGTGACCTCATTGAAAGAGAAAGGAAGGAACCGCTAGCCTGAGAATTGGTGTGCAGGCCTATGTGTATGGGGTTTGCAGCAAGTCACAGCTATATCTTGGCTCACGTGGAGGTCACTGAGTGGATAAGAAATAAAACTCAAAACGGTAGGATCTGTACTTAAATAGTGGCTGACTTTCGGTGAAGTGTTGAGTTGTGATGGATATACTAATGGTGGTGAACGCTCTGATGTCCAAGTTTTCCTAACTCCTTCCTCATAACAGTACTCATGGCTGGTCCTTCATTTATTTTCCCACGGTCACCAGCCTTGTCCAAGACATTAGCTCCTCAGACCTGGGCTACAGTCTCCCAACTGGGCCGCCTGCCTAAAGACTCTCCCTTCTCCAGTCTTTTTCTTTACATCCTTACTGTAATTGTCTCCTTAAATACTCTTGGAGTAGCACAAACTTCCATCCACTTCCATCCTATTAGGGAACTGTTGCTTCCCTATTCTAACCATGTGTTTTGGGATGAGGGAAAGATTTTCATCACAGATACCCCCTCCCTGATACAGGGGGAAGCCCCTGACCTAAAGAGGACTAATCGCCACAGTCAGGGTTCACACTCAAACTTTTAATAAGGAATCAGCAAAAGTTGGAGACTTTGGCCCAGGTGGGTTTACTGTGACACTAAGGAGGTTTAATCATCAAGGCCCCTTATCAGAACAGGCTCCTGGGAGTGGTGGACATGCTGGGATGTACAGAGTGTCCTGGTGGGGAGGGAGTGAAGCCAGGTTGCAGTCATGAACATTTCTGTGTAGGCATTTCTGGTAAATTGCTTAATGAGATCTCAGAGGGTAGAGACCTGATCTTCAAGGCTCCAATAATTTGATGAATTTTTTTCTGATTGTAAATATTCTTTTATTTACGTATGTAATTTTACATTCATAATTTTCTCTTTCTTTTTTTCTTAGAAAAGTTCCCTCAAATTCTATTAGCTGCAGGCTATTGTTTCGGAGCAGAGGTCTCTATGTGTCACTCTTAGAAATCCTCCAGGATATGCCTCATATTCAGTCACACTGCTCACAACCCCCCTTACCACATGCAGCCTGGGTTCCACACTCCTCAGCTCCGCATCACTCCTGCAATAGCCTGTGTCCAGCTTAGCAGCCTTTCCCCGCCCTCTCCACCTTGGAATGCCCATCTGAATCAGCCAAAGACCCATCCCTCAGGCCCTGCTAAAACCCCACGCAAATACATTGGCCAGACTTTTTTATTTTTTTACTTTTACTGGCTTTCCATTATCCTTGTAGGAATCAAATGAATATTTGCTTAATGAAATTGAATTGGATTAGGATACTCATCACAATATGCCTCGCATTAGTTACCTGTATGACAATCTTCTCTTCTTCTCTATGAACGTCCCCAGGTCAGGACTCTATTTGCTTCAAGTTTATATCTCTACAGCTCCTATCATTGCTTTGCATATAGTTAGAGCTCAACAAATAACTGAATTGAATTAAACTCTTGTGCTCATTAAGTGGTTGCTGATTGACTGAAGGGTAAGGAATTTTGCTTCAGCAGGTATTTCCTGAGATCAGAGACCTGGTATACTGCCGTAGAGGCAACTGTTTCCATTTCTCAGATTTTCTCCCTTTAGCACAAGGAAGCACACAGTGGGGAAACAGGCAAGGAGCCCTGTACCACCTGCAGCAGGAACCAAAGTCTTGTTAAAATAATTTCCCTTCCTCTTAGATCCCAGGCCACAATTATAGCTCATTATGCTGCCTGTGAGTCCCTGCCACGACTAGCTAGCTGTTGGTTTGTAATATCCCCCTGACAATCAGTATCTCACTTACTTACAGCTTTCACTAAACAAACCTTGCTGGAGGGTATGTGAAGAAAGGCATATCTGGGGAATCTAAGGGGTAGCTGGTAAAGCAGAGCCATTTTTCCAAACTCTGTTGAGAGAATAAAAACCACCCAGGTAAATAAATAGCAGGACCAACCATGATTCATGGCGGCTAAGCTGCTTCTACTCAACGTATGTGAGGGGAAAATAATAAAGATGGTAAATTGCACACAGGGCTGGATTGCTCAGTTCAGATTCAAGGCATATCGCTTGGGGTTATCTGGGGTGATTTGTTAACCATGTTTATAGATTTTGTTTAGAGAAAAAAAAATGTCCTTCAGGCAATTTTTAGGCCCAGATCTATATGGCAGGGCTTTTCCTGAATTAGGTGGACCTCTTGAATAAGGATGCTGTTGGCACAAGAATAGTTAGTTTCTGAGGCTGGAATTTGAGGACATTTGTTTCTTTTTCCAGCACAAGTTGCTGACGTGAGAGTACCCAGCCTCAGGTATCCCACTTATGATACAGAGAGTAGCTCAGACAGGAAGAGGAGTTGCCAGAATCCACAGGCAGAAAGAAAAAAAGGATTCCACTTGGGGCTTGACCTCTGCCTGGCCCAGGAAGATTGAGTTTGCTATCAGTGTCTGAACAAGCTCCCAAAGGTTAGCAAGCTCTCCCTTTCATGACTCCCCTTTGTCAAGGGGTAAAAAATTTATTAGTGAGAAATTTCAATTTCAGTTCTTAAAATTGTCTTGCTTGCCCTCAAGCTCTGTCCATGCCATGTATTTGTAATACACTTCCTATCACTGTTTAAACATTTTTTTCACCCTATGATCCTTTCCATGTTTGTTTTTAAAGAGCTTTTCTTTTAAAACAAAGACATTACTTCATCTGGGCCGTTTTATCCAGTGTCCCAAAGGATTCTTAACAGGCTTGTGGTAGTTCTTAACGGAGTTAGTGGAGAATCACAGCTATAAGTGTGCCGTGTCCACATGCTGGCTGGTCTGCCCAGGTCTGAATGCATCACAACTGCCACTCCACTGGGATGGAGCATACAGGGGTCATTGTGTTAGTTTGCAAGGGCTGCCATAAAACAATATCACAGATCGTGTGGTTTAAAACAATAGAAATTTATTGTCTCACATTTCTGGAGGCTAGAAGTCCAAAATCACGGTGTCAGTCGGGTTCGTTCCTCCTGAGGATGGTGAGAAGGAATCTGTTTCGTGCCTCTCCCCTAGCTTCTGACGGTTGGCTGGCAACCTTTGTCACTCCTTGGCTCTTAGATCTATACCTTCATCTTCACATGACATATTTCCAGTGTAAGTGCTTTTCTGTCCAGATTTTTCCTTTTTATAAGGACACCAGTCATCTTGGATTAGAGCCCATGCTAATGACCTCATCTTAACTAATTACATCTGTAACAACCCTATTTCCAAATAAGGTCACATTCAGAGGTACTTGGTGTTAGTACTTCAAGGTATGAATTGGGGAGGAAGACACAATTCGGCCCTTGGCAATCACTAAGGAGACACCAGGAGGCCCTAGAAAAATCCCGTTTCTTGGATTAAGACTTTATGTCATTTATCATATGACAATCCTGAATTAGGCAGAAGAGACTAGGATATGCTTTGGTAGCAAAATAACTCATGGCTTAACACAATAAAGGATTATTTCTCACTCGTGTCAAAGTCTGATGTGGCAGCTTTTTTCTCAGGGTGGGAAGGGGGACAACTTTCCTCTAACAGTGACTCAGGGATCCAGACTGCTTTCGTCTTGCATCCATCACTATCTCAAAATTCTTCCTTTCCAGCCTTGCAGATGAGTGAGAAAGAGCATGAAAAATTCACCCTTGCTCTTAACTACCTTGGGTTGGAAGTGACACAAAGCATTTCTACTCCCAATTAATAGACCAGAATTAGTCACATGACCTCAATTCAACTGCAAAGAGAGCTAGGAAATGTAGAGAAACACGTGGATGTTTAATGAGCACAAACTATCTTTGCCACATCTTTCTTCACCTAGGACATAAGTTTGATAAACTGATTCTAGGAGACGTAGAATAGAAAGCATTAGTTTAAAACCCTGGGCTTTAGAGTGAGATTGGGTTTGACTACCAGCTCTACAACTAAGTAGCTAAGTATGCTTGACCAATTCACTTCATCTCTCTGTCCTTCAATCTCCTCCCTATCATATGACGATAATAATACTACCTATCATATAAGCGTTCTGAGCTTGTGAGTTTCTAGAGCAAGATACCATGAGAATTGAGCCATTTCATTTTGCAAAAGATAATTTACAGATATTAAAACCATAAAGGGGGAAGGGTGGGTCAGGTACAAAATATTCTAAAAATTTTATTGATCTTAGTCCTGAGTAATTATATCTTGGAGCTTAGTAGAATTTTTATTAAATAGAGGAAGTTGGCTTCTTGGTGGCCCCATAGAGAAAGAAAAGTAGTAATTGATGTCATCGTTGTCAATCATATCATTTGTAAGCTGGAGTCAGGAAACTTTGCTCCTGTATGGCTGGGAGCATACTGTTTTTATGGAACATTGTCCACCCCTTACATAAAGAACCTCCATCTTTGTGGCAAAATTTAACCAGAAAAGTTATTGGAAAGAATGCAGGTAATAATCTGATTCCTAATATCATCCTTAGTGGAAAAAAAAAAATGGGGCTTTGTTGAAAAAGCCTTTTCATTTTTAAATTGAGTTAAAATTCACACAACATAGAGTTAATCATTTTAATGTGTACAATTCAGTGGCGTTTAACACATTCAAAACATTGTGCAATCATCACCTGTACCTACTGCCAAAACATTTTCACAGCCCAAAGAAACCTCATAACCATTACTCAGTCATTCCCCAGCCCCCACTCCCACTGAGCTCTTGAAAACCAACCACCTGTTTTCTGTCCTTATGAATTTACTTATTCTGGACTTTTCATATAAATAGAATTGTAGGGCTTCTCTGGTGGTTCAGTGGTTAAGAATGTGCCTGCCAATACAGGGGACACGGGTTTGAACCCTGGTCTGAGAAGATCCTACATGCCGCAGAGGAACTAAGCCCTTGCACCACAAGTACTGAGCCCACGCACCACAACTACTGAAGCCCATGCACCTAGAGCCCGTGCTCCACAACAAGAGAAGCCACAGCAATAAGAAGTCTGCACACTGCAATGAAGAGTAGCCCCCGCTCACTGCAACTATAGAAAGCCCACACGCAGCAACGAAGACCCAACAAGGCCAATAAATTTAAATAAATAAATAAATAAATTTAAGAAACAAAAAAAATAGAATTATATCACGTGACTTCTTATGTCTGGCTTCAGTCACTTGGCATATATTCAAGGTTCATCCATTTTGAGGCATGGATCAGTACTTCATTTCTTTTTATGAGTGAATAATACTCCATTGTATGGATTTACCACATTTTGTTTATCCATTCATCAGTAGGTGGATATTTGGATTGTTTCCAACTTTTGGCTATTGTGAATAATGTTGCTATGAACATTCATGTACAAGTTTTTGTTTGAATATCTGTTTTCACTTATTTTAGATATATATCTAGGAGTAGAATTGCTAGGTCATATGGTAATTCTAAATTTAATTTTTTGAGGAATTGCCAGACTGTTTTCTACAGTAACTCTATCATTTTACATTCCCACTAGCAATATACAAGTGTTCCAATTTCTCCACATCTTTGTTAACACTTGTTGTTTTCTGTATTTTTTAGCCATTCTAGTGGGTGTGCTTCTCTAATGATTTGCATTTCCCTAATTCTAATGATGTGGAGTGTCTATTCATGTGCTTGTTGGACATTTGTATATCATCTTTAGAGAAACATCTGTTCAAGTCCTTTGCCCATTTTTAAGTGGATTTTTGTCTTTTTCTTGTGGAGTTATAAGAGTTCTTTATATGTTCTGGGTTCTAGGCCCTTATCAGATGTATGGTTTGCAAATATTTTCCTCCACTCCATAAGGTTGTATCTTTACTTCCTTGATGGTGTCCTCTGATGCACAAAGTTTTAATTTTGATGAAGTATAATTTATAGACTTTTTCTTGTTGTTTTTACTATATCCGAAAAACTCTCTTAGAAAATCTTTCTTAAGTCTGACTTACAAATTCATTGAAAAGAAAAATTAATTTGTCAATTTGACACAAAAAAAGTAAGGAGTATTCCATGATCTTCTACACTAATCTTTGAGCAAGAATTGACTAAAACTAGTTTCCAATTTGTAATATATTTCCCCCAAAATGTATCTGCCATTAGTGTGTCTTTATGGCTATGTGTAGAATCAGATGTGTAAATGAGAAATATGCAGAATCCAATAAGATGTCCTTAAAATATCCATAACTATTGTGGCCCAAAGAGGCAGGAAGGATCCAGAATTTAATCAGGAAATTTAGAAAATAAAGAGCAAAGTGTTGGTAGTTAGTTATATCTTTATTGAAGGTATTATAGGTTAGCACCTAAACAAATCAGCTGAAGCAATTAGCTAAAATGTACCTTGAACCTAAGAGATAGGGTTGTAAAACAAACCTCATGTGAAGAAGTAGCTTGAAGTCCTTTTGTCCTACTAAAAAGGGCTCCAAGTGTCCATACTTGAGATAAAAAGAATAACCCTGAACATGCAAAGCCTCTGACTCCACAACTAAGATGAAAAAGCTATTCCTTTAGTGAGTGTCTTTCCAAATCCAGGATGGTTTAGAATTAATTATGAAGATGATGAAGTATTAATACTCTTGTGTCAAGTTCAAGAGTAGGTTTTTCATCATTGGGACAATCTGTGTATATTCAGTATTTAAAGTGTTTGTAATGATTTAGAATTGGCATATTAGAGAGTCTGACAGATTAGCCTTGTGATTCCAATTTAAAATATGTAATTGATTTGTGATTTCAAGTTGAGGTGTAAGATTTTTAACTAAGTTTGTAAACAGAATTAGAATATTTAAGAGAATTGGATTTACTATATTTATAAGTTTAATGATTTATTAGACTAAAATGACTTATTTGAATTCCCAAGACACTTTTGCTCATTAGAGACGTGAACTTGTCTGGTCAAGTACCTAAAGTGCTTAAAAAGAAAATTGAATGTACTACATTTATAGCTGTAATTTAAAATGCCCAAGTTTGTAAATGAGCCTGACTATTTAAAGAGAAATTAGTTTCTTAAGTTGATCAAACACTTAGTCAATTCCCCCTCAAAGTTATGCTTCATAGTTGTTTAAAAATTTAAATTTATAACAAGAACTGTTTACAAATTGAACTTCATAGATTTAGAAAAAAAAGTAGGGAGTTTTAATTTTGAAAATTCAACATTAATTTAAATTATAGGTAACCCTAGTCATACAATATATTGGATTTTAAAATTTCAAAATTTTATAAGTAATGGAGGTAGTTCCTAATACACAGAGTATCTAGTAATGGGACTATGGAAATTGCAAAATAATTTCTAACTTATCTATTTTTGTTTTGATTACATTATTTAAGGAAAGCCAGAACTTTCAGGATAGCAAACCATAGATATGATAAGCTGAAGATGGTTCTAGCCCAAAGTTACAGTTCACATGAATCATAGGAGTTAAGTACTTTGTGGTCACACACATAAAAAATCATACAGGAAAAAAGAGGGAAATGCTTTAGACAGGCAAGATATTTGAAGCACCCCTATCCTCAGTCATCACCCAACAGATTGGAGCTATGCGATGTGCCCATATATCATTACAACCATTCAAGTTGTTCAATCAAGGAGCAGTCATTCTAGGATAAGAGAAATGAAATTCGTGAACAAAGGTCAACATGAGATAGACTGGGTAGGGGCAATTCTACATGTATTAGGTAAAGTCTTAACATTTTTTTTAATAAGTGGAAAAGTTGGTTTCCTTTCAAGCAATTAAAAAAGAAAAAACAGCTTTAGAATTAGGTATTGTTCTCTGAGTTCTGTTAATGGAGAAATATAATTGCTGCAACTAATATGTGTCGCTGAAACACTAGTGACCAGACTAAATCTCCCAGGAAAGACAAGGTCTTGACATTCAGGATGGCTGAGCTCAACATCTTTTTAAACTCCCTGCATATGACTTTGTGGTTTTTAAATGGAAAAACTTGGAGATTTTCAACAACCTCAAGGAGTAAATAACTGATATGGCTCTCTAGTGGGAAATGAAGTACCCTTGGATGGTTAAAAGGCGTGACTTTGGAGTCAGATAGCTTGGGTTCAGATCCTAGTTAAGTCACTTATTAAACGAATGACCTTGGACAAGTCACTTATCCTCTGGAAGTTTAGTGGTTTAATAGAGCTGTAAGTAGAAAAGGCAATAGCTATCTCCCAGGGTTGTGAAATACTGTAAAGACTTAGCACCATGATCAACATATAAGAACTACTCAATAAGTTATACTGCTGCTTTCACTGCATTGTTAGATATAGGAAATTTCTGTTACAAGGACACGAGTCCACCATTAACATGGTTGGAATTCTTTTTCGGTCTTCAGCCTCTGGCCAAGAAATATGCATTACTGTTTTACATTAAGTTCATGTTTTTCATATGCTTGAAGCAAGTTGTCTCTTTAAGAATCAAGAATGATACACTGTCATCTGTTAAACATTTGAAGAAAGGACATGAAAGCTGAAGGCTTTTATTAAAATGTCTCTAGATATGAAAGAACATTCTTCTCATTGAGTGGTCATAAATCGAGGAAGAAGAGGAAAGCCAGTTTGCAGAGCTGTGAACGTGTAGTTATTGTAAATCAAAATTTGACTTTTAAAACCTTCACCCATACATGAAGCCACTACAAAATTATTAAAATTTGTGAGAGTTTGGGAGTGTTAGATATGATTTTATTGTTATCCTAATTGGTCTTTCAGTATTTCAATTACTTTAATTCTCACACGTTGGGACTGACAAGTCCAAAACATTAATTAAATGACCACGGTCATACCTTATATTTTATTGGTAAATTTGGGAACCTGGGGATGACAGCATGGATCAAAGTCACCTAAGATCTCTGAACCCACCCTGGGAAAATACGGCTTCTAGAAAACTGCCACATGGTTCACATCTACCTACGTCTCCATGAAGACAGTCTTTTTGTAAGCAAACTGCTCTGCTCAGTAACTATTTATTACAAAAAGACCTGAAACTTTATTGAGTGGCAAATGCCATTTTTCAGAACAATGTGTTCCCTATGGGTTCAATAGGTAGCAAGTTTTACTAAATGTATGAGGAGCTGGGATTTCATTTTTTAATTAATTAAGGAGTATTTCAAATAAACAAATTAGGATTTCATTTTTTAGTAAAGAAGGGATAAGATGATCATAAATTTAAAAATTTGATACAAATGTGGACCAGCTACACCTTATCTTCACTAGAAGGAAAAAAATTAAGAAAGGAAATCCTCAAAAGCACAGGATTTTAGGTGGTGAAAAGAACCGAAGAAGGTTTGGAACCTCTATGCCTGAAGGTCTTCCAAAGGACAAACCATACCTACCTGGGGTCACTAGGTCTTCCTGGGCCAGATGCCATCACAAAGCCCCAATTAATCTAAATATTCTATTTTTGACAGATATACTCTTGGGGGTTCTACAACAGGAAAGTGAAATTTGTAGCTGGGGAGTGCATCTTTGATTGCTAAGCACTGAAATATCTGCCCAAATTAGCCTGACCCTGGATGTAGACTTTGATCTCAAAATGGTTGAATCCTGAAAATACGGTCATTGTCATTAAAAGCCCAAAGAACTGGAGACAGCTTTTTAAGTAGTATAATTAGTGTGGAAGCATCTTTCACAGATTTCATGGCATAAGCTTCCATGAACCTGAGAGAGAAGACTTCGTCACACCCAGAAACTGGGAGTGTCTTTCTTTACACTCCCATTTACCCGATTAAAAACAAATTCTTAAAACTAACTAAGGCACATTTTAGGGTTCAAAAGTTGGCGTACTTAAGAGGATTTATTTAAATGCCCCAAAACACAGCTTGAAAACAAATCCTGTCAAATACTCAATTTCCCTATTCTTGTCAAAAATTTTTGCTAGGCCCTTTCCCTTTTAATGCTCTGTAACTACTTATTATATTGAAAATAATGTACATGGTTGTTAGCAATCACTTGTACCTAGAAGCATTTTTCAAAACTGTTAGGAAGCAAAGCCTTGAGATTTGCCAACATGGTAAAGCTCGATTATTAACATATGATTCATCAGAGAAAATAAACTGAGAGAATATTTTTGAAATGCTATGAACACACCCCCTTTTCTTCAGATTTGTTTCTCCATTAGCATCACCTGTACAAATTGTTTTCTCTCTGAGGGCGTACCAAAACTAAGTTTTAAACTGAATATATACAGCAAAATTCAGTGAGCTTTAGTTGCCCCAGAAGCTGGCAAGGAAGGCCGACCAGATCTCATTTGCAAGAAGATGCAAGGTTTCAAAAAAGCCTTAGTAACACTGAGACTGACACATGACTGCCAGGGCTAAGATCCTAAACTCTCCAGGAATGAGGCTTCCCAGGGGCCCCAAGCAGTGCACCTGCATAGACACAGTGGAGAAGTGAAGGGAATGATATTGATGATCTGATGGGGAAAACAAGCCATCCTAAGATGAGAAGGTGGAGGTTTAACAGTTGACCCAGGTTGTAGGTGCTCCAAGAATGCATTGTCTTCTAAGCTGACAACTTCTCTGATTTTTCTTCTTGGCTTCCTTATATAAATGGAGGGGCTAGTTTGGCCACTTCCTAAGTATGTCCTGCAAGGAATTTTGGAGACAGTTTTTAGAATGGGAGGCCTACTGTTCTCATTTTGGGGAATTGCCTGCCTATCTGAGGCATGGAAAGAGTTCAATTCAACATCTTGTTCCATCCAGTAAACACCTCAGTAAAGAGATGTTAAATGGGGCAGCAAGAACACTGCTACTCAAAGGAACAATCTCCACATCTTTCTTACGGCAATGTCATTGCCATTCTATTGGTACAAAATATTATAGAAATATTATTTTTTATTCCCATGCTATAGGCAATGACAATGAAACTTAATCTTAGAATCTTGTAAGACAAGATTCTAACTCAGTTCTCTCTTGAACTGAACTTCATGATTTGACATGTTATTTGACATACTTTCACTGCTGTCTCATATTTTATTTCTTCTTCATAGTGAATCTCTTATATGATTAAATCAGTATCCATGTATTGACAAACCTAAATATTTTATGTTGCTAAAGACTAAAATTCATAGTTTTTAGTATTTCAAGTAGATGTTATTTGGACATTAACCTAAACAAATAACTAAATCCTCTATATCTAAGAGACTAATCATTTATAAATTAATACTTCATGTTCTAATTCTTAAATTGATTTGGTAAAATTGAGAATCTGTTCTCTAGTTATATGAGGAGAACCCAGAGTCAGTAAGTATGTTAGTTCTTATGTAGAAATTCACAACTTGAGATTATCTCATATTGTACATCCTCTAATAAACAGCAGGCCAATTACAGGCCAATTAGGTAATGCGGAAAAGTCATTAGCAAAACTAGATCTAGCATATCTGGCTTTCCAGACAAACACCCTGTAAGAGAAAAAAATCAATCTGACACAGCGTGACCCTCAAGAAATTGCAAATCTATTTATTCATCGCACCATGTCCAATACAACACATCATCCTAAACACTGGTGAATTTTAACATTCTGTCTAGGAATATTCCTGAATAATGACACATCAATTTGATAAAATTTTCATAGGGTAGCCAACTTCTAATATTTTTTCAGATTTTTAAAGACTTTTTTAGAGGTTTTTAAGTTCACACCCAAAATAAGAGGATGATCGAGAAATTTCCCATACACCTTCTGCCCCTACTCATGCATAGCCTCCCCCATTATCTGCATCACTTATCAGAGTGGCACATTTGTTACAACTGATGGATCTACATTAACGCATCATAATCACTCAAACGTCAGAGTTTACATTAGGGTTCACTGTTGGTGGTGGACATCCTACAGGTTTGGGTAGATGTGTAGTGACATGTATCCATCCCATCATTATAATATCACACAGAGTAGTTTCACTGCCTTAAAAATCCTCTGTGCTCTACCTATTCATCCTTCCCCCAACCCAGCCCCCGGAAACCACTAATCTCTTTACTGTCTCCATAATTTTGCCTTTTCCAGAATATCATATAGTTGGAATCATACAGCATGCAGCCTTTCAGATTAGTTTCTTTCACTTAGTATTATGCATTTGTTTCCTCCATGTCTTTTGATGGCTTGATCGCTCATTTCTTTTTAGTGCTGAGTAATATTTCATTATCTGGATATACCACAGTTTACTCATTCACCTACTGAAGAGCATGTTGGCTGCTTCCAAGTTTTGGTAGTTATGAATAAAGCTGCTATAAACATCCTTCTACAGGTTTTTGTGCGAATGTAAGTTTTCACATTCTTTGGGTAAATATTAAGGAGAGCTATTGCTGGATCATATGGTAAGAGTATGTTTAGTTTTGTAATTAACCACCAAACTGTTCTAAAGTGGCTATACCATTCTGCACTCCCACTAAGAATGAATTAGTTCCTGTTGCCCCACATCCTCGCCTGACATGATTTCAGTGTTCCAGATTTTGACCATTCTAATAGGTGTGTAGTGGTATCTCATGGTTGTTTTATTTTGTGTTTCCCTGATGACATAGGACGTGGAGTGTCTTTTTATATGCTTATTTGTGATTTGAATATCTTCTTTGGTGAGGTGTCTCCCGTCTCTAAGATCTCCAAATGATTTTTTTTAACAAAAGTTGTTGGCCATCTAAGTCCCCTACTCCTATCCCTGACTTTCTATCATTGTCATTTATTTAATTTTTATTCGAACCCACATGCATAATCTTACAGTTAACTCATAAAAACCTGTCTTCTTAGATTCTGCTCACTCCTTTGGCTTGGCAGTATCTTTAGTCATACTAGTAATTTTGCTCTCCAAATCAAAGTGGTTGCAGAATTTCTACACAGGAGTGTCTTTAAGGGTGGGAGGAGCCTGAATCTACTTGGAGGGGAGTTCTTAAAGGAGCATTCGCTGAACATATTAGTCAAGACTAAGAAAACTTCTAATGAGGGCCAATAAAACGTGGAGAACAGGTTTTCCAATTCATCTCTTCATTTATCAAATATTTGATATTCTTCCCAGCCTTACCTTATCTTATCAGCAAATTTGAAAATCACCCTTTCATATTTTCAAGCAAGCTATTAACAGAACATTATACAGAACAGGTTTGAAGACAGAAATGTTACAAACTTGCTATCAGATTAATATTGATGAATTCACCAGAAGTATTTTGATATAGTTTCTTAACTTGTTATGACACTAACTAATTTTACTTCCAAGCAGTCTTTTTTGTCTCCTTGATTTTAGCTTATCATGACACAGAGGAAAAAGTCAAAATAAAATAACACATCTCTAAGAGCTTCCAGTAAAATAGCTCTGGCAAAGAAAGTATTAGATTAACGTGTCTTGTTTATAGTAAGTCCAGCCATCCATTCAATGGCTTGCCTATAATTTTGCCTATAATTGATGTTTTCTAGAATTTACCTTTGGGTTTAATAAAGGTAAATGGAAAGCCCCATGACAGCAGGGTAGCATAACTGCCTTGTGTTTTGAGAGCCTGGCACAGGGCTTAGCATCCAGTAGGCACTCAATAAATGTTGGTTAGATGGTGGGTGGTTGGTTGATTGGTTGGTTGAATGAACAAATGGATCTGGGGTTCAATGAATTTACTCGTCCCATTTTTTAAAAATCAAAATGGCATTTATCTGTTTCTAGTCTTCTGATCCCCATACAATTTCTCAGGAAGTTCTCTGCTCCAGATGTGCCAGAAGTAATATGAAGTTACAGACAGGATCAGCCTTAAATTGATCTTGAGGTGATATTGGCAAAATACTATCCTTCCCAACCAGAGGAAGGGAAGGACCGAGCTGTAAGATATCTGAGTGGAGCATTTAATAGGCAGAAGGAATAATTAAGGCAAAGCCTTGAGGTGGAAGTATGTTTGGCTTTTTTCACTACAGTGGATGAAAGTGTGCTGGCGGATGAAATAAAATGGGACACTAAAAAACAGAAAAGGGATATAGAAAAAAATAAAAAGAAAAGTAGACAGATGGGACAAATTGAAAACAAATAGCAAGATGGAAGATGTAAATCAACCACATCAATAATTACATTAAATACATATGGTCTAAACCAATTAAAAATCAGAGATTGTCAGTCTGGTTAAAAAAGCAAGACTCAACTGTATGCTTTGTAGAAAAAGCAGCTATCTGCAAGAATCTTTAAATAAAGATTCAGAAAGATCAAAAGCAACAGAATGGCAAAAGATATATCGCATAATCACTAACCATAAGAAACCTAGTATGGCTTTCTTAGTGTCAGGCAAAAGAGATTGCAAGACAAGAAGTATTACCAGGTATAAAGAAGGACATTTTATAACATTAAAAGTGTAAACTCATCTGAAAGACATAACAATCATTTTTTTGTGGTAGAATACATGTAAAATTTACCATTTAACCACTTGCAGGTGTACAGTTCAGTGGCATTAAGTACATTCACATTGTTGTCCAACCATGGCCACCATTCATCTCCAGAACTTTCTCATCTTCCTAAACTAAACCTCTATACCCATTAAATAATAATTTCCCATTTCCTCCTGCCCCAACCCCCAACCATCATTCTATTTTCTACCTCTATGAAGTTGACTACTTTAGGTACCTCATACAAGTGGAATCATATGATATTTGTCCTTTTGTGTCTTGCTTATTTTACTTAGCACACCTTCAGGGTTCACTCACGCTGTGAAATATATCAGAGTTTCCTTCTTTTTTAAGGCTAAATATTATTTCATTGCATGTATATACCACATTTTGTTTATTCATTCATCAGTCAATGGACATTTGGGTTGTTTCCACTTTTTGGCTATTGTGAATAATGTTGCTATGAACATGATTGTATTGATACAAATATCTGTTCAGTTCCCTGCTTTCAGTTCTTTTGGGTGTACACCCAAATGTGGAATTACTGGATCCTATAGAAACACTGTTTAATTTTTTGAGGACCAGCCATACTGTTTTCCACAGTGGCTGCACCATTCTATATTTCCACCAGCAATACACAAGAGTTCCAGTTTCTCCACATCCTTATCAATACTTGTTATTTTCTGTTTTTTTTAATATATAATGACTATCCTAATGGATATAAAGTAATACCTCATGACTTTGATTTACATTTCTCTAAAGATTAGTGATATTGTGCAGCTTTTAATGTGTTTATTGGCCATCTGTATATCTTCTTTTGAGAAATGTCTATTTAGTTCCTTTGCCCATTTTTAAGTTGTGCTGTTCATTTTTTATTGTTGAGTTGTAGGAGTCCTTTATATACTATATATTAATGCCTTATTAGATATATGATTTGCAAATATTTTCTCTTATTCCATTGGTTTTCATTCTGTTGATCATGTCCTTCAATGCACACATAATAATCTTAATGAACTTCAAAATACAGGAAGCAAAAACTGACTGAATTAAAAGGATAAACAGACAAATCCACAATCACAGCTGACTCCTTTAACATTCCTCTCTCAGAAATTAATGGAACAACTAGACAAAAATATCTATCAAGATAAAGAATTGAATAACAAAGTTGACTTAATTGACACTTTTTTAAAAAATAACTGGGACTTCCTAGGTGGCAGTGGGTAAGAGTCTGCCTGCCAATGCAGAGGACACAGGTTCAATCCCTGCCCCAGGAAGATACCACTAAGATACCAACTAAGCCTGCATGCCACAACTGCTGAGCCTACATGCCACAACTATTGAAGCCCATGCACCTAGAGCCCGTGCTCAGCAACAAGAGAAGCCACCGCAATGAGAAGCCCACACACTGCAATGAAGAGTAGCCCCCACTCTCCACAACTAGAGAAAGCATGTGCACAGCAAGGAAGACCTAACACAGCCAAAAATAAAATAAATAAATAAATAAATAAATAATAAAATAAGTCTTAAAAAAATCTAGAAAAAGAAGAGCAAATAAAAACCAAGGTAAGTAGAGAGAAGGAAGTAAAAATAGATTGGTTGAAAAGAATAAAAGTAACTGATAAACTTCTAGTGAACTGAACAAGAGATCAAGACAGAAAATATAAATTAGTGGGAAGCGATATCACTCCAGATCCGACAGATATTGAAACTATATTAAGGGCCATTTCACATCTGGCTTAGATATAGAAAGTTACAACAAGAGACCATCACTCTCGCCCTAACAACCAAAACAAGGCAAATCAGATAAACTATAAAATAATAGGATTATAAAACCAACCAAAATACTGAGCACAGAAAGAACCACAAGTAACCCAAACACCAGAAATTGAGGATCCATATTACGTAGGAAAAGCAAAACCTGCAGACGCTCTCATCCCAGGCAGAAATGTGAAGCATCTACCACAGGCGGGATTAGGATACAAGACAATAAATTTTAAAAAATTATATTTCTGTATCTTATCAGTAAAAACTTAGAAAATAAAAATTTTCCATTTAAAAAACACCTAAAATATATAACGCTTATGAACACATTTAACAAAAAAATCAAGACGTATATGGAAAATTCAGATCATTCTATGAAGTACTAAAGAATTCCTAAATAAGTGGACCATATTTAGAGATTAGAAGACTCAATAATGTTAAGATGTTAATTTTACCCAAATTGGTGTAGAGTCAATGTAATCTCGATCAAAACCCTGGAAGAATTCTGTAAAAATTGACACATATATCATAAAATTATATGATGCTATAAAGGACTTAAAACAGCCAAACATATTGTTTTAAAAGAAAAATAAAGCTGTATTGATACCATTATTTGATTTCAAGACTTTAATATAAAGACACCATAATTACGTGCTAAACATATAGTGTTAGCGTAATGATAGACGGAAAAATATCTGTGTAAAAATATGTTAAGTTGAATATATGATCAAGATATTTTTGACCAAAGTACCATGACTATTCAATGAGGAAAGGAAATCTTTTCAACAAATAGCGCTGAAACAATAGAACATCCTATGGAAAAACAAACAAACTTCACCCCCTATCTCACTCAATATACAAAAACTATTTTGAGATGGATTATAGACCTGAGTATAAAGGTAAATCTATAAAACTTGGAGAAGAAAATATAGAAGAACATTTTCATCACCTTGTGGTATGCAAAGATTTCTTAAATAGGACACCAAAAAAAATATTAACCATCAAAGAAATTGTTGAGTAGACATCATCAATACTAAAGACTTGTTCTTAACAAAATACACCATTTAAGCGAATAAAAAGGAGGCAATGGACTGCAAGGAACTCCTATAATGCATACACCTAACAAAGGATTTGTATACAGAGTATGAAAGGAACTACTACAATCAATAATAAAAAGAAAAATAACCCAATTTTTTCAAATGGACAAAATATTGAACAGACAATTTACAAAAAAAGATGTACAAATGGCCAATAAGCACACAAAAATGCTCATCAGAGAAATGCAAATTTAAACCAGAATGTGGTACTATTTCCCATACACTTTTTTAAACGGCTAAAATTAAAATACTGACAGAATCATATGTTGGTGAGAATGTGTAGCAACTGGAACACTCATATACTGCTGGCAAGAGTATAAAAATGCTACAACCACTTTCAAAACTAGCAGTTTCTTATACAGTTTCTTATTTACCCTGGTTACCTAGCAGTTCCTCTCCTAGATATTTACATGAGAGAAATAAAGACATATGCTAAGATAAATATAATACTTGTACAAGAATGTTCGTAGAAGCCTTATTCATAATAGCCCCCCAAAAAAATGGAAACAATGCAAAATCTCAACAAGAGAATACAGTAAAAACAAAAAACCAACCGTAGCATAATCATACCATGGGTTACTATTCAGCAATAACAGAAAGAATGGATTATTGATACAAGCAACAATTGGATGAATCTCAAACGTATTGTGTTGAGCAAGAAAACCCAAACACATACTTTATTATTCTATTATTCCATGAAATCCAGGACAGGCAGAACAAATCAAAGTATGAAAAATCAGGACGGTGATTGCCTATGGGGCTGGGGAATATTCAGATATATATATATACCTCAACGAGGAAAAGAGTGAGAGCTAGAAAGAGAAAGGGAGAAATAGAGAGAGAATGAGAGAGAAAATAGGAAAAGAGAAAGTTGAGAGAGCAAGTAGGAATAACTCTTCGGAGAAGTTCTACTATAAAGAAATTCAGAAGAGTGGAGCAGGAAAGGAATGTGGGGTCAAGGTAATGTTGTTTTTATAAAGTCAGGTGATATTTCAGCATTTTTTGCACCATGATTCAGAAAAGAAGGAGTACATGAAGATACAGGGAAAGAAGACCCAGATATAGAAGTGACATTCTCAAGAAGGTGATAGGGGGTGGATCCAGCATATAAGTGGAGGGACTCTTCAGAAGGTTTTTGAACAACCATCCTGATCTCTTTAAACACCCCCAAATTAAAAGAGATTGTGCGTTTAAAATGTTTAATGCCATACTGGCATATACTCAGTTGCCAAAACAGAAGTGCGCACACACACTACTATTGCTCTTCCTTTTTCTTTTCTTTGATTGTACAGATTACACACCATGGGTGATTTCACGATTTACACTTCTCTCAGCATGCAAAGAAAGCAAATTTTTCACTAAAGGAAGATGATGAATTTGGGTTAAGGGATTGTCACAAAAGGTTTTAGAAACTGATAACTTTAATAGCTATTCTCAAAAGACAAACACAGCATAAAGAGGAAATGTAAAAAACTTCTTGGTCCAATGCAAGTTCAAGAGCTGAATTAAGGTTACAGTAGAATAACTGGTAATCACCCTTTCCTCGTTTTGAACAGATTGACAACTCCAACTCTTCCATAAATGTTACAAATATCCTAAACTGCCTGTGATTTCCATAAGCCTCACTGGTTTAGAATTAATATCATTAAAGCTCCATTCTCACCACTTACAAGACTACCACACACACACACACACACACACAGCCGGTGTTCGACATCGACAAATACCCACAGCTTGAGATTAATAGTCAGGAATTAGGAGGGCAGGAACCGTCAGTAAAAGCCACATGTAAAGGCCAAAGTGGATTTTTAATATTGGGGACAACAAGCATTAACTAATTTTTCCTACTGGAGTGCACTGTCCTTTAGTCTCTATTTCTGCTCCTAATTGTTCCTGCAGGTAGTAGGTTAACATGTAACGTACTTAGAGAAGGAAGCAATTGAATATGGCATAGATACTGAAAGAAAGGGCTCAATAAAAGAGCAGCATGCGCTCTAATCTGGCCTTTTACAACATCCACTATCAAAGAGCTTTGGGGGTTTAAGGGGATTAGATACTATAACCCATCTGTCAGGTCATTATGTAAGGAAACGCTCCTGCTGTTTTCAAGGGAAGATGCCCTACTATATATTATTATCATTAAGCATTTACAGAGTACTGTAGGCTTACAAAGCACTTCCAAGGCATTTTTATTTCTTGTTCCTCACAAAACACTGTCAACTCTGAGAATTATTTACAAATGAAGAAACTGAGCTACAGGAATATGATGGCAACCGTCTCAGTTGGGGAGTAGCAGGAGCTGTGAAGGGAATTCAGAGCCTTGAGAAAAGGGAATACCTTCTGTCTCCCTCTACCTAAAAATATGCCAAAGGGTTTATTTTTTGTTTCCTTTTTTGAAGCCGAGACCATTTCTCCTGTTTTCTTGCAATATTATGCATTATTTCATAACAAATACTTATGGGTTATTTTCTGTAGACACAGGATGTATCTTAACAACAGCTGTACATCAGTGATTGACACTGTTCCATATGGGAGGAGAAACAGGGTTCATTCAAGCACGAGCATGTGTAAAGATGGCCTGATATATTGTAGCTATCATTTACAAAACCGGAGATCCCAAATCTAAGGCATAATGAGGCAAAAATGAAATACTACATGTCCATTCATCCATATTGCTCGTAATTTACTAGAAATAATTTAGCATTGCAATAAACCTAAGCAAACCACTTAGTATACAGGAAAAAAAAAATAAAGATGCCCGCTGGAAAACAGCAAAACTATCTAATATGGGCTCCCTAGAGACCTGTAACATGTCACAATAACATGGGTGCAGTTACCTGATTACGATTGTTTTTCTGAGATTTTCCTCTGCTTTTTTAAACAGAATTATGGAAGTCCTTTTTGTGAGTTTTACTACTGAAGGATTGCAGTTTTCCTCTGAAAAAGAATTAATACGTATTTAAAATAAAGGAATGAATAGCATTTATATATTTAGATCTTAATGTCAGAAAATAGAATCCTCAATTGTGCAAAATTTTACAAAGATACTGATCAAACTGGAAGACTTTATTAAAATTATGTCTTGTATCTTTTAAAGTTGTTGTGTCTCCCCCCCTGCCCCTCACACTGAGAAGGGAAAATAATCATACTATTCTTTAATCACGAGTTGGTAAAAATGATTACCAATACTCACTTACTTATCTACTGAGCACCTATCATATGCCGGACACGATCTCTTTCCTAAGGAGTTCACAGCCTGATAGAAGAGATAAGATATATTCATATATAACTTTATTGCATGGTAAAAGGTGATGATTCCATCTGTGAATTATAGGTAAGTTATTCTGGAACTTGAGGCAGGATAATCATCTCATTCACTGGAGGAGGCTGGGTTGGGTCATGTAAGGAAGGAAGAGAGAAGTGAGAAAGCTTTACATGACAGATTTCAAATGAGGTGGCCCTCCAAGGATGTTTAGGAATGAGTCAGACAGGGAAGTAGGATACTGGACATTCCAGAAGAAGGTAGTGGCATACGTAAAAGGCACAGGGGCAGAGAAGGGACTTGTAGGAGAGGACTTAACAGTAGCTGGTGGATGTTCAGAGTTACTAGGTGGTTAGACTAGATCGTAAGTACTAGTAAAAGGAAGTAGGAGAGAAGTCAAAGGCAGACCAATCAGTGCCACCATTTGCAAGTTTGGTTAATCCTCAGTTTTAAGAAATTCTGACTGAGGTGGCCTGGGATACAGCCTTTGAATCTATAGCTATAATGATTCACAGGTGATCCGATACTCAACCACGTTGGGAACCACTTGGCTACTTTCAACTTCCCCTCGTTCAATTTGTCTCTTCCTTTCATAGCCACTCCTATTGCCTACCTCAGGTCCTCGTTACTGCTCACCTGAATGACTGCAATAGCCTCCTGCCTCACTTTCTCGTTATGGTTAGAATCCTGTTCTTAAAGTGTGTGTATACTCCTCACCGCCCTACTTCAGCAAACTGATGGCTTCATATTTGCCTATTAAGCAAAGACTGGTATGTACTTGGTTAGCCAAAAGCAGACCCATAACCTACCTTTTATCTGCTTCCAACACAAATGTGCGTGCAGACAGCCACACACACACACACCCACCCAACATTTCCTACAGCCCATTCGGCCTCTGTTGCAATGTCCTGTGCTCCCCTTCTCTCCCAGCAGAAATACTAGTGACATTTATCATTTTGTTCCTGGGAATCTATTCTAAAGGAGTAATCTAAAATGTTAAACTGTCTTTCTTTAGCTGCATCTCTGTCACCTCCCAGCGCACTCTCTAGCTCCAGCTGTAAGGAACTACTGGCAGTTCTCATTGTCTTTTGCAAGCGGTTTCCCTCTGCTTGATGGCTTCCTGCCGGCCGAGTTTCCCCCTTCCTTTTCACTTCTCTGTATTTCATCCTTGAAGGCCAGTTCCAATGGCCCTCCCCTGACGAGTCTTCTCCACTCCGCTAAGCAGTTAGCTCTTCCCCTCACCAGACTCCATAGCAGCTTGAGCTTGTCTCCACTATCACACTCATCACATTGCATGGCAATAATTTCCTTACGAGTCCATTGCTCTCTGAAACCACAAGGGCCCTGAGAACTAGTAGCATTTCTTATGCAGCTGGGTGCTTTATCATAGGCCTTCCTACATTTGTGAATAAATCAATAAATGGTTCAACTCAAAAGTAATAAAGTCTTAAACCAGGAGTGTTTTGGGGGCTATTGCGTAGGTAGATTCACAGACTTGTTGCTTGTTAAACGTGAATGATAAAGCTAGGAAGGGTGTCAAAGACAAGGTCAAGCCTAAGTGATGGTGAGGAGGATCGTGCAAAAGAAATCAGAAAACATAGGATAGGATGAGCAAGAAAGTAAAAGAAAAATGTTAACAAATTGAGTCCGGGGCTTGAAGAAGACAAGGAAAAAGAGAGTTCAGTGCTCCAGGCATAGACACAGTAGACGTGCACATCATCCCATGCATACCTTTCTGTGGGCTGAGGGATCTGAGCCTCTCTATGCTCAGCCTTGGATGCTCCATCTTCTGGCTTTGAAGCTTGGGATGCAGCGTAGGTTGCTATTAGTCATTGTATGACTACATGAGAATCAATAGATGTGTAACCAGTCTATTGAAAGGGCTGAACATAATGAGTACAAACAGGAAGCAGGTGTATTTTCCTCCCTCCACTGCCTTTCAACATGTCAGATTCCCCTCTCTCATACCTGAATGACATTTTAGGCAGCTTTGGCAACTTTCCAGTCATTTTCAATAGCAACAACAAAAAAATCAGTCCCATTTCAGTAACTTTGACTCACTTCCAGGTAATAAAAGTTTCTGTTAAATTTGAAACTTTAATCTCACATCTCATTCAAAGCTTCTCTTCTCCCCCCAGCATGATTCAGGCCCAGCCTGAGTCCTGGCTCCTGTAGCAGAGAAGCTGGGCATGGGCACCAGCTCCATTTCTCTCTTCCACCGTCTACTCTGGCTTTTCCAGAATTAGAGCAGGGAGAAGGAGTGTCCAGAGAAAGGGACACAATGTTGTGACTTAGGCAATAATGCTTATAGTTCTGTACTGGCTGTTCCTGATGCTTTATATGCCATCTGTATAGTCACGTGTTAGCTTTTTTGGGGGGGCCATTTGTGGGTACTTCAGAGCCTCCTAGCTCACACAAGGGTCCCATCAAAGCAGCTGGAGCCTGGTTACATCAAGAACTTACTCTATGGAAAATACATATTTGTGTGACACTAACTGATGGGAGCAGAGGCTTACCTTAATGTGCCACTTCCCCCTGCACAGGTGGCTCCACACGCCCCACAAAGTCTTGATGAACCCATCAATCAATAATGAATAGTCTTCCTTGTCTCTGGGAGATCAGCCTTGTTATAACAGGAATGAAAAGAGAGAGAGAAGAGAAACAAACAGTCAGTGCTCAGTTTTTAAATTTTGAAGTAGATTTGTGAAACTGACAGCAGTGAGCAAAGTGTGAACGCAGAAGATTTTCCTTGCAAGAACCAGATTATTTTGCAAGAAAGAGAGATTTTTTTTTAATTTAAAAGCATGGTTTGGGGAATTGAGTAAGAAATAAAAAGGCAAAGCACTGAAAGAACTCGGGACATAAAGTTTATGCCATAAACACTAATTAGAAAGACCAAAAGAGAGCCAGGTTACTGCACTCCAGAGGGGATAAAGATTCAAGGGGCTGGAAAAGGAAAGACAATAATGAAAGAGGATGTGACTAGGGGAAGAGGCCCCTGAGGCCCCAGACGGGGGCCTGAGCCTGGAGGAAAAACAAAATCACCCTGAAACTGCCCACCCTTTGCCAGAGCGAAAAGTACATGTTATGAGCACCAGAAAGGCATAGAAAACCGTCTCATTATCCCATGTCCGTTCTAAGAGCATCCAATGGACCACTACCCATCACTGATGCTAAGCAATTCCATCAACTGTTCTTTTTTTTTTTTTTTTTTTTTTTTTGGCTGCGTTGGGTCTTCATTGCTGCACACGGGCTTTCTTTAGCTGTGGCGAGCGGGGGCTACTCTTCATTGCAGTGTGCAGGCTTTTCATTGCAGTGGCATCTCTTGTTGCTGAGCACAGGCTCTAGGCATACAGGCTTCACTAGCTGCAGCACGCAGACTCAGTAGTTGAGGCACACAGGCCCTAGAGCCTTCAGCAGTTTCTTCAGTAGTTGCTCTGCTGCATGTGGGGTCTTCCCGGATCAAACCCATGTCCCCTGCATTATCAGGCAGATTATTAACCACTGCGCCACCAGGGAAGTCCCCAGCTTTTCTTTCTATCACTGCAGTCTACTTATCACCTGGTGACATGCCTATCTGTTCAGCTCTATCTGAATCATCCTTTATGGACAATCCACCTCCTCCCACTGACCCTCTGGAAGCTCAAGACACTTGAAAGTCTGCACCAGAGTGTGCTAGAGTCTTAGTGTGGTGGTATCACAGTAGAAGGAGAGACCACAGAGCCCAGCTTCTGTACACAGATTGTACTGAGTGATTGCTCTCACCCAGTGCCCCTAGGAGCCCCCATGCCAAAACACCACAGTTATCATTGTCTCTCTTGGATAAAGTCTAAACATACCGAGGCTTACCTAGGGGAAAAGCATAACAACAAAAATGAAAACTGACAACCTGACAAAAGCAGAATACAGCAAGGTAAGTTTCCATCTTACTACAGGGCATCACGCCAGCTATTGTAACTACTTACCCAACTAGAATATGTGGGGAAATGGGCTTTCCTGGATAGCTGGCCGTCAAACCAATTTCTCCCATAGTCTCATATACTAAGAGCAGTATAACAAGAATATTTGATTCTTTTCTAAAAACTCTAAGCTATATCAAATAAGTTTCTTATCTTATCAAAAAAAAAGAGAAGAAGGAGCATATGCAGAGGTGGAATGGCTATTCTAAAGTCAAATCAACACAGGTATTTAAAGATGCTCTATGTTGAATTCAATAACAGTTTTCAAAATCAAATATCTAAAATTTATCAGGTCATAAAAAATGTTCACAGTGCATTCCATATTTCTCTAGATATTCACAAGAAAGTATTTCATTCAACTTGGAAATCTTTTTGGTGTCTTTTGAAATACATTTGTATTGACCATTTCAAAACCTATCAGTGTTGACCTCAACAATTATGTCATGACTCCTTCCTTCCCTTGCTTTCCATATCAATAGGCTAAAGCATAATGGAAAACTTTCAATATTTAGCAAATCTCTTACAGTCCTTGGATGAGTGACTACAGTTTATATATTCTATTCATGCCTATAGTTGCAAAGTACATTTGTAGGCTACAGGATGAGCTATTACTCAACAAAAAATTGTTTTCTCTGTTTTTTCAGCATTTTAACAAACATTTACTAAGAACCTACTTTGGTGTGCTAGGAGCTGAAGACACAAAGATAAATGAGAAACAAGCCTTGCCTTTAGGGAGTTCATAATCTCTTTTATTTAGTGTATTTATATGGTGTTCTCTTCTTTTTTTCTATTCAGTTTATCTAGATAAATGGGGTGTGCCTGTTAAACTTTGTCGCTGTGTTTGAGGGGAAATTTGACTCTCCTTCCCTCTCTTGGTAGCTGTCCACATGAATATCAGAAGTCTATTTCTTTTCCTGGTCCTCTTCCTTCTTTCACCTCAAACTTTCTTATATTTCTCCTCCCTTCCTTAGTGAGTTAAGTGAAAGTATATTTTATTTTATATTTGTTAGATTTGTTAGATTTTTGTGTTCCCTGATCTCAAATCTTAATTTTTACACTTAAAATGTCCCTTTACTACTCAGGTAGCCCTCAGGTAAATTTCTCCCTATACATGTCAGTAGAATTCAACAGAAAAACAAGTTCTCTGTCTTCTGAACTGACAACTTTGAGGTTGTTTTCATATCTAGATGCTTATATTACATCCCAAAACAGTTTCTCATGAAATATAATGATAATAATAAAAACCCACAAATAATAGAAGATGATTACATTCACTTCTCATTTCTACTCATTGTCTGATAGCAAGTGTCTCACTCCATGATTTTCATTAGACTTGACCTCATTTCTTTTATGTTCTTAGTATGTGGGCCAGAATAAAGCTATTTAATTTGAGAGCAATAAGAAATGCCCTTAAAAGAAATCAGAAAATGGAAAGATTATGAGCGAGAAGAAAAATTCTGTCGCACCTAGAAAATAACATATGAACAAACCTGGCTCAATCACCATTTTACTTTATTTAATGCCCTTATATACTTAACTCCTCTGTACAAAATGAAATCAAGTTTACATGTATATTAATTACACCTCATTTTGTGAAACTCCAATATTCTAAAATCAGATTACTCACCTCATTCATTTTTATTTGGGTACTCTTTATTCCTAAGCCTTACCCTAGTCTTAGCCCAAAGTACTGAGTGAATATATCATCAACTGGTTTCTCCTGAAAACTCTGCCTCCTTCAATCCACTTTACAAACTCCCAGCCACGGCTGTGGACTGCTGTAGCTCCCTGCCTCTAACGCCGCACAAGGAACATGTCTGAGTTCTCTCTGTGGGGACCTTCAATCCTTTGTTCTGACAGCTGCTTTCTCTCTGTGTTGTGTGATGGGAGAAGTGTTAAAGCTCTTTGGTCACGTGTCTGTATTTGGAATTTAAACTGAAAATGGATTGCACCACGTCACCGCTGCCAAGCACATCTGTGTAGCTCCAACTGCTCCCTGCCCTCTCCTCACCCCCAGCAACAGTCCTTACTGGCTTCATGCGTAACTCACCCCGTGGGACTAAAGGAATTCAATTCAGTCGAAGTGCTTGGGGTACATACTCTACACTGCACAATCTGATAGGTGTTTAGAGAGAGAAAATGAAAAGATAGGAACCCTAGTTTAGTTAGCACACAATTTACTAGGAGGGGAAAATGTGAGTAATTGCAAAAATAGTTCTAATACAACTTTAGAAATGCATATAAACCTTAACGTAAAGGACCAAGGCAATGAGTAACGAGGATGTTAGGAGCAGGTGGAGATTTCAAGCGATTTCAAGTAAAGGGAATAGCATTTTACAAAAGGAAAAGCAAGGAGGTAACCAGCAGAGCCTCTTCCAAGAATTGCATGAAACAAATGTTACAGATAAACAAAGAGGCTCAGAGAAGCTTAAGATAAAAGAGGCTTAAAAGCTCTTGTAAAAGGCTTAAGATGACAGAACTAGTATTAGATTTAGAATTAATACTCAGGTCTTTGTGACTCCAGAGCCCACACTCTCCACATTATTGCCCCCAACAGAATGCAATTCACTGTCCACATTACACATGTGTTACATGTAGCAACGTGAGATACCTTCTTAATTCCTAATTCCTTGTCAGTATTGTGCTTCCCACAATATGGTCAACCTGATTTAAACTGGCTTCCTTCCCTCCCGCTCTATTGAAACAGCTCCTGTGAAGGTCACAAACAGTCCCATGTTGACCAATTCACCTCTCTTCTCATCTCACTCAATGTCCGTGCACTTTCGTCTTCTTGAAACAATTTCTCCTCTTTGTTCTTATGACCCTTCCTTCCCTTGGTTTTCCTCAGACCTCAGTGGCTGCTCTCTTCCAGTCTCCCTTGCTCTCTTCTCATCTCCTTCAACACCTCTAATGCAGGAGTATATCGGCATGGCTGTCAGTCTTTCTACTCTCTATCTACCTTCTCTTCCAAAGTGAGCTCCTTGCAACCTCATGGTTTTAAAAATTTCCAACCCTGAATGCCAAAATGACAGAGAAGTGGCTTAAAGAGTACACTCTGGAGCCAGACTTCCTGGATTGTAATCCTAGCTCCACCAACTAAACTAAACTGGGTAATCTTGGGTTAGGTGCTTAACCTATCTGTGCCTCAGTTCTGTCGTTTGAAAATGGATAGGAAAATAGTAGCTAATGTGATATACAACTATCTTCCTAATAATTCCACTTGGATATCAAATTTAACAAGTCAAAATTGAATTCTATATTCCCTAACCCCTCACAAAACTTTCCTCCTCATGTCAATAAATGTCAATAAACCGTACACTCAGGTGTTCAAGTCAAAAAATCTAAAAACAACCTTGATTCTTTCCCTTTGACTCCCCATGCCAGCAAGTCTTACTGCTCTACCTCCCAAATCGTCTAGATTTCTCCTGATTTCATCTCCATCTTCTCTTTCACCCTAATCAAAGCTACTAACATTAGTGGCCTCCCAAATGACCTTCTTATAGTAAGTAACTCTTTCCACCCTACAACCTGTCTTCCATATAGGAGTAAAAATGATCTTTCTTCAGAGGTATAGCAGCACCTCACCCTTCTGCTTAAAAGCGTCCAGCGGCTTTCCACCGAACTTAAAAATCCAGCCTCCAAACCGTGGCCTAGAAAGCCCTGTGTGAATAGCTCCTTCCTCTCCATCCTCATCTGCACCACCCTCCCTGACTTGTCACAAGCCAGCCCCTCCCTCTTATCACAGCCTTTCTCTGTTCATTACAAACACAGTCTTGTACTTTTCAAGGACTTCGCGCGTCGGTGGGATGTCCTTCCACTGGCAGAGATATTTTACCACTGGATCTCTAGTATTTATCAGACTGCCTGGAACATAGTGTGTGTTCTGTAAATATCAATAGCTTTTTGATTAATTGATTGATTTATTGATTGATGGTCCTTTAAAGTCTACAAGTCACAATTTTATTCATTTCATTTGTATTTTAAATTCTTTAGGGAAAATTTCTATATAAAGAACCGTGAAGTAAAATATTATTAAATGTGCAGAAAAATTCCCAAGTTACAACTTTAAAATTGGGATTTTGCAGTTACGTGTGTGTGTATGTGTACACATATACATGCTCTAGGAAGGTTTTTTTTAGGGATTTTTTTTTAAAGTAGGTGGCTCACTAAATACATGAAATTTGTTATATTCCAAGGTAACTATGTCTAGTATGGAGTTAGACCCAGGATGTTAAATACAATTACTGTTTTTTCAAAACTAAATACAACATGAAAGGACAAAAGCAGTGTCAGACCTCAAGGGTACAGTGACACAGGGCAACGCCTCCTTGTGGCATTAATATTCCTAACACACACCTGTCAACATTCCCAGCAGCAAGCTACAGAAACCATGCAAATATTTACACAGAATCTTTTAAATCCACAAGCTTCTTCCTATAAAGACTCTAAAAGTAAATCTTTTAAAACTAAATGCTTTAGGCGTATTTTTATTTTTTCTGAATTTTCCTGAATTTAAAATCACTTGAAAATAGCTTCCCTAAAAGCATAGAACTAACGCATTTCTTTGTAGCCATGACCTTCTTTTTTTGTTTTTCTGCCCTCATCCTGGTTAATGCACCCCCAGAGGTTGACAAGTATCTAAAGATCCATAAAACATGAATTTAATAAGTATAATAAATCATTTGTCACTGACATTTTTAAGATTTGGCCTTATCGAGTTTTAACTGATATGTTTTGCAGGTACTCCTGCTGTTATATGGAAGCAATATAAGTTTAATATTTAGTTACTGCAACCTAGACACACTGTCTTACTAAAGTATGAAAACCTTAAGAGGAAATATTGTCCCTAAAATAATTAAGGCAAGACTTTAAGCCACAAAATCCAGCAAAATGTCCAATTAAAGTTAATCACAATTAATTCTTTGAAAGATCCAAATTTATTGGTGACATCGTCACACTTCCACTTTATGGTCAAGTGTCAATTGTTTGTATTCAGAGTTGCCATTCCCTTTAATAGAACTAAAATCTCCCTAAAGAAAATTTCCAGACATACCATTTCTCTTAATGTTGGATATTACACACCTTAATTACTTTCAAACAACATAAAAATTAAAAATCTACCACTCACACTTTTGAAACTCTTGCAGTTTTACTTAAGTTCACTACACCAGATGGAGAAAATATATCCTGTTGAAAACTATTTCTGACAGGACAAACAATGTCAATATTCAGAAACTCAAACATGGCCAATAAATGAAATTATAATGAAGAAACATACTGTGCATAGAAAATATCTGAAGGCAAAAATATACATATCTCTATAGAGATCATCCTGCCATAACCCTAAGTAATCACTGCATCTCATCCATCATGTCCAGAGGCAGGTAAAGTAATAGATTCCTAAGTAAAACACGGACACGACTCTACCACTCACAATGTAAAATGGCCACTTAATGTATTTTTGTAAAGTGTGCTTATGATGCTCTCTCTTGGTGAAAAGGTAGTACTGTTCAAATTGATTGCCACTGATTTTTTTAAACTTTTTTTTTAAAGGTTTTCTTGTTAAGAGAAACAGTCTGTTTTGAAACAGCATTTTCAGTGCCATTTGCACAAATTGAAGTGCTAATTGCTAACCTTAGAACAGCTAGAACTACTTTAAATAATTCTGAGTTTCTCAATTGACATGAATTAAAAGCCAGTTGGAGCACATACTCAAACGTTTTCATTTATGGACTCCCAGGAAATTTCACTTTGTAATAAACAAAGTACCGAAGAAAATGAATAGGAGGTTACTAACAACTTAAGAAATTCAGCTTTGAGAACCTGATTTACTGAAAGGTGAAAGTATTTGCAGTCTCCTAAGTGCTCTATCCATTTATGTATTTGCAGAAATAAATTATGATCCATTTGAAAAGGAAACTTACTGTATAAACACAAGTAGTGGCAAAAGTCCAAATGATTAATTTAAAAAAAAAGTGTGATTACCGATTTTAAAATCAGAGCCAGTGATTTGCTGGTACCAACTATTACCAGCTTGCAAATGCTGACAGTGAACATAACGTCCCAGTTCCATGTTCACTGACATAATTTTGAAACTAGAAATCTGTCTTGTGAGAGTATTTACACTACAGAAATTGGCAAACGCTGTAAGTCGGGGTTTTGTTTTTCTGTGTGTGTGTGTGTGTGTGTGTGTGTGTATTTACCAGCACACCACTAGAAATGCCAAAGAGCATGCCAAAAATATATTTCCCATTGGTCCATGACAATTGACATATAATTAACAAATTAACAAAAAACAAAATTTTTCCTAATTACAAGGAATAGAAACACTGTGTAAAGAACCAGGGGAAACCATTACCTACTAAACATTGTATAAGTGAAAATATGACGAAACTGAGTGTAGACTCTTGGAACAAATCGGCTCTTTTCCTCTCTTTAATTCACTTATAATTCAAGCAACGTATAGCATTTTATTGTCAGAATAGAAACTTCACAATTACCATTTCCACATTTCCTCTCCTCCAAATCAAGAGTCTGTTCAGAGAGGCACTCCAGTCATACTTTAACCAGTTCTCTGCATTCGTCAAATAATGCTGAGTAACCTTTGGAAAATTAACTTACCAAAATACCACACTCAACCAAAGTGAAAGAACGTTTTGTATGCTTTTGTATTTTAAATATGAGACTGAATAAAGTGGATGTTCAATTGCATGAATGAAGACATGAAAGATGTAAGAAAACTTTCTTTGACAAAAGACTTGAAAATGGCGTTCCATAAGCCAAGCCCCCTGTGTGCTCACTGGGTCATCTTTGGAAGGCAAGACTCGGGGACTTTTCAGAGTTTTCCTTTCCCTTGGAAGACTTACCCAAAAGTTTAGAGAAATAATCTCAGGAAACAACTGTTACAGCCTTTAAAACCTTAGAGCAGGACCTTCTATCTACAAGGTATGAAAATGTAACTTCTGAAGTATCACCGTCTTCTGCAGCTCACAGATGTCAAAGGCAAGGCAAGGAACTCACAGCAAAGGGTCTGGGAGCCTGCGCCTGCATTAGGTACAGCTCACTGTGTAGCGAGGGTTATCAAGTGGAGCTTTGATTATTATTATTATTCCAGTTCTACCTCTGACCCCAGAATCTTCTTGAAGATGTTATACCTCAAGGTGACTTTTATTAAAAATAATATTAATTAATTAATGATTACATATAAATAATGGAAAGAGACTGAGCAATAGTTCAGTTAAGTAGCTCTAACAATGTCACCAAGAGTGACAGCAGAGCCGAGCAATTGATAAACAGTACCAGATATTGAGGGCAGAAACAGTGTCTTTTAAGTTAACCTTTCCATGTATTTCCTCATAATGAAAACCAATAACAAAAGCATAGTTTAGATGAAAAGATGTGAGAGACTATATAATCATTAAAGCAGCAAGAGTTGTCTCTCTATCATTTAAACCTCAGAATAGAATATCTAGTGATGTAAGATTGTTGCTAATATTATTGACAGATGAACAGGAAGACCATCATACCAGTAACATAGAAAAAATTATCACCCTGCAAAGAACAGTCAATGGGAATGCAATTTTCACTGTTACAAGTCATTAAGTTGAAGATATATGAGAATCAGTTTTAAATACAACATATAATCAGAATCTACTGTGAAACCATACAATAAAAATAACTTTAAAACTGCATCAAATCAATAGGTACTTACTTAATAAAATAAAAACCTGACCTCTGGTACAGCTATTTGAAGTTTATCTATCATAAGGAATGAAAATAAGACTTCATCTCTCTCATCGATGTCTTCAGAAATGCACAAATCAATCTTCATAACCACCCTATTGACACTATCATTATTATCCCCATTTTACAGATAAGGAAAATAAGAAACAGGGTATTAAGGAATTTACTCAAGGTCAGACCATTAGGAGGTAGTAGGACCGGGATTCAAATCCTGACAGTTTCATTCCTGAGTTCTGCCTTCTAGCAACTGCATTACACACCTCTCATCATTTGGACTAAAGATGAAACTGTAGGAAATCCAGGAGTCCTTTCTGAAGAAAAAGTTTAACTGTTTTTTGTTTGTTTGTCTGTCTTTGGTTTTTTTGCCTCTTCCTACTATATGCTCCTATTTATAATCTAAATATTAAACATCAATTCTGCTTTTATTAAGCAAATTACTCATTGTACCTGGATGCCTATAAGGGCAATTCCATCTGAGAACCCAGAGCTAAGCCCTCACATTGTAGAGGTCTCCCATGCTAACAAGAATAGAACATTTTATAGAGTTCCTTACATATCCCTCTGTTCTTTATCATTTCATTGTAATGATTTGTTTAGATGACTTTTTCCTCCACTGGGATTGCAGCTTACGGAAAGCAACCATGTTGTCTTAGTAATCATTTGTTGCTCTGGTATCTAGCACAGCTCCTGACATACAGCTCATACTTGATACATGTTTGTCAAAATGAAATTACATGCCACAGCCAACAAAAACAGACTTGAAAGGAACAAATTCAGCCTGCGTATTAAACACACAATCATTTTTTACACTAAATTTTTCACAACAGTGAAAAAAAAATGAAGATAATTCCTTGATTTCACTCCTTCATTTCTCATATAAAATAGGTCCTAAGGTCTGAAGGATTCTTCCTCAGAAATGTCTCCTGAGTCTGGATCCACCCACCTAAGTTGAGGCCCTGGTCCTAACTCCCGTCACAGGGTCCTAACTGCTTTCCTGCCACCAAGCCCAGTCTTCCTCCTTCTTCCACCAGGCCAGTGCAGCCAACTCCATCAGTCGCAGACCCCACCTCCTTACTATTTGATATTTTTAATGCCCACCGATTCCACTGTGTAAAGGGTAAAATCCAAACTCTTTTAAGTGTAGCATCTGAGGATTTTGAAATTTGGCCACAACCTGCCTCTCTTCATCCACTCAACACCCCAACCCATGTTGAGCCACACCCACCGAGCTTCTCGGCTCTACGAGTGAGTCAGGCCCGCTCACCTCTGATATCCCCTGTGTCTGGAACCCTCTTTTTTGCTGTTGAAATCCTGCTCATACATCAAGACCTAACTCCACTGCTCTCTTGTGACACTGCTCCCAGTTCTCCCATGCAAGATGCTCATGGTTTCTGCTGTTCTCACACAAACCCCTCATATTTCCATTGTGCATTCGTGCTACCTAGCAGTGACTGTGTATCTCCCCACCTGGAACGTGAGCTCTGTATACCGCGGAGCTCCACTCACCAGCCCTCGGCAGGGAGCAGGCCTAATGCTGTTTGTGTTGCTGTCAGCCCTGTTCATCAAGCCCTGTCAAGCAAAACCAAGAGCAGCCCATACAAAGTTTTCACTTATTATGATTTTTCTTTACACCTTCTTGTTTCAGAAAAGGCGTGTGCATGGTAATTCTATGATGTTTATACTTAGCATTTCCCAAGAACAAACACTTACATCTATTCCTTACAGGACACTCTGTTTTCCCTTCTATTCAATGTATTCAGAGATCTTGATGGTTAGAGGAGCTTTGGGGTAATTCAGCAGCTACATTGGTCCCTTGTCCAAAGGGGAAACGAGCTAGACAGCAAGGCTGGAAATATGTGATGAGAGGACCTGGAGCATGGCCCAGAGTGCCATGATGGTTTGGGGAGCCCTCAATCCTAAAATATCTCCACAGAATTGATTTCTCTGGACTGGTGGAGAAAGGCATCACGTAGAAATAAAATAACAACAATGAACATTTATTGGCAGGTACGTATCAGGCTCAGAACCTTGCATAGAATAGTCCAATTAGTTCCTTTACAACACTATAGGGAATGCCCTATTCTACCACGAAGAAACTGAGGCTCAGAGTCATTGAAATCCAGGTCATCTGGCATCTGAGGCCACTCTTTCAACCAGCATCTTACTTTATTGAGAATAACAAAATCTAGGGATTTTGGGTTTGGTTTTGTCTAAAATCTCTGGCTGTGTAAATAGCTTTTAACTTACTTGTGACCTTCAGACTGAATTTAGTGGGTACATATAGAGTGTTTTTACAGAATGCATGAAGATGATCACCACCTGGTGACAAGTTTCCTTTGTCCCATTATTACAGACCCTGACATCCTGGTGACACCCTGACAAACTCAGAATCACAAAGAAGAGTGTTCTGATTATTGGTGAGATTTTTTTATATACAATGAGGAATGACAATACTTTACTACAGAGACTAGTGCTTTCTCTTTTCCTCACAACAAAACTCTCATATAGACAAAGTTCGTATTTATTTTTAAGAAATGAAGACCCTGTCCCACCCAGGTAGTTCATAGCAGAACCAGGACTGGAACTCACATCATCTGCTTCCTATTCCAGTGGATGTTCTATTACATAAGAAAAGTAAACAAGACAGTAGGTGAGAGAGAATAAGCTATGAAAGATAAAGGAGACTTTCATTTTATTTTCCCAAAGCCTCGAGATTACTTGTCAAGGTGTTATGGTGCCATGGAGTTCTTTAGAAATCTGTAATCCCCTATTTAATAAGTAAGTACCCAGGTCACATGTGCAAACTGTTGTGGAAATTTCTAGCATGTATAAGAAGCAAGATCAATATTAGAACATTTCAGCTCTAGAAGTGGGCTTCTCCTGGTTTATCAGGACCTACATTCTCAGGAGATTCTGAGTAGCCACAGAACTTAGAGAAGTGAAACCATTTACATGCTGTTCAGAGAAAATGAGTACTATGTGGACCAAAATGCTGAAAAAGTATTAATCCAAAAGTGTAGATAATAATGCAGAAGTGGGCTCTGCCTTTGCTTTTTCCATACATTTATGATAAGAACTCAATGTTTTAGTTAAAACAACCAAAATAGGCAACAATTACTTAGTATTTTTAGAGTGAGAAAAATGTGGTAATGCTTCACATGGTAACAAGTGGAACTAGAGGAGATGAAATGTAGAAAATTAGAAATGGTCAGGAAAAAAATTCAAAAAAACAAATATAAGTAATCTTTGGCTGAGAAACCTGAGGCTAAAATGTAAAATTAAGCTAACTTCTGAAGAATCTACTTATTCTTTATTTGTAGTAAATGTTTCATGACAACAAGAGTGTTGCTTCAGTTTGGAAGAGTCAAAAACATAATGGAATTAGCTAAATTTGCTTTAAAAAAAAAATCCCTTCATTTTCTTCCATAAATTTGAGTTTTCCTTTGTACATCACATTATGATATAGAACATTTACTGAACAAATACCAATTTGAGTTAAAATGATATTAGGTTTTGATGATCTACCAATTTTTAGCCTAAGGACTAAGTGATTTTCTGAATTCACAATTTTATTATTTTAATGAAAATGAGGTAATATATTGAAACTGTTTTTTCTTAGATTGTATTAAGGTTTATATACTCTATATTTTTCACGCACACTGTCATATATTTTCCCCCAAATCAGATATATTATAAACATGACAATATGTTAATGTTTTTACTGCTAACAGCATGTTGTAATGCAGTTTTAAAAAATAAATTTTATTATGTTTCTTGATCTTTTAAAAGTTATCTTATTCTAACACTAGCAACAGCAGCATCTGTAATAAAACAGAGCTTAGCTAAATTTACATAATTGTGTTATTATCCTTGAAGGCTTTTGCTATAACAGTGCCAATTTATGTGGTTTATGTCCACCTGCACCTGTTCTTAGGACAAAATTTGGAATTTGCTCACTTTCACTGTATATTTCTATTACTATATAAAATATTGAAGGCTGCCTTGCTATAAAGTTATAAAAATGGTGTCATTTCTATAGAAAAGTCTAGACACTACATTCCAAGCCAAAATTTCAGTATTTTTGATAACTATATAAAATAGTTCAGTTTAGGTCATTACAGTACCGTTCAGTGTATAACTCCCTAAATATACTGAATAACAGTATTTTCCCTATATTTTTAAAGAGGGAGACTAATTTGGCAATATTTCATAAAGGACAAATAGAACTGAAAGACGAAACTTCTGAAGGCTTCCAAGGTGTCTAACATGCTGCTTAAGGAAAACTTAAACACAGAAAAAACATTGGCTCAATAAATTTTGCCTCTCACAAATAATACAATAAATTTTTAATAAATTCCAGCTTTGAAGGAAATTTATCAGCCACAAACAGGCCTTTCTGTTTATATAAGAAGATTCTTTCAGATGGCCAGCAAGGGCTTCTAGATATATCGTCTGTTATACAAAGCTCTTATCATCTGCTAATAGGTGATGTTAGACTCTCACTTAAGGCAAACTTTTATCATGTTAGACCCAATACATCATTAATATTTTTTCATAAGGACTTGAACCACATTCTGACCACATCTTAAGCATTTTATATTACTTTTCATATCACGATTGTTTCAAATGTCTAATATAACTCATGTTTACCATTAAGACTATTTATCTATGGGCATCTTTCTTGGGTCAAGACATTCCTGCTGAAACCCTTGTTCAAATATTCCTTGGAAATGACAAATTCTCAAGTGACAAGTGCAAGTAAATTCTTGAACTAGATTTGTCAGTGTTAATGATTATACCACAGTGTATATGAAATAAATAAATACCTTGATTCCTTTATTAGTGAATGACTTGGTTTAGCTAGGTATTTTCCAAACTTTGTCAATAGAAGACTAATCCTGGGAGATGCATTTCAATAAAAGATACCATAGCGAAATTAGTTTAGGAACTAGTGTATGTTCCAGTCCCTTGCTGGGGACTCTCAAAGCATCTTAGAATACTAAAGACTCTTGAGAGGTCCTGAAAGTAGAAAGAAACACATTCCCATTTATACACCCAATGTCTTCCACATTTACTTAACCCTGGTGATGGGCATTTTCATCACCATATTCTATATGTACATGAATAACCACTAAGAGATAACTCTTTGCGAATTAGTTTAAAGATATATTATCTTACTTTCTACAAAAGAGCTAAATGTTAATTTTGTTTTAAGGCACTACACGAAGTTTTCTAACACTTGAGATTATTTCAGGATGATTTATTTATAGTTTTAAAAGGTTTTCAGTTTACTATATATATATTTACCTTACAAATTATTTGATAAAATAGGGAGATACCAAACTACCCACACTGGCCTCGTCTTTATCTGTCACTGAGAAACATCAAAAATTCAAAGTTTAAAGCTTTTATAGGATATTTTTGTTTTATAAAATAATTTTTTTTTTAAGTGGCTCACGGGCTCTAGAGCACCGGCTCATTAATTGTGGCACACGAGCTTAGTTGCTCCGTGGCATGTGGGATCTTCCTGGGGCAGGGCTCGAACCTGTGTCCCCTGCATTGGCAGGCAGATTCTTAAACACTGCGCCACCTAGGAAGTCCCTATAAAATAAATTTTTAAAAATACATTTGAAAAGTCAATATCTATATCACTTGGTTGTCAACTCAAAAAAATAAGGTATACATTCATTAAAATTCCTATCATATGATAGATTTTTTTTTTAATGTAAAGGGTTTTTTTAATTTCTTTTATTTATTTATTTATTTAATTTATTTATTAGCTGCGTTGGGTCTTCATTGCTACACACAGGCTTTCTCTAGTTGATGTGAGTGGGAGCTACTCTTCATTGGTGCGTGGGCTTCTCATTGTAGTGGCTTCTCTTGTTGTGGAGCACGGGCTCCAGGTGCATGGGCTTCAATAGTTGCAGCACATAGACTCAATAGTTGTAGCTCACGGGCTCTAGAGCACAGACTTAATAGTTGTGGCACACAGGCTTAGTTGCTCTATGGCATGTGGAATCTTCCCAGAACAGGGCTTGAACCCATGTCCCCTGCATTGGCAGGTGGATTCTTAACCACTGCACCACGTAGGAAGGCCCATATGATAGATTTTTTTTTCCAAAGAGCTTTATTTCTTTAAAGGAAAAATATTCAATTTCTTTATATATAATCATCTTATAGACAATGGTAATAGTGGCAATAAGACTGGGATATGCTGCTTAGTATATCCTAATATATTTAGTAAACTTTAATAATAAAATTATAAATTCCTGAAAAAAATTAATGTCATAGCTGAGATGCTGACATATTTCTATTCAGATTAGTAATACTATTGTTATAATAATGATGCTAGAAAGATATCAAAATGTCATTTCTAAATTTTAGACCAGTATGCCTTCCAGCTAACTAAGAGAGGAATTGACACCAATTTTGTCTACTCGACCTGAATTTAATAGCAGGTAAAGTTATCCCCACAATTCTACTGCTGTTTGTACAGCAGAAGAAAATTACTGTGAAAATATATTTCATCACCCTGAAAGCTTAATTGAGAGCCAATCTCTTCTACTACTGAAAACAGTATGTGTATGTGTGTGTGTGTGTGTGTGTGTGTGAAAGAGAAATAACCATTTGATGACACATGTAGCTTTCTTATATTAAACATTTTTATTATAGTAACATATCTGAGTAATTGAAATAACCACCATACAGATATCACATGCTGAAGCATGACAATGCAATACTAATTGCACATTGTGTTGACATCTCAAGCATATTTTCTGTAACAACATTTGCATTCATATACAGGTAGTAAAACACAAGGGGATAATTTGAGTCATGATTCATGGTAGCAAATGTATTGCTTTCAAGCTAATCTTCAAACCCAGAATCTTCAGCAAATCTGTTAATATTCAATGTTCTAGCATGTACATTAGTTATTATATGAACCAACCAGCTCAGGACCAAGAACTGTTGCTGTTAGCCTTTGAAAGAGAAATGTCAGCATTATCTGATTTTTTTTGTAAGGTAAGTCTTCTTACTAATTTAGAAAATATTAGTCTATTGAAAGATGATTTTACCAATAGTTTTCAAATTAGCAGGTGGGGATAAAATAATAACTTTATGTAGCTCTTTTTAGGTAATACAGCCCAGTTAATGCAGAATATTTCACCTGAGTAGTTTTCCTTCAATATATACCCACTCATAACAAGGCAAAAAGGCACCAAAAAAGGGCAAGAATCTCAAAGTGTGCGATAAGTTTTAATTTAACAATTTTGGTTGCAAGACTGTTATTTATAGCCATGTATCTCGGTTCATATGGATCCAGACAATTAATGCTTTTTAGACACTGAAACTTCAACATTGTTCTTAAAAATCTCAGCAGAAAAACTGAACTTGATCCAATAACACATCTAACCTTTATTGTTGCTGAGGCAAAAATACACCACCATAAACCAATGTTTAAAAGGCAGGATTTCTCTTTTCTTGAATTTGTCCATGCAAAGGTCAAAACTTCAAATGGAACTTAAAGTTTTAAAAAAAAGAAGAAAAGAAAGAAAACAACAGTGTAAGGAATGCAATTTTGATCATCGATATACTTCCAAAATTTTAATTTATTTGTAGGTAGCGTTAGCCCAAAATATTTAGATAGCTAATTCAGTTCTTGAAAACTTTATTAGATCTCTCAATTTGAAGAAAAAAGAAATTTTCAAAAATCATCAGGTCACAGGAACACAGGTAACTGTACTTACACTTCTCATTGTTTAACCCTTAGAATCAAGTAAACTAAGACTCAAAATGTAAAACAGCATTACAGAACAGAAGAGGAAGGTATTTATTGTCACTCTTCTCAAGGTATTTGCTACTATATTTTAAAGAATATACGTTTAGGAATCAATCAATGCTTTATAGAAAACTAGAAATAATAGAGTTTATGCAACTATCAATTTTTGGGTACTTTTGAAAATGTCAAGTAATGTGGAAGTTTAGATTTAAAGAGAATTTTTAAATGGAATGATTCTGTCATGCTAAAGAAGAAAGCATTTGAATTAATTTATGTTAAAATGTGAAATTTAGCATTAGATAACAAAATTCAATGATCATATACTTTCCAAATTAAAAAAAGAATTACAATGAAATCTTTTTCTTGATGTCTAGAAGCCACTATCATCTAGCTGTGTGTAAATATTAGCTGAGAAGAAGATTGGGGTTTTTTGCTTGAGTTTGGTTCATTTTAGTTTTGGGTGGAGGAATTAGTAGAAAAATTTTGCGTATTTAGACGTAATTCAGGTGTATGAAAAAATTTGTGTAGATCTTTGCATCTGACAGATGTTACCATTGCCATTTCCATATTCAAACCTGTTATAATTTCATTTTTACATATGCAAGGTAAAATAAAATTTGTTGCCAATAATCTTAATATGAATATCATATATAGTTCCTTCAATAGAATACATAAAGCAAATGGTAACTATTACAATGCTGGATTATTACAGTGAGAATTACAGTGTTTAATCTGCAATCTCATATAATGTTCATAGATGATAATTTAACATTAAAAGGTTGCTTCTTATACAATTCTGGAATCATTTTAATCATATAGACTTCTGGAAAGCATTAGTCACAGAATGAGCAGGGATATATGTTTTAATAACGGAATGAAAATATGCTTTCATCGTAAGTAAACCAAATTCCCTATTAAAATCTCCTGGTAAGATTGAATAGCTTCTGGAGTTTTTCAGATAAAGTTATTTTCTCTCCTAGAAGAGAGTCAGACCCATACTATCACTCACACTGATACATTTTAATTCTATGAATAAAAAATTTATAATAAAAACTAAGAAATATTTTATATCACTAAAACATTTCTATGGCCTCTATAGACTTCCTGTTTATTACTGTATCTTCTTTTTCTTAGTTTCTCATAAGCATTAACACAACCATAGTCCACAGCCTATCAGGTAGTATACATAAATAACGAGCACATGGCTCTTAGTCACAACTTCCTCATATCGGACTAGATCAGTATAAAGAGGCAAATGTGGGCAATAAACTTCTAGTGCTCAAAACAGCCAGCCTTAGGTAGCCAGAGGAATGAAATTTGCTCACCAGTAACTGACTGGGTAGTTTTATACATTTAAATTTTACTCTTTTTTTTTTTTTTTTTCCCGGGGGGAGACATATTGGACATTCTTTTTTCATTTTAAATAAAAATTTCACTCATATAACTAAGGACAGAATTTTTAAAGTTACCCACTCTAGCAAATTAAGTCACCATCGTGATTTAAGCTAATGCAAGTAAGTAGCCAAAAACTAGGTTGATATCATGTCAGACACTTGAAATTGTCTCATTCATGAATAAATCATGAATTTGAATGAAAAACAACTAAAATTGCTCCATGGAAAGGCCTACTTGATGATCATCCTTAAAATGATTTTGTTAATATTTATTATTTAATTGTTGCATTATTTATTCCAAAAAATTCTAAACATGTCTAAGAATTCACAAAATGGCATCATAACTACTCAGAACTACACTGCAATTTCCTTTATCCTGACATCCTTATCCTCTTTTCCCACAAAGACTAAATAACAAGCTCTTCTTTGGGATGCAATTAACAAGGCAAAGTATCCATTGGAATATGGATGGTAGGTAATCATAAAGAATCAAGTAGCTAGCAAAAATTTAGGGAAGAATCTATTTTATCCTAATATAGCCTCAGAACATGGCTTTAAAAGCAAAATATATCTAACTTAACAACTTTGGGTTGTCAGTTATCCAGCTTGCGAATTAAAGCAGGCCAGTTTGCCCCTCTCAGTTCTCCTTCTGCTTTGGGACCATTTCTCCATTTACTGGAAAAAGCTTTCAGGATAGTAAAAGGAGGTAAAACATTCATGAATGTTGCAAATAATTACCATCTGTGAAAAAATAAAACTACTGGGAGTTTAAATAAAATTCTAAAAGATGAATATTACAATCTAACGATATCCATCGTATTGTTTATATTTGTAAAGAAACTGAAAGCTCACTCGTTTTTGAAACTGTAAGCAAAAAAAAAGGAAGTAAACTGCTATGAAACTTATGCATAATAACTTTGGACAGGAAGAAAACTTCAAACTCTATTTTGATTTTTTAAAATTCTCAAGGACACATCCATGACTAATAATATCTAGTAATCAGAATCTTATTTGCAATAATTTAGATTATTTTCTACAGTGCAATATGAAACTTTGTATTAGTCTTTGCAATGTAAGTTGGCCTCAACATTGAAAGACATAAAATAAATGTGACACATCATTCTGTAACATTGAAATAAGTCTAAAATATCAGCTTTTCGAACAGAGAATATTGTATCTGATCATATGTACCTATCAGAGACACACTTTCTAAAAAAAAGTGAGTGGTAAGAGTGGTAAGAATACAAAAATCATTTGGAAAGATTTTGTCATTACCACCATTTTCTGTTCCCTGTATGTGACTCCCAATAAAAAGTAAAAATACAAGCTGTAAGTTTTGTTTATTTTTAACCCACCGGATTGTCTTCCATTTTAAATCATAATATGATCTTACTAGATCCTTCCTGAAAATTTACATTATCATTTTCACAAGTAGCTAACTTTCCACATTGAGGAATAAAAATATTGGAGAATTGGGTTGGAATTTTCATAGTACTTTACAGTGTGCTACAGTAATGACAAACCCTCTTTATACTTAATCCTATCATCATGCAACACCAGGCTTCTAATTTTTGTCTTCATTTTAAATGGCTACTCTATACAAGATAATTAATAAGGTAATTTGCTATTAATGCTTTTTCAAGTCAAAAGATATATTATCTAGAAAATAATTCAACACTGTAATGGGATCTTCAAGATCAATTCTGTTTTATATACTCTGCAGCAAAAATAACATTTCTAGTAGGAAGGTATTAATTATAAACCTAGCAAATTCTAGACATTCACATATTCGTGTAAACAATTTTAACATGGTTTATTACATTTCCAGAAAGGTTATATCTTATATCCAGTTTCCTGCTAATTCTTCTTTCATATATTATAATAAATATATCTGTTACTTGAGTGCATGTGTGTATAGTTTCACATACATACATGTCATATATACATAAAACAGCACTTAAAGGTCACTGTCTTTGCAATGCTAAGTTGGGGAAAATATGAATTGCTATTATGCATAACCCATGGCGATCTTCCCCCCTGTTTCACAAATGGCCATATCGGGATGTAAACAAAACACTGGAGTGAGTCATTCCAGGTGAACTGTATTTCAAGTTGTAGGTTGGTGTTCTCATGAAGAATTGTGTACTTCCTGGTAGTAAATACCTAAAAATGATAGTTAAAAAATTAGACTTTTACAAACAAATTAATATTAACATCTGTCACTAAAATGTTATGTAGTTAATAATCTGTACAACTTACATGAGAAATGATACTATAATAATGTAATCCACATGAAAAGATTTCCTCTCCTGAGTTGAGGAGGGGAGGCAGGGAGAAGGTCATAAAGCCTCATGCAAAGAGTTGACTGTAGATGCAACATGTGATCTTAGTGTCCCAAGACATCCCATAAAAAGCCATGAACTCACATGCTAGGAGACTGTTTGTATGACTCATGCTAATTTGGAATTCATCATTAATCTCTGTAAATAATGTGTGTAACTAGTCAAATATTGCTTAAAAACATGTGACATGAGAATTTGGCTAACCACTTTAAAATAATTGTTTCAAGGATGTTGAAACAATTGATTTTAATTTAATAATATATTATTGGTGTATTATGACTATAGGTAATCAAAAGAAAAAGTTAAAGATTAACATTCATAACTAGATTGTAAATTTTATATTCTTGGGCTACTGAGTGCTTATGATTACAGAAAACCAAAACCAATCATGATTACAGGTTGCATGCAACCTTTGCAGACAAACGTATTTCAGCATACATGAATTTTCAAGATTTTAGGACAATTTAGTGTAGGTACTATACATAGTGTAACATCTTCATCAGGGTCATGGGGCAGCATCCTGTAAAAAAATTATTAATAGTTCTGTAGTGAAATGTAGAAATATTCACAACAAATCGGATAAAGACTCTAACAACTTCATGTCAATTCAGATGTGCCAATAAATTGGTTACCTTTGTTTTTATTAGTTTGAGTTTTCAGAACTTTAGGATTTGGTAATTGTAAATAAGAGCGTGTGGCTGTATAATCTGTTTTCTCTGGAAAAACCTCTGATTAGCATTAAGCCAGTCCAATCTGTATGTCAAGAGAGAAATGATCAAGGAAATCCACATGAGCAAATGCAAATAAGCATCACCATTAAAAACATAAGTCCTAGTAATGATGAGAAGGACATGCTAGAAAGTCAGGACAAAGATATCTTTAAAAAATTTCCAAGAGCAGAAGTAGCAACAGAGGGAGATTTATAATTAGTCTTGAAAAAAGAAACAAAGGCAGAGCATCAAATCACTTATTTTCTTCACTTGACTTTAGAATCTTCCAGCCACAGTATCATACTTCCAAAGATATATGAAGAAATTGAGAGCCAAGTATTAGCTACCAATTCTATACCAAATAATGCTGGTAACTGCTAACCTCTGTGCCAACGGGAAATTACATTCGTAGTTGTGTGAATTTTGAAGAGGAATTTGCTTTCATTATGATCAAACTGCATGCAGCACTCAGATTAAAATGGCAGAATTCTCCATAATATTCAAAACATCATTTCATCATGAATTATGTGATAATATCCCCTAAATCTATTACTTAATATCACACACTATAAATAATTGCTCAAATCATTAAGTTAATAGAGCAGTAAAGTAATATACAACAAACTAAATTAAATCAAAATTGCACAATGGGTGATGAATAATGAAACAATTGATTTCTCACATCACAGATTATATAAATTATTTTCTTAATATCACTTGGGTAATTTACATGGATTAATTATTATGTCAAGAGCTAGCGGAGTCATGATTGATCTGATATCTTCTGCCAGGGAAAAGCTACCCTTCCTATCTAGGGCAAAGGTGCTAAAGGAACTAACGTGTTTGATCAAAACCCACTATTCCATATTAGTTGAAAGTTATGCTGTCTTCTAATGAAAATACATTCTGATTTCATTGATAATTATTCTAGTAAACAGTAACCTTTGCCGACTTTCTTTTGAAGAATTTCCAAGCAATAGTTCCTACTGACATTACAATAGCATTCACATAGACGTCTGAGATAAAGATCTCCATTTTCACAGATGAAAAAAGTACAAACTCCAGGGTTATAGCTAACTTACACTATTTCACTTAACACTATTTTGCATTTAAAAAGTGTTTTTGTGTTCCAGCACCATTATAATTGCCTTAAAAATATTAATAGTAATTTCTAAAGATTCTTCTCTATGGCATATATTTATTATCGGCTCCATTTTAAAGATGACTACACCAAAGTGTACAGGAGTTAAATGCCTCGCCCACAGTCATGTAGCTAGTAAGTGGTAGAGCCAGAATTCAAATCCATTTGGTCTCACTCCAGAACCAGTACTCCCAGCAACTATAGTATGTCGTCATTTCTGTGCATGAATCCCAATTTTAAAACTAACGGGGATAAATTGCCATTTTGGTGATAGATGATGTTGGTTCATGAAAATCATTTCATTAGATTTTACTTCTTCCTGTGCCATCTTTTAAAAATTATATGGGCAATGCGTGTTTTTTTTTGGGAAAATTCAAAAATAAAAATAAAAAAGATCATGAGATCACATAAAAAAAATAAAATAAAACTAACGGATACAATGATTATACTCATTTTTTCTTAAATACGAAGTATAAAAAAACCTAGAAAGTAGGACCATTATATATCCACAAAACTAAACTTTTTAATAGAAGCAGAAAAATCTAAAATGAAACTTTTTTAAAGACTTGAAAAGAAATTCAGTATGAACTAAAAAAAGCATATAAAATCACATTGGAAGAAACACTTTGCTTCCCTAAAGCAAGTGCTATGGGATATTTTAAAGCATTACAGGGAAACACAATGGATTATTTGCCTTAATATCTCCATTAATATCTCTTGGGAGATCCCACACTAGCTGAACACCAAAGATTATTTTTGAAATGTTCTTTGCAATGAAGTTAAATAATACAATTTGATATTTTTAGCAGGAAGAATCTCTAGAAAGTGGATTTATAGACTGTATCTAAAGAGTGTGTGTTAAAGCACCAAAAAACATGAAGTTTCCAGCTTTATTTTTATCGTAGCTTACTCTCGAAGTTCAAAAATAGCTAACTCGTAGCTAACGCATTCCAAGGAGAAACACCTCTGACTGCCCTATTTGCTTCATGCACATACCCTTACTTCTCATCTCTGAGACTAGCTATGCACATCTTCACATATCCATCATATAAATATAAAACATGCATTTGTCTCATTCCTACTTGAGATAGAATTGTTTGGTTTGTCATGGACCAACTTATTGGTGAACATGGACAACATCTAGAACATGAAGTATTTCAAGAGTGGTAAGTAATTAGTCTTGAAACTTAAGCTACACCCACCTCTGAGATCTTCCTGGAGGAAGACCAGGACTCCTGATCCCCCCCAGAATAAACTGAGCTTCCTGGTTTGGGGAACAAAAGGTAAATAAAGTTCATTGCCGTATTTGGGCTGTGTTCTTTTTGATTTTTTTTTAATCGTGGTAAAATATATATAACATGAAACTCCTTACCATTTTTAGGTATGCAAGTTCAGTGCACTAAATACATTCACAAAGGTTGTGTAACCACAACTATGATCTGGTTCCAAACCTTTTTCATTATCTCAAACAGAAACTCTGTGCCCATTAAACACTAAATCCCCATTTCCTCCTCCTCCCAGTGCTTTCTATCTCTGTGAATTTGTCTATTCGAGATACCTCATTCATACTATATTTGTCCTTTTTGTGTTTGGCTTATTTAACTTAGCATGCTTTCAAGGTTTACCCATGTTGCAGCATGTATCAGAATTTCATTCCTTTTTATAAAGGCTGAATAATATTTTATATTCATACATTTTATATATTATATAATATATTCATATTTATAATTTTATATAGGCTCAGTAATATATATATGTACATACCACATTTTATTTATCCATTCATCTGTTGATGGACATTTGGGCGGTTGCCACCTTTTGACCTCTGTGAATAATGTTGCTATGAACACTGGTGTGCAAGTATTGGTTTGTCCTTGTTTTCAATTCTTTGGGGTATGTACGTAGGAGTGGAATTGCTGGATCATACGGTAATGCTGTATTTAACTTTCTGAGGAACTGCTGCTGTTTCCTACAGCAGTCACATCATTTTATATTCTGAACCAGTACTGACTTCTCAATATCTTTACCAACACTTATTATTTTGCATTTTAAATATAATATCCAGTACACTGTATTGTGGTTTTAACTTTGATTTGGGGGGAGGCCCTAGTTTCAAGTCCCACCTCTTGTCATATGCTACCAACATGGATTTGTTATAAGCCATTTAACTTCTTTGGGCCTCAGTTTTCCCACTGGTGAAAAGAGCCCAATAGTTTCTGCCATGCCTGTCTCACAGAGTCTGGGCCCAATTAAACAATGCATAGATAAAATATTATCATGTGTCATTAACATCAGCCTCATTAGCAAGACCATGCATGTTTTAAGATAGATGTATCAAGCTATCTTAGCCTAAGGTCAAAATGGTACTATGTATTAAACTTGATTTTTAAAACTTTTTAATCTCAAAATATAGCACATATTCAAAAAGTGCATAAAACATAAACGTCCAGTAAATGAATAGTATAAAGTGATTACTTATATAACCACTACCCAGGTTAAATGACTGAACATTCCTAGCACCTTAGAGCCCTGTATTACAGCACCCTCCCTCCCCATAAACATATCCACTCTCCAGACATCAATGGTAATTACTTCCTATTTATCACATGAATACACATTCTGTAAACACTATAATTCAGTTTTTCCTTTTTTTTATTTAAAAATAAATGGAATGAAGTATTTATTCCTTTGGGTCTGGCTTCTTTTGTCAAATTTTTGTTTGAGACTCATCCATATTACTGTGTATACGTGCAGTTTGTCCATTTTCAATGCTGTATAATATTCCATTGAGCAGATATTACAAAAAAAATTTCCATTCTTCCATGAATAGGCATTTGGGTTATTTCTAATTTTTAGCTATTATAAGTAAATGCTGCTATGACAATTCTAATAATGGTCTTGATGCACATGGGCACACATTTCTGCTTAGAATTACTGGGAATAGAATAGCTGAGAAAAGCTTAACTTTGGTAGGTGATGCCAAGCTTTTTTTTAAAAAGTAACAATTTTCACTGTCATCAGCAGTGTAAGAGGGTTCCCATTGTGCTACATCCTCATCAACTCTTGGTCTGAAAGATGGGTTTCACGTTTCCCTGAGTATGAGCCTAAACACTTTTTCAAATATTTACTGCCTTTAAAAAAAACTCTTTTGTGAAGAGCTTCTTCAAGTATCTTCTCCATTTTTCCATAGAGTGCTCTATTTTCTTCTTAGAAATCTGTTGGAGTTCTTATACAGTCTGTATAACAATCTTTTGTAGTTTATACCGGTTGCAAATATCATCTTCCATTCTGAGGCTTGCTTTTTCACCTTCTTATGGGGTCTTCTGATGAACATATGTTCTTAATTTTAATATAGTAAAGTTTATCTTTTCATTTATAATATGTACTTTTCAGTCTGATATTTTATAATCTTTGCATACCTCAAGGTCATGGAAATATTCTCATATATTATCTTCTAAAATCTTTAGTTTTGCCTTTCACAGCTGTGTACTCAATTCTTTGGAAATGATTTTGTATATGGTGTAGGAAAAGTCAAGTTTCTTTTTTTATTATTATTTGGAAACCCAACTGCCCCAGAACCATTTGTTTAAACAAACTTTTTTCCCATTTGTTATAGTTGTGTCCCTCTTTTGTCATAAATCAAGTCTCTATATGTACCTGGGTCTATTTATGGCTTTTCTGAATGGTTCCATTGGTCTATTTGTCTGTTGGCACTATTACACTGTCTTAAATAACTATAGCTTTATTATAATTCTTAGTACACTGTAGTTAATAAATCCTACTATTTTACTGTTCTAGTTCAAGAATGTCTTATCTATTCTTGGCCCTTTGCTTTTCTGTACAAATGTTGGAACGAGCTTTGGTCAAATTCTGCACCCTCCAAAAAAAATTGTTGGGATTTATATGAGGATTACATTGAACTTATAGATGTGAAAAACTATTTGAAAAGAACTGACATATTGATATTGATTTCAATATCAATATCAAATATCAAAAGTTAATAATGTATAACTTTCCATCTTTTACATTTTCCTGCATAAAAGTCTTACACATTTTTGTTACATTTATTCTTAAGTATTAGTTATTCTTTGATGCTATTGAAAAATGATATTGTATCTAAAATGTCATATCCTAGCTGTTTGTTACTGATACAGAAAAAATACAATTGATTTTATCCCAACTTTGATTTCATCAAAATTGTTAAATTTACTTAATAATTTATCTGTAGATTTATTTAGATTCTATCAACACAATCATATCCATTAGTAATGAATTTTAGTTCTTTCTCTCAAATCCAATTCTTTTTACTTTTTTGGCTTGCTTCCTTGAATGAGCTAGGTCCAGTATAACGGTAAATAGAAGCAGTAATAACAGGCAATCTTGTCTTGTTTCTCATCTGAGAAGGAAAGACTTCAACATTTCACCATTACGTATATGCTTGTAGGGCTTTTGTTGTTATACTTTATTAGATTAAGGAATTTCCCTTTAGTTTCTAACTTGCTAAATAAGTATTTTTTAAGCATGAATGTACAATATATTGAATTCTATCAAGTGACTTATCCATATATTTTAAATGATTTTTAAAAGTTAGTCATGATACATTATCCTGTTTAAGGCTTCTGGGCTCATTTTGTTAATATTTTATGTAAGATTTTTGCATCTATGTACATACAGGAGTGAAATTAAACTGTCATTGTCCTTTGCCATAATGTCCTGGTCAGGTATCAAAAGTATGGTAGCCTCATAAAACAAGTTAGAGAGCATTCCTTCCTTTCTCTCTTCTCTGGGTGGATTTAATATAATTAGATAGTAAAGACCTATGAATCTGGAGTTATCTTTGTGGGAGGGCTTTTAAGTATTGATTCAATTTCTTCAATAATTAAGACCATTTAGGACTTTCTATATCTTCTTTTTTCACTTTTGGTAATATTTTTTTAAGGAATTTGTTGACAATCTAAATTACCAAATTTATCAGGATGAAATTCATATTTCTTATAAAATTTTCAATATTTGTAATACCTGTAGTTACAACTCTATTTCTATTCTTAAAGTTAATTTTTTGTGTTTTATATTTTGATCAGTCTCATCGGTTGATTATCAATTTTATCAGTCTTTTCAAAAACCCACTTTTGCCATTTTGATCTTCTTTCTTTTGTTTGCTTCATTATATTATTAATTTCTGCTCTTGTTTTTATTATTTCCTTTTTCTGTATTCTTTGGGTTTACTTTAATATCATTCTGTCACCTTTCAAAATGGCTGCTTAGATTATTCAACTTTTGCCTTATCCCTCCCTAATACGTTCATTTAAGTCTACAAGTATCCATATAATAATGATTTATGTACATACTGCAAGTTTTTATTTGTAATATTTTTGTTATTATTCAGTTAAAAATATTTTCTTACATCCATTATGATTTCTTCTTTGATTCACGGGTTATTTAAAGTGTATTTTTTATCTTTCCAAAGTATAGATTTTCTGGATATTTTGTTATTTTTAATGGTATATGATGAGAAACAATACTCTGTATGATTTCAATTTTTTGAATTATGTTTTATTATTCCACTATATAGTTGATTTTTATAAAAGATTTGGGTATGCTTGGTGTAGTGTATTCTAAGGTCACTGAATGCACTATTATGCGACAGTTAAATCTGTTAATCATATTGTTAAAATGTTCTTTATCTTTAATTTTTGGAGAAATATATGTTAAAATCTCCCTCAATTGTTGTAGATTTGTCTATTTTTCCCTGTAATTCTGTCAATTTTTGCTTTCCAAAACATCTGGGACATTGTCACTTGTAGGAATCTATGTTGTTTATCAAGGCCCCAATATTTGACAGGCCCTGAACTCTTACTTTTTTCCCTTAGGCTCATGAGTCTGTGAAAAGCACTATTCAGTACTAACAAGTACTCACTAACAAGTACCTGGTTTTAACTCTCTGATGTCTTCAAGCAAATGTTTTGGTATTTTGTCCAGCTTTTCTTATTGTCAGCAGAGGGAGGATTTGTCCAAATACCTAGTGCTTGCTCTATTACCAAAGGCAGAAGCCCTAACTCAGTAGTTTTTAAAAAATGTTTTCAGCTTCAGAAGTGAGCTTATATGGAAGCTCAGTACATGTAAGATAGAAATACAGAGATGCTGAGACTGAAAATTGTTTGGTGATCCCAAAGCTTTCCAAATAAGTCTAGTTACAGTGAAATATTGAGCTGGTCCCAAAGAAACTAGTATCCTAGAGATATGGGTATAGATATAGATATAGATATAGATATAGATATAGCGGTAGAGATAGATATGAGAAATGGCTTCTCAGCTGGTATGCCTGTTAAATTGTTATTCTGTGAGACTGCAAGGTTGAAGGCCACTCTCTTCCATGTACTAGGTGACACATACACTTTTAAGCCTTTTAAAAATATCCTGCAGATGTGTGGTCAAAATAAAGATGGTCCAAGAACCTGACTGATGTTAGCTCTATTTTCTTCTCTTTTAATTTTACAGGTAAATTAGCCAAAAAGATATCTCCTCATAAAATAGTTAGGTATACCTTATACATTATTTACATCAGGCATATTTATATTTACTTATAAATATAAATTTATATTTTACTAGGTATACTTCAAAAATGAACTTAATCTATTAATAAATATAAAATTAATTGGTTCCCACATATAAAACAAAATGCTATAGGTTCCTAATCTACAAGGGAAAAAACATATGGCTACTTTTTCCATGTTTTTAAATTAATATGACATTGATTTGGACTTTATTAGCTAGATATTAGGAAGACATGTTTATTTCTCTTTCTTCTTTGTGTTTCCAAGTAAAACTTTCACCAGTATAGACTTTCTGGCCTGGAGTTATACTGGCCAGAAGTGAGTTATCTGATTTGCAGGTTGAAAAGAAAGGACTAGGCATGCTTGGCTCAGCCCCTTTCTCTTTTTGGATCAGCCCATCTGCAGAAAGAATGTATTTTTACTTGCTCTCCTGCCGACACTAATAGAATTAGGCTTCACGGGATAGTGCTAGTGGAAGGCTTGGGTTGATCCAGCTCTGTCTTTGACCGGACGGGTACATTTATTCTGGAATTCAGTACTAGAAAACTTACTTGGCTCACATTTACTCCATGTCCCTCAATAGGTTTTCTCAGTAATGAAGCTACATTTTGATGATCATCTGTCTGACTCCCACATTTCTCTCTCAAATGGTTCTGAACTTGGGAAGGAATGAAGGATGTGTTTACTGGCCCGCCCCTCCCCTAATGCTTATAATCACTACATTGGGGTCATAGTGAGTACTTATCAGAGTCCAGAACTCAAGATTCCAAAGCGAGGAATATTTCTTTTGACCACCAGAAGGGGAAGAAAATAAAAAGGACTGAAGTAAATATAAGGTATAATTTCTCCCTATGGAATAGCCAGGAAGACATCCTATTTTGCTCGCCCACAAAAGTTACATGATCCCTCAACAGAAAATGGGCTATGAAATCTGGAATTGCAAGGGTGATTAAAAAAATTTGAAACCATCCTTCCTAGACTGGAATTTAAGGTTTTCCTGATCATGCTCCCAAGGAGTATCATTCCTTAAAGGGAAGACTCTTCATTTATATGTTGTAATGTCTTAAAGATGGCCATCATTCTTTTAAATCACATGAGAATATTGATGAAAGTAAAATAAACTTTATTCAATAATTTGCTTCAGTCAAACCATTAAAACTGTAGAATACAGCTTGGGTAGTTACACTTTTTAAATATTTAATGTCTAACTTTACCTCTATCATTTTTGTGATCAATCAGCTTCCATTTGCAGGGGAAGAGTTAAAATAGGTTAAAAGTACTGCATTATACTGAAACAGTATAATGACAAAATATAAGACAAACAAAGATTAAAAATATATCTCTCAATAATACCTTTTGTGAAAAATATTCCAAGCCATTCTGCTGCTGCAGGTCAATTTTGTAGAAAGTTAGCTATATTATATTCCCTGTGATCTATTTAACAAACAGATCAATTGCTAGATGTTTCAAAAAGAAAATCCAAGCTACAGTAGTTCCATTTTCCTCACTATCTATTCAGCTGTTAGCAGATCCTATTATCTTTTGACTATCACTTAGTTTTTCAAAGTGATAGTTTACGCTCTTCCATCCTGATAGTACTACAACTTACACTTACTAAAAGTCACACATCTGTCTTTAATTCTAATGGGAACTAAGACTGTATTGAGAAGTGCTAAAGTGTACTTCTTGTTTATTCTGTGTATCCTTTCAGCTTAAAAACATTTTCATACTTTTGGAAAACTACCTATTTTAACTGGACAATATTTATAAAAATCCAATTTTTAAATGGAACTTAACAAAATCCACCTCCCACAGATCTGTTTGGTGTTGAAAGGAATAGTAGAGGCATACTGAACAATAAAAATTAAAGGCATCTTCTCAATTATATTAGGATAAAGGACAAATGTTGAAATAACCCTGTTGGGGGAAAAAATTAATTACCATCTTGTATGCTCTTGCTTGGCTTTGGAAAGCAAAAGTATATAAGTTAAATAATACCATTTCCATGTAGGTTATTTCTGTCACCTTCAGGTTTGTGATTGCTGTCCTTATTCAGTCCTTTAAAGGTAAAGGTTGTGCAAATTAAAAGAATCTTATAGATAATAGCATGTATGCATTTTAGTCTTAAGCTTTTTCTCTAGCCATATAGACAAAAAGAGACTTTCAATTTCAAACGGCATTGTGGCACATTACTTTATATAAAACTCACAGGGTCTAGGAAATGTAAACAAGTACCTGGAATTACCCCAATCGGTACCAATGCCTGAGAGTGATCCTCTTGAGTCAGTTGCATATTTGTAAACCACTAGCAGGCACTGTTTACAAAGCTCAACCAGGCGCTGGCAACATTGGAGCTGCAAAGGAGTCACCACTTCCGGGCTTTTACTGAAAATACTCTCCCAAGAGGATCTGTTGGCATGGAAACATACATGACCTTGTGTAACTGTTAAAAACGGCAACTAGTTATATCATTTACCTAGCAACAAACCAATAAAAAAAAGTAGAAATGGCCTCACACATTGGAAATGACTACAGATGGTTGAGAGGTACAAAGTAAATATACAAATTTGTAAATTCATCTTTACATTAAAAAATACAACATAGAATTCATATTTTTAAAGACTTTACTGCTGCTAACTCTGAGTAGCTAACAAGATGGTTTCCCAACATCTCCTAAAAATTGAGTTACTCTACATTAAAACATCGTGAAATGCTGAGCTAATTTCTCAAAAATTAGGTATTCTAGGAATTTAGGTTTTCTAGGAAACTATATTTATTTTTATGTTAATAATGATCCAATAAATGAATTAAAAAGTTGCTGCTACTTAATTTGTGATCCCTCTGCACCAGGAGAATTTAGGTTAATCTTTTGATTATGACACCCCTTTCAAAACACTTTCATATGTAATTATGTCCATGATATTCCTAGAGCACAGGTTCTATACTGTAGAAGTAATGTAATCTCAACAAGTACTGTCCTACTGCAGTCCCAAAGGCAGTGTCCTCCCCTCTTCAGTGCACCCAGCTTAGTGCACAGCAGACAGTAGTACACACTGTTGGTAAACTTAAACTTAAATGCATGTGTGTGTGCATGTGCGTGTGTGTGTGTGTGTAACCACACGTATATGTGTTCACAGTTCCTAAGTTGACTGTCATGGCCCAAATCAGGAAACATCTTACCACCCCACCACCATGGAGAGAGGGAAACAGGAAGAGAAAGAGGGAGAGAGAGAGAATGAGAGAGACACTCATTTCCTTAGTGTAAGTGAAACTCTTTTCAAGCCTCAAGGGGAAAGTTTACTTTGAAACTTGGTAATGGTTCAAGTCTCATTTTACATAAACCAATTGGCTTAACCCTTAGAGAGAGAAAAGATCAGGTTTTCAGAAAGAAAAAAATATTAAGGAAAATATTTTTCTGAAGAAATGTACTTCCCAATGGGAAATTCAAAGACTCCATTTTCAGTCTTCTGTGGATATCTGATCTTTGGAATTAAAAAAAAAATGTTCTAGAAACTCAGAAAGGTATTTTTTAGTAGAAAAGCTACTGTTTATCTTTTCAGGAGAAACATGGTCCCAAAAAGACAGCATGTCATCAGTGAATGACAGGTTTTTTTAAAGGGAATGAGAGTCAAATAAGTAGATGGAAAGGAATAAATTTTCTTCCATGTTCTGAGATGTTCAGGGCTGAATATAATAGTGTTTTTATTATTTAAAAAGGATTAAAAGTTATTTTCATTCCAGGAACAGTAATATTTTAAATTAACTCAAAATTTAATTTATTACTAAATATAAGAAAAATAGATATGATATACATGTGTTTACACATCTATACTTTGTGTTTGTGTGTATATATATATATCTCCAAATTACTTAATGTGATCAAGAAAAATATTGGAGAACACCAGTTAATAAGGGAATATGTTTATAACTAATATGTCTTGATCTAGCAAACCTTACATGCTTGGACCCAGGAAAAATAAAATTTCATGTAAATGTAAATACACAAAGAAAACGTTCTGACTTTCAGCTGAGCCCTTGTACTTTCTCCCCCCTGGGATTCTAGATATTTTCTGTAAAAGTCCATCACCACCCTGCCCTCTGAATCTGAATATATTTATATTTTGATTTGGAGCCATTTGATTAGATTCACTATCAGGTCACTCACATCATGGTAATTTTTCTTTTCCTAACTTGGAGTATAGAAGTAAGAAAAGAACAAACAAAAATGGAAGAAAGACAAAGGAGCTTCTTCTATAACACCTTAATTTGATGTAACATTCTGAGTAATATGTGAGTTACAATATGAGCAGCTTTGGGGCCTCATTCTCTCATTGTTCCTTAAATATTTTAAATAAATATATGTATCAAGGTTCTCTACTTAATTTTGGTGTGTATGTTCACCACCATTGACCAAAGATCACATTCTACTCTATTAATCTATAACTGAGTGTCAATTTGCCAGAATCACTCATAAAGAAAAAAGAAAATGACCAAGACTTGCTTTGTTTGGTACTAAGCTAACAGTACCCCTCTACACAAAAGAAACCTATTCTTCACCTGGCACAGCTGAGTAATGTGAAATGCCTCTAGGACACTACAGTATCTCAATTTTCAATACTAACACAAAGAATTTTCAGAAGGTAAAAGGAAGGGGAAGTAATTTAAAATACCAGTGCCTTCATCAAAGAGCTCAGGGTCTTATCTGCCTGCATTCTAAATCTAAATTCCAAGGAAATGGGAGGGCCAAAATCTATGAATTCAAAAAGAAAAATTAAATGGTTAAAAAGTTCTCTCTGGCACTCGCTAATCCTCAGAGAAATATGAAAAGAAATGACTTCAAATGACATTTTTAATAATAATACAATAAGATACAGAATACTGAATAACCACCTGGTAACAAAGAAGAATCATTAATGAAATCCAGAGACTTGAAAAGCCTCGTATTATTCAGTAATCCAATAATTTTCACCACCTTTTTCATCAAAATATTTAATAAAGCAGCTATCTAAAAAGTGAAACATTCATTTCTTTCTCCTCTGGTAGAAGCCCTAATGAATGACTGAGTAGCCCAAAGTTAAGAAGGAGAAAGAAGAAAGGAAAGTTAAAAAAAAAATTTGGACTACAACAACTGGACAATCAGCAACAGAAAGATTAACAAGCTGAAAAGTACTAACAACATAACATCCAATAGAAAGTGAAATGAAAACAGTAAGATTCACATCACTTTAGTCTATATGATATGCATACACTTTCAGGTAGGTATATAATTCATCCTAGAAGCAGACTGCTGCCTTAGAATATTCCTTACAATTTTTCTTTCCCAAAGAATGTAAAAGAAAAGCTATTTTATGACAAACTTCCATAGGTAAATGTCTTTGGCTTAAGGGTCTAAACTAGATTCTTTTCTTTGGGTTTACATATCAGGATTTGAATGGAGAGAGGGCTTTTCCAAATAATACATTCCTTCTCCAATAGTTCCCCTGCCTCCTCCTCTTCGCTTTACCTGGCAAACTCCTCTTCTTCCTCTTCCTGCAAGTCTAAGCTGAAATGTTACTTCCCTTGGCCACCTTTCCTGAGTTCTGTGGCCTGAGTTTGAGTCCCATAGCACCTAGGCTTCCCTTGCTCAGTAAAACATGGTGGATAATTTTATTCATGAAAATTTCCAAGAGCTACTCCCCTGAAGAGGACGTATTCACAACGTGGAGCATCATTCTGAATAGCACTCCCAGGAGGCTGCATGTGATAAAAAGTGTCACTGAAAAATACAAACACACGGAGGCTAAACAATACACTATTAAACAACCAAGAAATCACTAAAGAAATCAAAGAAGAAATCAAAAAATATCTAGAAACAAATGACAATGAAAACACAACAATCCAAAACCTATGGGACACAGCAAAAGCAGTTCTAAGAGGGAAGTTTATAGCAATACAGTCCTACCTCAAGAAATAAGAAAAATATCAAATAAACAACCTAACCTTACACCTAAACAATTAGAGAAAGAAGAACAAAGAAACCCCAAAGCAAGCAGAAGGAAAGAAATCATAAAGATCAGATCAGAAATAAATGAAAAAGAAAGGAAGAAAACAACAGCAAAGATTAATGAAACTAAAAGCTGGTTCTTTGAGAAGATAAACAAAATGGATAAACCATTAGCCACACTCATCAGGAAAAAAGGGAGAAGACGCAAATCAACAGAATTAGAAATGAAAAAGGAGACGTAACAACCGACACCGCAGAAATACAAAAGATCATAAGAGAATACTACAAGCAACTATATGCCAATAAATTGGATAACCTGGAAGAAATGGATAAATTCTTAGAAAAATACAATCTTCCAAGACTGAACCAGGAAGAAATAGAAAATATGAACAGACCAATCTCAAGCACTGAAATTGAGATGGTGATTAAAAATCTCCCAACAAACAGTGAAGTAAGCCAGAAAGAGAAAGACAAATATTGTATGCTAACTCACATATACGCAATCTAAAAATGGTACTGATGAACTCAGTGACAAGAACAAGGATGCAGATACAGAAAATGGACTGGAGAACTCGAGGTTTGGGAGGGGGTGGGGGGTGAAGGGGAAGCTGAGACGAAGCGAAAGAGTATCACAGACATATGTATACTACCAACTGTAAAATAGATAGCCAGTGGGAAGTCGTTGTATAACAAAGGGAGTCCAACTCGAGGATGGAAGATGCCTTAGAGGACTGGGGCGGGGAGGGTGGGGGGGACTCGAGGGGGAGGGGAGTCAAGGAAGGGAGGGAATATGGGGATATGCATATAAAAACAGATGATTGAACTTGGTGTACCCCCCAAAAAAATAATAAATAAATAAATAAAATTAAAAAATTAAAAAAAAAGAATCTCCCAACAAACAAAAGCCCAGGGCCAGATGGATTCATAGGTGAATTCTATCAAACATTTAGAGAAGAGCTGACACCTATCCTTCTCAAACTCTTCCAAAATATTGCAGAAGGAGGAACACTCCCAAACTCATTCTACGAGGCCACCATCACCCTGATACCAAAACCAGGCAAAGATGTCACAAACAAAGAAAATTACAAGCCAATATCACTGATGAATATAGATGCAAAATTCCTCAACAAAATATTAGCTAACAGAATCCAACAACACATTAAAAAGATCATACACCATGATTAAGTGGGGTTTATCCCTGGGATGCAAGGATGCTTCAACATACACAAATCAATCAGTGTGATACATCATATCAACAAATTGAAGCATAAAAACCGTATGATCATTTCAATAGATGCAGAAAAAGCTTTTGACAAAATTCAACATCCATTTATGATAAGAACTCTCCAGAAAATGGGCATAGAAGGAAATTACCTCAACATGATAAAAGCCATATATGAGAAACCAAAAGCCGACATGGTTCTAAATGGTAAAAAACTGAAAGAATTCCCTCTTAGAACAGGAACAAGACAAGGGTGCCCACTCTCACCATTATTATTCAACATAGTTTTGGAAATTTTAGCCACAACAATCAGAGAAGAAAATGAAGTAAAAGGAATCCAAATTGGAAAAGAAGAAGTAAAATTGTCACTCTTTGCAGATGACATGATATTATACATAGAAAAATCTAAAGATGCTACCAGAAAACTGCTAGCACTAATCAACAATTCAGTAAAGTAGCAGGATACAAAATTAATGCACAGAAATCTCTTACATTCCTATACACTAACAATGAAAGAGCTGAAAGGGAAATTAAGGAAACTCGCCCATTTACCATTGCAACCAAAAGAATAAAATACCTAGGAATAAACCTGCCTAAGGAAGCAAAAGACCTGTATGCAGAAAACTATAAGACACTGATGAAAGAAGTCAAAGATGACACAAACAGATGGAGGGACATACCACATTCTTGGACTGGAAGAATCAACATTGCGAAAATGACTGTACCACCCAAAGCAATTTACAGATTCAATGCAATCCTGATCAAATTACCAACAGCATTTTTCACAGAACTAGAACAAGAAATCTTATGATTTGTATGGAAATGCAAAAGATCCCGAATAGCCAAAGCAATCTTGAGAAGGAAAAATGGAATTGGTGGAATTAGGCTTCCTGACTTCAAACTATACGACAAGGCCACAGTGATCAAGACAGTATGGTACTGACACAAAAATAGAAAGGAAGATCAATGGAACAGAATAGAGAACTCAGAGGTAAGCCCAAGCACATATGGGCATCTTATCTTTGACAAAGGAGGCAAGAATATACAATGGAAAAAAGACAGCCTCTTCAATAAGTGGTGTTGGAAAATTGTACAGCAACATGTAAAAGAATGAAATTAGAACACTTCCTAACACCACACAGAAAAATAAACTCCAAATGGATTAAAGACCTAAATGTAATGCCAGACACTATAAAACTCGTAGAGGAAAACATAGGCAGAACACTCTATGACATACATCAAAGCAAGATTCTTTTGGACCCACCTCCTAGAATAATGGAAATAAAATCAAGAATAAACAAATGGGACCTCATGAAACTTAAAAGCTTTTGCACAGCAAAAGAAACCATAAATAAGACAAGAAGACACCCTCAGAATGGGAGAAAATACTTGCCAACGAAGCAACAGACAAAGGATTAACGTCCAAAATATACAAGCAGCTCATGCAGCTTAATACCAAAAAAGCAAATAACCCAATCCACAAATGGGTGGAAGACCTAAATAGACATTTCTCCAAAGAAGACATACAGATGGCCAACAAACATGAAAAGATGCTCAACATCACTAATCATCAGAGAAATGCAAGTCAAAGCCACAATGAGGTATCAGCTCACACTGGTCAGAATGGTAATCATCAAAACATCTAGAAACAATAAATGCTGGAGAGGGTGTGGAGAAAAGGGAACTCTCCTGCACTGTTGGTGGGAATGTAAGTTGGTACAGCCACTATGGAAAACAGTATGGAGGTTCCTTAAAAAAACTAAAAATAGAACTACCATAGGATCCAGTAATCCCACTCCCAGGCAAATACCCAGAGAAAACCATCATCGAAAAAGAAACATGTACCATAATGTTCATTGCAGTACTATTTACAATAGCCAAGACATGGAAGCAACCTCAATGTCCATCAACAGATGAATGGATAAAGAAGATGTGACATATATATACAATGGAATATTACTCAGCTATAAAAAGGAATGAAATTGAACTATATGTAATGAGGTGGATAGACCTAGAGTCTGTCATACAGAGTGAAGTAAGCCAGAAAAAGAAAAACAAAACTGTATGCTAACTCATATATACGGAATATAAAAAAAAAAAGTGGTACTGATGAACCCAGTGACAGGGCAAGAATTAGGATACAGATGCAGAGAATGGACTGGAGGACACAGGGTTGGGGGGCTGGGGGTGAAGGGGAACCTGGGACAAAGTGAGAGAGTAGCATAGACCTATATACACTACCAACTGTAAAATAGATAGCTAGTGGGAAATTGCTGTATAACAAAGGGAGATCAACTCGATGTTGGGTGATGCCTTAGAGGGCCAGGACAGGGAGAGTGGGAGGGAGTCGCGGGAGGGAGGGGGTATGGGGATATATGTATAAATACAGCTGATTCACTTTGGTGTACCTCAAAAGCTGGTACAAGAGTGTAAAGCAATTATTTTCCAATAAAGAGCTTAAAAAAAAAAAGGGTCACTGACCAAGGGCTTCAGCAGCTTAGAAGATCAAGAAAGGGGGATGAGTGTGTTTTCTATGTGATTCATCAGCAAAACCCCTGGGTCAATTCTAGAAAAACCTACAGCAAACATCTACAATATTCTTTGATGTTTTTGGATGTGGACAGAGAATGGTCTATTCATTTTGTTTTATTATTGGGATGTTGACAGGCAGAGATAGGAATCAAGGTGGCCCAGATTAATTTGGATAATATTTTTTCCAATAGTTTGACACCTAACTGTGAAAGAAAGCTGCACCTGCTATTAAAATCATTCCTTTAGAACTGAGCTAAGAGTAGATTTTTACCTAGACTGCTAGGCTGTTAGATCAAAGGTTAAAGGAGTATACATTGACTAGATATGATTCAAAGAATAAGTAGAACTGTTCTGGGTCCAAAGTGCCAATCGAACACACAGAACACTATATGTGACTTCATTAAATTGAAGAAGCCTAGGAATGTCATTTGTAAAGGTGCAAAAAAACCAAAATCTGGTGTAAAACTCATTTCTATAAACCACGAAGTTTTTAAAGAAATAGATGGAGAATGGAGGTCGAATTGGACTCAATGCTACTCCTGCTCCGTCTGCTCAAGCGCAATGGGATGGCGATTTGGCTAATGTTGTGGGGCTCACAGAATAGCAAGCTTGGCAAGCGCTGGCAAGGCTGCTTTGAGAGGAGTGAATAAAGCATAGAGTTAAGAGCTTGGTCTCTTGACTCAGACAACCTAGTTTAAATCCAGGCTCACTGAAAACTTGGGCAAATTATATACCTTACGCTTCAATTTCTTCATCTATACAATGAGAATAGTAATAATAGTTTACTCGATATATTATAGTGGTAATTATAAAAATATTTAATATGTAAAATAGTATCAGGCACTTAGTAATCTTCCAATGAATGTTATTTACTTTCATTATCATTACTAGCAGTAATAGATACCACTGGAGACATTTGGGGGGAGTATTGTGCCAGATACAAGAGAAAAGGATTCTGAAACGAGTTAATTACAAAAATTGTATCATCAGCACCAAATTCAGTAGCAGACTATCTCACTGCTTTCCATTTGTGAAGAGTGGCTGAAATTCATGTTCAACATTCCAACCCATGGATCAACAAACAGAAAAAGAATTCTAATTATGACTTTAGATTAAGAGAACTTCTACAGACAGCCATCAACTAAGGGCCATAGAGTACAGTTCAAATGTTTCACTTAAGTCTCTGTAGAAATAATATATGGCCAAGATTATTCTCAGATTTCATCACAACCCAGAGCACTTTATGAATTCTCCCTGTTGGTGAATGGTAGCTGAGGAAAATTATGGTGGTGAGAATAAGTCTGCAAATGGTATAAGTGATTCAGTACTAGATGACTAGAATATTTACATGGAGGACATTCAGAGATCATTTCAGACTAGAATAGTCTGTTAAGGTTTTACCAAAAAAGGGCATAGTCTGGGTCTTCGCATAGGATTTAAATAATGCAGAGAGGATTGGAGAAGTGGGGTTATAAAAGGCAGCCCAATCATTGACACTAGTGGTTCGGAGGCAGAAAAGGACAAATTTTTAAGATATTTGAAAAATAATGAATTCGTTTTGGGGGAGCAAACTTTAAGAAGGAGAGAAATGAGAGAGAAGACTGGAGAAATAAGAAAGAATCATCATATTAGAAAGTCTTATATCTCTAGATAAGAAGTCTAGACTTTAATGATAAATGAGGGAAATCGTTACAGATTTTAGGAAATGACTCTGACAGTAGGAAGGATAAGGGAAACAAAAAACTGGAGGCAATAATGCCTAGGAATCTATTAATTTCACTTAGCCTTTCTACCAAAAAGGCTCCTCTCATCTGAAATCCTGCAGTAACTTATCTGTCATCTCTTTCATAATTATAACTTTTGCCTGTATCTTATTTTGTCTATTAGAGACAGCAGAGTTTATTGGTTAAGAGCATGAAGTCTGGGGAAGGCTGCTTGAGTTCAAATCCCAATTGCACTGTGTCCTTAGCACCCATCTGTGCCTCAGTTTCCTTATCTATAAAATGGAAATAATCATAAAACCTGCTTCAAAGTGATGCTATGTGGATTAAATCACTTAATATATGTACAGTGCTTAGAACAATTCCTGGGACATAGTAAGTGGTATAGTGTTAGCTATTAGCATGATCTGTGTCAGAGTCAGCTTTGTAGCTCCAAAAGTATTTAAATTATCAAGTAAATACTGATAATAATTAAGAACAATGAAGAACAATCTACAATTAAATAATTGATCATTGTTAAGAATAATGAAAAACAATCTAGAGTAGCCACAGTGGGGGTGTGACAGAAAAACTCACAAGATGTAGCACATGATTGAACAAAGACAGTGAAGGAGACAAAGGATGAAGATGCCCCTGAGATATCAAACCCGTATGATCGGGAGAACAGTAATAGGATTTTGGGAAGTCCAGAAGGGAAGCCATTTCTGAGTAAAAGGGAAGTACGGAGTGTATGGTTTTAGGTATCTTGGAGACAAAATGACAGTGAGTCACAACAGCTTTGACAGAACTGAAAGTCTGGAGAGGAGCAGGAGTGTAGCTGTGATTTTGGAATCTGCTACATAAAGGCAACAGCAGCAAAGCTGTAAGAAGACTGATTTGTAATTGAGATTTTTCATTAATTAGGACTACTTTCTCTCCAATGAATTCAAATTAGTTGGGCAGTGTTGTGTTCATATCCATCATCTCATCTAAATCAGCTTAAATGCTATAAATCATAGCTGAGTACTGAAACTTACATGCAGTTACAAATCCACATTTTAAGAGATTAAAGAAATTCTGCCATATTATTGGGCTACCTTTATAACTAAACAGTAAAATATTAAAAATGACAATAATAAAAGATAACTTAAAACTTACCCTGAATCACAGAAACAGTTCCACAGTCCTTGGCCATGACTCCAGAGTAAGCGATTAAAAACTCGGTTGAAAATCCGATATAAATTTACTTCCTCGACATCAGGTACCTTCCAGATGTGTGGAAGAACTGTACGGATACTTGTTTTTACTATGTCCAGAACCTAGTAGAAAAACCAAAATATTTCAAAATCTAGGTGTGTATGTATGTGTCTAAAATTCAAATATGAATATACATAATTCAAAAATGAATACACACATATACATACTCAATCACTCACTAACTAAATGACATCACAGAATTTAAAGTCCAGAAATACATCCAGTATTTATGAAACTTTGGCAAGTCTGACCACTGGAGTAAGAAGAGATTAAACTTAAAAATTAAATTTATGTGAAATTTAAATTAAATCAATAAATGGAGATTTTTTAAATAGTAATCTTCATGAAAAAATACATGAAATTGAATCATTACTTCACTCAATTTACGAAAGTCAACTCCAGAACGATTAAGGTTTTAAGTTTGAAAAATAAGCCATTAAATATCTTAGTGGAAAGTATTAGTGAATATCTTTTAGACCTGGGGTTAGAAAAAAATTACTTAAGTAACTAAATAGTATAGAACATAAAAGATTAATAGATTTCCATTATATTAAAATTAAGAACTTCTGGCCTTCAAAAGATACCTTAAAGGAAATAAAAGATCAAGTTACAAACTGGGTAAATATATTCAAAACATATACACCTGACAAAAGATTAATATCAGGAATATATAATGAATGGCTAACCAACTGTTAAATACACACCAATAAATTAATAGAAAAAATGGACAAAAATACACGAACAGGAACGTCACAAAAGAGGAAATAAATATGCCCAATTAAACATAAAGAATAAAAATTAAGACTATAAGAAGACATTTTCTACCATTTAATTGACAAAAATTAAAAATGTGACAATACCAAGTGCTGGAGACATACGGATCTGTAGTGTCTTTTGGGCATTGTCAGCGGGAGTACAAATTAGGAAATAGCTGGTCATTATCTCCTCAAGTTGAAAATGCATATACTCTATGACCCAGCAAGGTTTCTAAGTTTCTAACTAACTTTCTCTTAGTTTACCCCTAAGAGAGAGAAACTCTCTCATAGGTTAAAAACAAGAGTCACGTACAAGAATGTTCAAACAGCTGTTCACAATTGTAGACACATGGAAAAAATCTAACTCTCCATCAGTGGGAGAGTGAATAAACAAACCGTCGTATACTCGTTCCCTTGGACTTTTATACAGCAGTCAAAATGAATGAAATAAAAGGACACTAAATGATATGGAGCATCTTAATTATTAATGCTTAAGTTTTTAAAAATACATACCAGCCATTAGATACAGTGTGAAACTCTTGTAATAGAAGACAATTAAATTTTTAAAATATTTATGGGAATATGCATAGATATAATAATATAAAGAAAGCAAGGGACTGGGGAATATTGAATTCAAGAAAATGGCTGCCTGAGACATGAAGGGCCAGGGGGATGGAAGGGAGTTATTTGATAAGATAATAGGATACTGCCAAGATCCCTGATTTGGGTGTTGGATTCACAAATGGTACAATAACTTAAAAACACAAACTAAATGAAAGCAGGCCACATATGGACCAATAATGAGAGAGTATCATGAAACAAGGGCTAGGATTAATCTAATTCTGGGCAACTAAAAACCTAGAGGTTCTAAAAAATGTATAAATCCACAAAAACTACTTTGACAAATTCAATGTGTTTAATACTTTTGCAATTCAGGTATTTCCAATGAAACACTTTTTTAAAAAAGTAAATACCAACAAATACACTTATCCTAATTCTAGTTCACCGAAGTAAATTTTTCACTTCTTATTTTACCTGTCTAATTAAAGGGACTGCCTGTAAACACGTGAGTGAGAGGTGGAAAGAGAAAGACTTTCAAACATGAAGGCTGAATGAAGATATGATTTTTTTCTCCATAGGCACAAACGCATAGAGAATTAGGAGCAGATAAAAGAAGAATTCAATTTGTTTCTCTTTAAAACAGCCATATTTAAAGAAGTGATATTAGTTCTCTCTGATGAAGGCAAATTTAGAATAAACATTTGCTTAAAAATCATTTTAAGAAAAAACTTTAAAAATAACACTGTTTTTATCGAAGAATATCAACCAGAGCTTCTCACAGTGAATTGTATAAGCAGCAGGATTCCTTCCCTTCCGGTTCCAGCTTCTTTCACTGTGAAGTGGGAACAGTATGTAAACCCTACAGGGGTCGAGAGTGTGTGGGTTGAAGAGGAGGAGAATGAAGAGAGAGAATGCAATCTGTAATAAAGTAGCTTGTGAAAAAAACTGTCCCAGAAAGGCTTGTTATTACAGACGATGAAAGCTTAATTATGAAGAGGGATTTTAAATTTTTTATATGAATTATTCACAATAATACTGATAGAATATGCATATCAGACATTAATTCATAACTTTTACTTTTTTTCTTTTTTTTTTTTTTACAAAATAATATGAGTAGTTTATTTGCATTTTAGGAAGAAATTAAAACCTGTGATGTAACTTTTTCTTCTTTTTTTTTTTATTTTATTTTTTTTGGGGGGTACATCAGGTTCAATCATCTGTTTTTATACACATATCCCCATATTCCCTCCCTTCCTTGATTCCCCCCCCTCGAGTCCCCCCCACCCTACCTGCCCCAGTCCTCTAAGGCATCTTCCATCCTTGAGTTGGACTCCCTTTGTTATACAACAACTTCCCACTGACTATTTTACAGTTGGTAGTATATATGTGTCTGTGCTACTCTCTCGCTTCGTCTCAGCTTCCCCTTCACCCCCCGCCCCCTCCCAAACCTCGAGTTCTCCAGTCCATTCTCTGTATCTGCATCCTTATTCTTGTCACTGAGTTCATCAGTACCACTTTTAGATTCCGTATATGTGAGTTAGCATACAATATTTGTCCTTCTCTTTCTGACTTACTTCACTATGTATGACAGATTGTAGTTCTATCCACCTCATTACATATAGCTCCATCTCATCCCTTTTTATAGCTGAGTAATATTCCATTGTATATATATGCCACATCTTCTGTATCCATTCATTTGTTGATGGGCATTTAGGTTGCTTCCATGTCCTGGCTATTGTAAAGAGTGCTGCAATAAACATTATGGTACATGTTTCTTTTGGGATTATGGTTTTCTTTGGGTATATGCCCAGGAGTGGGATTACTGGATCATATGGTAGTTCCATTTGTAGTTTTTTAAGGAACCTCCAAATAGTTTTCCATAGTGGCTGTACCAACTTACATTCCCACCAACAGTGCAGGAGAGTTCCCTTTTCTCTACACCCTCTCCAACATTTGTGGTTTCCAGACTTTGTGATGATGGCCATTCTGATTGGTGTGAGGTGATACCTCATTGTGGCTTTGACTTGCATTTCTCTGATGATGAGTGATGTTGAGCATCTTTTCACGTGTTTGTTGGCCATCTGTATGTCTTCTTTGGAGAAAAGCCTGTTTAGGTCTTCTGCCCATTTGTGGATTGGGTTATTTGCTTTTTTGGTATTAAGCTTCATGAGCTGCCTGTATATTTTGGAGGTTAATCCTTTGTCCGTTGTTTCATAGGCAATTATTTTTTCCCATTCTGAGGGTTGCCTTTTAGTCTTGTTTATGGTTTCTTTTGCTGTGCAAAAGCTTTTAAGTTTCATGAGGTCCCATTCGTTTATTCTTGATTTTATTTCCCTGATTCTAGGAGGTGGGTCAAAAAGGATGTTGCTTTGATGGATGTCATAGAGTGTTCTGCCTATGTTTTCTTCTAGGAGTTTTATAGTGTCTGGCCTTACATGTAGGTCTTTAATCCATTTGGAGTTTATTTTTGTGTATGGTGTTAGGAAGTGTTCTAATTTCATTCTTTGACATGTTGCTGTGCAATTTTCCCAGCACCACTTCTTGAAGAGGCTGTCTTTTTTCCATTGTATACTCGTGCCTCCTTTGTCAAAGATAAGGTGCCCATATGTGTTTGGGCTTACTTCTGAGTTCTCTATTCTGTTCCATTGATCTTCCTTTCTATTTTTGTGCCCGTACCATACTGTCTTGATCACTATGGCCTTGTAGTATAGTTTGAAGTCAGGAAGCCTAATTCCACCAACTCCATTTTTCCTTCTCAAGATTGCTTTGGCTATTCGGGGTCTTTTGCGTTTCCATACAAATCGTAAGATTTCTTGCTCTAGTTCTGTGAAAAATGCCATTGGTAATTTGATCGGGATTGCATTGAATCTGTAAATTGCTTTGGGTAGTACAGACATTTTCACGATGTTGATTCTTCCAATCCAGGAACATGGTATGTCCCTCCATCTGTTTGTGTCATCTTTGATTTCTTTCATCAATGTCTTAAAGTTTTCTGCATACAGGTCTTTTGCTTCCTTAGGCAGGTTTATTCCTAGGTATTTTATTCTTTTGGTTGCAATGGTGAATGGGAGAGTTTCCTTAATTTCTCTTTCTGCTCTTCCGTTGTTAGTGTATAGGAATGCAAGAGATTTCTGTGTATTAATTTTGTATCCTGCTACTTTACTAAACTCATCAATTAGTGCTAGCAGTTTTCTGGTAGAGTCTTTAGGGTTTTCTATATATAATATCATGTCATCTGCAAAGAGTGACAATTTTACTTCTTCTTTTCCAATTTGGATTCCTTTAATTTCTTTTTCTTCTCTGATTGCTGTGGCTAAAACTTCCAAAACTATGTTGAATAATAATGGTGAGAGTGGACACCCTTGTCTTGTTCCTGTTCTTAGAGGGAATTCTTCCAGTTTTTCCCCATTGAGAACAATGTTGGCTTTTGGTTTTTCATATATGGCTTTTATTATGTTGAGGTAATTTCCTTCTATGCCTGTTTTCTGGAGAGCTTTTATCATAAATGGATGTTGAACTTTGTCAAAAGCTTTTTCTGCATCTATTGAGATGATCATATGGTTTTTATCCTTCAAGTTGTTGATATGATGTATCACGTTGATTGATTTGCGTATATTGAAGAATCCTTGCATCCCAGGGATAAACCCCACTTGATCATGGTGTATGATTTTTTTAATGTGCTGTTGCAGTCTGTTAGCTAGTATTTTGTTGAGGATTTTTGCATCTATATTCATCAGTGATATTGGTCTGTAGTTTTCTTTTTTTGTGACATCTTTGCCTGGTTTTGGTATCAGGGTGATGGTGGCCTCGTAGAATGAGTTTGGGAGTGCTCCGCCTTCTGCAATATTTTGGAAGAGTTTGAGAAGGATAGGTGTTAACTCTTCTCGAAATGTTTGATAGAATTCGCCCGTGAACCCATCTGGTCCTGGGCTTTTGTGTGTTGGGAGATTTTTAATCACTGCCTCAATTTCCATACTTGTGATTGGTCTGTTCATGGTTTCTATTTCTTCCTGGTTCAGTCTTGGAAGATTGTATTTTTCTAAGAATGTATCCATTTCTTCCAGGTTATCCAATTGATTGGCATATAGTTGCTTGTAGTAGTCTCTCATGATGTTTTGTATTTCTGAGGTGTCCGTTGTGACTTCTCCTTTTTCATTTCTAATTCTGTTGATTTGCATCTTCTCCCTTTTTTTCTTGATGAGTCTGGCTAATGGTTTATCAATTTTGTTAATCTTCTAAAAGAATCAGCTTTTAGTTTTATTTATTTTTCTTATGGTTTCTTTCCTTTCTTTTTCATTTATTTCTGCTCTGATCTTTATGATTTCTTTCCTTCTGCTCCCTTTGGGGTTTCTTTGTTCTTCTTTCTCTAGTTGTTTGAGGTGTAAGGTTAGGTTGTTTATTCGATCATTTTCTTGTTTCTTAAGGTAGGACTGTATTGCTATAAACTTCCCTCTTAGAACTGCTTTTGCTGCGTCCCATAGGTTTTGGGTTGTTGTGTTTTCGTTGTCATTTGTTTCTAGATATTTTTTGATTTCCTCTTTGATTTCTGTAGTGATTCCTTGGTTCTTTAAGAGTGAATTGTTTAGCCTCCATCTGGTTGTATTTTTTGCAGTTTTTTTCCTGTAATTGATATCTAGTCTCATGGCGTTGTGGTCTGAGAAGATGCTTGATATGATTTCAATTTTCTTGAATTTGCTGAGGTTTGATTTGTGACCCAAGATGTGATCTATCCTGGAAAATGTTCCGTGTGCACTTGAGAAGAAAGTGTAGTCTGTCGTTTTTGGATGGAATGTCCTATAAATATCAATTAAGTCAAGATGGTCTAATGTGTCATTTAAAGCTTGTGTGTCTTTGTTTATTTTTTGTTTGGATGATCTGTCCATTGATGTAAGTGGGGTGTTCAAGTCTCCCACTATTATTGTGTTCCTGTCAATGTCCCCTTTTATAGCTGTTAGCATTTGCCTTATGTATTGAGGTGCTCCTATATCGGGGGCATAGATATTTACCATTGTGATATGGTCTTCTTGAATGGATCCCTTGATCATTATGTAGTGTCCTTCCTTGTCTCTTGTAATAGTCTTTACTTTCAAGTCTAATGTGTCTGATATGAGTATTGCTACTCCAGCTTTCTTTTGACTTCCATTTGCATGGAATATCTTTTTCCATCCCTTCACTTTCAGTCTATATGTATCCCTTGGTCTGAAGTGGGTTTCTTGTAGGCAGCATATAGAAGGGTCTTGTTTTTGGATCCATTCAGCCAGTCTGTGTCTTTTGGTTGGAGCATTTAATCCATTTACATTTAAGGTGATTATTGACATGTGTGTTCCAATTACCATTTTCTTAATTGTTTGGGGTTTGTATTTGTAGGTGTTTTCCTTTTCTTCTGTTTCCTACTTAGAGAAGTTCCTTTAGCACTTGTTGTAAGGCTGGTTTGGTGGTGCTGAATTCTCTTAACGTTTGCTTGTCTGGAAAACTTTTGATTTCTCCCTCAAATCTGAATGAGATTCTTGCTGGGTAGAGTATTCTTGGCTGTAGGTTTCTCTCTTTCAGGACTTTCAGTATATCCTGCCATTCCCTTCTGGCCTGCAGAGTTTCTGTAGAAAGGTCAGCTGTTATCCTGATGGGTTTTCCCTTATATGTTGTTTGTTGCTTTTCTCTTGCTGCTTTTAATAGTTTTTCTTTGTGTTTAATTGTCATTAGTTTGATTAATATGTGCCTTGGTGTATTTCTCCTTGGGTTTATTCTGTATGGGACTCTCTGTGCTTCTTGGACTTGGTGAATTATTTCCTTTCCCATGTTGGGGAAGTTTTCCACTAGAACCTCTTCAAATATTTTCTCAGACCCTTTCTTGTTTTCTTCTTCTTCTGGGATACCTATAATTCGAATGTTGGTACATTTAAGGTTATCACTGAGGTCTCTGAGACTGTCTTCTAGTCTTTTTATTCTTTTTTCTTTTTCCTGCTCTGTGGCAGTTATTTCCCCCATTCTATCTTCCAACTCACTTATTCGTTCTTCTGCCTCAGTCATTCTGCTGGTTATAGCATCTAGAGTATTTTTAATTTCAGTTATTTTGTTATCCATTGCTGTTTGTTTTTCTGAGTTCTTATGAACTGTTTCTTGTACTTTCTCTATTTTGTTATCGAGATTTTGTATCATTTTTACTATCATTACTCTAAATTCTTTTTCAGGCATTTTTCCTATTTCCTCTTCATTTATTTGGTCTTGTGGGTTTTTTTCCTGCTCCTTTGCCTGCATGGTGTTTCTTTGTTTCCTCATGGTTGTGCAACCTTTTGGGTTACTTGTCCTGGCGATAGAGGTGTTTATAGAAGACTGTCCAAGCCTCAGACAGCTATGTCGGGCTCCCCGCAGCCCTTTCTGGTGTCCGAGGCCATCTGCTGGTGTTCAGCTGGTTCTCTGTGGGAATTACTGCGTCCTTCCGTGCATTCCCAATGCATCTGTGGAGAGGGATGCACTCCACATCTCTCTACTTTGCCGCCATCTTTTTCTCCATACCTTTTACTTTTTTACAGTTTTCAATTAAGCTAATAGTTTAACCTTTTGTATTTTTTAACGTAGAAAACAGGACTCATGATGGATGCGATACAAGAGTCAACCCTAGCAGTAAATGGTAAATTTTAATCAATTCTCTTCTCAATCTTCCTTCCTCCTTCCTATGTATCAGTGAGTGATAAAAGGCCAAAAGTCATGATGCAGGAAGGATTTAAAAAGTAGCAAAGATAACCCACAAATTGGTCTCAAGAATAAACACAAGTTCTGTATAATAAATGAAATTAAAATGTGAACAATACTGGAAACTTTAGTATTACCTTCATTTCATAGTCTATTATTAAATAGTTATTCAACTTTAAAGTGACACAACATTTGAGATGACAGGTTATTCATTCATTTCTTTCTGAATACGTGCATAGTGAAACGCATATGATGCAACAGAGCCGAAGAGGAAGGCAACTAACATGTACTGGCTGCCTTCTCCGTGCCAAGCACTGCACTCAGTATATCACTTAAAAGAGACTTTCTTGGCCACTACTCTGCATATGTTTTATTCTTACGTATGTTTAACTTTGAGGGAATTGTAAAGCATGATGGTCTAAAATGCTAGCCTACACATGGCTAAAAGCAGCAACTTCAGAAAGCAGCCCAGGAGTTAGGGGTGGGGAATGCATCTGCTGCACTCTGATGTTTCCTCCAACATGGAGCTGGATAAACCTTCAGGCCTCCTGCACCCCAGCAGACATCTCTGCCTGAGGAGCGACTTCCCAGACTGTGAGACTAGCATGCTCTGGGCAACCCAGAAACTTGCTCCTCCTTTGCCAGAGCACCTACTGGGACGATACATTCTCCTTTGCTTCCATTTGCCTTTCAATTTCAAGCTCTAGTCCTGGAGAGAGGAGTGGGTTAGAGAGACCTGTAATTTGGAGGGCACCACGGCATATAAACCAAGGGAGCAAGAGACCAAACCCTTCATCTCTCCTCTGACTCGTCACATAGGCTCTCTCCTCAGCCTGGAACAGTCTTGCCCCATCTGCTCACCTGGTGAACTTCATGTTTTACCTCAAACATCACTTCTTCAAGGAGACCTTTACCTGCCATTAAACTATTGTATGATCCCTTAATTCCCAACTCTTCCCCTGTTAATAATATCTGACTTTATTTTAATTTCCTGTTTAGTTAATGGAGATTGTTAGCTACATAAAAAGAAGAATTATACCTACCATGTCCCCACAGTTCAAAAGAGGTATAGCACTTAGTTGGTGTTTGCCTTAGTGAAAATGTTCCTTGCAAGAAAGCGAAACCTATGCAGACAAGGTAAAAATCAAAGCTAACATTTACTGGGGGCTTACAATGGACTAAGCACTGTTCTAATCACTTTTACATATAGCAATTCATTTAATCCTCAAAATAAAAACATTGAGATAGATAAAACAGGTCCATAATCCCTTTCCAAAAATTCTGAGGCTAGATTACATAATCACACATATTACTATTTCTACAGGAAAACATGTGAATATTCAAACCAAGAGACAGACAAAAATAACAAGTAACTTCCTGTCAGGTCATTGTCACCAAATGAGTTCAGGTGGGTTAGGCTTTGCTGCCTAATGGTTATGAAAAATGTTTGGTTTTGAAAACATTTTGGGTCTCATTTTATGGGAGAAAACTCAGGCATAAGAGCAGATAAGTAACTTACCCAAGATTACACATTTAAGTAATGGATAGCTATGTAGCCAGACCCATGTTCTTAATCACTACCCAACAATGCCTCACAATTAATTTGATCTGTCCTGGTGCCAACAGCAAAATCCTAGAAGAGAAATGAATTGTCTCTTCTTACATTCAGATTCACCTCTACACAAATAAGACTTGGGAAAATGCATGGAGTCACTATGTATAAACAAGGTTGCCCAGGCACCCCCTCCAGCAGGGCTATGGAGTCCATCAGGGACCAGTTTACTTAACAGCCCACACAGGTGGAGAGACAATGCCTGTACCTCTAGCAAAACACCGGCTGAATAATTTTAGGAAGGCAGAAAACAGGCAGGCAAGAAATCAGACTTAGGTAAGGTAAATTAGTGTCAGTTCTATTTGCCATGCTATTTGGATTTCTGGGTCTTTGGGGTTAGAAGTAAATGAATGGAAGATGAATCATTTGTGAAACACAAAAACAAATAGTCAGCAAGGTGCCCTTTGTGTTTATCTGTGGACTTAAGTGAGGCTAACTTATAGAATATGGATATCCATTTCCTGACATTGTGACTTTTAAAAGCATCCCGATCCAACATTAAGCTCTTCAAGGGAAAAAATAAATGGGAGATTCAGTCAATGAAAGCATTAATAAAATGAAAAGATCTGTCTTTTCCATCTGAAATATAGCACATGTGATGGCATAAAGCACACAGACAAATTCATATTTTGCAAGAACATACAGATGTTGAATGACAAACTGCTCCATATGGCTGAACAGTTGGTCCTAAATTAAAATAATGGCATGAGGTGAGGGAGGTTTAGAAATAACATTAAAATCACAACATGCTGTACTAATGATGCATGCTGCAGCCGTGGCTACAGGGCAAAGGCATCTTTGCCAATGGAAAATGAACAGCCCTGTACAGTACCTATGTCAGCCCAAATGAAAAAAGAGAAGAAAAATATTAACATCAAAATGCATGCAGAAGCAGCTATAGGAGGTATTTTAAAAATTGCTATTTAGAGAAGAAATACTTGATAAACAAGTATTTCTTAGAAAAACAAGTATTTTTTAGAAACCTAAAATAAATGCAAACAGTACAACCTTATTACAACTACTTATTTCTCCTCATTCTCCAATCTTAGTTTATGCCTAGATTTCAGAGAATAAGCTTTTCAGAAAATGTGGCATTCTTCACAGCCCACCATCACTGCAATATTTTCATACTTCATGTATATTCCTTACAAACTATATAAAGCAACTGCCTTCTTGGCAGAAAGCTAAATCATGCTAGTGTGGAGTTACCACAACGTGACATAAAGTAAGATTAGCTGATTCCATTTTCACCTGGTGAGGATTCTTTGCAGTAGTTTAGTCCTACATCGTTGACCTTTAAATTTTACACCCATTAAGGAAAATTTGAAATAAGACATGCGGAAGAGTTTGTGTGTGTGGCATTCTATTCTTAGAGTTTTACAACATTCAAATAAGCAACTAGCAAAAGCTTCAATACTGGAACAGAAAAAGTGAGATCCATATTTCAAAAATGGTTTCCAAATGGAATTAAGAGATTTAATTGAGAGTCTTGTGCACTCCACATCTAGAATTCTGCTTGGCACGGGGCAGTCTCTCAATCAATTGCTGAGTGCTTGTTTTAATGAGCAAATAAATGCATGAATGAATAAACAACTCTCAAAATCCCCAATAGTGCCTAGTATAGTTCTTGTGCAAAATTGGCAACCAATAAATTTTTCTCCAATTAAATTGTATCACACAACCTTTGCGGTAGACATGGAGACATGCCATTTGAATCAACCAGCTTCTAAGAGAGCAGTTAGCCACCAGCATCCCCATTTAGGATCCGTTACAACATTCAAGCCAAGCTTATGGTCTCCCTGGACCGCTCCCAGTGAAGGATTAAGCATGGCTGGGTTACCAGAGAGGGGCTATTTCTGCCCAGTGGAATCCCTCTAACAGGCAATCTGAGTTCTGGGCTCCGTGTCGGCCTGACAGGCCTTTCTCAGAACTTCACTAAAGTCTGAAGTTCTTCCTCCTCAATCCTCCTGCCTTCTATTCATTGGTATTAGACCAATATTGCAGTTGGAAGGCTCTTCTGCCTGCTCGAACTCTCTCTCCCCTTTACCTTCCTTGGGTGTCTTCTCTCATAAATCTCTTCCGTTTCTAATTCTGTCTTATGTCTGCTTCCCAGGGAACTGAACTGACATAGCCATCCAGTGATTACTGACTATCATCATAGTCCAAAGAAGGATAGATCTGATCAATACACATCTAGATGTTAAGTTAGTTAAGTTCTTGGCCTTCTAAATGGGCAACTTTTAATGATATCTCATTCTACATTCTAAAGCTGACCCACATTTCTAGGTTTCTTTTTGTCTTGGATGCAGTTTCTGGCTTTATAAGGCAATAGCACAGGTTTCAAACAGATTGTCAAATAAATGGTCAACATGTTACAACCCAACAGCCAAATTTTTATCCTTCATTTATACATGTTCTACATAAAACAATTCTACAGATGAAAAATTCTTAGTAAAGTAAAATACATCAGAGAAATAGCCTGGCATGAAGATCCTTAGAAGGAAAAAAAAAACAGTCACCTTCATTTTACACCTTCTAAGCTTAGAGTACCTTGCCATATAATGGCTTACCTCCTCACAAGAACTCTGCAATACTTAATGTTATGAATTTCAGAGAAGTTGTGAGAAGTTACCTGCCCTCCAAAAAGGGCAGAGACAGTACTGAACCCAAGTCCATGTGACTGCAAGTCCAGTTCCTCTTTCCACTACCTATTGATGCCCCTTTAGTTTAATAACAACATATAAAAGCTTTAAAAAATAATTTTCCATACACTTTGCAACTAATTATTATATTGGCTCTCTTGTCAAGAGAAAAATATTTCAATCAGTCAGTCATTCTCTGATCCCACTTTACCTCTGATTTCATCTGAAAAAACAAGGTAGGGAAGAAGTAGAAAAATTATTTTTATATATTATTATATATTTATAAGGAAGTCTCATCCATCACTATATATCTGGGAAATTAGTCTGTTTTGGGGGGAAAAAAAAAGCCTTTTAAAGAACAAAATCATTGATGAAAGAACTGGAAACACAGTAACCATAACAACTGCAAGAAAAATTGCTACAAATACGTTAACACACAGTGCAAATACTGGGCTTCCTCTTCTCATCATAACCCAGCATCACTCAGCCACCTTTCAGGGCCCTCCATGAACTTGGGCAACTTTGCAAGATAAACGTGTTTTCGTTAAGATCAGCCCTTACCCTTCTCTGAGAGTCACAATTCAAGCTATGTAATAATGCCATCTGCAGCAACATGGATGGACCTAGAGATCGTCACACTGCGTGAAGTAAGTCAGACAGAGAAAGACAAATGTCATGTGATATTACTTATATATGGAATCAAAAAAGGGGTACAAATGAACTTACCTACAAAACAGAAATAGAGCCACAGATGTAGGAAAGAAACTATGGTTACCAGGGGGTAACGGAGGAAAAGGGATAAACTGGGAGATTGGGATTGACATTCCAATCATGTATATATTTTATATATACACACTATTATATATAAAATAGATAACTAATGAGGACTATGTATAGCACAGGGAACTCTACTCAATACTCTGTAATGGCTTATATGGGAAAAGAATCTAAAAAAGAGTGGGTATATGTATATGTATAACTGATTCACTTTGCTGTACATAGAAACTAACATAACATTGCAAATCAACCCTACTCCAGTAATTTTTTTTTAAAATTCAAGCTATGAATTCTTCTGCCAAAAATAAAATTGTCTATTAAATTACCCTGTAGAAGAATGACTGTAACTGCTTGGGTAGCTTTGTATTAGAGATGGGACATCATATTACTTATTACAAGCACAAAGGAAATATAGTAGCTTTGATTAATGCCAAAATGGAAGACGAAACAAAGGAGCTCAAAGAAAAGGTAAATAGGTGTTTAAGTTGTAATAAAAAACATGCCCCCTCTCATTAGTGGTCTCATTCCCTTAACATAACAGGGTATGATGAATACAGAGATGTAGCTGCACATCTGAGAACTGGAAGAAAGGATTACACAAAGATAACTTACTCCAAACATTCTTAGAGTAAATCAGTACAGCAGAAGTCACTATACCAACACAAGTGCTTGCTAGTAAATTTATAAGCAAGTACTTATTTTTACTTGAAATCTATAAACACAATTGAGCATAACAACCCTAAAACATGAAATAGATTGTTTCTTCTAATTCATAAATGTTATTACTATTCACACACATCATTTGATCACCTCATACAATGCTTATGGGACCATCTCATATCACATGTTAAAAAACAAAACAGCATTGTCTTAATTTGTTTATGTTCAGATAAATACACAGCACTAGTAAAGAAACAAGGGTATAAAAAGAAGCAGCTAGCTTGCTATTGACAAAATCCACAAAAGAGTCTCAATTTGAACAGGCTTAACAAATGTTTATAGGAAGGGTCCTACAGGTGACTACAAAGTAAGACACGCCTCCTCCCCTAGCCCCCGGCTTTTAGAGAGGTAGAAAAATTAATACAGAAATCTCTCAAGTCAGATCTTAAGTACAACTGAGTATGAAGTACTGTGAGGATTTAGAATAGGGAAAGATAATATCTGGTTATGTGGGAATACAGGCAGGCCTCATTGAAATGCCTATGTCTCCCTGTCATTCTTTCATTTTTAAAAAGATCATGTTAACTTGAACAAAATAGAAATATACAAAAACAAAAGGAAAAATGACATCAAATATCACCATTTTCCTTCCCCTGGCTCAGTAAGTCCATCCTCCAGAAATAAAATATCTTAATAATTTGGAACTTAGTTTTTGAAATTTTTTAACACTATATATATATTTTTAATTTATTTATTGGCTGCATTGGGTCTTTTGTTGGTGCACACGGGCTTTCTCTAGTTGCAGCAAACAGGGGCTACTCTTACATTGAGGTGCGCAGGCTTCTCATTGTGGTGGCTTCTCTTGTTGCAGAACATGGGCTCCAGGTGTGCAGGCTTCAATAGCTGTGGCACTTGGGCTCAGCAATTGTGGCTCAAGCTCTAGAGCGCAGGCTCAGTAGTTGTGGAGCACGGGTTTAGTTGCTCTGCAGCTTGTGGGATCTTCCCAGACCAGGGCTCAAACCCATGTCCCCTGCACTGGCAGGTGGATTCTTAACCACTGTGCTACAAGGGAGGTCCAACACTAGATATATATTTTTAAAACAGTAAAAATCACAGTGGTGATTTAAAGTAGGACAACATATATTACTGTATAACTTAAGTTATTGTCTTGGTATCTTTGTAGGATGGTATATGAAAAGGAAAAAGGTGACAAAGGCTCTCTCTTTGAGATGACCAAGGCAATGGTGACCTTATGGACATTCTTGCAAACCTTCTGATGGAATTTCTCAGCAGGAAAATAACTGAGATGGTTCTTATATAAGAACATATTTGGAAGGCTACACATGGTCTGTCTAGATCCACACTGTTAAATGCAGTAGCCGCTAGACATATTTGGCTATTTACATTCAAGTTAGTTAAAAGTTCAGTTCCTTAGTCACAATAACCACATTTCAAGATCTCACCCAATGGCCACATGCAGCTAGTGACCACAGTACAGGACATCATGGACACAGAACAAATTCATCATTGCAGAAAGTTCTATGGGACAACACTCAAAGTAAATAAACCTGGTATTTTTATTTCACCTGGCTAGAGAATGGATTGGTCACAAAGACTGCATGGGTAACTAATGAAGAATAAAGATGAAGGCCACCAAGATCTGGAAGGCTACCTCAGTGCCTACGTGAACCACACTTAGTCAGCACTCATCACTCTGAACCAGAATGCTTCCTGTATGTGAAAAGGGATGCCTGAGAGCTGAAAGACTCGTGGCCTCCCAGAAACCATGCACTTGGTGGCTGCTTATTGCTTATATTCTTCACTCATGATGAGTAAAGTTTGGCCAATTTTATCAACGTATGTATGTTCCATAGGTCACAAGTCACAGTCTTGTGCTATATCTCAAGTTAAGATCTATGATTCCAGAATAGTACTCAATTTAACACAACTAAATAGGATGGATGTACCATAATTTAACCATAAACCTATGAACACATATTTAGGCTGCTTCAAATGTTTTGCCTGCAGAAATATCACTGCAGTGAATGCTCATGTGCATTAATCTTTTATACATACATTTTTTAATTATCTATATTTTAAGCTCTTTATTGGAATATAATTGCTTTACACTGTTGTGCCAGTTTTTGGTGTACAACAAAGTGAATCAGCTGTATTTATACATATGTCCCCATATTTCCTCCCTCCCGCAACTCCTTCCCCCCCTCCCTATCTCAGCCCTCTAAGTCATCACCTATCATTGAGTTGATCGCCCTGGGTTATGCAGCAGCTTCCCACTAGCTATCTATTTTACAGTTGGTAGTGTATATATGTCAGTGCTACTCTCTTGCTTCATCCCACCTTCCCTTTCACACCCCACATGTGTCCTCAAGTCCGTTCTCTATGTCCACATCTTTATTCTTGCCCTGTCACTGGGTTTATCAGTACCATTTTTAGATTCCATATATATGAGTTAGCATATGGTATTTGTTTTTCTCTTTCTGGCTTACTTCACTCTGTATGACAGACTCTAGGTCCATCCACTTTACTACAAATAACTCAATTTCATTCCTTTTTATGGCTGAGTAATATTCCATTGTATATATGTGCCACATCTTCTTTATCCCTTCATCTGTTGATGGGCATTTAGGTTGCTGCCATGTCCTGGCTGTTGTAAATAATGCTGCAGTGAACATTGTGGTACATGTTTCTTTTTGGATGATGGTTTTCTCAGGGTGTATGCCCAGGAGTGGGATTACTTGGTCATATGGTAGTTCTATTTGTAGTTTTTTAAGGAACCTCCATACTGTTCTCCATAGTGGCTGTATCAATTTACATTCCCACCAACAGTGCAGGAGGATTCCCTTTTGTCCACACCCTCTCCAACATTTGTTGTTTCTAGATTTTTTGATGATGGCCATTCTGACCGGTGTGAGGTGATACCTCATTGTGGTTTCGACTTGCATTTCTCTAATGATTAGTGATGTTGAGCATCTTTTCATGTGTCTGTTAGCCATCTGCATGTCTTCTTTGGAGAAATGTCTATTTAGGTCTTCTGCCCACTTGTGGATTGGGTTATTTGCTTTTTTGGTATTAAGATGCATGAGCTGCTTGTATATTTTTGGAGATTAATCCTTTGTCACTTGCTTCGTTGGCAAATACTTTCTCCCATTCTGAGGGTTGTCTTCTTGTCTTGTTTATGGTTTCTTTTGCTGTGCAAAAGCTTTGAAGTTTCATTAGGTCCCATCTGTTTATTATACGTACATTTTATACAGACTATTATTCTGTAGGACAGAACACTGGAAGTGGTTTTGCTGAGTCATATGGTTGTGAACATTTGTAATTTTAATAGATACAGCAAACTACCTTTCTAAAGAGCAGTACCAATGTGTTCTCTCTCTAATAGTATAATAAAGGCCCTTTTATCCACACTATTTCCATCACTGGATATTATGTCATTAACTTTTGCCAATATGATGTTTTTTACTTGCTTTTCCTTCATCATTAGTGAGGACAAGGATCTATTTACATGTCAATGGGCTATTTGAAGATCCATAAACTGTCTTTTCATGGCTTTTTTATATGCTTTTCCATTGTATTTATTAACTTTTACAGGATAGTTTGTCTTTTGCTAATTGATCTGTAGGAAGTACTGGTTTACTCCTGCTACTTTCTGTTTATGTGCTGCAAATGTCTGTCCTCTTCAACATGCACCCCTTTCCCCTGCCACCCATTCTCCTCACCACTTCTGCTTTTTAACCTGGTTTAAGACATCTTTTCCCATCCATTAAGTTTTTATGTCATCAAATCTGTCATTCTTTTCCTTTAAGATTTCTGGGTTCTAAAACCTGTCTTTCTTAAGAAGTTGTTTCCTCTTTCTAAGATTAAAAACATAGCTTTCTATATTTTATTTTAAACTTTTAATATTTTTTACATAAAAAACTATAATCTGGAATTTATTTCTGCATATGATGAGAGGTAAGGCTCCAACTTAATTTTCTTATAAATAGGTAGACAATTGTTTTAGTATCATTTAGGGGAAAAAATGATCTTTAGTCCACTGATTTGAAATGTCACATTTATCATGTATTAATATCTTATAAATATTTTAATCTGTTTCTGGGCTATCTATTTTGTTTTAATTACCAACTTACCTAAACTTTTTTATCTTCTAGGTTATGAAAAGGACATGGACTTGAAAAGATTCAGGGTTCCAATTCCAATAAGAGGTCCTTATTTTAATGAATCAAGGCCACAGTTAGTGACTTGGCAAACATGAATTCTGGGCTTACAGTATGTTTTCAATCTACCTCTGTTACCAGCTTTGTTACACCCTCCTCAACAGCAGCACAGTGTTTGGCACATGACAGGACACTAAGTTGTCCTTTGTTGAATGAATTAATGCTTAATAATGAGTTCAGTTTACTCAGAGGAAAGTACATAATTTGAAGGTCATCATTTGATCAGTGTCAACTTTCAGCTTATTAGCAGCAAAGCCTAGAAAGGGGAAGTGATAGTTTGCATTACTTAGAAATACAGCCACTTCACTAAAGCTGCTGAATAGTACATCTCCCCCCAAATAACACTGCAACGCATCTATGGGTCCCTCAGGCTGCTGACCACTGCCTTCTCCTACTCTCTGAGATACTGTACTGTCTCCTCAAATCGCTGAAGCCTCTCCCCATCAGAAGAAAACCACCACACCACAGACACTACCTTCCCTCTTATTAGAATAAATGCTCCCAATTAGGACAAACCTTACCAGCTTACTTACTCGAGGATTTTCTATCACCTCTCTTTCCTGTACCATTCCTCTCTTCTAGATCATTCTCATCAGCAACTAACTGTAAATAGCTTCATCTTAAAAAAACAAAAAACAAAAAACAAAAAAAACACAACTTTGTCCTTAACCCACATCCCTCCCTAGCTACCACCACGTTTCCCTTTCCCCCTATAGCAAAATTCCTTGAAAAAGTGCCTGCACTAGCTGTGTTTTTTCCCATTTCTTGAACCTACTCCACTCAAGTGTTACTCCCCACCTCCCCTGAATTTGTTATGGTCAGGTAACCGTTAACCTCCAAGTTGTCAAAAACAACAGCCAGGCCTTGGTGCTCATCTTATACCTCCTATCAGCAACATCTGACTCTGTTGATCACTCCATCCCTGAAATAATTTCTTTACTTGGTTTCAAGGACCCCCAGTTCTCGTGGCTTTTTCATACTTTACTGGCTGCTCCTTCTCAGTCCCCTTATATTAATCCCTCCACCCATCTCTCTGATTTCTACATATAGAAGTGGCCCAGGGCTTCCCTGGTGGTGTGGTGGTTAAGAGTCCACCAACCAATGTAGGGGACACTGGTTCCACATGTCACAGAGCAACGAAGCCTGTGCACCACAACTACTGAGCCTGCCCTCTAGAGCCCATGAGCCACACTACTGAGCCCGTGAGCCTCAACTACTGACCCCACGGGCTACAACTACTGAAGCCCACGCGCCTAGAGCCCATGCTCGGCAACAAGAGAAGCCACCGCAATGAGAAGCCCGCGCACTGCAATGAAGAGTAGCCCCCGCTCACCACAACTATAGAAAGCCTGCGCACAGCAACAAAGACTCAACGCAGGAAAAAAAAAAAGAAAAGAAAGTAAAACAAAACAACAGGAACAACAAAGCCCTGCTCTTTCTCCAGCATCCACCCAATGCAGTTACCACCCTAGCTAAGCAACCATTAGCTCTTGTTTCAGTTACTCTAAAAATCTTCTACCTGGTCTCTACTTCTGTTCTGCCACATTCCTTCTCCCCTAGTTCTATTCTTCACAAGACACTCGCCTGATCCTTCTAAATTATAAACCAGACTACATAACTCCACTGCTCAAAATTTTTCAGTGGTTTTTCATCACTTGGAATAAAACTTTAAAGTTGTGATCTGATCCCTGCTTATCTACCCCACTCCAACTGTCACCACCACATCACTCACTCTCCACCAGCACAAACCAAATATTCTATAAACAAGGAAATAAATGATGTCTCCTGTCTCATGGACACATCAGGGTAACTTCTATCCCAGGGCCCCTGTATCTGCTCTTCCCTCTGCCTGATGCATTGTACCTACAGATGTCTCCATAGTATTTTTCTCATTTCATTTAGGTCACCTTCTCTCAATTTTTTAATCCTGATTTATTTTTCTTCATAGTACTTGATACTACCTTATATTCTATTATATATTGGTTTATTATCAAACACCTTAACTAGAATATAACCTCTATGAGAATACGGAATTCTTTTTTAACCCACTTGTTTATCCTCGGAAGCTAGAACAGTGCCTGAAACATAGTAGATACACGATAAATATCTGTTGAGGAAATGAGTAAACAAATGAGCACATATATAGTTTGATTATGAATGTGGCTTAATGATCCTAGCTTAATACGTAATCCAAAAGAGCAAACCTGTTTTGGGGTATTCATTACTCACTTTTCGTTGTTTTACAGAGTCCAATTTTATGAGCCAATATGAAGCCACTTTTGTTTTATGATACTTCCAGTTATCAACTATCTGTTTTGGGGGAGAAACATCAAGAAATTTAATCTAATTAATTGGTGAAATGCACTATAATACTATTTGCAATAAAGAATGTCTACTTTCATAAAAAGACATGAAAAGACTTTTAACATAAGGTAAAGAAGCCATCTGAATTTAAAGTTCTTCTCTTCTTGCCATAAAAAACACACAACTTCTAATGAATGAAAGTCAAATGTCTTCAGGAATATAAGGTTTGCAAAGAAGCCCAAGACAGATTTTTTCATTTTAATTCCAAGAATTTAATTTCAGTTAATTCCAATGATGTTGTACTTACAACATTATTCATAATAACAAAATATTCAATAATACATTAGAAGATAGCCTATACATAATCAGGATTCTGTTATCCCCTTGTTTTGTTTTTGTGCAAATCTGCAAAATTTCTGAATACATATTCTAGTTATATAACTATAACAAATAGATTAAAATAGTTACTCCATAAGTAAACATATAGTAAATAATCTAATGTCTATGTAATTATTATCTTTTATCAATTATATAAGCCTACACACATGTTCTTTATAGAACAATCACAGTAGCCACAAATATTAGTTCTACTCTTGGACTATCTAATTTTTCATTTTCCTGATTCAAAAAGGTAGTATATAATTTATATCTCTAAGAAATATAAATAAAATGTCTGATACAAAGACATTGGCTCTACTTTATTGAATAAAATAACTTGTGTAAATAAAAATATATCTAGCATAATGCTTTACAACTAATGCTCATTTTTCTTCCTTTTCTCTTCATGTAACAAATAGCACCTCACTTGCAAACAATATACCATTTTCACTTTTTAAAAAATATATAACAAACACAATGCATAATATTTGGGGGTTTTGGTTACGATTACAAAATACAAATTGCCATTACTGATTTTTTTAACTAAGAAAGTCTTTTTCATTATTGTTTTTTGTTTGTTTTGTTTCTAGACAGTGCTTTAGACAGGTCTAAAGTAGAGCTAAAAAATGAAAAAAGTCAAAAATGCGTGGCTGTGGATTTTTTAACTGGCCACTAGATGGTGCCTTCTTCTCTGGATAAAAAACAACAGGGAAACCAGAAAACAAAGTTCTGTTACTGAGGAGTTATCTAAGAATGACAATTTGAAAAGGATGCTTGAATGAAGAAATAGAATTTTGAGTGAAGAAATTTTCTTTCACCAAAAATATTTGAATAACTTGGACCTTCTTTCTAAATTAGGAGTAAGTCGTTGACTTTAATGTGAATTTTAGGACTCTGCCATTTTAGAACACTCCACTGGGTGGTGCAAATGCGTGTGTAACAAGAAAGCATGCACAACATGAGCCATTTCAAAATTTGACTTAACCATTCAAGGTCTCACATCAAAATATTTTTGACACTTTATGCCCACGGCCCCACTTTTTTCTTTAGTATATCATTCCATATTAGATCTTTCTAAATCTTTACAGAAGTAGGCTTAACTTGATGTGTCTTTAATCATAAAGAACAATAATTATTTAACACTAATTATTTTCACTTGATGAAGCATCATGAAAATAGGACTACACACTAAAAGATATTTTGCATTGCTGATTATAAATGTAATCTCATTGCTCATGAATCATAATAATGAAAATAACCCCTGTATCTTCTAAAGCTTGTGGAGGTTGAAAAGAACATCAATTAAGTTTACTAATGTCATTGAGGATAATGCCATCAGGAAATAAACTTTAATATTTTAAGAAGAAGAATAAAAAGGTATGAACTCCTTGGAATCTTATATACATCAAATACTCACATCTTCTATCAGAAGTAATGATTCTGCATCTGATTTTCCTGGAAACCGGATCTTCATGTCCTTGAGAACAAATAAGGTCTGACTTGTTAAATCGTCTTCTTGTTCTTTTGGTCTCAGTTGCCGCAAAGACTCACTCTTAAATTTGAAAGAATACAGATATTTGGAGGGGGTCTTATTTCATTGTGCCACTATAATCTGAAAGATATTTCTAGGTGAAAATGATGCACTTTTAATTGAAACAATAACAATGAAAAAGGAAGAAAATAATGTTTTTACATTTATTCTTAGCATTAAAATCTTAGGATTTTAATGATATGATTTCACAAGAGTGTCTTTCACACCTCCACACAGTTGGTATTTTATGAAGCTCAAAATACGAAAACAAAAATATGAGTGTTTAAAAAAGAATTCCTGGTCAGTTTCATTTCCTACATATAACTTAGGCAATTCTTGATTAGAAAAAAAAAGCATTCATTGTTACCCAGTGAAATTCATTCACTTATATTTTTCCTACTCTTCCCTTTGGAAGCAACATCCAAATTAAATAAACAAATTAAATAAGTCCCAGGTCTATGTGAAGGTACATAGAGATGCCTATTTAAGCATTTAGAAGTAAACCTGGTTGCAAAATAAATTCATTGACTTCTTCAATATTGAATCTCTGGGATTTATGCTAAGTTATACACACACACACACACACATACACACACACATATATGCACATATATATATAATATACAGAAAACATTATAAACAATGCCATACTTCAGTGCTTAAGGATAATTTACCAATAGTTTATTTTTTTAACTTATTAATCAATAGTCCCATTAAGGAAAATTTTCCATACAACAAATTTCCCTAAATTTACGGATATACTGTACACTACACTGCAAAATCACATATTTACTTAGCCAATCTTGAACAAAATTATCCTACTCCATCAGCAAACGGAAAATAAAATACTGTTCTCAGTATTTATCCTCAAGTTCTGTGATACAGTGAAGCCTGCCTTTTAAGAGTCCATATTCAGTTAGAGATGAAGAAAGATGAATAATTCAAATTCCAGGAGACTATGAGTAGAATTACAGAAAGGATCTGAAGTTCAGTCTGCCCTCCTCCCAGCTAATCCCTTTGCCACCTAAATCCTGAGTACAGCGCTAATCTCAGGGGAGCAAAATGGAACACTTACCATAGGAGAGTCAGTAGTTTGAGGCAGATGCCTCACGTAGGAGGAAGCACGGTTTAAAGAGTGTGACCGAGACCCTGAAGTTGACCGGGATGCTGACAGCACCTGCTGAGCAGAAAAGGGGCGGCTGTCTGCGCTGGACGGTGACTGAGAAGAGATGGACCGAGGGCAACTGACCGAACGCCTCATGGAGCCTACGGATGATGGAGAAGAGGGATCACACAACAGCAGAGTTAGACGTTCTCCACTGTATTGGATCTACACACACTAACGACTAGCAGGGTGGCAGGAAATGTCAAAGCACAGCCATCATCATGAGAATATGAGTTTGGAGTTAATTCTCCAATGTAAACACTGAACTTGGTACAGAACCTGTCATCCATAAAGAATGGCTATCATGAGAATAATACTTAAATGGTACTTTAATGTTCTATTCTTGAAACATGACATAAAAGGACAAGAAGAAAGAAAAGCTAACGTGTATGGAGCGGCTTCTATAAGTCAGGCATCATTCTAGGTGCTACACTTTCATCTTTGTTCTCACAGAAACCCTCTGAAGTGCAAACCTCCATCACCTGGAGACTCAGAGAAGAACTTTCTCAAGGTCACATGACCAGAAAGTTGCCAAGTTCAGAGTTAAATCCTGACTTGATGCCAGTGTCCTCCCTCTTTCTATAATGTCATGATGCCATCCACTATCTTTGGATTACACTGGTCACTTATTTGACTCTGTATAGAGGTTAGAAACAGACTATTTTACAGCAGGATTCATAGGGGAAAATGGATAAGAGTCTATAGAATGGCCAGGATAAATGGATGTTATAAAATTTAGGGCCCATGAGAATAAAATAATAACAATAAAACAGAAGAAAAACAAAGATTATCCTAGTGAAGTTTAAATATATAACTGGTTATTACAAGAGTAGTACTAGACAGAAAAGTCTTCTTATTCACAGGACAGAAGAATTTAAAATATTAGATTTAAATTCCTATAGTAAAAGATTTAAGTGAAGAAAAACTGTCTGGATCAAAAGGGTTTGTTATCAGAACAACTAGAGAAAACCATAGAATATCTTCCCCAGTGCATATTGAGAACATTTGAAAAGAGAGAACCAACTATTTCAGGTAAATTTTAATTCTTGACACAGAGAAATAGAATATCACTCAATATTATCAACATTTATACCTTTCCTAGCACATATATTCTATATACCCTCTGTTATATATTTTCTCTCTGCTTGGGAAATATTTCACTCTTCATTAATTAAATAATTTAATAAAACTCACACAAAGTTAGGTTGAATACCCAAATATTTCTCTTCATTAACTGTTGAAAAAAATTTAAACCTTCACATAGGCAATGGACATGAACCTGATATTTAGGGAAGTTTTTTTAAAGAATATTTTGAATTGATGATAAGTCTAATAGTCTTCATTTGGTTCTGGAAAGTACAAAAAAAATACTCATTCAAGCTATAAAAGATGTTAAAAAAAAAAGACTTCCATTTGTTCCAACTATTAACCTCCTTCTGAACCTGAAAGTCACACTAGTTTTTGAAAGAACGGTGCTTCTGAAAAGGGCTGTGTGGGGAACATACCATTGGTCGATCTTCTACTAAGAAATACCTATAAGTATGTACTAATACCTACACCGTGGCCCTGCTTTTTTCAAGGGCTTACGATGATGGTTTGGACATGTATAATCTGATCATAGCTGCATAAGGAAATATCCTTTCCCTTGAGTCACCAGAGATTTCCATTTTTTCCTCTGCATACACTAGAATTCAGACAGAATAGGTAGCTAGACATGCCAATGATATTTAAGTAGATTAACAAAAAAATGGTTACATAAACAAAGTATCTGAGAAAAAAATGCTTTGTGTAGTTTTGCACAGGACTGCCATATATCAAATCTAAATATATCCTTTGGTACTGTAAGAAATTTAAATTTCCTAAACTAACTACCTACAACAGAAATTGTTGCACATAATCTGGATTTTGTCCTCGATTATCAACATCCCTCTGGAGAAAAAACTCAAGGAGGCTATAATATCCCTTAGTGTTAGATTAAAGAGAGAATATAACACAAATTGAAACCCTTGTTGTAACACTTAATTACTATAAAAACAAAATATAACTAATAAGGAGAAAGATATTAATTGAATTAGATTAGCATTAAAGTGTGAATTTATACTTAAAAACATTTTTAGTACACTCTTTGTCTGATCTCAATTTATTAACCTATTGGTCTGAGAAGAAAGAAGAATCTCAGAGCTATAGGAGCCCTAGCAATTTTTTCTCACCCCTACCCTTATCCTCTGTCAGTTCATGCTATTGGGATTACACACATTAGCCGATAGAAAAGGGGCTCCAAAACTGATGAAATCTGGGCAGAACAATGTCAGATTTCAAAAGAGAAACAGAGCCATACTTACATAGAGAAACACTGAAAGTACTTAAGGAGTCTTTAAGAAAAAAGGAAATAATGGATAAAATAGCTTACAAACTCTGAAACAGGTGCTCAATAAACATATATTAAAGGAGTAGATAAACAAATGAAGTCGAACGTGATACATTATTTCACCTCCAAACACATAAGCCCTTAAAGACAGGAACATTAGTATGTATCTTTACGGAATAATTTGGAAGTAAAAGAAAGACCATTAAAAATCTTCATCTATTAGTTCTGCATTCCTTATGCATTTTCTTATAAGTATGGAAGGCCAGGTTTAAAACATACACATTATCAGGTAACTAACATATTAAACCAATGCTGGAGATAGAGCAACAAAGGCTCAGAAATGTGTTTATCACGTGATTGAACCAGCCCCTCTGTGGAGCCCTAGGGCAATGGAGGACAAGGCAAACAGAGAGATGAGAGACAGTGGTTAAGAGAAGTCCTGCACTGGATGCAGCATCAGGAATGGATATCCGACTGAGCCTGGCAATAGCAATACCACAATGGACATCTGGGGATGAAAGAAGAATCCAGATATAATAGTGGACATTTGGGATTGAAGAAGGAATGAAAGACAGGAGAATGGAAGAGATAGAAAATGGGAAAAGGACTAAAGGATGAAAGAGGAAAAAGGCAGCAGGAAAGGAAGGAGACAGAGAAGGTGGTTGGTTCCTCTCCTGAATACTTCCTGTACACCAAAGCCCCGACTGCTTACCCACGACGAAAATGGGAGGGAACAAAACTTCAACTATTTTACAGTTGTGTGGCTCACAGATACATTCAAGTCAAATGCCTAGAAATACATACACATTTTTAAAAACAGGTGAGAATATAAAACAAAATGAGTGACACAGTGGGGAATGGAATGAGAGAATATTTGGGCTTAAAAAAGAATGCAATCATCAGATCGATCATGAAGCACATTTTATACAATTCATGCAGAAATCTAGGACTTAACAGAAACTCTGAAATATAAATGAATGGACTATAGAGATCCTTAGGTCAACTGTTTTGTTTTCTATTTGCAGACCCTGAAAGGGATTGTAGCATCCAGACCTAATTGAGATCCGCTTGGGGAAGGAAATGGAATAGAATCCAGGTCTCCTCACACACAAGGGTTCATTTGACCCAAGGTCTTTTTATTGAGTTCAATAATTTCTGTTCCATAATTCTTCACATAACTAAATTAGAAGAAACTAACTTACTGGATGGTTGGATTAATTTGCAGTGGTTGGACTGTTTAAAATTATATGTAACTTGCTTTTCTCTTTTCTTATTTTGGTAGTCTTCTTTTTCATTTTCTTCTGCTTCTGAAGAGCTGCTACTACCATAGCTGCTGTCACTGCTGTAGTACTTCTGTCTTTTTGTTATCTCCGTACTCTCAGGCATGGAACACAGAGGCTAACATGGAAGGAAATGTGTTATTTTGTTAGAATTCAAAAAGGCTTATTCACATGATTAGTTACTATTTTTAATTTCCCACTTATGATTACTGCTTTTCACTTAAGCCGAAAAAATTCCCCAAAGCATTGATACTATTGCTTTAATGCTATCCACTAATTGTTCTGTTTCTGTGAAATAGTCTTTCTTAAATAATATAGTTCAGTCATGATGAGGAAAATGTTGTTTCTGCATGATTCAAATAAAGGACCAAAACATCCACAAAGAATGACAAAATAAATGAAAAAACATTTGAGATAAAAATATAAAAATTAAACATAGCTTTTCTTCATTCCATGCAGAGAGATTCCTCATTACTCATCAAGACTCAGAGGTGTACCTTTGTTGTATCCCTAATGTTCAAAGTCAGTCAATAAATGTGCATGTGTGTGTGTGCACTCGTGTGTTTGTGTGTGTGTGTGTGAGTGAGTGAGAGAGAGAGAGACAGAGAGAGAGAGAAGGAGGGGAAGGAGGGGCAAGAGAGGCAAAAATAAAATAAGGAAGCAGCAGCCAGATGAAGCACTATAAGTACCATAATCCACTATCCATAAAGTAGGCCACATCTTAAAACAAGGCCTATGAGCCCAATACACTCAGATAATATGCAACAAGAACCAAGGTATTCCTCACATGTCTAATTTCGCTTTGGACTTTTTTAGAAATAAAAATCTTTAGTGAATTATCCACTTTCCAAATTGGCCATGCACAAACTCACATCTTTTCTTGGAGGATTCCTACCTCTGACACATAGGGTCTGGCCATAATGGAGTAACATTGCTTTTCATTCCCCACACTACATTTTTAAAAAGGGATATACTGTAAAAATCAGTATGGCATAAATGTTTTAGAGGATAAGTGCCACACAGATGGGTAAATCTGTAAAGATTCAAAATGCCATGCTATCATGTTTCAATATCTCCATCAGAATCAACTGTCTCCGAATCTCCCAGTCAATGTGTTTCCAATGACGCCATCTGAAGGGATGAAAGGTAAGGGAAGTGGGACATCTTCACTTCAGAAAGAATGTGCACAACCAAGAGCAAGACAGTTTTGTAACTTAGTCATTTTAAGAGACAATTACACATGCCACATGCCTCTTATTCCTGCTGGGGAAGGTTCCTGAAGTTATGTATACTAGTTTCTTGTTCTCTGTTAAATCAAACAAAAATGTTTTGATGTTAACATACACAATAATGAAATCCTTGGTTACCCTGGGATTTCACTGAAATAAGGTATATCCTCTTATGGAACAGTGTAGGATGAAAGATAAAGAAAGAAATAGCATTTCATGAAGTGCCTGGAATACATAGTAAGCCAAAGCATGATCTTCTTAAAGTTACTGTCTTAGCAAAGGATGAAAAATAACCAAAGCAGGGAAGTAGTTTAATACACTAAAGTACCAACTTGTGTTTAAAAGTATGTTCTCCTTTTGATAGTCTAATATTTACTGAACACTAACAATGTTCAAAGAGATATGCATAAAAACATTTACCAGTAACACAATCATCAAACATTTTGATAGTCTTAAGGAATATGAATTCTAGAGGAAGGATGTTTCTTCAGAAGTCTAGCATACCCAGAAGAAACAGTGGCACAATCAGGCTTGCTAGTAGTGCCTTCCTTCATGTAGGCAAACAGCTTTAAAGTTTCTTAAGGAGCTGGACTACATAATGAGTTATTCGATCCTATAAAGAATCACAAAGGGAAACGGATAGCTGAACCTTTGTGTCATATATGCATTTGGGACTTGTTAACCAATACACTGTTAAAGCAATAATTAATAAGAAGTCACAGCAGCATAAACTCCAAACAGTGCCCTAACTACAAACAATTTGTAAACCGGCACTGAGTTCCAACACAAACCATACCATTTATTTTTAGATCCAATTGTATTACGAACCGACTCATGTATTAAAAATATATATAAATGGCACAAAGAACAATAAAACAAATACCAAGTAACTGGCACCTGGCTGAAGAACATTGCTAACACTTTATGTGATATTATTTATGTAGCTAATTAATATTTCTTAGATTCTTGAACAAGTGAAAAGTTATTTCTCCCAGTACAAGTTTCATTTAACCTTGATAACCTTCAATTATTCTACCAGTAAAGATACTGGAAATCAATGTTTGGCATATAACACCCCTCTAAAAAGGAAAGGCTGCTTTGAAGTTTGGCTTACCCCACACCCCCGGTATATGTAAGGTTAGACGTTATAAAAATACTTTTACTTCAGGCTGATTATGTAGCTTTCAACACTTCAAAATATTTCTGGTATTAATAACTATAGGAACTAACCAATTCATTTCATTTCAGCGAATACATCGTTAGTTCCTACCATTTGCCTGGAATAAGAGGGGTTGAAAAATACACAGTGTGAATTCTGCCCTCTAGGAGGTTATATTTTTATTTGAATGATAAGCCTTATTTGATGAAGCAAAGGAAAACATAAGACAGTAGAAGACTGACTTAGAGCCTTTGCATTTGCCAGTCTGCCATGAATATTGTGCCCCCAGGTTGCCTGATATCTGGTTTTCCAGATTGCTAAATAACTAATATACAAAAATTTTAATAACGGGCAGGCATTCCAGGCGTATAGAAAAAGCATGAAAGCATGACAGAGCATGATGTATGTGAGGACATAGTAAGAGCTTAGTATTGCTGAAATGTAAAGTGAAAAAAAGGAGAATGAAAAAACTTTCCAAGACTTTACAAATTCAACTTTTTCTACTCTACCAGCAAGGACTTTGACATATAACAAGAGAGCACATGGAGGTCAGCACCACAGAACAGATGAAGGTAAAGCAAACACCTGTGTATTTTTGCCAGCATGACAGCTTTTGATGTTTTCCTAGAAACTGTAACCAGTTTACCTCACAAAATTTCAATACTGCTGGGCCAGCAAAAGATGGGGCTCCCCGTTAGCGTCTCTAAAGTCATGATTTGCCTTATCTACAATGCTACACGTCTCTGATAATTATATGTCTAGAGATAAGGACACAATACTGAGTACAGAGTGAGCGTGTCAGCTCTAGGTCCCGCTTGGCCCTGACTCATAGGGCTTTTACTAGATCATGGAAACAATCAGAAAATGAGGCAAACTAACAAAACAAAACAAAGCTTCTCCTGAGTATAAGAAAACGTCATCTTCCCAATTCTATCTTCACTGGAAACTAGTTCACAAAGTTCCTTGAAAGTGGCATCAATCATTCTTATAGTGAGAAATACGAAGTGAAAATCACCTGTCCTAGTGGCGTCTACTCTGCTATTAAGGAAGGTAGAGGTACTGTACCTTCGGTCCCCGAGACTTCGCAGTTTTGCCCATCAGTTTTTCATCATCAATTTCACATTGTTCCAGAAGATCCAAAATATCTTCCTCCTTATAAAATATTTAATTAAAATCATGATCACTTGTGGACTCCAGAATTTATTAATTAAAAGATTATTAATCTCGTGTACAAGGACTCTGAAAACTATTTAAGAAAGACTGCTCAGATCAAATGAGAAATAAAGGGTCATGGAAAACTCTCTTGAAGAAACTTTCACTAAAACCCGCCAATAAAAATAATACTTAGCTGAAATCTATTAGTATTGATTATCATAAACAAATATGTCCTTATGTTTAGAATACTATTAAAATCTTAGAACACAATACTTCAATCAATTAGCCTATTAGACACTTTAAAATCTCTTAAAGTTCACTTTAATTTTTCCAAACCACAATTTCATCAATCATTTCTGTATTGATTAGTACAAAATAATATTACAGGTTCAGGAAGAACACTGATGACTGGCCTAATAGTTTCATTTAGAATAATCTAATGTTAATATTTAGGTAATAGGCAAAATTTAACAAAACTTTCAAATTTTTAACTATTGCACAAGTGTATCTTTACAAATTTATGAAAAGTTTTCATTCTATAGGCCTTTTCTTATGCTCTTTTAGAGTCACTTTGAAGTTAAAGGGTAGCGTTATAAGAACATACACCCAAGTGGATGGTGAGCAAACCACAGCAATAGGAGTACAACAGCTATACTAGAAAAGGTATAGTTAACTGCTTTCACTGAGTTACTTATTCAACCTATAAAAAATCACATCTTCATTTATATATTAGATTTGTATCTGTGTTTCTTTTTTAACCTTTAAAAACAAAGGGTTTTAGAGAAATTAGAAATCTCACTGTGCAATGGAAATCTGTAAAACAGGTTACTCTTCATCCCAATCTAAGCTTTAGCTATTAAAATATCAAAAGACTCTTACTATAAAGTTTTGATTAAACAATAATCCTACAATGGATTCCAAAGACAGTAGCACAGACAGTTAAAAACTAAGGAGAGGGAGGGGATATGGGGATATATGTATGAATACAGCTGATTCACTTTGGTGTACCTCAAAAACTGGCACAACAGTGTAAAGCAATTATATTCCAATAAAGAGCTTAAAAAAAAAAAGTAAGGAGTTCTCAGTGGAAAAAAAAAAAGTAAGGAGTTCTGCTGTTTAGGAGAAAGAAGGTCATATAGACAGTATTTTCATCATAACAGCTAAAAAAGATGATAAATAAAAATCATATTTTTAAAGACATTAGAAAGCTGCGGTTAAAAGTAATGTAAAAGGAATTATACTAGAGAGGGAAAAGTTCTCCCTAGGAGAGCAGAAATAAGTAGCTGCTTTCTACTTTAGGTTTATTTGTCAAGTCTGGACACAGATGAGCAGAGATTAGGTTGACAATAGGCAGAGAGATTCTGCGGGGATAAGAGAATCCAATGGAATTTTCAAAGGTCACGTAGGCTAGTGAGACATCTAGTAAAGCCCCACAGAGCTGGTTCTCTTCACCTGCTGGATCTCTCCAATAGCAATTTTAGTTGAGTATGTAGTAGAATAAGAGGATAGAGGCATGGATGGAAAATCAGAAATACTTCTCTGTAGTCTTAACAGTTCTTAGATACCAACAGAGAATGAGGCCTGTAATAGACACTAAATAGATTTCACCCTCAAGGTGTTTGAAACCAGAGGTAAACTAAAACAAACTCTACAACCCAGCCTGAGCCCCAGTTCAACTTTTCTTTTTCTTAACTTTATTTTTGACATACAACATTGTGTAAATTTAAGGGGTACAAAATGTTGATTTGATAAATTTATATATTTAAATATGATTGCCATTTTAGCACTAGCAAGCTCCTTTCTCACATCACATAATTATAATTTCTTTTTTGAGATTGAAATAGTTAAGTAAATAAGTTTGAGGATTATAATACAGTATTGTTGTCCATATTCACCATACTGTGTATTAGGTCTCCAGAACTTATTTACTACCAGTTACAAGATTGTACCCTTAAACAACATCTCTCCTATTCCACCACCCTGCAATCCTGGTAACCACCATTTTACTTTCTGTTATGCATCTGTCTTTTTTAGATTCCACATATAAGTAATATCATACAGTATTTGTCTTTCTCTGTCTGACGTCTCACTTAGCATAATGCCCTCAAGGTCCATCCATGTTGTCACAAATGGCAGGATTTCTTTCTTTCTCATGGCTGAAAAATATTCCACATATATATTATATGTATATAATATATTCCATAAATATATATTATATACATAATATTCCATATATGTATATTTATATCATATCATCTTAATCCATTCATCCAATGATGGGCACTTAGGTTGTTTCCATAACTTGGCTAGTGTGAATTATGCTGCAATAAACATGGGAGTGCATTTATCTCTCTGATATCCTGTTTTCATTTCCTTTGGGTAATACCCAGAAATGGAATTTCTGGATCGTATGGTAGGTCTATTTTTTAATTGTTTGAGGAACCTCCATATTGTTTTCCTTAGTAGTTGAACAAATTAACATTCCCATCAATAGAGTATAAGCATTCTCTTTTATCCATTACCTCACCAATACTTGTTACCTCTTGTCTCCATGATGATAGCAATTCTAACAAGTGTGAGGTGATATCTCATTGTGGTATTGATTTGCATTTCCCTGATGATTAGTAACAGAGAACATCTTTTTATGTACCTGTTGGCCATTGGGATGTCTTCTTTGGAAAACTATCTATTTAGTCCCTCTGCTCATTTTTTTAATCAGGTTGATTTTTGTGTGTGTTACTGAGTTATGAGTTCTTTATATATTTTGTATATTAACCCTTTATCCTACATATGGTTTGCAAAAATTTTCTTCCATTCTGTAAGTTGCCTTCTCATTTTGTTGATTGTTTCTTTTGCTGTGCAGAAACGTTTAAGTTTGATGTAGTCCCAGCTGTTGATTTGTGCTTTTGTTCAACTTTCCTTTGGCTCAAGGTAATTAGCCCCTTGCCTTAGCACCCTGAAAGAAGAAAGATATGCCTTCTTTTGGACAAAATAGTATCAGCTCAATGTTTATGATTTTTTAATAAACAATGTCTGTAGAACAAATAAAAACTGTAGGACATTCAAACTAATAGAAAAATGTGACCCATAATAAAAAGGATAAAACACCAGTAAAAGAAAGTCAATAAATGAACCAGATGTTAAAATTAGCAGACAAGGATTTTAAAATAATTATTATATACATGTTAAATAAAAGTGATGAAAAAATGAACAAAATGAAAGATGCCAAATTTTAATAGAGCAACAGAGTTCAAAAAGACAAATGGATATTCTTGAGTTGAAAAATATAATCTAAAATTAAGAAGTGATTAGATAAGCTTACTGGCAGACTGGACACAGTGAAGATTTGTCAATAAAATAATCCAAACTGAAGGACAGATTGAGAGAGAGAGAGAGAGGAAAACAGAACAGAGCATCAAAGATAGAGTTGTCCCTCAGTACCCATGGGATTGGTTCCAGAACCTCCTTCCGATACCAAAATCCATGGATGCTCAAGTTCCTCATATCAAATGGTGCAGTATTTGCATATAACCTACACACATCTTCCTATATATTTTAAATCATCTCTAGATTACTTATAATACTTAATACAAAGTAAATGCCTTGTAAATAGTTATAAATACAACGCAAATGCTACATAAGTAGTTGCTGGAGCATGCCAAATTCAAGTTTTCCTTTTTTGGAAGTTTCTGGAATTTTTTTCCAAATACTTTTAATCCGCAGCTGGTTGAATCCACAGATGCAGAACCTGCGGACACAGAGGGCCAACTGTATGTGATCTAATATGTGTAATGAGAGTCCCATAAAGAGACAATATACAAAATAATGCAGCAAAAAATGCAGCAAAAAACCTGAAGGAATAACAAAGGAGAATTTTCCAAACCAATGAAAGAGATGAACCCACAGCTTCAAAAGGTTGAGAAAACTATGAGTAGGTTGAATACAAAGAAAACCACACACAGAGATATCAAGGTCAAAATTCTGAAAATAAAGAAAAAAGCAGCCAGGAAATTAAAAAACAAACATATTACACTCAGATGTGCTGGGATTAAAAAGCCTGTCAAAACAGAATTCTATACCAAGTTAAACTACAATTTTAAATGAAGGCAGAATAACAGACAATTGCAGACCAAGAAAAAAAAAAAACAGAAAATTCATCGTCACTACACTCATGCTATAAGGAATCTGAAATACTAAAGACAATTTCTTCAAACTAAAGGAAGACAACTCTTGTCCAAAGCACGAATCTGCATGATGGAATGAAGAACACAAAAAGGGTAAATATGTTAGTAAATATGAAAAGCTATTTAGAAAACAGTTTAATACCACTGACTGCTTAGATAACAATAACAATATATTTTGAGGTTTACAACATACGTAAAAAAAAGTATATGATGTGTACAAAGTCTGGACGGAGGCACTAAATGAAACTAAACTGTCATGGTCCTTATATGGTCTATGAAGTGGTGAAATACCAATTCAGGTAGACTATTATGATTAAAGGATGCATACTATAATTTCTTTTGAGAAAAAAATATGTTTCAAATATAACTAAAAGCCAATAGAAAATATAAAACAGTGTAATAAAAATAATTGCTTTTTCCAAAAGAATGAAATGAGGAAGCAAAAAAGAAATATGAATAGATGGGATAAATACAGAACAAAGAGCAAGAGGGAAGATATAAACCCACTATACCAATAACTGTATAAAAAGATAACAAAAAAAAAGTGTCAGACTGGATCTTAAATATGACCCAATTATATGCTGTTTACCAGAGATATTTTAAGTATAAGATCATAGATGAGATAAAAATAAATGGATAGAAAAAACATGTCATTGAAACGGTAACCATAAGAAAGAAACTAGTATAGCTATATTAATCACATAAAGTAAATCTTAAAAGAAGAAATATCACCCAAGAGAAAGACAAACATTTCATAATGATAAAATAGAAGGGATTAATTCATTAGGAAGATACAATTAGCAACTTCAAAGTATATGAAACAAAAACTGACAGAACTAAATCCACAATCACAGTTGGAATGTTTAACAAATTTCTCTTAGTAACTGCTAGAACAAGTAGTCCAAAAAATCAGAAAGATTATAGAATATTTGAAAAACACTAATAGCCAAATTTACTTTAATGATGTGTATAAAACTCTATAACCATCACCTGTAGCATACACATTATTTTCAAGTAGACTTGGACAGTCACTAATATAAGTACCATACTGAGTTAAAGCAAGTCTCAATTTACTTCACAACACTGAAATCAGAATATGTTTTCTAACACCAATGACTAAACTAGAAATTCTTACCAAAAATCAAACTAGAACTTTTTAAATGTATGGAAACTAAGCAGCAAACTTCTAAGCAACCAAAATAAAAATCAAAAAATAATTTGAAATGCAGTTAGTAAAAATACAATATATATAAAAATATTAGATATAAGGGCAATATAAAAAAAAAATCAGATCTTTGCATCCTGGCAACAAATTAAAAATAAAAAAATTTACAAAAAATATTATCAGCAACAGCAGCAAAAATATCAAATACTTAAGAATAAATTTATGAAAGATGTGCAAGAACAACTACCAACATAGCAGAGTTATTAATGTAATTAAAAAATTAATCAAAATTTAGAATCAACCTGATTCTAAAATTTGTATTTAAGCATAAAAGGACCTAGAAAAGCCAAAAGAGTTTTAAAAAGAATAAATTTGAGGACTCATATTACCTAGTTGTGACACTTACTATAAAAAACAACAGTAATGAAGATTGTATGAGAGTTGTATAAGAATAGTCTCACAGACCAATGGAATGGGACAGGCAAAGTGGTGACATTTAAACTAGATTTCGAAGAATCAAATTAAGACTTGAAGCCTATTTATTATGTGCCAAGGTACTTTATAAACAGACTATTTTAATTACCCTTAATTTTATTTTCACAACCTGTCAAATGTAGCTTTAATACTAATATTTTAGTGATCTGATTGATCAAATAGTTTAATCTAAGTTTACAAAATTAACACATGGGGGAGCTGGAATTTGAATGTAAGTCTATGTGGCTCCAAAATCCTTAGGATTTCTAGGAGCAGAGTGATGGGAAGATGCAACAGAGGCTGTATCCACAGGAGGGAGAAATAACATTACAAAACAGGTAAAGGAAAATGAACAAAGGTCTCTCACTATGTGGGTCAGGAGAAACAAAAAGACCACAGAATATAATTCTAATGGTGAAAATACTTGCAAACATCAAAAGAAGGAAATTTAAAGGAAAAGAGCATTGGGGTATGCAATATTCCTTCTGCTTCTGTTCCGTAGGCCTAGCCAGCTTGAAAATGGCTTTATATCCTTCTGTTGCAGAATTTCATTGAAAAGACCATAGCAAAATCTATTTATAATAAACTTTCTCATGATTTTTGAATCACTCAATATAACAGGGTATCCAAGATACTGGAGGTATCACTCTAGGGAGATTTCCAGTAATATAAAATATAAACAGTTTTAGCAGGCCTGCATGATGGAGTGAAGAACACAAGAAAGGGTAAGTATGTGAGTAAATACTAATACTTAGAAAACTATTAAAGACCACTGACTGTTTAGACAACAGATAAAAATTTATTTGTCCAATAGCACACTAAGCAAGCATGATGCTAGCAGAGGCTTGATTAGCCCTTGGACGCTGGGCTTGTCCTCTTGAAATGCTCCCTTTTGGAACCCTGAGCTATCATATTAAGAGATCTGGTTACCCTCCTTAAACGGTCATGTAGAGAGAAAGAGACACCCACCCTTTCCACAGATGTTCCAATTATCTCAAAGGACACACCAGACACAGGACGAAAGCCATCTTGGATTTCCACACCCAGCTGAGCTTTTAGATAAATGCAAATATATGATTCACTCCCAGCTAGCTCAGCAGAAGAATCACTCAACTGAGCCCAGCCAAGATTGCAGAATAATGAGCAAATAAATGTAACAGCTTATTATACTGCAATAGATAACTAATAGACCTTTTAGTAAGGCAAACAGATTACTCTGTGTGTGTTTCAATTACTTCTCATATGCCAGGTCTATGTAGTATCAGTTAAGAAAAAATTGTATAATGTTAGTTACAATCCAAATAATGAGAACATCACAAACCACTAGGTTATTTCAGTCTATTTTTTATTCACTTATGTATACACAACTCTGTAACACAATAGATTACAACACAATATCGACATTCTCTACTGCTTAATTTGTATTGTCAGACATCATCCTATTTATGAAATCATTTGGTTGGTTATGAAACATTATGAACTGTTAAAATGGAAGGAGAGTACATCTTAAAAGTGAAATGTTTTTATATGTGGAACTAAGATGGGTTGTTTTTAAAGACACATTGTGTGGCTTCAATTCTTTTTTCTCTTTATAAACATTCATTCCTTTACCTTCATCCTTTTCAAAGGATTATTCAGCTCTCGCTGGAATGAAGCTGCTCTTCCTGAAAGGAAGGTCTGAAAGGCAACAGCCAACAAATTTTCATACTTTTCAAGCAGTGTTTTATCTTCAGGAGGATAAATTCGCCTACAATAAATCAGATAAACCAGCTTGTTTAAAAAAAAAAACACTATCATAGCGCAAGAGTTAAGGTCAACTACATAGATAATCCTTGATCATCAACTCTGTGTCAGTCACTTTACTAGGTGCTAGAAATAAAGATGAATACAGTTACAAAAAATCCATAAGTTTTCATCTGTTACCCATACAAATTGAAGTTTATCTGGAGAATTATCATTGAACAATGCAGTTCCAGAGGCACAGTATAAAGGTTTGGTTGAGGGGAGGGGGCTGAAGAAGAATTGCGATTGGGCATATTGGAGAAATATAGAGCTTTACTGGAGAGAGTTTAGGTGATGAGGGATAATTTGGGAAGTTTTAGACAGTGTGATTATTGACGTGTACAAGAATGGAGTGATTAATCCTAATGATCTTTTGAGGGGTAGTGGAATTTGTCTCTCTGGTGGAAAGAATTAGGTAGACATAGGGTGAGAGGAATGTGTTATCATTACTGTTGAAAGTGTTAAGGCTGGAAAGAACATCTTACCAGGAGTGCAGGAAGCTCTACGATGTCAAGTCTTCCTAATTCTGCTGAGTCAATGTCAAAGCTCGGGAGGAGGGGCAGTCTTTCCAAGCACAAAAAGAGCTTAGGGGGTCTGCTCTTCGCCTACCAAAGGTGATACTGTGGAGGGGGGTCCAGTTCCACACAGTCCACATCCCTTTCTATTGACTCATACCTGCCTCCTCCAAACATCTTCATTATTTGCCTGCTTCCTGATATATCTGAATTTAAAATGAAGTACAGCAACCATTTTGAACTGACAGAAAGAATACTAAAAGACCTGAAGCCTAACTTTCTCAAAATAGCACATTATAATTAAATAAGGTGACATGATAACATCGAGCTGAAAAGACTTCACACAACCACCCAGGAGCTCCCCCCAAGTCTAAACAATCTACTTGCTGACTATCTTTTTTTGCTGGAAATAAATTAAACAAAAAGCACTTTCTCAGAATGAAATAAACAGTGCTTAAAATAAGCCTAAAAGTTAAAAAATGCAGACACTTCTGTTTTGACACTTCACTTCTTCAATCTATTATAAAACAAAAGCACAGTTACCTATAATTCCCCATGTGTCGATTTTCATGTTCTTCTTTCAAGATCTGCTTCCGTACCTGAGCGAGTCTCTCCTTCTAGAAATGAAGAAATTTTACAAATAAAACCTGACAAATGAATTATGCAATTAAAGTTGTAGGTACATTGTTAACTTTTTCATACCAACTCTTCTTTCCGCCTCTCCAACTGATGTCTCTGTTGTTCCCAGGCTGAGGAACCTGGTAAAAGCCTTTTTATTGAATTTTGACCATAAAGCCTCCTTTGAGCCTCAGCTTTTTGTTTAGCCAAGTTTCTCCTTTTATCACTGGTCCTAAAATATAGAACATAAGACCATATTCTAGAATTCAAATAAGCTCAGATCTCATCCCCTTGTGAATTAGCAGAAAAGGAGACCCAGTAGGGATAGGAATTGATGTTTATTAAATTTATATATTCACACATATTATATTCACCTAGTCACTCATCAGATATGGATCTCCATACAGTAAACAAAAGTTCTGAAGGTAGCAAGATAAAATGGAGACAGCATAGCAACTTACCAGTGAAACAATCTTAGGTCAATTAACTACTGGGTCTGTTTCTCCATCTATTAAATGTTAACAATAACATTTCCCTCCTAGAGTTCTTATAAAGATTAACTTGGGGTAACATTAATAGGTCCTTAATAAATGTTGTTTCCTTGATCTTCCTTCAACCAGTTCCATTTATATTCAAGCATTCTCACTTATACTGACCACTCTTCAGCATATTTTCAATTGGGATTGAAATCTCAGCCTAACAATCATTGCTTATCTGAAAGCATCTCATTTTTGCACAACCATGCAAATTTAGTCACAGCTGTCTGATTTTAATAGGAAAATCCCTATTGTGAGATTGTTTTCCTCTGAACCTGTGTTGTCTCTCTTCCCTCCCATGTAGCTGGTACAATCAGGTAAGCCCGAGGTCTCTTCTCCTCTCTCCCTCCAAATTATACTCTTATACACCACCCTTAAAGGTGTAGCAGGAACAAGGTAGACTCTAGGGAAAAAAAGGAAAAGCAAAGCCAATTGTGCCCTCAGCTGTAGGAAAAAAAACAGATTTCTTATTCTTAGGCTTACATTTCCACACTTTGCAATGTCATTAGCCTGGTAGGGCCCAGATGAAGGTATAAACCAAAGGAAAGGTCACAGGAAGGCCATTTGGCCAGCTTCTAGTGTAGAAGGGTAAAAGACATGCTTAAGTTTACATGTGGTCCCATTCTATTCAACAGGGGATTGCACTGAGAATAGGGGCCACGGCCCTAGATAATAGAGAGTGTTCTTCTGTCTCAAGTATGCACCACCTCACAACTTGAACTTGCAAGAGTGTTAGGAAACTCATCTATTATCTTTCATCACAACATGAAGGTTTGAGTGGCAAGAGTTCAACAAGTGAACAGGGTAGAATGAATAATTTGAGAAAAAGAATAAACACATCCAGAAAATTGTAAGTCATTTAGTATGGCTGGAGCTATTGGTGAATGCAAGAAACTCAGCTAATTACAAGGCTTAAATACTAGGTTACTGAGTCTCAAACTGAACTTTACACAGTGGGGGAGGGCAGAGAGCGAGTTTTTAAAGGAGAAGGGCATAATTGTATTTGTGTGTTTTAAAGATTATGCCTTGGCAATATGTACAGTGGCTTAGAAATGGATAAGAAAAGAAGCAGACTGTTGAGATGGTCTATGGTCTGTATGTTTGTGCCTTCCCCCAAAACTCATATGTTGAAATCTTAACCACCAAAAGTGATGATATTAGTAGGTGGGGCCTCTGGAAGGTGATTAGGTCATGTGGGTGGAACCCCCTTGAAAGGGATTAGTGTCCTTATAAAAGAGGCTCCAGAGAGCTCCCTAGACCCCTCTGCCATGTGAGGATACAATGAGAAGTCTGTGACCCAGAAGCAGGCCTCACTCAACCATGCTGGCACCCTAATCTTGGATCACCAGCCTCCAGAACCATGAGAAATAAATTTCTGTTTTTTATAACCTATTCAGTCTATTGTATTTTGTTATAGCAGCCCAAACAGATTGAAACAGATGGAGTGCTATTTCACTAGCAAATATGAACTGTGACAGCCTGGACCAGGGAAGCAGCAGTGGGATTAGAAAAAAAGAAAAGATTTGAAGGGTTATTCTGGAGGAAGAATGAATGACTGTGGTGATTAATTATTATTATTATTAACTAGATGTAAGGGCTGAACTTGAGGCAGCAATTTCTGATTTCAGTGACTGGGTGATTGAGAATATAATTTTTCCAATGATAAATACTAAATTTGGCTGAGTTTCCTTTGTTTAGAGAAAGGGGAAATGTGGTTTAGGTAGTTCAATTTCTTTGATATTCCATTTTATGTAGAATAATCATTTCTATATACCATACAATTTAAAGGAAGGAGAGGAGAGAAAAGGGGAATAGATATGAAAATAAGAATAGAGACTAACAAAGACCAAACAATTGGTAAGAAAAAAATGTAACAGAGGAAGGAAAAATGAAGTGACAGAAAAGAGGAAGGAAGGATTTTAAAAAAAAAGGGGGGGGATTGAAAGAATGCTGTGGAAGAAATGAACGCAGCGCTATATGCACCTTCACAGCAAATACGGCACTCACAGACAAGGATACTGACACACACACAGCTCAAGCACACACGAATGAAGAAGAGTAACAGAAATAAGCTCATAAAGAAGTTCCTTCGGAAACAATGAGAAACAAAGAAAGGCCAATCACACCAAGACATTTTCTCTAGCGGAATACTCCCATATTCTGGCCTTGAGGAATACTGCTTGAATTTCTATAAATATAGGTATAAATCAGTACTAATGATTCTTAGTCCAAAATAAAACTTAAGCGGAGACCAAAAGATCTCCATTCGCTCCGCATTTTAATCAGTATTTTTCCATTCAGCGGTATCCATACACTGACCTAGGAGTTTTGTTTACACTTTCTGGAGCCCTTTCCACTGCTCATTACCTTGTGCTTCCATCCACGGGATTTCTCTTTCTAATCAGCTGGTCTCACACACTTAAGCTCCTGTAACATGGAATCCCTGGAAGTTCTATGAACACGCTGTTCTTGCCTCACTTGCTTATCTTACCACAAGGAGTTACCTTGGAATGAAATATCCTTCCCCCACCCTTGTCTTCCAACCTAAATTTTATTTAGTACTCACTATATGCTAGTTCCAGATAGGGCCCTGGGAATACAAAGGTGAATAGAGACAGACATTGCTCTCAAGTTGCAGATGGTCAATTTGCAGATGGTCTAAAGACATCACCCTCAAGTTACGCTAGTTCTAGATAGGGCCCCGGGTAATACAAAGATAAATAGACAGAGACATTGCCCTCAAGTGGGGGCAACAGCATGTGAGTAAATACATCGAGTACAATGGATGCTATTTAAAAAGTGATAGTAAGTAGGCTGATGGCACAAGGGAGGTAGTAAACCACTTTGCCTCAGCAAAAGCTTCAAATAGGAAGTCAGGCTTGTGCTAGGTATTTAAGAATGAGTTGACAAAAATGTGGTATATAAATGCAATGGAATATTATTTGGCCTTAAAAGGGAAGGAAATTCTGACACAAACTACAACATGAATGAACCTTTAAGACATTATGCTAAGTTAAATAAGGCAGTCACAAAAGAGCGAATACTGTATGATTCTACTTATATGAGGTACCTAGTCAAATTCATAGAAACAGAAGGTGGAACGGTGGTTGCCAGGAATTGGCAGGAGGGAGAAATGGAGAGTTGTTTAATGGGTACAGAATTTCAGTTTCACATAATGAAAAAAGTTCCAGAGAAGGATGGTGGTAATGGTTGCATAATAATATGAATATACTTATTGCCACTGAATTGCACACTTAGAAATGATTATGATAGTAAATTTTAAGTATATTTTACCCCAATTTTAAAAAATGAATCAACGTTCACCAGTGGGACAAAGCTTTTTCACCAGAGAAAATTTAAATAGGAATACACGCAAAACCATGAACATGTGAAACAGCATCGCACAAGAGTTCTTAGAAAAATTAATTCTAAGTCAGAGAAAAGAGAAGAACAAAAAGTGATCAGATTAGCGAGAGATGCAAGGGCCAGATCAAAAAGAGTCTCATGTCTAAAGATCAAAAACGCATTATAAGCAATGTTTAAACTTTATCTGACGGTGTGGAAACAATCTGAGCAGAATATCAGAGTTCATAAATCTCTCTTTAAATGTTGGCCTCCCTCAAGCTCTGCCCTTGCGCCTCTTTACTTCTCAATATACACACTCCAACTGTATGTTCTCATCCATTGGATTCAACAGCAATCTATACATAGATGTCAGTCACAAAGAAGTCTCGGTTCCCTGGGGCCCTATACATCAAATCTCCCACTTAACAATTCTGCCCTGGGTGTCTCAAAGCACTTCAAAATCAGCTTGTTTAAAACTCAATTCTCTCTTCATTTCTACCTTCCCTCCCCCCCATCACTTCTAAGCCTATTTCTTGCCTAAAAGCTTTATCTAAATTAATGACATACTGTCAAACAAGTCATCTAAGCCAGAAACCGAGACTTTGAACCCCCAGCACCTACTCCTATAGTAGCGGGCACTCAATAAATACTTGTTAAATGACTTGCAGAGCAACAGAGTGGAAACTGCGAAATGGGGTGAAGGATAGTGAAGGAAGGGAGGAAACCAATAAAATAGTCCAGGAGAGAAATGAGAAGTCCTTAAACTTGAAAAGGAGACTAAGAAACTAAGCGGAAATCATACATTTGACAGGACCACTTAAACGATACATATGCCAAAAAATGTATAGGCATATTGCTTAAATAATCTAAAATGCTTGATACACTTGTGCAAGCTAAATAAAAGTTTCCCATGCTACATCGCTTTCCATTCTATTTATTTCCTTTAGAATGACTGAAATAGTAGAATTTAGGCAAATCATTCTTTGATCATACAAAAGAAGGGGCCATATGAAAATTTCTGAACAATTTATAGGTCAATCTTTTTTGAATAATGCTTTCCATATAAATCTACTTCTCAATCAGGCATCTGCTAAATGCTTGAAAACATTTCAAATAAATAAATTGCTTGGAAGCATCCCACAAGTCTTTTCCAGTTCTTAAAATGACAATTAGAATCAACTGAGACCACAAAATTTCTGAGCTTAAATGACCTCAGAGGTCCTTTAATCTAATACCCTAAATTCTATTTGAACATGTATGATAGCAGACAACTCACTACTTCATTAAGCAGTTCAGTTATACTTCCAAGAAATTTCTTTCATAAGAAGCCAAAAGCGTCCCACATAATAACATTTCAAATATTTGACGTCCATTATCATGTACACTGCAACCAAACTAATGATATTCCATTGATCCAGCAATCCCAGTTCTGGGTATATATCCAAAGAAGTTGAAATCAGTATTCAAAGAGATACCCACATTCCCATGTTCATTGCAGCATTACTCACAACAGCCAAGACATGGAAGCAAACGAAATGTGCATCAATGGATGAATGGATAAAAACGTGGTATATATACAATGGAATATTATTCAGCTTTCAAAAAGAAGGAAATCCTGTCTGTGCTTTTCAATGGGAAGATAAACTCTCACTTAACTGCTTCTCTTTTATTCTCTGTTTACCCAGGTAGCATGATATAGTAGGAAGACCTGTGGACAGAAAGGTAGGAAATGCACTTTTGAGATTTTTTTGTTTTACTTCCTGAGTGACTTTTGTGCTTTAGTTTCTTCTTGTGAGGTGAGGGAAACAATCTACTAGGTTTCCTAAGGTATTCTCCAATTCCACTTCATACTCTATATTAAATAATTATACCAGCAATGCAATTTAAGCATGTTTACTGTAGGTTCAAATCACATGGGGAGAAGGAAAAGCAGAGTTCAGGAGGAGAGGAAAAGATATTTAAAAAGAAGAAAACTAAATGGGTTTGAAGAACAGAATCAAAAACACAGAAAACTAAAATTACAAGCCAATTCCATTTACAAATGATTGTTCTATGCCAAATATGGTAAAAAAAAAAAAAATTCCAGAAGATGGAGGAAACACTTTACCTGATATTTAGTAGCTTCAGTGCATTTAGCAGCACTCCCCTTTTTACATCATAGTCTATTTTCTGATCAGTTCCAAAGCTTGGCGCGCGATTGATCTGAAATTTACAAAGAAAACAATGAGTAACCAAATGTTGGTAGGTCAATCAATATTCAGCACAAATTTGTTAATCTAATGTGGGATCCCCAACCAGTAGAAGGACTCTACAATAAATCTCAAAGCTCCACATGGTAGATGGCCCCGTCGCCATTGCCACACCTCCCTTCCCCACCACCTTAAGTCAAGGAGTTGCAAGGGATTGACTGTCATCACTGCCCCTTGCTGCCTTAGCTCGGGATTTTCAGTCAGCACATCTGCCCTCTCTCTGCTCTCCACTCTCTCCAATCTATTATCCCATGAACTCTAGGGCTTAACTTTAGGAAGTTAAAGTGACTCATCCTAACAAAAAGGTTGGAGGACCAGTAATAATAATAACAATAATAAAAATGGAACAAAAAATAATATGCATGTTACTAATATAGTAGTAATTATATACATGTATGTACTTCCCATATTGAAAATATCAGTGTCCTCTTTTCACTGCTTTCAGATCTTCTGTATGAATTCATCTATTGCTGCCCCAAAAGTAAATTTTATTTCTTTCTATCTGGTTCAGACAATAATTCATCAATTTTCATTTCATTTCACATCACTGAAATTACTCAAAGGATACCATTAAAGGTAGCTGCAGACTAACCTGTATGAGCTTTTCTAACTGCTTAAGGACACATGGGAATAAATGAGCCATTTGTAGTGTTCTACTTTCCCACATCATTTCCAGGATTTCATTAAGAAGAAAAATAAGAAGTTACTATATATACCCAGAAATCTAGCATACAATATACTACCACTTCAAGAGCTGGTGTTTTTGTTTTTGTCTTTGTTGTTGTTGGGTTTTATTGCTACTGTTGTTGTTGTTATGAAAATGTAATTGGGATAGCAGATGTTTAAGAAAATTACTTAGTTAACTAATTAGTGAGAACACTGCTGAGTCTAAAACTACAGCTTATTTCATGACCACCAACGAACTCCACAGGCTCTCTCAAAAAACATTCATGCTATTACTCATAGAAGAGGATCATCTTATACAAATCCATCACCACAAGACACAAGATAACTGACAGCATGCATTTTACAACTGGCAGCTGAAGGAAATACCACATTATACTTAAGAAATCATCCATGAATACAAATGCCTCTAATTAGAAATGTGGCACAAAATCACTGCAGAAAAATTAGAAACAGAAGCCAAACAAACAACAGAAAGATCACCTACAATGCCACTACCTAGTGTATTGTTAACCATTTGATAAATGGTGTTCCAGATATTTGCTACACATATTTATAATACTCATTTTACCTTCTGAATACATCTCTATACTAAATATACTATAATCCAAGTTTTTCTCTCGACAATGTATCGTGAAAATCTTTCATGCCTTCATTTTGATGGCTACACAGTATTCCTTTTATAGAGATATGCCAAACTGTATTTTTTAAAATAGAGGTATGCCTTACTGTATAATGCCTTTGCTGATTTCTGATTTAGAAGGTGATGAACATATTATGATTTAGAAGGTGATGAACATATCTGTGTGATATGGTCTCAAGGGGAAGAGAATAGATTGGTAATTGCAAGAACATCCATTCATTCCAGGTAAATTTCAGAAAGGAAGTTTATTAATCTGCTACTTCAAAGCTCTAAGTATTTCCTCTTACAAGTATCGAGAAAGAATATAAAATATTTTATATGAAAAAAGTTTAAACCGTTCCATACTGATTCAAATCTCTGGAATTTGTAAAATAAAGATAGTTCTGCTGCTACATGTAATGGGATTATTAAAAAAAAAAAAAGACATTTAGGAACTGATGATTAAGTGGTTCACTGAAATGTTATCTATCCTTATAGAATTCCTTAATATTTCATTCCAAAATTGCAATCTGGAATTCTGCCAGGCATATCCTTCCTCTAGGATGGGAGTGAGATCTTGCTATAACACAGTCTTAGACCCTCTCTCTTATTTATATCAGATTCTTCACTCTACTATCATATGAAAGAAATTGGTCAATGAAGAAATGTACCTACACATTAAATAAACTAATACATGAAAAGGTAGAAAAATTTAATTCAATTAACATTTTGGATTTTTTTAAGTTTCATGAGAAAGGTAAAGAAAAAAATAAAAGAAAAACCACAAATGGCTGACAGAAAAAAAACGTTGAAAATTAGGGTTCCATCCAGTCAAACTTCTGCTCTGAAATGTGGATGGCTTCTTTGGTTCTCATTTCCTATCCCAATTGTAAAACAGACAAAACCCACGGTGTTAGAGTCTTAAAGCTCAGCAGCTTGTACAATAAATGTACGCAAAAAAAAAGGAAAATTACTAGATAGCAAATTAAATTAATAAATACTATTTTATTAACCATCCAAATCATAGTTCTATTATCAAGATAAGCACAGTAATTTCATGCACACATAAAATTTCCATAATAAATTCTGTGCTCCTAAATTAGTGCTGTTCTCTCTGGCCAGTAACTTCCCCCCAACTTTCCCAGCCCCCAGCCCCTACCCCCACTACCTACAGCTTTAAATACTCTGCTCAGGTGTTCCCTCTTCTGCAAAGATTTTTTTTTAAACTCTCAAATATATACATATACATGGAGAGATTAATTGCTCTGTTTCTCCAAGCACCTTGTTCTCTACTTATACTCGTAACTATTACCATAAAACACAATATCTGAGTCCCCACTGGACCAGGACAAGTATTCTCTTATTTTTCTTCTGTCTCACCATCTGACCCAATGAGTTGTTGAAATTAATTCAAGGATTAATTAATTAATTAATTAATTCAAGTATTAGAGTATATTCACACTCTACTCAATTTCCATGTTTTTCCCTAAAAATGTTTTCTATGATTGAAAATGTCTGCAGTTTGTCACTATGAATCCTTGCCTGCAATTATTCAGGTTAACTAAAAGTTATCACATGCTCAGAGGCACCTGCTACCTTATTCCAGTTGATGGCGCCAAAAGGTTTTTAACAACGTATGTTAGAACTACTATGGTTGCAGCTGGGAGGAAACACAAAGAAGGAAGATCTAAATAAGATTCTTTTAACTGTTTTGATATAATAAATGTTCATTACCCACAGCTGATGATTATTGTGGTGTTTTTTAAATAGTTATGATTGATCTGAAAATGATGAAAGTGAATAGAAAATGAAAATAAGTTATTGTGGAGTGTTTTAGCAGTTGTATTGATCTGGAAATGATGGAGAAAATAAAGTATGAAGAAACATGATTGCAAGCAATGGTATTTTTGAGTCTTTAAAAAATACAGAATTCAATCATTCAGTCAATTCTGATCTATAAGCTAATGGTAAGCTCCAGTTAGGCAAATGGTTTCAAAAATAGGTAAATAAAATACCTGTAATATCATTATCCCTTGCTATCCTTTCAGTTCTACTTCATGCAAGTGCCTTTACTTCTTTCCCATCCCATCAAAACTAAAAGACAAATAGCTGAGGCAGAAAAATAAATACAGGTAAAAAACAGGAAACGAAAGTAAGAACAGGAAAATAGCAAATATAAAGAAGAAAATGTCAGGCCCTAGTAAGGTGAAGGGCCGTGGTCCAGAGTCAAGTGCTTTCATATTCAAGAAACGGAGGAAGCAAAATGATAAGCAAAATTCTTCACATTTATCTTATTTCTAGGACCCAGGCAGGAACAAAATTTGAACACCTGACAGAATTGTGTTTGATTGGAAATATAATACACATTATTTGCTCATCGTAGATTCAACATACACGCACGCACATGATGCCGGTAGCCCTCAAACTGGAAAAGTGTTCTTTCCTAAAAATATATTTTGGATGTCTTGATCTCACCTATCACTCATTCAATTTGCTTTCACAAAACTTGATATTATAGATGTAACTTCCAACTTCTAAATCATCCACAAAAACCAGATAATCCACTTAAAATATAAAGTAGTTGTTGATGACATCTTCTAGAGTAACATGTTCCTTAAAATGTAACTAATCTAGTAAACGCTAACTGTTTAGATAGGTGTTATTTTCCTGACAAAGTTTCCTAAACACAGTATTTCATGGCCATGTGATCTATGACCGCAGAGCTTGATGATCAGAGCCACAGGATCTATCATCAGGGAACTTAGGGTGAATTGCTGGATGGGGTACTGTAGGGCCATGTGACTTCTAAGGTTTCTTCCATATATGATATAAACAAAAACATGACTGAAAACAAAGGTATAAAAATCTTAAGACAGCATTTTTATTTTTCCTTTATATTATTCTATATTTTCTAAATGTTAAGTGACCTTTTATAATCGAAAAAAAAATTATGACGACTCTGACCATACCAGGGACTGGCAGCAAACCCAAAGGCACAGGTGACAGACTAGACACTAGGGGAGCCCAAGGCATATAATATGGCCTTAAAGGAGAATTCAGGTCACCTGGGATGTTAAGTATGAAGTACTGATTAATGAACTAATTGGAGCCTCTCTCCTCTTGGAGAGTTTAAAGCAGAGACATACTGAAGCCAGGGAGCTACAGTCCTGCAGCCCAGGCACCCACACAGAGGAAAGACAACATCCAGAAGTCATGAAGTGGTAGAGCTGTGAGGCTGAGAAAATAGTGGAGAAAGTAGACAGCAAATCAGTAAAAGCAGATCCACACATATATGCAAAATGCCTAGCCTAGAAATTCACCCAATGCTAATTTGGGAAAAGTAACATCAAACACATTGATCACTCTCAGAACTGTTCTATTCCCTGAATTCTCATTCTCTTCCTCCCACATACTCCATTCAGATCTCTTTCTGCTCAATTAATGAAACAACTGTGCCAAGCATACATTAAAAAAACATTTGTTTCAATACACAAGAACAGTGATCACTTCTCTTTCTTCTTAAAGGAACGCCTTACCTCCAGAAGCCATGGCTTTAGTTTTCTATCCAACAAAATATCAAATCCCAGGACTTCGAAGCAGACACTTTCACTTCCTGGAGGTTGACCAGGTCTGCACATTCGATATGCATGTAGGACATGAGGTTCTGCTACAATCAGAGTCTTTACCACCAATTCCTGTAAAGATTGTGATTAAAAAAGATGAAAAGCCTTATTTCTTTGTATCTTGTTTACAAACATAGAAATCAGGCCTGAACTTAGCAACTAGCGTCCCGGCTAGGTTCACAAAGCTCTGTGGCATCTAACCCCTGCTGTTGCTCTGACTTCATTTCACCCAGCTCTCCCCCTGCCCACGGTGCTCCAGCCATGCTCGCCTTCTCCAGGCCTCTCGCACTAGCTGATCCCTCTTCCTGGAACACTCATCCCCCAGTATTCCCATGTCTGGCTCCTTGATATTCAGAAAGTCCTTCCCTGACCCCTGAGTCAAAAGTAGGCACCCATACATCATTCCTTACTGCATCACTACACAGTATAGGACCAGCTGATTTTTTTTCTTTTTTTAGAACAGAATCCCTGTCTGTATTATTTACAGCCCCCATTCTCAGTGCTTACAGTAGTCCCTGGCATTTAGTAAATGCTCAAAAACATCTGTGAACAAATAAAATAGAAGTTTATAAATGTGGCTTCCATTTGTTAAATGAGTAAGGGTAGGATCGTATGCTCAGCTTCTCAGAAACCGTACAGGAGAGGAGGAGGTGGGAGGGAGGAAAATTCCAAGGAGAGTAAACTATTTCACAAACAACATTATAGAACCTCTGCTTAGACAAAGGCTGAAAGGCCAAGAGGACAGAGTCTGGGAGAGTTGGGTTTCTCTGTGAAGTGATGATTTTCTAGTTCATAAGGTTTATCTGAGATCAGAGTACTGCCTATTAACAAACTAGCTATCAACATTTTCAGTGAGGACACAAAACACTACCAGGCCTTTCTACTTGCTAAATGTGCAACCTGTCATGTTGCTTAAACTCTGTGAGTCTCATTTTTCCCAAATGTAAACTGTCAATAGTAATAATACCTGCTGCAAAAGACTGACAAGAGGACAAAATGAGACTCCATGTAAAATACTTAGCATAGTGTCTAGAACAGAGTAAACCTTCCACAGAGGTTAGCAACTTAACTACTAATGCTGTGTTTATTCTGTCATTCTTCTAGAACTCCACCTCATAGGTGAGGTCAGACATAAACATTCCGCTGCCTGGTGGGAGCAGTATTTATTACATAAGAGAAAAAAAGAGGAAGACAAAGTCAACCTCACTGTTACCCAGAATTCCAACCCAGACTGTATTCGGGTTTATCAGAGATGCCATGAGAGGCTGTTCTCAGAAAGTTTTATTCAAAATAACAAATTTATGGTAGCACCACAGTATATGGATAGAAGAGAGAAAAGACCACTTTATATAAATCTTGAGATATTACTGAAACCACCTGAGTAGGAAAAAAAAGTTAAAACCTTAATTAATAAGTGTCTACGTGAAACAAAACAGGCTCCGGGGGTGAAGGGGGGTGGTTAGAGGGAATGAATCTTTAGACTCTGGATTGCAAATATGTGTTTTTTCTACATAAAAAACAACATGCTGTTAGGAATGTAGAGACAAGACTGCAGGTATATGTGAAATCAAGAATGATACAACTAAACACAAATTCCACTAATCAAATCAAATTCCACTAATGCTTCTGAGAATTTCCAGTATTGCCTTGAAAGATGATTTGTAGATTTGCACCTAAGTATATAAAAAAACATTCAGTAAGGATGATTTTATGAGTGATTATGGTCATTTTTTATCTCCATGGCCTGATTTTCTATTGTTTCTTATTCATTCTTGACCAGAACAAAAGTACACATATCCGTTCTTCATAGCAGGTATTGATTAATGTTAGTTTTCATATATAGAAAGCTACTTTTTAGAGAAATTACATCAATAAAGTAGTCACTGAAAAAAAGTTCTGTTAAATTCATGAAAATTGTAAACTATTAAGATAAAATTTTACCGCACAATTGCCCTCCCCACCTCCTCTTGTCATTTTCTTTTTATGCTATCCCATTGATTCACCTTAAACAGATATCTATAAGTATACGAAATTCTTAATAAGGAAGGCAAATTTTAAAAATAATTACATAGGGCTTCCCTGGTGGCACCGTGGTTAAGAATCCACTTGCCAATGCAGGGGACACAGGTTCAATCCCTGGGCCAGGAAGATCCCACATGCCATGGAGCAACTAAGCCCGTGCACCACAACTACTAAGCCTGAGCTCTAGAGCCCAACAGCCACAACTACTGAGCCCACACACCACAACTACTGAAGCCCATGCACCTAGAGCCTCTGACAAGAGAAGCCATCGCAATGAGAAACCCGTGCACTGCAAGAGTAGCCCCCACTTGCCACAATTAGAGAAAGCCTATGTGCAGCAACGAAGACCCATGCAGCCAAAAATTAATGAATAATAAAATAAATATTTTTTAAAATAATAATAATAATTACATAAATACATACAGTTTGACAAGACAATTTTAAGAAAGTACTTGGAAAAAACAATTTATTATTTATTAGTTGGTTACTTATAGATTATTAATACACATTATAACTAAACGATGCAAAATTTACCCATTTATAGAAAAGATGATGAAATTGCTCAGAGCTTAATAGGTCATATCTGAAAATTATATTTTAGGCTCTAACAGAAAAGTTCATTTCCACACCTTCTTATTAGTAATAGTCCTAGTTGTATACCTTCTCCTAATTCAATTATGTGGGGAAAACACATTAATACCAGTGTCTGCAAAGATAATGATACTCATTTTTCTCTCTGATTGATTCTCTCCATACATTCCTCACCAAAGCAACCCAACAGGTTCCATCTTTTCACAGACTTTCCTGAAGGATCAAACCCATACGGAAGTGAAAATTTTGGTGAAAAAAAAAGAGTACCAGAGAGCATCCAAAACTTTCTTGCTCTCACTGAGCTAGTCATCAAATGACCCATTCATTAAAGCATTCAGGTATCACCATGTAGGATCTTCCATCAATGAGCTATTGTCCCCAAACTGCAAACTTCACCACTTTGATGCTTCTGACCCACATGATAGTAAACGATCAGTATTAAGAATATGTTTCGAATTTCAAAAAAACTGGGTTTGATGAAATGAATAAATAGTAAATAAACAACACTACTGTAATCAAATTTCTTGTTTGGATATATTTAGTATCTCAGGAAGATATGATAGAGAGTTAACAAATTGGTGAGAATCTGACCAAATCCAAATGACAAACTTTAAAATTTGATGGAGCCCCTAAATTTTTAAAAATTTTGAATTTGTTGCCAACATTTATCAATCAGGAGACTTACGGCATCTATTGACAAATTAGAAGAGTGAGGTACACTGGACCCAAAATACCACATGGCACCAATAGGCTGGTGCTGAGTGGTGTCTTTAGACCTCTCACGCTCTTCAAATTACCACCGTTCTCCACATGCCCTATTTTCTTCTGTCCAGACTACTTCACTCCTTTTTACTTGTGTGACACCTAAGGAACTTTGGGTTTACATTCTGTGATACAGAAAATAAGATTTAAAAAAAATCAACCAACAAAACAATCAGAAAAAGAATAAATACAATGTTGCTGATTTTCTCTCTGATTTTCCCAAGAGAATCAAGTTCAATCAGTGCTGAACTTTCATGTCCATTTTCCATGATATATTTATTTAAATATATATTATCTGTCCCAGAAGGAAAGCTAAATCAAATTGTATAGCCCTAATCATGTTAAGTATTTTCAATAGACGTACTCCTCTAACTATGAATACCATTTTAATATTTCTGCTAGGATTAATAAAGGATCTGTTTCACCAAGGTTTATCTTCTCATATGTGTTTCCTTTTCTCTCTTTACCCTTACCATCTGGAATTTCATCTACTGCCATGGCTTTAAGTATCAATTGTACCTCATACATACACTTTTAACTGCCTGTTTGACTTTTTGACCTGAGAAAGCATTTCAAGTTCAACATATCTAAAGTAGAATTCATCATAACCTCCTGGACTTTTAAAAACTTAGTTCAGGTGTCATTGCCTCCAGGAAGCCCTCCTCCTCTCCCCATCTACTCAGAGCTACTATGTGTGGTCTTCCTCTGCATCCGCACAGAATCCAATGTTTGCCTTTATTTTTGTACTTACTACGTTGCACTTCATTAACTATTTATGTATGAGTTTTTCCTACCAAAAGTTTTTTGAGGCTTGGAGCTATCTCTTCTAAATCTTCAAATTATCAGCCAGAGACAGGCTTATATTACAGGTTCAGTAGATGTTTACTGAAAAAATAAATGAATGAACCAACAAATAAATGAATAGAACTCTTTCGTCGGCAAAACTAAGCTCTACATCTTCTTCTCAAATTCCTTCCTATTCTATTTCAAATAATGCCACACCCATTCTCCTTATAGTTATTCCTTAAAACTGCAGAGGAATCTCTGAATACTTCTTTCCCCCTTCCCATTCTGAACATTCAGTTAATCTCAAGGTCTACCTCATTGTCATCTCTTACTGTGGTTCAATTCAGGCCATTTTTTTACTTAAACCACTCCCAAGTGCCTTCCTCGGCCTACTCTTGGTCTTTAACCCATCTTACACCCATTTTCAGATTTATCTTTTAAATTCATGGTCTTTGGCCTTATTACTTTCCTCCCTTAAAAACTGAATGAATCCTTACTGTCTACCGAATTAAACCTTGATTCTCAGACCTAAAGCTTGGCCTCTGCATATCTTTTCAGCCGTAAGTCCTAATGAATCTCCCAGAAATACATTATGTGCCAACCTGGACCATTTTTAACTATTCTCATACCTCCATGCCTTTAGTTATGCTTTTGCCTCCACTTAGAATTCCCTCTTTCTGATCCATAGCAGTAAAAGTACTACTTATCTATTAAGGCCCCTGACAGATTTCACTTTCTTCATAAAAACACACTTCATCTGCCCAATCTAATATAATCTGTTCTTTATTTACAATGGTTGAGGATCCTTTCGATGAATATGAGGACAGTTCAAATTGTGAAACGGTATAATCTTACTGAAATATCACTCCAAAACTTAGCAACATCATGTTGATTTGCTTGTAGGAATTCTGTAAACCATTTGATGGAACGTTTGCTGCCTTTGTTTTCCGTTTCATCCCTCTCAAAACGCTCATTGTGCTTGTTTACCGAGTAGTTTGTCAGATGCATGTATAACTGGGTCTGAAACAAGTAAGAAGCAAAGTTGTTATCACCTATGAGATTCTAGAACCACAAGGTTTCACAAAAAAGAAATTATCCAAAGAGGAAAGACAATTTTAAAGTTTAAAATATACAGATTGCTAATTTCATGATTATATAGATAATTTTCAAATAAAACACAATGGCACATTTTTCTAAAAAGGATTGTAAACATAGTCATCTACAAAATTACTTTGCATACTACTGAAAATATGTCTCCCATAGAAGGGTATGAAAATAATAAGGATATATACAGTAATTAAATGAAAATGTGAAATTATATATTGCTAAGCAAGAAAAATGCTGTAACTTTCAGGTTTGTTTTTCTTAGTCGGTTTGTTTTTAACGTTTTTCTAAAATTTTCATCCTAATTTGTTTTGGGAATACTATAGATTGCTGAGAGAGCATTCTATATCTTCTGAAACAAAAATTTAAAAAGTGAAAGCTCAAGTAAGTAGCAGAAACCTAGAGGCAGGATACCAATCTCAACCTCTGCCCTCCCATCCTGACTGGGAGATCACTGTGACTTGTTAACAAGACAGAGTGCACTTAGAGTCAGCAGACAGAAGCACCACACAGTGCTATACAGATGTCTAAATGATTAACAGTAAATGTACACTGCTCCATAGTGGAGTTCTTAGGCCTTAGTCACTTTATAGTCTTATGTTTGTTAACACTGTTGTCCTCAAATAAACTCCAAAAAGAATACAAAATTTAAAATTTCTCTTAATTGTCAATTAATATACATTGCTGACTCCTTATCAGTCTATCGTAAACATTCACGAGGTCTATAAATCCCACCCTCACCATCCTACTCCCAGAGACCACTTTAGATAGCAACGTTGCATCACAATGAATATATACTTTGGGCACATGATTCTTACTTTGATTTCTTAATAACCAATGATATTTATATCATTTTATTTTCACTTCAGTAACTTAAGTCTACAGTACTGAAATCTTTGAAGCAAACATGCAAAACTGATTATATGAACTACATGTTGTTTACTAATCCATATGCCCACCAGTAATTAAGAATTTTTTCCATTCATTGGACAATATTTAAGGAGCACCCACTACTTGGCAGGAATGTGTGCTGTGCACTGTGGACACAAATATTAACAAGACAGACACAGTCCCTACCTTCATGAAAATTATCACTTTAAGTGATATTTTTCAAAAGGAGTATAACCTCACATTTGTCTAATTTTAAGTGCTTGATTTAAAGAAAAAGGAAATTAATCAAACTATAACATTTCCTAGTTTCCAAAATAGAAATCATTTTTGTTTGGAAAATAATTTTTTGAGGAGCTCTCCCTTTGGCAGGAATTTCTTAAAAATAAATGCTAACATCAGTACTAAAAACCCTAGCTATCCTAGTGGAAAAGTGAATAAGAAATGGAACTTTGCATTTTTCTTAAAACATTATCTTTGTACGTAGGACTGGAAATGCCACAATTTCACATCTACCTTGACAAAAACCCCCTTCTAAACAGTTCATTGTCAGCTGGATGTTTGCCATTAAGAGGAGTGATGGTAGCTATGACTCAAATAGCAACCTGCAAAGGATGAAAAGGATATAACTCTTCTCCACACTATTTCTCAGTGTATAGGCTCAAAATAATGAATTGGAATATACAAAACCTTTCAAGGATTGGCTGACTCCTACACTGGTAGCAAGAAAAATGAATGTTTATTATATTTCCATTTCTGAAATTCTCTCTTATGATCTCCTTACATGTAGTTTATGAATATTTAATTGTTATATAAATATACAGCTCATGACAAAATGCACACTATTTAAAAACTGGAAATACAAAGAAGGAAAAAAATATGCAGCAGTTTGCTGTCCAAAAACAACTAATAGGAGCACTTTGGTTTATTTTTTTCCAACTTTTTTCTTAAACTTGTCTTTTACGTAATAGTGATCTCACTTCAAAGTTTTGCATTTCACTTTTTTAAATTTTTCATATCTTCATGTAGGAATTCAATCATGAAATTTTAGAGATATATGAGGAACACTGATGTTTATACAGGAGAACATCATTTTTCATACATGTGAAAATCAAAGCCAGGAGATTATGTGACAAGAGCATTTGGCAAAGCGAAACCTAGAGACCACATTTCCTAACTCCCAGTCTTTCAATATGATTTCCTAACCCAGTGTAGTTAAGCAAATCACATACATACAACTTAAGAAATTAGAGTAAATCACTTTATCATCTAAATGAGCTTTCAAGTCTTGCCCTTTCCTATCTTTTCCTTTACTCTTTCCTCTCAAAACATAACTGTCTGTCTTACATATATATAATCCAGCCTTATCCACTCCAACTATTTTAACTATAATCTATAAGCTGACAAGCCCCAAATTATGCCTGTAGCTCAGTTCTACCGTCTGAACTTCAGACCTATACAGTGTGTCCAAATGCCAACAGTACAGGTCCATTTGGGAGTCACACAGGCATCTCAAACCAAACACAACACCTTTGTGCAAAACCTTTAAAACCTCCTATACTCCCTATCACAGTGAATGTCACTCATCCACCCAACTGCCTGTGCCAAAACTCTTGAGTTTTATCCTTAATTCCTTTCTCTCTTTCCTTCATTTGACAAATCAACCTGTCAGTATATCAATGTTATCCATGGTATCATAAATATATATGAAGTCTGTGTTCTTATTCTTAGTCCTGCCCTACTGCTATCACTTCAAATTAAGTCATCTTGTTTCTCACATGTGGTTAGACTGGAATACAGCTTCTTGTCTTCCTTACTCTAGTCTCTCCCATCCATCTACAGCCCCATCTCACATTCCCCACACTGCAGACCAGGTGACCTTTTTAAGACAAAAATCTCTTTCCTTCTTTCTCTTGTTTAAAACCTTTCAATGCTTCCCTTTTTCTTGGGTTAAGTTCCAAAATCCTAGCCAAGATCTACCAAGATCTGACCAGTAGGACTATCCATCCAGAAGTCTGAACACCCATCCCTTCTTTGTCTGTACATTAGTCATATTGAAAGTGTGCTCTCTCCAGACATACCATGCTGCCTCTTACCTCTGGGCCATTCTTCTGCCTGGAGTTTTAACCCATCCCACCCCACTTCTAACCTAGCTAACCCCTCACTACTCAGATTTCACTTTACAAACTCCCTCTCTAATCTTAACTCCAACTGAGTTAGATGCCCCTGCTATGCACTGCCACAGCATCCTCAGATTCTTAAACCATTACACTTACCAGTGGGTATTACAATTGCTTATTTTATTTGCTGCTTCCCCATTAGATTGTTGCTTTTGTGAGATCAAGTACTGTAACTGTCTTGGTCACTGTTTTTACAAAACCAACACAATGTCTAGAACACAGTAGTAGCATTCAAACATTACTTGGAGACTGGATATATCCACACCTTATGACCTTTAAAGAGATGATTCTTTTATCTTCCTTTCCTGTAAAAACTTTGACAGTTCCCTTATTCTTCTTTGCCAGGTTTACATTTTTTAGTTAATTGAACGTAGCAACATTTATGATCAGTCTTTATTTAATTTTGGAAAATGACCACTCAATTGTAGTTACTTATGTGCATAATATTGAAGAAGAACAATAACCAGGCCTTTGATGAAAATGGGAAACAATCATTAATTAGGTGTAATTTTTACTATAATTAATAGACCAAAAATAGAGGTAGAGGTTAACTAAACTTTTAAGTATGGATAATAAACTACAGTTTGCCTCTCATAAACTATAAACTACAGTTATAACTTTCATGATAAATTATGATAAATTACAGTTTGACCTTCATAAACTACACAGTTATGACTTTCATCAATATATTATGGCTGCACAAAGATTATCTTCATGGAAAAATACTTACAAAAACCTCCACTTAGAATTAAAAATGTACTCTGAAACTACCAATTTATGTCTCTACTTCACAATAGATCAATGTCAATTCAAAATCTTCTCTTTTGTTCCAATAAAAATTAATAACTCTACTTTCTGGTAACTTTTGCTTTCTCTGTTTCATGTACTTTCTCCCACATTCTACATGTTTAAATCATACCTTTCATACAAAGCCTGCTCAAATACCTCCTCTGCCATGAGGAGTTGAACACAAACTATTTCTACACTCAATTCTGTAACACTTTATCTGCACTTATCAGTGGCATATTATTTTAATTTGTATTTGTATCAATCATTTCTATCCAGGACCACTACATACACATATGTACTTGAAAATCCATCCTGGTGTTCACAGCACCCAGATGGGGTGCCTTTTCCTAATTAGCCTACCTGGAGCAGCAGACACTTTTTTTTCTAATTTTCACAAAGCTGTCTTAAATTGGAGGCAGTCTTATTTATGTATGTAATTCTTCTAGACTATAAAAAACTGAGAAGAGGAACTCTGTTCATTTAATGTTTATACACAATAGGTGTTTTAAAAAGTAGATGCTGAATAAATGAATAAAATCATAGTGTCTGGTATCACTTACCAAATTTGTCTCATTAGGTGGGATGTACTTCTCTGTTCCCATTCGCACAAGTCCATCATGGTAGAGAAATATTTTTAGTGGATCACACGATGTTACCAGAATATAAATTCGTAAATCAAACTTGTAACCTTCCATTAAGAAAGGCTTTTCAATGTATTCTTGAACAATCAAATGATCCTGAGATGGAAGTTTGTCACCATTTCTTATCAAAGAAATCCTAAATTTAAAGAAAAGATTAAAAGAATAATTTGTTATGGAGTCAGGATGTAAACAAAGTTATAGATAATACTCAAGAGGAAAGTGGTCCCATCACACACACACACACAGCATAAAAATACTGTCAGAAGCAACTTTTTTGGAACCATGGATACTAACCAAAAGTTTGTAACAACCAGGGAACATGCAGTAAAAAACAGTACAAAACAAAAACAGCTGAATCTGTGTAAAAGAGCTTCCTAGAATTTTAACTTACTCTGGTACCACCCCCAGCTCCCAGCTCAGCAGTGGCCTTGAGCAATAGCCCACGTTCCCAGTAAAGGTACTGGTTCTAGAAGCAGCAGAATAGACCTATTCTTGTGGTTGTTTTGTGTGTTTTGTTTGTTTGTTTAAATCAGTTGTGTGGTTCCCTGGACAATCTCAAAGCATTTGCTTTTATATTGTCTCTAACTGAGAAGTCTCCCAGTACCGAGGCAAATATTTGGCGGGGGGCGGGGGGGGGGGGGTACAAATGTCAAAAACATTTATAGACAAATGTATTAGTCCCTGCTGCCTGGGGCAATAAATAACAGAGAAAACAGCACACTAACTGCAAAGATTGGGGGAAAAGACTGGGCAATGACAATCTTTGAGAATAAGGGCTTTGAAAAGCTCTCACATATTTCTGGGATGCTAGAAGGCCACTTGCATGCCCAGGGCTAAATGCATGCTCATGAAAGACCTGAAAAGGCCCTAAGCTCTTACCTCCAGCTAACCATCAAGCTCTGTACAAGCAGGGAAACTACACCTGAGGAAACCCAGATATTTAGCTTACTAGACAGTAAATTATTTAAATTAACTATTTTATATTTGTTCAAAGAGCTAAAGGAAATCAGGTACAAAGAGCTGAAGGAAAACATGGGAATAATATCTCACCAATGCAGAATATCAATAGAGGTAGAAATTATTTTTTAAAGGTAGTGGGGGACGTGAGGTGAACCAAACAAATTCTGAAGTTGAAAAGTAAAATAACTGAAACAAAAATTCATTAGAGGGACTAAACAGAAGATTTAGGAAGACAGAAAAAGAATCAGCAAACTTGAAGATAAATCAATTGAGGTTAGTCTGAGGAACAGAAAGGAAAAAGAATGAAGAAAAATGAATAGAGCTCAAGAGTCCTACAAGACAACATCAATAATATCATACACTCATAATGAGAGTCTCAAAAGGAGAAAAGAGAAAGGGGCAAAAAGACTCTTTGAAGAATTAATGGCTGAGAATCTCCCAATCCGATGAAAAATATTAACCTATATATCCAAGAAGCCTAATAAACTCCAAGTAAGATAAATTCAAAGAGAGCCACACTAAGACATGTTTTAATCAAACTGTCAAAAGCCTAGAGAAAGAAAGAAAAAAATAATAAGACTGAGGCCATTCATCCCACCCAAGGCATCCTCATTAAGATAGCTAATTTTTCATCAGAAACAATGGAGGGCAGAAGACAGTAAGATGACATATTCAAAGTGCTGATAGAAAAAAAAAAAAAAAAACTGTTAACCAAGAAATCTATATCTTACAAAATATTCAAAATTGAAAGAGAAATTAAGATATTACCAGATAAACAAAAACTGAGAGAGTTTGTTGCTATTATACCTGGCCTATAAGAAATGCTAAAGATAGTCCTTCAAGGCTGAAGAAAAAGGACACTAGGCAGTAATTCAAATCTACACAAAGAAATAAAGAACATCTGTAAAGATGACTACATGGGTAAAGATAAAAGTCACTACTAGTGTAGTTTAGGTTTGTAACTCCCTATTTTTCCTATATTATTTAAAATACAACTGCACAAAACAATTATTATAAGTCTATTTTGATGAGCACATGATATATATATGGTGTAATTTGTGACAAAATATCATAAAGGGGGCAGAGGCAAATAGAAGCAAAGTTCTGTTGTTGTTGTTGTTGTTGTTGTCTTTACTGTTAAAAGTAATGATATTAATCCAAACTAGGTTGTTATAAATTGAGATGCTAAATGTAACCCCAAAGCAACCATTTAAAAAATAACTCAAAGAATATACAGTAAAATAAATGACAATGAAATTAAAATGGTACACTAGAAAATACCCATGTAATACACAAGAGGGGAGAAATGGAGAAACTGCGGTACAAAAACTATATCAAACATAAAGAACACAAATAGCAAAATGTCAAAAGTAAATCTTTCCTTATCAATAGTTACATAATAAATAAGAACAGATTAACTCTCCAGTTGAAAGACAAGATTTGGCAGAATGTATAAAAATACGCTCCAACTACATGCTGTCAACAAGAGCCAAACTTTGTATTCAAAGACTTAAAGATGCCACCAGAAAACTACTTGAGCTAATCAATGAATTTGGTAATGCTGCAAGATACAAAATTAACACAAAGAAATCTCTTTCATTTCTATACACTAACAATGAAAGAGCACAAAGAGAAATTAAGGAAACAATCCCATTCACTACCACAACAAAAAGAATAAAATACCTAGGAATAAACCTAACTAAGAAGGTAAAAGACCTGTACTCAGAAAATTATAAGACACTCATGAAAGAAATCAAAGAAGACACAAACAGATGGAGAGATATACCATGTTCTTGGATTGGAAGAATCAACATTCTGAAAATGACTATACTACCCAAAACAATTTACAGATTCAATGCAATCCTGCTCAAATTACCAATGGCATTTTTCACAGAACTAGAACAAGAAATTTTATGATTTGTATGGAAATGCAAAAGACCCTGAATAGCCAAAGCAATCTTGAGAAGGAAAGACAGAGTTGGTGGAATCAGGCTTCCTGACTTCAAACTATACTATAAGTCTACAGTGATCAAGACAGTATGGTACTGGCACAAACACAGAAATATAGATCAATGGAACAGGATAGAAAGCCCAGAGATAAACTATGGTCAACTAATCTATGACAAAGGAGGCAAGGATATATAATGGAGAAAAGGCAGCCTCTTCAATAAGTGGTGCTGGGAAAACTGGACAGCTACATGTAAAAGAATGAAATTAGAACACTCCTTAACACCATACATAAAAATAAACTCAAAATGGATTGAAGACCTAAATGTAAGGCCAGACACCATGAAACTCCTAGAGGAAAACATAGGAAGGACATTCTTCAACGTAAATCACAGCAAGATCTTTTTTGATCCACCCCCTAGAATAATGGAAATAAAAACAAAAATAGATAAGTGGGACCTAATGAAACTTAAAAGCTTCTGCACAGCAAAGGAAAGTTTAAGCAAGACGAAAAGACAGCCCTCAGAATAGGAGAAAATATTTGCAAACGAATCAACAGACAAAGGATTACTCTCCAAAATATATAAACAATTCATCCAGCTCAATATCAAAAAAACAAACAACCCAATCAAAAAATGGGCAGAAGACCTAAATAGGCATTTCTCCAACGAAGACATATGGATGGCCAAGAGGCACATGAAAAGGTGCTCAACATCACTAATTATTAGAGAAATGCAAATCAAAACTACAATGAGGTATCACCTCACACCGGTTAGAATGGGCATCATCAGAAAATCTACAAACAGTAAATGCTGGAGAGGGTGTGGAGAAAAGGGAACGCTCTTGCACTGTTGGTGGGAATGTAAATTGATACCACCACTATGGAGACCAGGATGGAGGGTCCTTGCAAAACTAAAAATAGAGTTACCATATGACCCAGCAATCCCACTGCTGGGCACATACCCAGAGAACACCATAATTCAAAAAGACACATGCACTGCAATGTTCATTGCAGCACTATTTACAACAGCCAGGACATAGAAGCAACCTAAATGTCCGTCAACAGATGAATGGATAAAAAAGATGTGGTACATATATACAATGGACTATTACTCAGCTGTAAAAAGCAATGAAACTGGGACATTTGTAAAGACATGGATGGACCTGGAGACTGTCCTACAGAGTGAAGTGAGTCAGAAAGAGAAAAACAAATACCATATATTAACACATATATGTGGAATATAGAAAAAAGGTACAAATCAACTGGTTTGCAAGGCAGAAATAGAGACACAGATGTAGAGAACAAACATATGGACACCAAGTGAGGAAAGCAGGGAGGGCTGGGGGGGAATGAATTGGGAGACTGGTATACCAAATTGTACACTCTAAATATATGCAGTTTATTGTTAACTGTATCTCAATAAAAGTTCTTAAAAAAAAATAGGCTGAAAGTGAACAAATGGAAAAGATAATCCATGCAAACAGTAACCAAGAGAGAACTGAAGTACCTATACTAGTATCAGACTAAACAGACCTTAAGACAGAAAGTATTTCAACAAAGAAGAACAATAATATAATAATTTTTAAAAGTCAATGCATCAAGAAAATATAATAATTATAAACACATGCACCTCACAACAGAGCTCCAAAATACATGAAGCAAAAACTGATAGAACTGAAGGCGGAATTAGTTCAACACTAGCAGCTGAAGTCTTCAATATCCCCCACTCTCAATAATGAACAGAACAATTAAATAGAAAACCAGCAAGGAAACAGATATAGTCCATGGATGAGAGAGGTGTACTTTACCTATACACTTCTGCATTACATGAGATAAACCGTGGCAGCACAGTATGTATACAGTACATACTTCTTCTCCTATTTTATTACTATAGTCAATTCAGATTATTATTTATACTAACATTAAATAAATATATATAAATATGAATTTTTAACATAATTTTTAACATAATTTTTAACATTTTAATAATTTAACATTTTAATAATTGAGAAAATGTGAACTTCGATTATTCCCCCCAAAATGTTTACCTTGATACTAACATATAGTGATCCAAATTTACATTAAACAATTAATATAAAATTTCCAACAAGACTGCATGTTTGTCTTTTAAATTACTAAACCACATTTTAAAATAATGTCTGATTAAATTATTAAATTATGATTAAAAGTTAAAAGGAAATGTGTTGAACAGTAATTTACCTGACAGCTGTATTTCCAAATACCTTTTTTCTCCACAGCACTCTAAATCAAAGATTAACATTACCCATGTGTTTTTATTAAAAGTATCCTCCACCACATTTTCTTTGAAAAAGTAAACTGCAGAAAACTAACATAAGAAAGCAAAAGTAAACAGTAATATTAAGTTGTATAATCTATCCTCAGCTAACATGTCTAGTTCTCAGCACTTAGCTTAAAATGTGTTCTACTCATTTTCAATCCAATTACCATGGCTACATAAAGAAAAAAAAATATTTGTAAAGCAAAGAAAATAAATATTTTGTGCTTGAAATTTTTTTTAAGATGAAAACAGTAACACCCTTTCCATTTCATTCTCCAAGTCAATTTAGCTCTATTGTAACAACTGATTTTCCTCTCCAAGCTTACTCTAAAACTATTATGAATGCAAATTTTATGTTCAAGAAAAAGTTAGAAAACATTTATTTTTCTCTGTTTTGTTGTCTCCTATCAAAGTCTCACAACCTGTTGATTAAATTTTTAAATTGAATTATTGAAGTCTCTGGGATAGGGTAAAAGGGCTCACTAAATATTTAGTTCCAAAAAAGCAATAGTTATGAAGTTATTTTATTATTTTTTTCATATTAGTACTCAACCATGAGCAAATGAGTCACATTTATTATTTCACCAATTTTTAAAAATTTTTATGTTTTCCAAATGAAAAATACCTACCCATGACCCATTGCACCATTAGCTGGTTTTACTATAAAAGTCTTCTGCTTTCTTTTTTTCTTTAATTCTTTCATATAGTTCTGAAATTGTGTATATTCAGCAGGGAAGATCCATGTTCGAGGAACAAAGGTATAATCCAAAGGCCGGGACTTGATCATTCTGTAAATTAGAGATAATATGAAAAGTAATTTCCATTCAAACTTATCTAAACTTTCTCTGTGCTCCTGACATTTACTACAAGGATTTGAATTCCCTCCGTTTCTTCATTTATTGATCCATTCATTGACTCATTTTTTAAAATGCCTATTAATCACCTACTATTTATTGGGCACTATTCAAGATACTAGGGATACATTAGTGAAAAAAATAGACAAGAATCTCTGCCCTGTGTACTAATTTACATACCAATAACTCAAACATGTGAGTACATACTATGTGTTGGCCACTGAGGATTAATATGGTCTCTGTTCTAAGGAATTTAATAGGCTATTAATTAAATACAGTGTGATAGGTGCAATAAAGGTATATAAGGCAAGGTAACATGTGGAAGGTGTCATTAACTCTGCCTTCGGGATCGAGGCAGTTAGTATGGTTCACGGCCAGGTGCCATTCATACTGCTTCTTAAAAGATGATTTGGAGTTTGCTGGGTCATCCATAGGGAATAATTTTAAATTGCCTTTGACCCCAGTGTTTTTTGAGTTTTACTACTTTTGTGAGAAAACCATAGAAGCCTCTGAGTCAGGTTTTGTTTATATCAACCACATCTGCCCATACGCGTGGTTTTATGGCTACAATGTATGTCCTGACATTTTTGAATTTGCTATAAATCAAGCTGCCTATTTGATATATAACTTACGGATATTGATACAATACTAGGTATAAAATGCTTGCTTTTGATTAATCTAAATGCTGCTTATTTGGTACATATTGATTCCCAATAACAATTTTTAAATTATTAGAAATATTTTAAAATATTACCGATTAAAGAAAATCTGATTGTTTCAAAAAGTCTTCTTTATAAATGTATGCAAGTCTTTTATAGATGAGCAGATACTGTTTCCAAATGAGATTAGTTAAAACCAAAATGGGACCATATACAGATGCAGAGAACAAATATATGGGCACCAAAGGGAGAAAGTGGGGGGTGGTAAGATGAATTAGGAGATTGGGGTAGATATATATGCTAATATGTATAAAATAGATAACAAAAAATTTTTTGAAATAAAAGTAAATAAATAAAATGGGACCATAGTATATAATACACACAGAAGTAGGACCTATATTGTAAGACTAGCGTGTGGAATATATAAGCCACTCGGCTTCCACAACTGGAGGGTCATACGGTTATCACATTTCAAGGTCTCTTTCAAGAGAACCCTATAAAAAAAGTTATGTTTCCACTACAAGAAGGAAAATAATCACCAACTTCATCTGTCAAATCCAAAATAAGCCAACCAGCTAAATAATCTCAGTACAAAATAGGCTAACATTGATTGGTTTGAAACATAAACACACACACACAAAAAAAATCTAAAAGTACAATAACAGTGCTAATGTACTTGTTTTTGTTTCTAACACCTTTACATGTATTTATTATATTTTTAACAATAATATGAAATTAGATCAAGTTAAAGCTTTGATAGAACAATATATTTTAAAACTAACCATGAGGTATTTATGAATGATACCATCCTTTCACTGTCATATTTAGAAAAAAAATCCAAGCATACAATTTATCAACTTTCTTAAAATAAAAAAATCTAATCAACAGAAATATAAACTGCATTAAAATTCTGCAGTATATTTACAATAACACTTTACCTGTTAACAGTTTTGCCCATGAAAGCAGATTATTACCCTAAATAAATGGCCTCTGAGATAAATACGTGTGCATGTATCGTATACATGTGCGTATGTATGTACGTGTACACACAAGCACCTATCACAGTGCCTGGCACATGTTAGATGCTCAATAACCAGTACGGTGAACACACATGCACCCACACATGGGAAATAACACAACAAACTAGTTCCTGCAAGGCTTAACTGAAAATAAGTATATATTGAACACCATGTACAGAAAACTTCTTACATTTAAAAGAAAAACTTACGCTGCTAGACATACAGCAAAAGTTCAGGATTCTTTTACAGTGAAAAGAACCCTGAAATTCTGGACACCAGGCTTCTCCTACAGCTCTGCTGTTAACTATTTATTTGACTTTGTACAAGATATTCATGTCTCTGACCCTCAATTACCTACTCTGCAAAGTCAAAGAACAGAACCAGGAAAATTTTAAAACCCTTCTAGTTCTAAAATCCTATCTCTTCCATCAAAATATCATTTCAAATCAATGTAAGTTTGTGAAAGATAGCACTATGACACTCAAAATGTAATTTTTGAACAGGTCTTCTCTACTACAAGAAAATGAAGATTACTTGGTCATATTTCTCGCTAGGAAATCCTTCCTACAGATCTCCCCCATTCCTGGAAAGTGGTTGATCCTCTGGAAGATAAAAAGGTAAACATTAATATTCTCATTGGCTTAATGAATAGATTCATTTATACTATAATACAGTTAGTTACATTAATCCTTTGAGTTCAATTTTTTTTAGTAAAAAACTAAAAAACTGATGAAAATGGACTTATCTGTTGCCTACAGTCAATTTTGTATAACCCTCTACACTAACAAGTAAGGAAGAACTACAAAATCTCAGCTGTCTAAAATTCCATGTATTTGGCTTTTTTTTTTAATATGTTTGTATTACATTCTAAAAATAAAATAATGAAGGCAAATTACACATAACTGACATTACAAGGGATATCTGCATTCAGATCTCTTTATGCAATCTATTTCACATCGTTCATCTTTAAGCATAATGCAAAGCACCAGCCTAGGAAGAGTTTTCCTCTATCAATTTTTCCTTAAAGATGGAAAGTGGTTAAAAGTTAAATCAGAGAGGATGCAGTTTTCAGGCAAAGAGTCAGTACAACTAGACAGCAACAGGCTATTCAGATAAATTAGAACTGAAATTTAATATGTCAATATATTTAGAACCCTATCTAAAGAAAATTATAATGGAATTCATAAAAAACTTTCCTACTGACCAAATAATTAGTCATGATTAATTTCCCACCTGGTAATTTTGCAACTCTGAGATCTTCTCCTGCTGAACAGCAGAATCACACCATATAAGGTTACTTGTTTCATCCTCATCTGGTGTTTTCATAAATCCCATCTCATCTATTACTAAACGAACTGCAAGTAAACAGTTAAGTTAAACCAAAATTAAAATGCTTCTGAAATACGTTCATTGTGAAAATCTCTTTTGATATATGTCAATTTTAGCTCACAGTATTTCACTTGTAAAATTTCCATTAGTTATATAGCATAACCTTATTTTTAGCTATGACAATTTATCTAATGCCAAATATATTCAATAGCAACTGAGAACTGTTCATAGGTGGCACCCCAAATTCTTAGTTTCAATTTTCTGCAATTTAACAGGTACACAACACTGTTAAAGAATCTAGTGATTATTCATAGCACAGTGAAAACACACACACAGCTGACACAACACCTCTACTCAGGAAAATGTACTTTTATGGCTTTTTCATGACCTTGGGCTAGGTATAAAAAAGAAAAAGATAAAAATAGCCCCTGATCATCAGACCTATCCTATACTTTCCACCTCCCTAGTTCAAATTATTTTTAGCAGTTAAAACCAAGTCAGCTATATTGACACAGGATACAAAGTAACGAAGCAGAATCAGAGTGGACATTTGGAAACTCTGGCCCTCCTATCTGCTCCCAACCCTCTAATCCTATGGAAAAAATTTATGCTCAGAGAAAATCTTGATTTTCAGATTTCACAATCTTGGATATCACAATTAACATATTGACATTTTTTCTTCCAATGAATTTCAAATTTAAAATAAAGATCAGCAAATACTTAGGATAAATTTGGGGTTCCAACAGAATTTGTAGGCTTAATAGAATGGTGTAACAAATTAACAGTTCTTCAATGTTTATTTTCAAACCTTTTCTTTTCACTGTCCTATATATGGGGAGATAGGGTAAAAAAGGGATTCATTGTCTGAATGTACTTGGCTCGAGTATAAAACTGCTGACCAGCCACCTGTTGGTCTCAAGTCCTAGGGACTCAATTTCTTTTTGGCTGAGGAGAAAGAATGGACTTTTTATGCAATAATGCCTAGAACATAGGCATAATAAAAGAAGAGGACAGTGACTGGAGACGGATGAGGTCAGCGAGGGGACTGTTGAGGTGAAGTTGCTTTTTTCCATGAGAAGCTTGATAAAACGTGGGGTTGCTCTGAAGGCCCAAATGACAACGTACAGTACAAGATTTGGGGAAGGGCTGATCCTCTCTCTGCCACAGACCACCATGCAGCATCGGCGTCCTGAGGGCCCAGGAGCTTCTGTGTCATCTAGAGCTCGTGGAGAGGGCAAGGACCGTAGTGACACAGCCTGGGAGGGTTCTTTCACTGGCTCACAAGCAGAAAACAATGACAAAGGCCAGAACTGCAGCTCAGGAGCAGACCCATTCCCGAGTTCATGGAAGTCACTGTCCCAGGCCTCTCAGAAACAACTGGGAAGACCTTGAGGAGAGAAATGGAACTGGTGGCAGTTATGCACGGAGGGAGTATAATGAGCTGCTGAAATGTAGGTATTAAGGTACACATGAGCTGGTGAGGCTGGGAACGTTCAAGGTACATAACAACGGTGGGAAAGATCCATTCTTTCTTTAGATTCTCAAAATCAAATTTGTAAGGTCGGTCATACGTAAATCTCTCTCATTAGGAAATTCAAAGCTCGGAGAGCTGACAAAATTGAACTTCAAAGAAAAATACAATATTGGGTATTAAACTGTCACTTTTTTCCAGCTAAGCTATTTAATCATATTTTTGTTTTAACTGAAATTTTAGAAATCAATTGGCATTTTTTTAAGTATACCATCCTCCACTGCATAGAAAAGAAATTCCTTTAACATGTCAGTTCCAAATAGAAGGTTGTGAGCAGCCAAAGCCTCAATCCGTGCTTTTAAATGTTGGTCTTTTAGGAGCTGTCTTTACAAAAAGAAGTGAAATATTTGCCTCAATATTGTGTTTCTACCAAACCAAACTTCCTACTGGTAAAATAGAGAGAACCACACCAGCCATTTTTCTCACATTTCCCCTTGCATAATCAAGTACCCCTTTCTCCAACCTGTCTTGTCCCCATTTAATGAAAATTACCAAAAATACATTCCTCACATATTTGTCCTACCTTTTTTGCCTTGACCCATAGAGCTTTCAGAAGCTGTTCAGGAGTTTTAAAAATAGGAATCCATGCAACAACTCTCTAAATTTTAAATACAGAGGACACCTTAATGTTCCTCAATTTAAATTGCAATTCATATTTTATTTAGGCAGTATGATATAGTAAAAAGAACCCTAAATTTGGAAACAAATTAATTCAGGTTCAAGTTCTACTCTTGCCATCTGTACGACCTTGAGTAAGTTGCTAACTCTCACTGAACTTCAGTTTCTTCAATTGTGCCTAAGGGGAATTTTAAAAAGTAATAATGTAAAATTTCATAATGTATTAATTATAGGACTACTGTGAGAATGTAGTTCACCACTCCACAATGTGTCTCCATGAGGAATTATGGGAGAAATTTCTCTCACGATTTGGAAATAGAAAAAATTGCATTTCCCTTGAATAACCATTATGGTTTTATCTTCTGGGCACTGTGTATTCTATAGCTGATGATGTTTCAAATATTTGCTTTGCTTGCTAGGAGGCTCAGAGTGAAATCCGTGCACATCTCTAACTATAGAAGATTTCATGGAATGCAGTTTGTATTTTGATCAGCCAAAAGATTCAACTTATTTTACTCTTTTAATTTTTCCTTATTTATTTTCTTATTGCTGTTGGCCACTTCAAATTCACTGTTAGACTGAGGAAAGTCAGGGAAAAGGACAACAAGGGAGTAATGCAGCCTATTCCATAGGGTTATTGGAAGATTAAATGAGGTAATTCATGTGAAAATATTTGGTCCAGGGTTATAAAAGAATTAATATTAAAACTAGTAGTGGTCAAAGTATTCTATGAGGGTGGGTCAAAAATTATCCACAAGCTGGTTATATTAAAACTTCTGTTGGCTGCAATGTCTTATCAGCACTTTCCATTCAAGGCTACTGTCTCCCTAGTCACTGCTGTGCAGGTGTGAACATGTTACATTAGTTCATTTCTAACTGGGGTGCAAGCAAAAATGGATGCCCCACTTGTGACTTGCATGAAAGAAGAGCAGCGTGCAGTGATTCGTGTTTTGTGGTCTGAGGGTGTACCTGGTGCCGTTATTTAACAAAGACTTTGTGCACAGTATGGAGAAAGTGTTTTGCCTCAAAGAAGTGTGTATGAATGGATAGAGATGCTTATTGAAGAGCTGAAGCCTAAAGTTCAGATTAAACGCAGAGGACTGCTATCAAGGGCGTTGTGATCTTGCATGACAATGCATGTCCGCACACTTGTGCCCACACTGTCAACACTCTGCAAAAACTTCATTTTGAGGTGTTAAAGCATCCTCCCTATGGTCCTGATCTTGCTCCATCAGACTTTCACCTGTTTGGTCCCCTGAAAGCAGCCCTACAAGGACGAAGATTCACTTCTGATGAAGCTCAGCCTAAGACATTTTTTAACAAGGGAATATGAAAGCTTGTTGACAGACGGACAAAGTAAATTGAAAAGCAAGGAGATTATGTTGAAAAATGATGTATTTGTCTTTTCTAAAAGTTAATTAAAATAAATTCTACAGCCAGAGTGTTGGTAATTTTTGACTCACCCGCATATATGAGGAAACAGGCAACACTAGGGGAAAAACACAAGTGTCCTGACTATGGCTTAATTATCTTTCCATTATATAATTCAACCTGTCAAAGAAGCAATAACTAAATTACAAGAAGTAATCTGTTGCATATCACTAGGTTAAATAAGGAAAAGCCAAGTAGCACTTTCTCCTGGACACACAGCCCATTGTCTCTTTCTCTCCCCATCTTTAGCTCTGTATTCTCCCAGCAGTCTCTGGTCCAAGTCTCCAACCTTGATCTAGACAGGGATTTTGCTTTTGCTAAACACAACTGAGCAGGCTCATCTGGATGGAATCAGTATGAAGAAGGCTAATGCAACTTCAGCCCTTGGAAGTGAGAGGGAACTACACTTTAAAACACCCTCCTTTAGATCAAGTTCCTTATAAACCCCACCAGGACCTTAAAAGCAAACAAGAGGATAAGTTAATACTGCCCATTAATGACTTGTGTCTTCACTCTAGAAAATGTGCTGCAAATAATTCACATCTCATCCTCCGACATTAACTTACCCAAAGTTTTTTCCTCTGAGGAACACTTATTGGGATAGAGTATTAGGGGATCTCAATTTCTACAAAATATTCCACTGATTACTGGTGAACTTTGGTGAATTACAATAAGTGGAAACATGACTCTCAAAGATTTATAAGGGTAAGAATAATTAACATCCTTGAGATTTACATGGTTTCAACTCTTTTAATGCAAAATTATTTTTTAAAAAGAGAAAAATTATATGAGTACTTGTAGAAGTAATGAGTTTCACAATTCTAGGCAAAAGTATCTTAATTTAAAGCAATTAATTCTTATCTATTCTCTCCACTACAGATACTGCTTACATAAAAAAACTAAAATTCTATTAATAAAATGCAACAGTATCACCAAAATAATTTTAAAGCATACAGAGAAATATGTTCTTACGCTATGAAGTCAGATTCTCATTGTTTAACATAAACCTCAAATTCTGCACTTTTCATTTTACATTTTACATTTTTAATCTGTTTTAAAAAAGATTTACAAAATAATGAGTGTTAAAGATTAAACACAATTTCAGCGCCAATTGAAAAATGCATTAGAATAATACAATTGTCCTAAGCATATCTGTATTTAAAGATTAAAGCTAGAACCACTGGGTTTTACTGCTCATATTATTTTATACTTGATTTAAAAACTAAGTATTATCTCCCATTCTGAGGGTTGTCTTTTTGTTTATGGTTTCTTTTGTTGTGCAAAAGCTTTTGTTTCATTAGGTCCCATATGTTTTTTTTTGTTTTTATTTCCATTATTCTAGGAGATGGGTCAAAAATGATCTTGCTTTGATTTACGTCATAGAGTATTCTGTGTTTTCCTCTAAGAGTTTTATAGTGTCTGGCCTTACATTTAGATCTTTAATCCATTTTGAGTTTATTTTTGTGAAGGGTGTTCTGACAAAGGATTAATCTCCAAAATACACAAGTAGCTCATGCAGCTCAATATCAAAAAAACAAACAACCTAATCAAAAAATGGGTATAAGACCTAAATAGACTTTTCTCCAAAGAAGACGTACAGATGGCCAGCAAACACATGAAAAGATGCTCAACATCAGTAATCATCAGAGAAATGTAAATCAAAGCCACAATGAGGTATCACCTCACACCAGTTAGAATGGCCATCATCAAAAAATCTAGAAACAATAAATGCTGGAGAGGATGTGGAGAAGAGGGAACCCTCCTGCACTGTTGGTGGGAATGTAAATTGATACAGCCACTATAGAGAACAGTATGGAGGTTCCTTAAAAAACTAAAAATATAACTACCATATGACCCAGTAATCCTACTCCTGGACATATACCCAGAGAAAACCATCATCCAAAAAGAAACATACACCCCAATGTTCATTGCAGCACTATTTACAATAGCCAGGACATGGAAGCAACCTAAATGCCCATCAACAGATGAATGAACAAAAAAGATGTGGCACATATATACAATGGAATATTAGTCAGCCATAAAAAGGAATGAAATGGAGCTATATGTAATGAGGTGGATGGACCTAGAGTCTGTCATACAGAGCGAAGCGAGCCAGAAAGAGGAAAACAAATACTGTATGCTAACACATATATATGGAACCTAAAAAAATAGAAAACAGTACTAATGAACCTAGGTGCAAGACAAGAATAAAAATGCAGATGTAGAAAATGGTCTTGAGGACATGAAGGGGAGGGGGAAGCTGGGACAAAGTAAGAGAGTAGCATTGACATATATACACTACCAAATGTAACACCGATAGCTAGTGGGAAGCAGCTGCATAACACAGGAAGATCAGCTCGATGTTTGGTGATGACCTAGAGGGGTGGGATAAGGAGGAAGGGAGGGAGGCTCAAGAGGGAGGAGATATGGGAATATATGTGTAAATACAGCCAATTCACTTTGTTGTACAGTGGAAACTGCACAACATTGTAAAACAATTATACTCCAATAAAGATCTGAGGGGGAAAAGAACTATTAATCAAAGTCATATATATTTAATCTAGTCCCATCAATAACTAACTTTTTAGTTTACATTGATGTTCTATTTCATTACTGACATTTATATATCTCATAAAAAAGAAAATTTAATAGAAGGCATTCAAAAATCCGTTACGTGAAAGATAATTACCTTTGAATTTCTACATTGTTTTCAACATCAAATTAGTTTTTCCAACAATTATGAAAACCTCATGATTCTGAGGAGACCTACCAATTTCAAACTTTGTCCCAGCAACATTTGCCGTAATAGTTCCCTTCTTTTTCTTCTTTCCAACTTTCCTTTTCATTGTACTTTGATAAGGCAATTCTGTATTCAGATCCAGGGGAGAGGGTCCCTGAATAACTGTAAAAGAAATGTAAACAAACCAAACATCAGTGAAATAACGAAAACTCCATAGCAGAGAACATAAATGCCCCTCCCACAAGGTAAACTTATAAATTTTGATTCTTTAAGAGTTCCCAATTAATTTTTAATTCTTTAAAAATATTAGCAGTGATGATCTATAATGCCTTCATACAATAGAGAAGCATGATTAAACCCAGCCGCTTACCTCTTTCTTGAGGCAGAGATGGCATTCTCGCCTGTGCCAATTAACAAGCAGTGTGTGCTGCTGCTGTACAAGCTCTTAGGAAACCGGGGAGGCCCGCATTAGGCTAAGTAGGATATGGCTCCAAATCACTGGACGTTCCTATCATATTATCTTGGTGGAATCCTCAGATTTCAGGACACTGAATTATGAGATAAGAAGATATCTGCAGGGATTTTAAAACAAAGGCATTTAAAAAACAACTTTCATGGCATTTTTTTGACATATGCCAATATTCTTTTTAAAAGTCAAGTAACGATTCAAGTTAATGTAGTTAATCAACAAATATTAGTTAATGTATTAAACCTTATGTAAAATGCCAAGCAATAGTCCCTTGTTTTACAAAATGCAGTCTAAAGGAGGAGGTTTTATTTCAGTCATGTATCATATTTACATACAATAAATAACCTGCTTTACACAAACAAGAACAACAATAACAATATTCACTAAATTTATTGAGCACTTACTATCTCAGGCCACTTAAACGACTTAATCTTTCAACAAAACTATAAGGTAGACGCTTTTACCCCCATCTAACAAATAAGTTGAGCTCAGAAAGGACAAAACTTCACAAAGAAAGTAAGTGATATAGTAGAGATTAAAATAAAATCTCTGATGTCAAAACCAGTGCCCTTAACCAGGACTCCATACAACCTTCAACCCAAAGCCTGAAACTTAGTTGCAGCTCCACTTTTAATATGAAACAGTGAGATAAGTGCCAGTGCCAGCGTAGAGGTCACATGCTGACAGAATGGAGAAAAAAGAAATTCCCTTTTAAGGCGTGGGGGGGAGGGGGTGACTTCATAAAACAGACCACATTTGAACTATGCTTCCAAAAGAGGAATGGTTTTGAAAGGCAGAAAGTGGGAGGAGTCATTACCATGCTGATCTTGTCTGGGCACACAGAGGGACACAACAGACATTTTGTAATGAATGGACTGATTAGATCTGGCTATGCCTCAACATGGCCTATGTTACACTTCACTTACATCTTCATTGTGTGTATGAACCTAGGGGTTGTGCCCTGACTATACTATACTGCCCAGTCGATACTACTAACTTTCTAATTTTTCCCTTCATACTTCAAGAATCTTCAAGTTCTTGTAAAATGTCTTGAAACATAATGAAAAGTTATAAAACCTATCACAAGAAACAAAGGTATGATATCAACACCTTTATCAGGAGATTATCAGGTTTTTGTGAAATTCAGAAGTATTTAGAAATGCAGCTACATAAAATGTGACTCACATACATCACTCCCAGCAGTCATTATTAATAAGACTTATTTGTTTAATAATAAACAAAAAGTAGAACCTAACTTGTTCTCAAGTATCATTTTCACTAGAATAATTCTCTAGAATAATTCAATATCAAAGCTAGGGAACTATTATTTATTACAGATCAAATGTGGGCAGGCACTATGTTTAGAATCTAAGCTATTTTACCTCATTAACAAATTTGGAACTTAGGTATCTTTTCCCCCAATTTTCCAGACATGGAAACTAAGGCTAAATAAGTTAACTAAATCAAGGTAACACAGTTTAGAAACAGAAAAGCTGGGCTTTGAACCCAATTCTGTCTGATTATCTATTCTATTCACATTGAGCCCCACTATTTTCAGAGAGCGTGCTAATATGCTACACAGATGTACAAGAAGTTTGCCACCCTATTGCAGTCCATACTGCAAGATATGGGTGTATTCTGGGAATTCATGACACTTCAAACCAAACAGTGAAATCAAAATCACAGTAAACATCCCTAACCTGAGGAAAGCTGCCAATTCCAAGCTGGAAATAGACTAGATCAGTTTTCAAACTAAAAGAAAGGAATAGTCTAAAGTTCAGTTTGATTTCTTTCCGGATGCTGTCTGATACCTCAGGGAGGTAACTATTTGAGTTTACAAGTCCTTGTCCAACACCTTGTTACTGGAGTAAACAAAGGTCCTCTAATGGTAACGGAGTACTCATCACGCTGAAAGTAGGTGACAAAGTCAACAAGAGTTTGAGAACAAGGTTTGCCTAACTATACTAACAATAAATTAATAATTGTTATAGACTATAAAAACAGATTTATTAATTTCTGACTTAAATAATGAGCCTAACAACTTTGATTTGCATAGAGCTCAAAACAAGAACTGTTATCCCTTCCCCCAACCACACAAGAATTTAAAGGCCTTAAAATTATTCTCTTCATAGTTATGCTGAACTCCATTTATGGTTTGGTGAATAACAATAAAAGTGCTCTAACAAACTCCAGGACTTCATTCTGCCATCTCAATTCTAACCATTTCACTTTATTCTAAACAAGAGATTTGAGATGACAGATTGACCACACCATTCAGATTAGCCATGGTTACCTACTTTCCAAAAGGAGAAAACATGTTTCAGTTACCTCCAAAATAAGCCAAGTTTCCCTTCAAAGTAAAATCACCTGAGGCGCTTTTCAAAATCCTGGTATCCAAGCCACAGCCCAGACCCAGGTAGGGCTTAAGCATCAGCATTGGTAAAGCTCTCCAAATGATCCTAGTGTGCAGCTAAGGTTGGCAACCTCTGTTGTAAGCACATAACTGCAGTAAGGCAAATAATTACAACATATACATATAAAAGTGTAAGAAAAAAGAAAAACAAAGATGAAAACCCTTATAACTGTATTAAAAAGGTCAAATAGGTAAAAGCCATCTATAAAAATCCTCATATCTAGTTCAACTAAACAAATTAGGAGAAAAAAAGAATTAGAAGATCAGCAGAAATTGATTTCTAAGACAAAATTTTATTTTGCAAGTAAAGAAGCCATTTCCAAAAGGAATCAATTTACCAAAATATCAAGCAAATATTAACCTTAAATGTAGAACTTCAAGTGCTACCATGCAAAACAACAGCTACATAGGACTGAAACAACAACAAAAATTCCAATACATTTATGATGGAGTACACTTTCTTGCCAGTTCTTCCCACTGAATTTCTACTGTCACTTAAAATCCAAATATATTTCCACTTTTTCCTTAAAGCTTCCTCTGGTCATATCTGAAGAAATTCATTTCTCCCTCTTCTGGTCTATCCTAGAGACCATTATTTGTATCCCTGGCATATCACAAATCACAAACCAAGAAACCAAGCTCTGTGAAAATAAGTGGTTTTCTTCTATCTTGTTCACCTCTCCACTCCCAGAGCCTAGAACAGTGCCTAATACAGTGCTCAATAAACACTTGTTCATGAATTTAAAAAACAATCAATCAACTAACATTAAAAAAAAAATCAATTAACTGACACAATCAATCAGTCAACGGAGTAAGAAGTGGTGGTTATGGAGCTCTGAGAAGCAAAATACATATTTATAACATACTACTTTCACATTTTTAAGTGAAAACAGCAAAGTGCATAAAGGTTTACATTTGTGTAAAATGATAGGTGAATACATGGATATATGCACAGAGCAGTGGTGGACTTTTGTAGCTGGGGGCAGAGCTAAGGGAGGCTAACTTTCATGTACACCCTGTAGTACCCCAAGCACGTAACACCTACTTAAAAAGTTAAATATATGTGATAAAAGTTTGTGTCAACATTATCATGTTGATAACAAAAACCATCAAATTTTATATTTCATTTAGATGAAAATAATTTCATTTAGAAGAAAATACGGTAGAAAGACCACTGAACTAGAGGTTAATCAGAATTCTCATCTTTTACTGTGCCGTATACCAGCTAGATGACTTAATTTCTTAATATATAAAAGAAAGGAATTGATTCTTTCTAGCCCTAAAGTCTAAAATGTCAACCAATGAGGATATCATTGTTGATATTTTGGATGACAACAAGATGAAGACAAAACTTCTTTTGTGTAAAAAACAGGAAAACTCAGACCTTCCACAACAGTTCCCCCAAATCTATGCCCTGGTGAACTCTTTGTACATATCTGTAAGATTGTAGCTTACCACGGATTACTAAAATAACCTAAAAAAGGGCCAGTGGGAACCAAAATTAGAGCTAAATTGAAAATATTTAAAATAACATTAAACAGAAATGTAATAAAAGCTGTTTTTCTGGTGATGAGAGGAAGGAGAAGGGACCCAGATAAACCAGTACCTACCTATACTAAGCACATTCACATAATTTTATGTGTTATTTAGTCCACACAAAGCACTTTTGATTCTAATTTTACATATGGTAAAATTTACATTCCATGGATAAGTAACTTGCCCAAAGTCACACCTTGACAGGTGACAATGAAGTGATTTGTCTCTAAAGCCCATGTTCTTTCCCATTTTTTGTGCTACCTCCAAAACTCAGTCTTTAAACATGACATATTAAAAACTTCACAAAGAAGCCTAATTCTGCCTGGCTGCAACTAGCAGTATCCAGATCATCTTCTTTCTGATTCAAGAAAGTACTGCAATTTAACAAATACTGTTATGTATCAGGTATTGCTGTCAGTAAACAAAGTAGATAAAAATTTACTTTCTCTGTAATGCTTGCATTCTAGTTGGAAAGAGACAAACAATAACAGTAAACATATTAAATAAGTAAACTAAAGAAATTTTCTTAGGTCAGTCTTCCAAGGCAATAGAAATAAAAGCAAAAATAAACAAATGGGACCTAATAAAGCTTATAAGCTTTTGCACAGCAAAGGAAACATAAACAAAATGAAAAAACAACCTACAGACGAGGGGAAAATATTTGCAAATGATGTAACTGACAAGGACCTAACTTCCAAAATATACAAACAGCTCCTATAATTCAATACCAAAAAAACTCAGTCGAAAAATGGGCAGAAGACATAAACAGACATTTCTCCAAAGAAGACATACAGGTGGCCAATAGGCACATGAAAAGATGCTCATCATTGCTAATTACTAGAGAAATGCAAATCAAAACAACAAGGTACCACATCACACCATTCAGAATGGCCATCATTAAAAAGTCTACAAATAAATGCTGGAGAGGGTGTGAAAAAAAAAGGAACCTCCCCCTCCCCCCCCACCATACTGTTGGTGGGCATGTAAATTGGTGCAGCCACTATGGAAAAAAGTATGGAGGTTCCTCAAAAAACCAAAAATAAAATTGCCATATGCTCCAGCAATCCCACTCCTGGGCATATACCCAGACAAAACTATAATTCAAAAAGACACATGCACCCCTATGTTCATAGCAGCACTATCACAATGGCCAAGACATGGAAGCAACCTAAATGTCCATCAACAGATTAATGGATAAAGAAGATATGGTATATACATACACTGCAATATTCGTCATTAAAATGAATGAAATAATGCCATTTGCAGCAACATGAATAGACCTAGAGTTTATCATACTAAGCAAAGTAAGTCAGAAAAAGAAAGACAAATACCATATGATATCACTTATATGTGGAATCTAAAATACGACAAAAATGACCATGTCTACAAAACAAGAACAGACTCACAGATATAGAGAACAGATTTGTGCCAGTGGCGGGGGGGTGAGGGAGGGGGGGAGATGGGGAGAGAATACTGGGAGTTTGGGATTAGCAGATTCAAATTATTATACATAGGATGGGTAAACAACAAGGTCCTACTGTATAGCACAGGGAACTATATTCAGTACCCTGTGATAAACCACAATGGAAAAGAATATGAAAAAATATATATATGTAAAACTGTCACTTTGCCATAGAGTAAAAATTAAACACATCTGTAAATCAACTATACATCAATAAAATTTAAAAAAGAAAGAAAGAAAATGCTAAGTTCTATGTCAGGCAAAAAAAGCAGAGCTAGTAGTTAGGATGTCAGGAGTGTTGGGGGAAAGAGTAAAGGTTTGCAATTTTAAGTACTGTATCCAGATAGGCCTCACTGGGGATGATATTCCATGAAGGGCAATGACTCATTATCACAAGTGGAATTGATTATATTATGCATATGTGAGCATACGGGCAGGTAAGCATGTGTGGATGTGAACATGTATAATAGGGAGGAAATGAAGAAACCTACTACTTTCCAGGTACTGAACAATCTTTCAGCCTTTCAACATCATCCTCCTTCCTAAATTCTAGTTTTCCTACGTCATTTTCTACACTGATTTTTATGTTACTGTTTCCACACTGACAAGGAGTAGAACAAATACTTTTCACAGTGTATGTAACTAGTTTTATATGTTTCTGGTAGTGTATCACTTTTCTGAAGGAAGGAGGCACCAGATAGATCCCAACCACACTCTCCACCTTGTATGCCTTGTAGTGACATCAGATTGTGACACACTCCTGAGGACTCTCTTTGGTTCTCGGGCTCCCAGCAAAAAATGTGTAGTTTTTGGCATCTAGCTTACACCAAAGACTGGCAAGAGTGCTCCACACATCATAGTCACACAGAAAAAAGCTGTCAGAGCAGCCATCAACCTAACAATAAGCAGTCACCGTGCCAGAGGGAAAGAAAGTTTGCAGGATCTTGTCCCAGCAGCTAATGACACACACAATGTCTGCTCACAGTTCAATGGCCTGAAGCAGTCACATGACCCCAGCCAACAAGAGTTAGGACCTGCAATCATAGCAAATGTCTAGCAGGAAAAAAAGCCAGCAAATAACACTAAGAACCATCACAGACTCAGACCTTGATTACTCCCTACTTGAACCTAGTTTCTAGTTCTCCACAGCCCCACTGTATAGTATTCTCCCCTGCCTGGAAACAAAAAATTGCTGAGACTCTGTATCAGGTCCAGTCTACCCCTCAGCCTTACACAGTGGATAATAAAACTTCTCTATCCTGAGCTTTTATAGAATGAAATAACGATGGTGAAGAAGAGGAAAAAGACAAGCAAGAGGAAGAGGATGGGGTTGACACAGTCATTTATGTAAAACATACTATGTGCCAGGCACTCTTCTAGATTTCTACATATAAAACTCTGATCTTCGCAACACTAAATGGTGTCCCATTATTATTATCCCCATAGACAGTTGTTTAAAGAAAAGGGGTATCATCAACAATGATATTAAAACACAAATAAAATATTAAAATAACAATTTTGCAAATCTGCCTCAAGATAATTCTCTCTGGATGTCTGTCTAAACTGTTATCATCTGATGAAAGATCTTTTGACTACTACTTCAAGAAAAACAAAAAATAATAAATATAACAAAAATTATATCCAATTAAGCTTTTACTCTGTGGGAAAAATGCTCGCCATACACACAATGTATTATTTGCAGAGAGGTTATTTGCAAGTAGCGCTCAGAAATCTATTATTTAATCAAAATCATCAAAATAAGGTAGCTGGTTTTTTTAGGTAAAAATAGTAATATTTCCAAACATCAGGTCATAAATACAATTTTGCCCACTGCTGTGTTTTTTAAAACACCATTAACTTTCAGCAATTGGTCCTCAAACCAAATTCTATTTTTATTTTCAAATGTGTTATTTTTATTTTCAGAGAAATGATGCATTTTCTTACATAAGATAATGAAAGTAAATGAACATGTGCTACTTTTCAAACATTAAAATTTGAAGTGTTTCTCATTTGTTTTAAATATTACTAGGATTAGATTTAATGTGAGCCCTGGACCACCAACTTCAATTTTAATGTGCATACTAATTACCTGGGTATGTTGTTAAAGTTCAGATTTTGACTCATTAGGTCTGGGGTGAGGCCTGAGAGTCTGCATTTCTAACAAGTTCCCAGGTGTGTTGGTCTACAGGCCACACTTTGAGTAGCAAGGCTCTAGACACCACAATGCTTAATACTATGCTATTAGCATTTTAACTTAAGGCCTTTCTTTATAATATGTAAAAATTATGAAATTATAAAATAATTTTAAAATTCATGTAGTGATGTGAAATTGTACATTAATATTAAATGGATCCATGAGTCAAAAAAATTAAAATAAAATTTAAAAGGTTGGGAAATGCTGACCTAGAGCAGTGATTCTCAAAGTACAGTCCCAGGAAAAGCCGCAACAGCATCGCCTGCAAACTTATTAGAAATGCATATTCTCAGATCCAACCCGAGATCTTCTGAATCAGAAATCTGGGGGTGAGGCCCACCAATTGACAAGGCCTCCAGGTGATTCTGATGTAGGCTAAAGTTTGATAACCACTGGACTAGAGGGCCAAGTGCCAGTGGCACGTGCAAACCCCAAGAAAGTAAGGGACACCACGACTGGAGCCTATTCTCTCCTCACTGGTCTTTTGAAGCAAAGTCATGTAGATGACTTAGAAATCACCTGGCCAAGTAACAAGTAAAAAGAGGAGAAAGCACATGCCACACAGGGCTCTGAGCACCTGCAAAGGAAGACATTTGCTACAAAGGATCTCATTTACTACTGCAGACAGCCTGTTAAGTGAGGTAAGGTTTTGTTAATCTATAAAGATGATTTATACCCCTTGCTTGACCCCAAACCAGTTGCCAATGCTGACCAACAAAGACATTCATTTTAAAGATAAGCAATCTACCAAAAATGATTAAATATTTGATGATTAACAGCAACTACAAAAATCTATTATATACCCTCCAGTCCCAAGTACTGGGCAGGAGCATGGGAGCTTGATCTGAAAAGGTCATGGATAGCAGAAAGATAGTGGGGGAGGGGACGAAATGAACATCAACAGGAAAATACATACACTGTGGTACACTCATACAGTGAAAGTACTATACATAAGAGAAAATAAATGAACTAGAACTACATGATGAATCTCATAAACAATGCATATCAAAAAAAAGCTGAGGAATATATACCATAGTACATTACTTATATGAAGTTTAAAATTATTAAAACAATAATATATGATACACATTGAGATATATGTATAGATCCCTTAGGACTTAATGCATATGAAATAAAATTGTAAATAACTACGTGGGGATGATAAACAACCCATGATATCTCTTGAGAGAATGAGAGAGCATCCAACAGCTAGCCTTGTTTTACAGAAAGTAAGCATCTATGCTCCTATATATGCCAAACATGTAACTCTTAATATAAAGAATGAATATACCCTTATCATTTTAGCCTTTTGAAAGAACAGGTAGAAATGAAATAGCCAAAGTACTTTTGTTTGAACCACTATATGTCTCCTTGGAAGTATTTTGTTTTAAGTCACACTGTTGAAAATTTAGGTCTGATTCTGACTCATGAGCAATGTGATGGAGTCACTGAAGGATTCAGAGGAGTAATATAAACCAAATTTCTTTTTTATTGATTACACCAGCAGTTATTGTGGGGGTGGATGGGAGAGCGGCAGGAGTGAACATGGAGTGTCATGAGTTGCAAAGGTCCAGGAGAGAGATGGTAAGAGTTTGATCACGGACACAAGCAACAGACACAGGGCGAAACAACAGTGTTACTACAGAAGAACAGCAGAACTTGGTGATCAAGAAGGAAAAAGTAGTCTCGGATGACTTACAGATCTCTGCCTTAGAAGAACTGGGTAGAAGACAAGAGAAGGCAGAAAGAAGAGCCACTTTGAGGGATAAGATGATTTCAGTTTTATATTTGCAGAAAAGGATATATGGAAAAAAGTAAAAAGTAAGTCAATAGTATTAGTGACGAATGAAGATAAGGAAAACCTCCACTTTTATAAATGAAATGCTTTTAGTTAAACTCAGATCCCTTCCAAAGCATAAATGTTTCTATTTCTGTGCTCTCTTCCAAGAAACAGCAACAGATTTTCAAAATGCCCAGCTGCCTGACTGATGAACAAATGACATCACCCAAACAACTGTCATAATAATTCATTGCCACCACTCACTGTCTGTACAAATTAAAAGGGTTTTTAGAGAAGCTACTTGAACACAGAAACTTTTGTCTCCCTTTCTCAGACTGGGTATATTCTTAAAAGCTAGATCTGTAGTGTTTTCTAGACCTTAAAAAAACCATTTGATCAACCACTTGTAAAGACCCAATAGGGAGCCAAGTGTGACATTATATAAGAATAAACAGAACAACTGTTAATTCATTCTATCAACAATTAATATTGATCTTGAGCAACAGAAGCTCCCACTAATGTACTGCTTATTTATATTTCAAATTGCCTCAGCCTATTTAGTATTTGTTCAATGTTTATAATTAAATTATAGCACCCATACAAAATTCCACTAAGCTCTGTGAAATCCCTTGTCTTTGGAATTTAGTGTTGTATGACATGAAAAAATACGGATTGATGAATAAGTAATGATAACACAGCATACCTTGAAGCCATTTTTTTTCTTATTAATAGCTGTATTTCTAGTACTTAGGATAATGGAAAAGGCAAAAAGCTCACTCTAAAATGTTAAACTAAATAAAGTTCAAAGCAAGGAACAGCTGTAAGTCAGTTATTAAAGTGACAGAAGACCAGGTGACTACATAATGTAACCATCAATGCTTAAGTACAGTTAAAAGCTTCTTTGGGTACATTTCTCCTAGAATATAATGTTGCAATTCCATATAATTCTCCAGTAGCCTAAAAGAAAGACTCACTTGCTCCTTAGGAGTAACACATTATGTTATCAATTAACTTGTCCCTATACCACTCACTTGCAAATCCATTTGCCTCCACTCATTCCTTCACCCGGCAAAGAACTGTACCAAATCTAAGGCAGTTGAACCTCGCATCCTCAAAGTACCCAACCCATGCTTGACTCCACAAAGACCTCTTTCTTGTTCTAAGCTACAGAGTTGAAATTAAAGGTTCTTTGGACCCAACTTTCCATAACTCTCAGTAATCTAGATCACAAGGTGAAAGAGAGGATCTGAGGGAAGTGGAGAGTTTCTAAAATATCCAGTTCTCTGTTCTCTGCCAGAAAATGCACAATAGATATCAAAATGTGCAGCTGGTGAACAAATGACATCACCCGAAGGTCATCTGATGCCAGCATTTATAGTTTTAAAATGTCCAAAACTTAACTCTTTAACTTCTGCTGAAAACCTGGCACTCCTCTTATGTTTCTTATCTTGGGTAAAGGATCACTACAGCCAAGTATCCAAGAGACAGATAAATCAGAATCATCTTTAACTCCTTCTTTGACTTCCTGTTTGATACTCAATCAAGGCACATCCTGTTACTAACTTTAGGGTATATATTAGTTCCATTATTCATCTTACTATCTACTTCTAAAATGTGTTTTAAGTCTTAAATGTGTAAAATGCTTTTTTTTGGGTTGTTAAGCTTCAGATGTCATCCATATCAGTTAATAATTTAATACATATAGAAAGTCTACTACCTATCTACCTAACAGCCTTTCACTAGTTCTTCCTTACTAACATAACACCTACTGAGTTATTATTAGAGGTGGCATTGTACCGATCTAAATAAGTGCATTTCCCAGACTTCCTTACAGGTACATGGGGCCATGTGACCAAGTTCTTGCCAGTCAAGTAGAAGTAGAAGTTGCTGAGAAGAACTTTCCAGTAAAAGGGAGGTAGACAATTGGTGGACAATCATTTATTTGCTTTCTTCCTTCCATCCTGGAATGCAAATGTGATTGCAGGAGCTGCAGCAATTCAAAGTGCCATTGTTTTTTTCATGGAACTTCTATATCAGTCTTGGACTGCCAACCTCCAGGGTGGGGAAAAAAAAAAACCTCTATCTTGTTAAGCCACTGCTATTTTAAGTTTCTGCCATCATCAGCTAAATGTGCCTTCTAATGGACATGCTACTCCAATAGAAATTATGGTTTTTATTTCTGAAAAAGATAAACCAAATGCAAAGTCATCAGCACAGCGACTCTAGGCATTTATTGTTTTTTGCCACAGCTTACATTTACCCATTTTCTGTGAACAGTGATCTGAATCTCCTGTGAAGAACTACTCCCCCTGCTTTCATTCCATGTACCTTCATGGGGTTGATGCCAAACCAGCTCCAAGGCTAGGCAAATGACTCACATCTAAAGTGATTGTGGAATTCCATCCTTTTGACCATGGAATTGGTTCAGAGAGGGATCCAACTAAGACCAGCAAAAATCAAGCCTAGAACTCGTTTTCAGACTCTTAAAGAATATAGGTTCTCTTCTGAACGAGATTTGAACCTGAGAGGATACAGATCTGCATTGCTGGTCCCCATCTTGCCTCTACACAGAGTCCGAGACTAAAGTCAACGTGAAAGAGGCAGAGAAAAAGATAACATATTCTTGAACTTTTCAGTAACATAACCTAAAAAATTCCTTTTTTGCCTAAACCAGATTTCTAACCAATGGAACTTAACCAACATAGGTTCCATTTTTAATTTTGATTTTAAATAAAGAAAATTACTTCAAAATGTTGTTGCATAAAATGCCATAATTGAAGTGAAATACGAAGAGGCTTCCTTGCATGTTTCCTCCATGAGACAACTGGCTCCAAGGCAGCAGCTTTAAAAAAGTATTTTAATTTACATATTCTTCAATCTCAAACACAAAGCCTGGAACACAGAAGCTAAACTGCTGAGCATCCGTATCAGAGGGATACAGTTCTGCAGGAGGTTTTTGAACTGAAAATAAGAAAGCAGACTTATAGGAAACCAACTAGTGGTTACCAGTGGGGAGGGAGGGACAACGTAAGGGTGAAGGAGTGGGAAGTATAAACTACTGGGTGTAAGACAGGCTACACGGATGTATTTTACGGGGAAGAGAGCCAATGTTTTGTAATAACTGTAAATGGAGTGTAACCTTTAAAACTATATAAAATTTTTGAAATTTTTCATTGTACTAATTTCTAGAATCAGGTAAATTTGTCACAGTTTCAAATCCCTCTAAATTAAATGAAATCCCAGTAAAATTAAGCCACAGTCTTACAGTCATGCAGTCTAACTGCAGAAAATCCATATGGAAAAAGGAAAATGCATAAGCCTAGTTCATATAATGGGCTGCATGCCCCCATCAGCTAAACTAACCTGAGTGTGTCACCGTAAGGTCCTAAGGAGTGGGGAATAATAAGACTATTTTGTTTCGAGATCGTTAAACTAGGTATAAAGAGAATTTACAAAATCAGCTTTTAGAAAGAAGTGAAATACGAATAGCTTTTATCTAACAGGCCCACTATTAAGAAAACTAATTAAACTTAACTATATTTTAATAAGTGTAGCTCCTTTTAAAATAAGAATCTTTCCCCAAAGTAATTCCAGACCTTTAAAAACACTCTGTCTATCTGGCACCACAATCTTTGCTGTGAAACCAGTCCTTTTATAGCAATGCAGAGAAAAAAACTATTTTTGTCCTTCATTCTAAAAACAAAAACAGAATGCAGAACAGAATTAGTGTCCAAAGTTAAACAGTGCTCAATAATATATAATATCCACAGACACTAAACTCTCAAATAGTACAAATTTCTTTTTTAATAATTCTTTCTTCTCTTGACCTTTACCTTCCTTTCTCACGCAGAGTAAAGAAATATTATTAGGATGTATTACCAGTCTGTTTAAAAGGTTAGTTAACCCTCCATTATTTCATTACATTTCTAATTAAGGCAATACACATTTTTTAATGCTCATCATTTATTAGGTGCTATACTGAGAAAAAAATATGCATCCTGCCTTCGACATACACATTTATCTTTCTGAGAAATAGCTTAGCATGTCCAAAACTACCTAAAAGACAAGAATTCATCTAAACAGACTGACATGTTGATTATATCAATAGAAGTATACTCAAGAATGAAAGTCGACCTTAAGTATCTATAAAATTATACATGTAACCATATATCTGCAATATGTATCTCGGTGTTATAAATTAACTATTAAACAAAATCAACAAAGCTGATTTTCAGTTGTGCCTCAAGGGATTTAGATTTACTATTTTTTAATCTTACCTAGTAATCAAAGTTATCCATATACAGGAGATCAATGGTGGTGTAAGAGAACATGGAGTTCACCTCCCGCTACAAACACATCAAAAATACAACTACAAGTAGAATAATTCTCATAGGGAACTAACTGGAAACCTGCAGAAGGGCTCCTATATAAGCAAGGCTGCAAGAAAGATTTACACAGAGTTGTGTAGGATGGGAAGAAAAGCATCGGGTCAGGACCTGCGCCCCTAGGAGGGGATTAAGAGGAAAAGGGACATCACACGGACAGACACTCATCCTGGGGAATGAGTGGGTCCAGCACAGACTGGATGTCCCTGTCCTGGGGTCACATGCATAAGAGACAAGCCACCTTGACTGCGTGGAGAACTGCTGGAACAGATAGAAAGACTGGGGAAGCCTTGCCTCCACTGGTGAGGAGGGCGCCAGTGCTGGCTTGCCCCCAGGCAGGGAGGAAAGAGGTCAGCCTTAGAAGCTGCTGCATCTCCCCTCCCCAGTCTGAGCTAAGCGAACACCCCAGCCCCCCTCACTCCACACCACAGCTTGACACTGGACACGGGAAAAGACTTAATATAGGGATGCTGAGGTGACCCAGGAGCCTAGGGTGTGGTCCAGGTGGGACAGCAGCAGCAGCACTGTTAGCACTTACACAAACAGCACCCCAGAAGCAGCCCAAACTCCTGGCACCATGGCCACCAGAATACCTGAGACCACTTGCACTACCCGGTCCTAGCGGAACAAACGCTCTGGCCCCACCCACTCCATGCTATAGCCTAGCACTAGACCTGGGGCAGCCACGACAGGGGAAAAGACATGACGGGGGCTACATGTGAGCAGAGCCACAGATGCCTACACAAGCAGCCGATCAGATCTCTGTAAGTACACAAACCCTAACTGCTTCAGCACCCCCATCTGTTGGGGCAAACGCCCCAGTGCAGAGAGAAGGAAAAACACACACTTAAAGGGAACAGAGTCAGCTTGAACCCGACACTCAGGGATTCCACTCCAGCAACTTGGGAGCAGACGGGGCCCCTGAGCAGGCAGTGACAGACACTGACCAAAGAGGAAGTCCTGCCTCACACCCTGCACAGGCTCTAGCTCCTCCATCACCAGCCACACCCCCTACCAAGGTGACAGTGGCCAGCACACCCTGAGGAAAAATGTAGCTGGTGTCCTCATCAAATCCAACCCTCCCACCAAGGGCACTGGGCAAACAGTCTACATAAGGATGCTCCTACATAAGAATACCCTTTCAAGACCACAATAGATAACTATTTCACCTAAATTCACAGACAAAGTCAAGTAAAATAAAAAGGAACTACTCTCAATTGAAAGAGAAAGAGAAAACCCCTGAAAAAATAAAGAATGAAACAGAAATAGTCAATCTACCAGACAAATAATTCAAAACCTTGGTAATAAAAACACTAACTGAACTACAGAAGAGAATTGATCTAAACAATCATTTTAACAAGGAACTAGAAAATACAAAGAGCCAATCAAAAATAGATAATTCAATATCTGAGATTTAAAAAAACACCCCAGAAGCAATGAATAGCAGACTAAGTGACACAGAAGAATGCATAAGTGATCTGGAAGATAGAAAAATGGAAGTCACCCATTCAGAACACCCACTGTCAGACAGAAAGACAAATGAAAAAAAAAAATGAAAGCAACAAATGAAATCTATGGGATAACATTAAACATGCCAGCATTCACATTATAGGGGTTCCAGAAGGAGATGAGAGAGAGTGAGATGAGTATGGAGAATGTATTTGAAGAAATTATGGCTGAAAACAAAATTAAAAATTCTTTTTTCTTCGCTTAAACCAGATCCTTAACCAATACAAATAATAATAAGCTTATGTTCCATTTTTAATTTTGCTTTTAAACAAAGAAAATTACTTCACAACATCCCCGCATAAAAGGCCATAACTCAAGGGAAATAAGAAGAGGCTTCCGTACATGTTTTTTCCATGAGAAAACTGGCTCTCAGGCAGCAGCTTTAAAAATGTCTTTCAATTTACATATTCTTCAATCTCAAACACAGCCTAGAACACAAGCACTACTAAACTGCTGACTACCAAGCCTGAAACAAGAAGAAATAGAAAATACAGAAAGACAAATTATCAGTAATGAATTTGAATCAATAATTTAGAAACTCAACAAGCAAAATTCCAGGACTACACAACTTCACTGGGAAATTCTACCAAACACAGAGAACTAATACCTATCCTTCTCAAACCATTCCAAAATATCGAAGAGGAAGGAACACTCCCCAACGTAATAAAAGCTATTTATGACAAACCCACAGCCAACAATACTCAACGGTGAAAAGCTGAAAGCCTTCTAGCTAAATTCAGGAACAAGGCCAGGATGCCCACTCTCACCACTTCTATTCAAAATAGTATTGGAAGCCCCAGCAACAGCAATCAAATAAGAGAAAGAAGTAAAAGATATCCAAATTAGAAGGGAAGAGGTAAAACTATCACTATTTGCAGATGACATGATACTCTATATAGAGAACCTCAAAGTCTCCACCCAAAAAAGTATTGAACAAATTCAGCAAGGTTGCAGTATATAAGATTAACATACAGAAATCTGTTGCATTTCTATACACTAATAATGAAATATGAGAAAGTTTTTAAAAATCTTATCCTCCCCCCCCCAAAAAAAACAACAAACCTAGGAATAAACCAAGGAAGTAAAAGACCTATACTCTGAAAACTATAAAACACTGAGAAGGAATCTGAAGATGATACAAAGAAACAGAAAGATATCCCACTCTCTTGGACGGGAAGAAGTAATATTGTTAAAATGGCCATACTACCAAAATCAATCTATAGATTTAACACGACCCCTATCAAAATACCCATGACATTTATCATAGAACTAGAACAAATAATCCTAAAATTCATATAGCACCACAAAAGACCCTGAATTGCCAAAGCAGTCTCGAGAAAAAAGAACAAAGCTGGAGGTATAACCCTCCTAGACTTCAGACAATACTACACAGTTACCGTAATCAAAACAGCATGTTACTAGCACAAAAGCAGACACAAAGATCAATGGAGTAAAATAGAGAGCCCAGAAATAAACCCATGCACCTATAGTCAATTGATTTACAACAAAGGAGGCAAGAATATACAATGGAGAAAAGACAGTCTGTTCAGCAAGTGATGCTGGGAAAACTGAACAGCCACATGTAAAACAATGAGATCAGAACAGTCTCTCACACCATACACAGAAATAAACTCAATATGGTTTAACAACCTAAATGTAAGACCTGAAGTCATAAAACTCCTAGAAAAGAAGGTAGGTGGAACACTCTTTGACATAAATTGTAGCAATATTTTCTTGGATCAGTACCATAAGGCAAAAGACATAAAAGCAAGAAAAAAAAACAAATGGGACCTAATTAAACTTAAAAAGCTTTTGCACAGCAAAGGAGACTATCAACAAAATAAAAAGACAACCTATGGAATGAGAGAAAATAATGTGACTGACAAGGGGTTAATATCCAGAATATACAAACAGCACATACAATTCAATATCAAAAAAAAAAAAAACAACCCAATCAAAAAATGAGCAGAAAACCTAGATACTTTTACAAAGAAGACATGCAAATGGCTAACAGGCACATGAAAAGTTCCTCAACATCGTTAATTGTTATAGAAATGAAAATCAAAACAATGAGATATCACCTCACACCTGTCAGAATGGCATCATCAAAAAGTCTACAAATAATAAATGCTGGAGAGGATGTGGAGAAAAGGGAACCATTATACACTGCTGGTGGGAATGTTACTTGGTACAGCCACTATGGAGAACAGTAAGGAGATTCCTCAAAACACTAAAATTAAAGCTACCATATGACCCACCAATCCCACTTCTGGGCATCCATCCAGAAAAGATGAAAACTCTTAACTCAAAAAGATACATGCACCCCAATGTTCATAGCAGCACTATTTACAATAGCCAAGACACGGAAGCAACCCAAGTGCCCATCAACAGATGACTGAATTAGAAGATGTGGTGTATATATATATATATAAAATGGAGTATCAAATGGAATACTACTCGGCCGTAAAAAAGAATGAAATACTGCCATTTGCAGCAACGTGGATGCATCTAGAGAATATTATGCTTAGTGAAATGAGTCAGACAGAGAAAGACAAATACTATATGATATCACTTAACACATGGAATCTAAAAAATAACACGAATGTATATCCAAAACAGAAACAGACTCACAGATATATTAAACTAACTTGTTACAGGGTACAGGGAAGGGGTGAGGGACAAATTAGGGGTATGGGATTGAGAGATATAAACTGCTATACATAAAACAGATAAGAAACAAGGATATACTGCGTAGCACAGGGATTTATACCTATTATCTTGTAATAACCTATAATGGAGTATAATCTGTAAAAATACTGAATCACTATGCTGTACACCTGACACTAACATAATATTATAGATTAACTATATACTTCAATAAAAAAGGAGAAACTTTAAAAAGTTATCCATATACTATACAAGTCTAAAAATGTGATTCTTTAGAGCAATTTTAATCAAGGTACTACAAAACTGTCATCTATTTCTGTCTTGAACTGGCTTTGGTGACCATGCCACATTGCTGGAACTTATAATAACAGATTGTTTTTTTAAAGCTTCATTTATATCTTCCCAGTCTATTAAAGAAAAAGATTTACTTTCTTTATGAACATGGAAAAGCTGAATCTTAAAACAGCAATATACATTTGGTGTGTAATTTTAAATATTGTCTCTACCTATATTATTGTTTTCTGCCACTATTTAATTATTTAATTAGTCACTTCAATGTCTTCTTTAATGAGAATATAAGCTTCTGTATAGTGTATATATTCTGCATTCTCCACAGTACTCGGCATGTTCAAAATGTGGGTGGGCGTCATCCAATCAGTTGAAGGCCTTAAGAGAAAACAAACTGAAGCCCCAAACAAAGAGGGAACTCAGCCTCAGACTGTCTTGGACTTAAGCTGCAACATCGACTCTTCCCTGGGTCTCCAGATTGCCAACCCTGCAGATTTTAGATTTGTCAGTGTCCACAGTCATATAAACCAATTCATATTCATTTTCTCTTCCTCCCTCCTCCCTTCCACTCTATATATATACTATTGGTTCTGTTTCTTTAAAGAACCCTCAGTAATACATTCATTATTCCATAGGGTCAACTACATTTCATGAGATTAAAAACATGATTTAAAAATACTCTTTAAGGCAAAAAGATTCTGGAGGAAAAGATACACCAACCTAAACTAAGGATGCTAGATTATTATAAAAAGAATGGATGAGGACAACTGTATAAAGAACAATCTACAGGATTTATCTCAAGAACAGAAGTGAGAAAATCAGTAGATTATATAGACTATTTCATAATTACCACCATATTTCTTTGATTCTAAGCCATACTGCTTTGTTTTTTTAACGTTCAAAAGCATGTAAAATTGTGATACATCTTACAATCACTGCCAGCCAGGTGGCAGTCCTGACATAGTTACCACTGCCTGTGCATTTACATCAAAATTCAAAGAATCCGCATCAGAGACTGAGAGAAAAATGCAGATATGATAATGGAACACTCTTAAGAAACATTGCATCACCAACTCGTGATGACAGAGAGGATAATGCTGTACAGGAAAACATGGACAGTGAGGACTTTGAAGAAGCAGCAATTCTGCTTCTGAATTTGAAGAAGTTTAAGAAATGCATTGATCAATTTACTTGACTTACATTTTCCCTTTTTTTGGTTTGCATGAAAGTGATGTGACATTTTAAAATTATCTTTAAAAGGCTCTTCCAATGTGTATAAAATAAAATTGTAGTAGTAAGAAAGCGTCGCTTCATAATTGAAATTCCAAAAGGTTTTTTTTGCCCCAAGTAGTAAAACAAGTGTGTCTCACAATGAATGTGATCTTAACTGCAATGAAAATAGCAGCGTATTGGCTATCAGAATCTCGAGTGTAGAGAACTCATGACAACTCCAACCATCTTTTGAACCTTTACTCTATGCTAACAGTTCTCAAACTTAAATGTGCATCAGAATCTTCTGGAGGTCTCGAATAAGATCACTAGGCCGCTTCCCCAAGCTTCTGGCTCAAGGCAGCACAACTCATGTCAGACCTACTGCAGCAGGGCTGCAAAATCTCATGTACTCTTGACCTGGGCAGGATTAGCTCAGGGCAAAGGGTTGAGCCTGCAGAGAAAGGGTATCAGTACCTGCCGCTGCACAGAGGGAGAAGAAACAATGACTGACACATGAGTAATCCGCCTCCAAATCCAATTCTGACACCAACAGTCTGTGTGGCAACTGCACAAGGTACTAACATTTCCAATTATTAACCTGAAAAACAAAAGAGAGAGAGAGAGAGAACTAAGACCCCTTCTAGCTCTAAAATTCTAAAATCTTTGGCCCAAGGAAAGAAAAAAAAACTATAATCTAGGTCATTCATGATCTGGAGAGGCTTTCCACTCAGGCCTCACTCAAAATATAACTTTTAACGTTTCAATTACAATTCGACTCCAAATGCAGAACTTCTAAAGTAGTGAAGAGTTCAGCAATTCTTCTCCTCAAAACAATGATAAAACTGCACAAAACTGTCAGAAACAACCATCTCAGGACTCTGGAATATAAGAAATTGAAAAGCTTTCATTCAAGAAAAACTACTGAACTTGTAGGAAGAACAGTGGGAGTGGCATTTTAGCCTGGAGACATCCTCATACACCACTACCCTCCAGCTCTATCAGTATCAGGGCTGAGCAGGGTGTGAAATGCAGCAGCTTTGCTGCTGGATGGACCTGACTTGATTTGGAGCAAAGGGTGGAAAAGCATCATGCCCACAGGCATGATCGAAAAGAATAGAAACTTGGTGGCAAATAATCAGGAAAGGCCAACATCACAGTTGTCTGTGGTTGTGACACTGTCTATAACATTACTGGACCAGAAAAATACTGCAGTCATAAGTACCCACCCTCCATCACTCCTAATCCCAAAAGGAAGTTGCCTGCCATTTTCTCTGCCCTCTATTCATCACCTCCACTCCTTATGCACTCCTTAAAAGGATAAGAACTTAAGCATGGAACCAAAAGACACACAGATTATGTCTAAATTCATGTTTTCAATGAAGACATTACTTTTCTCTGGCTAGTCAGAAGTCAATTACATCTACTTCTTGACTCTCAGTTGGGTTCTAGTTAGATGAGACATATTACAGCTGAGTTCCGAGCATAAGAGGTTTTACTACAAATACTAATAAAAGTCAGCTAGGATACTGGCCTGGAAAAGTATCTTTTCTTTTGGCTTCTTATCCTTAACACTAAGGTTAGGGAACTGAGATATTTTTCTCAACATATGAGTCCTAATGTTTGTCCCTATAACAGAGTTTCCATTTTATGCAGTCAAAGAAAAATGAAAATGCTGACTTTATAATCTCAATCTATATAGCTGTCAAGTGGAATTTTCCTTCACCCAAGGAGGTGGTAAGTTGTGGTGAAGATATTAACAATAAACATTGAAGCTGTTTAAAGGAAGACTCTCTGTCCACCCTTTATTTAATTTTATATTTTGCTTATTTTATACAATAAATTCTTCTTAATGACATGAATGAGTCAAAGATAGATGTTTATTTCAATATAAAATCTTTATTCTCAGAACATTCTTATTCATCATAATAGAAAATAAGAAAACTATTCACGAAAGAGTAGTTTTCCCTTGAATACAGAAACACCCTTTTGAGCATAGTAGGTACTCCATAAATATTTCTTGAATTAAATTAATAATTTTAAATAATTGCAAAAAATTCTATTCAATTTTGTTGTTTATAATTATTTTCTCAAAATAAATATGGATATTAGAAATTATCAAGAACACATATTTGATATCCAATGTCAGTATTTTCCTGGTTACTTACTTTTCTTAGATTTAGTAGAATGACAATGTAGGTAATAGAGTAATCTGATAAATGAAATATTCAGGTTTCCAGTCATGACAGACAATAGTTAAATGTCAATTTATTCTCTAGATTATAGTGACTCCAATGAGTGTTACATTACTAAATATGAAATGTTATTTACAAATGATATCTCATATAATACAAAATCAAATATATCACCTTTGCGTACATAAATCATCACTTTAACAACAACCCATTGACTTTGGTACTACTAACAATAAAAAAAACCAGAGACAGGAAATAAAAATCCCAACAACTGAAATCAAATTCAAAACAATTTGTTATTAATCTATTTATTTTAAGGTAGCCTATAATTTTTTTTCTCTCAGTGAAGAAAATATCCTGGAAAACAACTAGAAAGTACAGCAAAAGCCTAAAATATGTAATGTGTTTATGCTCTTGATTTGATAATTTGATTTTGATAATTCTACATCTAGGAATCAATCCTAATAAAATCACCCAAAATGCTGAGGCACAATTGTTAAGGACATATCCCAAGCCATCATTTATATCTATAACTGAAAACAACTAAGTATATCCAGTAGAGAAATTAATAAATTATGATATAGCCAAACAATGGATTGTATGGTCATTAAAATTATGAAGAACTTATACTGGTGTGGGAGGCACATAATTATTTGACCAAGATATATATGATTCACAATAAATTAAATGATAACATTCATTTTACCATGAATGAGTGAATCATAAAACTGGAGAACTGATTTAATTTATTAAACCTAAACAAATATACCTCAACTGAAATATTATATTCACCACTTCTCTGCTTTACATGTCACACTACATTTGTTTTTGAAATTTCAAATACTTTAAAGCAAAGATATGAAAATCATCAATTATGAAATATATGCCAGGATGAACTTTACTATATAGTATTAATCAAAACCTCTTAAAATAAATCTATAAATTGGCTACTTCCAAAAAAAGACTGATTCCTAAGTAGTGCAAAAGGATTATGATTGTGAATTACAACATTTTGTGTTTATTTTGGTACTTGGAATATTTCCTAAACTACCTCAGAGGTTAACACTTCTAGAGTAAATCAAAATGTAAACTAAGTAATCCCATATTCCTGGAATTCAAGCCAAGACTTAGATCATCAAGCAAAAATAGCTAGCAGTGAAGTTACAGTACAAGCTATACTTGTCTGAGGTGCTATTCACACTGCAAATCAGAGAAAATTAAGAACACATAGTAAGTAATACAGAACTTATTTAAAATTTTTTCCCTCTAGAAATGAATAGAAAATAAAGCAAAATCCTAGAAATCTTCTCTTCCTAATCTATCTAGAAGTAATGTTTTATAAATACTGATTTCAGTTTGAGATTATCAATGGGATGTTCAAGCAGAAATTTCAAGGAGCAGTCAGAAATTAAAATAATTGCTAATCAAAAAAAGAAAATAAATAAGATGCAGTTCTTCTTCACTTGTCTACCTTTCAGTTGCAGATATTATGAAAGAGATCTGCTTTAGTTTGAGATCCCCATAAACAAACTCTAATAGGAGGATTCAGATACAAGAAGTTTATTTCGAGAAGTGCAGGAAACCCTGCTAGGGGAGCTGGGAAGTGAGACAGGAGAGGGAAGGAAGCCAATCAAGAGTATGTTACAAAGCCAGCTACACTGCAGGTGACTGAAGCTTAATCCCCAAGGAAACTCAGAACCAGTGTATAGCACCACAGCTTCAGAGTTAACCCACCCAGAGATCAATCATTGGTTGACGGCTGCTGTAGGGGGCAGATGAGTATTAATTCCCCAGCACTTTTAGCCCTCCTGAGGGGTAAGAGTGCGAGTAGGGTGGGGGATAAGGCCTGGAAAGGCAAGGGGACTCTACTTCCATGGCTTCCAGAAAGGTCCTTAAAAGCCCTAAGGGAAAGAAATGCAGATGCTGGAAGACCGGCAGCTGGAAGCAGGGAGAGCATAATGAGGTAGTAAGGTGCCAACAATATGGGCAGGGCACTGAGGGCTTCTAGTCAATAGCTTTCCCTAAATTACATTATTTATGTCCAAGACTTAATTATCACTTACCTGATGATGGGTCCATTCCACACCATGGTTTAAATTCAACCAACAGACCATCTACCGTGGCCCAGCCATCATATAAAAACAAGTTAAAATATCAGCACCAGTTCTTAGCAAGGTCTGGGATCCAGTTTCTGTATGGAGGACTTAGGAATGACAATCTCGTTTAGATGGGTGTGTTAGGAGATCTGATATTGCACAGCAAGTACACCATAGTCGCTTATATCATTTACTTGCATTTGCATAGTAGGTGTTCTATATTTATTAGACTGGTGTGTGTGTGTGTGTGTGTGACTGTGATGAAGTTGATGCAGAGGTTCTACACATGTGGTTCACATCCACAGGATACACCTCAGTGGCGCACTGCTGGAACCTCTCATTCTGTCAACTCCACTGTTTGCACTGGAGTTTGCTGCATTCCTGGTTCTGTACCCCATCCTTGAATGTTTTTTCTGAACCCTACAGTTTTACAGCCCATTCAGACTTACCTTCTAGATCTTGGCATATAGTCCTTGGTTCTCATTGCTGGTTTTGACGCCTCTGTTATCTTTAGTAATAAACTTCCCAATCTAGTCCCCCTACCCTGTAAAAACCCATCCTAAAAATAGAAGATAGGAGGAAAAAAGAAAGAGATGGGAAGAAAGGATTTATATCATTTAAATCTCTAGTTCCTAGCTCTCCTTTAAACTCCAGATTCTATAACCAAAGCTTTTCTCTTAGACTTTTCAAACTTAGTGGCATTTTCTATCTCAAAACTTCAACAATCCCAGTGAGTGCATACGTCCACCTAAAGACTTGTATGAAAATGTTCATAGCAGCTTTAGAAATAATAGGTCAAAACCAGAAACAACCCAAATTATCAACTAAGAGTAAAATGAAGAAATAAATTGTGAAAAATCAATACAATGGAAAACTACACGCACACACAAAAATGAACTACAGCTGCTCACAACAACATGGATTATTATCACAGAATAATGATGAATGAAAGAAGCTGGATACAAGAGTATGCGCATATATTCTCTATGATTTCATTTATATAAGGTTCAAGAATAAGAAAAACTAAATCTATACAATAATCAAAACAGCATGGTACTGGCACAAAAACAGACACATAGATCAATGAAACAGAATAGAGAGCCCAGAGATAAACCCATGCACTTATGAGCAATTATTCTGCAACAAAGGAGGCAAGAATATACAATGGAAAAAAGACAATCTTTCCAATAAGTGATGCTGAAAAACTGGACAGCTATATGTAAAAGAATGAAATTAGAACATATTTTCATACCATGTACAAAAATAAACTCAAAATGGATTAAAGACCTCAATGTAAGACCTGAAACCATAAAACTCCTAGAAGAGAACATAGGCAGAACACTCTTTGACATAAATCATAGCAATATTTTTTTATCTGTCTCCTAAGGCAAAAGAAATAAAAGTAAAAATAAACAAATGGGACTTAAAAACTTAAAAGCTTTCGCTCAGCAAAATAAACCATCGACAAAACAAAAAGACCATCTACTGAATGGGAGAAAATATTTGCAAATGATATGACTGATAAGAGGTTAATATCCACAATATATTTAATATTCAAACAACTGAGTATCAAAAAAATAATCCAATTAAAAAATGGGCAGAAGACATAAACAGACATTTTTCCAAAGACGATGTACAGATAGCCAACAGGCACATTAAAAAATGTTCGACATCACTAATCATCACAGAAACTGCAAATCAAAACCACAATGAGATATCATCTTACACCTGTCAAAATGGCTATCATCAAAAAGTCAATAAATAACAAATGTTGGTGAGGATGTGGAGAAAAGGGAGTCCTAGTACACTGTTGGTGGGAATGTAAATTGGTGCAGCCAATATGGAAAACAGTATGGAGGTTCCTCAAAAAACTAAAAATAGAAATACCATATGATCTAGCAATTCTACTCCTGGGTATATATCCAAAGAAAATGAAAACACTAATTCAAAGAAATACTTGCATCCTAATATTCATAGCAGCATTATTTACAATAACCAAGATATGGAACCATTAACAGATAAATGAATAAAGAAGATGGGGTATACAAACACACACACACAAAGAGGAACATTACTCCACCATAAAAAAGAATTAAATAATGCCATTTGCAAAACTACGGATGTACCTAGAGGGAGTTATGCTTAGTGTAATAAGTCAGAGAAAAAGAAATAATATATGTTATAACTTATATATGGAATCTAAAATAATAAAACAGATGTGTATAACAAAACAGAAACAAACTCACAGATATAGAGAACAAACTATTGGTTACCAGTGAGGAGAGGAAACGGGGGAGGGGCAAAATAGAGGTATGGGATTAAGAGATACAAACTACTATGTATAAAATAAATAAACAAGGATATATTTTACATCACAGAGAAATATAACCATTATTTTGTAATACCTGTAAATGGAGTAGAATCTACAAAAATATTGAATTACTATGTGGTATACCTAAAACTAATATAATATTGTAAATCAACTCTGATGAAATTAAAAAAAACCTAAATCTAAAGTGATAGATTTCAGAATAAAGGCCATCTCTGGGCAGAATCAGGGGTCAGGTCATTCATTGTGATCAGTTATGAGGGAAACCTTCTGGGATGTTGGAAATATTCTATATCTTGACCTGGGTGGTGCTTACACAAGTTTAAATATACTTAAAAATCCATCAAGCTGTATCCTTAATATTTGTGCAGTTAACTCTATATATGTTACATATATTTGTGTGTGTGCATGTGTATGTGTGAGACCACAATTTTTAAAAAGGTGGTGATATGTAACCATGAGAGATAAGAGGAGAATAAGGTGACTCCAGTGTCACAGAAGGCAAAGGGAGAACAGAGTTTCCAGAAAGGATGGTATGAGCAACCATATGAGTACTACAGAAAGATCAAAAAGAAAAAAGACCAAGAAGTAGTCATCTTACTTAGAAAAGTGGAGGTTATAACTGTTTGGGGGACAGCAACAGGAAAAATCAGATTACTGAGGGTTTACTAGATAGAAGGAGGAAGAGATGACCTTCAAATGGGAATGGGAAAAGAAAGATGGCATGTAGCTTAGGGAAAGGAAGGTCTAAAGGAAAGTTGGGTCTTTGTGGAGGTGGGGAGTAATAGAAGAAAATGATAGAAAAAACTTGAATATGTTTGAGCCAGTGAGTTGAAAGTAATTAAAAATAAAAGAGCAATGAAATGCCTAATGGGCTAGGTACAAGGATCTAACTACAGCCCACAGGCCAAATCCAGCCTGCTGCCTATTTTATAAATAAGCATTTAGTGTAACACAGCCATCCCCTTTTGCATATGTATTGTCTAAGGCTGCTTTTGCCCTAAAAGGACAGGACTGACTCATTGCAACAGAAACCATCTGAATTCATAGAGAAAAGTTTACTGACCCCAGAATGAGAGTTACTCTAGGAGCCAGAAGGAGAATTAACAGATGTAGAGAGGTTAACTCTCCACAAGAGTCTAAAATGTGAGATTATGCCAACATACAGTGGTCAAGCGAGAGAGGGATAAAAAATTAGTCCTATACTATGCCAGGGAATGAGCAGTGCACTGAATGCCCATATATAAAACAGAAACGGTTTCAGGCCCCCAGAAAATAAGTCAACTACAAAAATAGTAACAACTACTACTGATGCATCTACAACTATAGCAATGACCAATATTAATATCATACTGCTTCCATCTGGACATTCTCAATGCCACCACAAACTCAAAATATCTAAAACCTAACTCATAATCTTGGCATCTTCCTCTCCTCATCCCCCAGCAATTCCGCGTCCAAGTCCTGCTTTCTTCAACCTCTGATTACTCTTGGAACCCATCTACTTGTTTCCATCCCCTTCACCTCCACATCTAGTCCTAGCCACCATCACTGTTTCACTTAGACCACTACACTAGGTTCCTAAGAGAACTACTCGTATTTATACACTTAGCCCCCTCCAATCCATTTCCTACGATGCAGATTCCAAAATACAAATCTGATCACAAATCTTGCCATGTTACTCTCCCACGTCCCTTCCTCCCATCATCCTAGCTGGCTTAAACCCCTTTCATAACTTTTCAGTGCTCATCCGATGAAATCCAAAAGCCCACTTGTGGACCAAAAAGACCTTTCCAAAAAACACCTGTGGTACTAGTCAATTCAGCTAAGCTAACAATATTTCTTAGACATCCCTTCCTTGCACGGTTTCAGGTTAGAGTTAGCTGCAAGAAGAAATCTGCACGCAATTTTGAAGGCAGAAATAAAGGAGTAGCCATTATGTTCCAAAGGCCAGTACAGGGGTGCCACGCACTGCTGAACATGTGCTGGCTCCCCTTGCTGGCACAGGGCAGCATCTGCGCCTACAGCTTCTCCAAATCCTGGCACATCTAGCCTTTCTGGACCAGGCGTGCACGCAGCTCCATGGCAAAGGACACCAGTTCTTCCTGGAGGTCATCCACATGGTCAAGACTAAAGAAGGTAAGAGTCAGATACAGTTTTCAGTTTGTTTTTATGGGTTCCAATCTGTCCTAGCAGATTCTAGTTCATGTTCAGTTCTTTCAGATTTCCAGTCCTGCTGACCCAGCACCAGATGCAAAAATATAAGCCCTCTATAGACTGCTTTTCATCTCTATATTAAATACTTTACTCCACAACACTTTAGTGGTTCTGCTTCCCTATGGAACCCTGAACAGATGCAAGTGCCAATCAGCCTACCTGCCTTTCCAGCCTGACTCTGAGCCACCTTCCCTTTCACTCTCTGTGGTGGCCACCCACTGCATGTTCCCTCCATATAGACTTTCTACATGATATTCTTTCTGACTGAAATCCACCTCCATCTGTGCCTGGCCTTTGCCTAGTTAAAGCCCACCTTCCCTGACATTACGCTCAGAGCACTGGGTACTTTTCCTTCATGGCACTTACAGTACACATTATTTTTAATTAATTCCATCTCTCTCACTGGCCTATAAACTTGCAAATAAGAGGGACTATGTTTGGTTCTGCTCACAGGTGTTTTCCAAGCATCTAGAAAAGCATCTGGAACATGACAGGCACTCAATAAATATTTGTCAAATGAATAAATGAATGAATATTTGCTCTGCACCAAGCACTATGTAAAATGCTTTATGTAGCTTATCTCATGTAATACTTACAAAAATCCTATGAGTCTGGAACTATTATCATTTCCATTTTACAGATGAATAGATGAAGTTACATTGCTGTAAGTGGTAAGACTGGTATCTTACCACTTATGCACAAGGGACAGCTTTACTCCAGCATTCACACTCTCAATCCCTTTGCCCTTCACAACACTATAAGCCCAATTTAATAAGATTTTTCCTTTTCATTTCACAAATGAAGAAGCTAAGATATAAGAAGTTAGTTGACTTGCCTAAGGCCATGCTAGGTACCAGCTAAGGTTAGAGCCCAGGTCCAACACCAATTAAAAAAAAAAAAAAACTTGATTCCACTACCTCTCTGCAGCCAGGCACAAAATTCATCCGAATACTGCTATCCACATTTAGGTTCACCAAATCTCTCCTTCTATGACCTCCACAATAAACTCTCTATGAGCATGGTCTTATTTTTAGAAATCAATAAAAATGCGAAGACATAGCACAGCACCTTAAACAACACAGTTGTATGCTAATGTCATACAATGCCATGGCTTAGCTTCTGTTAGCATCATTTTAACACATCTCAATACCTTTAATCAAAGGGAATATAGAATGGGGGCAAATGTATATCATAGCATGTTTATATGGAAAAGTTTTTCAAAAGGATGAAGTTAATTTTTCACAAGGAAAAGGAAGGAAGGAAGGAAGAAGGAAGAAATAAGAGTAAGGGAGGAAAGCCAAGGGAAGAGGGAAAGGATGGGTTGAGAGTTAAATTTTTCTTCCTAACAAAATTAAGCCATTTTTTTCAGTCACATAGGAGTATATGATTTCATTTGCATCTACAAAATATGCTTAGTCATTAATCCTAAGTAAATCACACAGCCTCTGACAATGGCTGTCCTATGTGACACATTCTAGATTTCAGTTGTCAATCACAAGAGACTCTAATAGTTCCACAGTGTCAAAGGTAATAATTCGAGAATGACAGCTGAGTGAGAGCACATGGCAGATAATCATACTAACAACACGTCAGTCTTCATAAGATTCAAATAAATGGTTTAGATACTTCTCACAAAATCTAGAGTCCAATCCAAGTGGATTATTCCTAGCTTGGGTTTTCTTATATTGGAATGTTCTGGAAACAAATAATCCTTCATTCAAATCCTACCTTCAGAAAACGTTCCTCCTTTCTCTACTAACACTTCACCTCAAAACTGTTCTACTGCTATCAAGTGAATTTCATTTTGTGCCTACAAAGGTAACAAAGTAAAGGATTAAGCCCTTCTTAGGCTTAAAATTCTTCAATTTTCTTAATATCCTCAATAGCAAAGTTTTTTAAACTAAATCATCTGTAAAACCTGAGAAAGCTAATTTTCCTTCCTGAAATCTGACGCTTCAATTTTAAATACCTAATTTCAGTTTTGAATACATGATGCCTGTTGGTATATCAAGCATTTCATTTTCAGGTGCACTGACAAGCAGAAATACCAACTTTTTTTCTCATTCACAAAACATAAAGCTCTTCAACTTCTTTTGCAAAGATCTGACTCTACCATGATACACTTTTGCATTCCACATTTTTGTAAATCACTGGCAATAAACAACTAACATATATTAAATGCTTACTATGTACCAGGTACTATTCTAAAAACTTTACATCTATTAACTCATCTAAATTTTAGAGCATACGTATCCTACAAATGCTTTAATACTTGAATAGGCTGAAAGAAAATGCACAAAGAAAAAGGTAAGGTAAGCATGCATTTCACCTAAACAAAGCTGATGTAGTAATTCACAAATCCATTTCCTGGACACACAAAAAAATGTTTTGTTATCTGAACATTATTAAGTATAAGGAACATATACTTCTATGAAAAATGAATGCTTTCAAAGTCACCATTATGGAAACTGTTATTGAAAACTAAGAAGCAAACTAAAGATTATGACAAGAACTAGTAAATTCTTATTCAAATGCAAAGACAACTAATAAATTATATATTTGAAATAAATCATTCAGATATTCTTTTTGGAACAATTATATTATAGAAAAATCATATTGAAAAATAATTATAATAAATAAATAAGCTTCCTAAGATCAAAATCAAAACAAACAATGACAGCAAAAAGCATGCCAGCAGACAACTAAGTATATCAACTTAATACAATGGAAAATATAGACCTTGTTAATAAGCACACAAAATATGTTCCGGTCATCATGACATTAAGTGTAGCAGATTTTGACATCAAGTGGCAAAAACATTTGTAGATTAATACTCACTTTTTTGTACTTTCTAGAAAATACATACCAGACACAATCCACTATGTAATATCAATACATTTCTGCTAAAATTAGAATTATGTTCAATATATTTATCTGAGTCTAATTGATCTGCTATACCTGCCCTGTAAGTCATTGTGTAAGGTTTAAACTTGAATGTAAAATATTTTTAAGGTATTCAATTTATATTCTTGAAGCTGTTCAGTGAAAGCCAGCTCCATAATTCATTGAAATAATTGCATGGGTAATCCAGTTTCTGATGATAAAAGTAGCCATTTTCCTCTCTAGTAAGCAGTATTCTCCCTTTTTTTCTTGGTCATATGCTATTCTATTGTTCGACAGAACAAAAACAAAACATAGTGTTTACTACATGATATGAAAAGTGCTTATTTAGCACAGTGTCTAAAGCATAGTAAGCACCACAAAACAGTTAGCTATACATTATTGTTGATGTTGTCAATCAAGGAAAATAGCCATATATCAAATGGCTACCATATTCCACATAGTGCACTATGGGCTTTACAATCAGGCATTTCAACAGACACTGTACCAGAGGAGGTTTAAAAAAAAACTGATGCCTATACAATACTGAGGAATAAGCTTAACTAAGGACATTAAAGTTACACTGAAAACTACAAAACAGTGACAAAAGAAATTTTAAAAGGGCCAAATAAATGGAAAGACATCCCATGTTCATGAATTAGAAGACAATATTGTTAAAATATCCACACTATCCAAAATGATTTACAGATTCAATGCAATCCTTACGAAAATCCCAATGACATTTCTTACAGAAATAGAGAAAACAATCCTAAAATTCATACAGAACTACAAAGGACCTCAAAAAGCCAAAACTATTTTGAGAAAGAGCAAAGCTGAAGGTAACACACTTTGTGGTTTAAAATATATTACAAAGTTATAGTAATTAAAATGGTATGATGATGGCATAAGGCTAGACACATAGACCAATGGAACAAAAGAGAGCCCAGAAATAAATCCACACAAATATGGTCAACTGATCTTTGACAAGGATTCCAAGCATAAACAATAGGGGAACACTGAATAGCCAAAGCAATCTTGAGGGGAAAAAAATGGAGCTGGAGAAATCAGACTCCCTGACTTCAGACTACACTACAAAGCTATACTAATCAAGACAATATGGTACTGGCACAAAAACAGAAATATAGATCAATGGAACAGGATAGAAAGCCCAGAGATAAACCATGGTCAACTAATCTATGACAAAGGAGGCAAGGATATACAATGGAGAAAAGACAGCCTCTTCAATAAGTGGTGCTGGGAAAACTGGACAGCTACATGTAAAAGAATGAAAGTAGAACACTCCTTAACACCATACACAAAAATAAACTCCAAATGGATTAAAGACCTAAATGTAAGGCCAGACACCATGAAACTCCTAGAGGAAAACCTAGGAAGAACACTCTTCAACATAAATCACAGCAAGATCTTTTTTGATCCACCCCCTAGAGTAATGGAAATAAAAACAAAAATAAATGAGTGGGACCTAATGAAACTTCAAAGCTTCTGCACAGCAAAGGAAATTATAAACAAGATGAAAAGACAATCCTCAGAATTGGAGAAAATATTTGCAAATGAATCAACAGACAAAGGATTCATCTCCAAAATATGTAAACAGTTCATCCAGCTCAATATCAAAAAAAAAAAAACAACCTAATCAAAAAAAGGGCAGAAGACCTAAATAGGCATTTCTCCAAAGAAGACATGAAAAGACATGAAAAGGTGCTCAACATCACTAATTATTAGAGAAATGCAAATCAAAATTACAGTGAGGTATCACCTCACGCCACTTAGAATGGGCATCATCAGAAAATCTACAAACAATAAATGCTGGAGAAGGTGTGGAGAAAAGGGAATGCTCTTGTATGGTTGGTGGGAATGTAAATTGATACAGCCATTATGGAGAATAGTATGGAGGTTCCTTGAAAAACTAAAAATAGAATTACCATATGACCCAGCAATTCCACTCCTGGGCATATACCCAGAGAACACCATAATTCAAAAAGACACATGCACCCCAATGTTCACTGCAGCACTATTTACAATAGCTAGGTCATAGAAGTAACCTAAATGTCCATCAACAGATGAATGGATAAAGAAGATGTGGTACATATATACAATGGAATATTACTCAGTTGTAAACAGGAACAAAATTGGGACATTTGTAGAGACATAGATGGACCTAGAGACTGTCATATAGAGTGAAGTCAGAAAGAGAAAAACAAATATTGTATATTAACACATATATGTGGAATCTAGAAAAATGGTACAGATCAACCAGTATGCAAGGCAGAAATAGAGATCCAGATGTAGAGAACAAACATATGGACACCAAGGGGAGAAGGGGAGGGGTTGGGGGGATGAATTGGGAGATTGGGATTGCCATATATACATTACTAATAAGAAAAAATATCAAATAGTACACTTTAAATATATGCAGTTTACTGTATATCAATTATATCTCAATAAAAGTTCTTAAAATTAAAATAAAATTAAATTATTAAATTAAATAAACAATAGGGAAAGGATAGTCTCTTCAACAAATGGCATTGGGAAAGCTGGATACCCACATGCAAAAGGATGAAACTGAACCCTATCTTACACTATATGCAAAAAATCAAAATGGATTAAAAACTTAAATGTAAGATGTGAAACTGTAGAACTCCTAGAAGAAAACAAGGGAATTGCTTCATGATAGTGGTCTTGAATATGGCACCAAAAGTACAGGCAACAAAAACAAAGACAAGTGGGACTACACCAAACTAAAAATCTTCTGCACAGCAAATGAAACTATCAAAAGAATGAAAAGACAACCTACAGAATGGGAGAAAATACTTGCAAACCATAATTCTGATAAGGGGTTAATATTCAGAATATATAAGAAACCGCTTCAACTCAATAGCAAAACAATAAAGCAATTTAAAAATGGGCAAAGGACTTGAATAGACATTTCTCCATAGAAGACAGCAAATAGTCAACAGGTATATGAAAAGATGCTCAGTATCACTAATTACCAGAGAAATGCAAATCAAAACCACAATGAGATATCACCTCACACAATTAGACTGGCTATTATCAAAAAAAAAAAGATAACAAATGTTGGTGAGGATGAGGCAAAACTGGAACCCTCGAACACTGTTGGTGGGAATGTAAAATGGTACAGGCACTGGGAAAAATAGTGTGAAGTTTTCTCAAAAAATTAAAAATAGAACTACCATATGATCCAGCCATTGCACTTCTGGGTATTCATCCAAAATAATTGAAATCATGCTTACGAAGAGATATTTGCACTCCCAGGTTCATTACAGCATCATGCACAATAGCCAAAACATGGAAACAACCTAAATGTCCATCACTAGATGAATGGATAAAGAAAATGTGGCGTATGCACACAATGGAATATTATTATCCTTTAAAAAAGAAAGAAATCCTGCCACATATGACAATATGGATGAACCCTGAGGATATTATGTTAAGTGAAATAAGCCAGTCACAGAAGGACGAATATTGCATAATAACATTTTTATGGGGTATCTAAAACAGTCAAGCAAGGAGAAACAGAAAGAAGAATGGCAGTTGCCAAGAGCTGAGGGGAGGGGAATATGAAGAGTTGCTATTCAAAAAATATAAAATTTCAAAAGCAAAAAGAAAATACTGATGTCTGGGTCCCAGCCCCAAACATTCCAATTTAACTGGTCTGAGACACAGACTGGAAATCGAAATTTGTTAAAGCTCCCCATATGATTTAAACATACAGAAAAGTTTGAGAACCACTGTTTAAATAGATGTGTTATTTCATTTAATCCTCATAGATTGTTTTATTAATTCCATTTTACAGATGGGAAAACTGAAACTCAGATTCAGTAACTTGTCAAAGACTTGGACAAGTCTGCTCAACTCTCAAAACCGTTGCACTATACCATGTTGCCTTCTGAACTACAAATATGCTAAAGCCATCAGTCTGTTTCCTACCATCTTGAAACCCTGATGAGAAAAAGCCGAATAGTTCCTTTGTAAACCCCCATATTGGGTATGAAAGGCACCTCCCTATGAATTCTGAACTCTAGTACAGGTTTCTGCTTGTTTGTTTTTAAATACAGACCAAATCAATTTAGTGAGATTCCATCAGCATTTTTCAATGAAAGAACAGATCTAATAGATGAAAATATAAGAGTGTCAGACTGCATTGCATGTACAAGGAAAAGTAAGTGAGGAAAAGTAAGTACTGAGTCTTGAAACTTTTCTTTCCAGTGGCGGAGGTGGGGGGACACATGGGTGTGTTTGGATGTATGCATACTATGGCAAAAAATAAATTGTTATTTCTTCTTACCATAAGTTGCAGCCATATATGTTTGAAAGATATTCTAGCTAGAGATAAAAGCATGAGCTAAAAAGATAATCCTGAAAATGGTATTAATTTTCTAATTTGCATAGACTTACACGTGTTTTTCTCTAATCCTGGAATGTCCTCCTTTACCACCCAACACTCAAGCACAGATGAACTGCCCCTTCCTTTCCTTCTACCTCTTAGGTGGAATGGGCTTGTCCTTTGGTACATGAACATTGTTACAAAATCTACTACGTTGTATCATATTTTTTAAGTATTTGATTTAAAGTTCTTTATTGGAAAAGGCAGTATCTCTCATTCTGAGCAATATGAAAAACACACAGAGCCTGATACATAGTAGAGCTTAAGGTGTGTGCTTCGTTTTTTTTTTTTTTTTAATTAGGTTACAGCAACTCTCCATTATTTTATTCAAGAAATTTTGGTGATACAAAATATAAATTAAGAATGAATCACATCTTCCATCTTTCTGAATAATCACAAATATAGTTACTTTAATATCTGGCTTATTGACACCTAGTCTATACCCTTTCTCTGCTGAGGATTACATCAAAGAAGCAGGAAGGCAAACTTTGAAAGTATCTCTATTGCATTAGCTTACATTGTTTATACCAGCCTACTCTCTATTTTCATATTAAATTGACTTCTCCAATTTCTATTTTCATACTTGGTTTTAATTAAGCAGATTTACTGAACACTTACCAAACAAAATACACTGTTATGTTTTGTTTCCATGTTATGAATGGTAATGGGGGGAAAAAAACATTTTTACTTAAAGGCAAATCAAAAGGAAACACGTAATGATTTATTCTCTCTTAATCTTAACTTCTTAACTCCACCAAACTCTTTTTATCATCTATGTCCATCTAAATAAAGGGATTTTATCATGTCCTTCACATTTCTTAACTTCTTTGCAATACTGGGACTATTTGATTATTTTTAAAAAGTCTTTTTAAAAATACATATTATATAAATATATAGACACACAAATATATGTTAATATCTTATCTCTTAATATCTTATCTCTTTATCTTATATCCTTGACCAGTCAAAAGTCCAATACTATCACAGTGATCTGAATAATTAAGATATTTACCAGATATCATCCACCACATCTAGTAAGCACCAGTTAATGGAAACTACAGAAATTTAAATAAAATCGAACTCAAATTTATTTAGCATTAGAAGAAAGTAATTTAAAATTATAATAGGATATAAATGAGAATTAAAATTAGAAGAATGCCAGAAAGCATACTCCCTAAAAACCTATTTCAGGAATCCCTGTGAAAAATGTTGCCAGTCTTACCGCAAAGTTAACCTTCAAAATTCCTAGTTACAAACTTCTGCAATCTTAAAATGTGAAGAAGAAAATCACATACCATTCTTTGGTTTTAAATTTTTCGCCCAAATCAAATGGCCTCATGATCTTCTACTTTATGCAGCTTCTCTTAACACTATGGGCCCAACTATTAGAATGAACAGCCAGCCATGGCTGGAGCTGACTGGCAGACAGCACCACTGATTCATCTCAGGAAGAAGCAGGCTGCAGCACCCACAGATCTGATGATGTGCAAAGAGGGTAAAGTACTGGTCATAAGCCAAGTATTTCCTCTTAGAACACAGACAGAAGGACTGGAAGTAGACAAAACTGAGAGCTCGCTATATTTGAATTTCAATTTAAATGTGGTTCCTTTGGGCCAGAAAAGAGCAGGGAGGAGATAAAAGTAATAATGTGCAAAGCTATACTGTGAGCCCAAGATTGGATAATTTAGTATGTTTTTAGAATACAGTAATACTTTCCTTTTTCATTTAATTTCATTAACAAGAGTTATGTGACTATTTTATCTACACTATGCTAAGTATTTGGCTTGTACTTTATAACTTCTTGGAGGTAACCTATAACAAAACAATGATTTCCTATATTTTCCTCATTTTAGTCCATTAAAATTTACATAACAACTATCTCAGCTACCAAATATATACCTAAACATTTTAGAGTTAAAATAAAAACCCTTCATCTATTATATTATAGAATCTGAGACAACTGCTTAAGAAAACCATCAGGATAAAAATGATGCAGATGCCAGTCATAGAGATTGAGTTACAAATGTGCCCTGGGGAATATATGCACCATAGAAGCTTTTCTTTCTCAGCTTCCCAACCCATTTATCTGTACCTCACAGACAAAAATCCACTCAGTAGAGGAGATGGCCTAACTAAGGGAACTTAAACCAGAACCACAATCAAAAGTCAAAGGAGACAGATGGGATGAGATGGCAAGGGAAGGGAAGGGAAGGGAAGGGGAGGGGAGGGGAGGGGAGGGGAGGGAAGGGAAGGGAAAGGGCCTAATTAAGGCCCCCTTAATTACCCTCCAGAATGGCATCCTGTAGGGTTTTCATAATATAGAGATGAAATCCTCTTTGCCAAAAATCAAACATTCATCTAGTTTTCCTATGAGAAACTGTAAGTCTCAACCATGAAAGCAAGACTAATAACTAGGTAGCATAAATCTAGTAATTAAATATTTTTATATTTTTATAACTGATTTTTGTAACTCACTGTATAACTCATTTTTTAAGGATCAGTTTAAGTCAAAATTAAATCAAATTACACAGAAGACTTTCAAAGAAAGCAAGAGGTGTTTTGGTATTTGGAAAAGGAGAACTAAATGAAAATTATAGAATTATAACATACTATAATATATATTAATAATTCATCATTTATAATTAATAATAGATTATGTTATTTTTATGTATTACAAATAAATGAGCATTTATTTAAACCCCAAAATTCTTATCTAGCAGTGATGAAAATGGAAATTTCTAATATGATGGAAATCTGGCTATGTTACAATCAAATTAGTCACTTATAATTCCAAAACAATTATTGAGGCTAGGATATAAAATTGAGTCTACTTCATTCACTAGCACTTATTAAAAGTACCTAACTGACTCCAAACCTAAGATGATAACCTTCCCACTAATTTAGTTTGGACTAGAAGGATCTGGGCCCTCCTTTGTCTTGTGGGCCCTGGGAAGCAGAGAAGAGCCTATGCTCTAGCTGCAGCCACCTGCAGACATGACAGTGAATCCAAGTTATTAGTCCACTGTGGGCAGCCCCAGAAGTCTTTTAATGATGTGGAAAATGTATACAGATTTTAGGACTTACTTAAGGCAAAGTCTCAAGGGATTATTAATAAAAGAAAATTCAACTCTAACAAACAGTCAAAAGATTTTTAAAAATCAAACACTCATTACACTGATCTGATAGTTGACTTTAAAAGACTACCACTAAGGAAGCAAACCAACCTAAAATGCTCACGCAATTACTACAAACTCCTCTGTTCAAAAAGTCTGAAGTTTAATTCAACTTTTACTAGGTGAAAATTTACCAAACTTCAACAAATTTTGTTTTCACTTTTCCGCGGCAGAGATTTAACTGATGGTTTAAAAACACTCTGGAAAAAATAAGGGGTCATTTCGACTATTCTATCTGTATGTAAGACTGTTCTAGCTGAAATGAGCATTTGGAGCTACATTCCTTGTCAAAAATTTAGGACTTCTGTTATCCATTCTTCTATGTGCTGGAACAAATGCAAAATTGATTTTGGAGGAGGTTAAAACCTATCTAGGATCATTCCTTTAGCCCATTTGTTGCAGAGTAGCTGTGATCTTCTATTTAGGTACATATATTTGGTAAAGTCCTCCTATTACTTGGCCCAGCTGACTCTCAAATCATGGAATTTTTTACTTGACTGAAAAGAAATAATAGCAGGTAACTCTCAGAGAGCAAAACCTCAAATGGATTGCTCCTTAAAATCTCAGCTAAGGGCTTCCTAGGTGGTGCAGTGGTTAAGAATCCGCCTGCCAATGCAGAGGTCACGGGTTCAATCCCAGCTCCAGGAAGATCCCACATGCCGCAGAGCAACTAAGCCCGTGTGCCGAAAAAAAAAAAAGAAAATAAAATCTCAGCTAAGAAAAATTATATGTATGAAAGAATTCATAAAAGATATGCAGAACTTTCATTCTTTGAGACACTGTAACATCCATTCCTAGATTAAACCAGGTCATCAAAGAGATATATAATTGGACCACACTGCATTGCTGGTCACAGCCATTCTAACAGAAGAACAGTTATCATTTATTGAGCACATACTACAATCTTTACCTCTATCACAATGCTCTCAAAGCAGATATTATTATCATGTTAGAGAAGAAAATAATCAGATCTTTGGAGGTTACTTCCCCCAAAGACACTGATCCATATCATGGGCCCATATTGAAGGACATTATAAAAAATAGCCCAAAGAATCCTATAGAATTCCACTGTAAGGACGTTGAAGACATTTTGCATTACACTATACTGAATCTACTTTAAAAGAAACTATAGCATAAATTTCACTTTGGATTCTATGATATGAACAGTTCCTCTTAGGCAATTGGTTTGTTTTTCTCTTTGATGAGCTTTTTAATCAATCATTAAACTTTCTGTATGTCCCACTTTGCCTAGAAGTTAGAAAACTTGAGTTAAATGTGTACCCAGCTCTAATAAACATGCAGGATTTCGTAACATGGATTTTGTAAGCTAATGTCTCCCCTAGCTCACTTCATCTTATTTTTTTCCTCACTGATATTCTAAGATTTTTTTTATCATCTCATCTTGCATGTTCATTCTATTACAAACTAGGTATCTTCAAACGCTATTTACCAAAATCTTATAAAGACTCTACAAGGTATACATTTTACCATACACAAATTATACATCAGTAAATTACTGGGGAAAAGTACAAAAGAAAAGCCATTTACAATAATGAAAATCAAAAAACAGTAATTTAAATATTTTTTGTACTATCTTTTAGTCATTCTTGGAAAACATTCTAAATTACTTCATCCTTGCATAAGTTATAACTGAATTAATATCCTATTCTATTTATTATAATTTATAACAAAATATAGTTATATGTCTATATATGATATTTATTAAAGTTAGGGTGGGGATAATTTAGAGGGATTTCATTTTGTGAAGATTACATTAGGGACTTCTATTGGTCTATTTATCATATTTTTTCTATGAGATTAGTATACATTATCAATGAATCAATGTAGAGAAAAAGCATCTTTTGTGAAATAAAATTACTAGAGGAGAAAGAGGAAAATGTGCACATGGAACAACTTGGTTAAACCAATGCCAAGGATGAGATGCACATACCCATGCCTCTGGCTTCACTTTTCTCCTTGCCTTGGTCATCTTAGTAGTGCTTCTCAAACTTTTGGTGTAGAAACTCTTTACACTCTTTCAATTTTGCTAAGCTTTGTTTTTATGGGTCATATCCTTCAATATTCACCCTATTAGAAACTAAAACTGATAAATATTCAAAATACTTATTCATTCACTTTAAAATAACAGTAATAAAACTATTACATGTTAATAAAAACATACTGTATTTAAAAATAACTAGTTTTTTTAAAAAAGGAATGAGTAATGCTGTACTTTTTCAAATTCCTCTAATATCTTGCTTCCAGAAAACAGATTCTCATACCTGCTTCGGCACTCATTTTGATAAGTTCTTCTGGTTGAAATATATGAAAAAAAATTGGCCTCACAGAGATATGTAGTTGGAAAAAGGAGTATTTTAATACCCTTCTCGAGTTACTATAGATATTTGAAATTGATACAACACCAAACTCAACAAGCTGTAATTTCTTAGTACCACATGAGACCAGTACTACTCTAACAACCAAAACCAAATAAAGGAAGCACAACAAAAACAGAACTACAAACCAATATCTCTCCTGAAATTAAAAGCAAAAATATTTAACAATGTTGGCACACTGAATACTACAATGAGTATGTATATGTATGAGTGCGTGTTTGTATGTGTGTATGTATGTGTGTGTCATGTACACATGATCTGATGGGATTTAGTCCATGTATGCAAGGCTGATTCAATATTCAAAAGTTAATTAATGCAATCCACCGTATCAACAGGCTAACAGGAAAATCGTATGTTCATATCAATTGATGCAGAAAAAGCAAATGATGTAATCTGACATCCATTCAGGATAAAAAGTCTTAGTACATTTGGGACAGAGTGGGGAATCTCAACCTAATAAAGAACATCTACAAAAAAAAACATACAGCTAACATCATACTTAATAGGAAAAGACAGAATAATTTTCCTCTAATATTGGGAAGAAGGCAAGGATGTCCACTCTCACCATTCTTATTTAGCACAATACTAGAAGTTCTAACCATTGCAACAAGGCAAGAAAAATAAAGGCATACAGATTGGAAAGAAATACAGTTGCTTTGGTTTGCAAATGACATGATTATCTACATTTAAAAAAAAAAAATCAAAGGCTCTACAATCCTAGATCCAAAATGTGAGTTCAGTAAGGTTTCAGGATACAAGACCAACACAAAAACCAATTCCATTTCCATATATTGATAGCAAAGAAATGGAAACAAACATTTTTAATGCAGTATCATTTACAGTTGCTCCAAAGAAAATGAAATACTTTGGTATAAATCTAACAAAACATGTGTAAGATATGTATAATTGAAATTATGATATTCTGATAAAAGAAATCAATGAAGACCTTAATACCTAGAGACACATATCATGTTCACAGACCGGAAGAATCAATGTAGTAAAGATGTTAATTCTCCCTAAGTTAATATACAGGTTTAACATAATTCCTACTAACATATGATTTAAATTATAGCAACAAAATTATACCTTAAACAGATTAAAAAAATGGATCTTCCAAGAAGAAAAAGTTAATCAAAATTGTTTAATATGTTAAATAATTACACCAGGCATCATAATTGCATAGTCTCAAAAATAACCTCAGGGACTTGAAAGAATAAAGAGGAAAATAATAAACAGCAACTTGAAACAATTCTACCAATACATGTTTAAACTGCTAAAAATAATCAATACTACACAGGCAACAGAAGCAAAACTATATAAAAGCGACTACATTAAACAAAATTTTTGTGTACATCAAAGAACACAATCAAGAGTGAAAAGGCAACCTATGGAGTGGGAGAAAATCATTTATCTGATGAAGGGTTAATATCTATAATATATAAAGAACTCCAACAACTCAACAACAAAAAATCAAATAACCAGATTTAAAAGTGGGCAAAGGACTTGAATAGACATTTCTCCAAAGATGATGTACCAGCAATCCCATTTCTGGGTATATATCCAAAAGAACTGAAAGCAGGGTCTTGGAGAGAACTTTGCACATCTACGTTCATAGTGGCACTATTCTCAATAGCAAAGATGTGGAAGCAACACAAATATACATCAACAGATGAATGGATAAACAAAATGTGGTGTATATACAATGGAATATTATTTGGCTTTAAAAAGGGAGGAAATCCTGTCTTATGCTATGACATGGATAAAACCTTAGGACATTATATTAAGCTAAATAAACCCGTCACAAAAGACAAATACTGTATGATTCCGTTTATATTAAGGCATTTAAACTAGTAAAACGCATAGAAACAGAAAACAGAATGATGGTTACCAGAGATATGGGGGCAGAGGAAAGGGAAGTTGTCCTTTAATGTGTATAAAATTTCAGATTTGCAAGATGAGAAAGATCTAGAGATCTATTTCACAACAATGTGAATGTATTTAACACTACTGAACTCTACACTTAAAATGTTTAACATGGTAAATTTTATGTTATGTGTTTTTATCAGAATAAAAAAACTATATAAAAAATACAAAACATTATCTGGAAGAAAAAATTGTTGCATTTGTGGAATGCCTACAAAATATCAGAAATCACCCAAAAAATTACATAAATCACAGTATTTTTACACTACTCTGGACTTTTTCTTCCAGAACACATGAATATCACTTGCATATTACCATAATATGTATAGTTATACCAAGGAGAGAAAAACTCTTGGATTACAATTAGGTAATTTTCCTTGGAAATCTAAGAATCTATATTCATAGGTATTGCTGAGTGTATTTGTTTAATTTTGTCCTCAGTAGAAGCTACATTTTAGGACCTTCACTTCATCCTATATTTATTATTCTGGTTCTTTATGAATTCAAAAGCAAAATTCACAGATAACGCATTCAAGCACATTATGGAAGTAAACAGGCCATACTATAACTAATGAAAACCATATTTTACTTTTAATTCCTTAGTCAAGGATGAAAATAGTTCTCAAAACATATTATAAACCTGACACATTTTTAAAAGAGAAAATGCCTCGTATTGCAAAATCACAACCTCCTAACATATATAGCAGCAAACTTTTCTTTCTGCCAGAAATGCTCATTTGGCACTGATTTCTGACAAGTGAAAAAGCTTTTCCACATATACACCATCCATTTGATTTTAAAAAGTACTGATCCCTCCATTTAAAACTTTCCTTAATATTAAAATGTCTGTTTTCCTTTAATTTTTGCAGCAAGTTCCAGAAATAACTTGTTTCAATCTTCCAAAAATAATGGTTTGAAATATGTGTGTGCTGACTAACGATGAAGCTGATATGGACTAAAAGTAGACATCAGAGAGATTAGGAAAAAGTATTTAATGGATTTCACGAGTTATTTTTTTCTCAAATACTGTAAAACAGTCATACCATTAAAACTATTCAATTAATGAAGGCCATCTCCTTATTTACATATAACAGTAAATACTAGCAAGTATTGCCAAAATTAGTATAAAAAGGGCAGCTGTAGACCAATTTCTAATCCTATGATGATTCTGCATGCATTTTGCCTGTTTGTTTGTTTTTTTCTCTGCCTAGCTCAATCTTTCACATCATTATAATGGAGGAAATAATACCTGCCAAACTTTAGGATTCTAGATTGAGAGATGCTAAGTAATTAAATACAATATTATCATCTTGGATGTGATTAAATCTACAGCTAAATGAAAATGCCTCCATGTGGTTTCATGTGAATTAAGTTAATTGTGGAAAATGTTCAATTTCTATCTTTCCTCTTCATAGAGTAGCTAGCACATATTTGTTGGGTAACTGCAGACACTGATTCTAAATATAAACTGAGATGTGTGCTAAAATTGTCCTGATTTTTCGGCAATCACTATGAATGCCACATATGGTTACAGATTTTATTTATTAAATACCTTGAAAACATATATTTTAAATAATAGCAATAACAAAATTACATGTGAAAATTTTCCCATCAAATGTAATGATCCAAATTAAATCCACAGTTGCTAACTTTCCTACCAATAGGCCACACGTACAATCACTCATACCACAAAGCCAGTACTAGAACCACAACAATTAGACTTTACACAAATTTCTTCTCTTACAAAAGAAAGACAGTCCTACCTTAATAACATGTATACCTAAGCAGCCCTAAAATTCTAACCCAGCAAACAGCATTGAAATAATCTTGAAGCCACTGCCTGGATTATTGCTGACCCAATTTCCGAGTCCATAAATGCTCAGTTTACCTTAAAAAGTAAACTTCACTGCAAATAAGCTAATGGAGGAAGGAGGAGAATTTTTACAAAAACAAGATACTGCCATCTTGTTGAATTAGATGTGGTACCAGTTCAGACATTGCAAAGCAGTGTGTAAAAGAGAAATGTTCAAAATAATCTTTTATCAAAAATAATGTTCCATTTCACATAGCTATGCAGAACAAAAATAACACAGAAGTTTGGAAACTCAGGTGCCATAACACAATTTAGAAAAACCAAACAATGTAGACGGTTCAGCATGCCCAGTGGACCAAGAATAACATCAATTTCAAAAGGAAGGAGTTCTCAGTCAGCCCCAGGGGAGACCCAGTGACCACTTGACCACCTAACTCTAAACCTTCAAAGAAGTCAGAGAAACACAGGCCAACTACTTGCTTGCAAGTAAAAGTGAAAGAAAAAAGAGGAAATTGGATTTATCACTCAACTCCCAGAGCCTAAATAATCCCAACAGCTTGGCTCTGTCAGCTACCCTGTGTCCTACGGGCAGGAGTGTTTTCGCAAGTAAATGTCAAATGGGAACCAACGAAATAAGGGTAGTGGAGAATTAATAATAATAATAAATAAATGTAAGTTTTTAGCTTTAACTTAACCCTAGGGAAAACTGTTGACTAAGCCCAGTTGAACTTTGACAAATAATGCAGGGGAGGAATGGAAATAGATTTACCACCTTCTAACAGCTTAAGCAAACTGTTTTAAATAGTAAGTCCCAACTAAGCACACAACAAATTCTGCCCAAAATACTACTGAGCCTACCTCAATGTCCAACTTTCACCAGAAATCATCTGTCAGATCCTGAAAAGGCAGGGCTTATTTTTGGTTTGTAAAGGGATGCTTCAGTTTTCATTGTTTCCTTTCACGTCTTCCCGAACCGATAGCATATTCCAAGTACCTGCCTCTCTGCTCCCTACTTGTGCCCTCAAGGCACATTCATATCCCTAACTTCCCTTCCACTGGTTCTGAGACACTTCATGGCCTCCCTGCCTCAGTGGATTCCTGGCCTCAAATTCCAAGCAGGGTGGGGGAAAGACTCAAAAGAAACCCAGGTAAGAGCCTGGGGGAGCAAGGCAGAGGCCTGGCCAATGTACCTGTCCAAGGAGGTAGTGTCATATATCCCTACAACTGGTGGGACACTGAGGCACAATGTCTCTCCTCAATGAGGGGAATTTCCTCTGGTCGAGGGATACTAGAAATGAGTGGAGGGGAGCACCGGAATGCCGGGAGGGGATGTTGGGAACCTTAGGGTTATTGTTCTCAAAGGCCATCTCTGGCAATGTGCACTGTGAAGAGGGTGGGAGTCTTTAATATCCACCACAAATTCTTGTATCTTATAACCCGGCTTCTGCTGAGAACTGGAGGAGGTCTGGAATTCCTACGCTCATCTACGTGGATTTTCCAAATTAGAATTCGAGAGTGAGTTCATAAGCCTTGTACTGCCAGGATACTGAAGCTGGAGACCTGGGAACCTGATACAGGAGGGTAGAAGAAGCTGACGTTTGAAAAAGACAGATATTGTGTGGAGGATGGGGGTGGATTCCTGAGGCAAGGGCAGGGCAAAGGAGAGAGCTGATGTCCACAAATACAACACCAGGACCAGAAAGTAGTCTATCACACAAGCCCCTCCTCTGGCTACAAACTCATACTCACTCTCCCCAAACCTGTCCTCCATTACTTACATCTTCTCTCTTCAGTGGCCACCAGCTGCCTGCCTTTCTCTCAGTACACATGATTTAACTAATCTTTCTAATCAAAAGATAAGTTTGCCTGAAACAGTGTAATCTGAGAAGCCACAGACAGCAGTGTTATTAATTATTAATATGCCAATATCCTACACTTACACTAATGCTCCAAAGAGTACATACAGAATACAGTAGAGTTTTAACACTTACATAAAATTTATTCAAACTAAGCATCACAAAAAAATCTGTAACTATGCGTGGTGATGGATGTTAACTAGACTTACTGTGGTGATCATTTTGCAATATATACAAATATTCAGTCATGTTGTACACCCAAAACTCACATAATGTTCTATGTCAATTACATCTCAATTTTTAAAAAAATCAAACTAAGAACTCATACCTTTTAACCCAGAACTTTTATTTCTGAGACTCTATCCTAAGGAACTAATTTCTAAAATTTAGAAAAGAGCTTATGAACAAAAATGTTCATCACAGTGTTATTTATCATCATCAAAAATACAGTGATTGAGGGGCAGGGGGCGAAGGGGAAGCTGGGACGAAGTGAGAGAGTAGCACAGACATATATACACTACCAAATGTAAAATAGATAGCTAGTGGGAAGTTGCTGTATAACAAAGGGAGATCAACTCGATGATGGGTGATGCCTTAGAGGGCCAGGACAGGGAGGGTGGGAGGGAGTCGCAGGAGGGAGGGGATATGGGGATACATGGATAAATACAGCTGATTCACTTTGGTGTACCTCAAGGGCTGGTACAAAAGTGTAAAGCAATTAAAAAAAAAAAACAGTGACTCTGTATTAGTATAACAGACTCACTTTGCTGTACACCTGAAACTAACACAACATTGTAAATCAATTATTCCCCAATAAAAATTTTTTAAAAAATGCAGTGGCAATGAGGAATGATTAGGAATTTATAGCACATCTACCTAATGGAAAACTATGTAGGCATTTTAAATGTTCACTGTCAAATTATAATTAAGTGAAAATTAATGTTATAAAATTTAAAGTAAAAATGTAAAAAAGTAATATACACAGCATGATTAAAACTATGCACAGGAAAAAAGAGTGGAAGGAAACATATTAGGATGTTAATAGTGCTTGCATTTAGTTAGTAAGATTATGGTGATTTTTTTTTTTTTGCATTCTTAGTTTCCAAATTGTTTGTGATACTATAATGGAAGAAGGAAAGCTTTTAAAAAGGCAAACCTCCTTGGAAGAGGAAAAATCTTACTTGCATAGAAAACTTTCTGGGTTTAGTGCTTTTAATGTCAGTACCCAGGAAATACAACATTTTCTGGAAAAGCACTTGGAACAAGGAATATGGAGAATGTGAGCAAGACAAGCCAAAGAGAAACTTGGCTTGCTTAGTGACCTACAATAGTTCCCTATGATTACCCAAGAAGGAGCAGATTTCAGATTTGCCTGATATGCAAGGTTCTTCATAATTTGTCACCATGTATCCAAACAGTACATGACCACTTCTCAGATGAACTTCATCATCTGGCTTTCTCTTTACCTACTGAAAGCTTTCCCATCGCTCAGAGAGTGATTTAATTCACTTCCATCCATGAAGACTTCCTGATCCTCTTATGACCCTAGCCATTACTATTTCTTCTTCTTAAGGTGTTGATATGGTGCTTAAGTCTGCACTACCTTTTTCTGATATTAAGCCAATTCTACCTATCTGGTTAATAACTCATATGTAGGTAAATATTTCCCCAGCTAGATTTTTGGTTCCCCAGCTAGACTTTAGAATTTAGATGGTCTGCAGACAGTAGTCATTCAACAAACACATACACACATGCACACATAGAGAGTGGAAGAGAGAGAGAGAAAGAGAGAGAGACCAGTTCTAAAGCCAAGTTGGTATTATCAGTGATGTTATCTAAATAAAATTGTTGCATCTGTTTTAAAATGTTCCTACTGACCCTCCAACACTAGAACATGCACTTTCCTTTCTTTTTAATAGCAGTGGGATTGTATTTTTGCTTATTCATTCATACCAGTTCTGCTGTCCCCTTTGGGATTAAACAGATTGGACCGCAAGAAGCCTCACTGAAGTCAGGGTATGGTCTATAACCATATAAAGAACAAAAAAAAAGTGATCGCCTAGAAATTAAACTTAAGACTCATCTCAAGACCCTACTTCTCTTAATAGTTTTGTCTGAACAACAAATGTAAATTTGTGCCTCCATTTTATGACTTTAGTCTATGAATATCCTCATTAACTTACAAAAGAATTCTCCAATGCAAACGGTTCAGTACTTTAGAAATGATGGACTAAGATGACTATGTTCCTATCTGCCATCATACACTATATTCCAGTACCTGGAGATAATGAGCATTTGTTCTATAGCAACCTGCCTCCTGAGACATCAACAAGAGTTGTATACCTTAAGAGAAAATACATAAATTATAAATGAAAGCAAATCAAATGGCCAAGCAAGGAACAAAGAAAAAACTAGCATCCATTGTTTTTGCAGAAAGAGCATGCAAGGTCAATATAATTGTTGACTCTGAAGGGCAGGGCTAAAACAAATCAATACAGTTTCCTACTATACAGAGCTACACTTTGCTGCAACACACATACTTTGTGTGAGTCAATGCTTGTCCAGATTTCACCACTTGCTAGCTGTGTAATCTTGAACCTTCTCTGTATTTCAGTTCTTTCCTCTGTAAAATGGAGCTATCACCTGCTATGCCATATCACATAGTTGTAATGAATCAAATAACATTATCAGCCTGGGTTTATCTGTCACCCTGTGAAAACAGTTCAGTCACACACTCCATGTACTAAGTAACTGTTCTTACTGCAAATGTTTCCCTAAAGTAAGAAAGAAAGAAAGAAAGAAAGAAAGAAAGAAAGAAAGAAAGAAAGAAAGAAAAATTCCAGATTGCATTTACCATCCATCACTGCCAAAAATGTGTTGAACAGCTCCTGTTATGACCTAGCTCTCCTATGCAGTGTTGTCCAGTTATTATTTTTTGGCATACGCTTTCTAAGAAAATAGTATTTTTTTCGCATAATTCAAAGAATGCTCCTACTTTTGTACTAAAAGAACAATAATTCCACATACAGGAAGTTTACAGGTTGTTGCTGTTGTTTGCGATTACTTCGATGAAAATCAATTCTATGTTTAATATGTAATAGATCATATATACGTACACACAATTTGGACACACTTGTATACACAACTCCTTAATACAGTGGAAGGTTCTTGGACTTTGGGATCAGGGAGACCTGTATTCAAATTCCTATTCTGTGACCTTGAGCACATAATATAATTTCCCCGCTACTCACTTTCCACATTTGGTTCTGAGTTGTTGTCATGATTTAATGAAATTTATACATATATATATATACACACACATATATAGTGCCTAGGCTCTGAAAGTATTATTTTCTACCTCCCTTAAATCTTTGCCTACTCTGTCAAGACCAATCAAACCCACTCTGAATACAAGACAACTTGGATACATTATCCTTCTCACACATTAGCGGGGGATGGAACGCGATGTAAAACTGAGCGGATGATGACACGAATTTGGCATCCAACGGAGGAAGAAGTAGAGGAAGTGACAGGTATAGAAAAGGGCCCTAGACTTCACCCGCCTGTGCGAAAAAGACACTCATCTGTCACACTGAAGATTGCCTCGCACACTCACGGAGGTTTGCACGGTGATGTGGGAGAAGCACGGAATCACAGAAAAAGCCAGCAGGGAGCCTCCTGGCTCACCCTACCCGACCCCGCCGGCCGGGGTCGTCCATCTGGAACCTAGAAGCGGAGGCGAGAGCCCAGCAAGTGACCTCGTCCCCCCCCCCCCCCCCCCACCCTCCGGCGTTCTGCCCAAATCTCTCCAGGGCACGAATGGTGCTGAATCATTAGCACCAAGAGCAGCAGCTCCCGCGGGGGCCAGTGTCTCCGGAGCGGTGACCGTCCGCGCGGATGCCGACACCTCCAGGGCGTGGGGACAGGGAAAGGGGGTCTGGGAGGATCGGGCAGCGTGTACTCACCGGGGTAAGGAAAAGCCAGCCCGGGTCCCCGCCTCCGGGCTGCGGGCGGTCCCTCCGCGGCTCCCGCGCTCCTCGGCCGCCCGCCGCGGCCGCCCCGGGCCCGGCAGCCTGCGCGGATGGTCCGGTGCTCGCCTCCGCCCACCGCCCGCGGCAGCCACAGCTCTGGGCGCCGGCGCTCGACCCGGAGCAGCTGGAGCAGCTGGCGCTGCCGAAGGGGTGGCGGCGGCCGACGGGCCAGACCATTCGCGGGCGGCGACCGGGGGAGCGCGACGTGCTTGGCGGAGCGGGAATGAAGGCGCCGGGGCCGGTGACGGTTGGGAGGAACCAAGGACCGGGGGCTCCTCCGCGCCCCGCCCCGCGCCGGGAAGGCTGAGGGCGGGAGAGGCCAACCGCCCACTGGCCGCTTTTCCCGACAGACGGCTGGAGACGGCCCTTTGGCTTTTCCCGCCCCGCCGCCCCCCTCCGGGTTTGCTTTGGTCCCGCTCGAGGCTCCTTTGGAACCCTGCAAACAGAGGACCTAGCAACGCGGGCGCCTGGTGGTGGCCCCTTCTAAGGAGATGCAATAGGGCGCTGGCCCGGAGCCCTGCCTTCGTGCCGCTGCTGCTCCAGCGCGGGGCCCGGCGGCGCCCGTCCTGCTGCAGAGCTCACCACTGATGTATCATCGCCAAACAGAGCGGGCCGTCTGGAGCCCTTGAAGGGACTTTTCAGATGTTCTCCAAGCATCTCTGTGGAGCATACAAATAAAAGGGTATTTATCCAAGGCCAGCTTGAATCAAGTGAGACCCCCATCTTTTTAGGTGCTTTGTAGATACAGAGAAGTGAGGGACAGTTTGCAATCACAGTTTTCCTTTCCATCGCAAAGGCTGAACCACAGCGGTTGGAAAATGTAGATTTAGGAAACCGTTTTAACATATAGATCTATTACAAGATGATTAGAGAAAAGCAAAACTATTTCTGGTTTATTGTTCATCGTTTTACAGGTTAGTATCTTGAGAATGGAGAGGGAATCGTGTCTTCATATGAAATGAACTTTATGTAACTGGAAAGAGACGCCCCCACATGCGACATCCCTTAGACTTTATTGAAAGCACTTTTGTGGCCCCTGTCCCTGTCACAACCAGGCTTAAACACGTTCATGTCAGACCATGGTGGAGAGGGACACAAGTGTATTGTTCTCCTTATAGAAAGAAAAAACAAACAAAAAACAGGACGGAGTTGGCAACTACCTATAAAATATGATTTAAAGGAGCCCAAAAAAGGCCCACCAAATGCTTCCCAAACAATATGAAATTCCACAGTTAAAAGACATTTTCTCTGGATTAAGATTTTGTTCTCTTTTGAGTGAATTAGCAAGACTGTTTAACATAAATTGAGCAACTGCTATGGATCAAACACTGTACTAAGATTATTTCCAGTTTTATTCCTTCCATTGGTCTTCTGAAAACGCTGGTGAAATTGGTAATATTGTTGCTATTTTTTAAAAAGAGAAACTGACCTCAGAGTTTGTTGTGCTAGATTAACATCTCATAGAGTGGCAGAACAGGCAATGCAACCTGGAGTTTTTGACTAATGCTTTTCCACTAGAATGCCTCTGGGAAACACAGGCTAAGCCTTACCACATCCATGATTGCCACTTGAATGTGAGTTTGTTTATCCTTCCCCTGTGAAAACTAGGTTTCATAGTGGAGGAAGGAACATTTAAGTATCTAAGGTGGACGTCACCCTGAAGTTAGGGATAAGGATCAGAAAGAAGAGGTTGGACTTCATCCAGAACTAGCCTGGAAACAGCAATTTCAAAAATGCATGATTAGGGTCATGGGAAGGTAAGGAGGAATTCTTCCTTACCTTTTTGTTAATCACTATATTGCACTTTACACTACACTTCAACAATTATTACTCTATTACACTTTACACTATGTCTTCCATTCCCAGTAAGTAGCAAGTGTTTTTAAAGGGGCCTAATGTCATAGGTCCTTATATGCCTTACCAGAATTTAAAGAAGTTAACAGAGCATTAACAACTTTCATATCACCTTAAGGAAGTTTTCTGAGAAATAAATTGTTAAGCGTACACTGTGCCATTGTTATTGTGTTAACTTTTATTACAGATGTTCATACATCAGTACCAGCACAACAGAAATCCCCAGAGCTCCATGTTGCCAAGGAGCCAGGCACTAGATCCCCAGTGAAGCCCCCAAGGAGCCAGGCACTAGATCCCCAGTGAAGCCAGGCAGCTGTTACTCAGGGTCAGGATGGCCTCAGCTTCAGAAATGAGTGATTCTTCTCTCCATGCATAACTGTTTCACTTTTAAAGGAGACAACAAAGGAACAGAATTGAAGTAGACAAGCTGCCTTTTGAATTAGACTTCTCTGTCTGGTTGACAGGGATATAAGAAAGGACGATAAGGTCTTTGGTGAGCCACCTGAGACCAAACTGGGATTTAGAGCCTTGTCAGTTATAAACCTGACGGACTTGGTGACGGCTCTGGCCATCTGTTTTTATACGTTGACGTTCTTGGAGCATATGTTTCTGAATAAAGAAGGAAGGAGAAATTTTGTGCCAGAGGCCTTGAGAAACTGTCAAAAGGAGTGGAGGGAGTGATGTGGTTCCTGCATTCCCTGCTCTCCCAGAGTCTTCAAAGGGTTTTAAGCATCTTGGGGGAAGAAGTTAGGGCCAGAAACTGAAGGATCATTTTTCCAAATGACCATGGGATTTCAGATTTAAGAACTGTTACTTTGGGCTGTGGTGACAAAGTATAGCGCAGAACTGGAGAGAGGGTCATTCTCTCACCCAGTCTGCCACAGACCTCTGTGCACCTTGTCACCAATAAGGAAGGGTTCTTTCCAGAGAAGGTGTATTCTCATAAAGGACACTGGTGCTCAATACAGGGTCAAGATAACTTGAAGAAAAGCACAGAGCAGTAGAACATGAGTGGAATTGTTCCTGAGCCTCTGGGAGACACAACTGAAGATTTCCTGTCCTAAATGGTGGAGCCTGGGTAGAGGGAGATGATTGTTAAACTTAAGGTAATTGATAAAACTTACTTAGGCAGTGATATTAAGGCAAATCCATTTGTATTCACAAATTAGCATCATCTGGGGATGTTCAAATGATATTACACTTAAAATTATATTAAGAAGAGAGCTAGAGAGAGAGAAAATACTTAATGCCTTTGATAAAAGTACAGTGTGAGCCACACCATGTTGAACCTTGATTCAAGGATATTAAGTATCTCCTATGTGCTGGCCCCATACTAAGGTGTATGGTGACATTAACCTCCCAAGTTACTCTTGCTGAGCAGACTATTTCCTAGTGTTATTGAGGCAGGAGATAAATGGGCTCCAGGTTAGACATTTACAACTAGCCTCCTATTTATACTTCAAAATGGAAATAACAGGAACAGGAGGAATAGCTGGACTCTGTCTCCTGTGGACACTTTAAGATAACAGTAATGGCAGGAGCAGAGAGGGACTAAGCCCTGCTTGGGTAAAAGATAAGGAAGTCATTTATTTCTCATTCTTGGGGTCAGGGACAGAAAGTTTCCTCATGGGAGGGGGCAGCGGACCATAATTAAGTTTTGCTAACTTCCCAAAAACCCTCAAGTTGAAATCCATCTTGGCTAAAGGATGCACATGGTCATAGGGGAGGGCCAGAAGACTGCCCCCTTACAAATGGTTTACATTTCCCAAAGGTGCAGCTCTTACTAAGCCGGCCCACGTATCTATCCACACGTATTCCTCTCTTAATAAACACTCTACCGGCTTTGCTATTTTCTGTCTCTTTGTTGAAATTCTTTTCCAAAGGAAACAACAGCCAGGACAGTGCCGCCATCCAGGTTCAATCCCTGGTTGGGGAACCCAGATTCTGCTTCAAGTTCCCACAGCCCCAGCCACCCCACAGCTCCCCCAAGATCATTACTTCTGTTCATTTGCTTTTAGCTCACACTTTTTAAATCATTAGTATTTTTAAAGTAAGTGCTATTATCATGTGAAGCACTATTTTCATCCTTGCTTTTTAAATGAAGATACTTAAGGGTTAATTTGTCAAAGGTAACATAGCTGGAAAAAAGTAAAGCCAGGTTTCAAACTCAAACCAATACATGACATTACTCTCTACATACTTTTGCTGCCTCCTGCTACACAGAAAGCAAGTTGCGTATTGTATGTTTCTCTACAATGGAAAATCTATTTTCTATTTTTTAAATCTATTTTCATCTCTCATTCTTAAAACAAAGTGAATCATTTCTCACAAAGAGGATTTGAAGAGAGTCCTTCCAATGGAAACACTGAATATCCTTTTCTATGGAATGTTTCAGTGGAACATTGGGTAATCATTAGGTTTCTGTGCTCAGAAAAGAAACTCTGAAAAAAGAAATAATCATTGCAGCATAAATTTGGCCAGTGATTTCTACACTTTTGCTACAGACTCTGATTTCAGGAGCTCCTGGGTGAGATCCTGGAATCTCTATTCTTGCAAAGCTCCATAGGTGATTCCACTGCACGACCAAGTCTGACCAGTCCATACAGAATAACAACAGCATGGGACTCAACAGAAACATCCAATATCCTAGACTTGACCCTTAATCCCAGCAATTATTGAGAAGGAAATTGGAGACTGGTATTTAAAACCTATTATATGTAATTTCACATTTGCTGTACAGAGTGCACTTATTAAATTGTTTAGAGTGTTTTTCAGTATTGTTTTGATCATTCTGAAAATTCTTCAAAAAGCCTTAAGTTAAAGATTATACTCATTAACAATTACTATTATGTGCAGATACTTGGAAATTAAGGTTCTTTTCAATTATTATATGGTATTTTATGTGAGAGGAAAAAGAGTGCAATTAGAATAACATAGATATATGTATTAATTTTTAGAGAATTGATATGTTTGTAATAATAAATCATTCTATCCAAGATGATAATGAATTTTTCCATTTGTTTATATTTTGTCATGCATTTCCCAAGAATATTTTCATAGTTTTGTTCATATATGCTCGGCACCTTTCTTAATAAACTTATACCAGATTATTTTCTGGTTGTCCTTTGAATGAAATATTCTTCCCATTTCCTCTTTTAGGTACTTTTGCCTGAATAGACTGGTTACTTCTGTAATTTATTGTGTATTCAACACACCAGATCCACTTATAACTTGTTTTTTTATGACAGTCTGTTGGGTTTTCTAAAAACATACAGTCATCTTATTAGCATCAGGAACTTTATCTCCTTTTCCATTATTTATACCAGTTATTTTATTTACATTTGCTACAATCACCAATACGAGTGATTACAGTGATGCCTGTCTGACTCCTGATTTTAAGTGAAAGATTTATTTTTTGCCATTTACAATAATGTTTATTAGTGGGCTTTTCTTTATCATATAAGTATTTTCCTTCTATGCTATTGTGCTTCAAGTTTCCCCGGGCATTGGTTGCTTGACCTTTATCTGATGTCTTTTCACCACCTATTGATAATGGTTAGGGTTTTTTCCCTTAATTTTTAATGTAATCAATATGTAGATAGACTTCCTGGAATTGAACTGCCCTTTCATTCCTCTAATAAAGACTGTTTTGTCATAGTGTATTACTCATTTGATTCATTCCTCTATTATGTTCTCTAATATATTATTTAAACATTTGGCATTTAGATCATAGATGGAATCAGCCTGCTCTTTTGTTGTTGTTGCATTCCTTGTTTGGCTTTGGTATTGGAAGTGTTCTGGTCTCATAAAATTAACTGGAGAGCTTTCAATCCCTTTCTAAGATCCACAATAGTTTAAACAATATTGGAATTATCTATTCTTTAATGGTTAGATTAAAAATTCACCTGTGAATCCATCTGCCTGCTGCCTTTTTTGATAGGAGATCATTTATCACTTTTCCAATCTCTTCTGTAATGATTGGTCTTTTTAAGTTCTCACTTCTTGGGACTTCCCTGGTGGTCCCGTGGGTAAGACTTTATGCTCCCAATGCAGGGGGCCCAGGTTCGATCCCTGGTGGAGGAACTAGATCACGAATGCATGCTGCAACTGAGTTTGCATGCTGCAACTAAGTCTGCTTGCCACAACTAAAGATCCCTCACACACAACTAACACTCAGTGCAGCCAAAATAAATAAATAAATAGTTTAAAAAAAAAAAAGAAAGAAAGAAGAAGTTCTCACTTCTATCTCATTTGCAATCATGTATATTTTCCTAGGAAAGTATTCATTTCTTCTAGGTTTTATTTATTTATTTTTTAATACTGCTCTAAGAGCTAATGTATTTACTTGGAATTCTTTAAGTTCTTTCCTACTTTCACATTATTAATCTTGTCTAATTTTTATTGTATTCTCTTTTCTTTATCAGATCACATGTTATTTATCTATTTTGTTGGTCTTTTAAAGAATCAGTCTTTGAATTTATTATTCTTTTCTGCAATTTGATCTATTTTAATAATTTCAGCTTTTATCAATATTAATTCTTCAAAGTTTCTTTTGTTTTGCTTTTATTGATGTTGTTTTTATCTGGATTCACTAATATAACTGCTTAATTCTTTTATTTTTACCTTTCTGCTTCCATATTTAAAGGCAACTCATTTTCCTCTCAGTTCAGTTTTGCTATTCCCCATTGTCTTAGTATATATTATAATATTGGACTTTCAGCTTCCAGAACTGTGAGAAATAAATTTCTGTTGTTTATGAGCTACCCAATCTGTGATATTTTGTTATAACAGCCCAAAAGGACTAAGACAATTTTTTAATTTTCTCTTTCATACCAGACTTTTCACATTGTGTGTTTCTTAATTTCCAATTAGCCTTATTGGACTGTGATAAGAGAACATAACCTGTAAGCTCTCTACTTTGAATTTGTTAAGGTTTTCTTTTTGCCTACCACATGATTCATTTTTGTAACAGTTCTATGGAAACATACTTATATATATCCTACTCAAGAAACAAAATGTTCTCTATTAATATGTTAAATCAAGTTTATAAATTGCATTATTCATTTCCTCTATATCCCCTCTATAGCTTTTTTTGGGGGCGGTCTATTAAATTATTTCAATTCTTGGAAATATACTGAAAAATTCAGTACAATTATATTTTTATCATGTTCTTTCATTTCTTTTTTTTTTCATAATTAAAATGTCCTCTTGTAATCCTAAACAATTTGTTTATATATTTAGTTTCTTATTTTATTTGCCACAAACAGTGCATTTAATCAATTCATAAATATACAACAAACCCACAGCAAACATCATTCTCAATGGTAAAAAACTGAAAGCATTCCCTCTAAGATCAGGAACAAGACAAGGATGTCCACTCTCTCCACTACTATTCAACATAGTTTTGGAAGTCCTTGCCACAGCAATCACAGAAGAAAAAGAAATAAAAGGAATCCAAATGGGAAAAGAAGAAGTAAAACTGTCACTGTTCGCAGATGACATGATACTACACATAGAAAATCCTAAAGATGCCACCAGAAAACTACTTGAGCTAATCAAGGAATTTGGTAAAGTTGCAGGATACAAAATTAACACACAGAAATCTCTTGCATTTCTATACACTAACAATGAAAGAGCACAAAGAGAAATTAAGGAAACAATCCCATTCACCATTGCAACAAAAAGAACAAAATACCTAGGAATAAACCTAACTAAGGAAGTAAAAGACCTGTACTCAGAAAACTATATGACACTAATGAAAGAAATCAAAGACAACACAAACAGATGGAGAGATATACCATGTTCTTGGATTGGAAGAATCAACATTGTGAAAATGACTATACTACCCAAAGCAATTTACAGATTCAATGCAATCCCTATCAAACTACCAATAGCATTTTTCATAGAATTAAAACAAGAAATTTTACAATTTGTATGGAAACGCAAAAGACCCCAAACAGCCAAAGCAGTCTTGAGAAGGAAAAATGGAGTTGGTGGAATAAGGCTTCCTGACTTCAAACTATACTATAAGTCTACAGTGATCAAGACAGTATGGTACTGGAACAAACACAGAAATATAGATCAATGGAACAGGATAGAAAGCCCAGAGATAAACTATGGTCAACTTATCTATGACAAAGGAGCCAAGGATATGCAATGGAGATATGCAATGGCAGCCTCTTCAATAAGTGGTGCTGGGAAAACTGGACAGCTACACGTAAAAGAATGAAAGTAGAACACTCCCTAACACCATACACAAAAATAAACTCCAAATGGACTAAAGACCTGAATGTAAGGCCAGACACCATGAAACTCCTAGAGGAAAACATAGGAAGAACACTCTTTGACATAAATCACAGCGAGATCTTTTTTGATCCACCCCCTAGAGTAATGGAAATAAAAACAAAAATAAATAAGTGGGACCTAATGAAACTTAAAAGCTTCTGCACAGCAAAGGAAAGTTTAAGCAAGACGAAAAGACAATCCTCAGAATGGGAGAAAATATTTGCAAACGAATCAACAGACCAAGGATTACTCTCCAAAATATATAAACAGTTCATGCAGCTCAATATCAAAAAAACAAATAACCCAATCAAAAAATGGGCAGAAGACCTAAATAGGCATTTCTCCAACGAAGACATATGGATGGCCAAGAGGCACATGAAAAGCTGTTCAACATTACTAATTATTACAGAAATGCAAATCAAAGCTACAATGAGGTATCACCTCACACCAGTTAGAATGGGCATCATCAGAAAATCTACAAACAGTAAATGCTGGAGAGGGTGTGGAGAAAAGGGAACGCTCTTGCACTGTTGGTGGGAATGTAATTTGATACAGCCACTATGGAAACCAGGATGGAGGGTCCTTGCAAAACTAAAAATAGAGTTACCATATGACCCAGCAATCCCATTGCTGGGCATATACCCAGAGAACACCATAATTCAAAAAGACACATGCACTACAATGTTCATTGCAGCACTATTTACAACAGCCAGGACATAGAAGCAACCTAAATGTCCGTCAACAGATGAATGGATAAAAAAGATGTGGTACATATATACAATGGACTACTACTCAGCTGTAAAAAGCAATGAAACTGGGACATTTGTAAAGACATGGATGGACCTAGAGACTGTCCTACAGAGTGAAGTGAGTCAGAAAGAGAAAAACAAATATCGTATATTAACACATATATGCAGAATATAGAAACATGGTACAGATCAACCGGTTTGCAAGGCAGAAATAGAGACCCAGATGTAGAGAACAAACATATGGACACCAAGTGGGGAAAGCGGGGAGGGCTGGGGGCAATGAATTGGGAGATTGGGATACCAAATTGTACACTCTAAATATATGCAGTTTATTGTATGTTAACTGTATCTCAATAAAAGTTCTTTAAAAAAAAAAAAAGAAAGAAAATGTCCCCTTGTAATCCTAAACATTTTGTTTGTATATTTAGTTTATTTTATTTGCTATAAACAGTGCATTTAATCAATTCATAATGTCTGTCCTTATCCTATTTAGGGCTTTTTACTTTCTATTCCACTTTGTCTGCTATTAATATTGCCTCTCTTGATGTCTTTCTATACATTTCCAATGTTTTGTTTTGGTTTTTATGATTCTTTTATTTTCAAATCCCTTTTATTACAGTGTATTAAGTACGTATTTGGAAAAAAGAAAAATCTGCTCTTATTTAAAAACTGTAATAGGCTTTTTTAATAAGGGAATTTGAGTCTATCACATTTTATGTAATGCTTGATATGTTCGTTATTCTTTAACATTTCAAGCTTGATATCATATCATTATGCTTGATGCTTTATCCTTTCCATCTTATTTTTTAATTACTTATCATACCACATTATGATAAGTGGGATAAGGGGAACCCTTTACCTTTTTTATGCTTGCTTGTCTGATCAAGTTTTATTCATTCCTCTTTCCCCTTGTTTATTTGCATGTTATACCATTATTTAATTTTTTTTCGTAAATGGTTATCTCCCCTTCTCTTGTTCTCATAATCAGATAATATTACTGGGCTATTATATGAAAGCAAGATATTAATTATATTCCTTACCAAGATTCTATATTTCCTCATTTTCCTTTTCAAAAAGGTCAGTTTTTTAGAATACTTTCACTTTCTTCCTCTTTCAACATTCTTTCTCTCGTACGCTCCAGTTCTAGTTCTCTCTTCATCTTTTCCATCTTGAGATTTCTATTCTGGTCTGTGTCTTGTTTGGTTAAAGGCTTTTCTTGTAGATTTGTCTCTGGTGAAGTACATAAATAGTAAACTCTATCTTGTGTATCTTCAAATATCTTTCTTTCATGCTTGTCCAGGCATTGAATTCTTTGGTTGTGGTCCTATTCTGAGAGAAATCTATGGACACTAGTTCATTCTTGTTTCTAGCTTCCATTGTTGCAAGTAAGAAGTCTAATGCTTTTTTTTTTTTTTTTAGATAATTTGTTCATAAGTGATTGGAAACTTGTGATATTTTCCCCTGTATCCTTAGCATTCAGAAATTTTAGTACACTTAGGTGTTAAAATAGAGAAGTTTTTATACTGATTATTTTTACTTATTGCCTTATCTCCAATTGTTCTTTCTCCCTTTCAAATTCTGTAGGTGTTAGGTCCCTTAGACCTGACTTTCATTCCATTTTGATGTTCACTTTGCTTTGCCTTATGCTTTGAGATATTTCTTAGCACTTGATGTTTCAGAACACTGATTCAAATTTCAATAGAGACTGTCCTCTCCCTCAGTTCTTCTCCTGAGTTTTTTATTTTGGAAGCCATGTTTTCAATTCCAGGAAGAATTTTTTATTCTAGTCTTGAATCCATTCAAAATATCACCATTTCCTTCAACAGCACTCTCCCGGTGGTGTGTTTGTTCTGATGACTGCTCTTCTCTTAACTACTGGGTGCGTTATTTTTCTATGTCAACTCACTGGAGCTCAGAGGCTAAATGACAAGAATCTCACAGACCATGAAAGATGGAGCTATCTCTAACTACAGGAGCCTGCCAGACCCTGCTGCTGGTCTTGAAGGAAACCCCTCCCTGCTCTCACATCTCCCACAGCCTGAGGAACAGGGAGATCCATTCTTCCTGCCCAGCTTTTGCTTGGCCTTGTGAAGGTAAGAAGATCTGAGCCAACATTGTCTTCTGTCTGGAGATTTATAGATCACTGACCTCCCAGCATTTCCCAACATCCACTGATGATGTTGCTTTTCCCATGAGGGAAAAAGCATCAGACTAATTTCCCTTTGCTAGAACCTCAACAGAGCCTGAGACCTAACTTCTCCCCAGCTTCCCATAGAAGCCAGCAGCCATTAAGCTCTTGAAAGGCAAATAGCCTAGAGCTGAGGATGACGGGAAGGTAAGCTGAGTTCACGTCAACATACGACCAGAATCTCCCTTAAGCCTAACTGTGTTTTTCTATAACTCACATTAACTTTTATTTAAGTCTCTCACTCCATCAGGTAATAAAGATTTAATCTCATTCAATTCAAGATCCTCTCTTTTTTTCTCTGGAACTGGATCCTGATTCTGAAGTTCTTAAGTGCTGCTGAGATGTTTGGACAGGAGTAAAGGACATCTGATCTGAGTCATCTATCCATTTTGCAAATTCCATCTGTGTAGAGCCAGACTGTGTTAGGTATTATTACATGTGCTAACACCTATTTCACGTTATAAAAAGGACACATAAAGGACAATGAAACTAGGGTTCTTGGCTGAGCTCAGGTAGTCCATGCTTTGAAACTCAGTTAGGGCTTGCCTACAAGGCTATTGTCTGCCAAGAAGATACTTCAATGAGAGACTGAGAAGTCTTCTGGGGGACAAAAAATAGTCAGATTCATAAGCTTGTTTCAATAATTATGCCTCTCTGCTCTGCGCCAGAATTTGAGTGCAACTTGGTATCTTTTACTCACATTGAGCTCCAGCCCAGTTCTCAGGTTCAAGTCCTGGGAAAATGAGGGCTCAAGAAAAACAGCTTTACTGAAAACTCAGTAAGACACTGAAATCAAAACAGTAATAATTGGGACCTCCATAACAAAAATGGATGGGATTCTCTTTGTTTGATTTTGGGGTTGTTACTGCTTGCTTGTTATTCTAATATCAGTTGTGGCCATTTTGAGGACAGTAACTTACACACAGGCATCATCAATACCAGCCAACTGGGAAGAAGCTGCACCACAGGCAGCAACAGACTCTGATTTCCTGGAAACTCAAGCAGAGGGGAAGGAAAATGGCAAGTGCTCTGAGATACCTGGGCATCTTAAGTTCTCAGGCAACTCTTCACAAGTCCCACTTTTCTCCCTGAAATAACAGGAACACTCTGAGTAAAACTAAAGATACCTCACAAGAAGATAGGGGGAAATCCTAGAAAAAATGGGGAAAGGAAGCAGGAATACTAACTGTTGAAGGTACTGTGTCTCCGTTTTTACCCATGTCTGCTGAAGTTTGAGGAAACACAATTTTATAATCAAAACTTGACACAGAAGGAAACTGAGTCACATGACCAATTGCCAGGGTCACATAAGAAATGAAAGATGGGTCCAAGAGCTAAAGTCTAGTTCATCTAGTTCATAACCCATGATGTCATTCCCCTTTCACTTAAGGAAGGAATGATTCAAAGTAAATCACAACAAAGTCAATAAAAATAAAAATCCTCAAATATTTGTCCTACTGATTAATGGCTCTATGATTTTATAATTGGATTTGAGAGACTACAAACTTGTCAGGACTCCAAGCAAAGAGAGTGATCTTCAGTCTCGTGCAAGGTTCCCACACAACAGTGACATGTCTTGAAAAAGGAACTTGGCCCTTCCTACCCAATGCAACCCCACTTATTCACTCTGTCAAGGATGTGGCTTAAGGTTTTCTGTTTGCTGCTCCCAGTGACAGATACCTTTCTTCTTATAATTGTAATCTGCACATCTGGCTACTTAAGAGTGAGACTGTAATATTTCTGGTTGACAATTATAGCAAATCCATGTGTGAATAACAGGATTTCAGTGTATCAAGTTCATTTCCAGAATAAATTATAAACAATTCAACCTAAGTCATCCAGAGAGGATACAAGCCTGGTAGATTATTATGGTAAGAGAGCTAATAATAATAGCACTTCTTTATTGAGCTTTCAGTAAGTAAAATACTCTATACTAAATACTTCATTTAATCTTCATTTAAACTCATAAAGGGACCATATTATCCCCATATTATGGATAAAGAAACTGAAAATGTAAAGGTATTAAATAAATTCTGCAGTGTTACAAAGCTAGAAATTGCCAAAGTGGGACTTAAATCCAGGTTTGTCTAAATCTAGCTCATTCTGATTCCTGAGCTCCTATTCCACTCTCCTGCCTCACTGAGGAAGAGAAGCTAGTATATTTTATCCCATTTGTGGACCCAAGTATCCCAGACATAGAACATTTTATCATCAAGCCAATTCCTTAAGAAAAGTCATTCCATTTGCCAAGCAAATAATACAAAATTAAACTTGCAAACCATTTGGCCCATTCTCAGATTCCAAGAAGAGTAATTTCCTTAGAAGTACAAGGAATGAAAATCTGACTCACTATAAATAATTCCATCAAATGTACTTCTGTGCTGCCTCTGACCTTACCCTTTTGCCTTAAGTCACTGCCAAGATACTAGATCCCATAATACTTTCAAGATGTAGAGAATAATTGTTGAAATTCACCTAATTATACAAAGATTTTTTAAGTATTTTTGATACTGGAAAGAGCATTTCTCTTCTACAGCCGACTCTATCTCTTAAAGTATCATGTAATAATCTGAATGAAGGTTTCACATTTTCAATGAGTAAATATATGTTCCCTAGTATTATTGTTTACTCTTCCCCTATAATTCACTTCCAAAACAAAATGTATTAGAATTTTACATACTCATTATTATCTAAATATTCAAGAATAAAACTGAGAACATGGAAGCAAGCAAAAAGTCTTATATATCACAAAATTAATAATTTAATTAAACATTCCTTATTTTGGGCTCATTTACCCATACTTCCAACATTGCCTTGCATTTAACAAACATCCTGTAAATATGTGTTGAACAAACAAATGAATGAAATCTTTCTAACAGATCGAAATCAGTAAATCAGCTACCCCTGTATGCATAGTAGGAAATTGTATTTCTTGCCTGTTCAGAGTCTACTCCCCCTATTCCAGACATATAACATCTATTTTGGTACATTCCTATATTCCATTTGTATAACCACTGTTTCTTTTTAAAACTAAGAGGAAAGCATGTGGACCAAACCGATCAATTAGAAATTGTCCCAAGACCAAATCTTGAGAACCTAGGACAGCTGGAATTTGTTCCTTCCTGTAAAGGTGCCCTGCCAAGAGAGCTAAGTAGTCCTTGTTGACTGGATCCTTGGAATTACCCTGGTTCTTGTTTAATTTGAGCTTTGTTCTTTACCTTACCTGTAGATTTTGTTAATTGCCTGGTATCAATATAATAAGAAAGTTTTTCTGCTTTAATTAGCTAGAATTAATTTCTATTACTTAAGACTGAAGAACACAAAATTTCAGCCCCCATCTAAGATATACAAAGTTGTAAAGATTATCACATTAAACCTAAAAATGGGGGGGCGGGGGCGGGAGGTAGTTAATCCACAGAAGCAATAACTTTCCCTGAGCATTTCGGAGAGCTAAGATCACAAGGCAACTGCATAACCTGAATTCCAATGAGGGACAAATCCTTCAAGGACAGATGGAGTATGTGAGCCTTTCAACCTGTGGCAGAGTGGGGGAAAAACTCGTGCCTGCCATACAAATGAGTTGCAAAAAAATAGTTACAATTAAAAAAAAAAATTACAGACCCATGTGGGCTGATGCACAAGTTTGGGATAGTGGACACCCAGAAACAAGGGGAGGTTGTACTCAACTGCAAGCTTTTTCCCACAGGCTTCCACCGGGTACTCACAAAAAGACTTGGGACAGGACAGGAGACTGGAAAGAGCCACCTCACTGATGCAGGTATGAAGAAGTGATGGACTGGCTGTTAGGGAATGGGAACAGGACATCACTTGCTCCCTTGTTTTCCTCTCCCCTAAGAAGCTAACGCCTTAAATCGCTGCGAGGAAGGGCAGCAAACCGTCTTGCCTGCGGTGTAGAGGCAAAGACCCATTGCATCTAAGGAAGAAGCAGAAGCAAAAATCCACCTGTTCTGGAAGAGAGGCAAGAAACCATCGTGGATCTTGAATCTTACCAGAGTTCTGCCGCCAGTAAGGGAGAGGCAAGAAACTTATGCACAACACCAACCCCAGATACAAGACAGGATGTGCAGACAGAGTGAAAAAGCTCCAGCTGGCTCCAGTTCCCAGTGCCCCCCACCCCGCCGCATGCTCTCCCCGCTGAATGCAGGGGCGGCCCCTCTTACTGCCCCAGCGCCTCACCCCAGGAGCGCCACCCTGCACGCCACACCCGTAGCACAGCACAGCTCACGGCGTCCCTTCACCCCGTGCTCGCTCTCTGAGTTCCCTTGGCACATCCAAGGGCTATGAAGGGTCCCTGATCAAGCTCACATCGAGAGAGCCTTTTGTTTTGTGATCTTTGACAGCAGGAGCAGAAGGGGCCAAGAATGAGTGGAAAGGTATTCGCTCTGATCCCAAGAATCTGCAGATCTTGAGGCTAGGGTTTGCCAAAGCCGCATCAGGATGGCCAAGAGCAAGCTAATCGCTGCACCAAATCCCACCAACACTCCAAGCCCTAGGAGCACAGGGACCCCTGTGACCTGATGGGGGCCGCTCTGATGCCCGCGTCTCCAGAGGTGTGGGCCCCCTACCCCCTGTACACCACGAAGTTGACCCCAGCCACCTCACCTGCGGCGGTCACCCACCCAGCTGCCACTGCTGCTGCTGCCGCCAGCCTGCCTGCTCTGCTGCACTGGCACCCTTTCTCCGACACCACCCAGCAAGGGTGGAAATATCGTGATTTCTGTTAGATCTTCAGTCCTGTCACCACATCTTGAAGCCCCTGCCGCACTGGGGAGGAAGCTGCCCAGAGCTCTCCCTGCCCCCAAGTGGCCTGTGGAGAGCTGCTGCTTCCCTCCAAAGACGGTGAATTTTGTCTGACTCAGTGGACTGCTGCCTCTTTCCTTTCTCTCCTCTTCCTCAGCCCTGCCCTGCTGCAAAGTGCCTCTCCAAGGCCTCACTTTGGAGGATTCAGGGGCCTTCTTGCTGGGCCACCCAAACCCAGGTGGGAGGCCTTAGGCTGAGCAAGGGCCCACCTCCACTCCAAACTTTCTTCTGTAGCTCCTACTCAGAGAAACCAGGGCTTTCATTTTGCATGATTCCTGGCATAAATTAAGACACAGGTTTGTATATATGTGAGTGTACAGTTTGTTCTCACATTGTGTCACCATAGCAACAGGTCCCAGCCACTAATGTTTCATCATTCTTGGTCCCTCTCTCCACACCTCTCTCCTGGACCCAAGCCCTGCAGCCTGTTTCTCCCTGGGGGGCCAGGAACTTGCCACTACCCCACACACTTCCAGGCTGAACAGGAAGGACCACCCAATAAAGAAAGAGTGTTTTTTTTGTCCTTTCAAATCAGGGTCCTCCACATACTCCTCTTCATGTAGGCCAACAACCTTTAAGAAAACTCTTTCTCTGCCCATTTCGCTTACCTCTTCACAGGGCACCCCACTGCTGCCATGACTCCTCATTTTTTCCAAAATTCAAAACCAGCCAAAAAGTGGAAGTATTTTTGTACCCTGTGAAATAGAATATTTATGAAACATAACGAGTTTTTCACGTGTGTGCAATTAATTATTAAGGAGACCTTGTTTGCCTGTCAGATTAGTTTCTCAGCTAAGCTTGCCTTTGCCACACCACACGGCTTGCAGGATCTTAGTTCCCCAACCCAGGCCCTTGGCAGTGAAAGCACAGAGTCCTAACCACTGGACTGCCAGGGAATTTCCCCAGATAAGTTTAACATTTGGTTTGAGGTGTGAAGAAGAAAAGGGTTTCCATTCTCCAGCAGTGAACCTTAGTGTCAGCCTTTACTTTAAGAAAAATGAGGGAAAAAGTAACAATTTTTTGTTTTGTGAGCACATCATTGCTTTGCTTTTTGGTCGCAGATGTGGCTTTCTTGCCATTTTCAGACTTGAGAGAGGAGGTGGCTGTTGTAATTGCTGATCCTGTGCGAATGTGAAACTGGATAATATATGAAATGCAAAATAAAAAAAGCATCCAAAGTTTAAAAAAAAGAGAGAAAGCTCCACTTCCAAGGCCCAGCTGTACAGGGCCTGCCAAAGAATAAGCTGGAACAGGACAACAGAGAGTTCCCCCTGCAACAGCATTCTACCTCTGGGGGTGGGCAGGAATGTGGGAAGAGACTGACAGGTGAGGGAGGAGCAGAAATAATGAGACAAAACCTACAGCACTCTGTCTTTCATTCCAAGCACGAGGGAGTAGTAGCCCAACTGCTAAAAGAATGTGAGCCTGTGGTGCACTGAAGACAACAAAAACAAAATGATATCCAAGCCCAATTCAAGTCCTGACTATATTGATTCAACCCCACATTAATGGTCTGACAGAAGAAAAGGTATCCCCATATCCAGGACTAAACACAATTTACCGTCATCCCTACTGTCCTACACGTGATATTCAGCAGTCAGTACGAAGTTATAAGACTAACAAGCAAGGAAAAATGACCCACTGAGAGGAGATAAAACAATCAACAAAAATAGACTCAGAGATGACCTGGATATTACAACTATCAGACAGAATCTTTAGAATAATTGTGATTAATATACCAAAGGATCGAAGTTGGAGAACATGCAAAAATCCTTAAGGAACTTCAGCAGAAAAATAGATCTTCTAAATTTTTGGAGAAACTATATCGCTAAAGAGATTATGAACTCTGACTAAAACAACATTTAACTATTTGAGACTTAAAACAACCTTCAGGCTCCCGAACTTGCAACCAGAAAAAAAGGAGCAGTGAAAGCTGAACAGGGCTGTCCAGAAGGACTTGCTTACAGATTGGATGTAGGATGTGAAAGAAAGAGGGGAGTCCTGACTAACTGGATATATAGAACGGAGATGCATCAACTGATTTGCAGAAGCATACTGAAGTAGATGGTTTGGTGATGGTGATGCTGTGGGCAGGGCTTAGGGGGTGGCAACAAGGAGTTCCATTTTAGACACATTAAGCTTAAGATGTTTATCAAACATCCAAAATAGAGAAGTCAAGTAGAAAGTTGGATGTCTGAGTCTGGAACTGGGGAAAGATAACTGGGCTTGAGAAATAAAATTGGGAGTTAAAAACATATAGATGAGATCTAAAGCCATAAATCTAGCTGAAGGGACTATGAGAGTGGATATGCATAGAAACAAAAAAGACCCAAGGACTGAGTCCTGAGACATTCCAAACTTAAGAGGTCGAGAAGAAGAGGACCCAACAAAGAAGACTGATCCATTATCCCTAGAAACACCTGATTGCATCAGTGGTTGTAATAATCCTGACAGATTGACAATTATCACTGAGCCTTGTTTGACTGGTCACCTTAAAGATCCGGAAATATGAATTTTCTAAATGAAGTCATAACATTCTTTTACTTGTACCATGTTTTTGAGCTTTTTGGTGGGGCAAGAGTAAACAGTTTGGCAGGAAAAATGTCATTTTCTGTTCATATAATATTTTTTAAAAGATAGTTTTTAAACAAGTTGCTTTTAGCCAGATGCCATGCCATTATATAAATCTGTGAATGTAACAAATGACATAAGAAAAGTATAAATTAAAAATTTTATGATATTTATACTTGCACAGGAACTACTCCAAGTGGTACTAAGAAAAGTAAATTTGCAGATAAAATGAAACTATGGCTTCTGCATACTGAGAACTTCAATGTTTTCCAGGGTTTTGTTTATTTTAAATATGAATTTTGGCCGTATTTTTCTCTCTTTTTCAATTATGAAGTATGACACATTTCTGTGTAATAACCATGTTTTCTAGTTTCTATGTTTTGATATTTGACATCTGAGGTCTTGCTGAGCCAGAGGGACTGCTCCTCCCAGAGACAGTTAATTTCTAGAGGTAGCAGGCAACTCACATGCCAGTATGTCTTTCACATGCAAACCAACCAATCCAGAGCCCACACCGCCAACCACTTACTCCAATGGGCACTCCACATTCAGGGCTACTATCACCTGCCATACCACCCCGGGGCCAGGGACCAGACAACCAGCCCCTGCTGAAATTCTTTAAACTAGCCAATTCTAAACCTGCTCGCCCCGCCACCCCTATTCTTTCCCTCAGAAACCACAATAAAGGTTCTTGCCTGCATTTTACCCTCTCCCTTTTATTCCCTGTGTGGCCCTGTGACGTGTGCTGTGCCTTGTCTCTCTAGGGATCAATAAGCATAAACTTCCTTCATGACAACCTTTTCTGTGTCTGCATCTTACCATACATGATTAAAACAAATCCCGGTACCTGACTAAAACATTTTGCATTTCATCTCACAGAAGGACCTTTACTATACAGCAATACCAAAAAACAAAAGACCAAAAACCAAACAATCAAAAACTATCTAGAAAAGGCAAAATCCTCCCAATTCTTATTTTTCTTGATGGTTGGCTGGCTTCTTCCTCTAGGGAACAAACAATACATTGTTATCTCTGGTTTGCTGCAGGGAGTGTTAACTAGGAGAATAAAGCTTTCCATCTTCATCATGTAGCATAACTGAAGATCTCAAAATATAAGGTTCTCAGGAGACAGAGATTTTGTTGCTTTTCCTTTTTTCTTTCAGCAAATTTGTTATTCATCTTTGAAATGGTTCAGATCTTGCTCTGGTACCAACATATTTTCCAGCTCTCTGATAATTCTGGGCAGCCACTTTATTTTTCCCCTCTTATGTAAATCTCGAATTAATGCGAGTTGAGTCTTATTGAATTGCTCCTTTGACATCCTTTTATTGAAGTCATTAATGGAGAGATTAATGACATTTTTCTACAGGGAAAGGGATATGGAGAGCTTTTGCCCTTCACTCATCTCTTGTGGGATGTGATTACAGGCAGCTTGAATGTTTATCTTTTGTGAGTGGGTTTTTTTTATGATGACAGGACTTACAGGCAATTCTTTTTTTCATGTGTTTACATTCTGGCCTCACTCACTGGAGCAATTTGCCCCAAGATCATGAGAGGAGACTCCCTAAGGCCCCAGAAGATTTGACTGCTATGTCTGAGGCCCACTCTGGTGCGTCCTTTCAGGGCCTCTGCCTCTTGCATCTCAGAGTCGCTGAAACCATGTGGTGCATCTCCATAGCCGGAAGATTCCCCTAGTGTTTTTGTCATGCCACGCCATGCTCTGAGTTGTGTTTAATGAAATGTCAGCAGTTAGAATCATCAGATTATGCTGGGTTTCAGAGTGGTTTGGGTTGAAAGCTTTATAAAGTGATAGATCAATATAATTTGGAAGTTCAAAAGAGATTGGCTGAAAATAGCCAAGAAGGGGATGCTCTTGTTCATACCGGGCTGAAGACAGAATAAAATTCATCAATGCATTAGTTTTTACTTTATTTTTAATTTTATAATTTATATTCAGATTTACTATTAATTTAAAGAGTTCTCTGTCAAGTGGTTGGAACCTTCTGTGGAGAGGATACGACCAAAAGAATCCTCAAATCATTGAGAAAATATAGATTACAACTTGTTTTTCCCATAAAGAGATTGATGTATATGAATGATAACATTATCAATTTCTAATCAGTTTAGATTCTGAACTAGGTGCTGGGCTGGTGTCAACCCGTTTGTCATTTTGAATATTAAGACACTAATTCTGGAATGAATCATGGCTCCTCCCAAACTTAATCATATTCTGCTGTATAAGTATGATTGTCATACCATATCATCATATCACATTATGCTATATGAGCCAAAGCTGATAGAAAGACAGACATTTTAGGCAACTGAGGCTTTTTCAGAGTAATGAAGGGCAGGCTGTCAAGGAGGCTAGAAACATCATGAAGAAGAGCTGGAACTATAGCTGCAACCCCTCATTGTCTTACAAACTGGAATGTCTGCTGCAGAGGTATGGGAGCAGCTGGGAGAGTGTGCTATTGGCTGACTTGGGTGGAATACATCCTTCTCTGATCTAGTTATAACTGAGCCAAAAAAGCTTTCTCTTGCCTCTTATGGAAGTCTTTGTGTCATTCCTTTTTAAGTTTGTTCTGTTTTGCCAACTCACATTCTTTGGACCACTGTCAGAAATTAAACATGTCGTGACTGACCATAGGTTTATATTTGTGTTCAAAGTATATCAAGTCTGCATCTCACTGGAACAGCAGTTGGGTGGCTGCAGGTCCACATCCATCAGGCTGGGCCCTGGAGCATGTGCTGGAGCTCCCAAAGAGAGTTTTGCTCCTTCCCCACTCCTTTCCTGCTTTTCCTGTCCATCTCTGGGGAGGGGAGTGGGAGCAAGAGCTCAGAGACGCTTTATGAAGCCCCGTCTTGGATATCTCATATTGCTTGCTAGTTTGCAAATTTAAAAATTTCTCATGCTGCTCAGGACTACACTACTGATTCTTAGGGACAGCTGAGAGATCGATATCAGTGCTTGACTAGACCCAAAGACACACAATACTCTTCACTGATAGCAATTGTAATAACTGGTATAATTATTGTGCTAGGCACAGTTCTATCTTATTCAGTCCTCCTAACAACCTCATGAGATAGGTACTATCATCATCCCCACTTTATGGTTAAGAAAACTGGTTAGGAGAGGTTACCAAAGATGACACAGTGCATATTCAATCCAGGTCTACATGGCCTCTAAACTCTGCTTCTACATAAAGGAAATGGTAATTTATTCCCCAAAAGTCATCCTCAAAATTTACCTCTCTTGCTTCATGACAATACTGTCCCCTACATGGATTACCCTAGGCCCACTAATTATACACAGCCAAAGCCTCTCTACATCTCCCTCAGAACACTTACCATGCACTTTATTACCTTTTTCTTGATGTCTGCCTTTCCTGAATGCTATGGAGGACAGGACCATGTCTGCTTTACTCCCCACTCTAAGTCTAGCGCTGGGCAGTCACTCAATAAAAGTTTTTTGAATATTTTTAAACTCTCGTAATTTTGGAATTTTCATTTTAAAACACATTCAAACATATGATGCATACACTCTCTCCAACAAATTCTGCCTTTACATGTGTTCCTCGTGGGCTGAATATGCTAAAACAAAAAATTTAACTGTGTGAATAGAATCCCTCTTACAACACACGTATTTGTAGAATCACAGAACATGGCCATTAGGAAACCATTGAGTTCTATTCTTTCATTTAAAGATTAGGACCCAAATTGATTATGTGACTAGATCAAAGTCACATAGTTGTGCACAGCAGAGCTAGAACCAGAAGCCTGACTTCTAGGCTAGTGACCTTTTGAAGTCCACCTGTCATTAATTCAGCTGACAGCTTCCCATTTATGGAAATATAAATTCAGGGGTTTTTTGATTGCAGGGGAAAACTGTCTGGCCAGTGGCGTTTCAGAGGACCTAATATCATGTGTACATTTAGAGAACTTGGGAGATGAAAAAAGTATCAGAATCATATTGGCTGAATCTTTTGCTGTATTCAATACATTCAATGTGAAAGCATAGTGAAGGAAAGAAAAGGTGCTTGGATGGGAGGGTTGGTAATAAGCCAATGAAAGAAACATGGCCTTCTTTGTGAACAGAAAAGTGCTTTTTCTCTTTTTAACTTGCATTTATCTCCCCTGCAGCTTCAGCATCATTGCATTATGCAGTTTAAAACCTTTCCTACACATCCAGTATACCTGATGTGTGAGCAGACTCCGTGCCTTGTCTGGACAAATAAATAGGAGTCCTGTTGGTGCTGGTACCAAGACAAATACCCTGTGGTCTGATTTCTGAGGGCTGAGAGAACCATAACCCTCATAAAGAATGTGAATCTTCAAAAACATACTTGAGAATCCCCTGCTTTCACTCACAATGTATTCATTCACTCAAAAAGTGAAATAGCTTTAAATCTGTGAAATTCAAGCAAATTCAACATGTACATAATGGAAGTGTAATGATTTCTGTACCCAGAGAATTAAAACTTAATTACAGTCACATTTTAGACACCATCTTTAATGGTACACTTTCATCTTTTAATCTGTTTTAAAATGTATTCTTTTCTCTTATAGTTGATTGGCACTGTACCAGGCATTTTATTTCATGTATTACACTAACTTGTTATAAATTATGAAGAGACGCAAAAATTCAGTGGCTGACACAAAATGGAAATTAGTGCTCTCCCGTATAAGAGTCTGGAGGTAGCTGGGCTATTAGCAACTTCGCTCCACAATGCCATCCAAGTCCTTAGGGTTCTTTATCTTTATTTCTCTTGTTCACATGGTTGACACTCACCTAATTCTCATGAGAAAAGGAACAATGAAGTGAAGGGCAAGCAGCTTCCTCTCAAGAATGTGACCTGGAGGCTGCACTTGCCACTCATACTTTTGTCCTTGACCAGCTGGTCACATGGCCAAACCTAGCTGCAAAGTTGATTGGGATATATAGTCTTTGGCTGAGTCTAAAGTCAGGGAGTTCTATAACTAAGAGAAAGAAGGGGAGAATGAATATTGAGGGATAAATAGAAATCACAGATATCACTCATTTTATGTATCTACAGTAAATGGATACAAACATATTTTTCCAGTTTGACTTTTCCCTTTTGATTTTTTTATTTCCCTCAAGAAATATATTTTTTAAGAATTTATTTGTTTATTTATTTATTTTTGGGTGCATTTTGTCTTCATTGCTGTGCACGGACTTTCTCTAGTTGCAGTGAGTGGGAGCTGCTCTTTGTTGTGGTGCACAGGCTTCTCGTTGCAGTGGCTTCTCTTGTTGCGGAGCACGGGCTCTAGGCTCTTGGGCTTCAGTAGTTGTGGCTCGTGGGCTCTAGAGCGCAGGCTCAGTAGTTATGGCACACAGGCTTAGCTGTTCCGCGGCATGTGAGATCTTCCCAGACCAGGGATCGAACCTGTGTCCCCTGCATTGGCAGGTGGATTCTTAACCACTGTGCCACCAGGGAAGTCCTGCCTCAAGAAATATTAATGGTCTTTGACAAGACTTCAAGTGTCTATCTATCCTTCATCATCATCCTCATCATCAACTCACAAAATTAATAGCTTTTGTTGCTTACAATGGACAATCAGTATTAGGGTGGTATTAAGGTTATTAAGGTTAAGTATTCTGTGATTCCTCACTAAAGTATTAGGGTCTATAGTCATAGATGATCCAAAATTTTTAAAATTCACTACCTACTTTCTATGCAGCTTCCTTTTCTACTAAACAAACCACTAATCTTTAATATGCCACCATTCATCCCCAGTGGATGTGTAAGATCTATACTAATTCTGAGTACTGAGAACCTGGAGTTGGGTGAAGGCTCCGGCTCTAAGGCATCTAGTAAGGAACTAAAGAGACAAGAAAAGTTCTCAAAGATGAACATTTGTGAAGCCAACCAGAACTGACACAGTGGCAAGAAGAAAGTAAAGGTTTTTAACTTTTTGTGTAAGCATTTTTTAGAATATCCATTTTTAAGCAAGACTATAGACATTCATGCTCTGTTGTCCATGTAGCCTATCCATTCCAGCAATAAAATGGCAGTCTAGATGGCAGACGGGTCTATCTTAACATGTCCCCAAGTTTCAAAAGTGCCTTAGAGGGTCTCTGAAAGCTAGCACTGGTCACTGTGTGTAACTTCTCACAACAGTTCTATGATAGGAGTATTATTATCAACTAAATTTTACAGGTGAGGAAATGGAGGCTGACAAGATAAAATAACTTGTTCAAGGTCACAACTCTAGGAAGTAGTGACAAGGGGTTAACCCTAAGCCTGCATATCTATACTTGCGCAGCTGCACTAAGCCCCAAATTTGGCAATCATCTGAGTCCTCCTTCTCATTCAGCCTTCTCATCCATCAGTCACAAAGACCTAGTTTTTTTTTTTCTCTATAACAATTTTCCATTTGTTCTCACCTTTCTATTACTACTACTCCTGGCCTAGTTTCAGGGTCTTTCATTCTAGCCAGCATTACTCTAATTTTAATAGTTACTTAGTCTTGCCTCAAATTTTGTTCTATTTCCAATTCATCCTCCATATTATTGTCTGAGTGGTTTTGATCCTGTCTCTTCCTTGCTTAAAAGTCTCCATTAGCTCTTTACAGCCTCCAAAGTAAGCCCAGACACTTAGTTTGATATAAAAGACCCTTGGATATCTTTCTTCTTTTTATCTCTTTCATTCTGCTCTAATTCCAACACCAGCTCCACTACCTAGCTACAGAGTCCCCACGTGAAACAGAGTCATATCTGCTATCACCCAAACAGTTCTGGTAATGGACTTGCAGAGAATTCTCTAACTCTGTGATTAATTATTCAAAATTTTATTTTTAAAGTACAAAGGCTTTATCAACTACGTGTAGGTAGCCATGGATGTTAATATTCCTGAAAGCCAATGATGGAATAAAGGCTGATGCTTTCTTCCTGCAACTCTGCAAGTGTACCTGCTATGAGTGCCTGGGAATTCCATTTTCTCTTTCTTCAGTGAAATCGGTAGTAGATTACTCTGCCTTTTAAGGAAAAAGCACTTCCAAAAATATATTCTATATAAAAAAGGTTTCCTTGCCCCCTAGAGATTATTTATTTCATTGTGTGGAATTGTCAAAAGTCAAACTATGACTAGAAGACTTGATATAGTACATTTAAATGTAGTTAAAATATTTCCTCCCTTTCAAGGCCATCCTTTCTGCCCTTTTGATGGCAGGCTTAGCCAAACGTCTTGCTGTGATCAAAGAAATGGAGTGGAAATGGTGATATCAGCTCCAAGGAGAAGTTTTAAGAGCCTCCACGTGGTTCCATAACTCCAGCAATGTCTAGATACAGGCTTCTATTTCAGCCTGGACTCCAACTTTAGAGAAAGTGGTCCAGACTTTAGACAATCTTCAGCTAACATGGAAGGAGAGTAAGAAAGAAACCTTTGTTATATTAAGCCACCAAGATTAGGGCATTGTTTGTAACTCCAGCATATCTTAGACAAAGTGGAGTGATACCTTGGGGCTTTGACATTTTCCTGCTCCATACTCCACCATGTGGATAATCTACATACTCTCATCCATAATCATTTAAGCATCTTGGGTTGGCTTCCATGCATATGCATATACCTTCAAAATTCAAAGAGGAGGACATTGATTCTCAAAATTCCCAGGTTTGGGAGGGACCTTAATGTCTTTTGGTCTGATTCCCTATACAGTTAGCCCTCAGCATTTGCAGATTCAACCAAGTTCAGCTCGAAAATACCTCCCCCAAAAATTCCAGAAAGTTTCAAAAAGCAAAACTTGAATTTGCTGAACAGAGGCAACCATTCATATAGCATTTACATTTTATTAGGTATTATAAGTAATCTAAAGATGGTTTCAATCATATGGGAGGATGTGTGTAGGTTATATATAAATACTATATCATTTTTTCGTAAGAGACTTCAGCATCCCCAAATTTTGGTATCCACGGGGATGCTGGAACGAATCTCTCTCAGATACTGAGAGACAATCAGATAGCACTTGAATATTCTATTTGATATCCCTGACAAAATTCTGATTAACCAACTCTAGCGGTGAGAAACACTTCTTCCCAAGGCAGCCCACCTCATTTGAGACAGCTTTACATGTTAGAAAATTTTCTTGCTTTTAGTGGAATTTAGTTTTCCTTTAACTCCATGTAGCCAGTGGTTCTAATTCTACTCTCTGTGGCCATGTGCCTCTCCCTCCTCTCTCTCTTTCTGCTCTCCTTCTCATGATCCATGAAAAAAATAGTTGATAAGCTGGACTTCATTAAAATTAAAAACTTCTGCTCTGCAAAAGATAAACTTAACAGAATGAGAAGACAAGCCACAGATTGAAAGAAAATAATTGCAAAAGACACATCTGATAAAGGACTGTTATCCAAAATACACCAAAAACAAAAAAACAAAAACAAACAAACAAAAAGGCTCTTAAGCCTCAACAATAAGAAAGCAAGCAAACTGATTTAAAAACGGGCCAAAGACCTTAACAGACACCTCACCAAAGAAGATACGTAGATGGCAAATAAGCGTAGAAAAAGATGTTCCACATTATACGTCATCAGGAAAATGCAAATTAAAACAACAAGATACTGCTGCATATCTGTTAAAACGACCAAAATCCGGAACACTGACAACACCAAGTACTGATGAGAATGTGGAGCAATAGGAACTCTCCTTCATTTCTGGTGGGAATGTCAAGGGATATAGCCCTTGAGAACAGTTTGGCTGTTTTTTACAAAACTAAGCATACTCTTACCATATAATCCAATAATCACTCTCCTTGATATTTACCCAAAGGAGCTGAAAATTTACATCCCCACAAAAACTTGCACATGGATGTTTATAATAGCCTGATTCATAATTGCCAAAATTTGGCAGCAACCAATATGTCCTTCGGTAGGTGAATGGATAAATAAACTGTGTTACATCCAGACAATAGGGTATTATTCAGCACTAAACAGAAATGAGCTATCAAGTCATAAAAAGACATGGAAGAACTTTAAATGCACACTACTAAGTAAAAGATGCCAATGCCAATCGAAAAAGGCTACATATCGTATGATATTCTGGAAAAGGCAAAACTATGGAGACTAAAAGAAGGTCATTGGTTGCCAGTGGTTGGGGTTGAGAGAAAGATGAATAGTCAAAACACAGAGGATTTGAGAGGCAGTGAAAATACTCTCTATGGTGCTATAATGATGGATATGTGTTGTTATACATTTACCTAAATCCACAGAACGTACAACTCTAGTGTAAACTCTGGACTTTGGTTGATAATGATGTGTCAGTGTTGGTTCATTGATTGTGATAAATGTCCCACTCTGGTGGGGAATGTTGATGCGGGGGGAGTGTACACATGGGGAGGAGGGAGGAGATACACAGGAAATCTCTGTAATTTCCTCTTAATTTTGCTGTGAACCTAAAGGTGTTCTAAAAGCATAACACCTTTAATTAAAAAAGTATTTTATTCGAGAGTCAATTCCCACATCTATAATATTTACCACACAGGTTTGCTAACAGCTTATTTCTCCTTCTTCTGGTATGCACACACGTGTGCATAGACGGCACAGGTAGAGGGTAGGGAATGGTGGGGATGGGAGAAGAGGAGTAAGGCCTGGTAAATTAAAATAAGCAGAATTACTAGTGGCTTCCTTATTATTCAGTTTTCTGAAGCAGGTAAGAAGGCTAGGCAGGTCCCCACCTCCTCTCCCCCAATACTCTATTGTAATAACTTTGAAAAAAATTGGTGCTTTAAGAATCCATGCTAGTAAATTAAAGTTTTATTTTATGCCTTTCCACTGAAATAAGCCATGCTCTGATAGTGGTTGACAAAATATTAATTGAAATTAAATGGAATAACTTAACAGCATTTATAACAATTTGGTTAATAGCTTTAAATAAACTGAGGAATAAGGAAAAAATGGAGAGGAATACTTTGCTTGATTTAAGTGGTTGGCTTAGAAAATAAATGGTCAGGAAAAAATATAGGAAGTCCCAGGGCAAAGGAAGGAATCCAGGTGTAATTGGAGCAACAGGCGAGGATGAGGACTATTATGGACTAAATATCCACGTGTCCCTCAAAATTCACATACTGATGCCCTAACTCCCAGCCCCTCAGTGTGTCTGTGCGGCCTCTAAGGAAGTAATTAAGGTTAAATGAGGTTGTAAGGCTAGGGCCCTGATCTGATAGAATTAGCATCCTTATATGAAAAGATACCAGAGCTTGCTCTCTCTCTCTCTCTCTCTGTCTCTCTCTCTCTCTCCATGCACCAAGGAAGGGCTGTATGAAGACATAGTGAGAAGTTGGCTATCTGCCAGCCAGGAAGAAGGCCTTTTGTTTTTTTAAATCTTTATTGGCATATAATTGCTTTACAGTATTGTATTAGTTTCTGCTGTACAACAAAGTGAACCAGCTGTATGTATACATATACCCCATACCCCCTCCCTCTTGAGCCTCCCTCCCAACCTCCCTATCCCACCCCTTTAGGTCTTCACAAAGCATCAGGCTGATCTCCCTGTGCTCTGTAGTAGCTTCCCACTAGCCATCTATTTTATATTTGGTAGTGTTTTTATGTCGATGCTACTCTCTCACTACGTGCCATCTTCCCCTCCCCCTGGTGTCAGGAAGGGGGCCCTTTTACCATGAACCGAATGAAACCAAATTGGCACGAACGTTGATTTTGGACTTCTAGCCTCCAGAACTGTGAGAAAATAAATTTTTGTTGTTTAAGTCACCCAGACTCTTGAATTTTGTTGTGGCAGCCCAAGCAGACTAATACACCAGGTAGTAGACAAGTGGTAGCAGCAAAGGCCAAAAGTGTACATTATAAAGCAAGCAACCAATATCAGAAAACTACAGTACCATTTTAAAAATTCAGTGCCAGGAGAGACCACTGGGATAAAGCAGACACCTGGAATTTTGCTCTAAGACTTCTGGGTAGAGAGCTATGAAAATCTGCATGGTAGGGGGGAGATTGTTTTTGTTGTAAATATATTTACAATAATAACAATTGAAAATATTTATAGAATGCTTACTATGTGCCCGAGGTTTATATATGTAGCAGTGTCATGTGTAGAGACGAGCAGCAGTGTAACCACTTTTATTTCTTTGTAACTGAAATGAAGTCACTCATGTCTCCCCCACAACCCCCATTGATGTCAGTCCAGAGGAAAACACTCAATCTTGCCACTAAGTATTATAACACATTGGTTCCCTGACCTATAGAGTGAGAGCCATTATGGTGGGAAAGGCCAAGTAGCACCTACTAGAACTGCCTCTACCTAGGAAAATAGTAAACAAAAGGCAATAATACATTCTTGGAGTGATTGCAGAGATGAGTGCCACCACCAAAGACTTGAAGAATGCAGGGGTGGTGATTCCCACCACGTCCACATTCAACTTGCTTATTTGGCCTGGGAGGGGAACAGGCGGATCTCAGAGAATGACAGTGGATTATTGTAAGTTTAGCCAGGTAGTGACTCCAATTGCAGCTGCTATACCAGATGTGGTTTTATTGCTCAAGCAAACTACACATCCTCTGGTAACTGATATGTGGTTACTGATCTGGCAAATGCCTTTTTCTCCACTCCTGTCAATAAGGTCTGCTAGAAACAGTTTGCTTTCAGTTGTTAAGGCCAGCAATACTCCTTCATTGTCCTCCCTCAGGGGTATATCAACCCTCTGGCCGTATGTCATCATTTAGTTCACTGGGATCTTGATCTCATTTCCCTTCCGAATGATATCACATTGGTCCACTACATTGATGACATTATGCTGATCAAATGTAGTAAGCAAGAAGTAGCAACTACTCTAGAATTATTGGTAAGACATTAGTGTGCCAGAGGGTGGGAAATAAACTCAATAAAAATTCAGGAGTCTCCTATCTCCTTGAAATTTCTAAAGGTTCAGTGGTGTGGGGCACGTCAAGACGTTCTCTTCTAAGAGGAAGGATAAATTGTTACATCTGGTTCCTCCCATAACCGAAGAAAGAGTCACAATGCCTAGTGGGCCTCTGAATTTTGGAAGCAATACATTTCTCATTTGAGTGTGTTACTCTGACCCATTTACTATGTGACCCAAAAAGCTTCTAGATTTGAGTGGGCCCAAAATAGGAGACAGTTCTGCAAGTTGTTTTGCCGCTTGCACCATATAATGCAGCAGATGCAATGGGGTTTGAAGTGTCAGTGGCAGATAGGGATGCTGTTTGGAGTCTGACAGGTCCCTACAAGTTGAATTATAGCATATGCCCTTAGAATTTTGGAGGGAAGTCCTGCCATCATCCACAGATAATTTCTCTCCTTTGAGAAGCAGCTCTTGGTTTGCTAGTGGGCCTTAGTAGAGACTGAAAGTTTAACCATGGGCCGTCAAGTTACCATGTGACCTGAGCTGCCCATCACGAGCTGGGTGTTATATGATGCGCCAAGCCATAAAGTTGGGTGTGCACAACAGCATTCCATCATCAAATGGAAGCGTGTGGGCCCACTGGGCCAAGCAGACCATGAAGGCACAAGTTACATGAAGAACTGGCCCAAACACCCATGGTCACACCTCTTGCTACCATCTCTGTCTCCTAGTTTGTACCTATAACCTCATGAGGAGTTTCCTATGATTAGCTGACAAAGGAAGAGAAGACTTAGGCCTTGCTGAAAGATGTTTTTGCATGGTATACAGGTACCACCTGAAAGTAGACAGCTGTAGCTCTGTCTCCGGTATACTCCTCAAAGGCAGTGGTGAAGGAAAATCCTCCCAGTGGGCAGAACTTTGGGCAGTGCACCTGGTTGTTCACTTTGCCTGGAAGGAGAGATGGCCAGATATGTAATTATACACTGATTAATGAGCTGTAGCCAATTGTTTAGCTGGATGGTCAAGGACTTGGAAGCAATATGATTGGAAGATGGGTGACAAGGAAATTTGGGGAAGAGGTATGTGGATAAAGCTCTCTAAATGGGAAAAATATGGGGACGTATTTGTGCATTTGTGTCCTATGTGAATGCTTACTCTAGGGTGACTTCAGCAGAGGAGGATTCTAGTAATTGAGTGAATAAGATTACTCATTCTGCGGCTATCAGTTAGCCTCTTCCCCCGGCACCCCTGCATCACGCAATGGGCTTATGAACAACGTGGCCATGATGTCAGGGATAAAGGTTATGCATGGGATCAGCAACATGGACTTTCATCACTAAGGCTCACCTGGCTACGACCATTGCTGAGTGCTCAACCTACGAGCAGCAGAGACTAACACTGAGCCCTCAAAGTGGCACCATTCCCCAGGGTGACTGGTCAGCTATCTGGTAGCAGGTTAATTACACTGGACTGAATCCATCATTTTGTTCTCATTGGCATAGACACTTACTCTGGATACAGATTTGCCTTCCCTGCACTGCACACTTCTGCCAAAACTACCATCTGCAGACTTACGGAATGCTTTACCCTCCGTTATGGTATTCCGCACAGCACTGCTTCTGCTCAATGAACTCACTTCATAGCAAAAGAAGGGTGGCAATGGGCCCATTATCATGGAATTTGCTGGTTTTATCCCTATCCCCACCATCCTGAAGCAGCTAGTTTGATGGAACAGTGGAATGGCCCCTTGAAAACTCAATTATGGCACAAGTTAGGTGGCAATACCTTGCAGAGTTGTGGCGAGGTTCTCCAGAAGACTGTGTATGCTCTGAATCAGCATCCAATATATGGGACTGTCTCTCCCATAGCTTGGATTTATCAATCCAGGAATCAAGGGATAGAAATGGGGGTGCCACTCATCATCACCCCTAGTGACCCAGTAGACAAAGTTTGTGCTTCCTGTAACCAGGACCTTATGCTCTGCTAGTCCAGAGGTCTCAATTCCAAAGAAAGGGATGCTTTCACCAGGAGACACACAATATTTCCATTGAACTGAAAGTTCAGACTGCTGCCCAACATCTTTAGACTCCTCATGCCTCTGAATCAACAAACAAAGAAGAGAGTCACTGTGCTGGCTGGTGTAACTGATCCTGAATTCCAAGGGGAAATTAGACTGCAACTCCACAGTACAGGTAAGGAAGAGTATGTCTGGAATACTAGAGATCTCTTAAGATGTCTTTTAGTATTACCATGTCCTATGATTAAGGTAAATGGAAAAATACCACAATCCAATCCAGGTAAGGCTACTAATGGTCCAGACCCTTCAGGAAGCAAGGTATAGGTCACTTCACCAGGTAAAGAACCATGAAACACTGAGGTGCTGTCTGAAGACAATGGGAATACAGAATGGGTAGTAGAAGGTAGGTGTAAATACAAGCTATGACCATGTGACAAGCTAAAGACATGAGGACTGTAATTGTTACAAGTATTCCTCCTTATTTTGTTCTAAAATGTTTGTAAGGGTATGTATTTATGTTTATATAAAGCAAATATCTCCATTTTTCTCCCTCTTTTATTCCCTTATCATGTAACATAAGATGTATTGAGTTATTATCACAGTATTTGTGTCATTAAACTTACATCATAGTATTTAAATTATGGGATATCAAGGATGAAAATAAACAACGGACATTAGCCCCTTTACTGAGAAAGGGGTTAGTGCATTTTCAGTTGTGTCAACTTGACTGGGCTAAGGATTCTCAGGTCGTTGTTAAAACATGATCTCTGGGTATGTATGTGAGTGTGTTTCTAGACAAGACTGACATTTAAATTGGTAGACTATGTGAAGCAGTTGCCTTCCCCAATGTGAGTGGGCCTTATCCAATCTGTCAGAGGCCTGAATAGAACAAAGGCAGGATATGGGAGAATTTGCTCTGTACCTAACTGTGTGAGCTAGGACATTAGTCTTCTCCAGCTTTTGTACTGGGACTTACACCATGGCTCTCCCGGTTCTCAGGCCTTTGAACTCAGACTGGAATGACACCACTAGCTTTCCTGTGTTTCCAACTTGTAAACTCCATAATTAAGTGAGCCAAATTCTTACAATAAATCTTTTTATTAAAAAAATGGATGTGTGTGTGTACACTCCGTTTCTCTGGAGAATCTTAACTATTTGGGGCAATTTTCTTCAAGATGTAAAATGAGTCATTTTCAAATTCAAACTCCCATCTGGCTTTTCATCCCTCTCAAGGATTTTCTCCTTATTTCTCCCTTTAGTAGTATCTGGATTCATAGGGAATAAAACCCTGAATCTACCAAACTCTAGCCATATGGCCATAAATTTTCTGTATTTTATTACCTCATCTTTAAAATAGAGATAATAACGCTACCAGTCTCACAAGTTGTTATTAGAATTAAATTAGATAAGGCATGTGAATGCTTAAACAGGTTCTAGCACAGAGTAAATGCTCAGTAAATATTATCCATTATCATTCTGGTGGAAGACGGGCCTCTGGTCCTTACTCGCCTTGCCAAATAATAATACAGTTTGTTGTTTGATCTTTGGGAGTGAGTAGGACTGGATGATTACCCCAGGCATCATTCTGATTCTCACAGGCTTGCTGATTCTTTGAGACTCATCTGAATTCTCCATCTGGACTCACTTTTGGGTGGTCTATCTGTAGTTTCTGCCACAGGGTTCCCTCACCTCCTGCTATAGTGACTCCCTTTAGATATACTGACTTTTTTTTTAAAATTTTATTTATTTATTTATTATTTTTGGGGGGGTACACCAAGTTCAATCATCTGTTTTTATACACATATTCCAGTATTCCCTCCATCCCTTGACTCCCCCCCCACTCTCCCTCGAGTCCCCCCCACCCTCCCCGCCCCAGTCCTCTAAGGCATCTTCCATCCTCGAGTTGGACTCCCTTTGTTATACAACAACTTCCCACTGGCTATCTACTTTACAGTTGGTAGTATATATATGTCTGTGCTACTCTCTCGCTTCGTCTCAGTTTCCCCTTCACCCCCCGCCCCCTCCCAAACCTTGAGTTCTCCAGTCCATTCTCTGCATCTGCGTCCTTGTTCTTGTCACTGAGTTCATCAGTACCATTTTTAGATTCCATATATGTGAGCTAGCATACAATATTTGTCCTTCTCTTTCTGACTTACTTCACTCTGTATGACAGACTGTAGGTCTATCCACCTCATTACATATAGCTCCATCTCATCCCTTTTTATAGCTGAGTAATATTCCATTGCGTATATATGCCACATATTCTTTATGCATTCATTTGTTGATGGGCATTTAGGTTGCTTCCATGTCCTGGCTATTGTAAATAATGCTGCAATAAACATTATGGTACAAGTTTCTTTTGGGATTATGGTTTTCTTTGGGTATATGCCCAGGAGTGGGATGACTGGATCATATGGTAGTTCTATGTGTAGTTTTTTAAGGAACCTCCAAATAGTTTTCCATAGTGGCTGTACCAACTTACATTCCCACCAACAGTGCAGGAGAGTTCCCTTTTCTCCACACCCTCTCCAACATTTGTGGTTTCCAGATTTTGTGATGATGGCCACTCTGATCGGTGTGAGGTGATACCTCATTGTGGCTTTGACTTGCATTTCTCTGATGAATAGTGATGTTGAGCATCTTTTCATGTGTTTGCTGGCCATCTGTATGTCTTCTTTGGAGAAATGTCTATTTAGGTCTTCCGCCCATTTGTGGATTGGGTTATTTGCTTTTTGGGTATTAAGCTGCATGAGCTGCTTGTATATTTTGGAGGTTAATCCTTTGTCTGTTGTTTCATAGGCAACTATTTTTTCCCATTCTGAGGGTTGCCTTTTAGTCTTGTTTATGGTTTCTTTTGCTGTGCAAAAGCTTTTAAGTTTCATGAGGTCCCATTTGTTTATTCTTGATTTTATTTCCATTATTCTAGGAGGTGGGTCCAAAAGGATCTTGCTTTGATGGATGTCATAGGGTGTTCTGCCTATGTTTTCCTCTAGGAGTTTTCTAGTGTCTGGCCTTACATGTAGGTCTTTAATCCATTTGGAGTTTCTTTTTGTGTATGGTGTTAGGAAGTGTTCTAATTTCATTCTTTTACATGTTGCTGTCCAATTTTCCCAGCACCACTTATTAAAGATAGATATACTGACTTTTTGATTGTCAACTATTTTCTGTGCTTCTTCTAAGGGGCTAACATATTTATATTTTGCCCTACTCAACATTTATCTTTTATAATATCTGTGCTCTAGTCCTGCAGACTCTGGCTTTCATGATCCAAGCCAAACCTTTTTAGAAATCAAAACAAACATCTTCCCTCTGAAGTCCTAGCCCTTGCAAATCAAAAGCTCTTTGGTTTCAAACTGTACGCCTGCTGAGTGTTTAAAAAATTCCACTTAGCATTTCTACAAACGTCTTTGTTATAGAACTTTATCTGCTTTACCCCGAGGCAATGAATATTAGTCTAGTGGGTGGAGAATTTAGAAACAAAGAAAATAATTTCAAGGAAAGAAATAAAAAATTCCTGAATAATGGAAATGTGGTAAATATGATGGACTGACCTGACAAGGAAGATGAACCATGTACATGCTTTAAACACATAAAAACACTGCAAAAAATAAAATATATATTTTATTTTTTCAATATATTTAAAAAATTTTTTTGGTGAACTCAAAATTAAGAAAAGGAAAATCCAGAGTGTCAGGAATAAGCAGGAAATCAAAGTTAGAATGGTAAGTAATAGTTTATAAGCTTATCAGAACTGAACATAGTCCTTAAACGCAGAGAGCTAGAATTTTAATATTTGTGTAAGGAGGCAAACTCATGTCATGGGAGCCACGCATGGGTTACCCATGCTGAGGGAGTTACATAACGCTGGGGGAGACTATATGCTGCCTTCTCTGCGGAATTCTCAGTGGTTCAGGGTAAAACAAAGCTTACGTACATATGGAACAGACGTGGAATCAAGTGAAAAACTCAGAAACAGATGCATGAATATATGGAATCCTGGAAAGTCACAAGGGGGGAATAAGAAATCATTGGTGAAATGATGGACTTTTCAATAAATGTTACGGGAAAAAAATACGCTACTCACATGAAAAAATTCTATATTTATTTATGTCGTGTATTCAAAATAGAGTAAATTTACTAAAAGGGAAAAACCCTTAAAATACTTGAAAGAAAATATGAAAAATAACACGAAGTGTTTCCTGTATATGAGGCTAAGGATTTTAGATTTTGTCCTGTAGGCTGAGGGAAATGTTGGAGTGTTTCAAACAGGAATGACATGACATGACCCATGCAGAAGAGAGATGGACCTTGGAGAATGACAGTGGATTATTGTGAACTTAATCAGATGTTAACTTCAATCTCAGCTCCTGTTCCATATGAAGTTTGTTGCTGGTGCAAATAGACATATTCCTGACGACCTGCATGCAAGCTGTTAATCCAGCTTATGTTTTTATTCTCTAAACCTACTAGGAAAATTACCAGAAACAATTTCTTTTTAACTACTAGGGCCAGCAATACACCTTCATGCTTCTACCTCAAGGTTATAGCAACACTTCAACCCATGCCAATATTTGGTCCTCAAGGACCTTGAATGCCCCTGCATTCCATAGGATGTTACTATGGTCAGCTTCATTGATGATATCATGATGATTGGCCTGGTATGAAGGAAGTAGAAACTCTTCTAGACATTTTGGTAAAATGCATGAATGTCTGGTGATAAGAAATAAAGTCAAAAAAAGTTAGAGGCCTGACACCTCAGTAAATTTCTTGGGTTCTAATGTTTGGAGTACATTAAGTTACCCCTTCCAAAGGGGTAAAGGATAAATTGTTGTATCTGGCCCCTTTACTACTAACAAAGAAGCATAAAAACTAGTGGGTCTCTTTGGATTTTGGAGGTAATACATATATTCACTTGGGTATACTATTCTGATGTATTTACTGTGTAATTGGAAAAGTTGCCAATTTTGATGAAGTGTAGAAGAAAGAAAGGCTCTGAAATGGGCCAGGCTGCCATGCAAGCTTCTCTGCCACTTGGGTCCTATGACCCAGCAGATATAATACTTAAAGTATATGTGGCAGACAGGGATGCTGCATGGAGCCTATGACAGCTGTCTATAAATGAATTACAGGGCAGACATTTAAGATTTTGGAATAAAGCTATGCCACTCTCAGTACATAACTACACTCTTCCAAGAAAGACCATATGGTTTGTTACTGAGGCTTAATAAAGATAGAATACTGACTTACCCTGGGCCATTAAAGTAACATGCAACCTGAGCTGCCCATCACAAACTGAGTGTTGTCCCATCCACTAAGTCATACTATTAGGTGTGCACCATAGTGCTCTGTTGTAAAATAGAAGTGGTATATATGATGCCGGACTTCAGAAGGTCCTGTAGGTACAAGTAAGTTGTATGAACAAGTAGCCCAGGTACCCAAGGCCCTTATTGTTGCTACAGTTCCTCCTTCCTCTTACGGAGCATTTTCCATTGTCAGTTAACTTAGGGGAAAGAGCTTAATTTTACATTTGGTTCTGCATGATATCTGACACACCACAAAAGTGGACTGCAGATGACTTAGCACTACAGCACCACTCTGGAGCGGTCTTGAAGGGAAATCCTTCCAGTGGGCAGGACTTCAACCAGTCTATCTGGGTTTTTATTTTTCCTGGAATACCAAAGGTAGAAATCTACTCTAAATCATGGACAATAGCTAATATTTTGGCTGGAAGGTCAGAGAACTGGTAGGAACACAACTGGAAAACTGGTGACTAGAAGATCTGGAGACAAGGTCTGTGGATAGTTGTTTCTGAAAGCAAAGGTATTTGTGTCCCAGGTAAATGCTTATCAAAGAACAAGCTCAATCAGAAAGAGCTGTTCATTATCAAGTGGACAAGATGACCAATTCTATAGCCATTAGACAACCTCTTTCTCTAGCTACCTCATCCTTGCCCAATGCAGTCGTGACAAACTGTCCAAAGCACCAAGAATGGAGGTTCTGTATTTGCTTAGCAATACAGACTCCTAATCACTAAGGCTGAGCTGGCTAAGTAATCTACCAACCATATAGGACCATTCCCCAGGGAAATCAGAGAACCCCCTGATTGACTGCATTGCTTATTTCTATCATGGAAGATAGAGCGCTTTGTTCTCATTGTAATAGACACCTACTCTGGCTGTGGATTTGCCTTGCTGCCTACAGTGCTTCTGCCAAAGCCATCACCTATGAACTTAGAAAACGTCTTATTCACCATCATTATACTGCATACAGCATTGCTTCTCACCAAGGAGTTCACTTTATAGCAAATGAAGCATGGCAATGGGCCACACGGAATCACCTTGAAGTAGCCAACCTGACAGAATGGTGGAATAGCCTTCTGGAGTCTCAGCTGAAAGCATCAGCTAGATGACAACACCTTGCAAGACTGGGATAGTGATCTGTAGGATTTAGTGTATGTTCTAAGTCGGTGACCAGTATATGATGCTTCTCCTCCCATTTCCAAGAATTTTAGGTCTGGGAATAACTGGTTGAAATGAGAATGTTTCTTCTCAATATTACCTCTAATCAGGGCCAGAATTAAGATGAGATGAGTGAAGCACTCATTGATGATGCAAAATTTAACTAGGTGCCAAAAATGTAATCAAGAGCAATAATATTTTAATGTAATATTTTAAAATCAAAATTAATACAAAAATCATGATAAATAATAACACAAAAATTTTAAATAACATCTTTGTTTACCTTATGACTCTGTTATTGTGCAAAGGGAACAGTCATTTCCCATCAGATCAGATTCCTAGTCCATATGGTCATCACGCCCCCACCAGGCAGATTTATAAGGGCTGAGAATGGCATGCAAACAGATTAGGCATCCTGGGGCTATGTATATAGTCATGTTTTTTAATTATTTTAATTGTTGCATATTTTTCCTTTTTACATAGGCACTTCCCTTTGTGATACTCTATGAAAAGTTTTGCTTTCTATGTCCATGACTTTGAGCTCTGCTGGTGTAGCATTCCTAATTCTCAAGGGTGGCATATTTCCCTCAGGAGATACAACAATAATTCCATTAAACTAGAAGTTGAGAGCACTACCTGCCTGCTTACGGTTTGTTAAACCTGTGAATCAATAAAGAAGAGAGGTAAATGTATTACTCGGGTGATTGACTATCAAGGGGACATTGATACTATATAGGGAGGTAAGGAAGAAGGTGTCTGGAACGCAGGAGATCACTGTGAGCAACTCAAAAAACTTTCATGTACTGTGATATATAAGTCAAAGGAAAAAAATACTGATATATACTACAACATGGATGATCCTCAAAAACATTATGCCACTTAAAAGAAGCCAAATGCAAAAAATCACATATTGTATGATTTCATTTATACGAAATGTCCAGAAAAGGCAAATGTACAGAATCAGAAAGTCGATTAATTCTTTCCTGGCTCTGAGGGTGGAAATGGGGATTATTTTCCAAGGAACATGAGGGATCTCTTTAGAATGATGGAAATATTCTAAAACTGAATTGTGATGACTAAACAAATCTGAAAATTTACTAAAAATCACTGAATTGTACATGTTAAATGAGTGAAATTTATAGACATGAAAATTATACTTCAACAAAGCTTTTTAAAAATAAGTCAATGAAAAACTACAACAACTCAATATGGGCAGGGCTCCTAATGACTCAGACCCTTCAGGAATGAAAATTTTGAGTCACCAACCAAAGAAGGAACCATAGGCTGCCAAGCTACTTGCTGATGGCAAATAGGTAGCAAAGCGAGATACTGCACAGCTACAGAAAAAATATAACAATTATAAGTATTTCATCCTTATGTTTGATAGGAATATGTTTGTGTATATATGAACCAATCTTTCCCTTCTTCCATTCCTCTCTTATCTAACATAAGATGTTTTAATAATAGTCTGACATTTTAGAATTTATCAACTATCAAAAGTGTGTGGGATTCAGCTAGGAGAGAAATGCACATGATCTATCAAAATATATAAGGGAAATCTGTATCCTCTTTGGAGAGAGAGTTTGCATAATTTTGGTTATGTAAGCGATATTAGCATCATGTTAGATGGATGCTTGATTTTGTTGTCATCTGTACTTGACCATTAAGTAGCGTTTAAGTATAGTTTTAAAGAAGTGTGTACAAATACCAAGTTGACAGGAGGTAAACTGTGGTGACTTTTTACTGTTTCAACTTAGCCAAGCTGGATCTGTTTTTTTCCCCATAATCCCCTTCCCTGGGTAGTCCCAGGTTAGGGTTGGTCACGAAAGAAATTTGCTCAAAATTTATACAGTAGCAAAACTTTAAAGCTGTCATTTTGTGTTCTAAAGTTTGGCGTAGGGTGCCAGGCAGTATGGCAGCTCACACTTGTTGCTGAGCTTCTAGTTACCCTTCTTGGTTTGGGATACCACAGGGGCTTACAGCTTCTCCCCAAATCTCTTCTTAGTGTTCCGAGTCAGGTATATGTGAAATTCTTTGGTAAAGAACACCAGCTTCTCCAGTAGGTCCCTCACACCACTGAGGTTCCAGGTATCCTCATGGAATCCCGTTTGTTATCATGGGTTCCATTCATTATTGCAAGATGTAATTTGTCTTTGCTCCCCCCACCCCATGCCCTCACCGCCCCCCTCCTCACTGTTCTCATCCAGCTATCTTCAACTGACAACCCAGCTAACCTATAGTGACTTTAACCCCAGGTACATAGTCTGGCATGGAATTCTTGACTAGCTTCTGCATTTGTATAAGGTCTGTATAATCCATATAGTAAATCTCTTATTCTATATAATTCATAGTGGCTTTTCTTCTCTGAATGAACCTGGCTGGTATGGAAATTGTAGCAACAATGCTGGCAAAAGGTAACCAACTTTTTTATTTAGCATTTACTTTGCAAGACATGCTATACTAAGTACTTTGCATGATTTATCCCATTTTAATCTTTACAGCAATACCATAAAATAGGCACTAATTTCTCCCATTTTACTGATGAGGGAAATAAGGGTTAGACAGCTGATGGAATGGAAATGCAGATCATCTGATCCAGCACAAAGACTGGCCTTGAAAGCAGTGTCTGTATCTTTGTCTCCAGAGTTCCAGCTCTGTATCTATGCTCCACTCATCTGCACATTTCTCGTCATTTTCTCCTTTTAGTGGATTTGAATTACTTCTGAAATTTTCAGAACTAGACATAACCTATGCTTGTGTAACTTTAAAGACTTATTTTGTAGAATACTTTACCTAGCCTTCCAGATGTTATCAAGCTTCTTTAGGTCATGGCCCATGTGCTACCCCACGGTCATCCGTCTGCCACCTCAGTAATGTAGTTGTTCCAAAATACCATTTTAAGAGGATGCATGAACTAAAAATTCATGACCCAGACCTCATTCTCTTTATTTCATAAAATGTTTTTATATAGTTACTAATTCTGTATGGAGAAAATTACACATAATGCCCTTTTTAAAGACAGAATGCTTTTCTCTGAGTTATAATATTCCAGATATGTTGTTGTATTCATGCTTTTCCTTGCCTTGATATTTCTAGAGAAATAGATTTATTCAGGGACTTCCCTGGTGGTGCAGTGGTTAAGAATCCACCTGCCAATGCAGGAGAAATGGGTTCAATCCTTGGTCCAGGAAGATCCCACATGCCATGGAGCAACTAAGCCCATGAGCCACAAGTGCTGAGCCTGCATGCCACAACTACTGAAACCCATGTGCCCTAGAGCCAGTGTTCCACAACAAGAGAAGCCACCACAATGAGAAGCCCGAGCACCACAATGAAGAGTGTAACCCCTGCTCACCACACTAGAGCAAGCCCACACACAGCAAGGAAGACCCAACACAGCCAAAAAAAAAAAAAGAAAAAGATTTATTCACATCCTTTTATTTAAAGTCCAGAAATTCACTTTATCTTTGACAAAGGAGGAAAGAATACACAATGGAAAAGACAGCCTCTTCAATAAGTGGTGCTGGGAAAATTGGACAGCTACATGTCAAAGAATGAAATTAGAATACTTCCTAACACCATACACAAAAAGAAACTCCAAATGGATTAAAGACCTACATGTAAGGCCAGACACTAGAAAACTCCTAGAGGAAAACATGGGCAGAACACTCTATGACATACATCAAAGCAAGATCCTTTTTGACCCACCTCCTAGAATCATGGAAATAAAATCAAGAATAAACAAATGGGACCTCATGAAACTTAAAAGCTTTTGCACAGCAAAAGAAACCATACAGAAGACAAGAAGACAAACTTCAGAGTGGGAGAAAATATTTGCCAACAAAGCAACGGACAAAGGATTACTCTCCAAAATATACAAGCAGCTCATGCAGCTTAATACCAAAAAAGCAAATAACCCAATCCACAAATGGGTGGAAGACCTAAATAGACATTTCTCCAAAGAAGACATGCAGATGGCTAACAGACACATGAAAAGATGCTCAACATCACTAATCATTAGAGAAATGTAAGTCAAAGCCACAACGAGCTATCACATTCTGATATGGTCAGAATGGCCATCATCAAAAAATCTAGAAACAATAAATGCTAGAGAAGGTGCAGAGAAAAGGGAACTCTCCTGCGCTGTTGGTGGGAATGTAAATTGGTACCGCCACTATGGAGAACAGTATGGAGGTTCCTTAAAAAACTACAAATAGAACTACCATATGACCCAGCAATCCCACTCCTGGGCATGCACCCAGAGAAAACCATCATCCAAAAAGAAACATGTACCACAATGTTCAGTGCAGCACTATTTACAATAGCCAGGACATGGAAGCAACCTAAATGCCTATCAACATATGAATGGATAAAGAAGATGTGGCACATATATACTATGGAATATTACTCAGCCATAAGAAGGAATGAAATTGAGTTATTTGTAGTGAGGTAGATGGACCTAGAGTCTGTCATACAGAGTGAAGTAAGCCAGAAAGAGAAAAATGAATACTGTATACTAACTCATATGTATGGAATCTAAATCATGGGTACCGATGAACCCAGTAACAGGGCAAGAATAAAGATGCAGATGTAGAGAACGGACTTGAGGAAACGGGGTGGGGGATGGCGAAGGGGAAGCAGGGATGAAGTGATAGAGTAGCACTGACATATATACACTACCAAATGTAACACAGATAGCTAGTGGGGAGCTGCTGCATAACACAGGGAGGTCAACCCGATGATAGGTAATGACTTAGAGGGCTGGGATAGGGAAGGTGGGAAGGAGTCGCGGGAGGGAAGGGATATGGGGATATAAGCATAAATACAGCTGATTCACTTTGTTGTGCAGCAAAAACTGGCACAACAGTGTGAAGCAATTATATTCCAATAAAGAGCTTAAAAAAAAAGTTAAAGTCCAGAAGTTGTTATTTTCCCCAATCATTTCAGCTACTTTTCTTCTCTAAAGATAAGAATTGAAACTTTTGGTATTTTTAGAAGAACAAGATAAACCATGCAAGTTACTTACATGCTCTGTCAACTTATTTCTCTAAAACTAGACAAAAATGAACTTAGAATTCGGGAATTAGACCTAGAGTCTCAGAAATCACAAAACTCCCAACATCTTTCTCATAAATATTAGGTGTCTTTAATTGAAGAGAACTCTTGACCTTGTTAAGTCCAAAGAATATAGAAATTTATTTCATTCAGAAACTATTTCTTATCATTTATTCTTATTTTTTAAGCTTTAAAGAAAATGTTATTCAAACGTACACCAGGGCATGAGTCCAGGAAAGACATTACATTGATTGCTTACCATCATATCCTGTGTTCCCTGACTGAGACTATATATGAGGCTTCCCATTTCATCAGAACCTCAGTATTAATCAAAAGAAATAGATATATGCAATTAAATCAACTACAAATGTTTCTTGGTGCTTCTGATTTATTTTACTGAGCTGGAAGCCTTAAAAAGATAGCACCAGTCTCTGGACCAACCTAATGTGCAAATTATAGTATGAATCATATTTCTTAAGGAGAAGTTTTATCGCTGTATTCCCCTTTTGAGATGCCATAAAATGTTCTCCAAATACCAGTTCAATACAATTTAAATACTTAATAAGAGCCTTATAAGCCCTCTAGAACTGAACCCCACACATCTTACTTTCTTCTGTATTCTAGCCCATGTTTTGTACTCCAATCCCAGATAGGTTTGCTTATCAATCGTTCAGGCTGTTCCCACCACTGAACGTTCTCCCCTAACCGCCCCCCGCCCATATAACCATGTCCCCAGTCATTTCAAAAACATCACTCTTGAATCTTCTTCTCTGTGGAGCAGCAAAGACTAATATTCATGCGCAGCTGAAATGATACTATGGAGTTTGGAGTTGATTTTATAATCAGTGAGAAAAAGACTAGAGGTAATCAAGCAAAGTAGTAACATAATATGCCTATAAATTTCCTGTCTTTACTGTAAGTGGTATGACTTAAGTAAAAGAAGACACTTTGGGGAAAAGTGATTTAAATTCTGAGCTAAAGTAAATAAATAAGAGTTTAGGGGGGCTTCCTGGGTGGTGCAGTGGTTAAGAATCCGCCTGCCAATGCAGGGGACGCGGGTTCGATCCCTGCTCCAGGAAGATCCCACATGCCGCCGAGCAACTAAGCCCATGTGCCCCAGCTACTCAGCCTGAACTCTAGAGCCCACGAGCCACAACTATTGAGCCCACATACCTAGAGGCCGTGCTCTGCAACGAGAAGCCACGGCAATGAGGAGCCCACGCACCACAACAAAGAGTAGCCCCCACTCACCGCAACTAAAAGAAAGCCCGCACACAGCAAAAAAAAAGACCCAACACAGCCAATAAAATAAATAAATAAAGTAATTAATTAATTTAAAAAAAAAGAGTTTAGGGGACTTCCCTGGTGGCATAGTGGATAAGACTCCACGTTCCCAATGCAGGGGGCCCGGGTTCGATCTCTGGTCAGGAAACTGGATCCCATATGCATGCTGCAACTGAGTTCACATGCTACAACTAAGGAGCCCTCGCTGCTACTAAGGAGCTGGCGAGCCTCAACTAAGGAGGCCACCTGCTGCAACTAAGACCCAGCACAACCAAATAAATAAATACTTTTTAAAAAAAGAAAGAAAAGTAAGGGAATGATTAATATAAATTAAAAAAAATTTGGTCTAGACAATGATTTAGACCATAAGGAAAGATCATTTAAGCACTCTTACTAGGAATGTGAAACAAACTTCATATATAACTGTATTACCAATTTTCTTAGTATAGACAGGTTACTTCCTAATGTCTACTAAGATTCTAGTGGTATTTACCAAAGTAGAGTTTTAACTGAATCACAATGAAAGTATTGAAAGAGCAATCAGTGGAATAGTATTGGCATGAGAATTTGATCTTAGTAGTTTCCCTGGATGAGTAATACATGCCAAGGTTAGATGTAGGTCTTTGGAAGGTTTATATGCTTCTAAAAAATTTACTATTTTCCATTTCTTGTCCCTATTCTACTTGATAGGTATCATGCTAGTCCTGATCCAGCCTCCTTTGAGGAAGTATTGGTCAAAGAAAAAGACATAATTCCATTGTTAAGGTCAGTACTTGCCTCCTCTTGAGAAATCAGGAAGCAGGACACAAACCTTCTTTTCATCTCCTAGGGAGTGCAGCAGATGGTGAAGAAAGAAACAGATGAGAGAGGAGAAAGAGAGAGAGAGAGAATTTTGGTCTGTAGACAGGTGAGGGTGAGACATTAATTTTGGGTGCAGCATGCACTGAGATGTCTCCCTAAATATCTTCTAGACAAGTGTTTCATGGAACTCTTGCCAGCTTCTTAGGTGTAATGATAAAGTCCTGTAAGAGAACTGTACATTAGGGGAAATTATAGCTCTAACCTTTCACATGAGCTCCAGACTCACATATTCAGTTGTCTCCTTGACATATATACTTGGGTGTTTAATGGTCATTTCTAAATTCAATGTGTCCAAAACCAAACTCTAGATTTCCACTCTCCTCAAACCAGCTCCCCCTCACTTCCTTTGCCTTAATACATTTCAAATTTTATTTTTTGAGTTGCTCTGTCTAAAAATCTATGCCAGGACTTCCCTGGTGGCACAGTGGTTAAGAATCTGCCTGCCAGTGCAGGGGACACGTGTTCGATCCCTGGTCCAAGAAGAACCCACATGCTGCGGAGCAACTAAGCCCCGTGCACCACAACTACTGAGACTGCTCTCTAGAGCCTGCAAGCCACAACTGAGCCCAAGTGCTGCAACTACTGAAGCCCACGCACCTGGAGCCCGTGCTCTGCAACAAGAGAAGCCACCGCAGTAAGAAGCCTGCGCACTGCAATGAAGAGTACTGCCGCTCTCTGCAACTACAGAAAGCCCACACACAGCAATGAAGACCCAACACAGTCAATAAAATAAATAAATAAATAAATAAATAAATAAATAAATAAATAAATAAATAAATAAATAAAATAAATGAATAAATAAAAATGGCTAGAATTTTAAAAATATAAAATAAAATAAAAATCTATGTATCTTCCTTGGTTCCATTCTTCCTCTCACATCATACAATCAATTCATCAGCAAATTCTGTCATTGTCTTCTAGTTTCATACGATTGCGATCAGAAAAGATACTTGGAATTAATTCACTCTGCTTAAATTTGTTAAGACTTGTTTTGTTGATCTATAATCTATCCTGGAGAATGTTCCATGTGTACCTGAGAAGAATATGCGTTCTGCTGCTATTGGAGGAATGGACTAGTTTGTCAGGACCATTTGGTCTCACATATGGTTCAGTTTCAACAATTCATTGTTGACTTTCTGTCTGGATGATCTATTCATTGTTTAAAGTAGGGTATTAAAGTTCCTTACAGTGTTTTTTTGTCTATTTCTCCTTTCAAATCTGTTAGTATTTGCTTCATATCTTTAAGCGTTCCTATGTTAGGTGCATATATATTTACAATTGTTTTATCTTCTTGATAAATTGACCCTGTTATCATTATATAATGACCTTATTTGTCTCTAGTTACTGTTTTTGGCTTAAAGTCTATTTTGTCTGATTAAAGTATAGCTTCCCCTGCTCTCTTTTAGTTTCACTTCCATGGAATGTCTTTTTCTATCCCTTCACTTCGAACCCATGTGTGTCCTTAAAGCTGAAGTGAGTCTCCTGTAGGCAGCATACAGTTGGGTCTTGGTTTTTTTTAATCCATCAGTTCATTCTATGCCATTTGATTGGAGAATTCAATCCACTTACATTTAAAGTAATTATTGGTAAATAAGGACTTCTTAATGCCATCTTATGAATTATTTTTTGGCTGTTTTATAGTTTCCTTGTTCCTTTTTTCCTCTCCTGCTGCCTTCCTTTGTGAATTGATGATTGTGCATAGTGGTAGCTCTGATTTTGTTCTCTTTATCTTTCATGAATCTACTGTAAGTTTTTTTGCTTTGTGATACCACAAAGCTTACATAAAGCATCTTATAGATGTAACAGCTTATTTTACACTGATAACAACTTAACTTCAATCACATACAAAATCTCTACCTTTTTACTCCCTCTTTTTCTGTTTTTGATGTCACAATTAACCACATTTTATACTGTATATTGATTAATAAATTGTGTAGCTATGGTTACTTTTAATCCTCGTTTTTAACCTTACACTAGAGTTAACACACCACCATATTACAACATTAAAGGATTCTGAATTTGACTATATATTTACCTTTATCAATGCATTGTACATTTTCATGTTTTATATTGCTAATGAGCATCTTTTCATTTCAGCTTGAAAACTCTTTTCACCATTTTTTACCTATTCCCTCTCAGTTGCCAGCTTTCTTCTTCTCTTTATTTTTTAATATTTTTAAAACTGAAGTATAGTTGATTTACAATGTTATATCAGTTTCAGGTGTACAGCACAGTGATTTAATATTTTTCTACCTTATACGCCATTTAAAGTTATAAAAAATTGGCTATATTCTCTGTGCTGTATATTATATTCTTATAGTTTATTTATTTTATACATAGTAGTTTGTGCCTGTTAACCCCTCACCCTTATCTTGTCCCTCCTTCCTACCCTCTCTCTACTGGTCTCCATTAGTTTGTTCTCTATGTCTGTTTCTGTTTTGATATATCCATTCAACTGTTTATTTTTTAGATTCTCACATAAGTGATAACACAGTGTTTGTCTTTTTCTGTCTGACTTATTTCACTTAGCATTATACCCTCCAGGTCCATCCACGTTGTTGCAAATGGCAACATTTTATTCTTTTTTATGGCTGTGTAATATTCCAGAGTGTGTTTGTGTGTGTGTGTGTGTGTGTGTGTGTGTGTGTGTGTGTATACATATATATATGTATATACACACCACATCTTCTTTATCCTTTCTTCTGTTGATGGACATTTAGGTTGCTTCCCTATCTTGGCAATTGTAAATAATGCTTCTATGGACATTGAGGTGCACATATGTATTCAGGTGAATGTGTAAGGCACTGGCACAAAAACAGACACATAGATCAATGGATCAGAATAGAGAGCCCAGAAATAAATCTATATACTTATGGTAAATTAATCTATGACAAAGGAAGCAAGAATATACAATGGGGAAAAGACAGTCTCTTCAATAATTGGTGCTGAGAAAACTGGACAGCTATATGTAAAGAATGAAATTAGAACATTTTCCAACACCATATACAAAAATAAGCTCAAAATGGATTAAAGACCTAAATGTAAGACCAGAAAACCATAAAACTCCTAGAAGAAAACACATACAGAACAATCTTTGTCATAAATCATAGGAATACTTTTTGGATCTGTCTCCTAAGGCAAAAGAAACAAAAGAAAAAATAAACAAATGAGACAATTAAACTTAAAACTTTGCACAGCAAAGGAAACCATCAATAAAACAAAAAGATAACATACTGAATGGGACAAAATATTTGCAAACAATATGACTGATAAGGGGTTAATATTCAAAATATATAAACAGCTCATAAAACACAATAACAACAACAACAACACAAAAAAACCCACTAAACAATGCTATTAAACATGGGCAGAAAACCTGAACAGACATTTTTCTGAAGAAAATATATAGATGGCCAACAGTCATGTGGAAAATGCTCAACATCACTAATCATCTGCAAACCAAAATCACGAGATATCGCCTCACACCTATTGGAATGGTTATCATCAAAAAGACCACAAATAACAAATATTGGCAAGGATGTGGAGAAAAGGGAACCCTGGCACACTGTTGGTGGGAAAGTGAATTGGTGCAGCCACTTTGGGAACCAGTATGGAGGTTCCTTAACAAACTAAAAATAAAACTACTATATGATCCAGCAATTCCACTCTTGAAGAAAGCAAAAACACAAAAATTCAAAAAATTACAGGCACCCCGATGTTCATAACAGCATTATTTACAATATTCAAGATATGGAAGCAATCTAAGTGCCTATCAAGAGATGAATGGATAAAGAAGATGTATATATATATGTATATATATATGTATTTATACATTGGAATATTACTCATCCATAAAAAAGAATGAAATTTTTCCAATTGCAACAAGATGGATGGACCTAGAGAGTATTATGCTTAATGAAATAAGTCAGACAGTAAAAGACAAATACTGTATGTTATCACTCACATGTGAGATCTAAAAAAATAAACAGATGAATGGATATAACAAAATAGAAACAGACTGACAGATATAGAGAACAAATTAGCAGATACTGGTGGGGACAGGGTAGAGGGTAGGGGCACAATAGGGATAAGGGGTTAAAAGGCACAAAACACTATGTATAAAATAAATAAGCAACAGGATATACTCTACAGCACAGGGAATATAGTCAATATTTTATACTAACTTTAAATGGAGTATAATATATAAAAATATTGAGCCACTATGCTCTACATCGGAATCTAATGTAATGCTGTAAATCAAATATACTTCAATTTTTCAAAATTAAAAAAAGAAAGAAAGAAAGAAGCTTTCTGTCCCCTTTTTCTCTTCTCCCTCTGGAAGTCCAATGCTTCAAAAAGTGGCCATTTTGATGGTATCCTATAGATCACATAGACTTTATTCTTTTTCATTCTTTTTTTCCCTCTAAGTAATTTTAAAATTCTTATCTTCAATTTCATTGATTCTTTCTTCTGCTTGATCAAGTCTGTTGTTGATGCTGTCTATTGCATTTTTTATTTCATTCTTCGAATTTTTCAGCTTCAGAATTTTTGTTTGGTTCTTTTTTTTATGACTTACATTGCCTTGTTAAATTTCCCATTTTGTTGACGTATCATTTTCGTGATTTTGTTGAAGTGTCTTTCTGTGTTTTCTTATATAGCTCACTGAGTTTGCCTCAAGCTATTTTGAATTTTTTATTGGCTGAATAATAGATCTACAAGTCTTTGGGTTCATTACTGGAAGCCTATTGTTATCCTTTTGTGGTTGTTTCCTTGATTTTTCATGTTCCTTAAAATTTTGTGTTTCTGTCTTTGCATTTGAATAGCAGTCACCTCCAGTCTCTACTAACTGCTTTTGGGTGAGAATTACCTTCCATCAGCCCTGCTAGAGATTTTGAGGTTTTCTCAGACCTTCTGTGGTTATACCTGCTCCCTTTTGCGGCAGAATTCTTAGCTTGTATGCCTTCTCTCAATCCTGCAATGCACCAGGCAGAGTGCTGACAGCCTCTCTTTTGTTTTCCCAAAGCTGGTGCTGCAGCTTCATTTTGTGGTCTCTTCCTGACCCAAATATTTGGGCCTGCTTTCTATGCATACTCACTAGCCATCCTCTAAAGCTTGCTGTTGGCCACCCCCTTTGGGAACATGCACAGGGGTGCTGGCTGCAGAGTGGGGAGGGTGTGTAAGTAAAGGGCAGGAGGTGCTGGGATTGCCTGTAGGCCAGTCAGGGGTATCCACAAGTGGGCTTTCTCAGTTTCATAGGCAGACTTCTTGATGGAGTCTATATTTAGTTAGTAGGATCAGTGTCAGTTTAATGCCCTCCAAACATCCTATGTGCGACTTTCCCAGACTCTTCCTGCCCCTCAGTCATTGAGCTCTTCATTTAGTCTTATAGGTAGGGTGAGAGAGAAATGAGCCTCTTTGGAAGAATCCACACAGCTGGAGAAGCTGGATGCTCACTCACATGCTCTCCTTTTCTCCATGGGAGAAACCATAGGCCAAGGAAGAGTTCTCTTAACCCTAGAGTGTGCCTCCTTGGGGGAGGAGTGACTTGGGTAAAATCAAATGCTTCCTCTTACCCATGCCAATGCAGCCAAACTCAAAACACATTTTTTTTCTCCAGTGGAGTGTGGGATCTTCTCTGGAAACCTGGACTTCACCATGAGTGATTGCCTAAGTCAGTGTTCTCCAGGGGCTTCCAGATTGTGGTCCAGAGGGGCTGGAGCTAGTCTCTGGGTCACATCAGTGTCCACAGCTAGAACCAAGTTCCCTCTGTCTATTTTACCTGATGCATGGGTGGGTGAGACTCCTCCTGTGAGTGTTGACCTGAGACTGTGGTGCTGGATCCCTCAGCTCCCACAAAGTCACTTTTATTCATGTATGGACACTGAATAATTGTTGTTCTTGGTGGTGGGGGCAACAGCACATTGAACTCACAGTTAACAGCTTTATAACTCATGCCCGAATGAAGCTTATCTAATACATACTTTCTCTGTAAAGCACATCACATCTTTCTTGAACTTAGGAACACTTTTCCCCCCCAAGAGCTGAAGAGAAATTTCCCTGCTGGTTTTTAACAGCATTATGGGTGGGGAGGGGAAGTAGGCTCTCAGGAGATTTTTCTGTCTTCATTGAATCCCCTACCGCCAGAGTCAAGCATATCCTGACTCAGAAACTATCACCAGTACTGAAGTCTGAAATAATAATAACTTCAAATTTTTTACCTATTCCGTTCTCCAATCCAGTACTCTTCCCATGAAGGGACGGGAGGGTGGACTATCAGGAAACCTCAATAAGAGAGATGAATAAGAAGAAAATGATTTTAAATGGTACCAATAATTTTTAAGCTCAAATCATACCACTGCCCTCAAACTGGGACAAATTAAATAACCCAAACAAGTGGTCATGGTGCAGGGCAAAGTGATCTGATGCTGTCCCCTTTGTTGCGGGGGGTAGGGTGTGGACAGAATTGACCATGGTGGTCTTATGCTGCCATGACACTGACACAACTCCACCTTGGCTTTAAAATATACTTTAACATCTGATAAAGAAAGCTAGTTCTCTCTCAATTATTTTTCATTTTTAGAATTTTTCTGGTTATTCTCTCTTACTGTGGTGGATTGGGATTGGGATAGGATGAAAACAAAAGAGAAAACATTGGGTTTTAGGATAGATACAACATTTGAAAATTATGGGAACAGTGGTAATTATAAGGATTGTGGAGTTGCTGCAGGCTTTGTTAACTCTTTTAAAAGTTTGATGAAGAAAAAGACAAACTCAGGTCATCTAATTCTTAATCCACATATTTATAATTTAATAGTAATCCTTATTTTCTGCAGGCTGTATAAGAATTGGACTCAAGATCTGCTTGTAAGAATGTCAATGCTATGATTAAGATGGAATGCCCAGCCTTTCCAGATCTCTGACGTCAAAGACAGGGACCTGATAGTAAAAGGATGGAATCCTAAGACCCGTAGGCAAGCCCGAGACTAATACCACCAGAATACTCTGAACAGCAGAACAGACTCCTGTCTCTTATTAGAAAGAAGCAGTCTCCCCCTAGGTAAAAATCTTGCAAGAGCCTCAACTGAGACATGTTCCTCAAAAACAATGCTTGTCATCTTCAAGATCTACCTTTTCCACTCCTCATTCCCTTAAACAGTGAGAAGTAATCCCTGCTTGAGTTGAAAATACAGTTGATCCTGATTATTCATGAACTCCATATTTGTGAATTTGTTTACTTGTTAAAATTTGTTACCCTAAAATCAATATTCACGCACTTTTGTGGTCATTTGTGGTCATACACAGAGCTCAAAAAATTTGAGCCACTTGTTGCAAGCATACTCACCTGAGGTCCAACAAAGCTACACTCAGCTCTCATACAATAAAGTGTTCTTTTCCAGTCTGTTTAGTGCCATGTTTTTCACATTTTTGTGGGAGTTATGGGGGCAATTTTGCTATCTAAAATGGCCCCCAAGGGTAGTTCTGAAATTCTGTCTAGTGTTCTTAAGTTCAAGAAAGCTGTAATGTGCCTTATGGAGAAAATATGTATGTTAAATATACATCATTCAGGCATGAGTTATAATGCTGTTGGCTGTGAGTTCAATGTTAATTAATCAACAATATATATTAAATAAGGTGTCTTTAAACAGAAACACACATAAAACAGGTTGTGTATTGATCAGCTGAGGAAAATGTTGTGACCCAAGACTAGCAGAAATCTAATCCTGTATTTACCCTAGGAGTAATGGTTCAGAGTCTTTATAGAACTTTACCGCAAAGAACAAAGTTGACTGCACCTTATGCATAAAAGGAATTTCAGATCCTGGCTAAGAAGTACTTGCAGGAACTAGAAGTACACCTGTGGGAGTAGATTGGTGAAAGTGAAAATGGGGAAATATAAGACTGGATAAAGGAAATTTTATTGACATAGGGAACATCCTCCTAATGCCTTGTGATTCAACATTCTGGCAAGGACTACTGGAGCCAGTCTTAATATGGTTTGAGATGGCATTTTTGAAGCTTGGACCTGATGATGCCTACTTCAATGAGGTGAGGATATAGAAATGGTTTGGAATAGTATTAAAGAAAGGCTCAGAAGGGTCCAGAAGTGAGAATTTTGAATAGATATTTAATGTGAGACTAGGGAATCCACCACCTGACTCTTTTTCCTGGGAGTGCCCAGAGAATATTCTCTTCACTAAGGCAATGAAGAATCTACAAATTCTCAAAAGCTCAGGAATGACAGTAAGAAATAATGCTGTGGAACTGATTTTCCTACTTATTAACGGAAAAGCTCTTTTCATGCAGACTTGTAACATGTACAACATTTGACCATATAACGGTCCATAAAGGCCCTCTAAACAAATTCAAAGAGTGAAATAATACCAAGAATGTGCTCTGACAACAGTACAACATCTAGAAATCAATAAAATTTAACTAGAGAATCTCATAGTTTTAGGTTTTACATATGGGTATATGATAGATCTTGAGTTATTTTCTCTATATAGTGTGACATATAGATCAAAGTTCTTTTTTAATATGGATATCTGTGTTGAGGAACCATTTTGCTAAAAGACTATCTTTATCCTCTGAATATACAACTTAACCTTTTTGCCTTTGTCTAGAATCGGTTGGAAAAATATATATGTATGTATGTATATACACTTAGGTCTCTTTGTGGATTCTCTATTCTGTTCCGTCTATCTTTATACCAATAGAACATCCTGTTGATTACTGTATATGATGGTTAATTTCATGTTTCAACTTTACTGGATTAAGGGATGCCCAAATAGCTGATGAAACCTTATTTCTGAGTGTGTCTGTGGGAATGTTTCCAAAAGACATTAGCATCTGAATCAATAGACTGAATTAAGAATATCCACCCCCATCTATGCAGGTAGGCATCATCCAGTCTGTTTAAGGCCCAAGTAGAACAGAAAGGTGGAAGAAAGATAAATTCTCTTTTCTTAAGCTGGGACATCCATTTTGTCCTGCCTTCAGATGACAGAGCTCTTGGTTCTCAGGCCTTTGGACTCTGTACTTACACCAGCTGCATTTCCCACCTCCCTAGGCCTTCAGACTGGCACTTACACCATTGACTCCTGTGGTCCTCATGCCTTCAGACTCAGACTGAGTTATACCACCAGCTTTCCTTCTCCTAGTTGCAGATGCCTATTATAGTATTTCTCACCTTTAGGCTGTGTGAGCCAATTCCTTTAACAAATTTCTGTATGTCTATATATATGGATACATCTCCTATTAGTTCTCTTTCTCTGGGGAACCCCAATACACTGTAGTTTTATAATAAATCTTTAAGTCAGGTAGCGTAACACTCCCAACTTGGTTTTTCTTTTTCAAAGTTGTTGTAGCTATTACAAGTCCATATGAATTTTAGATCAGCTTGTCAGTTTTATAAAAGACTTACTATAGTTTTGCTTGGAAGTCTATTGAATCTGTAGATGAATTTTGGGGAAAACTAACATCTTAACAAAACTGAGTCTTCTGCTCCATGTACATGCAATATCTCTCCATTTATTTAGTTCTTTAACTTCTTGCAGCAATTTAATAGGTTTCAGTTTGTTGGTCTTGCACATTTTTTTGGTCAGATTTATTTCTAAGTATTTCACATACTTGATGCTATTATAAATTGTATTTTTAAAATTTCATTTTCTAAAATCTAAAAATACGGTTGATATAAAATTTTGACCTGGCATTATGCAACCTTACTAAACTCATTTATTAGTTCCAAAAGTTTATTTATATATATATGTGTGTGTGTGTGTGTCTGTACATTCCATCTTTTTTTCTGCATAGACAATCTTCTGCAAATAAACAAAATATTACTTCTTCCTTTCCAATCTGGATGCTGCTTTTGTTTTTTTTCCTTAATTTTACTGGCTAAAACATCCAATAAAGTGTTGAATAGTAGTGATGAGAGCAGCCATCTTTGCCAAATTTCTGACCTTATGGGAAAAACATTTGATCTTTCACCATTGAGTGTGACATCAGCTGTAGGATTCTTGTAGATGTCATTTTATCTGGTGGAAGGAATTCCCTTGTCCTAGTTTGCTGAGACGATTTTTGAATTTGTTTTTTTCCCAATCAGAAATTGAAGCTGGATTCTGTCAAATGGTTTTCTTCATCTATTGAGATGACTATATGCATTTTAAATTTCTTACTCTGTTAATATGGTGAATTACATTGATTGATCTTCAAATAGTAAGACAAATTTGCATTTCTGGGATAAGCTCACTTGGCCATGGTGTATTATCCCTTTTATATATCATTGGATTTGATTTTTAAAATTTTCATTTAGAATTTTTGCATATATGTTTACCATTGATATTGGTCTGTAGAATTTTTTTTCTTGTAATGTCTTTGTTTTTGGTGTCAGAGTAATGCTGACCACATAGAATGAGTTTAAAAGTATTTTCTCCTCTTCAATTTTCTAGAAAATTTTGTGTAGAATTGGCATTATTCTTTCTTATATGCTTTGTAGAATTCAGGAAAAACTGGAAACAATTTAAATGTTGGTCAATAGGTGTAAATATAGCCATATATTAGAATACTACTAAGCAATAAAATCATGTGTTGGTACATGAAACCACATGGATTAATCTCAAAATTACTATGCTAAGTGAAAGAAGTCACACAAAAAGAGTACATACTGTATGACAACACTGTGTAAAATTCTATGAAATGCAAACTATAGTGACAGAAGTAACATAAGTCACTCCCTGGAAATGGGCAAGGAGGGGCAGGCGAAAAGGATTATGAAGGGGTATGCCAAAATTTTTGAAGGTGATTATGTTCATTATAATGATTGTGGTGATTGTTTCTTGAGTGTGTGTTTATGTCTGTATTATATTTAAAAAATTTTATTGTACATTAAAAATGTGCAGTTCATGAAATTTTAATTCTTCAATAAAGCTAAAATTTAAATATATAAAAATACTGTAAAGAAAGTAAGAAGTAAAACTATAAATGGAGAGAAGATAATTGCCACATATACAGATTACAAAGGATTAGGACTCAGTAAATATGAAGAGCCCCTAAACATCAATAAGAAAAAGGCTAACAACTCAATATAAAAGTAGGTTAAAATAATGGATGGAAATTTCACATAGGAGGATGCATAAGTGACTCTCAAACATATGAAATTATTCAGTTTATTTGCTATGAAAATTAAAAGCACTTTGCAGATTGGTTAAAATTGATGTTAGATGAAATAAGTATATATGAAGAGCTGGAACAATCGGAATTGGATATAAAATGGTACAACCACTTTTGAAAAGTTATCTATTACCCAGGAAAATTTAATATGCTCAAATTCTACAAGCCCCACTGTTCCACTATCAGCTATATACCTACATAAATTGTCAAATGTGTGTGTTTATAAGTAAGAATAAGAAACATTGTTCAAAAAATTATAAAAGCAGTCTAAATACCCATTAACAGCATAATGGGTATATAATTTATGGTATATTCATACAACAGTATGTACAGATCCTTGAACAACATGGGTTTGAACTGTGCAGGTACACTTACAGATGGATTTTTTTTCAACAGTAAATACTGTAGTACACATTGTCTGAAGTTGGTTGAATCTGTGAATGCAAAACCACTGATACTGAGGAAGTGACTTTATGGAGGGCTGACTATAAGTAACATACAGATTTTTCACTGTATAGATGGTTTGTGCCCCAAGCCCCAAGTTGTTCAAGGGTTAACAGTGTTCCTAGTGAAACAGAGCAGGACCCTATGGTCCTTGGCCCTTCCCGGCTCTCATGTTCTCAGCCTGCCTAGGGCGTCCCTGTGGCATAGTGGTTAAGAAATCATCTGCCAATGCAGGCGACACTGGTTTGAGCCCTGGTCCAGGAAGATCCCACATGCCCAGGAGCAACTAAGGCCATGTGCCACAACTATCAAGCCTGCGCTCTAGAGCCTGTGAGTCACAAGTATTGAGCCCATGAGCCGCAGCTAACGTAGGCCATACATCTAGAGCCCATGTGCCGCAACAAGAGAAGCCACCGCAATGAGAAGCCAGTGCACTGCAGTGAAGAGTAGCTCCCGCTCTCTGCAACTACAGAAAGCCCATATGCAGCAACAAAGACCCAATGCAGCCAATAAAAAAAAAAGAAAGAATAAGTTTAATCAGAGAAATGAGAAAATGCAGAAACAAAGGAAAACAGTCAAAGGAGACCAAATAATAATAATTTAGTCATTAAGCATAGTCAAGGACCTTCAGTTCCCTCTCAAGGTCTGTAGATAATATTCTGAACCATATTCTGTGAGCTGTCTTATAGATACTGAAATCCTCAGCAGGTGGAAGAAGTTAACTGCATGATGACTAGCCATGACATAAGCTGCCGCAATTCCAAGAACTGGCCTCAAAGAAATGAAAACAAACCGACCCTGGAACTGAAGATTAACTGTACCTAAAACAATCAAGATGACTGTCAGAGCTGACTGTATTGTTTCTGCATGTAGCCCCCTCCTTCTGTCTGTAAAAGCTCTTGCCCCCTTATTGTTGGAGGGGGCGGGGGAGTCGGCCTTTGGACAGGCGTTCGCCCTCCCCCTGGTTGCCAGCATCCAAAATAAAGCAAACTTTCCTTTCCACCAATCTGGCCTCTTTATTGGCTGATGAGCGGTGAGCAGCCGGACCCCACCTTCAGTTACCCTAAGATATTACAAACATGTAAATTGAATGAATTATAGTGCATACATCAACATGATTATATCTCAAGAAAATGTTGAGTGAAAGAAGCAAGTTACAGAAGAATTCTTATAAATTTTAAAGGCAGGCAGAACGAAAAACTGTTTTTAAGAGCTATATACTTAGGTAGCAAAATAAAAACAAAAACAGATACCCCACAATAACTATAAAGGAAAGCAAGAGAATCAGTTCAGGGTACTGCTAATTTTTGTATGGGGACAATGAATGAGAGGGTCTCAGGATGCATCTGAGGTATGGTAATATTCTGGTTTTGGTCTGGATATGGGTACATGGATTTTGGTTTATTATTATTATTATTCTTGAATTTGCACTTTGTATGTTACACATTATTTGTTACATATGATCTATTTAACAATTTAATAATATTTAATAGAAGAGATGGGAGAAAGATGGGAGACAGGGTTAAGAGACTGGTTATGATACTGACCAGGGTTCTTGGTCTTCTCCAACCAACAGAAATTTACTAAAGGCCACACGAGAAATTCAGGCAAGCAATTACTGAAGCTGCACGCTCTAGGGCCTGCATGCCATAACTACTGAGCCTGAGAGCTGCAACTATTGAAGCCTGTACACCAAGAGAAGCCCGAGCACCACAACAAAGAGTAGTCCCCACTTGTCACAACTAGAGAAAAAGCCCACATGCAGCAAGGAAGACCCAATGCAGCAAAAAAGAAAAAAAGAAAGAAAGAAATTCAGGCAAGGCATTATTGGGGACCCTGCTGCAGCAGAGGGGAGCAAGAACAAGCAACCCTGCTCGCTTGCTCCTTCTATGCGGTAAGGGTAGGGGTGTGTCCAGGGGTTGGGCTGGAGGGGTGGTTTAGGTGGTTTCCCTTTTGTGGAGTTGAATGCAGGGGGCACGCACAGTACCCTGCTTTTGCTGCCCACACCTAGTTTTGGCTCCCAGGTCTTTAGAAGTGGCAGCTGGGCTGTTTTGGTCTTTTTTGTATCTTTTGTCCAGAATTTGTCCACCCATGCAGTTATTTTTAGTCCCTTATAGTTTCTTTGTATTTTGTTGTTCAAGGAGAGGTTTGCCCAGGTGCAAGCATTGCAGCACTGCAGCAAAGTGTCCCAGGTCCCAGCCTGTCTCAATTATAAGACTAATACAGTTATTCACACAAAAGAAATCTGAAGACCTGGAGTTCTATATTATCTGGAAGTTGGGGTGGTAGGTAGCTTGAATAATTATTTGGCATTGAGTTTCTGTAAGTGCCTTGCATAGTATAGGGCACAAAGTAAAATTCAATAACTGTTAGTTTTCTATCTTCAACCCTTTTCTCACTGATTTCCCATATTGTATATGTGTATAAATAGATAGCAAAGAATGAGTACACTAGATAAATTTTCAGTAGCAATACCAGAAGTTCACTACTGTCCTAAGTGTTCTCAAGGGTTGCCTCAACAACCTGTGTTAGGACTTAATCTAGGGCAGTTAAGACTGAATGCAACACAATAGGGTGGTGTTCTCAAACCTAAGTATGCATGACACACTTAAACACATCAGGATTACACACACGCACACACACACACACACACACACACGAGGATTACACCTTATTAAGAAGTAGACTAATTAGAACCCACATAAAAATTCATATTTAATAGGTTTGGATTGGGTCTGGGAATCTGCATTTTTTAAGACAAGCACTCCCCAATTATAATAATGCAGATGGTCTGGACCAGGCTTTTAGAAATGCTAAATTTACTGATTAAAGTTCTGGAATGACACCAACTTGGTTTCAGATGAAGTACTTTGAATTAGTTCATTTCCTTTGTGTAAAATCTTGGGCCAGTTACTTTATCTCTCTGTGCCTCGTGTTCATCTTGTGAAATGGGAATATAATAGTTCCTACTCATAGGATTGCTATGTGAATTACATGAAGTAATATATTTCCAGGGTTTAGTGCAGAGCCTGGTACATAGAGAACCTTCTACACATTTTAGTTATGATTACAATTGGTGGTGGTGGTGGTGGTTGTGGTGGATGTATAGCCCATCCAGCTACTTAATTCTCTACAGAACATTGATTCAAATCCATTAAATGGATTTTAGCATCCAAAGCCCTCCTTATAATTTTGTACAAACTTCACATGGGCTTGTTTTCATGGACCACCTCTGGCTTTGATTTCCTGACTCTGAGGAATTTTTGTTCTTTGCTCTATAATAGCTTATGGCTATTCACTTTTCCACCATAATTTTAAGTCAAAGGCAAAATTTTTCTTTCTACTTTATCATTTCCTTCAGAGGGAGCAACCACAATTACGAAGCTATTTCATATAGCAGAAATTTAGTTGAAGATTTGGGGGCTACCTTAAGTGCTACACAGGAAACAACTCAATGTCACATTAGACCTTTTATCTGCCATTGTCTGCACCATTCCATATAAAAACCCCAGTCTCCTGACATCTTGCTAATTCTTCCTTTCCTGTCTCTCCTCTTCATTCCCTTCCTCCTGGAATTTTGAATTCGCCCTTAATTAGACTAATCAATTCATTTCTCTCTAGTCACTCCTAAACTTCCACAATTTTTCTTTAAAAAAATAGCACCTTTTATTTGGCAAGATTCAACATTTCTTAGAGAATAATTGTGGTTATAAGTAGTACATAGTATAAGCTAAAATGTTTGGAAATGAATATTGAGAAAAATGGTTGCAAGATTTAAAGTAAAAAAGATAAATAAATAATCACCTTAATTTTCAGCCATGCTTCTGCGATATTCCACAGATGTTATTTAAATAACCCCTTAAACTTCCAGATCAGAAAAACTAATTTGTATTTAAACTACATCCTCTTTAATGAGACACTCAATAGTTTTTTAACATAATAATTTAGAAGGAAATTAAACTTCCTTTTCATTCTTTACCTTGTTTCCAGGAAATCAGATGAGTTTCAGTGGTAAGAATTTCTAACACCTCGTGTGAAGTGCAATGAACACTGGCTAGACTCTAGAGCCTGAGTTTCAGTCTTGACAATTTAGCAAGTTATGTAACCTCTCTTTCTACTCTATTTTTAAAATGGTGTGGGGTGTATTAATTTTCTATTGCTGCTGTAATAAACTACCATAAACTTAGTGGCTTAAAACAACATGAAATTATTATCTCACAGTTTAATACGTCTGAAATCTGATCCCGGTCTCACTGGGCTCAAGATGTCAGCAGGACTGGATTCCTTTCTGGAGATTCTAGGAGAGAATCTGTGTTTCCTTGCTCTTTCCAACTTCTGTTAGCTGCCCACATGCCTTGACTTTTGGTCCCCTTCCTCCACCTTCAAAGTCACAATGGCATTGAGTCCTTATGACATCATTCTGACTTCTTCTTCCCTCTTCCACTTTTTACCTTTGTGACCGTATTGGGCGCACAGGCTAGTCCAGGATAATGAGTTTTAGTGGTAAGAATTTTTTCCAGCTAATTAGGCACCTTATTTCCATCTGTAACCTTATTTTCCCTTTGTCATTCAAGGTAATATATTCAGATTCTGGGAATTAGGACATGGACATCTTTGGGAACAGCATTATTCTGCCTACCATATCAGGAAACAAAATATTTCTGATATATTTAAACAACAAAAAATCTATGATTTTATGATGAAGTCCAGCACATTTTTTGGATGAAAGAAAGTGTAGTCTATTACAACTTCACTGAGGAGAAATATTTGTCTTTACTGTTTAATAAATCCTCTGCAGTGGACATTGTTGTCTTATTGAGTGCTCAACTTCTATTCCATCTTGCTTTGGTTCTGGGACATTTCTGCTTCCCCACCGATGAGTCCCATGGGACTGCTAATCATTTGCCTTGTTCTGAGGAAGAAGCAGAAACTTAACCCAAGGTAGCAACTGAATTCTCTCCTTAGAAACTAAATTGTGGGAAAGGAGCAAGATTGAAAACAGTATATTTTTTGTTGTTGTCCCATTGGCTGTTTCAAGGGGAAGTGTCAAGCAGCAACTACTATTCGATTCTGTGGGTCTGCCTGGTTCTTCAGCTTTCTTTTCCTTCCTTCAAGCATCTGTGTATTCTTTCAATAAATTTCTTTTGCTTACATTAGTTAGAGTCGATTTCTAGTATGCAGTCCATCAAATTGATAGCCCACTTTCTTTCTCGACTTGTGTCATTGCATTTCCTGGTTCTCTTTCAGCTTGTCTGACCACTGCTGGCTCCTACAACACCAGGATTCTTTTAGCATTCCTCTTTCTTCTATTTTCTATAACTGTCCATTCCTAGTTGCCTTTTTTTTCCCCTTTGTATTTTTCTCTTTCAGATTTCATTCAGAGCTGTGGCTTTGACTGTCATCTTTACACTGAATTCAGGACTCCTGCATTGATCGAACTCTACATTTGCCCGCTATTCATCACCCCTGTATAGATGTTAAACTACCAACTCAAACGCAGTCTGACCCAAATCACACATCTCTCATTAATTTAAAAACTATTTTTCTCTCCTTCATTCCTGATGTCTGTTATCCAGTCACCCAGGATGGAAGATTGATTGAGAGTTTTAAGTCTTTCTTATTTTCACTGTATTGAGCATCTGTTGTTTTGTCTGCCCTATATGACAATTTCTTCTGGAAAATTGCACTTCTCTTATTCCTTGTCAACCACAGTACCCTGCCTCCTCTTGTCACAGGAATGGTCATGTGATCTATAGAAAACAAGTATGTATAATATATTTATAATAGATCAATATCAGGAAAGAGAAGGCATTGTTCTTTAAGCTGCTAAGCTGGGAGTTCTGATATATGGAGAGAGCCTATTTCGCAGAACACACTCAATATGTAAATAGAATTAGGATGAATAAGTGGAGTACATAGCCTTGAACCTAAGCCTAAAGCCATGTCTAGACTTTCCAGTTCTTTTACCCAATAACTTTTTTTCTTAAACTGGTTTGAATTGGGTTTCTATCACGTGTATTATGCCAAAGAGCCCTAATAGTTTCTAAATCCTGTTACTCTTACATGCAAATATTTCCCATGCACCCTTTCTTTTCTCTTCCACTGCTGCTACACCACTCAATGTGTTCACATCCTTCTTCTATTACAACTGTTACCTTACAAGTCTGCTTGCTGATGATCTATTGATCATCCACTCTATCCATCATCATACTAAGTTAGCTTACTAATAAGATGTGGATTATATTATTCCTTTCTTTAAATATCTTTAATGTTTATTGCATAGTGAACAAAGTCCACATTTCTTAAAAGGCATGCAGGGTTTCCCCAAACGAGCATGATCGTAGCCTGAAACTATCATTTATTCACCTATGAATAAGCACCTACTTTTTTGTTTTTTCAGACATCACTCTGGATACAGTAGATATAATGATGACAAATTAGCTTTATAGTGGGAAGTTTGCAACTCTTACAACATCCTTCCGCAGCATCTGATTTGATGTGATCTAAGGATAGTCATACAAGCTTCTGCTCTGAGTTTGCTGTTCTTAGTTTTCAGTGATTTTCCGCACCTGTTTAAGAACAAAATCCAATGTTAAGTTCTCTATGTGGCTGATCATTTAACAGCACTTTTCTTTGTTTCCTCAGTGATTTATTTATACTATAGTACAAAGTTAATGTCTTGCTTTACATATTTGCTTACTTCCACATCTTTCTTGCTTTCAACAAAAACTTCTTGAGAGCAGGGAACAAGATTTTATTCACCTTTGTACTCCCATCATGCTTTGCATATAATAAGAGCTCATTCAATTTGTTGTAATCATGCTTGTTGAACGATTGTTATTGAAACATAAATGCAGGAAAACATAGAATGTTATTGGGTTACTGTGCCTATTATACAACAAGTTATCCTAAGTGCTTTTCATAGTTGATTTAATTTAATCCACATAACTTAACACTTTAGGAAACTAAGGAAAAGGGGAATAAAGCAATTTATATGAAGGTCTCAGATAGTGGCCATACCAGAACATGTACTCAGATTTTTCTGACTACAAAGCTCAAACCTTTTCTACTTTACTACACACCACTCTGGCTTATCACTATCAATAATATGAATATAATTTTAATTTATAGGGTCAGATTCACCTTGGTCACAGATGGGCTTCAACTGTAAAAGCTGAGATTTCACGAAAGTTCGTGCGCCATCTATTTGGTGATTTCATATAAAAGAAAAAGTTTTGTAAATTTGAGTGTTATTTTTGATCTAGTTACTCTCAAAAAATGCATAGTGCCAAACTGAAATAGCAGAAATTTAGTCACAGTTTTGACAAAACACACTGGTAAAATCAGAATTTCTGAGTATATTACATATGAAGAAAGGAAAAAAAGTTGTTGGTTTCATTCTCACCTCCACGTTTTCCTTTTTTCCTTAACGTTTTCAATTTGTATTCTAGTCCCCATCCAAGAGATAAGCTACAATTCCACTCTGGTACGGGTTCATTTTTGTTGACTTTGAGCAAGTTACTTAACCATGGTCAACTATTTTAGTTACCTCATCTGTAAGGGAATATCCAAAAAGGTGAATATCAAACTTCAGATAGTAAACATGTTTCTGAACAAAGGAATTAGGATTATGCTTAACTAGGAAACTTTGCACTGCCTAGAATGATTTGAACAATTATCATATTTGTAATTTATTAACTATAAAATTACTTCCTCATTTTGGAAGTATTATTCTGCCCTTTGCCTGATATTTAATGTGGTATCATTAGGTTCAGGACATATAATACTGTACAATAATGAAATATTAGGCTATGTGGATTACTAGTTATCATTCAAAATAATCATAATTTTATGATGGTTAAATAAATTCTCACTTGTACTTACTTGATGTGAAACACAATATAAAAACAAAATGACCTGGTCATATTTTCTAACAATTATCAATTTCAGCTTATCTGTCCTGGTGATTATAAAGGAAAGACAAGTATTCTGACATACATTGCTTTTGAGGGTGCTTTGCTTTAAAAGGATTTGGAAATCTAGTCAATAAGTTAAAACTACACAATAAATAAACAATTTAGTAATTTCCCCCCACTTTCTCACTCCTTTCTGAAAAGGTGACTCTAGGAAGAATAGAGGGCCAAGACTCTTTATTCCTAAGCCTTAGATTTCTCATCTGCAAAAATGCGGATAATAAAACAATGAGATTGAGATTACACTTGTCTCACACATTAATGGTATATAACCTACTGCTCTGCCACTTACCATTTGAGTGACCTTGGCCTAGTTACTTCACTTCTTTGAACTTTTTTCTCATTTGTAAAATGTGACTAATATATATAATCTGTCTTGCTCATGTAGGTTTGTTGTAGGATCAGATAAAAAAATGGCATGTGAACGTGTTTTCATAAAGTATTAAAAAAATGTAAGGATAATTATTTCCAAAGCAACTACCACTGGTCCAATTTCCCCTGCTACATAGTGCTGTATGTCCTTAGATAAAATATTATATGGAAGGGAACTCAAAGTCTTTTCTCCATATCACTTCCTTCTTTCTGCATCTGCTTTCCTAGGGAAACAAGATATAGTTCTACCTTTGTACTTGTCTAGGTTATAGAAAAGGCATTAGTGGCAAAGGATAGCAGTCTTCCGCTTCTAGCTCCAATCATTCAAGAAGAACTGTACAGTTAATGAAATTTCTGCTTCTTCTAGATGTAAAAAAACAATTCTTGAAACATAGTCTTTTGGATGCTATATAAACAATAGATTCCTAAAGTGAACTCTTCTCTAATAACGAAAAAGCAACTTATATATAATTACAACTAGATGATTGTGAATGTTTACTAACTGAAAATGATTCGTGAAACTATACTCTTGAGGTATAATCTTCCTTGAATCAGAGAGCAGTGTAAGTTAATATAAAAAACAGAAATAATAGTATACAGAAAAAAGAAAAGATATTTCCAATTGCTGATCATTTTTTTCTTTATTAACAATTAATTTAATTTCTTAACCAATGACTTATAAAGTTAAATTGAGAAAGAAAGGGAGAAATTTGAAAGCTGAATTTTTTACTTATTCACGTTCCAGGATGTAGTTATAATGTATCCTAACTCTGTAATCCCTGTCAACTGTCTCTTCTGCAAATTAATGATTTACTAAACGGATGGCTGCCCTCTTGTTAGAGACCTAGAATTCAAAATTATGTCAAGGATAGGGACAAATTATGTATATAACCACTCTTTTATTGTTAAAGCTCGTCTCTAACAATGAATACATTTTAAAAATTACCCCAATGAAGGCAGTATGAGTCTTCCAGGATTCTAGAAAGATTCCCTCCATAATAAAGTATGTCAAAAAGTTGTTTTTAATTTAGTGTATGATTTAATGCTATTTATTGAACTTTCTATGTAAGCAGGGAAAATATCACATCCACAACACAAAACTAAATGTGATTGGGAGGATGTGACATTGTTGCAGTATTGTTGCATGTCGACAAAAAAAACCTCACATTTAGTTCAAATCCTTCCTTCTCTACGATTTGTATATTACTTGGATCTAGGCAAACTCTGAAAACAATAGAATGAATTTCTGCAAGAAATAAACTCATTATGCATGCATCTTTTCAAGACAAGGGGATTTTAAACGGAGAGAAAGCAATTTACCATAATATCTACATAACGTTATGGACAAAAAGTCAGACTTTGGAGCCCAACTACCTAGAGATAATAGCTGTGTAATCTAGGGTAAATTGCTTAACTTCTCTGTGCCTCAGTTTGTTCAAAAGTAAAATAATGAGAGTAAAACTCCATCTCATAGGGTTCTTGAGGATCAAATCAATTGCTATCTGCATGGTAGTACTTGGAATACAGTATACATGACATAAACCTGTAATTAATTTAACAGAATTAGTAATAAATAGCAGGAAGAACTTACTGAGAAACTTCTACAGTTAGCACTCCGTTTTTGTCAGTAATGAAAGCTATTAAAAAAAATTCTGAGCGATTTCCTCTGTTTACTTTCAAGTCAACAAGTATCCATTAAATACGTACTATGCCTGGTGTCTTGGGGACACAAAATAAATGCAGTAGTCTCTGCCCCTCGGAAAGTTAGTCTTCCTACAGTAAATTTAGAATGAATGCTCACAGCACAAAATTCAAAGAAACATGCAACAAAAAATACTAGAGTGCCACAAAAATTACCTGGTAAGTAAAACTATTCACAAATTCAAGATGTATATTAAGAAAAACGCAACTACCAATTGGGAATGCATTTATTTTGACATCTACACAGAGAGCTGCTAAATACAATGACTCACATCAATAGACATTCTGCAGAAACAGTAATGCTTTCCTTTCTCCCCGCCTGGCGTATCTGACAAAACCTGAGAGCGATCCCGCAAAACCACATTCGCATGAGAACTGCACTGGAAACATGAAAGGGCCTGTGACTGGTGTCTACGAACCGGGAGGACAACATGTTGGGCTCGGTGAATACCTGAATCTGCGACGCAAAGACAGGCTCGGAACCACGATCGCGATTAGGGAGGAGGTTGTTCCTGCGCCTGACTGACCAGTCCACAAAGCCCAGAGGCGAGAACCAGGGAGCTATCCTCGCGTGCGATCTCCTCCCCGACAGTGCGCTTCTCTACAGCGCTGCGGGGCCAAAGCAGCCTCTGAGTGAGGAGCCGCGGCGATTCGGGGCACAAAGAATGCAACCCGAACCCCTGCACCGCCTCCCGCGGCCCGCTCCGGGACATGTGGGACGCCGGGCTGAGAGACGACGGGCTCCTCAAACCTAACAGTCCCCACGCCGCCCCCACTATCTAGAGGATGGGCATCCGAGAGCAAGCCGGGGCCACCACGTCCCGGCTCGGTAGGCACTGAGGTGCCAGCCGGGTCGAGTGACCCGGGCCCGCCGCCCCCGGCTCAGCCCCCCTCAGCCCACCGCCCCTGTCCCGGGCCGGCACGTCACTTCCGGCGCGCGCGCCCGCCGGCGAAGAGGACAGGGTCCGGGGCCCGGGCGCGCGGCTGCCCAGGGGCGCGCAGGGGGGGCGGGGCGGGGGAAGGGGGAGTGTCTGCCCGCCGCTGCCACCGCGGCTGCTGCCGCTGCCGTCGCCGGGGCTGAGGAGTTCGCTGAAGCCCTGGCCTCAGAACCGGCCCAGTCTTCCCGCCCGCACTCCGGGCGCCAGCGCCGGGAGCACTGACCGCTCTGGCTGGTGCAGAAGCGCGAGTTGCCTCAGTCTGTGGAGCGGCAGGGACGGCCGTGGCCCCGCTTCCCTTCCCTGACCCCTTCCTTTCGTCGTCGTCTCAGTCATGGGGAACGCGGCGACCGCCAAGAAAGGCAGCGAGGTGGAGAGCGGTGAGTCAAGGGCCGGGTCTGGGGGCCCGCCGGGCGGGGAGCGTCCCTCCGGGTCGGAGCCCGGAGGCCGCTGGCACGGTCCAGGCCTCGCAGCGGCCGCCGGGAGCCGCTCGAGGCGACCCTGGGGACCGGCTGCCTTCCTCCTCCACCCCCTCCCCCCAGCTGCAGCGCGAGGGCTGAGCGCCGAGGGCCGGATGGAGAGGGCGAGAGAGGAGAGTGGTCCCCGCAATTCCATCTTTCACTAGAGCGCGGGGGACTCGATGCTTAGATACTTCCCCAAATATGGTCTGGATAAAGAAGTCTCTTGGACATACCAACCCTCACTTCCCCTCCCTCCCCCACCCCCCATCCCCCGGGCCCCCTCTTTGGGAGCCACAGGTAGTGTTGTGAGCAGAGTTGGCTCTTTTCCCTCCATCACTTGGTCCAGCCTAACCTTATCTTCAGCTGAGGGGGCTGCTGGTCTGGCCCTCCGCAGGTGAGATGAATCCTAAATGGGCAACTCTGTTTTGGAGATCCTCCATCTCTTCAGATTAGGAATAGAAAATACAGTAAGAGTAAAAGCAACTTTTTCCATTAGAGACAAAAAGCAAGGCAGGTTTGCCTTTTCTTGAGACCTTCAAGAATTTGCTACAATGTCTGTAAAAATTAAAGGTCACTCTGAGTTGAAGTGCTTCCAGCAGACGGTGGATTTCCGAGAGCTGAAAGTGCAGACACTACGCTTTACACCAAACAGTAAAAAATCATGAATTTCTGTATGGCTGTATGGTTTTATTTATTTATCTGTCAGTCAGTCAGTCATTCATTTTTGCTTTTGCTAGGTTCAACTCAGACTTGATAATTCAGAATGACCAGATAACAAATAGTATTTGTTGTGTCGCTGGGAGTAAATGACATCTCAGCGCTTGAGGGAATGCCTGATGAATTTATTCCAGTTTGTGTAAATAGTATCTTTTAATGTTTCTGTGTTTGTAACATGTTTTAGGTTAATTTCATAATTTAGCATGAAGGAAATAGCTGTTTTCGGTATCAGTAAAGCAGAATCGATTTGGAAAGGTTTAGTCATTCATTTTGTTTAATGTGAATAGTTAGATCAGATTATGTGGTTGGTGTTTCACCAATAAAGTTTTGGTGTTAATTTTCAGGAGCTCCAGAAAAGTTTATTGTCTTTAATATGTGATATGGAGATTTTAAAAAGCCAATATAGTGGTAGAACTTAAGTGGTCTTTTTTTTTTTTTAATTGCACAAAGTAACTAACTGTACAGAAAGTATTAAAAATGCAGAAAGTGAAGAATTATTTTATGCCTTTTATCGTTTTCCTTTTTAAAGTTCTATTACAGATAAAACATGCTAATTGTATCACAGAGAGTGTGCTTGATAATTGAATCATATCAGTGATTTTTATTAACAAGTACTGGCCTATACAGTGTTTATATTTTTAACAGTGATAGTAGACTCTTCTGTGATCTATATATTTGTTATTAAGTTACCAAACTAATTTTCCCCTAGTCATTATTAATTTGAAGCTTGTAGCTATGGGATAATCCTGGGATGTTTATGGGAAACAGAGTGGAAACTTTAAATGTTTATCAAAATATATTGAAATTATTCTTATGAATAAATTCTTTCCTAAGCTTTAACTGTTAGTGACAGCCTAGTTCTTAAGTATGTTAGCCAGCTTTTTATATAAGCTTATTTATGGAAACTAAAGGTCATTACAGTAGTTTGAATAAATGTTATGAAGTGATAAAAAAAATAGCGAGTTATGTCTCATTGGGACGGTCATTGCAAATGTCACATATTGATCAGTTTTTAATTTCATTTGGAGTGATGTTATCAGGTGCATGTTGCTGCTGTTCTACTGTGGTGAACAAAGAAATTTTATTGATGTATCTTAAAGCTTAATGAAAGAACAGCTTTTATCATTATATACCCAGCTGTTCTGTATAGTTTTAAAAAATTACTTATGAAAATATGTGCCTTCTAAAATTTGGCTAGTTATTTAAACTTCAGATGATACATAAAGGAATAAACTTTTAGAAATATAAGTGATTCTGAAGATCAACCTGTGTAATCATTACATTTCAAAGTCAGAGAACCTGACCTCTGAAGAAGCTGGAGTTGAGATCATACTATTAGTGATATCAGAGTAAGGAATAGAATTTGGTGCCCTGACTCCATTCTGCATCACTAAATAATCAACTAATACAAATATTTTCAAAATGTCTACAAATTGTATTAGTTTCATATGGAGATTCTGCAAGTAAAAGCTCAAGAAATTTTACTATCTAGTGTAAGAGAGAAAGTACATATAAAAGTTAACTGAAAAGCAAAATATGACAAGTGCTAACATTATGGAAAGTGAAGTTAAAACTCTGAAGACTACCAATAGGAAAATGTTTGATTTGAAATGGTGATTTAAAAATATCAGGTCAGTTAGCATTTGAGGTTTGGCCCATGCCTCATACAGGTGACTCTGGAGCTTAGTTCTAGAAATATTACAGAAAAATGAAGCTGGCATAAAAATATTTGAGAAGGGTCTTGCTTAGCTTTGACCATCAGATGCTTATGTTGTACTCTATTGAAGTCTATCTCCCTTTGCTTAGAATAAAACATTTTCTGGGATAGGACTTGAAAGCTGGGGAGATTCCGTTTTCTTCTCCAGCTTCTGGAGATAACATTAAGTTGGGTACCTATTATTCTATTGTAGTGAACTAGGAAATTGTATTGCTATGTCTTAAAACTTAATGAAAGAGTAAGTCTTCCTTTTACATACTAACTGTTCTGTGTATTTTTAAAAAATTACTCTAGTAAAAAATGTCTCAAAATTTGAATGTAATTATTTAAACTTCAGCTAATATGCAGAAGTATAAATTTTAGAAAAATAAGTGAGCATATAATGCTCTGAGAAATTTTAAACTTGTCATTCAAAATTGTTTTACTTATTCTGTCTCCCACTTTTTACTTTACTCACAGTCCCCAACATAAAAATACATACTACCTATTTTAATCTAGGAGGGGTTTTTTGCTTGTTTATTTCATTGGAAAAAAAAAAAACCCAAAACCAACATTAGATTTCCTCTCCCCCCCAAAAATGTTGCCTGGGGGCTTTGTGTTACATTCTTAGCACCGAGTTGTTGAGGCCTGTGGGTGAAGTGTTGGTAGAGATTTGGATGCAGATTCTCCCATGACTGCAAGTGGTAGAGCCACCATGTAAGCCAGTGTTCATATAATAATTTTTTGTTTTCCACAGTGTCTCTCTGTCTTAAAAACTCTTAAAAGTGAATGGAAATTAAAGTCACCAGTAGACTAGTTTCAACCAAAATGCAAGTTTCATAAAAAACTAGCATTTTTTAAGGGCTTACTATGTGCCAGCTTCTCTGGGTACTTTGCATGCATAATTTCACTTAATCTTTTCAACCGTGTGACTTTGTAGTTTAGTTATTTCTCCATTTTATATATGAGAAAAAGGAGGCTCAGAGAACGTAAATGACTTGTGTAAGGTTACACAGCTAGTAAGTCAAGGAGTAACATTTGAACCTAGGCAAGTTAACCCCAGAACCTGAAATCCTAACCACTGTGCAACCAGCCTCTGTTATCCAATGGAAAATCAGATTCTGAGACACACAGAATAGCTTGGACTTCACCTTAATCAGTTTCTTATTATAGAAAATTTTGGTTGTTTTCAATAGTGTCTTTATTTGGATAAAGTAGATCTCTTAAATGAGTTATTTTTTTCTTGTTCTATCTTCTAGATTCAATTTCTTTAAAATGAGGAGGAAGGATTAAATTACCTTGAAAGTCTTTTCAGATTCAATGTGGTATAATTTCAAATTAAGCCATAGAAAATTAATTTTATATACTTAAAGCCTTCATTAATATTTGTATTTAATTACTTTTTCTTATTTGTAAATGTATAGTTTCCCTTTCTGTGAAATAGCCAATTGAAAAATTACTTTTTGAACTTGTATTGCCATTTTAAAAGTATTTGGAAATTTGCATCTTACTATGGTTTACAGTAGCACTATCCAATCAGACTTTCTGCTGTGATGGAAATGTTCCTATCTGTATTGTCTCATGTGGTAGCCACTAGCTGCATGCAGCTATTGAGCATTTGAAATGTAACCAGGGCAACTGAGAAACTGAATTTTTAATTTATATGTGGCAGTTAGTGTTTGGTATATTGGACAGCACACGTTTAGAGCATAACTGTCTTTACATGTAATAAAAATGCCAACCCATCTTTTCATCATCTTGGTAATTTGTGTATCCTCACAAGTTTGTACAGATGAACACAATTCTGTATTTATCTTTTCTCCTACTAGAAATTATTTCTTCAGTATTTCCTCTGAATAAGCATTTATAAACCTAGTGAACAGATAATTAGAGTTTAGTAATTTGTGTATAATCTGTAAAGTTAGGCACAAAGTTAATTTCCTTATTGGACTCTACTAGAATTTTTTTATTTTTAATACTGAATCTCAGTGAATATATTTTTCTCAAATTTTTATAGATTTAAATGTTGATTAGGAATGAGTTTAGTGATCTCATATTTTATATCGTTAAACTTTTCAGTTATCAGACTTTTTTTAGAGGAAAATCGGTAACAGATATTTATTCCATTTTAACATATTGGTAGAAGAATTTTGGAATAGTCTTCCTTAGGTTAAAAAATAAAGAAGAAAAAGTCAAAACAAATAGCCACACTGTTTCGATGATACATGTGTATTATCTCAACCAGTTCTATGATTCTGCAATTCATTTTGTGCAGATTATGTACTGTGTAAAATTACCTCCTGTTCAGGAACAATTTTTCCCATTCTCCTGGTCAGTGTCCTCCACTTAGGATATAGACAGATTGCGGCTTTTCACTGCCAGCAGCAGGATACTTACAGGCATGAAAGCCAGCTTAGAAAAGTAAGCTGTGGCTGAGTGGCAGAAGCAGCACATGAAAAGATCCTAGGTAAACCAGCATAGCTGTTAAGATTCTTTTGAATAGTTAGGAGTTGACTATGTCATTTTGATATTCCATTAAATTAATAAAATAAATGATTAGTGCAATTTATAAAATTGTCTTTATATCTATGTGATAATAAATGTTAGTACCCATACGTGTCCAAATTTCCTCAAGGGAATAAATCTTAGGTTTTTAATGAAAAAAACTATGTTAAATAGGAAAATATGGAACTTATGGGAGGGTCTGAATCAAGGTCGTGGAGGTAGAGATACAGGAAGGATCTGAAATGTGGTAAATTTGGAAGCTAAAAATGAGCAAACTGTACTTCACTGATTGCATGTTGGGAATGAGGAAAAGGAGGAATTGGGAATAGCTCCCAAGTTTTTAGCTTCTGTGTCTTGGTGGGTGGGCTGTAATGCCAGTAATGGAGTCAGGAAATGAATATAAGGGGAGAAACAGACTTGGAGGGCGGGTGCATATTCAACTCAGGATGCCTATGGCATTTCTGAAAAATGATATCTGATTTGTTGTTTTAAATACGGATTGTCTATAATTCTCCTAGCTGTGGGGGAAAATATGACCTTGGATGGTCAAAGGATCTTTTCCACATTTCATCCTCATTTTGCTCCTCTTTTAAGGCCAGCTATTTAGAAGCTATAGAACTTTATGTGACATCTGACATAGCTTCTGTAAGTTAAGAACTGTAGCCACTAAAAGTTTAGCTTTTTTGTTTTGAAAAAAGTAAAAAAGCCAAAGCATGGATGAGAACAGTGTAACCTTTAAAGAAATAAAAATAATTTAAAGTCAGATAAAATATTACTTTTATAATTAAAGTATGCATCCTGTAAGCTGTTGAGCTTTGTAGAGTCATGTCGAATAGTGGAAAAAACATGTAAAATAAAGTACCAACATGTACTGTACTAAGTAAATATCAATAATCATCCCTTAGAGTTCTTTAAAATAGATATTAAAAAGTTAAAGTGTGATGTAGTAGTAAGAATATGAACTTAGAACGAGAAAAATCTAAATTCTGTTTTCTAATTCTTTCCATTAGTTCGCTTTAGACAAGTGTTTTAATACCTCCAAGGTATACTATGAAATTGAGAAGGATGAATTTGATAAAGAGACTGTGGTCTTTTCCAGCTTTGTAATTTAGTGATTCCCATATACTTATTAAAAGAAAGAAGGTACATTTAAAAAGTAGCAAAACTTGGGAATAAATTATAGAATGCTCTCACAAAATTATGTGGGTAGAGAAGTGGCAAATGAGCCTTAGTGTGGACAAATACAAGGTAATGTATTTAAGGGAAATTTTTGATCTGTACTTAAAGAATGATAGCCTCTGAATTTTGGCCTAAGCAACAAATTTTTGAATCACCGTATTCATCATTGAAGATATTCTCATGTTCTGCTGTAGGTAAAGGGACCATTTAAATGTTAGTCTTCAGGGCAGTGTATTAAAAACAAAACATAAAACATTCTACTCTTAGTGTAAAATCCTTAACATATTATGTGTAGATATGATGTTTTATGTATAAAAACTGGAGAAAGTTAAGATTGGGGCAGCTAAGAGAATTGAAGGTCTATTATACGAGGATAAACTAGAAAAACAAAAACAAAACAAAACAAAAAAACCAGAACTCTTCATTCTAGAAAGATTAGGGCTACATGATTGATGTGTATAAACCAAATAGTATGGACAGAGAAAATCAGGGATTGTTCACCTAAATTTAAAACACTATAACTCATGGGCTATTCCTCAAAACTTATAAAAGCTTATAAAAGTTAGTTGCAGAGCAAATGAAGGGAAGTACAGGGAAAACGTCATAAACTTGGCTTAGAGAATAAATGTATTTGATTATTTGTGTTTAAAGGTAAAAACATTTGTGCTTATAAATTCAGCTAGTATTTTTAGCAACTTAAAAATTGCTGGAAAATGTTGATGCTTTTTTACTCTTTTTATAGGTTTTGTAACCCTTTCAGCCCCTTACATCTTCAAAAAGACTCATCAGTATTAACAAATAGACCTCTTTGTTGCTAATACTGAGGCTTATTACCATAATGCAAATAATAAATTATTTCCCCTGATATGGAGGTATAGTTTAAATTGCTTAAATAGGTATGGTGGTATCACTTAACTTGCTTAAATAGAGATGGAGGCTTAAATTTTTATATTTTCATCTATTCATTTATTTATTTATTTTTATTTCTGGGAGGCTGTAGGAAGTAGAGTTGCCTTCATAGTCTAGTGGAAGCTTTAGATAAGTAAAAGCACAATCATGAGAATTTTGTAGGAAGTATAGTGTAGAGTATTTCCTGTAGTAACAATTTGGTTTTTCACTTTTTGGTTATAATATAAATTAGATTCAGTGATGTTCTGTATCTGTGTGGATAATTTTCTGAATCAAATTTGGGACTACTTGGGACTTCCCTGGCAGTCCAGTGGTTAAGACCCTACGCTTTCACTGCAGGGGCCACAGGTTTGATCCTTGGTTGGGAAACTAAGAATCCACATGTTGCATGGCGCGGCCATAAAAAAAAAGGAGGGGCGGGTCTCCTCTAAAGAGAGAAATGAACTAATTGACAATTCACAGTGAAGGATAATGCAGTAGCACATTTGACATTAGGGCTGCCTTACAAAATCCAATGTAAATGCCATATCTTTAGCTGACTTGCTGTTACAGGTGTAAAGTCCCAGGCTTTATGGCCAATGGTTTAAGGTTGTATTCCCTGTTACCTACTTTCATATAATGTTAACTATTCAATGACTTCTGAAATTTTTGTTTTCTAGTAAAACAGCTGTTGATTCTAAACCTATAAGTCCTTGGCAAATCTGTATTCTCCATCTGGACTTTGACTCGGAAGATTAAAGATATTGTCTTGAGATCTCATTATTTTCAGGTCCTACTTAATAAAATGAGTATTCAGTTTCTGTACCACTTATTCAAGTAGAAGACCACATAGCATCAGCAGACTGTTGTGGTATGTGAGTCACAAAATTGAGAGAAAGTGTTTTGTAAGAGCCAGTTCTGCTGATAATTTAGCTCCTCCAATCCTAGCTGAGCTAGGATCCTGTCCTAGCTCAGCTCCCTAAATGTATAGAAGCCATGAAAAACCTGGGGAAGAATATGAATCCCTCTTTAGGCTATAGTCTTGAAGTTACTAAATAAGTTGTAGTTCAACTTATAGAACGACACAGGGACAGAATAGTCATTTGTTTGTCGTTCATTCAATTCTTTAGTTATTCTCAGTCAGTACTTAGTAAGTGCCTACCTTGTTGCAGGCATTGTGCTAGTCCATAAATACAAATATAAGAATAAAAGTAAGACTTAGTTCCTATCCTTAAGCTGGAAGACAGATACATTCAGATATTTATGATAAAATGTATAATGATACACAGGTGTCTGAGATTGATACTAGGGTGAAAATACGACATAGGAATTTTTTATGGGAATAAGTATAGAATTTCTGAGATCATCTTGGGAAATAGACTGTAACTGACTGAAATAGAAGTTGGTTTTGAGTCCATTTTGGAGATGTTTACATCTGTAGCTGTAGCACTTACACTAACATTGATTTCTCAGTTGTTTCTCCTACTACACATTGTGATATGTAAGGGCAGAGACAATATAAAAGAATAACAAGATAAAGTTAAAATATAGGATATCTGGATATTTGATGTAAAGAAGTTGAAGGGGTTCTTGTCTGATACCTTTTATTTTCTTTGCAAAATACGAGGCAAGATCATTGCTTAGAATGAGAGAAATAGTGGGAATTTCAGAAGTGTAAAGAAGAGAATGAAATAGAAATTGTAATGAATGGGAAACACAGTTAATCAGAGAAATGTGGTACAACTGTCAAGTCATGTTGACAGCCCATTTGAGGTTGAATTTATAGTGCCCCTTCCGTGTGGCTTTCTCCAGCAGTGCTTAGCTTCTGGCTGAAAGCACTGAGAAAGCAGATAGTTAAGTTTGTCAATTGGATTTCTGTAAGAAAGATGTGATGGAAAAGACAAACGTGTGAAGGATTTCTTGGACCATGTAATCTAAACTGGTTAAGAAAAAATGAAGAAGGGAGAGGTTCTTATGAAGAATGATCATATTGGGAATATTTAAAAAGCAAACAAGGAGAGGACATTGTAATCAGAGAATGACATGCCTACAGTAGTGATTCTTGAGCAGTTAATGAGTACGACAAGGTTGTTGGTGAGACTGGCTGTCTGAAATGAAGAGAAGGGGATAAGAGATAACGTGGTCAAGGAATTGAGATTCAGTGGTAATGGATGAGTCATCACATAGAAATTAAAGCCATCCAGGATGAATACAGGGCTTACAGTATAGAGAAACTTTGTGAGTCAAAGTTTTTGATGAATGAAGGTAAGTGAGCCAGAGATTGATAAATGACAGCAACAAAGGTGAGGAACATGGTGGTACAGCTGAATGGTATAGGTCTTGTCTTGGTCTGTTTGGGCAGCTGTAACAAAATACCATAGATTGGGTGGCTTATAAACAAAAGAAATTTATTTCTCACAGTTCTTAAGGCTGGAAATTCAAGATCTGGTGCCAGTAGATTTGGTGCCTGGTAACAGCCCACTCCCTTAATGACAGCCATATTCTTCCTATTAACCTCATAGCGGAAGGGGCAAGAGAGCTCTCTCAGACTTTTTTGTAATCCCATGCATGAGGTTTTGCCCTCATGACCTAATCCCACCTTCAGATACTATCAATTTGGGAGTTAAGATTTCAACATGTGAATTTGGGGGATACAGATACATTCAGGCCTCAAATGAGCAGGGTTTTTTAAGAGGATGGAAACAACAGTTTTTCTTAATCTAATGTCTTCCTAACTGAAGCCTGAGACCAATCTCTCCCTACCAATTAAAAGTGATATAATGTTGACATATAAATGTCGAATAAACTCCTATGTGCTAAGAAGAGAAGGAAAGAGGTATCCTCTTATCAAGTAAATCAGCTACTAGGCCCAAATAGTCAATGTATTATAGAGAAAGTAATATGTGTTCTCAAAGAAATAATAGATGTTACAGTGTGTTTATATCAGTTCACACAGCTATTTTCAAAATCTTTCCTGATCTGTGAATGGAGATAGTGCTGAGTTGTGAGATTTAGAAGTTGTATATGATGTATTTCTTTTGGCACCTAGAGGATGGTCAGTAACTAGTGGCTATATTTTTTTAAGGGAAATCCTTAATCATTGTGTGTATAGATTGGGCACATTTTTTAACAAGTTGTCTGAATTGCAAGTTAATGGACAAATAGAAACAGCAAATTAATCTACTGGAGTAATGTTAGATTAGATTATAAGGAGCTGACATTTAACCTCAGGATCATCAAGAATAAGATGATATAAAAATTTCAATGGGAAATTTTAGCATCAAAACTTTAAAAATTACATAAAGCAGCTTATATCATTTATTTTTCACCATAACCCTGTTAGTAAATACTATAATTATCATCACTTTTTTTAGTAAGAAAATTAAGGCTTAGAGAAGTTTCACAAGGTTACACAGTTAAATGGCAGAGCTGTGTGCAATGCTAACTTAGTCAATTTGTTCTAGGCCTTCTGCTTATAATCACTAGTTATTCTGTTCCCCTAACATGGAAATGATAATTTTCTTTTAAAAATTGTACATTTGAAACTGTCCTAGAATCCAAAGGGCCCTTAGAAGATCTGTCTACCTACCATATCACCTTTTTAGACTATTATTTAATTTTTCTATGTGCCAGGTACTGTTGTCAGTGCTATATGTATAATAACCCACTTAATCTTCACAACCCTTTGACATAGGAACTACGATTGCTCTTATTTTACACAAGAGGAAATTTAGGCATAAAGAGGCTATTTTGTCCAAAGCCACATAGTAAGTAGTCAAGCTGGGATTGGAACCCAGGCAGTGTGACTCTAGAGTCTGTGTTCTTAACTACTATGCCATATTGGCTGCTTTTCTAAAAATTTGTAAATGTTTCACTTTATTTACTTATCTCATACATAATAATCTTACCAGTGATAGAAAACTCAGTACTCTATCAGCCAGGGTTACACCAGAGAAACAGAATCAATAGGCTATATATTAAGAGCTGTATTTCAAAGAATTGACTTATTGATTATGGGTGCTGGCTAGGCATGTCCAAAATCCATGGTGTAGGCCGTCAGGAAGGACGTGTTGAAACTCTCAGGCACAGGTTGAATCTGCAGCCCACAGGCTGACTTCAGGGAAGCTTCAGTTCTGCTCTTCAAGGCCTTTCAGTTGATTGAATCAGACCCACCCAGATTATCTAGGATAATCTTCTTTACTTGAAGTGACCTGATTATGGACTTTTCATCACATCTACAGAATACCTTCACAGCAACACCTAGATTAGTGTTTGATTGAATAACGAGACTATACCCTAGCCAAATTTTCACATAAAACTGATCATCAGAGACATCTTTTTTTTTTCTTTTTTAACCTTGGGGTGGAGGGGGGCAGGAGCTTTTCATTTTCCTAAGCCAGAAATGGAACTTTCTATTTTCTTTTCAGTCTTCATTTATTTATTAATTACTCTTGCACCTCCTCAACACCATCCACCCCACTCCCCTGCCATTACCACAGCCAAAAAAGATATCAAGTGTTTTGCAATAGAAAGCATATACGTAAACATATACATTATCTTTAAAGTAAAATTTTAAAAGTGAACAGGAGCCTCAAAATAAAAGGTAGAGAAAGATTGAACCAGAAAACCGATGGTGAGACTAATTATTATATTCAAGCATAAAATTTAGCACTTTTTACATGGCAAGAGAGTTATACTGTATAGAACCTCTTTCAAATTCACTGAAATTCTAACAAGTATTTAGCATTGAATTCTAACAGGAATTTAATCTATCTAAATATAAGGAGCATTGGCCTATGTAATTCACAAGATAACTATTGTTTAATAAAAGAGAGAACTCTCTTTAGATTCCTAGGTGCAAGAAGAAGGATTTCAGAAAGCTGCCTGCAGTTATTATTAATTTTTTTTTTTTGGTAATTTTGATTTGTATCTTGACCTTTTTATCCTCTTGATAAATACTGTTTAAAATGCTGTAAGATCCTTTACTAAGAAATAGAAGATTTAAAGTGCTGCCTCATTGACCTTCAACTAGACTGAAAAGGCTTATAAGAATCCTAAGTGTGTGTCTCACAGACCCTCTCAATTAAATAGTTGGGGTTTCTAGAAATGAGGACTTTGTCCTATAGCAGCCTTACATGAGGCCCAATTAACAGAATAGCCTCTCAAAAAGAAATGTGAACATGGCTTTTGTCTATTGGAGTTGATTATAATTTGATAATATGAAACCCGGGTTTTTAGAAGGAATTGTATCACTTAGATCTAAAGGGGCAGAGAGATTCATAATGAAAGGAAGCCTCTGGGCCCCCAACCTCCTATAGAAAGGAAGCAGGCTGAGAAGCTACTCAGCTGTAAACATAGGCCATTTCTTATGGAAAATGAAGGATAACTCAGAGGATACAGCCAAGAAGCCAGAGAGAGTAGAGCTAAGAGACATGGAGAGCCACTCCCAGGACTAGTCAAAGAATTGGTGACTTGTGCCCAGCTGGATTTCAAACTTGCTGTTGACTGACGACTATTATGTATCTCTTGTTTTCTCCCTTTTTGAATGGAAGTGTCTATTGCAATTTTCCTGTTCCTTGCCTCACCCTTGTATATTGGGTTTGTATTGGGCAGATAACTTGCATCTTTAGTTCACAGAGGAATCATACCTGAGGAGGTGCAGCCAAGAAACTGGATTTGAGGAGCCTCCTCTCCATCTGCACCTGATTTAGACTAAGTCCTGGACTTTGAGCTGGTGTTGTAATGGGACTTTGGGGGGCCTTGGGAGGGGTTGAGTATATTTTGAAAATGGAGAAGTGTAAATAATATGTCGCCAGAGGATACTGTGACAGAGTAACAATGGCTACAAATTTTTAAGCACCTTTTCCATCCAGAGGCATAGTTGATTTGTTCACTGCTTTTAATCTGGGCTAGATTGTGATTGTTTAACCAATAAAATATGGTGGATGTGATGCTGGGTCAGTTCCAGGCTTATGCTTTTGAGAAGTCTAATGCCTGTGCTCTTGTAGAAGCCAGCTGCTATGTAAAAAGTTTGACTATTTTGAGCCCAGCATGCTGTTAAAAGCCCAGCTAGTCACTTGGAGAGAAAAAGAGAGGGCGAGATGGAGAGAGAGAGACAGAGGGATAGAGGGAGATAGAGAGAGGCCACATGGAGAAGCACTCAGGCACTAGACTAGTTAGTGAAGCTTTCTTAGCCCTTTCAGTCAGCCCAGACTTCAGTTGAAGCCAGATAAGTGAGTGCTTCAGTCAGCAATGAGAAATGAGATGCCAGATATATGACTTCAGTTGGGCTGTTCCAGCTATCCTCCAGCTATTTGAGTCACCCAGCTCAGACCCCAGACCTTGTGGAACAGAGGTGAGCACTTCCTACTGTACCTTGTCCAAATTCTTGAATCACAGAACTGTGAACAAAATATGGTTATTGTCTTAATGCTAAGTTTTGGTGTTTGTTACATGATGATAGACAACTGAAACAAATTTGAAGGAACTGAAATACGGAAAGTAATGTCACCTGCCCAACTTCAATCACATTTTAAACTGCCTGTATCCCTGTTCTTTCCAGAGGACCCTCTGGAACCTCTTTTCCATTATTAGCAAACCTGTCTGCACCTACAGGTTTTCCATGTAATAGCACGTTTTTCCCTACCACCTTGCATCTAATAGTTGAACATACCTCCTTGATTTAATTCTAGAATAACGATGTAATGGGATACAGCTGGGTACTATCCTTAGTTAAAAAATATCAAGCAGGATCTTCTCTGTGTTGCATAAAAGAAATCCCTCAGGCAAAATCATTTAGTTAGCAAAGTACAACTGACTGAAAATTTCTTAAAGGAAATTCAGATCATTTATGTAATAGACCAAAAGGTAAACAGTTTAGTAGTCGTGAGACAAAGTTTTTCTCAAATGTCCTGATTGTACTCTTGATTAGAGGGGTTCTTTCTTGACCATTTGCTGGAACAGAATGCTACCCTGATCACTTCTCCTTTCTGGATATTTCCTCTGGAATATCCAGTTCCTTCCCACCACCTCATAATGCAGAGAAGCTTCTCTCTTTCACAGAAAACCCAATCTGACATCGAGGCACTGATGCTTTTTTTTTTTTTTACACCAAGAGTGAGTTTATCAAACCATTTCTTTCAACAAATGAATTTGAATAATAAAAATTAAGGTGAAAATTTCTACTCATCATTACTTTTATATAAGAAAAAGAAAAGAAAAATCTCAACCAGAATCCCACCATTCACAGATAACTAGTTAGCATTTTTTCTTCAGTATATCCTTTTTAAAAATATACGGGTTAGTTTTAACAAAAATGGAATTGTAATAATATTAGATTGGCCAAAACATTGGTTCAGTTTTCCTGTAGAATGGCTCTAGTAGTGCCTAGTTGTCTTTAACTTCATTCAAAACAATTTTGTTAGATTGTATTATGACAGCTGTCATATCAGTATGCATTAAAAAAAAACTTATCAAAATTGGTGAATTTTTGTATAGCCTTTTTAATATTGAAGATGAAAGAAAGCAACATTTTTGGTATATTATGCTTTATCATTTCAAGAAAGGTAAAAATGCAACTGAAACGCAAAATATTTGCGTTTGTGCAGTGTATGGAGAAGGTGCTGTGACTGATTGAACAAAAGTGGTTTTCGAAGTTTGGTGCTGGAGATTTCTCGCTGGACAATGCTCCATGGTCAGGAAGACCAGTTGAAGTTGATAGGGATCCAATCGAGACATTAATTGAGAACAATGAATGTTATACCACGTGGAAGGTAGTCAAAATACTCAAAATATCCAAATCAAGCATTGAAAATCATTTGCACCAGCTTGGTTATGTGAATTGCTTTGATCTTTGGGTTCCACATAAGTTAAGCTAAAGAAACCTTCTTGACCATATTTCCACATGTGATTCTCTACTGAAACATAATGAAAACATTCTATTTTTAAAACAAATTGTGATGGGTGATTTACAGTGGGTACTCTACAACAGTATGGAATGGAAGAGATCATGGGGCAAGCAAAATGAACCACCACCAACCACACCAAAGAACGATCTTCGTCCAAAGAAGGTGATGTTGTGTATGTGGTGGGATTGAAAGGGAGTCCTCTATTATGGGCTCCTTCTGGAAAACCAAATGATTAATTCCAACAACTATTGCTCCCACTTAGACCAACTGAAAGCAGCACTCGACGAAAAGCATCTGGATTTAGTCAACAGAAAATACATAATCTTCTATCAGGGTAATGCAAGACTACATGTTTCTTTGATGACCAGGCAAAAACTGTTATGGCTTGGCTGGGAAGCTCTGATTCATCTGCTGTATTCACCAGACATTGCACTTTCAGATTTCCATTTATTTTGGTCTTTACAAAATTCTCTTAATGGAAAAAATGTCAATTCCCTTGAAGACTGTAAAAGGCACCTGGAACAGTCTTTTTTTTTTTTAATTAATTAATTAATTTATTTTTGGCTGCATTGCGTCTTTGTTGCTGCAGGTGGCCTTTCTCTGGTTGTGGTGAGCGGGGGCTACTCTTCGTTGTAGTGCACGGGCTTCTCATTGCGGTGGCTTCTCTTGTGCAGCACAGGCTCTAGGTGCGAGGGCTTCAGTAGCTGTGGCTCGCAGGCTCTAGAACACTGGCTCAGTAGTTGTGGTGCACGGGCTTACTTGCTCTGCGGCATGTGGGATAGTCCCGGACCAGGGCTTGAACCCATGTCCCCTGCATTGGCAGGCGAATTCTTAACCTCTGCACCACTAGGAAGGCCTTGGAATAGTTCTTTACTCAAAAAGATAAAAAGTTTTGGGAAGATGGAATTATGAAGTTGCCTGAAAAATGGCAGAAGGTAGTGGAACAAAAGAGTGAATACGTTGTTCATTAAAATTCTTGGTGAAAATGAAAAATGTGTTTTTTATTTTTCCTTAAAAACCAAAGGACCTTTTTGGCTAACCCAATAACAGTATAGTACTTACCATGTGCCAGGCACTATTATAAGTGCTTTAATCTGGTTTATTTTATTTGATCCACCTCACAACCCAGTGAGGTCTGTACTTGTGTTAACACCATTTGTGGATGTAGAAACTGAAGCAGTTAAGTAATTTGCCCAACAGCACAGAAGTGGGATTCAAATTTAGGTAGTCTTGACTTTAGAGCCTGCAATTTTAACCATTACCCTAATCTGCCATCTATGTTATACATTCTACTTTGTTTTGTTTTTTTTCTTTTTTACATCATGAATTTTTCCATGCAGTCAGATATTATACTGTAGGGAATTTTTTTTTTTTAACATTCAGTGTGTTAAATTTATTGAAATAGTAATGTGTATAGCAGTCCCCAGCCTTTTTGGCACCAGGGACCGGTTTCGTGGAAGACAGTTTCTCCACAGTTGGGGTTGGAGGGGGAAATGGTTCAGGTGGTAATGCGAACGATGGCGGAGGGAATGGCTCAGGCTGTAATGTGAGTGATGGTGCAAGCAGTAATGTGAGCGATGGGAAGTGGCAGATGAAGCATCGCTCTCTTGTCCGTCACTCACCTCCTGCTGTGTGGCCCTATTGGACTGGTAGCTGTCTGTGGCCTGGGGGTTGGGGACCCCTGATGTATAGAACTAATTCTTTTAACTCTCCACTTCATTAATAACCATTCTCCCTACTTCCGATAGTGTTGATTAGTTTTGCTTGCTTTATAAATGTAGTCATACAGTAGGTACTCTTTTGTGTCTGATTCATCCCTATTGTTGAGTATAGTTAGAAATTGTCCATTCTCTTGGCTATATTGTATTCCATTGTTTGAATATATCATAATTTATCCATTCAGTTGTTGGTATATGTTAAGTTTCCATTTGGGGGCTATTATAAATGGTGCTGCTGTAAACATTCTGGTACCTGTATTCTGGTGAACATATATGTGAATTTCTATTGAGTATATACCTAGTTGTGGACATTTCAGCTTTAATAGAGTCAATAGTTTTCTGAAGTTGCATTACTATCAGCATTGTATAAGAGTTCTCATTGTTCCACAATCTGCACAACTTTTGGTTTTTCCTTCCTTTTTTGCTTTAGCAAAATACTAGTGTTCCATTGTATGATTATGTACTATCTTTTTAAAAAGGCAGCCCCTGTTTGGGGGCATTTAAGTTGTTTTCATTCTTTTTTTGAAAAGTGTTGAGACTAGTATTCTTGTAGACTTATTTTTTTAGACTTCTCGTGCATGTTTTCCATGCACATAATTGTACAAATAACATGAGTGTTTGTTTTACTGGAACATTGTCAGGATGAGTTATTATAACTTTTACAGCTGTAGTTACTCAGCATGAAATAGCATCTCATATTTTTAATTTAAATTAATTTTATTTACAGCAAAAGTTGAACATTGTGTTTATTGGTAATTTTTATATTTTTAATAAGTAACCTGTTCTCATCCCATGCTCGTATTTCACTTGAAATATTTGCGAGTGTCTTTATTATCATTATTAACCCTTTTCTGGCTATATGTTATAAACTTTTACTGTGTATCTTTCAATTTTACAAAAATTTAAGTTTTTATGTAATCAAATACATATCTTACAGTTTTTGTCTCTGGTATCACGCTTTAAAAGACCTACTCATATTTTCAACTATTCCATTCCACTCCGTTCTTTCCCTTTGTGTGTATATATGTGTATGTGTACGTATATACATATATTTGTACTGTATGCATACATAAGTATATTCACGTTTTACCATTTGAAAAATAATATGAATATGTAAACTTTCTCCCTCTATGCTATGTCATCTTCTTTTTCTCAAATCTCCTTCAAAACCAAACTTCTTAATAGGCTAATTTCACAGCTTCTACTTTCTGTTTATACCTCAAATCCTAAGGTTGATCTCTATTCCTACCTGCTTTGGTAAGCGTCATCAAAAATCCTGTTTGTGACCTTTTTTCTTTAGTTTCTCTACTCTATAGTGTTTCCCCAAGTGAGTCATGCACTCAGTTACTTCAAGTACTGCCATTTCCTGTTACTTCTTATCTTTGTGACCAACACATATCTCTCTTCAGTTCTCCAGGCATATTTAATTATTACTGGGTGTGTTACCTGGAAAGTCAAATTGAGGAAATTGTCTTTTCCCTAAACCTGTATCCCCTATATAGGTGAAAATGGGGAACTTTCTTAGTCATGTAAGCCAGAAATCTGGGAGTCATTCTAGTTTCTTTTCATTTTCCTTATCCCCTGCCTCTCATTGGTGACTGGGTCTTATCAATGATTTGTCCCTTCATTTCTGCTTTTACTGCTTCTATCTCAGTTCTTTACCATCCCTTTCCAGGATATCTAAAATATTTGCTTAACCAATCTCCTTACCTTTGTTTTCTTAGCCATCTCCCAAATCTGATCTGGCTCCTCCTTGCTTAAAATAATTTTTATTGTGCTCCATTGAATGTAGGATAGAATCTGTTCTTAGCATGGCATATAATGCCTGTCATGATTTGGCCCCTGTATCTTGTTTGATTTCCTTCCTGTCACTACTACTTATAATGCGTTTTAAGACACAGTAAGACATTGTTATTAACTGTGATTGCTTTGGCATTGTTACTGACTTTAACACCCAAAGCTATAGTATTCAGAAGCATGCCCCAGACACAAAATGAATTTTTCTGTATTGCTAGCTAATGTTTATTAAGATATTACAAATCAATTTTTTAATTAGTTTGAGCAAAACAAATCAATCTACTATGGGAAAAATGTATTGGGTTAATTCATAACTAAATCAAAATAATTTTGTCTGCAGTTTCTTGCTTGAGATTATCTATATTAATTATCTCCCATTACTATGAACTATTGAAGATTTACTGTGTCTGATCTCTTCTTCCATTATTTGATTTTACATAAACTTCTCAAAGGCATTAACGAAGGATATAAATAGTACCCATACATAATTACCAATTTCTTGATAATTAAAAAAATTGGTAATATGCCTTTTTTTAAGCTCTAATTTCTGAAATTCACCTTGATACTTTTCTTTCGTAAGGCCTTTACCCATACTCTTTCCTATCTGGAAGTCTTTTTATATCTTTTCCTTTTACCTAATTAATCTTTTGTCACATCCTTCATATTTTATTTCAATTATTATGCTTTCAGGAAGGTGTTCTCTGATCTTCCCTCACTAGATTAAGGTCTCCTGTTATACATTTTTGTAGAATCATACCATTTTTTTAGTAGTACAGTCTTTCTCACTGAATTATAATGTCTGTTTTTGCTTTTTACTGAAATTTAGCACACAGTACTGTGCTTGGCACATAGTAGGGACTCAGGAAATAGTTGGTGAATAGATGAATACAGTTTCTTGATAGGCAAAAGAAGATAGATTGGGAATATTTTTTCTGAGAGATGCTTGTTTTCAATATAGTCATAACAACCTTGATATATCTAAACTATACTGTAAAAAAATCTCTACTAATGCTATAGAATGATGTGCTAACTGGTGCTTATAATTTTTATTTTGTATTTATTTCTTATATAAGGTTGGGAAGATAGCCATCAAAATACTTCTGCTAGGTAGCAGAGAAGACTAATTATGTTCCTGAAAATAATTATAACAATGTATTTCAACTTCAGGCCTGGTTTACTTGTTATATTAGAAGCAGTGTTTTAACAAGAAACTAATAGTGCAAGTGAGTCTTATGAACTTGACTCGAAACCAAAAGATCAAATGGAAATTTATTTTGCGGAATTGAGAATATATTGGTGTAGCAATGAATATCCATTGATGGCATTGCCATCAGCATTGGAGGTGAATGTCCATTTCACAACAGACAGTGTCTTAAGTGCATTGCTTCTCATTGGTGGCTTACCTTCTTTGGTTCCTGCCTTAACCTGGTTTTCAAGTCTTCCTAACCATTCTGTATTCTACCCATTTAATGAATTCCTTTTCTTCTTACAATAACTAATATCAGGGTTTTTTTCTTGTTGTTTGTTGATTTTTTTTTAACAACAGCCTGACTAGTACACGTCCCAAAGCGGGGAGTCTAATTCACATGTCCTCCCAGGAAAGGCAACTAGGGGTCTTATTTGTATGTATGTTTCATAGGGCTCCCAGGGAAACAATGAAAAGTACTCTTAGGATGGATAGTTAAGCTCTTAGGGATAGGAATCAAGGAGCATAAGACTCTGACAGCTGGGAGAAATGGTTTTGCATAGAACTCTGAAAAACGGTGCTCCAGATTTCTTAAGGAGATTGACAGGAAATGTTTTCAATGCATAAAACTGACAGGATTAATATCCAGAATAAAAAACACTTTATAAGTCAACAAAAAGATAAAAAATGAGAATGGAAAGAAAAAAATATAGTAAAGGATATGAACAGGTGAATTACTGAAGATGAAATTCAGATGATCAATTGACATATGAAGAGATATTTGACTTTATTAGTAATCAGTGAAATTTAAAATGAGATATCTTTTTCATTTACCAGATTAGCAGAGATGAACAAGCCACACAGTATTATGTGTGGCAAGCATCTTGAGTGTAAATTGGGATAGCCACTCCTGAGATGATTTGGTTGTATCTATTAAAACTGAAAATGGGTATAAACAGTAACTCAGGAATTCCCTTTTAGGTATCTTCTGAATAGAAACACTTATACATGTGCAAAAACAAGTATGTATTTTTAAAAAAGACAAGTATTGGCAAGGGTGTGAAGAAATTGGACCCTCATACATTACTGGTGGAGATGTAAAATGGTGCAGACATTTTGGAAACTGTTTGTCAGTTTTTCAAAGTGTTAAGCACCAAATTACCATCCCAGCATTTTTACTCTTAGGATCTATCCAAGAGACTTAAAAACATATGTTCACACAACAGCTTGTACATGAATGCTCATAGGAGCATTATCTATAATAGCCATAACGTGGAAACAACTGGTGCAATAGAATGTGCTGTATCTGTGCAATGGAATATTATTCAGCAATAAAAATTAGCAAAGTACTGATACACACTACAACATAGATAAACTTCAAAAACATTATGCTAAGTGGAAGAAATGAGACACAAAAACCGCATATTGTATAATTTCATTTATATGAAAATGACAAAATCTGTAGAAATAGAAAGTAGAATATTGGTTGCTCAGGGCACATGGTGAGAATGGAAAATGATTGCAGATGGGCATGAGGTTCCTTTTGGGGTGATGGATATTCTAAAATTAAGTAGTGGAGATGATTGCACAACTATAAATTTACTTTAAAAGCCTCACTGAATTGTGCATCTAAAACTGGTTAATTTATGGTATGTAAGTTATATCTCAATAAAACTATTAAGAATGATTAATAGCTGGGGACTTACAGTGTAACCTAAGTTGGTAGGCCAACACTTGCATGAAGGATCGCTGGAAGAAATGAAGACCAGAGGCGTAGCATGCCTTTTATTAGGAGAAATAAAGAAAATGGAAAACAGAGGGGGCGAGGGTGGAGGGGAGAAAGGAAGAGAGAGAGAAGAGCAGAAAAGGGGAGAGGGAAGAAGATACAAATGTTCATTTTCACATTCTTTGTAATAACAGAAACTGAAAAACCTAAAGTCCCATGAGTAGAGAAACAGCTAAGTAAAATATGGTAAATTTGAAATAAGTAACTTGCAAAAAGGTATGCTGAGCATGATACCATTCAGGTATATTAAAAAATTAGTATATATGATATCTGTGGAAATATATGTAAAGTATAAAAAAAGAAAATTTAAGGCTACAAGCAAATTTGGAATAGTGATTGCTTCTAGGGAGCAGAGCAGGGGAATCAGAATGAGGGTAGAAATCAGGAGGGCCTTTAGTATTGTATATAATCTAATTTCTAAATAGATACTACATTCAAAATTATATAATTTTTAAAAATATAAACAGAAAAATGTACTTGAAGCAAATATTCCAAAATATAAATAATGGCATTTCTGGATGGTGGGAATAAGGATGAGAAAAGAAACCAAATCTAAGAAACAAATATAAAAGAGCATTATTTTCTTTGATTAGCTAATGTAAAGATGTAAAAAAAAAAAAAAATTGAAAACGTAAAAGTGAAAAAAAAAAAAAAATCTGAAAAGTGTCGGTGATAACCCTGCAAGCCCACAGCAGACCTAAGGAGCATCAAGAGCAGAACAACAGCTTACCATCGAGGTCACTGACCTTTCGAACAGAGCGTCAGTGACCACAGCAGGAAAACCTAGGATTCCTGCCTGGAAACAGAGGGAGCTTAGGGATCATGGTATTTTATTGGCAGGTGCTATTATAATCCAGATTATAATACTTTGACATAGCCACATGTGACACACTTGCCGTCCTCCTTTCTTTCTTATTCAACAATAATCTTGCTTATAAAGTTTGATAATGTTTTTCAAACCCCTTATAATGTTATTCACTTTTTCAGTTGAGGAAGTTGGGAACTCACTTCTCATTACCTACCTGCTCTTAAAATAAGTTTACATATAGAAAATAGTGGATTTTTGTAAAAAGTGGGATAGTCCAAAAAATTATGCTTGTTTTCTGAATTTGTATTAAATGAATTTCTTTCAGTTGCAAAAGATAGAAACGAATTTAAACTGCTTGAAACACAAAGAATTAATTTTCTAAAGTAATTTGAAAGTTCAGGTGATGAACTAGCTTTAGGTATTGCAGTATCCAAGACCTCAAATGATATTATTAGATTTATCTTTCTCTCTTTGTCTATCTCTGTCTTTCTGTCTTTTTCTACGGTATAGTATTGATAGGATTTTTTTTCATGAGCAGGAGCTTGAAGTCACTGAATTACTACTACCTCTGGGAACCCTTATTTCCATGACCATGCTTGCCGTCAGAAATATACAAAAAAGTGTCCTGTTTCTACCTTCCAGATATCACAGAAGGACATCTAATGGGGAGAATGTTATTTGCATCCCAAACTTTAGGAATAGCAAGTCCAGGAAGTATATTTTATAGCTTTCCAGCTTCTACTATTATAGTTGGAAAAAATCAAGTACATTTTATAGCTTATCATCCTTGCCTACTATTATAGAATGGAAAGGATGTTGCATGAGCCAATTCCCAACATCTGATACAGTCTGCTTCTTTGGCTACATATACCCTACATATACATATACCCTTCTACTGATGTTTCCATACATAATGTCAGTCACAATATGCTACAGCTAGATTTAATGATACTACCCCTTATAAATGAAAACACACTCAACTTCTACCCAGAGGGAGAAACTCAAAATTCTGTCAGTCCCTTTATCAATCTCTGGATGATACTCATCTCATTTAGCCAAAATACCACTGTAAATTTCTGCTGCCCTGTGCTAAATTATAAAGTCCCCCACCACTATCATACCTTATATAAAATTACTGAGGAAAGGAGAGAAGGATATTAATGTGTTAGATGTATACACACAAACATATGCTGCACAAAGCAGAGCAAGGTGGTATTTATGCGTAGCTGCTACAGTCCTTATTCTGTCAAGAAATTGGGATGGGGTATGTATTGTTGTTGTTGTTCCCCCTGCCAGCATATAAACTAGAAGGGGTTCTATTTCAGGATAGTTGTTCAGAATTGTAGTTCAGATCATCATTATTGAATTATTGGGACCTTGATAGTGTTTTCTATATTGGATTGCTGAAATAACCTATCCTTTTCACCAGTCAGTGGAAATTATGAGAATATATCCCCACAAGATCTCCTGGGTTCCGGTCCTGTTCTTCCCTGCACACATTTTGTAGCAAGAACCTGTGTTTCACTGATAACCAAGATTAAATACCCAAACAAAAATAATAACTCCTTCTTTTTGCATTTTCTCTTAAAGAAAAATAAAAATTGTAACAAAGCATTATCTTGTAGTTTAATTGCTGCACTTTCTTCCTTGTTTTCTTAGTGGTACGTAAATAACGATGACTCTTACAGTGGTAGTCTTAGATTCAATGAAGTAAAGCAGTGAGGTCTACCACTCTCAGCTCTATTCTAGTGGTTCCTACATCTGTGTCTTCTGTGGTTGAAGAAACAGCGTCTTATACTGGTCGCTGACAAATTTCTTTCATATAAGAACTGTAGGATTTCAGGACAGTTCAGGTTTTCTTGGCAGTAATTAATCTTAATTTTTCCTTCAGTGTCCTCATTGTATTGGCTATTATGAGTTTTATATATCTCTATCAATGTTAGAATTTTGTGTCAAATCAGCAAGAAACTTAAAAATATTTTATTCTCTTCATTAATTTGATTATGAAACAAAGTACCCATTCATTACTTTTATTTAGAATTTTTTTCTTTTCAATAATTTAGTGCTTTTGTTTGATCCAGAAAATTTTTGTTGTGATTCACTTTTCTAAATAAGAATAATTTTTATTGACTTCATGGCTTTTTTCATCTTTGTTTTTATATTCCATTATGTTTTTATCTTGTTTTTTTAAAATACATAAATTTAGATTAAAAAAAGATACTCTTCAAATATGTTCAAATCATGAGTTCATAATTTCTTTTTTGTTGAAAAATTCTAAAACTTCTTCCTAGTTGCAGCTAGAATGACATATTCCTATCTCAATTTCCCCTTAGCAAAGTCTCTAAAATACTTGCAAGCCATTCCATTACCGCCTGACATACATAATAGCAAGTGTGAAAGAGAGGAAGTTGTAATGAAAAGAACAGTTTTAACGAATTGTAGTTAAAATATCTTTTGCAAATCTTACAAAAGCATATATCCTTGGGAACACAATGCTAAGAGTCTCTCCCAGGGTGTTAGAATTGCACTTGGCAACTCCCCCCCACCCCCTCGCCCCACACTCCACACCCCACACCCGAGGGTTTCTGAATTTTAAGCTTCACAGTAAATCTGCTGTGGATCTTGGGTTTTAGTTCTCTTTATGGGGGAAGGCCTCTGGCAGACTACTTATAACTCCCTTGCTCACATTCCTTTTTCTGAGATCCAAAGGATAGAGATGCATTTTCACTGGTATTGCAAATGGAGCTCTAACAAGTCTTTACTCTGCCACTGGGCCTAGGTGGCTTCATCCACCATTAAGTACCTACATTTGGTACATTTGGTGAGTCCCCCATAACAACCCTAACTACTGAGGACTCTAGAGAATGTCAAATCTCTGAGTGGTTCCCTAGAAGCACCTCATTTGATTTGAGGTGAGGGTGAAACACCTCTTCTCCTAAATGGTGTTGCCTGTCTCACAACTTGATTCACCACAAGAGTCAAAGCTGTGGACTTGAGAGTCCTTTCCAGGACTCTTCAGCCTCTACCTCTGATGTAAATTGACTAATGTTGGCATATCTGGTTTTATGATCTGTTTGTCTCTGTAGGTAACCTGCTCCTTAACCAAGGGCAGTTAGCACCTATTGTTTTGTGTTCAGTGTGAAGGGGCTGATTACCTGGTGGAAAAATAAAGAGAACCATTTTAGTACAGATTGATGTCTTTAGGTATCTGCTTAAATGCTTTTAGCCCTCCTTTTTCTCCTTGAAATCCTGCTTAGTGTTCTAGGTCCTATGATAGGTACCAGAAATGCAAAAGTAAACAGATCTATCATATTCAAATGCAATACAAAGAATAATGTGGCTAACCTGCCATATATTAAACCATAGTGCTTAAACCCCATTTAAAAGACCCAGTATAAAAATAACTGTTTAACGTTATATGAGGTTTTACAAAAGATTTTACTTTGCCCCTATGTAGTAACTTATAAAATTAAATATATTACATAATAAGACATTTAATAGTAATTCATTAAAGGATTCACATATGATATTGGAATACTGTGCAGGACTTTGGAGAATTTCATTTTTTCATAGCATTGTGAAAATAGAAGATTTATCAAAAGGGAGACTGGGATTCATTTCTACTATGGTAGTCTATGTGGGAAATTTATAGTTTGATTTGTATGCATGAAATAGTGCTTTTGCATATCTCTAGTACATAAAATTCTTACTTGTATAAGCACCTAAATTGTGATTTTTTTTGTGTACTGCTAAAATCTAAGGTAATGACGACAAAAAAGATTTTTCTGGATTTGTATGTGAAGCCTAAGTGGCCTCATTCTGCCACCTTCTGGCTGACTCCATATCTTATAGTGCTGTGAATTAAGTGTTCCTGCTATGGTTGGCACCAGATCATTTATTTTGGGGCCTGGGAGATTTCAGTTGGAGTCAAGTTAAGCTATAACGTAGTTCTGGTGCTTTAGGCTCACATTTATTTCTTAATTCTAAAATATATCAGAGTTTATTGGAATAGGTTACCACATGATGATGTGTCAAGTTGTTTCTTCTAACAGTATGTACTTAAAACTAGTGTTGCTTTTCCACTGATGTTAAAACTATATTAAGTTCGTTAGCTGTTTATCACAGTCACAATAAGAAAATTATTTGGAGAATGATAGAGAAATCAAAGTTGCTGAAATCACTGCTGAGGTTTTTTTTTAGGGTTATAATTTTATTTATTTATTTATTTATTTCATTTTATTTATTTATTTATTATTTTTTGGGGGGGTACACCAAGTTCAATCATCTTTTTTTATACACATATCCCCATATTCCCTCCCTCCCTCAACTCCCCCCCACCCTCCCCGTCCCAGTCCTCTAAGGCATCATCCATCCTTGAGCTGAACTCCCTTTGTTATATGGCAACTTCCCACTGGCTATCTATTTTACAGTTGGTAGCATAATTTAATTTATTTTTTAAAAATTTTTGTTGGGGTATAGTTTTTTACAATGTTGTGTTTCTACTGTACAGCAAAGTGAAGTGGAGTTCCCTGTGCTATATAGCAGGTTCTTATTAGTTATCCATTTTATACATACTAGTGTATGTATGTCAATCCCAATCTCTCAGTTAGTCCCACCCCCGCCCCAGTGCTAAATTCTTATAGAGAAACTAATGTTGGGTTCAGTAATCACTTATCAAAGCTCTAAAATAAAAGGTGAAATCATTCACCTGTTAATGAAGTCTTAGTATTTTATACCCTTGGTTTTATGACTCTTCAGTCTATTTTCATTTATTCAAAAAAGATTTTGGTAAAGGCTTAAAACTTTTGAAAATGTAATTTGTTTTTAAAAACTGTGATATACTTCTTGAGGGAGGGTGGGGGGAAGGTAGGGAGAAAGAATATAGAATATTGCAATATTGTCACCTTTTGCAACATACTTTACCTCTTTGTACCTCTGGAATATTAGATAATAATATTCATCTTAAAAGTGGATTTTTGTGAGGAATAAATATGTTATTTCATATAAAATGCTTAGAACAATGCCTAAATATAAGAAGTTAGCATTATCATCAGTCTTACAAAATTCAGAATATATTACATATTTTTATAGGTAGATTCCAAAATATCCTAAACAATAAGTTTTATATTTTCTTATAGTTTTATATCCAGTACTTTAAAAAATACAGAAATTGAAGATAGTGGAAATAGCCTTCTAAAGTAGTGTAGAAATATATGTGATATACTGGCACCTAATAAAGGCCCTCTATTTCTGTGTGCAACTCATCTTTGACTTGAGAAACCTAAAATTATCTCAGAAAAGAGCTATGGTGCTCTAAAAATTTAATCAATTCAAAAACATTTATTGAATGTTTACTACGTGATTACCATTGCATTAGATTTCTAGAGGTAGAAAATTGTGGGAGAAGCTCAAAGAAGAGTTAGAAGTATAAGCACATAATTATTATACAGTGTGGTTAGTACAATAATGTGGGTATTAACATATATTAGGAGCTAGAGTAGAGGAAATAACATTCGACTTTAAGTAACAAGTAGGAATTTGCCAGGAGAAAGAAGCCATCTTACATAAATGGAAATTTTATGTTGATTTTTTTGGACTACTGGTTTATCTGTACATTGTAACATTTCATATTAGTGCTACTGTACTGCCTTTCATATCCAGAATGTTTCGTCACACATTCCCTGAGTAATAAGGTTTTCAAGCATTTGTATTTTAGTAGGGAAGACCAGGCTTCCATCATGGTGATTCTAGGTAAAGGTAAACTGTATTTTTCTGGATGGACATTTGCTGTGCTGCTCTCTGAGCTGGTAGCTCCCTGCATTCACTTCTCTATTCTGTGGAGCCAGACCTACCGTGCTGGCAGTCAGATACCTGAGGCCTGGAGCTTGCCCTTGTCTACACTGATGAGGACTTTCATATGAGTGAAAAGAGTGACTCCATTTGTATAGTGGTAGTGGGAGTTGAGACAATAATTATCATCTCCTTTATTTCTGTTCCAGGTATTTAGAAAATCCTTACATGGAAATTTAGATTTTGCGCTGCCTGGACATAATATTGGTGAATGAGTCAGTAGCAAGTCAATGGGAAGGTTCTAATCACCATGAAGAACTAAAGGGCTAGAGGGAGAGAGTGCCTACATCAACCATGATTAGCAGTTTTATATTTTCATACTTCATATATTTTAGTACTCTGGAAATAGACTCCCATTTTTCACACCCCTGTCACCTTATTACATTTAAGCTGGTATTAGCTTTCTATTGCTGCTATAACAAATTACCATAAATTTAGCAGTTAAAAACAATACACATTTATTATCTTCACAATTCTGTAAATCAGAGTTCTCACAGGCTCTTACCTGCAGTTTCTGGGGAAGAATCTACTTCCAAGCTCGTTCATATTTTGGCAGAATCCAGTTCCTAGAGATTATAGGATTGAGGTCTCTGTTTCATTGCTATCTGTCATCTTGGGGCTGCCCTTATCTCCTAGAGGCCTCTCTGGTCCTTGCACATGAACCCTAATATTTCAGAGCAAGCAGCAGTGCAGTGAATCATTTTCATGCTTGGAATCTGGCAGTTTCGTGCCTTGGCTATCTTCTGCTTCAAGCTGGAGAAAGTGCTTCGCTTTTAAGAGCTAATGTGATTAAATTGAGCCCTCCTAGATAACCCGCCAGAATCTATTTTAAGGTCCTTAATTAGTAATCTTAATTATATCTGCAGAATTCCTTTAGCCGTGTATTGTAACATATTTACAGGTTCCTAGGAATCGATGGAACAAATTGGGGGAACAAATCGGGGGAGGGAAGGGAGATTCTGCCTATCACAAATCTGTTAGCTTTCAGGTATGGTTTTTGAACCAAAGTGGGAGGTTGTGTATGCAGAGGCATAGAATTAGGGAAGGGCATATTGTTCTCAAGAAATGGCAGTTAATTTAGTAGTAGTATTGTTGAGATATAAATTGGTGAAATGGAGCTATGTGGAGGCCTGTTGAAAACTGGAAAAGGTCCTTGGTTAGTATGCTAAGGGTTTGGATTTTGTAGGCCATGGGAAGTCATTGAAGTTTGTTTTTCTTGGGAACGACCTGGAATCGTGTTTTAGTAATATGACAAATATGATGAGAGTCAGAACGAAGATGCTGGGAGTTTGGAGAGAAGAGGAAGTACAGAGACTGAGCTTTGGAATGCATATCAGACTCCCAGTCACCATTGAGAGGAGGATTTATTTAATAGTTAAAGTAAAATTAAGCCATTCTTTCTTTCCCTGGACAACCAGAAATGTAAAACAGTTGATAACAGATATGCATATAATTAAAATAAAATTTAGAACACAATGATGTGTGCTAGACTCATACCCAGTTCTCTTTTTGGAATCTCCACTTTGATGTCTAATAAATGTGTCCAACAAGATCTTTCTTTATTAGAACATCTTTCCAGCCTCTTCCTTCTTTACCTTTCCTCCTTTTAGTAATTGGTTATTTACCCAGATGCTCAAGCCAAAAACATAGGTAATATTTTTTGATAACTTCCGTTTATTCATTCTCTAGATTCAGTCTATCAGCAAATCCCCATATTTCTTCAAAATATATAAAATTTATCCATTTCTCTCTCTCCCACCACTATCTCAGTTCAAGTGGCTACTATCCCTTGCCTGGACTGTTAATAGTAGTCTCAATGGTTTTCTCTGTTTCTTCTCTTTTCCTCAACTTAGACCGTTTCACAATCCATTCTCTGCCCAGTGGTTATTACTGTTTCTGTCTCATTTCTGTTTCAGAGCCTTTAATTCATTGTTCCTTCTGTCTGGTGTACTCTTCTTCCCTCTTCCCTCAACTTGCTCCTTTTATAAATACTTCAGGTCTTACAACTAAAAGGAAGTCATGTTCCTTAGACATTCTTGACCTCTCTATATAAAGTAGCCCTTCCCTGCAATTACTTTCTATCATATCTTCTCTTATATTCTTCTGTATGTTTCTTAATGTGAAGAAGAGAGTGAATAGGAAGAATAGAATATGTCATATTTATTCTCACCTTTATTCATATAGTTTTGTCCTCTTAAATTACCCTTGTTACTTTTTCTGGCCTATCTAAATTATACCTGTCCTCCAAGACCCTTCTCAAATTTCACATATTCCATTCCATTTTCCTCAATACCTGAACTCGCCTTTCTACTCTTTATGGTCTTTATGGTGCTTTAAAGTTTCCTTAGTCCTTTAAAGTCCCTTAAGCTGAACATACTGATGGTCAGGGATGTTCAGAGTTCTAAAATGGTCAAACCTTACATTTGCTGTGGTGTCTTCCATGTAGCTCAAGTGGCTGGAGTTGCTTGGTATGTAAGAAGTATTTCACAAATGTGTTTGGATTAGTGTATCAGTAGGGTTACTTTGTTAAAAATTTTTCAAGAACAATCATTTGCCATAAATGTTTAATTATTCCTCATATATTACTGAACTAGTTTTATGTGTCTGACTATGATATAAATGAAAATTCTGTGGGTTTTTTCTTCTTGTTTTTCTTATATTTGATAACTATACACAGCAAATTTAGTTCTTATTCCCTGTTGGACTCTGACTTTTGAAAAGTTATTTTAATAACACATTGAATTGTCTGTATTGACTCTTCTCCTATCTGGAGATTTATTAGTTTGTTTTGAAAGTAGTTCCAGTGAAAACATTTCATGTTTTGAATAAAATTTAATATTTCCTATTTTTATATCATAAAATTATATAAAGATAATTATATAAAGATAAATATATGTTCAGTGGGAGTTTTTATTTAAAAGAACTGGTTTGCAGAATCTTTCATTATGCAAACAAAAGGATTTACCTATGACTGTTTAGAATCTAATCTATTTTTCATTAAAATTATTTTTATAATATAGACACCTTACATTCTAAAAAGCATAACTTTAAAAAGGATGTCTTGGTGTACAAGCTATATTAGACAGTATGGGACACAGAGAACTGACACCTTTCATATTTTGAGAGCAATATTGCCTTGATGTCACTGGAATGTCTGGCCACATCTACAGCGTTCTGTCCAAACTGCATACATTGACTATTATGGCACACCCACTGCTTCCTTATAGACATACTGCAGTATTATAACACAATAGTTTCAAAAAATTTTATTTGTACATTTTGATGTTTGAATGTTTCCAGTGTTTAGACATTTAAAAATGATACTGAAGTATACTTTGACCTTCCTTAATCTGATTTAAGTAAATAATAGCCATATGTTATTAATCAAATGGGTCAATGTAATACCAGTCTGTATTTTTATATCTACAATTTACAAAGCCATTTCACTTACATCATCTTATTTGAATTGCACATAAAACCAGTGATATAGTCAGGCAAGGTATTAATGATCTTGTTTTGCAGAAAAGGAAACCAAGGATTATAGAGTTAACTGACTAGTTTAAAAGTGTCATACACCCATCTATCAGCAAGCATAACAAACCCTAGGTTCTTTAAAGTACGTGGCATGAAAGGAGCCAGTTAATTCATAGAAATAACTAATTTGAATCCCAGTCTCCACAGTTCTTCCCATCTACAATATTCTCTTCAAATCTTCTATTCTGAACTGTTTTAAGAAGAGTAGTATCTATCAGCAGTTTTGTTTAATATTATCAATATACCTATCATTGTTCGGTGATTAAGTGGGTAATCAGCTAAGGTAATACAACTTTCAGTGTCTTTTTTCCTATGTCTTTTGATTCTGGATAATCACACAAATTTTGTCATTATGGTTTTTTTTTTTTACCTAGTACATTTTGACTTACTATTTTTCAACTTTATGATGGTACAAAAGCAATGTGTATTCAATAGAAAGTATACTTCAAGTTTTGAATTTTCATTATTTTCCAGCCTAGCAATATGCGAGCGCAATACCCTGTCGTAATGCTGGGCAGTAGCAACAAGCCACATCATGAAGGAAAACAACTGATACACTTACATCCATTCTGTGCCCATACAATCATTCTGTTTTTCATTTTCAATACAGTATTCAAGGAATTGCATGAGATATTCAATACTTTATTACAAAAAGTAGGCTTTGTGTTAGGTGATGTTGCCTTGTAGGCTAATGTAAGTGTTCTGAGCACGTTTAAGGTAGGCTAGACTAAGCTATGGTTTTTGGAGTTTAAGTTTATTAAATGCATTTTCAACTTACAATATTTTCAACTTACAATGGGTTTATCAGGGTATAACCCCATAGTTGGTTGAGGAAGATCTGTTATTTTAAAATTTAAATCATTTTGTATCTCCTCAGTAAGGCTTGAATCAAATATATGGCTTGATGAAATCACAGGTTCAAATAAATAACATACAATAATTTCTAAAAATACTTCCAACTGAGAAATTTAGAATAAGAAGTTCATATTTAAAAAAATAATAATTTAAAGTTCTTTTCACCATAAGCATAAACTAATAAGGGCTAACACAGTTCTGGCCTATAGATATCTCAGGAATTGTGCTTCCATAAAATTTTGGATGTTCCTATTGCCCAGTTCTGTCTAATAGAGCTTTCTGTGATGATGGAAATGTTCTATATCTACACTATTTAAAAGGTAACTACTAGCCACATGTGACTGTTGAGCACTTGGTATATAACTAGTGTAATTGAAAAACAGAGTTCAATTTTGTTGAATTTTAATGAATTTTGATTTAAATAACCATCTGTTGCTAGTGACTACCATCTTGGACAGTGTATTCCAGACTCAAACATCTGAATAAAGCAGTTTAAAATCTTGAAAAAGAAATTACAGAATATTTCTCTTTCAGTGTAGAACATGTGTTTTGAGCAATTATATATTCTTACGTTAATATTTCAAGATTCAAATAAGCTTCAATTTCTCTTTTGATGTGGATTAGTAAAATAATATTTTTGTATCTTGTATTAATTTATCTTACTCCTTACCATTTAGCAAGATTATAAACTTCTTTAGATTGTTATACATTGAGATTTATGGGTTATCTTAGGCATTATGGATAGCCTAAGGATGAAAAATATGGAGTATGATCATGAAATTTTATTTATACATTTGAAAATATATCAGTTTGCCAAATTAATCCCATATTAATGATGGCATCATCTTTGTTATTATGTTATAATTAAATTTTACATAAAAATTATATTTTTCAAAGAAATGTGTGCATTTAACTTTTTTGTCACATGAAGTACAGTAACAAAATACTACAGCATTACTGTGGGTTTATTTAGAGGACATGTTTGTTAATTTTACACTGAGATCAAGGTGGAGCATGTTGAAAGTCTAGTTGTTTCCTTCAGTTTTTTTACTTGTAAATTGATTATTAAATTGTGAAGTGAAAAGTGGTGAAATTGGTTTCTAGTTCCAATTAAGGTGGAATAAGCACACATCACCTTATCTCTCCTACTGATTACACATACGGTCATTGAACAGAACACATGATGTAGTTATGGGAAGACTATGAAAAGTAAATAATAGCAAGCAGATTGGGGTTAGAAATCCAAACTTGAAGAAAGATATAGTAGTGAATTTCCTTGTTTTTCTTTTTCCTCCCACATTTCCCAGCTTAGATTCAAGGCAGTCTGAATCCCAGAACTGAAGCTTCTTTAGGAAGGAACATGTGAGGGAAATTCTGCTTGTTTTTTTGTTTTTCCTGGTCCTGTCTCTAAGTAAGAAACACTCCTAAAACTGCACTCCTGTGGCAATGGTGGGAGCAATAGTGACTTTATAGCTGCCTAAAATGCTGAGAGAGATCTATAAGATGACAGAGAAAAGAGTGAATTAGTATAGAAGATCAGAAGAAATTTTCTAGTGTAAACAACAGAAAATTAGTAATTTGAAGAGAACAGAGCTTTAGGAACCTGTGGAACCATATAAAAACATCTAATGTACATGTCATTTGTTGACTGGAAAAGAATGCACAATGTAAAAGTTGAGAATTGTGTTTTATTTGGCGGACACAACTGAAGACTTAAGCCTGGGACACAGCCTCTCAGATAGCTCTGAGAGACTGCTCTGAAGAGGTAAGGGAGGAGCCAGAATATATAGGAATTTTTGCAACAAAGACCAGACAGTAGGAACATCAAAAGATTACTGTTAATTAAAGAAAACCAGACATCTCAAGTTAATGAATTTAGTGCTTTTCGACGTATGGAAAGATGCAAAAGTCTGGGCTCATTGAAATCATACCTTTGATATGTTCCTCAGCTATCTGGGGCCAGTATCTTGTGCTGTCTCATCCTGAGTCTTCTCAGGGTGCACCGCTGGGGAGTGGCTGCAGTGGCTATGGCTTGACGGCGGGCATCCTGTTTCTATCCTGAGTTCCCTCAGGGCTCAGGGCAGCTGTAATGTGATGGCTTGATGGCTGCAACATCCTTTGTTTCCTGATACGGCAGGCAACATTTTTTCATTGACACGTTAAAATTATAGTAGGAGAGGAAAGAGATTAATGCAGAAAAAATGAAGACATATGGCTGAAAACTTCCCAAATTTGGCAAAATACATAAATTTACAAATTCAAGAAGCTCGGTGAGCACCAAGAAAACCACCCCCAAATAAATCATAATTAAATTACTAAAACCAAAGATAATTCTTCACCAGAAGTCCTGTTCTAAAAGAAATGGTAAAGGAAGTAATTCAAGCACAAGAGAAATGATACCAGAGAGGAATCTGGAACTTCATGAAAGGAAGAAGAGCAACAGAAATGGTAAATATCTGGATAAATATAACAGACGGTTTTCCTCTTGGGTTTGTCAAAATGCGATGATTGAAATAAAAAATTGTAATGTCTTATGGGGTTTCCAACATATGTTCATGTATATACATGACAACTACAATATAAAGGAAGAGTTTAAAGGGAACCAAATGTTTATAAGGTTTATAAGTTTCACTTGAAGTAAAACTTTAATTCGTAGACTATGAAAAGTGAAGTATGTATATTGTAATCTCTAGAACAACACCAAGAAAAACCGCAACTATACAAATATGCAATATTCAAGTAATGCAAAAGAATGCAGGAATAAGGAAACAGAAATGAAAGAGGAAGGAAAGAGACTTCTAGTTTCAGCGCTGACATATAACAGAGCTAGAAGTCATCACTCCTGTTTTTTGTTTGTTTGTTTTTTAAGAGCTTTTATTTATTTCTTTTTTTGGCTGTGCCCTGCAGCATGCAGGATCTTAGTTCCCCAAACAGGGATCTAACCCATATACCCTGCAGTGGAAGCACAGTCTTAACCACTGGACCACCAGGGAATTTCCATCACTTCTGTTCTTACAAGAGCAACCACCAACCTGAAATCTGGAGTGAGGCAAATTCAGAGAGTTGCAGCAGAGATCAGCTTACCAGGAGAGCAGAGGCCACTGGAGTCATAAGTTGTTGGAAACATTTATATGATAGTTTTGACAGGTTGCTGGAGGCTTCAGTATGGACTTGCATGAGAGTGTGAAACTCATGGGAGCAGCAGTCTTAGGGAGGTCCTCATACTCTCATGGGTTTTACCTCCAGGAACCCCATCAGGTTCTCAAGATGAAGATCCTAGGCAAGGGTCCCCTTGTGGCTTTTGCAGGAGGGAAAGGTAATCATTGTGAAATATGCCCAGAGCTTATCTGGGGGAAAAGATATTACCAAAGCCATATCCCAGTTTGAGGAGGACGTCCCTCCTACTCTAGCCCCCTTAGCCTTCCTATTTCATCTTAAGGGGGCTATACTGCTGGAGAAACACCTGTGAAGATCACATCCCAGAGAAATAGGCCAGGTAAAAAATTGAGATTGAATCTTAAAATTATAGAATGCATTTCCTCCCCCCATACTTTACCCTCATATTGACATAAAAAAAGAAAAAAACAAAATATACAGGTATATACCAGGGCTCCAGTATAAGAACAATAGATTACAACTGAATAGCTACAAGTCATGGACTCTCTGAGGAGTACTGAGGGAAGCCCAGAGTCAAAACAAGGATACCTGGGGAACTTAAAGCTTCTGACACCTATAGCAAACATTAAACACGGTCTAACTCCTCTGCCAGATTAACAGATCCATGCAGTAAATGTCTGTATACCTCTGTTCTTTATTACCCAATGCTGCATGGTAAACTTTTAACAAAAAATTAGAAGAGATGCCTAAATGCAAGAAAAAAATAGTCTGAGGAGACAAAACAAGCATTAGAACCAGATTCAAATATTGCAGATGTTGGAATTATCAGATAGGGAATTTAAAATAACTCTGATTAATGTGTTGAGTCTAATGGGAAAAGTAGGCAATATGCAAGAACACATGAGTCACGTGAATAGAGAGAAACTCTAAGAATCAAAAGGAAATGCTAAAAGTAAAAAACACTGTAACAGAAATAAATGTTTTGATGGGCTCATCAACAGATTGGACACAACAGAGGAAAGTATCAACGAGGTTGAAGATAGATCAATAGGAACTGGCTAAACTGAAATGCAGTGAGAAAAAAGAATGGAAAAATAACCCAGACAGAACATCCAAGAATTATGGGACAATTTTGAAAAGTGTAACATATGCATAATTCGAATACCAGAAGGAGAAGGAAAAGGAGCCAAAAAAAATTTGAAGTAAGAGTGGCAGAGGAAGTGTTATAAAATTAATGACAGACATCAAAGTACAGGCCCAGGAAGCTTAGTTTAAAAGTACCAAGCAAAATAAATATGAAAATAACTACACTTGGGCACATCATATTTATACTGTAGAAAACCAAAGACTAAGAAAATCTTGAAAGAAGTCAAAGGGGAGATGGAAAAAACCTTACTTGAAGAAGAACAGAGTAAGAATTATAGCAGACTTCTCATCACCATGCAGTCAAGAACAGAGTGGAGTAAAATATTTGAGTTGAAAGAAGAAACCCACTAACCTATAATTAATTCTCTATCCAGTGAAATTATCCTTCAAAAGTAAAGGACAAGACACTTTCAGACAAATAGAAGCAAAGGCTATTTATTGCCAGCAGGTCTGTCCTGCAAAAATCATAAAAGAAGTTCTTTAGGGAAAATGAAAATTGCATAGGTTAGAAATACAGATGTACATAAAGCAAAAGCATCAGATAAGAAAAAATGAAGGTAAAATAAAATCTTTTTCTTATTCATTATTGATCTAAAAGATAACTGTTTAATAATAGTAACAATATACAAGGTGATTATAGAATATAAGTAAGTGAGATGTAAGGGATAGGAGAAAGGACTTGGGAATACACTATTATAAGTTAGTTGCACTACAAGTGAAGCATTATAGTGTCATTTAAAGATGGACTTAATTCAGTTAAAAATGTATATTGCAAACAGTAGGACAAGCACTAAAAAATTCTAAAAAGAAATATAATTGATAAGAGCAGATTAAATAGGATCATATAAAATGTCAGTTAAAATCAGAAAAGGCAGGAAAATAGGGGAAAAAAGAAGTGCTGCAACAAGTAGGAAACAGTTATAAACAATAGTGGATATTAATCTACGTCAATAGTCACTTTAAATATGAATGGTATAAATACATCAATTAAAAGAGATTGTCAGAGTGGATTAAAAAACAAGACCCTTATCTACGAAAAAAGAAAGCCCAGCTATGTGTTGTCTGTAACAAACTCACTTTAAATATAACGAATCAGATAAAAAGAAAATGAATGGAGAAAGATATACCATGCTACCACTCACCAAAAGGAAGCTGGAGTACCTATATTAATTTCAGACAAAGCAGATTTTAGAATTATGAAGGATACAAAGGGACATTATGTAATGATTTGATGGTCAGTTCTCCAAGATTTAACAATCCTAAACATTAACTTTTATCAACAGTGTCAAAACACGAGGCAAAAGCTGATGGAATAGAAAGGAGAAATAGACAAATCTATTATAACCGTTGGAGACTTCAACATCCCTTTTTTGATAATTGATAGATCAAGCAGGTAGAAAATCAGTAAGTATGTAGGTGACCTGAACAACACTATCAATCAGTCAACTTGATCTAATTAACATTTATAGAATATACCACTTAACAACAGTATCTGCATTCTTCTCTAGCTTGCATGGAACATTCACCAAGATAGAGCACATTCTGGGCCATATGCCACACCTTAACAAGTTTAAAAATGGTACTCAAACAAAGTATATTTGCAGACCACAATGAAATTAAATTAGAAATTGATAACAAAAAGTAAGCTGGAAAAATTTCCAAATACGGTATAATCTTGGTTTGTGAACATAATTAATTTCAGAAACATGCTTGTAATCCAAAGCACTTGTATATCAAAGCGAATTTCCCCATAAGAAATAATGGAAACTCAGATGATTCATTCCACAACCCAAAAATATTCATATAAAAATAATTACAATACAGTAATATAATACAAAATAATAAAGAAAATACAAAATATAAAGAAAAATAAATTAACCTGCACTTACCTTTTAAAACCTTCATGGCTGGTGTGAGGGAGATAAGAGAGGAGGGTTATTGTGTAGGACAACTTTCACTATCACTAACGGAATCACTGCTATCTATTGGCTCAATGGAATCTTTTTCTTTTCATTCAACTTTAACAAGGAACCTATCCAATGACACTTACTTTTGCCTCCTTTTGAGGATTTTACGGAAATGTGACATTGCATTGTCGTTAAATAGATTCATTGCTCACACTGCTACAGCCTTATTTGGGTGGTGCTTTTCAACAAAATTTTGCACTTTTTCCCACATTTTACACATCTCCCTAATCTCATTTGAAGTGAGGGATTCCTCCGCCTTTTTCTCCTCTTCCTCTGCAGAGGAGATCTCCTCCATAACCTCTTTCTGTTGCTCTCAGTGATGATCCATCAGTTTGTTGGTGGTGAGCTCCATTGGCTCAGTTGTGATCATGTGATGTTTGGTGTCACGTACTACTCGTATTGCAAGACATTGCTCGTTTATCAAGTTAAAATTTATTAGAAATGTTTACTCGTGCGGAACACTCGCAGAACAACTTACTTGCAATCCAAGGTTTTACTGTATTAGAAAGTTAATTACAAAACGTACTTCTAAATAACACATGGATCAAAAGAAGAGGTCTCAAAAAATTTTAAAATATTTTGAACTAATTTTTTATTATGAAAATGCAGCTTATCAAAACTTGAGGGGTTTAGGAAAAGCAGTGCTTAGAGGGCAGTTTATAACCTTAAATGCATATACTGGAAAAGAAGAAATATCTACATTCACTAAAGATACTGATGGCAAATAAGCATATGAAAAGATGCTTAACATTATTTGTTACTAAGGGATTGAAAATTAAAACAACAATGAGATAACACTATACATTTTTTAGAATGATTAAACGCACGCACATACACAAACACACACACACACACACACACACACGACTGCTAATTGCTGACAAAGATGCAGAGCAATAGGGACTCTTTTTATTGCTGGTAGTAATGAAAAATGGTACAGTCATTTGGCAATTTCTTGCAAAGCTAAGCATAGTCTTACCATACAATCCAGCAGTCACACTCCTAGGAATTTATTACACTGATTTAAAAACTATGTCCATGCAAAAACCTGCACGTGAAAGACTACAGCAGCTTTATTCATGGTTGCAAAAAACTAGAAGCAACCAAAACATACTTCAGTAGGTGAATGGATAACCAAGCTGTGGTACATCCATACAATGGAAAATTATTCAGTAATTATAAAGAAATGAACTATAAAGCCACAAAAAGATATGCATGAATTTTAAATGCATATTGGTAAGTTGTAGCAGTCTGAAAAGGCTGCATGGAATATGACTGGAGTTAAATGACATTCTGGAAAAGACAAAACTCTGGCAATGGTAAAAAGAACAGTAGGTACCAAGGATCAGGGAAGCACAGGGGATTTACTAAGGTGGTAGAGTATTCTGTATGATATATAATTTTGGATACATGACAGTAGGTATTTGTCCAAACCCACAGCACTTAAAGTACAAAGAGTAAACCTTAGTGTATGCAAATTTTTAAAGAAAATCATTAAGAAGGTTGGGGAGTCCAAGAATGAAGTGCATAATGTGACAAAACTAACTGTATTACAGATGTATGAAACAACTTCACTAAAGGTGACACAATAGGTGCTGACCTAAGTAAATTTGGAAATAAGTGGAGTCTCTAGTAGGGGTGAAAGAAACTACATAGTAGTGTACTCTAGTTGATAAAGTTGTTTCCCATGGGGATAAGTTTTTAACTGCATCAGGTTCACAATGCTCATATTGCCATGTGTGTATAACAAAATTGAACAAGTAAATAAATGGATGGTGGATGGTGGAAGCTAGGTTTCTCACTGTTGAAGTGGGAGTTTTCAGATAAGAAAGGTGAGGAAGCTAAAATGAATTGTACAGTAATGAATTAGAGTTGGAGATACCAGGAAGAACTTATTTTTACCTTACTATAGACATAGTTGGTTACATATAGAAATACTTATAGATATGGGTATACATACATGTTAGTATTCATGTATATTTCCCTGTTCTGACAGCTGAGAGCACCTAGAAGCAACAACACCCTAGTAGCAGCAAGGACACCAAATTCCAAAGTCTTGTTTTCTAATACCATCTTCCAACAAAAGGAACTAAGTCTCCTTGGAGAAATGGCTGATTCTGGGACTGGGGCAGGAAGTATAGAAAATGAGCATAGGCCATTTTATAGAGGTAGAAAGTAACTAAATGCTCAAACACACATGCATGCATGTGTGTGTGCACATACACACACGATTATATATCAAAGTGCATAGAGGCAATTGAAAGAGTTTCCAATGACCAAAGCTTGAATAATTTGAGCAAGAAAATAATGTAGTATTGGATTAGAGCCCAAAGTGTAGAATAAATTCCCATGAGTCCATATTGATGTTAATAATTGAATAAATAAATAAATGGGGGAGAAGAGACACATTGCTCAGGCACTCTGCCCAATTCCGTTCTGCCTTCAAGGAAGTAGAGTATAACTTCCTATTCCTTAAGTGCACGTTGGGCATAGTGACTTTATTCCAAAGAGTACAATATGGAAAGGGAGGGAAAAAAGTATTTATACAGGTCCCCCGGACACTCGCAGGCTTCTCGGCAATTTCAGGATCCCTGAGGCACCAGCTGCAGCCCCTACCCTCATCCTGAGCAGAGCCGCCATGTTTTTCACCTTCCGTTTACCAGTGGTGTGCTGGTTCCTCAGCTGGGGGTGGGGGGTGCTGAATTTCCTGCTGCTCATTTCCCTTGCTCTTAAGTGTGCCCCCCCCACTTTACCTCCCAAAAGCCACAAAGAGACAGGCCTCTGATCACTTGGTACCCCACCCTCACCCGACACGTGCCGGTGCAAGGCCCTCCCGAGGCCAAGGAAGTGGAGTGCTTTCCCCAAGAGTGCAGTGAGTGGGACGTGGTGCCTCTCTCTTTTCCCTCCACAGATGAGAGAATTGAGACAAGGAAATTATATGCACTGCTCAATATAAATACAACTGGATACAAATTTCAAGGGGGCAAAGTACATCATCTCTCTCATTCACTCTTGTATCTTGAGCATGTTATACTGTGCCAGACGTATGAATGAAAAGAGGGAGGAATTTAAGATAAACTGGCCAAAAGGGAAGATGAACCACAGAGAATTCTCACGGAGGCCCCTATCAGAGTCTAAGACCCGGCTTTGCCTGACTACCTGCACCTGCCAGTGCTGGATACCTCACACCAAACTACAAAAAAGACAGGAACACAAACCCACCCATCAGCACACATACCACCTAAAGCCATATTAAGCTCACAGATACCCTAAAACACACCACCTGATATGGCCCTGGTCATCACAGGGAAATGGCTCAGATCCACACACCAGAAAGCACACACCAGACCCTCCCATCAGAAAGCTTCCTTAAGACACTGGACCAACCCCACCACAGGGGGCAGAGAACAGAAATGAGGAATTACTACTAGGCAGCATAGAGAAAGGAGATAACAAATTAGACAAAATGAGAAAACAGAGAAACATCTTGCAGGCAAAGGAGCAAGATAAAAACCCACAAGACCAAATAAATGCAGACAAAATAGGCAAATTGCCTAAAAAGGAATTCAGACTAATGATAGTAAAGATGATCCAAAATCTCAAAAACAAAATAGAGAAAATACAAGAAACATTTAATAAGGTCCTAGAAGAACTAGAGAGCAAACAAACAGTAATGAAAAACACAATAACTGAAATTAAAAATACTCTAGATGGAATTAAAAATACTCTAGATGGTATAAACAGCAGAATAACTGAGGCAGAAGAATAAGTAAGTGGGTTGGAAGATAGAATGGTGGAAATAACTGCCACAGGGCAGGAAAAAGAAAAAAGAATAAAAAGAATGGAATACAGTCTCAGAGACCTCAGTGACAACATTAAGTGCACCAACATTCGAATCATAAGCATCCCAGAAGAAGAAGGAAAAAAGAAAGGGTCTGAGAAAATATTTGAACAGGTTATAGTGGGAAACATTCCCAACATGGGAAAGGAAATAGTTAATCAAGTCCAAGAAGTGCAGAGAGTCCCATAAACAATAAACACAAGGAGAAACACACGAGGCACATATTACTCAAATGAACAAAAATTAAACACAAAAAATATTAAAAGCATCAAGAGAAAAGCAACAAATAACATATAAGGAAAAACCTATAAGGATAACAGCAGAGCTTTCTGCAGAAACTCTGCCGGCCAGAAGGGAGTGGCAGGATATACTCAAAGTCCTGAAAGAGAAAAATCTACAGCCAAGAATACTCTACCCAGCAAGAATCTCATTCAGATTCAATGGAGAAATGAAAAGCTTTACAGAGAAGCGAAAGTTAAGAGAATTCAGCACCACGAAAGCAGCCTTACAACAAATGCTAAAGGAACTTTTCTAGGTAGGAAACACAAGAGAAGGAAAAGGCCTACAAAAACAAACCCAAAACAATTAAGAAAATGGTAATAGGAACATACATGTCAATAATTCCCTTAAATGTAAATGGATTAACCAAAAGACACAGACTGGCTGAATGGATACAAAAACAAGACCCTTCTATATGCTGTCTACAAGAAACCCACATCAGACCTAGGGACACATACAAACTGAAAGTAAGGGGATGGAAAAAGCTATTCCATGCAAATGGAAGTCAAAAGAGAGCCAGAGTAGCAGTACTCCTACCAGACATATTAGACATATTAGACAAAAAAATAAAATAAAATAAAATAAAATAAAATAAAATAAAATAAAAGTCAAAAAAAAAAAAAAAAGTAGACTATTGCAAGAGACAGGAAGGACACTACATAATGATCAAGGGATCCATCCAAGAAGAAGATATAACAATTGAAAATATCTATGCACCCAACATAGGAGCACCTCAATACATAAGGCACATGCTAACAGTCATAAAAGGGGAAATCAACAGTAACACAATAATAGTAAGAGACTCTTAACACCCCACTTACACCAATGGACAGATCACCCAAACAGAAAATAAATAAGGAAACACAAGCTTTAAATAACACATTAGACTATCTCAATTGAAATTTATAGGACATTCCACCCAAAAACTACAGAATACACTTTCTTCTCAAATGCACATGGAACATTCTCCAGAATAGGTCACATTCTTGGGTTGCAAATCAAGCCTTGGTAAATTCAAGAAAATTGAAATCATATCAAGCATCTTCTCAGACCACAATGCCATGAGATTAGATATCAATTACAGGAAAAAACTGTAAAGAATACAAACACATGGAGGCTAAACAATACATTATTAAACAACCAAAAAATCACTGAAGAAATCAAAGAGGAGATCAAAAAATACCTAGAAAAAAAATGACAACGAAAGCACAACGACCCAAAACATATGGAATGCAGCAAAAGCAGATCTAAGAGGGAAGTTTATAGCAATACAATCCTACCTCAACAAACAAGAAAAATCTCAAGTAAATAACCTAACCTTACACCTAAAACAATTAGAGAAAGAAGAATGAAAAAACCCCAGAGTGAGCAGAAGGAAAGAAATCGTAAAGATCAGGTCAAAAAGAAACGAAAAAGAAATGAAGGAAACAGTAGCAAAGGTTGATAAAACTAAAAGCTGGTTCTTTGAGAAGATAAACAAAATTGATAAACCATTAGCCAGAATCATCAGGAAAAAAAGGGAGAAGATGCAAATCAACAGAATTAGAAATGAAAAAGGAGAAGTAACAACTGACACCACAGAAATATGAAAATCATGAGAGACTACTACAAGCAACTATATGCCAATAAATTGGATAACCTGGAAGAAATGGATAAATTCTTAGAAAAGTATAATCTTCCAAGACTGAACTAGGAAGAAATGGAAAATATGAACAGACCAATCACAAGTACGGAAATTGAGACTGTGCTTAAAAATCTCCCAACAAACAAAAGCTCAGGGCCAGATGGCTTCACAGGCGAATTCTATCAAACATTTCAAGAAGAGTTAACACCTATACTTCCCAAACTCTTCCAAAATATAACAGAAGGAGGAACATTCCCAAACTCATTCTACGAGGCTACCATCACCCTGATACCAAAACCAGGCAAAAGATGTCACACAAAAATAAAATTACAGGCCAGTATCACTGATGAATATAGATGCAAACATCCTCAACAAAATACTAGCCAACAGAATCCAACAGCACATTAAAAAAATCATACACCATGATCAAGTGGGGTTTATCCCTGGAATGCAAGGATTCCTCAATATATGCAAATCAATGTGCTACATCATATTAACAAATTGAAGGATAAAATCCATATGATAATCTCAATTCAGGAAAAGCTGTTGATAAAATTCAACATCAATTTATGATAAAAACTCTCCAGAAAATGGTCATAGAAGGAAATTACCTCAACATAATAAAAGCCATATATGAGAAACCAACAGTCAACATCATTCTCAATGGTGAAAAACTGAAAGCATTCCCTCTAAGGACAGGAACAAGACAAGGGTGCCCACTCTCATGACTATTATTCAACATAGTTTTAGAAGTGTTAGCCACAGCAATCAGAGAAAATAACGAAATAAAAGGAATCCAAGTTGGAAAAGAAGTAAAATTGTCACTCTTTGCAGATGACATGATATTATACATAGAAAACTCTAAAGATGCTACCAGAAATCTGCTAGCACTAATCGATGAATTTAGTAAAGTAGCAGGATACAAAATTAATGCGCAGAAATCTCTTGCATTCCTATACACTAACAATGAAAGAGTAGAAAAGGAAATTAAGGAAACTCTCCCATTTACCATTGCAACCAAAAGAATAAAATACCTAAGAATAAACCTGCCTAAGGAGGCAAAGACCTGTATGCAGAAAACTTTAAGACACTGATGAAAGAAGTCAAAGACAATACAGACATATGGAGGGACATACCATGTTTCTGGATTGGAAGAATCAACATTCTGAGAATGACTATACTGCCCAAAGCAATTTACAAATTCAACACAATTTCTATCAAATCACCAATGGCATTTTTCACAGAACTAGAACAAGAAACTTTACGATTTGTGTGGAAATGTAAAAGACTCCGAATAGCCAAAGCAATCTTGAGAAGGAAAGATGGAGTTGGTGGAATCAGGCTCCCTGACTTCAAACTATACTACAAGGCTACGCTGATCAAGATAGTATGGTACTGGCACAAAAACAGAAATATAAATCAATGGAACACAATAGAGAGCCCAGAGATAAACCCACGCACATATGGGCACCTTATCTTTGACAAAGGAGGCAAGAATACACAATGGAAAAAAGACAGCCTCTTCAATAAGTGGTGCTGGGAAAATTGGACAGCTACATGTCAAAGAATGAAATTAGAACACTTCCTAACACCATACACAAAAATAAACTCCAAATGGATTAAAGACCTACATGTAAGGCCAGACACTATAAAACTCCTAGAGGAAAACATAGGCAGAACACTCTATGACATACATCAAAGCAAGATCCTTTTTGACCCACCTCCTAGAATAATGGAAATAAAATCAAGAATAAACAAATAGGACCTAATGAGACTTAAAAGCTTTTGCACAGTGAAAGAAACTATAAACAAGACAAGAAGGCAACCCTCAGAATGGGAGAAAATACTCGCCAACGAAGCAACTGACAAAGGATTAATCTCCAAAATATACAAGCAGCTCATGCAGCTTCATACCAAAAAAGCAAATAACCCAATCCACAAATGGGCAGAAGACCTAAACACATTTCTCCAAAGAAGACATGCAGATGGCCAACAAACACAGAGAAAGATGCTCAACATCACTAATCATTAGAGAAATGCAAGTCAAAGCCACAATGAGGTATTACCTCATACCGGTCAGAATGGCCATCATCACAAAATCTAGAAACAATAAATGCTAGAGAGGGTGTGGACAAAAGGGAACCCTCCTGCACTGTTGGTGGGAATGTAAGTTGGTACAGCCACTATGAAGAACAGTATGGAGGTTCCTTAAAAAACTAAAAATAGAACTACCATATGACCCAGCAATTCCACTCCTGGGCATCCAGGAAGATGAAGAAATCTTGAAATCCATAATCCAAAAAGAAACATGTACCACAATGTTCAGTGCAGCACTGTTTACAATAGCCAGGACATGGAAGCAACCTAAATGCCCATCAACAGATGAATCGGTAAAGATGTGGCAACATATATACGATGAAATATTACTCAGCCATAAGAAGGAATGAAATTGAGTTATTTGTAGTGAGGTGGATGGACCTGGAGTTTGTCATACGGAGCAAAGTAAGCCAGAAAGAGAAAAACAAATACCGTGTGGTAACTCATATATATGGAATCTAAAAAAATGGTACCAGTGAACCCAGTGACGGCAAGGATAAAGATGCAGGTGTAGAGAATGGAGTTGAGGACACGGAGGAGGGGGGCAAAGGAGAAGCTGGGACATAGTGAGAGAGTAGCATTGACATATATACACTACCAAATGTAAAATAGATCGCTAGTGGTAAGCTGCTGCATAACACAGGGAGATCAACTCGATGATGGGTGATGACTTAGAGGGCTGGGATAGGCAGGGTGGGAGGGTGTCGCAGGAGGGAGGGGATATGGGGATACATGTATGAATGCAGCTGATTCACTGTTGTACATCAAAAACTGGCACAACAGTGTAAAGCAATTATATTCCATAAAAGAGCTTAAAAAAAAAAAAGTAATTATACAGTGAAGACACCTGACAAACATTACCTCAACCAGATGATCAAGGACAGCATCCACAGCGATAAGCCATGTTCATAATATATAACTTTGATATAATATGATATAAATGGCACTTTACTTCTGTTGTCTTCTCAATAACCCATAACCTCAGCTAATCATGAAGAAAACACCATACAAATACCAGCAGAAGGATACTATACGACATACCTGACCAATACTCCTCAAAGTTGTCAAGGTCATAAAAACAAGGAATGTTTGAGAAACCATCACAGCCAAGAAGAGCCTACGGAGACATGAATGCTAAATGTAATGTGGTGTCCTAGATGAGATCCTGGAACAGAAAAAAGGACATTTGGTAAAAACTAAGAAAATCTGAATAAACTTTGGACTTTAGTTAACAATAAAGTATCAGTATTGGTTTATTAATTGTACAAATCTACCTTACTAATGTAAGATGTTAATAATAATGGAAACTGAGTGTTGGGTATATGGCACCCCTCTCTACTACTATCTTTGCAATTTTTCTGTAAATCTAAAACTCTTCTAAAATATGTTTATTGTAACAGAAAGTCCCATTTTATATAATAGTCTTGAAGATGTAAATTATAAGAAAATATCACTTGCCTGGGGATTTGAAATGGCAGGAGGGAGAAATCATGAAGAGGTCTGAGAAAAATTTTGGGAGTCATGGATATATTCATTTTCTTGATTGTGGTGATAGTTTTACAGTTATATTTATGTATCAAAACATGAAATTCTACATTTCAAATATTTGCAGTTTATTATGTCAGTTATATTTATTAAAGGTTTGTGTTTTTTTTTTTGAAGAATAGGGGACACACAGAAAATAAAATAATAGACCTAATTTCAATTATAGCAATTATTACATTAAATGTAAATGGTCTAAACAAGACCCAGCTATATGCTATGTAGAAGAAGTCTACTTTAAATATTCTGATAATTGGGAGTGGGGGAGATATATGCCATTCAAACACTGTCAAATGAAAGCATGTAGTGGCTGTATTAATATCATACAAAGTTGACTTCTGAGCAAGGAAGATTATCCAGGATTAAAGAGGGACGTTTATAATGCTAAAAGTGTCAATTCAGTAAAAAGACAGAACAATCCTAAATGTAAATTAATCTAATAACAGATCTTCTATATATATGAAACAAAAGCTAACATAGTTGAAAAGAGAGAAATAGCAAAATCTACAAAGTTGAAGCCATCTATAGTCATCTCTCAGTAATCTATAGAACAATTAAACAGAAAATCCGGAAGAATATAGGAGACCTGAACAATACCATCAGCCAGATTGTCTTAATTGACATGCGTAGTATATTCTATTTGACAACAATAGAAGATACTCTTCAAATGGACGTGGAACATTCACCATCAGAGACCATATCCTGGGTCGTAAGACAACCCTTAACAGTTTAAAAGCATTAAAAATCATACAAAATATGTTCTTTGACCATAATGGTACTAACTAGAAATCAATAACAGAAAGATACCAGGAAAATTCTCAGGTACTTGTTAATTTAAACAACACACTTCTAAATAATCCATGGCCAAAGATAAAGTCTTAAGGGAAATTAGAAAATATTTTTGGACTGAATGAAAGTGAAAGTGCAATATGTCAGAATTTGTTAGATGTAGCTAAATCATTGTTCAGATGGCAATGATCTACACTTACAAATTATGAAATTAGAAAAAGAGCAAAATAAAGCCAAAGAAAGTAGAAGGGAAGGGGAAAAGATAAGAGTAGGAATTACTGAAACTGAAAATGTAAAAAATGATAGAGAAAATCAATGAAAACAAATGGCGGTTCTTTGAAAAAAAATAAAAACTTAGACCCAGACTGACCAAAAACGAGAAGGCAAATTACCAATATCAGGAATGAAAGAGGGGACCTAACTATAGATGCCACAGAAGTTTAAAGGTTAATAAGAGGATATTAGAAACAACTTCATTCATTTGAATTTGACAACTTAGTTGAAATAGACCATTTCTTGAAAGACACAAACTACCAGTATTCATTGAAGATGAAATAGATAACTGAATAGTATGATATCTATTGAAGAGATTGAATTAGTATTTGTGGCCTTCCCAAAACAAACTACTGGCCCAAATAGTTTTCCTGACAAATACTACCAAAAATGCAGGAAGAGGTGATACCAGTTCCCTCCGTTTTCTTCCAGAAAATAAAAGACAGAATACTTCCCAACTTATTTTCTGCAGCCATTCTTAACCTGATAGCAAAGTCGTGCAAAGACAGTACTTAAAACTTCAAAACAATATATCTTGTAAGCATATACAAATCTTTGATAAAATATTAGTAAATTGAATCCAGCGATATATAGAAAGAATAGTACACCAAGATCAAGAGGTGTTTATCATAGCACAGGGAGATCAACTCCATGATTTTTGACTACCTAGAGGGGTGGGATAGAGAGGGTAGAAGGGAAGCTCAAGAGGGAGGGGATATGGGGATATATGTATACATATAGCTGATTCACTTTGTTGTACAGCAGAAACTAACACAGCATTGTAAAGCAATTACACTGCAGTGAAGATCTGGAAAAAAAAAAGTGTTTATCCTGGAAATTCAAGGCTGGTTTAATATTTGAAAATTAATTAGTAACTGTAATCCACCATTATTAGCAGACTAAAGAAGTAAAACCATATGATTATATCAACAGATACTGAAAAAGCACTGGATAAAATTCAACATCCCTCTAATGTAAAAACATTCAGCTAACTAGGAATACAAGGAGACTTTTTTATCTCAGGAAGGGGTATCTACAAAAAATTTCTATAGCTGACCTAATTAATGATGAGAAACTGAACCCTTTCTTCCTAAGACTGGGAATAAGGCAAGGATGTTCACTCTCACCACTTGTTAATGTATTCCTAGGAGTCCTAGCCAGTGCAGTATGGCAAGGAAAGTAAGTAAACAACACAGGGATTAAAAAGGAAAAAATAAACTGTATCTATTCAAAGATGACATGATTTTCTACATAAAATATCCCAAGAAATCTACAAAAAGATTCCTAAAACTCATAACTGAGTTTAGCAAGCTTGCATTGTACAAGCTTAGCATATAAAAATGTCATCTTTCTATATACTAGCAATGATCAATTGTAAATATCTTTTAAAGTAACATTTACAATAGCTCCAATTAAAAATAATAAATACTTAAGTGTAATTCTAGCAAAATATGTACAGGATCTGTATGCCGAAAACTATAAAACACTGAAGGAAGAAATCAAAGGCCCCCGAAAATGAAAGGTATAATATGATCATGGATTGAAAGACTCAATATAGTTATTATTTCTCTCAATGAACAGAATCTCACTAAAGTCCTAGCAACATTATTTTTGTAGAAATAGACAAACTTTTAAAATTTATATGGAGGGCTTCCCTGGTGGTGCAGTGGTTAAGAATACACCTGCCAATGCAGGGGACACAGGTTTGACCCCTGGGCTGGGAAGATTCCACATGCCGCAGAGCAAGTAAGCCTGTGTGCCACAACTATTGAGCCCGCACTCTATTGCCCATGAGCCACAACGACTGAATCATGTGCGCCTAGAGCCCGTGCTCCGCAACAGAAGAAGCCACTGCAATAAGAAACAAAAAGCAGCCCTGCTTGCCACAACTAGAGAAAGTCCATGTGCAGCAATGAAGACCTAGTGCAGCCAAAAATAAAATAAATCTTAAAAAAAATTTATATGGAAAGGTTAATAAACTGTAATAGCCAAAACACTTTAGAAAAAAAAATGTTGAAAGATTTATACAATCGGATTTAAAACTTACTAAAATGCCACAGTAACCAACACAGTACACTGTTGATGAAAGAATGGACACATAGATCAGTGGAACAACATTGAAAATCCAGAATAGACCCACACAGATATGGTTAATTGATTTTTGACAGAGGTGCAAAGGCAATTCAATTGTAAATGGATACATAAGTTGTGGTAAATCCATAAAATGGAATGCTACTCAGTAAAAAAATTAGTAAGCCATTGAAACACAGTATGGATGAACCTCAATTGTTATGCTGTGCTAAATGAAAGAAGCCAGACTTAAATAGTTGAATCCATTTATAAAAGGTATGAATCCATTTTGGGAAAGGCAAAACTATAATTCGAAAGCTTTTATTTGAAAAGCAGGTGTCATGGTCATATCATTTGCCCTCCACATGGAACAAATACGTTATTTACATATCAAATATACTTCCATGTTTTTCTTTTCTTTAACCTTCAAACTCTAAAGTACATAGTTCTACTTCACCCCAGTGTGACTGTAAACGTAAACGTGGACAATGAAATTGCATGACTGTAAGGTGACCATCTGAATGGAAACATTCTCACAGCAGAATCTCAGACTCTGGACCGTATGTCCAAGAACCATTCCCACCTCCTACCATCTTTTATCCCTACTTCCCCATCCTTGTTTGAAAAAATCTTTACTTGTGGTAATCATTATTGTCAGTACAAAGGAGCCTTGATCTAAGAAGTAGAAGACATAGGTGGCTTTGGGCAAGTCACTTAAAATATTTATGAGTTTGTTTTCTCATCTTAAAATAAAACTAATAATACCTGTCCTGCTTACTTCATTTATAAAGATCTGATGAATCAATGGAAACCATTTTATATGTTGTAAAATGCTTTGTAAATGTAAGGTATCATTACTATTATTAAAGATAAGAAATAAACCAATGTTTTGTGATATGGCAATCAAAGGAGGTTCAACTCGGAAAATTATAATTTCTAAAATTAAGGCAGAATGAATAATAAGGACTTTTATAACTTCAAAGTTGATTACCCTCTAGTTTTATCATACATTATTTAAACTATTAATATATGTTATTACAGCAAATTTTGGGTACAGGGCTAGACATCTTAGCACAAATGTAAGTTCTGAAAATACCATCAGGAAGGATAGCAAGCAATATATTCCTTAAGATTAATGTGAATTATGAAAGAACTCAGTTTTAGTTAAAGCTGTAGTTGTTTCTTTCTAGCAGTAGATGCCAGTAGAGTTCTTTAATAAAAATCAAACTGCCTAAGTACTTCCATAGCAACAGCTTCCTGGTCACATTACCATATATAGAAACATTGCACTAGGGACTAAAGATTCTACTTTCTATAAGGATTTTGTAACATAAAAAACAAGAAGAAAAATGTATAAATGAAAAATGTATAAATTTAAAATGTAGTGTTTTCTGGATACTCATCTGGTGAAGATTACTTTCTTCTTCCTATAGTAACTTTGTTATAAAGCTTATACGTTGCTTTAAATAAGTTAAACTTAGTGTTCTAATTAGAAATCTGGAATATCTGTACGAAACTCAACAGCGTTAGATGTAAGTCTGGCTAGACATGTTGTGTTAAAAATGAATATTGTGGGGCTGAGATGTTAGAATTAACTTGTACTTTTGACAAGGGAATACCAGGAGCATAATATTTTGGGGAGGTTGATTTGTCAGAGATGAGTGATTGAAAGGAGTGGCTGGAAGCAGGAAAAAACAAGTTATTTTAGAAATCCACATTTACACTAATAAAAATGAAACTCAAAGAATGAATAAAAGTTAGTGACTGACTGAATATGAAGAAGTTAAGTGACATTACTTCTATTGCTGTTATCTCTATATATGAACAGCTAGGTGGTTGGATAATTTATAAATATCATCCTATCATAAATAAAATTAAAATACCTTCAAGTGTTTGATTCTACTTAGACCTTTAATTTATTAAAAATGAATATTTCAACGTAATGTTTAATGAGTATGTAATACATGCATTACATTTATGAATTCAAGTAACTTACAATTTGAGACATAAATTTATAAACAGCAAGGTTTAGTATAAAATTACGAGAGAGAGAGAGAGCAGTGGAGAGAGCAGTTTATTTTTCTAGGAAGTATATGGGAAACTTCAGTGAAGAGATGACATTTTCAGTGAGCCTTGAGGTTGAATAGAATTTATCCCAAGAGACCAAGTCAAAGAATACAGGAATTTTATCCACTTATGCCCATACAAAGAGAGTTCATACTCTGTAGATGTTTATTAAAGACTGCAGACACCTGTTGAGGGTCTGTTTTGTGTGAAGTCGGATGTTAATAAAGAAATCATTATTATATACAGAAATATTTATCAGAAAGCTAAAAGTTAAGAAGTTTGATCTTGTAGATACTGTTGCCTGTTTGTTTAGATTGATACTAATGTTATTACACAAAATAAATATACAAATGAGCTGTCATTTGGCAAAATTCATTAGTGAATGTTTCCTCTGTGTGTGTGTGTTGTGTCCTAATTTGATTACATTATTATTCTTACTTATTCTGTTTGTCATTATTGTTTCTATTCTGTTTATTAAGCAGTAGGCAGGAAATCTTAAGTTTTTTTTAGATAGATTTTTAAAAAGGTCCTTCTTTCCCTTCCTCCCTCCCTTCCTTCCTTCCTTTTCTTCTTCCTTCTTTCTTTCCCTTATTTAAAGCTTCCAAAGACAAAACCACACAAATTTATCATCCTTTAATAAGTGTCAGAAGGCAAGTAGTCAGAATCATTGTTAAATGTCACAGGTTACTTTTTCGTGCAAATGGACAGTTTACTCTTAACTGAAGGAGTTGTTTCCAAGTGAGACCCCTAAGTCAGGGATCGGGTAAGTGGTAGTCCTCAGTGTTAAGTTTAAAAATTAACATGTCTCTCTATACACTAATATGTATAAAAGAGATAACTAATGGGAACCTGCTGTATAGCACAGGGAACTCCACTTTGCTGTACAGTAGAAACTAACACAACGTTGTGAAATAACTATACCCCAATTTTAAAAAAAGCCATCACTAACCCGTTGAGTTTTTTTAAGTGCTAGGTCAGATTTTTGTTAAAAGTTATGTGTTATAAATTTGTTTTTTAAGTGTTTTATAATATCTATTCCATACCAGCTTTCAATGAAAAGTTAATTGTTTATAAGGATTCATAAAATCTATACCAATCTATATTAGCTGATTTCCTGGATAAAACACAACCTTTTAAACATACTATATTTGGAGAGTGGTTTGGCCTTCAGTTGTTTGTATAGGGTTGTAATACATGTTTAGCTAGTTTTTTCCTTTTTAAAAAACATGTTTTCAACTTACTATCTATATGTAAAGCTTTATATTTAATATTCTCATTAACCTGTGTATTAATATTAAAACATAAACATAGAGCCTTTTAGGATGATATTGCAAGTCTTTAAAATCTTCGCCTCCTAGTTGAGTTTTGCTAAGAAAGGCTCAGTAATGTGCTGTTTTATATTAACAGGAAACAGAACAGCAGTAGTGGTTTGAATACCCTGCAAACAGGAAGTTTGACACATGCATAGCTCTTAGCTTCTGTGTAAGAAGTTGTTGAGCTCCTTCTGGAAATATTTTCAGTTACTTTAAGTTAAGTGTTAATACACATGAATGGCAGCTTATAGAGAACTACCCTGTAATCAGTGTACAGGTACAACTGCTCTTCAGAAATTGGAAGGTTTTGCTAGCCGATTATTTCATAGACATTCCAAAGGTACTGCACATGATCAGAAAACAACTCTGGAAAATGACAGCCTTCATTTCCCTGAACATACTGCCTTATGGGACAGATCAAGTAAGTTTTTTTTTTTTTTGATGATACGTTGTAACTAGAAGCTAAAATACTAATTGAAGTTTTAAAATTAAACACAGAGAACTATGGGTTTTGAGGTTTTGTCTTTTTGTAATTTGCACAAGGATGTTTTGCAAGGTATAGTTAAAAAAAATTTACAAAAGCTTAATTATAAGTTGAGCTCATGGTTTTGTTTTAAATGTGATTAGTTAAGTTGAATATCAGTTGGAAAATTTTCTACAAAATTCTTATTTCTAGTGTATTTTTTTTGTTTTTATTTTATTCTTTTGTTCTTATGTAAAAGTGAAATGCCTACTTTTAAGAAAAATGATCAGTTTATTTTTTAAAATGTCTTGGATTTATAAGCCTTAAAATTCAAACAGGGCAAAGGGACTCGAATTTATAATTTAATTTTTATTATATTCGCCATATTTTATTTTTAAATGTATGTGTGAAAGTTACTTTAGTTTAGCAAGCAGGATTTATAATATGAAAGCATAGTATGATTATTCTATGTGTAATCTCATATTTATAATGTTATAAATAACAGAAGCTTTCATATGGAGGGGGAAAACTTGTTTATGCATGCATCACATTCTTTCCAGGCATGTTAAAATGTTCAGACTTACTGCTTTGCTGAAATGGTGATACGTAATGATTTTTTGTGATATGCACTTTTTAAAGGATACATTTCACATATAAATAATATGAGTGCCGCCATTCCACATCTCACCTTGGATCCTCCCCAAGGTATTTTTGTCACTCTGATTAAAGGAACAGTAGAATTACTCTGGTACTTTTTAGTGTGTTTGATCACCGAATAACACTAAGTTTTGCCTCTTTCTGTTTATATACTCCATAGCAGTTAAGGAAGAAAACTCAGCTATAAAAAAGCAAGAAAAAAACAAGAATGGCTTACAAAATTGACTCCTTTGTTTATGTAGTATCTTCATAGTTCCACAGAAGCTTATTTTATTTATTTATTTATTCATTTATTTATTTTTACTGCATCAGAAGTTTTTACCTTCTTCAAGCTATGTTAGGGAGAAAGTAAAGAACATATATTTGTACAAATTTTTTTTTCACTCTAGTGGTTTTGATTCTTTATAATTAATCCTTACTATATAGCAAGTTGATGGATGAGGAATCTGAAATATCTTCAAGGTAATGAACTGTTGAATATTGAAATAGTAGTGCATTATTAAAATTTACCATGAAATGTTTGCTGTTCATTCTGCTTGCCCTATTCTGTTAAATTGCAGTTTCCTAAGGCCTTTTGGAGATCATTTTTATGCATTTCAAGGACCTTTTAATTAAACAGTCAATGAGGAATGAGGACAGTACTGACTTAGTACACTAATCCCTGTTTCTCCAAATAGTGGGTGTTTGGTAAATGTATTTCAAATGAATGAATATCATGGGCTTTTAATAATTATGTTTGAATTATACTCTCACCATTTTTAAAATGTATGGGGCTTGTAACATTTTCTGAGAAACATTTTAAAATCTAGCAATTGAAGATAATATCATGAGTTATGATTTCTTTTGGAAAAACAGACATAAAATGCTGTTAATATTTTTCTTTATTGTGATGTCACAAAATAAGTGGGGTCATAGTGCACAATGAAATTAGGTGCAAACCTTGTAGCCATTTGAATAACAGGCATTATATAAGAAATACTTAAAGAGTAATTGAATGTTCATTAATCAAGTATTCTTTCACTTTCTCTTTCGTATCGCAAAATAGCAAAATAGACATGGTAATTATATATATGTAGTGATGAGTATGGTAAGCACAAAGTTCTAGTTTCCTGTTTGGAATGTGTTAATGTAGAGGAGAAAATATGAATACAACAGAAACAGAAATCCTTTTGTTTCAAAATTCCAAGGTTTATTTTCATGGTGAAAACACAAATTTTTGTTCACTTATAGTGTGAGTTATGGAAGGAGTTTGACAGTATGAAGTTTTCGTACAAACCACATTCTTCAAAGTTACTTAAAGCAGTTTACTTGCATGACTTGTTTGACGAGAAAAAGGAATGTAATATCTCCTGATGATAAGTTCTCTGAGTATGCTTGTTCCAAAAGTGCTATTTAAGAAATCAGCTAAGCACAGAAACTACATGTAATTTTATAAAAATTAGGTTTGTGAACTATTGAGTAAAGATTAATTACCAATCTAGGCACGTATGAAATGTAACAGTTTTAATCCAAGTTTCTTTATTCTCCATTGACATTAAATATAGGAAGAAATACAAAATATAGGCCATACAGTGGTTTCCAGGTGCACTACATATGTTTTTATCTTTTACTATTAAATTAAGTAACAGGAATTCCTGTTTGATAACATAAATGTTTAGCAGCTGATTCCATGCACATAAAAGTACATGAAGTTCACAGTAAAAACATGAAGGAATCTGCTTTTTTATATTAATTCAGAATGAATGGGAGTATTGACATTCATTGAGTTCTCTTTCTAGCAAATTTATTATGGTTAGCTTTTAAATCTTTCTTTGATCATAAACAGTGTATTGTTACACAATGCTGAACTTGAGTGAAGTTTTGCACACTTTAAATCTTTAACTTTACACATTTAATGTCTAATTACAACATTTTAAGGACTAAATAGACAAATACCATCCAACATTTTACCTATTCTCCTTTCCCATGAATTGACAGGCTATTTCTGTGGCAGATGCAAATCCATATTAGTGAAGCTTAGATTGAAATACTATATTGAACAAATGAGCAAATTTTTTTGTATGAATTTTTTTTCTGGTAGAATCAGAGCTAAAGTGGTTGTAATAAACCACTTCCTCTAGTTAGTTTTACCTTTCCAAAGCTCATAGTCTTTAAGGCAGTTCATGCCCATACTTATTTCTTGGTATACTAAATCTGTATCATTGTAGCTTCTAAACTAAAAGACCTCCTACATTACCTTTTTTTGTTTGTTTTAATTGTTATTGGAGTATAGTTGATTTACAATGTTGTGTTAGTTTCAGGTGTACAGCAAAGGGAATCAGTTATACATATATACATATATCCACTCTGTCAATATTGTGAAAATGGCTATACTACCCAAAACAATCCATAGATTCAGTGCAATCCCTATCAAATTACCAACAGTATTTTTCACAGAATTAGAACAAAAAATTTTACAATTTGAATGGAAACACAAAAGACCACGAATAGCCAAAGCAATCTTGAGAAAGAAAAACAGCTGGAAGAATTAGGCTCCCTGATTTCAGGCTGTACTACAAAGCTACAGTTATCAAAACAGTTTGGTACTGGCACAAAAACAGAAATATAGACCAATGGAACAGAATAGAAAGTCCAGAGATAAACCTATGCACCTGTGGTCACCTAATCTATGACAAAGGAGGCAAGAATATACAATGGAGAACCTAAAGAATTTTAACTAGAATAATAAAGGAAAAGTTAACTTCCTTATTCTACTACAGGGAAATGTATTTAGCTACTATACATCTTCTGTTGGAGCTGGGCACTTAGAGTTAACACTTTTTTTCAGGACCTTTTTTTTAACTGAAGTGTAGTTGATTTACAATTTTTTTTGTGTTAATTTCAGGTGTACAGCATAGTGATTCAGTATTTTTGCAGATTCTATTCCATTTAAGGTTATTTTAAGATAATGGGTATAAGTCCCTCTGCTATATATTAAACGCTTGTTGCTTTTCTGTTTGATGTATAGTAGTTTGTATATGTTTATCCCATACCTCTAATTTGTCCCCCACTTCTTTCCTCTCCCCTTTGGTAACCACAAGTTTGTTTTCTATGTCTGTAAGTCTGTTTCTGTTTCTGTCTGTGAGTTAGATTTGTCTTTTTCTGATTTATTTCACTAAGCATAATATTCTCTAGGTCCACCCATGTTGCTGCAAATGGGAGTATTTCATCTTTTTTATGGCTGAGTATTATTTCATTGCATGTATATTTATACCACATTTTCTTAATCCAATTGTCTGTAGATGGACATTTGGGTTACTTCCATGTCTTGGCTATTGTAAATAGCGCTGCTATGAATGTTGGGGTGCATGCATCTTTTCAAATTATTGTTTTCGTTTTTTCCAGATATATACCCAAGAGTGGAATTGCTGGATCATATGGTAGTTCTATTTTTAGTTTTTAGAAGAACCTCCATACTGTTCTCCATAGTGGCTGTGCCAATTTATATTCCCATCAACAGTTTACGAGATTTTCCTTTTCTCTACATTCTCTCCAACATTTGTTATTTGTCAGTTTTTTTGATGATAGCCATTCTGTCTGATGTGAGTTGATACCTCATTGTGGTTTTGATTTGCATTTCTGTTAATAATTAGTGATGCAGAGCTAACACTTTTGGTCACTATGTGAACATGGCAATGAATAGTCAGACAATGGAATCCCTTTATAACAACAGTGGTTATTTAAGATATTTCTTCTACCTGGAATTTCTTTTTCCTGCTACTGCCAAAAGTGACATTTGCTCATACTTTGACTCTTCTCACATATTATCTCTGTAACAAAATCACCAAAGTTTTCTGTTCCTCTGTTCTTTATCCTTTTTAGAATTCATGATCTCTTCCTGTGTTCTTATATCATCTTATACTCACTTCTATTATGTTTTATTTTATAGTATTAAAATTATATTACATTAGTCCTCAAGTTACCTCCTTCCCTGTTTGATTTTGAACTCCTAGAAGGCATAGAATTTTCAATTTATTTTTGTATTGACAGCATAGTTCTCAATACATGTTGAGTTGTTTGTTAGATTAACATTAAATATCATGTATCTATGCACGAAATAAACTATACATCACAAAATAGACTATACATAGAACAGAGTTAATAGTGATTATTTTGTGGTGGGATTGCGTGTGGTTTTTACTTTTTTCTTTGTTCTTTTCTACAGTTTGAAAGTTTTCTCCAATGAAGACACTATTCGGTAATCAGATTAAAAGGTTATTAGGGAAAAAGTGCTTCTCAAACTTTAGTGTGCATATGAATCTGCTGTGTAATCTCGTTAAAATGCAGATGCTGACAGTCTAGATGGGGCCTGTAAGTCTTCCTTTTTAACAGACTCCCAGGGGATGCTAATGCTACTAGATTGGGACCATACCTGAGCAAGATGCTGAGTATATACTCAATCTTCATTCTGTAACCATGTAGTATGGCAAACCACAAGCAAGTACAATATTCTCATTATTACACTTGATATAGTACTTGGCATTGTTAAACACCTCATGGAAACATTTTCTAATTTCAAATCATTTAATATCCCAATTTCTTAGTTTCACTATAAAGGCTGCTGATTACTCGTATTCTTGTAAGCAATCATGATAAAAATGCACAGGTAACACTGAAAAGTTCAATGTGCCTCCATTTCAAAGTGCCTCTGAAATGTGGTATTTACCAGGGTCAGATCAGCATTTTATTGCTTTTGGTCAGTGGCCACAGGCCTTTAAAATAAATTGCAAAGATTACAATAGAATACATTTAGAGAAAGCTTGTTAATGTAAGACTGTAGTACAAATTTCCACTGACCCTTAAATTTGGATCTCTCAGTACAGTGTTTCATAACATTTTTTCCTTATCGTGAAGATTTGTTCTACAATATCTTTTAAGATGGCTGTTTTGTATTCAGTCTTAAGGATGCACCACAATTTATTTAAACAATCACTAGCCATCTAGAGTGTTTTTAATTTTATGCTATTATATAAAAAATTACTGTGATAAATGTCCTTGTAGCTAGATCTTTGTGCATATCATTATTTTTATATTTTATAGGACAAATGTAGAGAACTGTTATAACCATTTTGAGGCTTTTGTGTTAAATTAATTGCATCCCAGATATACACGTAATATATTCTTTTGGAGTTAAATTTGTTTCAATATTCAGAGAAGACATGTTTAAATTCCCTAGTATAATTTTCTGGCACACAAAGTGTGCTTTATTTTTGTCTTTATCGTTAGTGTTTATTGAAAATTTTCCAGGTTTCAACATTGGTCAGTTGTTAGTAGCAAATGGCCTGAGAGACGTTTTAGTTGCTGAATAGAGCATTGTGGTAATCAACATACTATAATCTGCTTGGGTTGGAGATTCAGTTATATTATAAAGTATATCCTCTAATTCTGATTGTGCAGTATAGCAGTGACTCATACCACTTCACTCCCACATTTCCTTGGTAGAATATTGTTATATACATTATCACATGAAACATTTATTTACTATCTGTCAGGCATTGTTCTAAGCACGTTGCATATATTAGTTTATATAATCCTTTAAGAAACCCGATAAGATAGATAATATTATTATTCATATCTTACAGATAAAGAGACTGAAACACATTGAGGTAAAGTAATTTCCTCAAGGTATCATAGCTAATAGATAAAATTTGAACATAGGCAGTCTGGCTCCAGAGCCCATACTCTAAATCATCATTCTGTGAAATCTTTCTATATGTTTATAAGAAAAACCAGTTTCTGGGTCCTGTAGCAATGATTTCTGTCTAAGGTTTTCTGTTAGTTGCAGAGACATGGTGCATATTATGAGGACCCAGAAGACTAACAGGCTGGTCAGAGAGCTTTGAAAATAAAATACCATTTTAAAAGAGCTAATAATTTGAAACTGGAAGAATGATGCATTTTCTGAGGGAGTGAATATTACTTGCAAGAACTAAAACAATGGCTGCTTTTAGCTCTGGAGTCTGGTTATGGTTGTATAACAAGTGTAGCCCACTTGGGATACATATTAGGTCTCATCTTTGTAATATTCAATTTAATCACTGTACTCGGCTGCTCAAATTACCAGGACTTCTTGGGATCTTCTTCCAGCCCCCTTCAAGTATTGCTAAACTTCTGGGAGTTTACTCATTCCAGAGAGGCTAATCTTCTTTCCAAAGGTTGGATGAAGAAAGAGATGGGCATTTTGATTAGTATATAAACTGGTAATCTCATTTTCAGCTGTTATTTATTTTGCCACTGTTACATAGTTTCATGGTTTTAAACTGGTCCCAAAGAATTTGACGTGTCCTTGCTCCTTATGTAATTCCTCTGATACTTGTGGAGATCAGACTCTTAATGGGAGAATGTCTCCTTGTGGAGACACTGATTCTTTTTTTTTCTTTTTTGAGACACTGATTCTTTTTTTTTATATTTTATTTAAATTTTATTTTTTATTATTTCGCTACAGTCTTTAAGAAATCCTTGTACCCATTCATTAAAAAATTTTTAATTGATTTTTATTGGAGTATAGTTGATGAGACACTGATTCTTAATGGGAGGATGATCCACTCTTCCAGTGTTATACTTGTTCAAGGCTTATATCACAGATTTAGTTTCCTTAATTTATACTTATATGTTTAGTCATCCTGGCTTTATGCCAGGTTGAATGTGTGAGAAGGTGCTTTCGACTCATCCTCATGCTGTACCAAAATCGGCCTTCCTTTCTTGAACATCTTTCCAGGGATAGCAAACTGGTTGTTTGTGACCCAGATGTAAACCATAGATATGTTTTTTTGGTCCTCATGATATTTTAAAATAATGGAAAGTGATACCATTATTTTATATATGTGTGTAAAATATTGGTTTTAAAACAAGATATTTCATATTAATATCTGGACTTTCATATTCTTCAATCATTTGAAAAATTGCTTTCAGTGGTCTGTTATTCCCATAAGAGAACAAATGGACAGCACTGAATAACTTCTCTTTACTCAGGATTTATACTGTCCCATTTGCTCTAGCCTTAACTATTTCACTTCTTCTGTTGTTTTACCTGCCTGTCCTTGGTAGGCACTTGACTTTGGCCTCCAGAGCCCCTAATGTGAGCCTAAATCAACAGATTCTCCTTTCTTCTTTGATAAAGCTTATTTAGTGTGCCTTCTTACTCATGGGCCACAGATACTATCACTATCACTAAAATTGATGGAAGAAGTTCTGATAATACTGAACCTTAGAAAGAATGAGGTCTAGGTTTTGATCCCTCCTTTTCAAATTCCTATTTTATTTTTAATGCAGATCTACTTACCTTCTTCCCTTTCCTTATTAAGTTGTATGCTGAAGTGATTCTTCCCACAGCAAAGATCTGCTTCAGACTGACTCTACTTAGGTAGAGAAGCACTTAACAACTTTTTAAAAAATAGAAATATAATTTACATGCCATAAGACTCACTCATTATAAGTGTACAATTCAATGTTTATTAATAAACTTAGAGTTGTGCAGCCATCACTACAATTCAGTTTTAGAAAATTTTCATCACCCCCAACAATTTTGTACTCTTTTGCAATCATTCCCCACTTTCAGCTCAACCTCAGACAAACATTGATCTGTTTTCCATCCCTACGGGTTTCCTTTTCTGGATATTTTATAAAAATGGAATTATACAATATTTATAATCTATTGTTCCTGCCTTCTTGAAAGTAGAATAACATTTTTGAGGTTTATTTATCTTATAGAACATATCAAGAGTTGGTTCTGTTTTATTGCTGAATTATACTATGTTGTGTGGATATATCATTTTTGTTTATCCATTCAGCAACTGGTGAACATTAGGATTGTTTCCAGTTTTTTATTTATTTGGATAATCTATCTGCATGCAAGACTGGGGAACACATACTTTCATTTCTCTTGAGTTCATACCAAGGAGTAGAATTACTGGGTCATATGGTAAGTTTATGTTTGTCTTTTTAAGAAATTTCCAAATTGTTTTCCTAAGCAGCTTAATGTTTTACATTCCCATCAACAGTGTAGGAGAGTTATGGAAGGTTGTAGTTTCTTCCATTCTTTTTTTTTTTTTTTTGGCTGCATTTGGTCTTAGTTGTGGCAAGCACGCAGGATCTTTTTTGAGGTGTGCAGGGTTCTCTCTAGTTGTGATGTGGGCTCTGTAGTTGTGGCTCCAGAGTGCGTGGGCTCTGTAGTTTGTGGCATGGAAGGCTCAGTAGTTGTGGCCGCAGCATGTGGCGTCTTAGTTCCCTGACCAGGGATCAAACCCACATCCCCTGCATTGGAAGGCAGATTCTTTACTGCTGGACCACCAGGGAAGTCCCTTCGCATACCAAGTATCAACTTGGTATCAGTCTTTTTGATTTTAGTCATTCTGGTGTGTGTAAATTGGTATTTAATTGTAGTTTCAGTTTGTATTTCCCTAATGTTTCGTAATGTTGGGCATATTTTCATGTTTTTATAAACCATTCATGTATCTACTTTGGAGAAATGTATTTTCCAATCTGTTGCCCACTTTCAAAATTGAGGGGTTTTTCCTTATTATTATCAAGTCTTAAAAGTTCTTTATATATTCTGAATACAAGATCTTTACCAAATAAATAATTTGCAATATTTCTCTCCATTGGTGCCTTGTCTTATCTTCTCAAATGATGTCCTCGAAGAGCAAAAGTTTGTAATTTTAATGAAGTCCAATTTACCATTTTTTCCCTTAATGGATTTTTCTTTTGGTGCCAATTGTAAGAAGTCTTTATCTAATCCAAGGTAATGGAGATTTTTAGTCTATGCTTTCATCTAGAAATTCATTTTTTAAGTTGTTTTGTGTGAAGTGTGGAGTGGAGTTTTTTTGTTTTTGTCGTTTTTTCTTTTCTTTTTTTTTTAACTCATGTAGATATCCAATTTTTACTGCAACTTTTGTTGAAAACTTTTCTTTCTCCATTAGTCATGTTGGGACCTTTTGTCAAAAGTCAATTGACCATAAATGTAGGGGTTCACTTCTGAATTCTCAATTTTGTCCCAGTAATCAATGTATGTCTATCCTATGCCAATACCACATTGTCTTGGTTACTGTAGCTTTAAAAAAGAAAGCTTTGAAATCAAGTAGTGTAGGTCCTCCAACTTTGTTTTTTCCAAAATTCTTTTGGCTATTCTGGGTCCTTTACATTTCTGTATAAATTTTAATGTCAGCCTGTCAGTTTCTAAAGAAAAGCCCGATAGGATTTTCATAAAGATTTCATTGAATCTGTAGATTAATTTGTGAAGAATCTTCTCTTAACAGTATTGTCTTGCAATACATGAAGATGAAATAGCTCTCCATTTACTTAGATGTTCTTTAATTTGTGCAATTTTATTTTATTTTATTTTTAGTAAACAAGTCATGTTAAAATGTATTCCTAAGAATTTTCTGTTAATAACATTGTGAATGGAGCTGTTCATTTCATTTTTGGGTTGTTTGTTCCTAGTATATTAAAAGGTTATTGATTTTTATATACATCTATAATGTTGATAAACTTATTTATTAGTTCTAATAGTTTCTTTATACATTCCTTAGAATTTTATACATATAGAATCATGTCATCTGCAAAAAAGACAGTTTGATTTCTTTCTTATCAAATTGCCTTTAATATCTTTTCAAGTATGTTTTTTAATATCTTTTTTTTTCTTACCTCATTGCACTGGCTAGAACCTTTAGTACAAAATTGCGTAGAAGTAGTGAGTGCTGACATCCTTGCCTTATTCCCATTCTTAGGAAAAGTATTCTATCTTTCACCATTATGTATAATGTAAGCTATAGGGTCCCCCTTCCCACCTCACCCCCACAGTCACCCTTTATAAGCTTGAGGAAGTTCCCTTCTAGTCCCAGTTTGTTAAGAGGTTTTACCACAGCTATTGGATTTTGTGGAATGCCTCTGCTGTATATATTGAGATGTTTGTGTAGTTTTGTCTTTTTATTCTATTAATATGGTGTATTCCATTAATTAATTTTCAATGTTGAACCAACTTTGCCTTCCTGGGATAAATCCTGCATGGTCCTGGTGTATAATCCTTTTTATATACTTCTGAATTAGGTTTGCTAATATTTTGATAAAGATTTTTGCTTTGTAATGCATATTAATCTGTAATTTTCTTTTGATCTTTGTCTAGTTTTGACATCAGACCTCATAGAATATATTGGGAAGTATTACATCCTCCTTTATATTCTAAAAAGGTTTGTGTCAGGTTGGTGTTATATCTTTGAATGTTTTATAGAATTCCCTGGTGAAGCCATCTGGACCTGAGCTTTTCTTTGTAAGAAAAATTTTAATTACTGACTTAATATTCTTATTTGTTTATAGGTCTTTTCAGATTCTCTATTTCTTCGTGAGTTAGTTTTGGTAATTTGTGTCTTTCAATGAATTTGTCCATTTTATAAATATTATATAGTTTGCATAAAGTTGTTTATAGTGTTCTCTTATAATCCTTTTAATTTCTTTAGCATCAGTGATGATGTTATCTTTTCATTTCTGATTTTGGCAATTAGTATCCTCTCTGTTTTATTTTTGTCTTGTCTTGTTTTGTTTTGTCTTAATTTTGGTCAGTCTAGCTAAAGGTTTATCAGTAAGACTTTTGGTCTCTTCATTTTCTCTGTTGTTTTTGTGTTCCATTTCATTGAATTCTGCTTTCGTCTTTTTGGCTGTGGTTTGATTTGCTCTTCTTTCCAAGTTTCTTAAGGTGAAAGCTTAAATTATTGATTTTAGACCTTTCTTTTTCTAATACAGGTTTTAAAGTTGTGAATTTCCCTTTAAGCAGTGCTTTATCTATATCCCATAAATGTTGATTTCTTGCAGGGTTTTTTCCATTCAGTTAAAAATATTTTATAATTTCCTTTGAGATTTCTTTGTGATCTAAATCCAAATATTGGGATTTCCAGAATTTCTCTGTGTTATTGATTCCTAATTTAATTCTACTATGATAAGAGATCATATATTGAACACATTTTCAATCCTTTCAGATTAATTTGAGATTTGTTCTGTTGCTTAGCATATGGTTAATATGGTGAATTTCCATGTGTGCTTGAAAAGAATGTGTATTCTGCTGATGTTAGATGCTGTGTTTTATAAATGTCATTTCAATGATATTATTCAAGTTTTCTGAAACCTATTTCTTTTTTTTCATGAATAATTGAGAGGAATATTGAAATTTTCAACTATAATTGCTGAATTATTTAGTTCTTTTTTCAATTCTGTCATTTTTGTTTTAGCATTTTGGAGACTCTTTTGTTCAGTGCATATGCATTTCTAATTGTTAAATCTCCCAGAAGTATTGGCCCTTTTATCACTATGAAATTTCCTTTTTTTGACTTTAATAATTTTTCTCGTTCTAAAGTCTGTTTTGTCTGATATTGATATATGTATTCCACCTGTCTTATGGTTACTGTTATGGTATATCTTTTTCTCTCCTTTTACCTTCAAGCTATTTTTATCTTAGAATCTAAAGTGTAGCCCTTGTAGACAGCATATAGGTGGACCTTTTTTTATCCAGTCTGATAATTGCTGCCTTTTGATCTGTTTCTTCCACTCATATTTATTGTAATTACTGATATGGTTGGCTTTACATCTTTGATTGTGCTGTTTATTTTCTATATATCTTAAAGTTTTGTATTGTTGTTCCTCTCTTCCTTTTTTTGTATTAAAAAGATATTTGTAGGATGCCATTTTAATCCTTCTGATTTTTAAACTGCATTTTATTTTTTATTTTTATTTTTTTAATTAATTTATTTATTTTATTGGCTGTGTTGGGTCTTTTTTGCTGTGCGCAGGCTCTCTCTAGTTTCGGCGAGCAGGGGCTACTCTTCGTTGTGGTGCGCGGGCTCCTCATTGCTGTGGCTTCTCTTGTTGCAGAGCACGGGCTCTGGGTGTGTGGACTTCAGTAGTTGCAGCACATGAGCTCAATAGTTGTGGCTCACGGGCTCTAAAGCGCAGGCTCAGTAGTTGTGGCGCACGGGCTTAGTTGCTCCGTGGCATGTGAGATATTCCTGGAGCAGGGATCGAACCCATGTCCCCTGCATTTGCAGGTGGATTCTTCACCACCGCACCACCTAGGAAGCCCCTAAACTGCATTTTTAAAAGACATTTTCTTAACAGTTGATTTAGGGGTTAAAATATGCATTTTTTATCTTATCACAATCTACTATTCTAGTAAAATGTAGCTACTTTGATGCAACATAGCTTTATTTCTTCTCTAATTTTGTGTTATTTTTACATTACATTTATATTTTCATAAACCTAGAAATGCAGTGTTACAGTGATTGCTTTACACAATTTTAAGGTCTTTAAAGAAATTAAGAAAAGAAAGATATGTGTTTATATAGTCTTTTACTTATATATTTACCATTTCTAGTACTCTTTATTTCTTCCTGTCAATTTGAGTATTGTTCAGTGTCTTTTCATTTCATTTGGAACAACTTCCTTAAGTATTTCTACTCGTAGCACACATCTTCATTGTTGTTTATCTGGGATTGTCTTTATTTCATTTTGTTTTTGAAGGATAGTGTTCCCAGACAAATTGTGAAAAGGTTTGTTTTTTCCTTCTAGCACTTTGAGTATATTATACCACTGCCTTCCAGACTCTCTTATTTTTGTGAGGAAGTCATCATTAATCATATTGCTTTTCCTCTGTACATGATTAGTCATTTTCTCTTGCTGCTCTCAAGATTTTTTCTTTGTCTTTTAAAAACTTGAATATTGAGGTGTCTAGGTATGAATCTCTTTGTGCTTATCATACTTGGCATTGGTTGATTAATGGATTGCAGGTTAACGTTTTTTATCAGATTGGGATGTTTTCAACCATTATTTCTTCAAATATTTTTTCTTTGCCTTTTGTCTCTCTCCTCTTTTTCTAGGATTCCTAATACCTGTCTGTCAATACCCTTGATATTCTACAGGTTTCTGAGGCCTGTTCATCTCTTTTCTATCTTTTATTCTCTGTATTCTTTCTACCGAATGATTTCTATTGATCTGTCTTCAAGTTCACTGATTGAGTCTTTTGCCCTCCTCAGATCTGCTACTGGGCTTATGTAGTTAGTTTTGAAGTTTGAGTTATTATACTTTCCAAGTCTAAAATTTTAAATAGTTTCTCTTTCTATATTGAAATTCTCTTTTTTGTATCATTGCCATCATATTTTCCTTTAGTTCTTTAAATACAATTTGCTTTTATTCTTTCAATATATTTTTTTATTGGAATATAATTGCTTTACACTCTTGTACCAGTTTTTGAGGTACACCATGGTCCATCATCTGTATTTATACACATATCCCCGTATTCCCTCCCTCCCTCGACTCCCCCCCTACCCCGTCCCAGTCCTCTAAGACATCATCCATCATCAAGTTGAACTCCCTTTGTTATACAGCAACTTCCCACTGGCTATCTATTTTACAGTTGGCAGTATATATATGTCTGTGCTACTCTCTCACTTCGTCTTTTCAATATATTTATAATAGCTGTTTTGAAGTCTTGTCTACTAAATCCTATATCTGAGCCCATTCAGAGAAATTTTCTCTTTTTTCCTCATTATGGATTACATAATGTATTTGTCAGAAATTTGACTTTTTAAGATAATATTTTGTAGCAGCTCTGCATTCTGATTATTCTTTCTTTCCTGAGGATTGTTTTTATTTATATTGTTTTGTTTTAATAACTTTTCTGGCTTTAATCTAGGGACTGTATACACCATATCTGGCTGCTGATTTCTCTTCTAGGGATTACCCTTTGTCTGCGTAGCTTATTTATTATTCAATGATAAATCAGAGGTTGTGCTCAAACATTTTGAGCCAGTCTGTGCTGATGGAGCTGTTTGTGGGTTGGGAAGCATATTCAATGTTCAGGCACTTTTCAAGCTTGTACCAGCTTTAATTTTGGGCCCTCTTGGATCTTCCCTGTGGAATAGCTTCCTTGTCAACCTGGGATATATGGAGAGCTTATCTAGGCCCTCTTTGCCTCTCTCATTTACAATTTCTATGTTAAATTTTTTGCTAGACCATCAGTCTACTGCTCACCCCTACTAAGGCCACAACTTCAGACTAGCAAAGCTGAATACTTTCCCTGTTAATTTCCTACAGTTTCCTTTTTTTTTTTTTTTTTTTTTTTAAAGTAGATGGTATCACTTGTATGGGGTTTTTTGGCTTCCTCTTCAAATCATGTCACCCTCTCTGACAGTAAAGCTCCTGGTTGTCTTGGAGCCCCACCCTGATAGAAGTACTGCACTGACTGAGCTGTAGGGGAACAGGAGCAGCACCAAACAAGAACACCACAGACTCCCACTGTTCTTATGCAAAGTTTAGCAGTTTTTCGTGAATAAATGCTTCTTAGTTTGTTGTTTGTGATTACTAGATGTCCAAAACCATGAAGTCATTGTTTTTGATAATTTTGTCCAACTTCATAATTGTTTCTTGTAGAGAAGATTTACTCATTCTTTCATCACCGGAAGTCCTGTCTCACCTGACAACTTTTAAAATGGCATGTTCATTTGCTGACATTCCACTTAACAAGGAACCATTCTGTAGATCCTTTGTACCATTTGGGTACAAATTTGGGGTCTCTGGAAATCAAAGCAGTTCACCATACCATTGACCTTGCTGTGTAACCTATAATCTTAATCCTATTTAATGTAAGGGATTTTACACTTCACCAGTAATTGTCAGTAACTTTTTTGTGTACTCCCCTCTTTTGAAAATCACGTAAATGGCATCTGACACTGTTTGTGATGCTGAATTTAATGGAAGTTTACAAATAAGTGGTTTGACAATTCTGCTTTATAAATGAAAAAGTGTATATATATAATATTATATTTTGTCTCTTTCATAGTACAGAATGTTTAAATGGTTAACATTTGTGCTGCAGTATAGCTTTCTGGCTCATGAAAAATGAAAGCTATCAGCGATCTGGGCAATAAGATTCATCGCCAATAGTCACTAGCAACAGCACACAGCATTTTAATATCAGTGAGGTCCACAGCTAGCAGTAAGAGCTGGTGTAATTGAAAGACGTTTAGGTGCAATCATTCTGCTGTTTGTTCCTTGCCAGGTTCAACATGGGATTGTGTGAGTATTTGAAGAAAACAACAATTTTAAAAATATCTTTGAAAGATGTAAAAAGGGTAGATAAGTGCTTAAATTTAAGAAACGTGGTAGTTTTTAAATCATGTGGCTCTAAAATAAAAAGGCATTTTATTTGTCTTGGTTGATTAAAGCTTTAGAAAAGCTACTCCTTGGTTACGAGTGAACCGATAATTCTGGTCTAATGTTGCCGTGGTAACAACTCATGCTGATATAATTGAGAACATCTTATACATCCTGGTTCGAACATTTTCTCCCTGCCATTTTGAGTTGTTCTAGTGGTATATGAAGGAGGCTAGGATAACTAGCTTGAAAGAAATTAAATCTAGTTATACATATCTTTGGCATTAATCTGATGTTTACTAGTGATATCTCACACTGAGCAGTTATGCTTTGCTTCTAGGGGCTTTTCTTTTTAAAACAAAAGAAAGCCCTTTTCGTTTTCTATGTGCTTCATGCTCTAGTGTATGTGTTTACACCATCGGTTCTTCTACCTCTAGAGATTAGCATAACTCCCTTTGCTGTTGGATTGTTGTTTTGAGCAATATGTTTTGGAAAGGTTGATTTTCATCATGAGTGGTAAGTATGCTCTCTGAGATTCTATAGCTTTGTATTTTTAAAAAATATTTAACTATAGGAGGGAAAAAAATGTTTTTTAGAAGGGCAATTGTAAAGCCAGAGCTACAGTGAATTACATTTTTTCATGATGCTTTTGCATTTAGGGATTATAGTAATTTGCTTTTTAAATCATTAAGAACTATAAACAATTAACACCACTATTAATAGTCAATACCAGTAGTCAGTTTCTAATATATTTTATGGTTTGATTTATGGTATTCATTATTGTATTTATCAATACATTGTTATTGTGTTACAAATTAGTGAGTAAAAGACCCACTATGGTAAAAGAGGAATTTTATTTTTAGTATCTGATCCTGAAGATAATTAAACTTTCCTTTTCTTGGCTTTGTCATTCTTGTATTAATTTTTGTTAGCTTCTTTTTGGTTATATAAAAAATACTCAATCTTGCATAAAATATTGACAAAATTTTGTTGATTTGTTTTTAACTATAATTCATTGAGAAATAGGGATTTAATGATTAAATAAATATATGCATTTTGGTCTTGGAGACTTTGCTAAAATTTTTAGAAATAATTTTTTGGGAAATAATTTGTTAGAATAAGTACTTTTGTAATAGTTTCTTTTTTGTTTTTGTTATATGATTTATTTTTTTCTAAAATTTCTAAAAATGTTTTTTGAGAACATATACTGCAGTATATACTGCAGTTTATCATAGGGTAAAAGCTGTTCACTTTAAGCCAAACCTGCAGCTAAAAATAGATATCCTGTTGTTAAAGTGAGAAATATTGGCTTAGAGCATAATTCATTAGCATCTTTTTGCTTAACTGAAAAAGAGGATGTTTATTAAGTTAAACCTTTGAATCAGATACATGTTTAGGAAAGCTGTTATATGATTTTTCTCTTAAAACGGTCTATAATTTATACTTAAAAGGTTTGGAATTGGAATTCAGAACCTGAGAGAGTTGGATTTTTGCTGTATAGTGGTAGAATTCAAAATAGATGAACCTTTCATCCATAATTGGAGATCATCTCATTATTGCCAATAAACATTTTCTATCCTGCTGCTGTATAATATAAATCTCTTCAACACTGTTAGGTATTTATGGAACAATTTTAGACATTAAAAGAACATTTTTACATGCAGTATATTAGGAATTAATTGTTATTGTTATTGTCCTGTTATTTTTCTGTTAGAAAGTTCTGTTCTAGTGTTTTAAATTTGGGCTAATATTACAAAAGCAACCTGTTAGCATTTCTTGCTATTTCTTGGATATCAAAACTGAATATACTTGATTATCATACTTAAAATACTGGATTTCTTTGAATCCAGGCATTGTGTTTTTCTCTTTGAAAGTGTTCTAGAGGTTTCAACTGGATGTGTTGGTTTTAACTGAAGAAAATTGTAACAGCTTCTCTATTGCTTTTTCTTTCAAGAAAGCTATGGATCATTTAGATAGTATTTGATATACTTGATTATTTTGGTCTGTCCTTATAGCCCTTTTTATCACAGGAAGTATAGTAATGACAACTAAATATTTTTACTTTTTCAGGATTGTCCAATTGCAACTAATTTTACTCATATCATAAGTGGTTAAATGCCTTAGCCATTTCAAAATGTGGAAAATTTCAAATGAAGTGTGGTTTTATTTGTAAAAATAAGTAAATGCCAGACCTTTTTATCTAAGCCTTTAGCTATCTATATATGTGATATTTATGTGTTTGTGGTACTTTTCTAGTTACAAAGCTGTTTCCTTTCTTCTTCCTTGCCTATTAAATATTAGCTTTTAGGGGGAATAGTTTTCTCTGAGAAGCTATCTTTGGCCCTTTTTTAATGCTGCATTCTGTCTGAATGATCTCATCTATGCCCACATCTTCAATTATTATCTGAATGTTCAGTGCAAAAGTGATTTTTCTCTTTTCATCCCAAATCTCCATTTTCATTCATTCTGATTTTTGTTAATGATCCCACTCCTCATGCAGGAACTTAAAACAGAAACCTTATAATCACTCCAAACTTGTTTCTTATTACCCAGACATGCACTCAGCCATTAATTTCTTTTGATTCTACATTAGAAATGTTTCAAAAATCACTCAATTTCTCCATTATCACTGACACTGAGAATGCTTCTAGATCAGGAATTCTGTATCTTTTTAATCCTATTGCAGTAACAGATTCACTGGTCTCAACTTCCAGTTTTAAATCCTTCCAGACCATTTTCCATGCTGCCATTTTAAAACTGCAGATATGCCCATTTCTTAACCCAACATGAAAACTTTCAGTTACTCATTACTGTTTCTCAGATAAAGGCTAAACTCCTTAGTGGGGCATACAGGATCAGTGACCTGCCCTTCTGGCTTTATTTGCACCATAAAATTCTGATCTAGTCGTTACACTCATTTTATTCCTTCTACCTTTCCGTATTTTTATCTTTCATTATAAAAATTCTGAAAGTCAGCAGTGCTTTTCATTGCTTCCATTATTGACTCTATAGAGTTAGATGATTCCTCTCTACTCCCAAGGCAAACTTATAAACCATAGCAATTATTTGTATTATACTGAAATTATATATTTGCATATCAGTTTCCATTCTCCATCCTTTGAACTCCTTAAGTCAAGGATCATGCAGTGTTCATCTGTGTGTTTCCAGCGGTTACCCTAGTGCCCCAGATATAGTAGTGAACTCATAAATTTTTGTGAAATAAATAAATGATTAAAACTTATCCATTTTTTTAGATATTGAACACTTTTATTATCAATGTAGAATACGTCATGTGTTTTTATTTTTTTGGTTCATGTGCTTATTGGAACATAACTAGCATCATTATATCAAAATCTCAAATAAAAACTAATTGGCCTTTCTGTAGTTGAGGGCAAATCTCTGAAAAAGATTTGCTATGCTTTGAATTACAGGAAAGTTACAGACTTGAGCAAAAGCATTTGATTAATTACCCATTTTAGATCTATATTTTCTAGATTGAAAATTTAAGAACAAAAAACGGGGAAAACTGTATATCAGTGGAACTAAGGAAGGGTACTTGCATAGAAAGGTACAGTATCAGATTGAAGATCAGACACCAAAGTTTAACATTTTTATTTTGAGTACCTTGCCTTCATGGAAAAGAAATAATAGTTTCACCCTTACTAACTTGGATAGATGGGGCTTTTAAGAAAGACTGTGGGAGAGATGAGTGGAAGATCCAACACTGCTGATTTCTTTCATTCTAAAACAATTATTAGTGGGACAAACAGAAATTTGTTAGTCTGATCAAGTTGAGAAAGTGGCTTCTCTTCTTCCAGGTACAACAGGGCTCTTCCCTGATGTGGTGGGTATCACAACCAGTAAGGAGTCATACAGTCCTGGCTCCATTCCCATTTTTGAAAGTCACTGGATTATTTAAATAATAATATAAATATGTATATGTATCAACTAAAAGATCTGAGAAGTTGATTCTAACACATCCTAATAGGAGGTGAGAGGATCTACCTTATTTGGGGAGAGCATTTGTAAAATTTTGAAAGGCTTCTCATTGTTCATGAATGAATAAACAAGAAAAGCAACAATGTGGAGCCTATAAAAGAGATTATGCTCAAGGATAAGTTCACAGACTTCAGGAGGAAGAGAATGAACTTATGTTTAGAAAATATTTGTAGGGGAGGGTTTAAAATAAGAAATTATAGATAGTATCTATGTGGAATTCTTAAAAATTTCAAGTGAACATGGACTCTATAAATAAGTGACAGATAAAAAGATGAAACAAGAGACTGGATGAGAGGATAGCTGGGAGAGAGGCAGGAATAGAAAAGAAGCAATAATGATATGATAAGGGGAAATTATAAGAAAATGAACCTGGCAATTGTAGAATATAAAGCTGCATTAGAAGCAGAAAAGAGCAAAATAAACACTGCAGGAAGGTAAATTAATGCTGTAAAGAACTAGCTTGATAAAACCTACCAGAATATAGGGAAAATGGACAGGATAAAAATTATGAGGTAAAAAGTATGTTAGATAAAAGTAGGAAACTCTACAAATTGAATGAATAGCAATCCCTAAGAACAGATAATGACTAATAGAACAGAAACAATAATAAAAAATTATGATTCAGGAAAGCTTAGTTGAAGAAAAACCTAAATGTATACATTGAAAGAGTTCATTGTGTAATTACAAAGATTAACAAAAACACCAGCACCTAGACATATCCTGATGGAAATTTAAATTACAAGGATAAAAAAATGAATTCTACAAACATCCGGGTCTCTCTGCATCTTACAATTTAACATACAGTTTGTCTTATAGAGAAAAAAAATCCATAAATTGGAGATTGGATAATTTGAAAATCCTTCTAGACCAAAAATTAATGAAGATACAACAGCACATAGAAATACTGAGTACAATATAACAAGCATCCCTTTAAGTGAATACCTGAACTTACAAGAATATAATAGAAATCCCCACTATGCAAAAAGTCATATGGTAAGTGAAAAACCAGAGCTGTAAGGGGGAGCATACTTTGACTACCCTGAGGAAATTTTCATACCTTGGTAACAAAAGGGCTTTTGTTTTAACTGGCCTCACAGAGACAGAAGACAAGTTCTTTGATCCATGCAACATGGGATTTCTTAGACTCCTATATAAAGCCAGGATCCTCAAAGGATCATAACCTCAGTGAAAATATAGACTAAAAAAAAAACATCTCCACTGACACAAGGAGAGAATAAAGAAGCTTGTATTTCTTGGCTTGGGTTCCTGGGGAGGAGGGAGGGCTGTGTGTGCTAGTGTGTGGGATGCTTCTCCTGAGAGTTTGTAGTCAACTGCTTCTCCTCCAGTAGATTTCATGTTTCAATCTGTATTACTTGTGTGGTTTAATAATTTTAAATAAAATACCTTATAATAACAGTTCCAGGCTGGTAACATCTATCAGATGCCAGGCAGAAGCTAATACGAACATATCCTCAAATCAAACCCTGCGGTTTTCTCACAGATAAAGCCCCACTGAACTTTGAGTTCACAAGCCAAAATGAAAATAGATATATATAGTGCACGCGCACATACACACACACACACACACACTCTCTCTCTCTCTCTCTCTCTCTCTCCAACAAAAGATATTCAGCAGATACAACAGCATTAGACCCTACCAAGAATGTCAGAGAGTAGAATTTGTCACTACAGACTACCATTTAAAATTAATAATCACATAAAAAAGAAATATAAGAGAAAAATTGTATGCACCTACCACAGAGCCTCAAAATATATAACACAAAATTGACCCATTTAGAAGGAAAAAAATAACTATGTAAGATTTATAGATATACATATATATAAAGAATTCTCACCCAGTAACTGGAGAATATACAGAAATACATAGAACACTTACAAAATTGATTATTTTGTATTTTATTTGACTACACATATTTGAAATAAAGAATTGATATATAGGCTGTGGTCTCTGACCACAAAGCAGTTAAGTTTAATCAATAATAAAAGACTAATTAAACAAGTAAATACAAATGTTATGTTTGGGAATTTTAAAAATTCAAGTAATGCACAGGTCAAGAATTAACTCATAAATTTAAAATTCAATTATGTATCAACTTGTGGGGTGCAGCTAAAGTGGATTTAGAGACAAATTTTAAAATGTGTATGTTAGGAAAAGAGAAAGACATTTATGATGTAAGTATGCAAGTAAACAAGTTAGAGAAAGAACAGCATGGTTAATGAAAAGAAGAAAACAACTAATAGAGAAATGAGCAAAAATCAGTGGAATAGAAAATAAAGATTCATCAGAGCCATAGGTTAGTTCATGGAGAAGACTTTTAAAAGAACTCATTAGAACTGTACCTATTTAAGATTTAATCATAGTTAAAATCTTTATTCAAAACTTAACAAAATTAGGACTGGACAGTTTTACAGTTAAGTTCAAAAAGAACAAAAATTTTAATCTTGTACAAAATTTTTCAAAGAATTAAAGAGGAGATATTCTTAATTTCTTAAATCTATGTATTTAGTATAGCTTTACAAGTAAAGTATGGGAAAGAAAATCAATTAGAAACATGTTCTCTAAAGTTAGGAACAGGAATAGGATGCTCAGTGTCTGTATCTACACAACATTGCACTGAGTCAAAAGCTGCACAGTAGGAGGAGAAAAAGTTGGAGGAAACAAAATCATCGTTATTTACAGATATGTGATTGTCTACATAGAAAATTCAAGAGACTCTATCAATGTTATTTTAGAATTAATAAGAGAGTCTGCCAGTCTGCCATATAAGAAGATCAATATATAAACATCAGTTATATGCTAGACATCAGCAACAAACAAATGATAATTTTAAAAAAGTCTCCCTTTTACATAGCAACCAAAGCTATAAAGAACCTAGGAATCAATCTAATAAAAGAATAATAAAACTTTTAAGAGAAAAAATTATAAAATTCTACCGAGATATTTAATTTTTAGCAAGCAGATATAATTTCATACCTATTAGATTATCAAAAATTAAAAGTAAAAACTAAACATTAATACATTTTGTTGAGGATATGGATCATCAAGAACATGAGGGTAGTATAAACTGGCACAACCATTTATTGAGCCACTTATTATTGTCTTGTTAAGTTGAAAACGTGCATACCCTCTCTATCATCTAGGGATCTGCTCCTAGCTCTCTACTGTCTGGCAACAAAACAGAATATTTGAATTCAGAACCAAGTGGAAAATCTTTAGCATATGATTGTGGTAGATTATATCCTCTGAGAAAAAGCCTCAGTGAACAATTAAGGAAGTAAAGTGCATTTCAAAGAGCATTTCAAAAATTACCTGGGTAATTAGTTTTATGACTATAAATTTAGTTTGTTTTATTACAAAATCCTATAGGGAATGTCCTCAGTCAAACGTGGCTTTGATGGCCTAGAAAAGCCACAGCATCTCTAGATAGAACATTGGGAGAGAAAGCATGTATGTGTGATTAGTAGTGAATGACTATACTATGTGGATTCATAGTGTATCCATCTGTCCATGTAGATACTGGTCAAATAAGTTAATGTGTTTCTTTGTATAACTTGAGCATTTGAATATATATGTCTCACCAAAAGTTTTAATTTTTTTTAACGGTGTAGTGAAAGAGTGAGTCAATTATAATGTTCACTTGTAACCAAGACTTGATAAAAAATTAACTAATAAAAAATCGCAAGGAGAGAACAGAAGAGTAAAAGTAGTATTGCAATAAGAAGTATAGCCTTTGTGGCCTATTAAATTTCCAACCACTCATTCAGGTGTGACTCTGTGCAAGACTAATTAATATCTTAGGAAAAAGAAAAGGCATGACCCCATCCACTGAACTGCACAAATACAGTTGTAGTAATTAAAATTGTTTTTTATACCCACTGTCATTTTAAGGTTACAGTGCATTTGCTTTGAATGAACCTGTTTGAATATGATGAAGCAAAGTGTCTCTTCAGCAAAGTGAACACAGTTACTCTTCAGATTAAAGGGATAGAAATATGATGCTTCACTAACACATTTCCAGAGTAGGGTTTTGACTGGTTAAAACAAATATGTATCCAAAGAATTAATTGTAATCATTGTATAAAACACTTTTGAATATGTTTTTCATTCTGTTCCTATATGTGAATATCTAATGAACATATATGGATTGGTAACTTCTTGTGTGTATTTATGTGTTATTTAATCTGTTTATTCTTTTTGATCAAGCACGCAAATCATCAGAAGCATCTGGTAGGAAACCACTTTTTACAGAATAATTCTGTTGCTTTGTTGCTGTAAGTTCAGTTTTTATGAGGTATTTTGTGGCAACTAGAATATTTTATATTAGTTTACTGAAAGTATTTGTACTACAGCATGTATGTATATGGGGGGTATACTTAGAAATAACAGATATAGAGCTCTAAAGAGGTGGGTGTTTAAAGTAGGGGTGGCAGAAGACAGAGTATTAGTCTACTAGATTTACACTTCCTAGAGGTTTTGGAAGGCATTGTACTGTTATTTGTTGATAGAACTTGATATTTTCATAGGTAATTTACCTCCATTCCCATCCTGTTTTGTGCTTTCTGACATACAGTAAATAATTTAAACAGAATAATGCTTTTATTTAGTTAAGGAATGAAGATGAAAATAATTTCAAAGAGATTAGGGGGCTCATGAATTATAGTCTGCTCAGTAAAAATTTTTTTAACCTATTACAAAAAAAGATATTATCAAGAAACAATTGCTTGTAGTATGTAATACTTGCTCTTCCCTAATAGAAAATTTTAGAGGAATAGCTCCTTCTCTTAGTCCCTAAATGGATAGCCATCAAGATGTTAAATATTCAGACCTGTAACCCCCACTGTTATTCCTCCTTACTCTGTCTGGCTCCCCTCTTTCTTTACCAAGTAATCTTGCCTCCTATTTCCCAGAAGAAATAGAGTACAACAATTGTGAATAACTTAGTTTACTCCCATTCCTTTCCACACTTGAAAAGCATCACTCTGGCAAACAGCTGCCTCCCTGATTGGGCACTTTCTTGCCTATACACTTCACCTCGCACTGCTGCTGTACACTTTTACCCTTTGCTGCAGCTATTTCAGGTCTGTTGCCATTTCCTGAGTAAATCATGCTCTTTCCTCCATGCCTTTTATTCAAGATCATCCCAGCATGTCTTTGTCCTCAATTTATCTGCTGTGTCATCTTTTATGCCTTACCTTACTACCCACGAATTTCCTCTTTTGAGTTCGAATAGCACCTATAGATTTCCTAGTTTTAATCCTTTTCCCATTCCATTACAGTGATTCATCTCTCTCCCCTTTAGCTTCTCATCTCCTAATACTGGAGATATGTTTATTCTTTGTTGTGTTCCCAGAATCTAGCTCAGTTTCTGGTACCATTGAACAGTGCTCAGTAAATGTTGAGAAGATTGTTAACTCAGCACCAGTGAAGTAAAAATACCTGGAAGACACTATTGTCTCTCAGAAGGGACTTAATGAAGTATTACAATTCAGTGCCTTTCATACATTAGAGTTTTGAATAAAGAACAGAAGTCTAGAGATGGCATTGCAGTAGTTATAGGATGTGTATTTCAATATATGCTATTAGTGCTGTTGCTATGAGTTAAATTTTTTGTTAGTCGTTGTTTTAAGGAAAATTATAATGGTATTGATTTTGGCACTAAATAGTAATTATTGATTTTATTTCCTTACTATTTAATTTTAAAATATTCAATTTGAATATGTTCAGTCAAATAATTGTTTCTACATTGTTTTATTCTGTACATAATATTCTGTGAAAATGTGTATAGGTGATTTCATGAAAATATGCTGTTTTTATGAGTGTCATTTAATCATTGTTTAATTTATTTTTCGGATACAAGCTTGCTCCTCTTCAGAAGTATCTGGTAGGCAATTACTTTTAATAAAACAAATGCTACCTTTTAAAACTTTTTATTTGGTTGTTGCAAGTTTTTATGCTCCTCAAAAAGTTAAATTTTTATAAAATATTTTAGTTGATGGAAGAAATGGTTTGTTTAGTTTTATGTTGAGTTTTACCTATAGAAATTATTTATATTGCAGTTTCTTGTGTGGTATTTTAAGCAACAAATATAGCACCATGAAATAGTGGGAATTGTACAAGGTGGCATAGGACAGATTGATATACACCACTTAAATAACCCAGGTTAATGAAAGATTTTTGAAAGAAAAATATAGTGGTGTAAATTTTGAATAAAACAACTAACACTTTAACTGGGTATTTACCATAGGGAAGTTTATATTCTATTTTGTTCTATTTTCTGTTTGTTTCCCTTCTATTTTCTGACATCCATTAAAAGAAGTTAAATAAAATTGTGCTTTTATTGTAAAAGAGGTATAAAAGAGGAAGGTGACATTTATCTCATTACAAGAAAGACTGGAGAATTGAACATCTGGAGTAGTAATCTGTACAGTAATAGATTTCTAAACCCTTCTTATAAAACAGGAATGATAACTTCCTTTAAGCCTTGCATTATGGCATACTGTAACCAACAACATGTTCTTTTTATAATAAGTAGCAATCTAGAATCTAGCAGTAACACAGAACCAAAAATATGCCTAAGTAATAAATTTATGAACTATAATTAGTGAAACATTTCAGAATTATCTGAATAACATGGAATAAATATATGCCATACTTGAATTTTTAATAAAATTTCCTGTTTAAAATGAACTCTAATTTTAACAATGTCCTGTGTATAAATATATTCAAAAATATTTTGTGGGTGGTAAGAATTAAGTTTTTTTAATATACTTGTGCATATGCATAAAAATTATCACTTTGTTTCTTCTTTTCTTCATCTCATGAATGGGTAAATATTTCTACAAACCAACCCTGAACGTATAGATTCATTTGGTATGCTCATTTCTTAAACTGAAGAGAAAATAAACTTATTTGGAAAATAACTATAATTGAAGTATATATTTATGGGAAGAAGTTGAGTTAATTTTTGGTGTGTCCTCATTTTTTTAGTACCTAGTTATCTCCGTTATTGACCAGTACAGAACAAAATAATTTGTAGAAAAATCCTTTGAGATATTTTTTCCTAAGGAGCGTTACGAATCACTGTGTTTTTAGATAGGTACTCATGATTACTAAGTATTAGAACCAATATTATAACTCATATGTGTTGAGCTCCAAAACCTGTGGCTGTTGCAGGATATCACAATGGTTTAAATTAAGTTTCATTGTAGATATGGCTTATATATGAACACAACAAGAAAATAAAACAGTCAAAACTTCAAGTATATGCTTTGTAGGGAACTCTGGATTAAATATGCTGCAGTATTTGAATTTGGCTCTCTCCCACCACTCATTTTATTAATTAGTTGCCAGCACCTTATGTCAGTGGATATAAACTTTAAAAATAACTAGAGAAAAGCATTTAGCAAGTTAAATTTACCACTGTGTAAAAATAACAAAATCCAAAGCAAATACATCTGGCTCTAGGTTGTCTTATTTGTTCAGTTATTCATAATCTAGCATGTTGTGAAATATTTTATTTTTTGTGTTTGTATTTATAAGGTATATATTTCGTTAACTAATATTCTTACAAAGAGTTAACTATGTTCATCTTTGCATCTAAATAGTGCACATGTAAACTAGACATTTCATACTTATGTGACAAAAAGTGCTTCAGAAACAGAATTTTCTTCATGAAATTAATGACATTATAATTAATGCTTATCCTTACTCTAAAAGGGAATCTATTTGTTGAAATAATTTGCAAAATTTGACATCTTTAATTCATATGATTTCTGATAATTTTCATAGAAGATCTTTATGAGAACTGTTATTTACTTTCTGCAGTGTTACTTGACAGTAAACTCAGAATACTGATTACTACAGAGTATTTCAAAGATTTTCCTGAATATCCTATTAGTGCATGAAATTAAGCAGTACTTAAAATTTTTCCTTTTGTTTATTTACCAAGCAGGAAAAAGGAAATTTTCCTTCAATTTACCATCTTTGGCAAATACTGCCAGTCCTTCCTTGGATCAGTTACTTTTTTCTTAATTCAAGATCCAATTAGCAGGAGAAGCTGAAACAGGATGTGAGGGATTTTTTTTTTTCCTCAGTTTCTTCCGTCTCCAAATTATCTGTACTTATGCAGGCATCTGGAGAGTTTATGCTACAACTTGATGTGCAAGTTCTATAGATGGAAGATAACTAAAAATATTTTTCAAAAGAAATCAGAGGTATATTTTGGGAATCACAAGTTGTTTCTTAAAAGCCACAGTTGCATTTAGCAATAAATTATGTTTTTAATTTATTTTGTAGCTGTCATTTCCAAGTCAATGCCATGTGCAGATATGTCTGTTCCATGAAAAAAAAGAAAAGAAAGAAAGAAAGAAAGAAAGAAAGAAAGAAAGAAAGAAAGAAAGAAAGAAAGAAAGAAAGAAAGAAAGGAAAATCTTACTTATAATACCACTCTTCTTCAGTTGTAACTAGTACATTAAATTTTATAAGTAGGATGACTTGAACTCAAAGAAAATGCAATAATTTTCCATCCCCAAATCCACCCCTGGGAGGAATTAGATTATATTTGCATAATTAGGTGCAATTATTTGATTCATTGTTTTGGTGAATGAGATTTTCATACAATGAAAAGATTCTAATTTTAAAAATTATTTTTCTCGAATTTTCTAAAATAGTTATTTTGAGTATTTTACAGCAAAATACAAGTGACAGTTTGTACAAAGTAGTAAAATAGTATCTTCAGAAATGCACACTAGTGTTACATAAAAACTAATGTCTGCTCTTGGTGCCTGTCAACACTATTTTGAAATCTCAAAGCATTTAGAATGCCAACAGCTTTCTTCTTTAACAGTGTTTTGCCAAAGATACTTCAGTGGGGGTAAAGGAGGAAATTATAATGTGTACCTTAAATGCCTCAGTTTAATACTACTGCATCATTAGATGATGTGATTAAACTATTTGAACCCCTCACTTCAATTTTTAATTTTGTCGTTTCATCATCATCATCATTCTTATTACTTCTGAAATAAATGCCAGGTGCATTTTTTTTAGTCTTTTACTATTTCAACACTGTTTAAATCCTATTTTCTTCTTTATTTATAGTTTCAGGTATCAGAGGCATGGGGAACTTCCCCGCCCCCCAAACAAGAAAGACTAAAATAATTACTTCTTGTACAGTTAGGTTTTGTTCTCAAACCTAACTATGGGAACAATAATACATTATGTTAATGCCATTTTATCTCTCTGGAATTTTTTTCCTGTTTGTTCCTAAAACCCTGAAGTTGTTTTGTAAATAGGAGTCATTGTTAATAACTTCGTGGGAAGACAATGAAAAAGAGAAATCCTTTTAAATGATTCATCATTTAACAAATCTAAAACTTCAACCACAGCTGTATAAAATAATGTGGCTATTATCGATCACTAATATAAACATCTGATTTTGAATTGCTTTACTTTAGTTTACATTATAAATTAAGCATTCAGGCATTTAGCTTGCTCCAAATTTAGAATGTGATTTTTAAGCTGGGGTTTTGGGTTGTGGGTTGTTCAGTTTTATTTTTAAGTCTTTGTGGCTATTCTTTGTGTTAGTCTGTGGTTTTTGCCTTTCTCTCCACCATTAGTAGAGAGGTTGAGAGGATACAAATCTAATAATATAAATCCTCTTACCTGAAAACAGCCCTTTATCAAAGTCAGTTATTTTTGAAACTCCACAAATTAACAAATTCAGATTCTCCAGATGTTTTCACTTCTTATGTTTAAAGGCTCTGTTAATATGTCTTATTTATTTACAATAAGTATTTTGCCCTATATTGATTTCTAACTTTTTTCATTACTTTCAGGTATGTTTTCAGGAACAGTATTTTTATTATTAGATTTGAAGTTATCACAGTGACCACCATATAGAACAGTATTAGAAATTCTCAGAAATTTGAGAAAATCTTTGCTTCTTCTTTAGAGAAACTAAATAGCTCTCTAGTATATCATGGTTGTGAATACATGTTTCATGGCAACCATAGTTCACTTAAGTCTGTGTTTTTTAAGCAAGTATATTTATGTGTAATATATTTATATATGCAGTATAAATATTCTTACGAGTCAAAATTTGTTGTTGTTTTTTTAATATATTTTCAGTGAAAGAGTTTCTAGCCAAAGCCAAAGAAGATTTTTTAAAAAAATGGGAAAATCCTGCTCCGGTAAGGAACATTTAAAATTTTCTGTGATTTAAAAATCTTGCTTTAAGTAAAATCATAATTCTTGCCTAAGTAATTTACTACTTCAGAAAGTTCAGTTTTCAAGTAGCATTAATAAATATAAGCTGAACATGAGAATTTTGCTGTAACATTATGTTTTGATTTATTAATAATTTTATGTATACCTAAATTGAAGAAGGAGCTAATTTCCAGTATAATACCTGATTATCCATTTTGATACTAATCCCAAACTGCTACAAACTCTTGATATTTTCTACTATTATAGTATTTTTGATTTATGTCTTTGATAACATTTATTACTTTTATTAATTATGACAATAGGGATAATATTGTGCAGTTTTAAGTTCTTAATCACAAATACTGGGCTATTGACAACATACCAAGTACACAAGGATCCTTTCATAAATGTTTTGATGGGTTAAGTTCTTGTATAATTTAAGTACTTTAAATCTTAACTAAGATCTAAAAACTGTATAAAAAGAGCCGTCTATACTTGCCCAAAACTCTTTTTGAATCTATTTTTCTAAATAATTAATGACCTTTAATAATAGGTTAAATTTTGAAAACTTTTTTCCTAGCATAAAAATCCTTTTCAAGTATTTTTTCACTAGAAAATATTTAATTCTAAATAAAATGTTACATTTTATGAAGATGCCATCATTACCAAGATTTAGAGCATGAGCTATAATTTAAAATGTAGTCACTCTAATGATTACAAGAAGTTAGGTATTATCTAACAAGAAAGATTAAGGGAGGTGAGGAAGATGGCGTATTTGTGTGAAAAGCAATGACTAGCGGAAAGAGATGTTCTGTTGTCTATTAATGATGTTTATTTTCATTATTTAGTTGGGAACTTCATTAAACAGTTAAATCCATTGTTGATGATAAAACCAAAATTGAATATTAATCCATAAAATTAAATAGTTAATTCAATCAGAATTATAAGGACTTTTTCTTTCTGTATTGATACAGAATCTCATGGCAATTTAAAATTATTAGAAATAGGAATGAAAACAAGTTTTATAAATAAAAACTTAGAGTTACTTGCTTTCTCCTTAATTATTTAAGAAACTATGCTGTGTCTCTGAAAGCCAGGTTTGATTTGCAAAAGATTAAGTCCAACTACAGTGAATTCCAGTAGCAATCCAAATTCCTCACTTATAAAAGAACCATATTGCATCACATTTTTCTGAAGCATAGCATGTATTACACAGACTGGCCCTTGGAAATATTTTTTCCGGGATTTTCATGAAGATGTTTATAATGAAAACCTATTAAACAAATTGGTCAGCAGTTACTGTTTGGTGCTATTTAGCACATAGTTTGTTCCTAGTAATTTTCATTTTGTTGTGGCAGCAACAAATTCAATAGATTGATGCCTCTAATTCTTTGCTTCTGTGCTATAGTCAAAGCCAAGCAAAGATATTTGCTTGTAACAAAGCATCTATTCAAGGAGAAAAAGAGACTGATTATTGTTCTGGGACTCTGACTTTTGGTTATCTTTGTGGGAGTGAGGAACTCTTTTTACCTTATTGTTACTTTTTTAGGTAATACTGGGTTATTATCACATCAGTGAGAGAAAACCATTAGGATTTCTCATGCTGTTATTATCTAGTTCATGTAAGGAAAGAAATGAAGGAAGACAGTGCTTTCTTCAAAGGTAACTCTAGTGAAAGAACTCTGACCCTCAGCTTATCTATTCACTACAATTATTTGCAAGTGCACTAAGACTGTGTGGCTTCTGTGATTGCATACTTCTAGTCAATTTGTAATTATTAAAATATGGAGCTAATTTATTAGAAGTCCAGTACTATGAATTCACATTAGAATATGATCTTTCATATTTCAACTGAGGATCTTATTTCCTCACATTACTATTATACTTTGTTTTGCTATGTAATTTCTTCTCAAATATTAGATCGTTTCTTATTCAAAGGAAAAATAGAACCAATAACCTGGAATTTCAGTAGTCTCTTTGTATTATTTTTAAGTGAATAGTTATGAATTATCTATTCTGATAATACCTCATTAAATCTATTACAGTTATCATAGTCTTCTTATGAAAATTTCTAATTTTAAAGTTTATTTTTTCATATATATATGTAGAATAATGCCGGGCTGGAGGATTTTGAAAGGAAAAAAACCCTTGGAACAGGTTCATTTGGAAGAGTCATGTTGGTGAAACATAAAGCCACTGAACAGTATTATGCCATGAAGATCTTAGATAAGCAGAAGGTTAGTGTATTCATTGTTTGTTTTGGAATTAAAAAAAAAATTTTTAAATTATAAATTGAAATAAGAGTTGATTTACAATGTTGTGTTAGGTGTACAGCAAAGTGATTCAGTTATATACATATATATATATTTTTTTTTAGATTCTTTTCCATTATAGGTTATTATAAGATATTGAGTATAGTTCCTTCTGCTATACAGGTTCTTGTTGGTTATCTATTTTATATACAGTAGTGTGTATATTTTAATCCCAAACTCCCAATTTATCCCTCCTTCCCCTACCCCCCTTTCCCTTTTGGTAACTATAAGTTTGCTTTCTATGTCTGTGAGTCTATTTCTGTTTTATAAATAAATTCATTTATAACATTTTTTTTAGGTTGCACATATAAATGACATCATATATTTGCCTTTCTCTGTCTTGTCTACATCACTTAGTATGATAATCTCTAGGCAGAACATAGGCAGAACACTCTTTGATGTAAATCCCAGCAATATTTTTTGGCTCCATCTCTTAGAGTAATGGAAATAAAAACAAAAATAAATAAATGGGACCTATTTAAACTTTGAAACTTTTGCATAGCAAATGCACCGTAAACAAAATGCAAAGACAACCTACAGAATGGTAGAAAATATTACGATGTACCTGACAAGGGATTAATTTCCAAAATATTCAAACAGCTTATACAGCTCAATATCAAAAAACAAACAACCCAGTCAAAAAATGGGTGAAAGATGTAAATAGACGTTTCTCCAAAGAAGACATACACATGGCCAATAGGCATGTGAAAAGATGCTCAGTATTGCTAATTACATATTAGAGAAATGCAAATCAAAACTACAATGAGGTATCACCTCCCACTGGTGAGAATGACCATAATCAAAAAGTCTACAAATAGTAAATGCTGGAGAGGATGTGAAGTAAAAGGAACCCTCCTACACTGTTGGTGAGAATGTAAATTGGTGCAGCCACTATGGAGAACAGTATGGAGGTTCCTTAAAAAAACTAAAAATAGAGCTTTCATAGGATCCTGAAATCCTACTCCTGGGCATATATCTGGAGAAAACCATAATTTGAAAAGAAACATGCACCCCGATGTTCATAACAGCACTATTTACAGTAGTCAATACATGGAAGCAACCTAAATGTCCATCAACAGATGAATGGATAAAGATATAGTGTATATATACACAATAGAATATTACTCAACCATAAAAAAGAATGAAATAATGCCATTTGTAGTAGCATGAATGGACCTAGAGATTATCATACTAAGTGAAGTAAGTCAGACAGAGAAAGATAAATATCACATGGTATTACATATATGTGGAATCTAAAAAAAAAAAAATGATACTAGTGTATTCATTGTTATTTACCTGAAGAGTAAACTTCAGTTTTATCAGCTAGATTATTACACATGCAATAGAATGACTTACCATTGACACCTCCAGATAATTTTATTGTTGCATTTAATTTGCATTCCCATTTATTGTGACTATATGACACACATAGTTAATAATTTTAGTGTATGGGGATATGTTATTATTTCAATAATTATTTTTACATGATAGGTATATATAAGTTTGCTAACAAAATATTGTATTCTATATGTAAAGAACAGGCATCTCTATTACATTCTACCTTGTGGAAAAATGCAGGAACCAATTACTTGATCCTTAGATTGAGGTAACAGAAATTTAGTGATTTTATTTTATGACTTATTTTAATTGACAGTTAAAGCCCTATTGTTTAACATGATTGAGTTGTTTAATTTAAAATGTAAGTTAAAGCAGGGAAAAACTTGAAAACCTGCATACTGTAACAAATATCAACTCATTATATTGTATACCTCAAACTAATAATATGTCAGTTATAGCTGAAAGAAATTAATTAAAAATAAATTTTAAGTATTTATCATATATTGGTGTTGTCTAATTAATCAGGTGTCTGAATTATTCATTCTTTAAATGTTAAGCTTCTGTTTTCCTAGTAATCATGATTGAGGAAAAGTAAAAGAAAAATGGCAAATCTTGATTTGTTATCTTACAGATATTATGTACCCAAGAATGACATTTTGGCTTACTGGGATATAGTTAGGAAAATGTGGAGGAAACAGTACTGAACTAGTAATCAGGGTTACAGGTGGTGGGTAGACTAGTGCTATCCAATAAAAATGTAATGTCAGGCACATATGTCATTATAAGTTTTGGAGTAACTACATTTAAAAAAAGTAAAAAATGTTGAAATTAATCTTAATTAATAGATCTTTAGCCCAAGGTATCTAAAATACTATCATTGCCACATGTAATTAATATAAAAATTACTGAGATGTTTCATATTCTTTGTTTCATACCAAGTTTTGAAAATCTGATGTTCATTTTACACTTACAGTATATCTCCATTCAAGTTAGTCACATTTTGAGTGTTAAATAACCACATGTGGGTAGTGGACATCACATTGGACAGCACAGCATTAGACTGTTCTGAGGTTTCAGTCCAACCTCTACTTTAAAACAAAAAAAGAAAACTAACCTCCAACATGAAAAGGAGTAATGGCTTAAGTCTTTCTAAAATTAAATATACCCATACACACATTTGTGCATCTTTGTCTACTGCCCTTTTTCACGTATCTTTTCTAACCATGCTTCTTGAAAAAATAGTTTGATCACTCTATCCACTAACTCACTTCCTTTTAATTCTTCAACCCACAACAATTTAGCTGCCTCTTTGTTTATCTTCTGCTTCTTGCTACTCTACTGAAATGGCACAACCACGGGTCACCAATCCAGTGACTTAATCACCAAGTACAGTGGACTCTTTTTGCTCATCTTATGTGACTTCTTTAGAGCCTATGACTGTACTACTTCCTTGAAACCTCCTTGTCCCTGGACTTCTGGAACCCCATGCTCCTGATTATATTATTTCCTCTCTGGGCTCTTCTTTTTCATGTGCCTTTTCCTGTTTTGTTCTACTTTTTTTCCTTCTGCCTGCTCTTTAAAGATTGCTAATCTCAATCTCTGGACTGTCCACTCTTCCTGTTTTCTTGTTCCATACCCTTTCCCTGTGTACTCTTATCCAGGCTTCAACTCATCATTGAACTCTATGCTACCGATTTGTACAATCCAAGCATGGAGCTCTTAGAGATCAACTAGTTCTTACCCTAATTATCTAGATGAGGTAATTGGATCTCAAAGAGGGTAAGTGACTGGTATACTTTTATTGCTAGCACAACAACAAAATGTTTCAAATTATTTATTTGTTTGAAGCATAATAGACCTACAATACTATGTTAGTTACAGGTGTACAACATGATTTGATATTTCTATATATTACAAACTGATCACCACAATAAGTCTAGTTGCCCTCTGTCACTACACAAAGTTATCACAATATTATTGACTATATTCCCTATGCTGTATTTTATACCTGTGACTCATTTATTTTGTAAACTTTTAAAGTTTGTATCTCTTAATCTCCTTTATCTATGTCACTCATCCCCCCACACTCCCTTCTCTGTGAGTTCTCTGTATCTATGAGTCTGTTTCTATTTTGTTATATTTGTTCATTTGTTTTTCAGATTCTATTTATAAGAGAAATCATATGGTATTTTTGTCTGTCTGACTTATTTTACTGAGCATAATAGCCTCATACCCTCTAAGTCCATCTGTGTTGTCACAAATGGCAAGATTTCCTTCCTTTTTATGGCTGGGTATATTCCATTTTATTTTCCATCTTCTTTATCAGTCCATCTGTTAATGGACACTTAGGATGCTTCCACATCTTGGCAATTGTAAATAACACTGCAGGGAACAGAGGGGTGCATATATCTTTTTGAGTTCTTTGGGAAAATACCCAGAAGTGGAATTGCTGGATCATATGCTAGTTCTACTGTTAATTTTTTGAGGAACCTCCGTACTGTTTTCTATAGTGACCGTACCAGTTTACATTCCCACCAACAGTGCGTGAGTGTTCCATTTTCTCCACATCCTTGCCAACACTTGTTATTTGTGTCTTTTTGATACCAGCCATTCTAACAGGCATTCAGTGATATTTTATTGTGGTTTTAATTTGCATTTCCCTGATAATTAGTGATGTTGAACATTTTTTTCATGTTCCTGTTGACAATCTGTATGTCATCTTTGGAAAAATGTCTGTTTAGATCCTCTGCCCATTTCTCAATTGGGTTATTTTTTGATGTTAAATTGTATGAGTTTTTTGTATATTTTGATATTAACCCTTTATCAGATACATTGTTTGCAGATATCTTCCCCATTCAGTTGGCTGCCTTTTTGTTTTGTTCATAGTTTCCTTCACATGCAGAAACTTTTTAGTTTGATATAGTCCCATTTGTTTACTTTTGTTTTTGTTTCCTTTGTTTGAGGAGACACATCCAAAAAAATATTGCTAAGGTAAGTGTCAAAGAGCATACTGGCTATGTTTTCTTCTAGCAGTTCTGTTCTTTCAGGTCTCACATTTACAGCTTTAATACATTCTCAGTTTATTTTTGTACATGGTGTGAGAAAATAGTAGAGTTTGACTTTTGCATGTAGCTGTTCGATTTTCCCAACATGATTTATTGAAGAGACTGTCTTTTCTCCATTGTATATTCTTGCTGTGTTTGTTGTAGATTAATTGACCATATAAGCATGAATTTATCTCTGGGCTTTCTATTTTGTTTCATTGATCTATGTGTCTATTTTTATAACAGTACCATACTGTTTTGATTACTGTAGCTTTGTAGTATACTTTGAAATCAAGAAGCGTGATACCTGGCGCTTTGTTCTTCTTTCTCAAGATTGTTTTGGCTCTTCAGGGTCGTGTTTACATATAAATTTTAAAATTATTTGTTCTAGTTTTGTGGGAAATGCCTTTGGTATTTTGATAGAGATTGCGTTGAATCTGTAGATTGCCATGGGTAGTATGGCTATTTTAACAATGTTAAGACTTCCAGTCCATGAGCACGGTGTATCTTCCCATTTGTTTGTGTCATCTTTAAATTATTTCCTCAATGTGTTTTAGTTTTCTGAGTACAGGTTTTTACCTCCTTAGTTAGATTTATTTCTAGGTGTTTTATTCTTTTTGATGCAGTTTAAGTGGGATTGTTTTAATTTCTCTTTCTGATAGTTTGTTGTTAGTGTATTAAAACACAAAAGATTTCTGTATATTAATTTTGTGTCCTGAAACCTTACTGAACTAATCATTTATATGTTCTAATAGGTTTTTTGTGGCATCTAAAAACATTAAATGTTTGGCAGAGGGAAAGTAAAAATGCGAGGTTGTTAGAATACATTCAAACTTAAGGGATCATCATCTTAAATAACCACATATATGTATAGGTTGTTATGTATAAACCTCCTGGTATCCACAAACAAAAAATCTATAATAGATACACACACAAAAAAAGAGAAAGGAATCCAAAGAGAACACTAAAGATAGACATCAAATCACAAGGGAAGAGAGCAAAAGAAGAAAGGAACAACAAAGCCCCCCCACACACACACCCCTGAAAACATTTACCCAAATGGCAATAAGTACATACCTATCAATAATTACTTTATGTGTAAACAGACTAAATACTCCAATCCAAAGAAAGAGTGGCTGAATGGATAAAAAAAACAAGACCCATATATATGTTGCCTTCACTTCAAATCTAAAGACACACATGGACTGAAAGTGAGAGGATGTAAAAAGATATTTCATGTAAATGGAAATGAAAAGAAAGCTGGGGTAGCAATATTTATATCAGACAAAATAGACTGTAAAACAAAGACTGTAATAAGAGACAGAGAAGGACATTACATAATGATAAAGGGGTCACCAACAAGAAGTAATAATTATAAATATATATGCACCCACCATGGGAGCAGCTAATATATATAGCAGATATTAACAAATATAAAGGAAGAAATTGATAGTAACATATTAATAATAGGGGACTTTAATATCCCACTTACATCAATGGACAGATTGAGATAGAAAATCAATAAAGAAATAGTGTCCTTAACTGACACATTATACTAGGTGAATTTAATAGCTGTATATAGAAAATTCCATCCCAAAGCATCAGAATACATATTCTTTTCAAGTGCACACAGAAATTCTCCAGGATAGATCAATACTAGGCTACAAAACAAGTCTCAGTAAATTTAAGAATATTGAAATCATATCAAGCATCTTTTCCAACTACAATTATATGAGACTAGAAATCAACTACAAAATAAAGTGCAAAAAACACAAACACTTGAAAGCTAAACCATGTGCTACTAAGAAACCATTGGGTCACTGAAGAAATCAAGGCAGAAATCAGAAAATACCTGGCGACAAATGAAAATGAAACACAGTGATCCAAAATCTGTGGGACACAGTAGAAGCATTTCTAAGAAGGAAGTTTATAGTGATACAAACCTCCCTCAGGACACAAGAAAAATCTCAAACAATCTAATCTTACAGTGAAAGGAACTAGAAAAAGAAGAATAAACAAAAGACAAAATTAGTAGAAGAAAAGAAATCATAAAGATCAGAACAGAAGTAAATGAAATAGAGACTGAAAAAACAATAGAAGACATCAATGAAACTAAGAGCTGGTTTTTTAAAAGGTAAACAAAATTAATAACAACCTTTAACGAGACTCAACAAGTAAAAAAGAGAAAGGGCCCAAATAAATAAAATCAGAAATGAAAAAGGAGAAGTTACAACTGACACCACAGAAATACAAAGAATCATAAGAGATTACTACAAACAATTATATACCAATAAAATGGACAAACTAGAAGAAATGGATACATTCCTAGAAAAAATATACTCTCTCAAGACTGAATCATGAAGAAATTGAAAGTATGAACAGACCAATTACCAATAATTAAATTGAATCAATAATTAAAAAAAAAAAACCAACATACAAAAGTTCAGGACGAAATGACTTCATAGGTGAATTCTACCAAACATTTAAAGAAGAGTTTTCATCTATCTTTCTCAAACTATTCCAGAAAATTGCAGAAGAAGGAATGCTTGTGATCTCATTGAATGAGGCCAACATCACCCTGAAACCAAAACCAAAAAAAGACACCATTAAAAAAAAATCTGTAGGCCATTGTAACTGATGAACACAGATGCAAAAACCTCAACAAAATATTAGAATGCTGAATTCAATATATTAAAAGTATTATACACTATGATCAAATGGGATTTATCCTTGGGATGCAAGGATGGTTCAATATCCACAAATTAATCAATGTAATACACCACATTAACAAATTGAAGAATGAAAATCATATGATCTTCTCTATAGATGCAGGAAAAGCTTTTGACATAAATGTCTGTTTATGACAAAAACTTTCAACAAGGTACGTATAGAAGGAACATACCTCAATGTAATAAAGGCCAAAAATGACAAGCCTACAGCTAACATTCACACTCCCTCATGAACTGAAAGCATTTCCTCTATGATCAGGAATGAGATAGGGATACCCACTCTCTCCACTTTTATTCAGTGTAGTATTGAAAATCCTAGCCATGGCAAACAGACAATAAAAAGAAATAAAACGAACCCAAATTGGAAAGGAAAAAGTACAACTGTTGGCAGATGACATGATACTATATCAAATTTATTTGTTTTTTATCAGATGTATTATTAAAATGTTATCTGTATAGTCCCTAATATTTTGTTTCTTAAGATGTTAATAGAATGTACTTTAGTCATAAAATATTAAAAGGATTACAAAATATACCATTTTTATGCTTCGAAGTATTTTGGGAAGTTTCAAATTCCTTGTTGGTAAGATAGTGACTTGTTTAAGTAAGTTACTGAGAAGGTTACCTCATTGACTAAATCTTGATGAAAGAGCATTTCCCGGAAGAATAGCTGCCATTGCAAGTCATTTCTACTATGGCAATGTTCTGAATTTTTTCCAAGTTTACTGTAATTTGCTAAAGATAAGTAATAAAATAACACTCCATAATAACATTTCTGTTAATAAAGCCACAAATATTTCAGTTAACTCTTAAGTCGTACACCAAGTCTTCTATCTTAGTGTATAGGGCATGGGAAAGAATTTCAGTGCAGAAATCAAGGAAATCACGTTTCCTTATTCAATACTGTGTGCCTAGCATTGCTAGGTACTTTATATTTATTATATCAGTGAATCTTCCCAACAACTTTGTGTGATATTAATTTCACTTTTAAGCCTGTAGTCTATTTAAGTAATTTCTCCAAAGTCAAACAGCTAGTAAGATGAACTAGGAATTTAACCAGGCTTTATCTGATTTCTATGCCTCCACTCCTTGTTTAATTTTTCCTTTGAAATGTATTTGTTATCCCCAAGATTCTACCACCACATAGTTTGGTCTCTCACTAATGTTAACTGGGTTTTCACAATAGCATCTTGATTAATTTTCACAACCCCACAACCCCCCCGCACTATTTCACCATCCTGATTGCAAGTGAAGTTTTCTTACGATATCAAATCATATCACTTACTCAAAGAGCTTCCTGATGTTTACTAAATCAACCCAGAACTCTGCAGCCTACTTTCAAACACTTTGTAGTTTTCTTCCAAATTCCACTACAGTGTTCTTTCACACTGTTACCTTACATGTCCTCTATTCTCTACTTCTCTGATTGAAACTTGACTCACAGGAGTATTTGGTGCTCTGCTGAGTGGTACCAGGGTAGTATGTGATAATATATAGCCTATCTTCCATATTAATATCTTCTCAAGTGTTTGCTTAAAAAAAAAATCAGCTGATAAGTATTTATAAATGCTTTTAAATATATGCATTTAAATTAACATAAATATTAAGAAGTAAATATAAATTATATTTAAATTTTGAAAATGAAACATGGACTATATTCCCAGCAGTGCTTGTTAATTTTTCTTTGCCATTTTGGTATACTTCATTACCAAATTTTGAGAAGCATTGTTCTCAGCTATTACCAAATGGAATTAGCAATCAAACTTACCTTTTTTTTCTTCCAGTTTTATTGATATATAATTGACATACAGCACTGTATAAGTAATGATTTGATTTATATAATAACATCATCAAATGATTACCATAATACGTTTAGTGAATATCCATCATCTCATAGATGCAAAATAAAAGAAAGAAAACAAAATATTTCCCTGTGGTGAGAACTCATAGGATTTACTCTCAGCAGCCTTCATATGTAGCATACAGCAGTGTTAGTTATATTTATCCTGTTGTACATTACATCTCTAATAATTTTTTTCTGGTAAGTATAGAAGACTTATCTTTCTATATTTTCCCCCTTCAGGTAATAATTGTTCTGGATATTAACCCTGACTGTACTACTCTGTATCTTCCTAACCTTTGTTATCTATCCATCTTTAAGACCCAGCTCACCTTTTTTAACAGATTATAATAACAATTGATATTTATTTAGTTTTTACTTTGTGCCAAGCACTGTTAATCACTTGACATGTATTATGCTATACAGTGACTTTCACAGTCGGTATTATTACAATCAGCATTTTATAGGTGAAGAATCTGGGACTCAGAAAGATTATGGTAAACATTTTCTCCTCTGAATGATTATAACATCATAACTCTCATTTGGCAGTTATTCATAAATTGCTATTCTTGTATTTATGCATTATACTTGCAAATAGATTTTATGGAGGATGAAGGCAGATATTTTCTTGTCCTTATATCTATCACACTTATTATTGTGCCTCATATGTAGTAGATATGCACATTTCAAAGTAAATTAGAATGTAATTAGTTAATTTAAAAAATTAACTAACATTATTTGCTTTGCCAGGTCATATATCTTAGATTCATTTTAATTATTGTGCCCCTGCCACACACACACACAGTTGGAGTAAGACTGTGATGCAGAAAGCCTCTCTGTTGCAGTTTTTATTACTTATTTCACAAGGTAACACATTGTCTATGCCTAACTAAAAGCCCAGTATATCATAATACATAAAAGTAAACACTGGTATATCCAGAATATGGAATATTATTTTGTACTAAAAAAAAAATGATCTATCAAGCCATGAAAAGACATGGAAGAAACTTAAATGCATATTACTAAGTGAAAGAAATCAATCTGAAAATGCTACATACTATGTGATTCCATTATGGAAAAGGCAAAACAATGGAGACAGTAAAAATATCAGCAGTTGCCTGTTGTTGATGGGGAAGGAGAGACGAATAGATGGGGCACAGAGGACTTTTAGGGCAGTGAAACTACTCTGTATATTATAATGGTGGGTACGTGTCATTACACATTTGTTCAAACCCATAGAAAGTACAACACCACGAGTGAACCCTAATGAAATTAATGGGTGATAATGATGGGTCAATGTAGGTTCATTGATTGTAACAAATGTCCACTCTGGTGGAGAATGTTGATAATGGGGGAGCCCATGCCTGTGTGGAGGCAGGAGGTATATGGGAAATCTTTGTACTTTGTGTTCAGTTCTGCTGTGAACCTCAAACTGCTTTAAAAAAAGTAGTCTATTAATAAAAAGTAAACACAAAGCAACAATAATTCTCCAGCTAATATATAATTTACTGTGATAAGTATGGACTAATTGGTTCTGCAACTAGTTAGAATATGGACCATAGTAATTCAACCACTTTATATTTTCAGGTAAAAAAATAGCTGAGGTTCAACGAGTTGAAATAACCTTTCCAATGTCACAAAGCTGGTTGAGTAGAAGGTCTAGATTAGAATACAGGTCTTCTGACTCTTAGTCAATTATTCTTTACTCAGGATTATTTGTGTACTGTAATTTTATATCCTAATAGTAGATGGTGTCTTTGATTACCTTTCTTATTCATGTTCAACTTCTTGAGTTCTGTGACTACCCTACACTGACAGTAAGCCTCTATTAAGAAAAAACGCCACCTCCTAATCATTTACACATATATAAGACAATTTATGTTTCCCTAAGGTCACCCTTTTTCTTAAATTCAGAATGGAATCACACATGGAATAGAATCACAGTCTTCATGAAGTCAAGTTGCTTTACCTGCTGTGTACCTGATTGATTAGACAGTCCAGTGGAAGCTTGAATAATCCTAAATGACCTATTTGCTCTAAAGACAAAGTCATATTTGTCAATATTTTGTGGCTGTGCAAATTAAAGTTTTAGGATTTGTTCTTGTATTTATTTGGGTATTATGAAATTAACAGATTGTTCATTTTTATCCACTGTTTTCTAATTATTGACTTTTCCTCAATCTTTAATTTCCTTGCTTATCTTCTCAAGATTTAAAATCAATACCTACTTACTACAGTAATTTGTGCCAGTAGACCATAAGTCATTAGGACCTAAGTATTTTCACATATTAATTTTTTAAGTAATTTATTATGAGTCCCTTTCTTCTTAGCTCTTGCTTCTTGACTGAAAATTATAGTTGACCTTCTGAAGACCAAGTTTAAACCTCTGTTAGATTTTCCATTTGAATCTGATAAGCCTAGTTGGTAGTTATTATTCTTATCCATATCTAAGCTAGCAATTTTGCTTATCCAAGTTCATTATGATATGGAAAACTTTTTTTTAAGTTATAGCAACCTTTAAATTTTGTTCAATTGCATTAAATATATCTTTTTCTCTCAATTACAGGTTGTTAAACTGAAGCAAATAGAACATACTTTAAATGAGAAAAGAATATTACAGGCGGTGAATTTTCCTTTTCTTGTTCGACTGGAGTATTCATTTAAGGTAAATTTTACTTCTATCCAAATATTTTCAATCTCATTTTTTTTTAAATATGAACTATAATAGGATTCTAATCTATGTGATAAATCTGGAGAATATGAATAAACAAAATGTAATATATTTTATGTAAATATTTTGGTGTTTGAAAAGGTTTTGGTTCTTCTTAAGGAAATTGTTAAAGACACTGTGTAATTTTTCATGAAATGGTATTATAAAATCAAGTATTTCAATTTATCAAAATTCATAGTGACATCTTTTTAAGCAAATCTTATACTCGTACAAATGAATAAATGAATACACCCACATACCTTCTTCTCTTGAACCTTTTCTGCCGCAATCTCACTGTCTTCTTTTAGTTAGTAATTTGTGCTCTAACCTTTTCATTTATTTGAAGCAGAACAGTTTTGGCCCTGTGCTCAAGCGCCTCAATCAGATTTTTTAGTTTGTCTTTTTTTAATTGAACATAGTGTTATCTTAAAATATTTTCATGAGAAATAACCTAGGTTTCATAATTTTGATTTATCCTTTTTATTTGTTCATAGGATAATTCTAATTTATACATGGTTATGGAATATGTCCCTGGTGGTGAAATGTTTTCACATCTAAGAAGAATTGGAAGGTTCAGGTAACTGATACTTTAAAATTCTCAAATCTTTATATGCTGTGTGTTTGTTTTAGATGAAAAATGTAAGTTATTGTCAGTGTTAAAAATTTATTTCACTTACTTTAGTAATATTTTAGCTATCTGAAGAGTTACATAGAAACATTAATAAGAGGCCACACCATACTGAAAACACCATAATAGCACTGTAAATATTCTAGCATTGGTAGGTATCGTGAGGGTCCATTATTTGAAGAATTTCCAGATATTGCAAAAACTAATTGAATTTAAACCAGTATTTACTGAATAAATATTAATAATACACCTCTGGGGAAGAGGTTTGTGTAAAGATGAAGATAAGAAAGAAATATATAGAAAAGATAATCATGGTATTATAGTGATGAAATTATGAAAGTTGTTTTGCACAAATTTATTCTCCTTAATGTTGTTGCCATGTTGAGTTTTAAACATATGTATATAATTTAAAAAGAGTTTGTACCTTATCATTAGGTTATTACTAATAAAGTCACACAGTTATTAAAATAGTTTGTAGATTCTGTTAGCTTTACCTATGTGTAATAGTTTGTAAGCTACTACTGTTCATTAATAGTTACTATTAGAATGAAGCTGAAATTAAGAGCAGGTCCAGCTTCATTCAGTACACTACATATTGACATAATTAAAACATCAGCATGAATTCAAACAAGACTGAAGATGATAATTCAATTTATAAAAAGATGATGATAGACTCAGATTACCATGAAATCATATTCAGTAATGGGCCAATGTGAGTTATTTTAGTTACCTGATGCCTAAACCCAAATTCATTTATTGACCTAACATGTATAGGGCACCTAATATGTGTCAAGCTCTGTGCTAATGCAGAGTAACTTCTGTTTAATGATTTTTTTTTAACGTGTCGTCCTCTCCTACACCCCTGTCCAGGTAGGCCCCAAATCCTCAAATTGCCCTATGATAATTTAAAGTTTTATACTGAATTACTGCACCTAAACCTGTCTTCAAAAAATATTTTATCCATTTTCTGTGATTACTTCTTTTCTTTGCAACTCCGCACACTCTTATTTCTTTAATACTTGATACTAAGAGGAAAGCAAATTGACTGACATAATTCACACAGAGACACTGTCTTTTCTAACCTTTCACACATACTATTTATACACTTGAAAAGTTGCTAATTCCCACCTTAGAAACCTTGAGGCAACAGGAAGACTGAGTTGTTTTTTCTTTTTGTAGAACTTTTATTGAGATACAGTTGAGTTATTGTTGAGCATTGCTCTAATCAGAATCAGTGGAGTCATTATGAGTCTCTACTTAAATAGTAACTGTCTAGACTTAAAGCTGCCTCAGCATTAAATGTTCCTTATAGAATATTTTGCTCTTACCTTTCAACAATTTGAATAAAGATCTATGTAATATTTGTGTACCTCCAATCAGATACCAATGTGGAGATAAATGTAAAATGCTGAGTGCATCTTATGTTTATGATGATAAGTATAAGATGATAAGTGCATCTTATATTAACAGGTGTATGAAGAAAATAAGAGGTCAAACATTTCCAAAATTAGAGATTAATGTTTCAGTGACCAGGATGATTCCTCCAATCTCCCTTTGCAGTGTTCTCATTCCTTGTCATAGGACATTTGGCATAGCTTGTTACAGTGCTGTGATAGGGCTGGAACTGGAAGTGTATTATAAAATATTGCCACAAAAAAGTATTTTTCTTCACATATTCACTCATTTAACAGATATTTGCTGAGCACTTGGTATGTATCAGGCTAGGACCTTGGAAATATAGTGAGTGACAAGCAAAAGGAGCAGTGTATACAGTCTTTTTTTAGAATTCCTATTTCTGGTGCTACCAGATCAAACTCATGCCAGCCATCTTGAGGGAAATTCTGTTCATAGTTCAGATTGTTCATTGAGGACACAAATCTGAAAGTCACTGCAATATATCAGGAAGATTAGCAGAATTCAGTGTATACACTAGAAGAGGAAATAGAAACTCTAACTGGAAAATCTGTACATCCTTTTGGAGTAATACTCAGAATGTGGCATCAAAATTACCCTAATCTAAATATCAGTTAATCTAATCTATGCATCCAGAACTGTGTGTATTTACATAAATATACAAATTATACCTGTGTTTAGGTATCTGTATAAGTACGCATAGTAGAAGATTTGGAAATTCAGACACCAGGATTGAATCTGGTTTCTGAATGAGATTATTGGTATCTTTATTCTTCATTAATATTTTATGGCTTTTTTTCTATAATAAGCATGTATCACTTTTGCAATAGTAACAGCCTGGGTAAAATGGCATAAATCTGCAGATTAATGCAGTTACAGAATTTCTATAAAGTGAAACTCTTTAAGGACTTGAAATTTATGAGAAGGGTAAATGGAGCCTATCAACAACAGCAATGGCCCTGACAGACAATCTAACTAGTGCTTTTCAGTCATTCTCAATATCTTCTAATATGGCCAGTAATAATTTAAATTACAATGACAATCTGAGAGTTACAGTTTTCTTCAACATATGCTGCCCACTGAGCATATCAAGGCATTATTTGAATTTGATTTATAGATTTAATAAGTATTTGGAAACTAACAAGATTCTTTACATATGTTTAAAAGAAAAAATATATATTTTTTGCTCCGAAAATGCCTCCACCTCATTTTATTTTTTTTGTATATCTACTAATTACTATATGTTAACCCATAAATCAATGTTTTGTTTCTTTGTAGTGAACCCCATGCACGGTTCTATGCAGCTCAGATAGTGCTAACATTTGAGTACCTCCATTCACTAGACCTCATCTACAGAGATCTAAAACCTGAAAATCTCTTAATTGACCACCAAGGTTATATCCAGGTATGACTTGAACACATTATATATAATGTATTTGAGAAAACAGTAGGTAAAAAGTTGTATGTATTTAACAACAACTACCAATATTGGATTTTTTTTCTTTGAGGGAGACAGTTCTTCCTAATAACTTAAATTGAGCTCACAATTCTGTTGTTATTACAGAGAACCAAAAGTTCCATCAAAGACAGAACCTGTTTATATCTCCCATAGTCTGTATTTGTGAACTGAGCACAGGCTCCTGCGTAAAGAAATAATAGCTAAGTTTGTGAGTACTCATTTAGTGCCAAGCATTATTCTCAGTGTTTTACATGTATCCTCTTTTAATTCTGATAAAGCTATGAAATGTAAATGCTCTTTAAGGTTAATGAAACTAAGGCACAGCAAGGTCACACAGGTTGAGTCATAATTTGAACCCCACCAGCCTGACCAGCCTGTCCCGAGAGTCCATGCTTTTAACGCTACAGTGCAGTTGCCAAAGGAGCTCCAGCTACCACTGCTGGACTGGTGGCAGTGTTTTCTTTCCATTTCTACTATCAATAGAGTGGAAGCATTCCTTTTTATACAGTTTTTAAGATTCTCCCTATGATGATTTTATACTTCTGATGATGTAATTAAGGGCAGAGGACAATGCTGGACTTAAGGAACACTCCTAGCACTGCTTCATTCTTATTAAAACTAGTTTTTTGGTTCATTTGTTCTTTCTTTGAGTCAGGGAAAGGTTCTCCAGCGTGGGTTGCTTTAACCTCTGTTCGCTAAATAGTGACCTTCATGGATTAGTCTCAATTACATTGACTTAATTTTTTTTCATGGTGTTACTTTTAACCCTGATTTTTAACTTTCAGCTTAGGTATAGTTAATACATTTATTTTATTATGAAATAATAAATGATCAATAATAAATGATCACAAGTGTTTTTGTCTTTTATAGGTCACAGACTTTGGGTTTGCCAAAAGAGTTAAAGGCAGAACTTGGACATTATGTGGCACTCCAGAATATTTGGCTCCAGAAATAATTCTCAGCAAGGTATATTTATAATGTTGTTATGTAAGAAGTAGAAATATAAGGCAGGCATCACTGTGGACTTTTATTTTTAAAAAAAAGGTTTATTGATCTAATTTTACATATTTATTTAGCCTAAATATGAATTTAAATCTAATTTGTTCATAATTACTAAAAAGTAATTATTTAGAGTCTACTACTAATCCCATAAACTGTTGATTTTAACTCTGAATCTGAGAGAATTAGTATGAATAAATCTGACCTCTAGATCCATGTCTTGAAGCCAAAGCATAGCCTTTTCATAATTATTCCCAATAACAGGAAGGCGGGGAGCCCTTACTCTGGGTTACACCAAGAGACAAACTAAAGATGTACTAATTGTCAGTTATTCCTTTGTTTCAAATTTACCACTTAAATGAAAAAAAAAAAGTATGTGAATTATTTTTTAAAATTTTATTTTAAAGATAGGAATATTATACCAATTAAATAGTATAATATTCCTATGAACATTTTTAAGGCTTTCAATACATATTGCCAAAGGGCTTTCCAAAATATTGTAACATTTTACACTCCTCAGCTGTGTTTTAGAGGACCTGTTTCACTACACTTTCTCCAGCATTGGGTATTCATGTTTTAAAAATCATTACTAATTTGATAGACAATAAATGATATCTAATTATTTTAAGTCTCATGTCTGATTATTAGATTTTTTTAATGTTTAATAGCCATTTGGTATTTCTTTGTGTGTGTTTATGAATTATTAGTTCAAGTCCTTTGCCCATTTATCTATTGTAATTTAGTTTTTCTTACTGATTTGTTTTAATTTTCTATAACTAAGGTATTAAAAGCATCTGGCATACTTATAACCAGTAGCACACAATCTAAAACAGAAATCAAAGTTTGGTAAAAACGATCTGTTTTATCATTACATGCTTTCATTATAGCAAAAAACATTGCAATTACATTATTAGTGAGTTGAATTTAAAGAATTAAAGCAAAGTCGATGCCCACTTCTATTAGCAAAACAAAGTGCTATTCCTACTATACTAGTGCCTTTCTTTTTAAAAACATACAGAAGCAGGAAATAAAAAGAAAATCTCTATATGATTATATTTTAGCCAGCGATTTGAAAATAAAATAGTTTATAAACCTAAATTTTGACAAAAGGTTGGAATAGGGGGAGTGGTGAAGGTAATTAAAGGATATATCTGAGGGTAGACCAAAAGGTCTGGCAAGAACTGAGCTCATTTCTCTCCATGATCAAGTTGGGATTTTTTTCCCCCATAATCTTGTATGCCAATTGACACTGATTATGCTTGATAACAAATTTAATATAATGTTAATATTTTATTCTAATTTATTTTCTTATCAATACTTGTAGATCTTAATTTTAGTAAGCTTAACATGAAAAAAACAAACCCAATTAAGAATAACCTTAGAATTGTACATTTGGTTTGCAACACACTCTTTATTATATACATTATTCCCTTTCACTTGATGTAGTCCCCAAAAAACCCCATGAATTAGTTATCTTTCCTATATACCTTTTAGATATGAGAAAGAAAACAGTAGATGGATAAAGTTTACTTAAATATTTACATTTATCAGGTCCCACATTAAGCTTTTAGCTTTAATAAGATCTGGTGAAGTGGATGGGATTATCCCTAGTATATTCACCGTCCTAAACCCAACAATATAGAGTATTTGGAATTCAAGTCCAGTGCTCGCTTCGGCAGCACATATACTAAAATTGGAATTCAAGTCCAATATTTATTATGAAGTACAATATCTACTCTTTCATTTAAAAACTTTTGACCTTTCTTAAGTATTCTCTAGAAAACGTGATTCATAATATTATGGAACTAGATTGGACTTTAAGAGGTAATTTGGTCCAATTCCCTTCCTATTGTTGAGCAACAACTAAATTATCCCAATTAAACAGGGCATATTTTATTGTCTATAATATTCTTAATAATTTTAGGAAGAAGATTCAGTAGTATTTTATAATACCCAATTTCAAGATCTGGAAATTCTCCCCTTTGTTTAATTCAAATCTGACTTGATACATTGTTTATTTTTTATTTTATCCTGAATAGCTGCTCAGCAACTACTTTTTTAAAAATTTCATGTGCTTGAAGATTGTTTTGAAATAATTTGACTTCATTCTCCTCTGAGTGAATTAAGTAATAATTGACATTTGTTGTTGGTTTGTCTTAGGGCTACAATAAGGCAGTGGATTGGTGGGCATTAGGAGTGTTAATCTATGAAATGGCAGCTGGCTACCCCCCATTCTTTGCAGACCAACCAATTCAGATTTATGAAAAGATTGTTTCTGGAAAGGTAAGTAATACATTTTATTATTCCTTATTATTCATTATTTCTATACATGAATTCTAAGCTTTGCAGATTGAAACCATTTGATGTCATCAGAATATCACCCTAAATTGGGAAAAATACAGAAATATCCATAGTTGCTGCCCTCATATCTGGCACTCATTTAAGATAAATGTTGAATCATTGAAGTCTTTTACATAAAAAAGGGCAATTTTACAAACATAGTAGGAAATTAATAAGGCAATTTCTATTATTAGTATTTTTATCACTTATAAAACATAGGATCATAGCCCTAATTCTTCCATTTTCCTTCAAAAAGTAAAAATTGTTATTTCATGTGGATATATGCTTGGAGAGAAGTTTTAGGGGCTGTTTTTATATGCCCTAGCTTTTTCAGGAGAGACTTGTTTGAATTATATCAAACAGCACAGAGTTGAAAGTAAATATAGAATAGATAAGCCTTTTTAAGATGGGAATTCATAGATGTAAACAGTTTTTCATGTTAATGTGATTATAATTGCCATTGATCTTTAGCAAATATGGAAATAACATTAATTTTTCTTGAATATGAGTAGATGTACTATATCAGAGTATTTTACATTTTGTAATTACTCCACAAACCTTTCTTCTTTTGCATTTCTAATTGCTAATTTTGTTTCCGAAAGTATTTTGTTAAAAGTCAGCCATTCACTGTTGCCTTAACTCATATCTCAGATCCTTTTGAAAAATACTGCAGTCAGTTTTAATAGAGATGAGCCTGATTCTTCCTACCACATAGCAAAGAAACAGTAGGTTTTCAAAAATTCCTGGAAGGCTTTCTGTACCTTTATGACAGAGTTCATGAGAAGGGATAATTTCCTTATTTTTCCTTTTTCCTATTCCTACATGTGGTATACTCTTATTAGTTTTTGTTTGTTTTTGATCATGTAACATCAATCTTGACATGACATTACCCTGAGATGTGACATAGTTGTCTTTTTGTATTTTGTAACCTTCTAAGGCAGAGAAAAGCCTAATCCAGCTAAAAAATCTGGAAGCAGATAGAAGAAAAATCTCTGTTTCTTTGTATCTCAGCCAGATTCATGCTCTCCATTTAGTATGAAAGCTGACCCTTAGCATTCATGAACTTAAAATTTATAATATCGGCTATTCAGAAGGTACCCTGAATGTCCGTAATGTAATAATTTATTTTTTTTTTACCAAAACCCAAATTTAAATTACGGATGCTGCATAGCTGGGTTGTAGGAACAAGATACAAATAGAATGAGTCTCTCCAGCCACCTAGAACCTACATCTCAACACAGTATTCTTCTGTCTGTCATAGTGCATATTCAGTCTACAGGGATCACAAGATTTTCAGTTATATTTTACTGCATATTATGGGGGAAAGTTTTATGTTGTGGCAGTGTTCACAAACTAGGGGACTAACTGTATCAAAGGTAAAAAATAAATACCTCTTACAGATAATTAAGCTACGTTTTGAAAGATTCACACTAAGGTAAGAAATATAGAAAGGCAGAATGAAATATTTAAGTAATTAAGTATTTCTGCTGTTCTTGCTACATTTGTATATCTCTAGTTTTCTGATTTCTTTCTTATCTTTGTAATTGTTTTCCCTCAGCAGAATATTAAAGTCAAAGTAAAAGAACTTTTGAGATGAACAAGACAAAAAATCAAGAAAAATTAATAGACAAGGCAGTGATTTACTTTTTTAAGAATTTGAGAAGTGATTATGTAAAATCTCAAGAGAAAATAAGGACCAAAGGTCATATGAACAATGATGAGAGGACTAAAATATTTTTAAATAACCGAATGGGAGAAGCATATTTTACTAATACAAAGACTAAGAATGCAGAAATTACAGTACTAGTTCCAAATAATTTAATTACAGTTAATTACAAAGTTCCTAAATCTTTACTGTACTGCTTTAATTTATACTTAACTTTGTAGGAGCAATAAATTTTCTGACAAGGATGCTGTTGTTATAACTAAATGTTATCTACTTAGAAAAATTGCTTTAGTTAAAACAAATGTATCTTCATCTGTGTGAATTAGCTTCTGTTTGCCAATCATTGTACATTGTTTAAATTTTTTTTGGCTATTTATGAATGTTTTTATTTCATATCAAACTTTAACATTTAGGATCCAACGTTAGCTTAAAATTTAAATCTGCATATATCCTAAAATCATCTAACAGTTTAAATCCTAATCACCTTAGAAGAGAAGAGTAGCAATATAAAATTTTATCATATCACAGTATTTGATTTTTTTTCCTTTATTTATTAGAAATATGATAGGATGTTTGGTATAAAGTTATTTTCATTCATTGTTCTCTACTCATTTAGAGTTCATGAAAACAAAATATTATTAAGTGATCTCTAGGCTCTGTATTATGTGAATATAAAATCATATTTACATTTTCCAATAAAACCTCCTATTTCAGCACTCAAATCCAAACTAGAAGTTATCTCTATCCACATTACAAAGTATTATTGTCTCTCTGGTAAGTAGCTAAAAGTCAAATTGAAGACTAACTTGTTTTCAAATTTTTTAATTGTTTAAGACATTGAAAATCCAGTTTGGTTTCTATAATTCCTTAGTGTGAATCTTTCAAACCTAGCTTAATTATCCAGAAGATCCCGTATTTGTATTTTAAATTTTCAGTGGTTTTAATGATATCAAATATCATTTAAAAATATCCTTTTCATTCAAATTTTTTGATTTTTTAAAATGTGTTATTTTATGCAACCATAGTTTATGTTGAGTGTATTTTCTGAAACCATGTTATAAAGATTGTATCATTGACTTATCAAAGTTAAAATGTGTTTAATGAAGTGATTGATTCACTAAAGTATGTATATTTGAACATTAGATGGTTACGTTCTGTCTCTATTTACAATATTTTAGCTCAAACTGGTATTTTTAAAGGCACAGAAAGATGATCAATCAGCTTGTTAGATGCTCTCCTACACATATTTTGCCTTTAAAAAAAACAGAGGAGGTGGTATTTAAATGTCAAATTATTCATGCAATATTAATGTTCAGGTTTAGAAATGCATAGTTAATGAAAAAATCTTATAATTCCCACATTAACTATGCCTCATCCTGGCAATACATATGCTGAGTTTCTGTATGTAGTCTTTAGATTTAATACCTCAGTGCTATATACTCTATAACAAGAGTCATTTATGGTTTCCACAGCAACTCTATCTGGCTGCATTACTCTTGGAAAAACAAAAGTTATCATTGTGCTCAAATATGATATTTGCAGATAAGGTGGCAGGCAGATAACAGCTGTATGGAAGCCTTAGAGTTTTTGACTTATGTAATTTAAAAAAATTCTTAGCTCCATTATACTTGAAGTAAATATTATTCCATTTTTAATGAGCACCAAAAGTGTACAAGGAGACACTATACAAAATGTAAAGTTGTAAACATATGTATATACAAAATGGTTAAAAAGAGTCCATTAATTTTTTTTCTGAAGGACAATCCACATTCACATGAAGGGGGGTTGATTAGCAGCCAAATGACTCTTCCCTTCTGTGTCCAAGGTCTCCAAGACCATTCCCAGGTTAAGTGATTCACTAGGAAGACTCACAAAATTCAGCCTGTAATGCATACTCAAGAAATGAATACATTACAGTGTAACAACTACCTTCATTGTAAGGTATTTTATAAAGCAAACTCAGCAAAGGGAAAAAGCACGTGAGTTAATGTCCAGAGGAAACTGGCACAAGCTTGCAAGAGTCCTCTCCCAAAGGAGTCAAAAGGGACACTTCATTCCTCCAGCAATAAATTTTGACAACGTGGATGAAATGTTGTCTACCAGGGAAGCACAGTAAAGACTCAATGCCCAAGGATTTTATTGGGATCACGTGTGCATCCTCTGCCTGGCACATACCGAAATCCCAGACTCCCAGAACAAAAGCAGATGTTCAGCAGAAACCACATGGTTTGTACCAACAGTCTAGGTACAGTGAGTGACTCATGTCATTTAGGGAAGTTTTTTTTTCAACGTCTGGAACTGTTACCATTCCAATTCGCCAAAATTGGAATGGTAACCTACCAAGGGCCAAATTTGCAGGCAGGCCTTCCTTAAGGGTGGTAGTCTCAGGCCTGCTATATTATCTCTTTTCCATATACTCCTAAATAACATACACATATGCAGATATATCACTGCACTTTTTCTAAGGCTCCATTGTTAATGCTTTTTGAGATTTTTTAAATGCCATTTTCTATTTGGCCACGGCTACAGTTAAAGAGAGAGTGCTCAGTAGTTATTTTCATAAAATACAAAAGCAGTTATACTATTTGCATAAAATCCAAGGCTGATTTTTAACACCTTGCTGTCGACGTTTAAAATTCTTCTTAATACCTGCATTGAGACAGTCCTTACCTTAGGGGTCCTATGGGCAAATGATCGCAACTTGTTTTGCAGGGGTTGAAATGAGGACGGGGTGGGTAATAGATTTCTGCAACCATCTGAATTCATTATATCTGTGCAGTTTCTGCATAGGTAAGAACAGATCAGAGAGCCCACAGTCATGGTACTAATATTTATAAATATTTTGTTGATGTTCTAGATGTTTCTTTTTATATATCGGATCCACATTGATTAAAGTTTCCCTGGGTCCTGTGAGGCAGTGTGGAATTTAGCACCATATCTAAGTTAGAAAGCCTAATGTATGAAAAGCTGTTGTGTGTTTTGAAAAATTAACCTAATGTATATGCTCAGTTTTGCTACATAATTTTTTTTACTGAGATGGTGGATTTCTTAGAACTATACTAATTTAGAGAGAGAATTTTTAACAATTTATTCCAACACGCGTGTAGACAGAAGTTGACAGATTATTGACTGTGTGGAAACTCTTTTGAGTCATTTCAGCCGAGTAAATTTTATCCTGATGCAGGATAAAATGTTACTAATTGAATAATCTTTTCCTTTATAAATTGTAGAAGAATAGCAGTAAAATTTTTCTCTTCGACAATCAAAGATCAACTTTGTAATTTCTGTGATCAAGCTGAGTATAGACAAATTTGATTATTAAATTAAAAAAGAGTCAGTGAATTTAAATCACCCTACTATAACAACATGCACTGATTTGCTTTTTGGATATAACTTTCTCTTAAATTTTTAGAAAGTAATAATTACTCCTAAAACCAAAATGTACAAGACTTTATAATTGGTGCTGAAAGCAGAGCAAATATTCTGTTGTTTGCTCAATTCTGACTGAAATTTCATACTTGTTTTTACCATATTACATAATGTAATTTGACGAAGTTGTTCAAGGTATCAGCTATATTCACTATTCTCTCCTTATAAAACAGGGTTATAGTCGTCCATTTTTCTCCCTCAAGTATCTTAAGAAAAGAAGAGCGTTTGTTGTATAAATTTAACAGGTGGAGCATGAGACAAGAAAAAAAGAGGAACTTCTTACACTCTGCAACGACTATTTTAGCACAAGCTGTCCTTGGGTAGTCTGGAAACATAATGATAGATACTGCTGACTTCCAGTTTCCTTCTTTGATTCAGATCATTAAAATATTATACTGTAAAGCAATTATACTCCAATAAAGATTTTTAAAAATATATTATTCTAATGAAAAGATTTATGAAATGAAACGTATTGAATTAGTGCCTACAAGATACTAGGCAAGATGCAAGGCAGTTTCATAGGGAATTCCTTGGCGAACCAGTGGTTAGGACTCCGCGTTTTTACTGCCGTGGGCCTGGGTTCAACCCCTGGTTGAGGAACTAAGATCCCGCAAGGCATGCGGCGCAGCCAAAAAAAAAAAAAGGCAATTTCATAAAAGATACCGAATTTCTTTTCATACCTGCCAGGTGAAATATACTCTTATTTTATGGATGAGGTAAGTGAGACTCAGAAAGGCAAAAAAGTTTGCCCTAAAGCATAAAGAATGTATGTAACTGGAGTTGGGATTGGAACCCAGGTATTTTTTCTACTAAACAAATAGCTTAGTAGAATTATTGAGATGACAAGAATGTTCCATTTTATTTAGTTTAACTCCCTTATCCTATATGTAGGTAAATCAAGGCTCAGGATTGCCCAAAGACAAAAGCTAGTTTGTGGCAAAGCAAGAAATAGAATCTAGTTCAGTGGTTCATTCATTACTCCTTCTCTTGGCTTCAGTGACTCTTCATACTCTTAGTTTTATTCCTGAATTGCTCATCTTTTCTTCTAAATCTCTCTGGCTTGATCCTCTTCTTTCCTTTTTTTGCACTTCTTCCATTGGTGGTCTCATCCTCATTATGACTTTTAACGCTAGCTGACAATTCCCAAATTCATTTTTTCAGCCCAAACATGACTCATGAGTTGCATACTTTTGTATCCAACTTCCTACCTGAGATCTCCACTCAGAGGTCTAATAAATATCTCAAATTCAACCTAAAACTGACAGATTTTTGTTTTCTGTAGCAAATCTGTTCCTCCTACCATCTTTCCTCTCTCAGTTGATGGCAACATCATCCTTTCAGTTACTTTCAGTTACTCAGGCCAAAACACCCTAGAGTTCTCACTCCATATTTGATGCACAGGAAAACCATTTTGGCTCTTTCTTTAGAATATATGCAGAATTCAACTACTTCTTACCACCTCCACTGATACTGCTCCCTTTTGAGTCACTAGAGTAGTGCTTTAGAAAACATTGTCAGATCCTGTTATTCTTTTCAGAACCTTACATTGATTCCTCATTTTCTTCAGAGGAATGAAGAAACTTAAAGCCCTTACAAAGCAAGGTTTTATCAGGAATGATAGGATGACAACGTTTTTAAAGGGTCATTCTTGTCCCTAAGTTTCTTTCTCACTAGAATATAAACACTGTGGAGGCAGGAATCTTCATCTTACTTTGGTTTACTACTGTAATCCAAGCACATCAATGTCTAGCACATAGATGGTGTTGAATAAGTGTTTATTGAATTTAAGTTCATGCATTTGTTAAATATTTATTAAGCTCAGAGTATATGACAGACCAGTGTTGGATACAGCAAATCAGTTGTGGTCTTTTGCCTTCGTGAAGCTTTCATGAAATAGATGCCCACTGTCAGAGATATGGATTCATTTGGTCTTCTGTGTATTCCAAACATCTATATTTTTAAAATTATTACAGATGATTTTGACTTACACATCATTTGTTGAAAGTTGGTGTGTGTCTGTACCTCATTGTAGAAATAGATTTATTCTCAAGAATATATCATTAGGAAACTCAGAAGTAACTTGGTCTCTAAAGGTTGAAAAAGGATCCTAAACAGGAAATATTAGGGGAAAAAAGACCCAATAAACACTCTAGGGAGTACATATTGCACAAACACCTCTTTCATGTTAAATAATGCCAGTTTCCAATAACCTTATCACTCAGATCTACTGGTTTAATGGGGTTAGACGGTCTCTTTTCCGTATGTAGGTCTTTACAACTGCTTCCACATTATTTGCCCTGTCATATATTTCGTGCTATCATGGACTGCAGAAAGATGTAGGAGTCAGGAGAATTCAGTTATTTTCCCAACAATGGAATTGACTGCGTTGGTAGTATCACTGGAACTCAGATTCTTTTATCTTTATTTTTTTTTTTAAAAAGTCCCTTATCTTTAAAATGGAGGTTTGGACTAAATTAAGCTCCCTCTAGTTTCAGTATTCTAGAATTGTGATTTTACTTTCTACATCTATAGCAGTTGTAATTGATAATAGTAATAGAAACAGTACAGTATCAAAATTTGATACAGTTTGAAGAAAAAGTTATTTTTCCCATTACAGAAGTGTTTGGTGTTTCCCGGTTAACATACTATAAACGAAGGTCTTACATTTAAAACATAATTTCATTTATGGTATTTTCTGGTTTTTACTAATTTTAGTTAATGAATCAACATGGCTGTTTGGAAAGTTCAGTCAACAAAGAAACTACATTTCTGATTACCTTTCAGAACAATCGTGGAAAAAATACTTTCAAAATCATTCTCATGATTTCCCCTCCAGTGTACTTTAAGGATATGACAGGTTCCCATCGTTAACATGGCTTGCTATGGGAGTGTGGGCTGCCTGTCATAATCTCTGGGGAGTAAGAGAGTGTGATGTGAAGGTGAAGAGGACATGTCTAGGATTTGAAAAGGTTCCCAAGTGATTCTGGTATCTGCCATCACAACCCTCTACCACCATTCCGCATTTGAGAATCACTGTTCTGAGGATTAAGCAAGTAAACTAATTGAGTAACTCAAGGTCATAACTGCATCTGCATTCCAAAATAAAGAAGTACTTTATTTAGGTGTATATTCTTTATCTATTGCATTGCATATTACCTGAATTCAGAAGATAATTTATTTGTTGTACATCACTGTCTACCATTCTGAATATCATGAAGGGGAGAATAAGTGACACATTACATTGAACAGTTCATGCAAACTCTATTCTAAATGAAGATAAGTCTACTTCAAATAAGTTATTTCTTTGGAATCTAAACAAAATTAGAATATAATCATTGTATAAATAATGGTATTTTTCAAGTGGACAGTGTGTCTTTGAACACCCTATACGCTCTAGTTTTTACTCCAAGTAGGATAAATGAGGAAATGTGCAGCAAATTTTTTTTTAAAGCTCTTTATTGGAATATAATTGCTTTACACTCTTGTACCAGTCTTTTGAGGTACACCAAAGTGAATCAGCTGTATTTATACATATATTTCCGTATCCCCTCCCTCCCACAACTCCCTCGCACTCTCCCGGTCCTGGCCCTCTAAGGCATCACCCATCATCGAGTTGATCTCCCTTTGTTATACAGCAACTTCCCACTAGCTATCTAAGCAAATATTTTTAAGATGAAAAGTTCAGTCTTTTATAAGGTTCCTGACAATAACCTGAAGTCTTGGGCAAATTACTTAATCTCTGTAGGTCTTAATTGCATCACCTGTAAAATGGGGATAATAATCATACTTACTTCAGTGTTATGTTTTGGATTTCATGAACCAGTGCATGTAAACTGTTTGGCACAGTGCCTAACTTCTAATAAGCCACTGTGTCAAAAGCAGAAACTAGAGAGGATGGTAGTTTTTTTTTTAAGAACATAAAACCTCTTATAATCTGAAATAATATAGGCTTTGCAAAAATGAGTTTTTTTTTAGTTGCTATTATGAGTTGACGCCCAAACCTTCAGCTTTCAGATAGCCTTTGGTTGCTTGATGCAAGCGCTAGTTTTCCTCTGGCATGATGGTGATTTAGTTTATTGTTTACACTAAAATTGTTTTTTGATATGTCACTAGCAGAAGAAATAAAACTTCTGCATAAAGTAGTAAATAGTGTTGCAAATAGTGTTTCCCAAGCTTTCATATACAGGTGAATGACTTGGAGATAGAAGCTCAGATTTTCAGGCCCAATACAATTAAATCTGAAGTAAGCCCTGGGAATCTGCATTGTTATCTTCTACTTTCCAGTTGATTTAGATGAAAGTGGTCCCTAGGACCACACATTGAGTAATATTTATTTACAGAATAGCATGAGAGTGGCAGGCAAATGACTATGGTTATGAATCTAACATTGCCATAGATTTCTAGCTTTGCATCCTAATGATTTAACTTCTGCTTTTAGAACATGAGAATGTATGTCAAAGTCAGAATATAAATTAAGAAGTTAATTTGAACTTTTTCAAAGTCAGAATATAAATTAAGAAGTTAATTCATGAGGCTGGAATTGTAAGACTAGATTTCTAGTCCCAGCTCTGCTACTTTATAGTGTAATGATTGGGTAAGGTATATAATGTCTCTGAATCTTAGTTAATACCATATTCATCAAGTATGTCATATCCAACTAGTATGTAAGTACCAAGAAATTAGAGACTGTTTTTGCTCCCTGTTGTATATCCAGCACCTAGAACACTGCCTGGTACATAGTAGGTATTCAATAAGTAACTGTCAAGTGGATGAACTATATTATTTGAAGTGATCTAATAAACCCTGGGAATGGAAACACAAAAATGGCACAGTACCTTTCCTCTAGAAGCTCACAGTCTGGGCTGGACAGACATGCACAAAGACTACAGCATAGTTAAATGAAGGAGTGCATTGTGAAGATCACCTGAGGCAATGTAATGATGCACAATGCAAGTTATAAGGTGATGGTGGCACTTGTAGGGAACCAAAGAAAAAAGGCAAGTTCAAAATGGATCTGTTAACCCTTTAAAGCATTTCTTCAGAGATTTATGTCAGTTTGAAGTTAAGGCCATGATAATCTAGAGAACAGTGTTTGTGTTTAGTGAAGGTGGGAATATGAAATGGGGCCTGTGTGTGCAGGGTAGGAAAACGGGATTAAAATGAAAGTGCGCATGCTCACAGACACATAGGTATATGCACATACATACCTGTGTGTGTGATGGGGAAGAGGGCAGTGGAAATGATTGAACACAAGTTGAAAAGGATAATAGAGAGGTGACAGTAATGAAGGAAAAGAGTAAGGAGACATAGATCAGCTATTCCTTCTAATATCATCCATTAGTAGTACCCATTTTAATTTTTCAGTACCTATATTAATAATAGGGTGAGAACTGGGAGTTAGGTTGGAGTAGAAAGTTAGAGAAGAGTGTGTTTAAACAAAACCAAAAGTAGACTGATACTTTATTGACTACCTGATGTATAACATCTTCAGTTATTTGGGGTTTTTTTGTTTGTTTTTAAGGCTGGGAGCCAATCAACTAATTTTAAAATCGTCACAATTTTAAAAAAGTGGAAAATGCTTTTAAACCAATCTAAATCATTTTTGTGCTATTGTATAATAGCAGAATTCTGCTTAAAAGTCACCCACTAGTAAAAGAAAAGTGGTTTCCTATGCTATGAAAGGCAGTGTGGGTTTTTATAATTATTTTTAGACTTCCTTTTTGATCATCTCTTTCAAAAGTGTGCATACTGATATCTTTCATATGCTGCTTTTTCTATTTAAATTGCAAGTTCAAATTTGTACGTCTCTAAGACAAAGGTTTATAATGTGAGATCCAAGGGATCTTTCTTGAAGATGGGTAGACCTTCTGACATTGATGGAAAAGTTCTGTCCTTCTGTACATTTTTCTGCAGAGGGGTCCATGTTCTTAAAGAGAGTTCATGACCACAACAAAGCCTTAAGGGAACAGTTTTAGTTCATTCACTCAAATAATTCTCTTTCTTAAAGACTACTGTGGAGACTGAAGTATGTAGTTAAAAGTATTTGAAGGTCATCACTACATATATTTGTTTATATAATGATCTGTCACCTCCCAAAAAAAAAAAAAAAAAAAAAAACTTTTCTGAAATCAAAACAGAAATATCTTGAGTCTTGGAATGTGTGTTTTACCACATGGTCTGTTTTGCAGGTTCGATTCCCTTCTCACTTCAGTTCAGATCTCAAGGACCTTCTAAGGAACCTGCTGCAGGTGGACCTGACAAAACGGTTTGGAAATCTAAAGAATGGTGTGAGTGATATAAAAACTCACAAGTGGTTTGCCACAACAGATTGGATTGCTATTTACCAGAGGAAGGTGAGCCTTTTCTTTCTTTAATTTAAAAGCTTTTTTAAAGTTGCTGTTTAAATTATATGTAGCAGAGGTATCTTCAACTTAACACGTGGTTTTAGTTTTTTTTTTACCTTTTGAATTAATCTTATGCAGTACTTAATAAACCCTTATAGCCCACAACTTAAAAATGAGTTTTCTCCTTGATAGAAGGGAAAGTATATATTCTATTTTGACCATCAACTGGAAATGTTTTCCTTTAAATTTTTCCTACCCACGCCTCTTACTTTTCATAATGTCATGGCAATTTTATATTAGACAGTGTCCTAATGGTTTGCATTTCAAAACTGATGTGAAGCCACACTAGTAGAACAATATGTAAACCAATATATTATCCTACCCAGAATTGGCACACAGACAGATTTAATAACATTTCCAGATTTAATTGCTGGATTTTTCAGCAAATTATTTTTCAGATATTTTTCAATTATTTTTCAGATATTTTTCAGTCATCATTACTTTTGTAATAAATTGAGACATTTAAGAAAAGATTTTGCTATGCTGAATTACCTTTATCTCTCCTTTTGCTTCTTAAATGCCCAGTTGAAGATAATTTGTATGAATAAAGTGTTTTCATCTTGAATATGTTAATTTTTTTCCCATAAAACCAAAACTTCTAATGTTTCAGAAATTTGCCATATTTAATACTGACGTGCAGCCACATGAGTAAATTTCCTTAGGAAAAAATGTAAATGCTCTAATCAGTAATAGCACAGTTTTTCTAATTTATATTTTTTATAAAAGATGTTTTTAAAACATTAAAAGAATTTTAAAGTGCAGCATATAGAAAATATAGCAAGACCAAAACAATGTGAGTGCCGTACGGCCTTTGCATCTGAAAGAGGGGTTCAAAAACTGTCTAACCATTAAAGTCATGAAACATAGGCATTAGCATCATTATTTCAACTGGATATGTTATGTAGTCAAGAACAAGGTCCAAAGCAATTTAAAATAGATTTTAGATCTAATAAGTATAAACATTTCATATTTTCGTATTTTTTCTAAATTTTCTTGCACCAATATAATACTTTAAAATTAATAAAACCAACTCTAAAATGTCTCATTTTAATCTTTGAAGTAATCCTATGGATAGGTGGTACCATTTTCTGCATTTTACTGATAAGAAAATTGGCTCAGAAAGGTTAACTGCTTTAAACATAATCATTAGCTGCTAATAAATAACACCTGTGTTTGATTCCAGGTTCTTCAGATTCCCCATTCCAGGATCACATTATCCCTTTAAAGACCTTTTAACATGGTTATTAAAATAAAGCCCCAAACCACTGAACAATACATTATTTCATAAGATATCCATAGATTTTACATATTATCTGCTTAACTTTTATGCTTTTAGCATTTGGGGAGTAGGAAGATTCTGCTTCAGAAAAGCAGCAAAGCACAAGCATGAACTCTGGAGTGAGGTGGTCATTGATCTGAATCCCAAATCAGCCAGCCATTAGGAGTGAGATCTCAAGCAAATTACTTAACCACTTCAAAGCATAAGATTTCTCACCCTTAAAATTTGGATTAAGGTAGAAAATGCAAAAGGAAGAGTAGTTTGGAGAGAAAGATTAAATAGATTGGTCCAGGCTCTGTTTTTCTTTCTGGTTGAGGTATGCTTCATATAGTATCATCAGGTAATTTGTTAAGTAAATAAATTTGAAATCATCATAATCCCATCATCCAGACAGCACCTCTATTAACAGTTGGCATATTTATTCTTTTTTTTCTGTGCTTTTCTTCACTACAGTCCATTCCCATGACTTCAGTAACCACCTTCAGTGATAGATCTACTTCCTCCAACCCTGCACTTTCCCCTCAGCTTTAGACCATTACATTACAATTACTACCTACTACAAGATTCTATTTGGGTGACTTGTTTAATCTACATTTTCTTTTAGTGCTTTTTGACCTAACTTCTTTTTGTTATTGTTGTTTAATAATTAACCAGTTATCCTCTCAGCATTTGTTGAATAATAATTATCCGGCTCCTTATTTGAAACTCCACCTTTACTAATACTTAATTATTATATACTTCAGTTCAGTTTCTGAACTTCATTTTTTATGAGCTCTTTTTGTCTCTTCTTTTACTGTACACCACACCATCACACCATTTTATGTAGCTTAATGATGTGTTTTTTTCAATTTTCAAAATATTTATATATTTAATATGTGGAATCCTTATAAATATTTATGAAAAATACGTAATTCTGTTTTCTCCAGTTTTATTGTAATAAAGTACACGTGTAAAATTTAATATCGTAACCATATGTAAGTGTACAGTTCAGTGGCATTAAGTACATTCATACTGTTGTGCCACCATCACCACCATCCATCTCCAAAACTTTTTCCTCTTGCAAAACTGAAACTCTGTACCCATTAAACAGTAACTCCTCTGTTTTATTGGTCTTTCCAAATATTTTATGTTGTATTGAGGGATCTTAACTGGGATTACAGTATACTGCTTAGAAGAGAACCAAAATCTTGAGAATTCTTTATAACGATCATATATTTCTGCAATTACTCAGATATTTTCTGTCATTCAGTGAAGTTTTAGAAACCACTTCCCTCATACAGGTCCAATTTCTTTCTCAAAGTTATTCCTTAAATTTATATTTTGGATGCTATTGTGAATGTGTTTCTTTCCCATTATGAGAGTATATGGGAGAAAAAATTTCTATGATTTAGTTGATCACCTTACAAAATAAATTGTTTGATTTCCTTGGATTTTATTGGCAGATAATCACTATGGGTGGTGTCATTTTCCTCTTCTTTTTCAATATTTATATCTTTTATTTCCATTTTGTTGTATTATATATGCTAGAATGTCTAGAATAATATTTTAAAACAGTGGACCTGTTAAGCTGTCTTATCTTGTTCCTCTTTTGAATGGGAATGCCTTTTATGCTTTACCACCAAATATGAAATTAGCTGTTTGTCTTGGATAAGTATTCTTGTTCAGATAAAGGAAATATCCTTGATTGCTAGTATACTGTATTTTATCTTCTCTGACATATTAGTATAAGGAGTTATATCCGAGAGATACCCTAACATTCCTGAAGTGAACATCATTAAAATATAGAGTATTATTATTTTAATATCTGCCTGAAATCAATTTGCTAAAATTTTATTTAGGATTTTTACTTCCATAGTCCTAAGTTTTATTGACCTGTAGTTTTTGTTTTTCTGAAGTTGAGATTATATGGATTCATAAAATGAGTTTGGAAATTTTCCATGTTTCTTTTTATTTTTAATTAATTTTTCTTGGAGTTTAGTTGCTTTACAATCTTGTGTTAGTTTTTGCTGTACAGCAAAGTGAATCAGCTATACATATACATATATCCCATCTTTTTTGGATTTCCTTCCCATTTAGGTCACCACAGTGCATTAAGTAGAGTTCCCTATGCTATACAATATGTTCTCATTTAGTTGTCTATTTTATACATAGTATAATAGTGTATATGTGTCAATCCCAATCTCCCAATTCCTCCCACCACCCCCCCATCTTGGTATTCATACATTTGTTCTCTATGTCTGCGTCTCTATTTCTGCTTTTCAAGTAAGACATATATACCATTTTTCTAGATTCCACATATATGAGTTCATATATGATATTTGTTTTTCTCTTTCTGACTTACTTCACTCTGTATGAGTCTCTAGGTCCGTCCATGTCTCTACAAATGACCCAATTTTGTGCCTTTTTATGGCTGAGTAATATTCCATTGTATATTTGTACCACATCTTCTTTATCCATCCCTCTGTTGATGGACATTTAGGTTACTTCCACATCCTGGCTGTTGTAAATAGTGCTTCAGTGAACATTGGGGTGCGTGTGTCTTTTTGAATTATGGTTTTCTCTGGATATATGCCCAGTAGTGGGATTCCTGGGTCCTATGGTAGTTCTATTTTTAGTTTTTTAAGGAACCACCATACTGTTCTCCATAGTGGCTGTATCAATTTACACTCCCACCAACAGTGCATGAGGGTTCCCTTTTCTCCACACCCTCTCCAGCATTTATTGTTTGTAGATTTTTTTAATGATGGCCACTCAGACTGGTGTGAGGTGATACCTCGTTGTAGTTTTGACTTGCATTTCTCTAATAATTAGTGATATTGAGTATCTTTTCATGTGTTTGTTGGCCATCTGTATGTCTTCTTTGGAGAAATGTTTATTTAGGTCTTCCACCCATTTTTTATGATACTGAGCTGCATGAGCTGCTTGCATATTTTGGAGATTAATCCTTTGCAGGTTGCTTTGTTTGTAAATATTCTCCCATTCTGAGGGTTATCTTTTCATCTTATGTTTCCTTTGCTGTGCAAAAGCTTTTAAGTTTACTTAGGTCCCATTTGTTTATTTTTGTGTTTGTTTTTATTTTCATTACTGTAGGAGGTGGGTTTTATTCTTTGGGAAATTTAAGGAACATAGGAATTATTTTTATACCTTGGAAATTTTAAGAAATTAATTCTCCTGTGGATATTGGCCTCTTCAAATGTCTGCCTCTTATTGAGTCAATTTTAGAAATTTATATTTTCCTATAAAATCATTTACATCCCTTTGTAATTACCACTATTTATATTATCTTTGTTGTTATATTATTGTTAATTAATGCTATATTTAGAGGAATTGATTAGATTTTCTTGGTTTGTCCTTTTTATTAGTATCTTAAAGATTTATGATGTATTTTGAATATTTTCAAATTCATATTTAGAAATAAACATTTCTGCTGTTACTGAGCCAACATTTACTATGTATGCATACCGTGTATTTTAAACAGTTATTCTTAAAATGGGTAGAACTGCTACTGCTCATTTAGCATTCATGTGCTTTCCAAAGGGCTTGATTTATCTCAGGTTGTAAACAGCTTATCTGCTGAGAAGTAGCACACTATAACAAACAGGTTATTGTGCTGGGCAAATAGATCGATAGCAAATCTTGGTGATGAACAGAAATGGACTTGGGGATCTCTGGATAATTTACAAATAGAAATAATTCAGTCCTTTAACATAGCCATTTGTTTTAGTATCTTCTGAGTTATAAGTATGTGGAAAAGTAAAAACATGATAGTAAATTTGAATAGTTTTTGTAGTCTTTTTATTCTCTGACCAAGTGCTCCTGAACAACAAAATAGCCAAAGGCATCTGGCAGAAAAACAAAAAAACGGAAGAAAACAGCCTGGACAGCTCGAACTGTACCATCATTTTCTAGAGGTGATTGTCTCAGTAGGTGTGATCCTAAATTGCTGCCTGGCGAGACAAGAGGCAGCTGTATGCTAAGGTCATTCTTCTGTGCGGTGCAGAACTGCAGGCCCTAACGCAGAGCACACAACGCAACCGGCTGGCAAAGAATAAGATATTAGACTTCCAGTTCCTACTTATTTTTACCTTGTTCTTTTTAGATGTCTTGTTTATGTGTATCTTATAGTAGTTTAGCCATGTGTGTAAATAATTTGTAAATAAAAAACTATACGTTTATTGGTGATATATACTCAAAGTGTTTTACTAAAATGCATATATAAATCAAAAAACTTTAGAAACCACTGGTGTAAATATTAGAAACAGCTCTGGACTGGAAGTGGAGACTTATGAATTTGAAACCTGCTTTAGCCCCTTATGAGTCACATGAATTTGGTCAACTTTCTGTTTTAAAATCTGTGAAATGGGAATAAGGCTCCCTGCCCTGCCTCCCTCACAGTGTTGTGTTGAGGAAGAAATGGAACAGCATGCATACAATTGTTTATAAACATTATAGATGCTGTGTAAATTGTGGTGTTATTTTTTCAGCTTTTAAAATCTTTTCCTCAAACATATTCAATACACCACATGATCTTTTTAAAGACTATATTTTAAGTAATGGAAAGACATTTTATTTTTAGAATCCAAGGAGAAAAATGTTCAGAATTTAACAATTTTGTAATTCTAAAAGTTTTTTTTTCAAATTTCCCAGAAATTTTTGATAGCCAGATATTTTAACCAAAATAGTCTTGGGAATTAAAAACAAAAAGATTAAAAATAAATGAGTTAACTTCCAATGTGATTTTAATGTAATAATTTTTATATCATTTACATGTTGAAATTATAATAATTTGGATATATTGGGTTAAATAAAATGTATTAAAATTAAAAAATGAGTTATCTGTAACCTCAGGAGGAAGGAATTAGGGAAAAGGGGATAGAAAAATAGACTTTAGAAATAAGAAACTGATAAAGGAAAACCTGGAGTTCTATAACCTTAAGTGCCAGCATTTTGATGCCAGCAGTTAATTATCCTAGAAATATCAAGTATTATTGTTGGCCTGTCCCATTCCTTGAATGAAAATGTTGAGATTAATAGCAAACCTAGTTTGCTTCCTCTTTTAATGTTATTATCATTTAGGGGCTTAAAGGCATTTAAAGATTGCCACCATGTAGTAATAGTGAGAATTTATTTTCCTTAGTGTTTGGAAATTCTCAAGCATTTGCTTTTCCTCTTTCTGTATATCATCAAGCAGTTAACTCACTTCTGACACTGTCTATCTGGAGATGCCAATTGCAAGTCCAGTTTTGCTTCTAACAGGCTATAGATGAAGATTCCCACAAACTCCTAGGGGTCAATTAATTTGCTAGAGTGGCTCACAGAACTGAGAAGCTTTACTTACTAGATGACCCGTTTATTATAAAGGGGTATAACTCAGGAATAGCCAGATGGAAGAGATGCACAGGGCAAGGTGTGTGGGAAGGGGCTCAGAGTTTCCTGCTCTCTCCAAGCATGCCACTCTCCCCCAATCCCCACTTGTCCACCAACCCAAAAGCTCTCCGAAACCTAAACCCCTTCCTTTGGGGTTTTATGAAGGCCTTATTACATAGATATGATTGATTCAATCATTGTCTGTTGGTAATTGAACTCAATCTTGAGCCCCTGTCCCCTCCCAGAAGGTCAGGGTGTGGGACTGAAAGTTCCAACCTTCTACTCACAGGGTTGAGTCCCCCGGGAACCAGCCTCCATCTTAAGTTACCTAGGGCTTTTCCAAAGACACCTCATTGACATAACAAAAGACACCTTTGCCACTCTCAACTCAGGAAACCAAAGGTTTTAAGGAACTCTGTGCCAGGAACTGGCACAAAGACCAACTATATATTTCTTACTGTAAATCACAGTATCACTCTTGTTTTTCTCTTTGTCTCAATTGTAGGTTGAAGCTCCATTCATACCAAAGTTCAGAGGCTCTGGAGATACCAGCAACTTTGATGACTATGAAGAAGAAGATATCCGTGTCTCTATAACAGAAAAATGTGGAAAAGAATTTTGTGAATTTTAGAGATGAGCAACAAGATGACATCAGAGCTCACACTCAGTCTTTGCACTCTGTTAAGAGATAAGGTAGAGCTGAGACCGTCCTTGTCGAAGCAGTTACCCAGTTCCTTCATTCCAGCGACTGAGTGAGGTCTTTATTGCCGTCATCCGTGTGTGCACTCTGCATCCACCTATGTAACAAGGCACCGCTAAGCAAGCATTGTCTGTGCCATAACACAGAACTAGACACTTTCCTGCTTCTCTTTGGTTTTTCTTTCTCTTCTCCTACATCTGTTTCTTCCTGTTTCATTTTCATTAATTTTTCTGCAAATAGTGCTTCATTTTATTTTGTTGGTGTTTCAGATGGGCAGTGTTATGGCTATGTGACATTGGAAGGGAAGGATAAATGTTGCTTTTAGTAGTTCTTACCAATATTTTTGTTGGTCAGTTGCTTGAAGATATACATTCTAGTAATTAGTTTTACTTTGATTAGCTCATACTCAGTTTTGCCAAAATGCTGGACAATTTTTGAAGATAGAATGTCTTTTCACCAAGGATATTTATACAAATAAAACAATAACTTTCCTAGAGCTCACTAATACAGAGTAGCTAGACCCAGCAATTTGGACTCCTACAGATCAGACACTCTATTTCACTTCACTGCCTTCTGTCATCCTCCCCTTGAGTAAATAAGTGACCAGCCTGTGCAGTGTGACAAGTGTGTCTCATTTGCAGGAAAGGCTAATAACATGGAGCATCATCACCCAGATTTTCTCACTTGGTGCCAGCATTTATGTAGGTATCTGAGAAGAGTTCTAAGATTTCTAAACTATAACTTTCCATGAGGGTTTTAGCCAGTATTTTAATAGAACATGATTAATGAAACTGACAAATTTTTAAGTTTCTCAAATAGCCCCCATTGTAAACTTTTTAAAGGAAGAGAAATGAACTAAAAAGAACATTAATGTGAACAAATACTTAGCTAAGTCAAACAAATGGCTTGATTCTTGTATAAAGAGGCACTTTTGTTTAAATATAGAGGTTTTTTGTTTGTTTTGTTTTGCTTTGCTTTGCTTTGTCACAGTTAAGAACAGAAGTTGTTGCCAGGTGATTATGCTGGTGTACTATATCTGTCAGCCTGAGGTAGAGGCACTGTTTGCAACCTCGGCTTTCATCCTCTGCCTCAGCAATGTGGAAAGGAGACAAAATTTATAAAACTGCCACAATTGTATTTTAATTTTGAGGTGTGGTATTTTTAGATATGTCATAATTTCTAGCCTCTTCTTTCAGTAAACAGAATTATGATTATGCAGATACAATGTTAGTATTTGAGTTTAGTTTTTTTAATATACTTTTTTGCCAACTGACTTAACAACATTGCTGTCGTGGAAATTTCAAGCACTTTTGCACATTTTGTTCACAGTTTGTTGAGAATCCGTGGCTTAACTCATTTTTTTAAATAACGTTTTTCTTTCCTTTTAAATTTCCTGTCTGGTTTTATCCCTGTGTGTCAGTGACCTATCTTAAAACAACACACCAAAATAGTTGAAAATAAACTGTGTTCATTTTTTATGATCAATTTACATGCATATAAGATGAGTTGTGTTTAATCAGACTGATCTTAATGAATATAAGCACTCTATTTGCTGCATTATTGGTGCAGGTAGGTCACTAATTCTGCTTCTTTTCATCTGTACCACACCCTTGTAAAACCTTTGAAGACACTGAAAACATCTGTCGGAGATGTTCTCTGCATCAGTCTGTACATCTTTTTGGTTGTCAAGTGTTTCTGCATGGTCGTGTCACTTAAAAGCTGATGCTGATTTGTTGGTCCACCTATATTTAAAATGTGCAAGAAAAATATGAAATACTTTGCTGTAGCAAGTTTTATGTAACAAAAATATGTTAATAAATCTAAATCATCATTTGTATAATATATTTTAATTAGTTTTTTTTGTATTTCATTTAGGCCCAAGAACAAGCTGATCATGTATTCTATATGTATGCTATAAATGCTATGGTACCTTTGTTGTATATTATTGTAAAATTATTACATAATAATTTTAGTAAATCATGGGGGTGACAATTTGATTATTACATTTTTAGTTTTCAGTAATTAAAAAATTTCTATGACTAATAAAATAAAATTATGAAATGACTACTGCCCAGCACAATTTGCTATAGAATCTACTTAGGTAGATGACCCCAGGCATACATTGGTTTTGAGGACTATTTAGCCATTCTGTTTAACTCTCCATTTAAAGGACATCAGCAGGCTTTCAAATATATCAAGGGAGTCTATTTCCGACCACTCAAGTACACTGAATTAGAATATCTTAGAATGAAGATACCTGAGTCACAATTTAGCCAAAAATAAGATAAAAGCTTGAATAAGTGGAATGAATCAGTATTTAATATCAGAATACGTTATTTGAAACAGAAGAAATAATGAGATGGCATTGTCAGGGAAGGAGCCCTAGACTGAAAGTCAAGGCATCTGAGTATCAAGCCTGGTCTGTAACTATCAGCAATGACCTTGGCCTCACTGCTCTTATCTCTGAAATGGAAGAGTTCCATTAGGCAGTTTCTAAGGTCCCTTCTAACTTTCACATGTTGTGAGAAGATTCTTTTTATTTGACATTTTGAAGGGATAACATGCTTTGAAGTAAGTCTCGGTAAGGCTATATTTTAGGGCATCTTTCTTCTCCTTACTCTTATAGTGTTCTTATAATTCTTTGAATATAATGAGAACCTCATGTCTCTTCTGATTCCTTCCTCCTTCACTGATGCTAAATATCCAATTGATATCAAACTGTCAACCTACCAAAAAGATACTGTGGCTTGTGGGCATTGCTGTCTTGTTCTGATATGTTCTTGTAGTGGCTGCCCATTGGCCTGAAAATACTCATTGTAAGCCTAAAAAAAAATCATTTTTCTTTCCCACTGTTTTTTCTGCTTGTTGAAGAATCAAATGAAATAATGTATGTGAAAGCACCTTGTAAACTGTAACCTATCAATGTAAAATGTTAAGGTATGTTGTTATTTCATTAATTACTTCTTTGTTTAGAATGGAATTTCCTATGCACTATTGTAGCTAGGAAATGCTGAAAACAACTGTGTTTTTTAATTAATCAATAACTGCAAAATTAAAGTACCTTGAAAGGATGAAACAATTAATTGAGTCTTGGATTCTGTTTAGTGCCCTTATTTCCTGATTTATTTTCTTTGTATCCTACAGATAGTTATGGATTCCTAGTTTTTATGTATTTGGGTGAGAACAGAGGTCAAATGTTCACTAGTCTGTTCCACTTGTGTGTTTACTGAGAGACTACTAGATTTATTCCATTGTTTCCAAAGTGTGTCTGCTTTTTTCCTCATGCTATTAATCTAAATTACTCTTAAAATAATGTTGAAAATATTCATGTTTAAAGGATTGACACTACAGGAGCCCTTATACTTATATTGTAATAATGAACTATGAATTTATATTTTTTTTCTTTAGAGGTGCTTTTGAACTTCACCATTACCTCTTCCAGTTTTAGCCAGGTTGATTAATGTGTGTTTCTATAGTTGTCTTTTACCTCAATTTTTAGGTAATTAATCGCTTACCATTTTTTATTGCTTTGATTGTTACTACAAAAAGTTATAAATATTGATGCATTTTATAACATAACACTTACTATTTTTATACCAGTGATTGCTTCATTTTATCATTGCTAGGGCTTAATATAAATTCTAGTTTCCTCATTTCTTTGTGTAACTTGTATATGTAACTAATATATCTTCACTCCAGAACAATCATCATTTGAAATTCACTTAACTTTTCTCTTACACACAGATATTGGATGTGAAGTTAAATACTTTCATTTGAGCTTTCCTGAACATTTTCTATATGTCTTATTTAATAGCCTTCATGCCCTCTGATAAGGGCTGAATTGCATCCCAACAAAATTCCTATGTTGAAGTCCTAATCCCCAGTACCTCAGAATATGATTGTATTTGAAGGAAGGCCCTTAAAGAGATAATTAAGATAAAATTAGGTCACATGGTTGGGCCCCGATCCAATAAGACTGGTGTCTTTATAAGAGTAGATTAGTGGGGTGGGATGAATTGGGAGATTGGGATTGCCATATATACATTAATATGTATAAAATAGATGACTAATAAGGAAAAATATCAAACTGTGTACTTTAAATATATGCAGTTTACTGTATGTCAATTATATCTCAATAAAATTCTTTTTAAAAGGAAAAAAAATAGAGGAGATTAGGACAGAGAGAACACACAAACTGAGGGAAGACCATGTGAGAACATAAGAGGAAGATGACCATCTACAAGCCAAAGAGAAAGGTCTCAAAAGAAGCCAACCCTGCTGACACCTTGATCTTGGACTTCTAGCCTCCAGGAATGTGAGACAACAAATTTCTGTTGTTTAAGCCACCGAGTCTGTGGTACTTTGTAATGGCAGTCCTAACAAACTAGTGTACTGAGTGTACTCCAGTGGTGAACAGCTTGCATTCATCTCCCTTCAAATGCTTTCTGCTTGGCTGATACTTATAAGCCAAAAAGAAAAAAAAAAAAGTGTGGTCACAGACCTCACTGCACCTGCTGCTTGTTTCTATTCTTTCCTGGAATATTAGCAGGAAACAGGAAACAGTAGCTAATGAGAGTGAGGGAAAGCAGGGGTAACTGAAACCAAGACTGACTCCTGGTCAGAGTTACCCTTGGTATCAAGCTATCTTTTTATAAAATTGAACACACTAAAGTCATTGAGTTTAGAGTCTGTGCTCATCTCTTAATGATGATGTTAATGAAATGGCCAACAGGGAAGTGGGAATGAGGGTAAAGGGCTGGTGAGGGAACCCCAGTTGGCTCGCTGTCAGATTATCTATGCTCACAGCAAATGATTACCTTAATATGTTAGTTTTCTATGGCTACTGTAACAGATTACAGAAAATTAGTGGTTTAAAACAACATAGTTTAGTTATCGTACAGCTCTGGAAGTCTGACATCTGAAGTGAGTCTCACTGGTTAGAATCAAAGCATTCATTGGCCTGCATTCCTTTCTAGAGGCTCTAGGGGAGAATCTGTTTCCTTACCTTTTACAGATTCTAGAGGCTGCTCATCTTCCTTGACTTGTGACCTTATTCCTTCATCTTTGAAGTTAGCAAAATTGGGCCGAGTCCTTACACTGCATCCCTCTGGCATCCTCTTATGCCTCCTTCTCACTTTTAAAGACCCTTGTGGTTATACTGAGCCCTGTGTTCTATTACCTAGGTAATCCAGGCTGCTCTCCTCATTTTAAGATCAGCTGGTGAGCAACTTTAATTCCCCTTTGCCGTATAACCTAATACATTCACAGGTTTTGAGGATTTAGGCATGGACAACTTTGGGGTACTGGGAGTGCAGGGAAGACATTATTTTGCCTACCATACTTATTGTCATTTTAGGTGGAAAATATGATTATCTGAGAGGTGAAGATAGAGACAAACTTTTCACAATTCAAACAGAACAAAGCCTTACACTGAGATTTTCCTGAAGTGTAGAGTTTAGTATGCAGTGAATATTCAAGTACATTGTCACAGAAGCTAATCGAGTAGCAATATCTGTTTTGTGTATCTTAAAAGATATTCAACATCACTATTCATCAGCAAATTGAAAATTAAAACCACAAGTAGATACCACTGCACACCAGTACAATGACTAAAATTAAAAACACTGAGAATACCAAGTGTTGGTGAGGATGTAGAGCAATAGGAACTGTCTGCATTGCTAGTGGGAATAGAAAATGGCACAACCACTTTGGAAAACAGTTTGGCAGTTTACTATAAAGGTAATCATTTTCTTACCACATGACTAGCCTTTCTACCTCTGTATTTACCCAAGAAAATGAAAACATATGTCCACACAAAGACATGAATGTTCACTGCAACTTTATAACAGTCCCAAACAAATGGATCAACAGATGGTGGTGTATCCGTGCAATGGAAGACTACTCACCAATAAAAAGGAGCAAGCTACTGATACAAGCATGCATGCATCTAAACATGAGTGCATCTGAAAAGCATTTTGGTTGTATACATTTCTCAAAACTCATTGAACTATATACTTTAAAATGAGTATGTTTTACCTTAGTAAAGATGGCTTAAAGAATTATGAAAAGAAAATAAATTTTAGAACAGATATGATTATAATAGAAGGTTATTGATCTGGAAGATAGTCTAGGAAATCTCTAAGAATTAATATTCAAAGATAAAGATAGGAAAATATGAGAAAAAAGTTAAGAAACAAGAATTTAGCTTCAAGAGAGGTGCTAATTGTTTAAAAGTTCTAAAAGAAAGAGACAGAAAAGTGGGAAAGTAATGTCTTCAAAATTCTCAATGATTGTTTTACTAGGAATTATGTACCTCAGCAAACTATTATTTTATTGTAAATGGGGGACTCTAATTCCCAGGCACCCTAGCCCTCTGGCACCTAGATAGGCCTGGCCAGTGGGAAGTGACAGGAAAAGACTGGAGGATGGTAAAAAGGTATAATCAGAGTGTTTCTCTCCATGTGATCTGTACTTGAGCCTTCACTGCTCCAACGCCTGGTCACTGTTAATGGTTCCATGTTCTACTGGGCAGCCCTATCTCCTGAGCTCTGTGAGACCTGTCTCCTTTTTTTTTCTTTTTTTTTCTTTTTTTTGCATTCCAGGGCTGATAGAGCTCCCTGCTGCTGTTCATCTTTGGGTAACTTCACCATCCTAATATTTGTCTTTATTTTTGGTTGTTTTTTTATAAGCTTTTTAATAATAATATGACTGGTACTTTTTTTTTATTGTTATATGAAGTACAACTGTTTGACTCTATATTGTCCATCACTTGTGTAACCAGTTTCCTCTATTAAATCTCCTTTGTTGAAATACCTAGAATGGATCCTGTTTTCCTGACTGGACCCTAATTGACATTCCCATTATCACAACTCCTGTTACACATTGTACTGAAGGATCCTAGCCATCATATAAGAGAAGAAAGAACAAAGGTGATCCTAGCCATCACTGTAAGAGAAGAAACAACAGTGGCAAAATAAAGATCATTCCAAATAAATTGTGAAAATATTCTACCAACAAATACTCTCTAAGGAAGGAAGTTCTAAAACTTTATTTCAAGAAGAAGGAAAATGGCCCCAGAAAGAAGAAATAGCTTCTGGAAGTTTAAGGGAAAGAAAAAAGGAGGACAAAAATAAACATTTTTTAAGAATAAAAAATGAGATAGACACAGAAGAGATCTTAAAAATTAGAAGAGAATTTTCATCAGGCTGGAACTTAAAAGACACACAAAATCCTCTATTTCTCCTCCTACCCTCTCTCCCAAACACATATAAATGATAGAATATATTTCCAAATATGTTTCCAAGTACCTTTAAGGACATAGATTGTCCTAAAAGACATATCTTGTCCTTTAAGGACAAGATAAACATCTCCACAGACTAGAAAGGATGAAAATACAAAGTGGCAAGTGGGGGCTGAAACCACAGACTTACTAATACACAGAAAAGATTTTTATTACAGTGAGGTAATTACAATAAATGCAAAATTAAAGAAAATTCAGAGGTGGTAATGGATACTGAGAATAATGACAATACACTATTTGCATCCCTGAATTAGGAAACTATGGATGAAATAGCAAAAGCAATCAAATATACAGACTTTTCACTAAAATGAAGGGAAAAAATGAATTTACATGTTGAAAGAACACTTTTTCAGGAAAAAAATGACACAGAGTTTTCAACACCAAACCATATTCTAGTGAAGGTTCTGAACTTTAAGGATTAAAATTTTATGCATAAAATTGTCACTCCCAAGGTGATGGCAGAATCAGGCTGGTCTCAGATGTCTCCACAATATTACTTAGTGCCAAAAGACAATTAAGCAATGGTATAAAGTTCTAAGGGGAAGACAATGTGAGCCAAGAGTATTATACTCAGCCAAGTTGCATTTAATTTAAAGGCACTAGACAGGTCTCTTTGAATAATCAAAAGAAAGAAAACCTATGGCCCCTTCACATCCAACTGGATCTATGAAAATAAAGAAGTCAGTAAAGAGGAAGCAGAGATAATGCTAAACACTGAATCTATCTAAATGTCATACTAACCACAAACAATGATGGTAATAATAATTATAGAACCAAATGTAAGTGTTTTAAACCTTGGTAAAATTAGAAAAAGATAAGTAACAAAATTGGAAGGTAGGAAAAGGAAGCAAGGCTAGTCACTTCCTTATCTTTTATGTCAGGAAGTCAACTAATAGAATCTAAAATTAGTACATGTGGTTAAATAAGATAATGACTCTTACTTCTCAATGATTTTTTATAATTTTGTAATTATTTTGTGGGGAAGGAACATGTATCAGCAGTTTTCATTTTCACTTCAACTTCTTGTGTTGGATCCAGTTACATTCATTTTCATTTCCATTTCTTCCTCTAAATTGGATTTTATAACTAAAATTAAATTGAAGACTTTCTATTAAAAAGTATGATATAATTTTTATAAAACGAGTGCTATCTACTTAGCACTCATCTAGTCTGTGTCTCTAACCTTCTGTTTCTGTTTGTGCACAGACGGAAGCCTAGCATGGTACTAACGGTATGGGATTTGGGGTGCTTTTATAAATTCTCCTTTGTACTTTGCTGAATTGCTTGCATTTTTTATAATGATAGAGTAATTAATCAAAAATAAATATGCTCCTGGGACTTCCCTGGCAGTCTAGTGGTTAAGATCACACTTCTACTGCAGGGGACACGGGTTTGATCCCTGGTGAGGGAATTAAGATCCCACATGCTGCATGGTGCAGCCAAAACAAAACAAAAAAAATGCTCCTAACAAAGCATTAATATCTTTACCCATTTTTCAAAAAGTCATCAAATATTATGAGACTCACTCTTTACTTTTTGAGCAAGCCACCTCATGTCACTGAACTGGCCTCACTAGCAGTATTATTACCATGAAGAAATGTTTTCATCTCATTCCTCATTTCCTAAATTCATGAGCACCCTTCCTTTTAACAGCCAACACCATTGTCATGTGGAGAAAAGACTCTTGTCTTTGCTGCCCATTTCTTCACACAGTATGCTAAAAACTCATACTCAGTGACCACAACCAACTTGTTATTAATTTTTTCACCATTTTCTGTAATACTAAGTCAAAATTAGGATGCACATAGCTGAGTTAAGTGCAGACTGTTCTCTGTGAATAAATATTATGGTTACTGGCATCCAGAAAAAAGCCTCTTTCATTCAAGTAGCAATGTCCTTCTTTGTCACTTACTGGTCAGATAACCTCATTCCTGTCTATATCGTGGCTCAGAAAATAATCACTAACCAAACAAAAGTTTACTTCCCTGTGATAAACAAATAAAAAGGTGCTGAGCCCTTGTCCTTCACGTATAATTTAACACCTAAAACCCAATGTAGAATCTACTCATCAGTGGTCTTACCTACATTGTTCTAAATGGTATGCCACCAATTTTTTTTCTCATTTTGCTTTCCCTCCATACGTAGTTGTCATTTATTTGGGGCTGGTTGTGCACAATTCTTAATTTAGTGTGCTTAGTACAATCTTTGCTGTAAGGAGGAAGACTTTGAATCTTGCTTTTGTACTTTTGGAATTGAGATTAGTCAAGGTTCTCTCAGTAGCAATGACAGACCACATAATGCAAAGTAGCTTTAGCAAAAAAGGGAAGCAGTGAACTCACATAACCAGGAAGTCCAAGGGTGGACTTTTGTTACAATAAGGTCTAAAAGATAAAACTACATTATCAGAATTCTGCCTCTCACTCCACCAGTTAACCCTGCTTTCCTCAGACGTGACTTCAACCTCAGTAGGCACTCTCCATGGGACAGAAAATAAAACTACCAGCCACACTAGGCTTGCACTTTCAGAGGAGTTCATTGTCCTCAATGAAGAAGGAGGTCTCTCATGCACTACATCCATCCCCAAACAGGACTCTGATGGTCCAGCCTGGGTCAAGACCTACTTCTCTGCCCAGGTAAGGGAATATACATGATGCCAGTCTCACTAGAATTATACAGATTGTGGAAGGTGTAGTTTTCCAAAGAAAGATATGTGGGTCAGAGAGGAAAAAAAGCTGATGTTCACTAAAATCTCTTCTACATCTTCACCAACAAAAACAAAAAATTTTGTATGAAAAAGAATTATTTAAAAAAAAGAATTATTTTGTGCATTGTGGAAAAACTTTATAGATTTACCAGAATGATAGGTGTAAAAACTTCACTTGTACCATACCACTTATTAAATTATCCTAGGACTTCCTAGGTGGCGCAGTGGGTAAGAATCTGCCTGCTAATGCAGGGGACACAGGTTCAATCCCTGCCCCAGGGAGATACCACATGCGACAGAGCAACTAAGCCCATGCGCCACAACTATCGAGCCTACGCTCTGGAGCCCGTGAGCCACAACTATTGAGCCTATGTGCCGCAACTACTGAAGCCCACGCACCTAGAGCCAGTGCTCTGCAACAAGAGAGGCCACAGCAATGAGAGGTGCACGCACCACAACGAAGAGTAGCCCCCACTCGCCGCAGCTAGAGAAAGCCCGTGTGCAGCAACAAAGACCCAACACAGCCAATAAAATAAATAAATAAATAAATTTATTTTAAAAAAAAGAAATTATCCTAATAAACAACATCATGGGCTAGGGGCACATGACTGACCAATCGTACAAAATTCTGTTTTCAAAGATACCTGGTTCTTCCCTCTTCCCATTTTTATTTTTCTTTTGCTTGTGGGAAATCATCAAACTCAAAGATTTACTTGTTCTGATATGTGGATTCCCAATTAACATTTTCACTGGAATCTACTTCACTTTTTAAGGTATTAAAATTTTATATGGTAAAGTATTTATTTTGTTATTTTCATCACTACTTTTACCCTTCACATTAATACCTTTCTGGAAAAACATGAAATTTAACAATAACATATAAAGCGTTATTCAAAACAAACTACACCCTGTTAACTGAATGTTATTTTAGAGAAAATAACCAAACAGCACTTTTGGGGCATGATGACTCTTCTAAACATGGTCACAAATTCTGTGACTTTCTTCCCATTAAGAAGTGAGGTCTATGTCCCTTCCAAGTAAAGATACTTTCAGATGGTACCAGCCTCATCCATGGAGTCATTTCCAGCTTTGTAATGTTCCCAGATGAGACCCCAAACATCTTGGTGATGAGACAAGCCATTTCTGCTCCTATCTGTTTGAATTTGTGATCCCTGAAACATCTAAACTTAATAAACTGGTTGCTTTAAGCAGCTAAATTTTGGGATCATTTGTTAAGCAGGAAGAGATAAATGGAGCAGGCATACCCTCATAAAGTGTTAAGAATGTAATGGCTAAAACCATAGCAAGACTCTATCACATGCATGTCAGCTGGGCAAAAGCTAGGAAGCTTAAAATATAATTCTGGCAAAGATGTGGAGCAATCAAAACTCTCATACACTGCCATTGGAAATGTGAACTAGTCCACCATTTTGGAAAGCAAATCTGGAAAAATCTAGTAAAATGGCCCATGCACATGCTCTGTGAGCATCAGTTTCACTCATACAATACAGCCAAGAGAAACTCATTTGTCCAGTAGGAGACATGTATAAAAAATATCCATTGCAGAATTACCTGTAATAGCAAATTTTTGGAAGTGATTTACTAACCCTCAAAATGAGCATGAATAAATAAATAGAGGCATATTCACCAGGTTGAGTTCTATACAGGAGACAAAAATGAATGAATTAGAGCTACAAACATCAACATGGATCAACCTCAGAAATATAAAACTACAGATAATTTAAAAAATAAATAAGTAAATGCAACAACAAGGTGCTAGAAATAAAGAGGGAAGTCAAAGCCTGGTATGAGCAGAAGCCAATGTCAGGATGACTCATGGGAATATTGGACTAGCTTGAGGCCCTACAGACTGCCAATGGAGTTTTGTTTGTTTTAATAAATTTATTTATTTATTTTATTTTTGGCTGCATTGGGTCTTTGTTGCTTTGCGCGGGCTTTCCCTAGTTGCAGCCAGCAGGGGCTACTCTTTGTTGCAGTGTGTGAAATTCTCATTGTGGTGGCTTCTCTTGTTGCAGAGCACAGGCTGTAGGCTTTAGGAGCTGTGGCACACAGGTTCAGTAGTTGTGGCTCGCGGGCTCTAGAGTGCAGGCTCAGTAGTTGTGGCTCATGGGCTTAATTGCTCCATGGCATGTGGGATCTTCCTGGACCAGGGCTCGAATCCATGTCTCCTGCATTGACAGGTGGATTCTTAACCACTGCACCACCAGGGAAGTCCCAGGCCAATGGAGTTTTATTGCCCACTAAGGTCAGGAGAGAAGATGTGGCCTTAGGCACATACAAGGAGAGTAGTAGATACTTCATTAAATATACAGCCTAAAGACCGAATTTCTATGCAAAGGATACTAGAATTAATCCAATCTCTATCCCTGGCCAATAAAATGATCATTTTGGGGGACATATAGGAAAAAAATACCTTGAGATATCACATCTCAAAGTCTGAAACTCACAAGAACATGAGGTCACAATGTACTGGTGTGGAATATCAATCAGCGGAATTAACAGAGAAACTTGTTCAGGATGAGTTAAACTCCTTTGTCAGAATGCAATAATTGAAATGAAAAATACACTAGAAGAAATCAACAGTAGATTAAATAATACAGTAGAGAAATGGATCATGAGCTGGAAGATAGAGTAGCAGAAATAACTGATGCCGGGTAGAAAAACAATGAAAAGAGGACAGTTTAAGTGACCTCCGGAACAACATCCAGTGCACTAATATTCACATTATAGGAGTCTCAGAGGAGAATAGAGAGAGAAAGGGGCTGAGAACATATTTGAAGATATAATAGCTGAAAACTTCCCTAACAGGGGAAAGGAAACAGATATCCAAGTCCAGGAAGCATAGAGAGTCTCATACAGGATTAACCCAAAGAGGAACACACCAAGACACACTGTAATTAAAATGGATATATTAAAGGTAAAGACAGAATATTAAAAGCAGCAAGGGAAAACAATAAATAACATACAAAGAAACTCCCATCAGACCATCAGCTGACTTTTCAGCAAAAATTCTGTGGGCCAGAATGGATGAGCATGATACATTTAAAGTGAGGAATGGGGGACTTCCCTGGTGGCACAGTTGTTAAGAATCCACCTGCCAACACAGGGGACACGGGTTTGATCCTGCTCCAGGAAGATCCCACATGCCACGAAGCAAGTAAGCCCATGTGCCACAATTATTGAGCCTATGTGCCACAACTACCAAGGCCCATGCACCTAGAGCCCGTGCTCTGCAACAAGAGAAGCCACTGCAATGAGGAGCCTGCACACCACAATGAAGAGTATCGCCTGCTTGCTGCAACTAGAGAAAGGCTGTGGGCAGCAATGAAGACCCAATGCAGCCAATAAATAAATAAATATATAAAAATAAGTAAATAAAATGAGGAATAGAAAAATCTAAACCAAGAATGCTCTACACAGCAAGGGTCTCATTCAAATTTGATGGAGAGATCAAAAGCTTTACAGAAAAGCAAAAGCTAAAAGAGTTTAGCACCACCAAACCAGCTTCACAAGAAATATTAAAGGAACATCTCTAAGTGAAAAAGAAAAGGCCACAACTAGAAACATGGAAATTATGAAATGAAAAAGCTCCTTGATAAAGGCAAACATACAGTAAAAGCAGGAAATCATCCATGCACAAAGCTAGTAGGAATGTTAAAAGACAAAAGTAAGAAAATCATCTATATTGACAATAAGCAGTTAAGGGATACACAAAACAATCAGATGTAAAATATGATATCAAAAACAGTCATTATTATTCAATATCTTGTAATAACTTATAAGGGAAAAGAATCTGAATATATATATATTATATATACACATAATTGAATCACTGTACACCTGAAACTAGCACAACATTGTAAATCAACTGTATTTCAATAAAAAAAAAGACAGTAATCATGAGGGGAGGAGAGTACAAATGCAGGGTTGTTAAATTAATTTGAAATAAAGAGAATCAGCAACTCAAAATAGTTATGTGTGTATATATATATAGATTTCTTGTGTGAATCACAAACCAAAAATCTATAATAGATACACACACAAAAAAGAAAAAGGAATCCAATCATAACACTAAAAATAGCCATCAAATCACAAGAGAACAAAAGAAGAAAAAAAGAAACCAAAAAACCCCTACCAAAACAACCTCAAAACAATTAACAAAATGGCAAACAGAATATACCACATAGCAAAAATTAAATGTAAATAGACTAAATGCTCCAATAAAAGACATAGAGTGACTGAATAGGAACAAAAACAAAACCCATATATATGCTGCCTACAAAAGACTCACTTTGGATCTAAAGACACACAGACTGAAAGTGAGGGTATAGAAAAAGATATTTCATGCAAATGGAAACAACAAGAAAATGGGGGTAGCAATACTCATATCGGACAAAATGACTTTTAAAAAAGGCTATAAAGAAGACAAATGAGCACATTATATAATATTAAAGGGATCATTACAAGAAGAGGGTGTTACACTCATTAACATATACGAACCCAATATGAGAGCATCTAAATGTATAAAACAAATACTAACAGACATAAAGAGAGCAGTTGAAAGTCATATAATAATAGTAGGAGAATTTAACACCCCAGTGACATTAATGGACAGATCACACAGTCAAAAAATCAATAAGGTAACTGTAGTCCTAAATGACACAACAGACCAATAGGACTTAATTGATATCTACAGGACTCTACATCTAAAACAAACAAAAAACAAAAACAGAATACACATTCTTTTCAAGGGCACACTGATCATTCTCTAGGATCGACCACATAATAGGTCACAAAACAAGCCTCAACAAATTTAAGAGGACAGAAATTATTTCAAGTATCTTTTCTGACCACAATTGTATGAAACTAGAAATCAGCCACAGAAAGAAAAATCGGAAAAAAAGTGAATGCATAAACACTAAACAACACGCTACTAAAAAAGCCAACAGGTGAACAATGAAATCAAAGAAGAAATCAGAAAATACCAAGACAAACAAAAATGAAGATACAACCTTACAAAATCTGTGGGGTGTAGCAAAAGTAGGTCTAAGATGGAAGTTCATAGTGATACAGGCCTTCTTCAAGAAACAAGAAAAATCTCAAATAAACAACCTAACCCATCACCTAAAGGAATTAGAAACAGAAGAAGAAGCAAAACCCAAAGTATCAGCAGAAGGAAGAAAATAATAAAGATCAGAGAGGAAATAGAGATCAAAGAAATGATAGGAAAGATCAATAAAACCAAGAGCTGTTTTTTTGTTTTTTGTTTTTAAAACATAGTACAGAAACCTCTAGCTAGGCTTACCAAGAAAAGAGAGAGGACTCAAATAAACAAAATAAGAAATGAAAGAGGAGAAATAACAACTGATACTACAGAAACACAAAAAAATCATAAGAAAATACTATGAATCACTATATACCAACAAACTGAACAACCTAGAAGAAATGGATAAGTTTCTAGAGGCATACAGCCTGCCAAAATTGAGTCAAGAAGAAACAAATAAATTGAACAGACTGATCACTAGAAGTGAAATAGAATCTTTAATTAAAAAAAAAATCTACCTGCAAACCGATGTTCAGGACCAATGGCCTCACTGGGGAATTATACCAAATATACAAAGAAGAACTTTTACCTATCCTCAAACTATTCCAAAAAATCAAAGAGAAGGGAACCCTCCCAAATTCATTCTATGAGGCCACCATCACCCTGATACCAAAACCAAAGACACCACAAAGAAAGAAAATTACTGGCCAACATTTTTGATGACTATAGATGCAAAACTCCTCAACATTAGCAAACCAAATCCAACAATACATAAAAAGGGTCATACACCATAATCAACTTGGATTCATTCCAGCATTGCAAGAATGGTTCAGTATAAGCAAATCAATGGAAAGATAAAAACCACATGATCATCTTAATAGATACAGAAAAAGCATTTGAGAAAATGTAACATACATTCATGATAAAACTCTCACCAAAATGGGTAGAGAGGGAATATAACTCAACATAATAAAAGCCGTTTTATGACAAACCCACAGTCAATATAATACTTAACTGTTAAAAGCAGGACGCCTTCTTGCTAAATTCAGGAAGAAGACAAGGATGCCCACTCTCACCACTTGTATTCAACATAGTATTGGAAGTCCTAGCCACAGCAATCAGACAAGAAAAAGAAATAAAAGTATCCAAATTGGAAGGGAAAAGGTAAAACTGTTACTATTTACAGATGTCATGATACTCTATACAGAGAACCCTAAAGTCTCCACAAAAATACTATTGGGTGAGCCAAAAGGTGCCTTCAGGTTTTAAGTAAAAATAAAAGACAAATTTTTCATTTTCACCAAGAACTTCATTGAACAACATATTCACCCTTTTGTTCTGCCATTTTTTAGGTAACTTCATAATTCCATCTTCCCAAAACTTTTTTATCTTTTTGAGCAAAGAATTGTTCCAGGTGCCTTTTACAGTCTTCCAGGGCATTGAAGTTTCTTCCATTAAGAGAATTTTGTAAAGACCAAAATGAATGGAAATCCAAAGGTGCAATGTCTGGTGAATATAGCAGATGAATCAGAGCCTCCCAGCCAAGCTTTAACAGTTTTTGCCTGGTCATCAAAGAAACATGTGGTCTTGCATCATCCTGACAGTAGATTATGTGTTTTCTGTTGACTAATTCTGGATGCTTTTTGTTGAGTGCCACTTTCACTTGGTCTAATTGGGAGCAATAGTTGTTGGAATTAATTATCTGGTTTTCCAGAAGGAGCTCAAAATAGAGGACTCCCTTCCAATCCCACCATATACACAACATCACCTTCTTTGGATGAAGATTGTTCTTTTGTGTGGTTGGTGGTGGTTCATTTCGCTTGCCCCACAATCTCTTCTATTCCACATTGTTGTACAGTATCCACTGCTCATCACCCATCACAATTTGTTTTAAAAATGGAACGTTTTCTTTATGTTTCAGTAGAGAATCACATGCAGAAATATGGTCAAGAAAGTTTTTTTCGCTTAACTTATGTGGAACCCAAAGATCAAAGCAATTCACATAACCAAGCTGGTGCAAATGATTTTCAATGCTTGCTTGGATATTTTGAGTATGTCAGCTATCTCCCGTGGTATAACATTGATTGTTGTCAATTTTTGTTTTAATTTGATTGCTATGAACTTCAGCTGGTCTACCTGACCATGGAGCATTGTCCAGTGAAAAATTTCTAGCAGGAAACTTTGCAAACCACTTTTGACATGTTCTATCAGTCACAGCATCTTCTCCATACACTGCATAAATCTTTTTATGCATTTCAGTTGTGTTTTTACCTTTCTTGAAATAATAAAACATAATGTGCCAAAAATGTTGCTTTTTTCTTCCATTTTCAATATTAAAATGGCTACACAAAAATTTGCCAATTTTGATGTCTTTTTTTTAAATGCACACTGTTATGACAGCTGTCACATACAACCTAACAAAATTGTTTAGAATGAAGTTAAAGACAACTAAGTGCTACTAGAGCCATTTTATGGGGGAAAAAAGAATGAACCTTTTGGCCCACCTAATAATAGAATAAATGAATTCAGCAAGGTAGCAGAATTCAAGATTAATATATAGGAATCTGTTGCATTTCTTTACAATAATAATGAAATATCAGAAAGAGAAGGTAAAAGGGAAATCCCATTTAAAATCAAGTCAAAAAATTAAATACCTAGGAATAAACTTAACCAAGGAAGTGAAAGACATAAACACTAGAAATTGTTAAACAATGGTAGAGGAAACTGAAGATGATTCAAAGAAATGGAAAGTTATCCCACACTCTTGAATTGGAAGAATTAATAATATTGTTAAAATGGTCATATTACCCAAAGAAATCTACAAATTTACTGCAAAACCTATCAAAACACACAAGACTTTTTTTTACAGAACTAGAAAAAATAATCTTAAAATTTATGTGAAACCACAAAAGACCTAGAATTGCCAAAATAATCCTGAGGAAAAAGAGCAAAGCTGGAGGTATAACCCTCTCAGACTTCAGACTATACTGTAAAGCTACAGTAATCAAAACAATGTGGTATTGGGCACAAAAATAGACATATAGATCAATGGAACAGAATAGAGAGCCCAGAAATAAGCTCAGGCACCTACAATCAATTAATCTATGACAAAGGAGGCAAGAATATACATTGGAGAAAAGAGAGTCTCTTCAACAAGTGGTGCTGGGAAAGCTGGACAGCCACATGTAAATCAATGGAATTAGAACACTCCCTCACACTGTATACAAAAATAAACTCAAAATGGTTTTAAAGACCTCAATATAAGACATGATAGCATAAAACTGCTAGAAGAGAACATAGGCAAAACATTCTTTTACATAAATCATAACAATATTTTCTTAGATCAGTTTTCCAAGGCAAAAGCAACAAAAGCAAAAATAACCAATGGGACTTAATGAAGTTTAAAAGCTTTTGCATAGCAGAGGAAACCATCAACAAAACAAAAAGACAACATACAGAATGGGAGAAAATATTTTCAAATGATGCAATTAGCAACGGGTTAACGTCCAAAATATACAAATAGCTTATACAACTCAACATCAAAAAAACAAACAACTCAATCAAAAATGGGCAGAAGACTTAAATAGACATTTTCCAAAGAAGACATACAGATGGGCAATAGGCACATGAAAAGATGCTCAACATCAGTCTAATTATTAGAGAAACACAAATCAGAACCACAATGAGGTATCACCTCACACCAGTCAGAATGGCTATCCTCAAAAGTCTACAAATAATATATGCTGGAGAGAGTGTGGAGAAAATGGAACCCTCATACACAGTTGGTGGGAATGTAAATTGCTGTAGCCACTATGGAAAACAGTATGGACATTCCTTAAAACATTAAAAGTAATGCTGCCATATGATCCATCAATCCCACTCCTGGGTATGTATCCAGAAAAATAAGGAAAACTTTAATTCAAAAAGATGCATGTACCCCAATGCTCATAGCAGCACTATTTACAATAGCCAAGATATGGAAGTAACCTAAGTGTCCATCAGCAGATGAATGGATAAAGAAGATGTGGTATGTATACATGGTGGAATACTACTCAGCCATAAAGAAAGAAAATGTGCCATTTGCAACAACATGAGTAGACTTGGAGGGTACTACACTAAGTGAAATAAGTCAGAGAAGGACAAATACTATTTGATATCACTTACACACGGAATCTAAAAATTAAAAAGAAGTAGTGAATATAACCAAAGAGAAACAGACTCACAATTAAAGAGAACAAACTAGTCATTTCCAGTGGGGAGAGAGAAGGGGAAAGGGACACAATAGGGATAGGGGATTAAGAGGTGCAAACTATTATGTATAAAATAAATAAGCCTCAAGGATATATTTTACAACACATGGAATATTTTATAATAACAATAAATGTGAATCTCTAAAAGTTGTGAATCGCTATGTTGGACACCTGTAACTTGTATAATATTGTACATCAAATATACCTCAATAAAGAAAAAGTTTCATTAAAATATATGTATATAGCCATTGAGGAGAGGAACAGAAGACCATTGCATAGTAATCTATACACTGCTGAAGAAAGAATTTGAAAATTGGAAAGGAAAACTGAATGAATAACTCAGAATGTGGCACAGAGAAATAAAAACGTGTACACGTTTAAAAGAATTGTAGGATAAAATGAGAAGATCCAAAATACACCAAAGGGAGAGAGTAGCAGATATTCAATTTTCATAGCAACAATGACTGAGGATTTTCTATAATTGAAGAAACATTAGTTTTTAGATTAAATACATCAAGAAGGGTGAATAAAAGCAAATCTACATTACACAGCAGAAAAAACTGTAGAGCATCAAAGAGGAGAAAATCTTTAGAGCAACCAGAAAGAAAAAATTTACCTACAAGGATGGCAATGAGACAGACTTTTTTTTTTAATTAGCAAGTGTACATGCTGGAAGATCACAGAGTAATATCTTGAAGTGCTGAGAATAAGTATCTGTCAACCTATGCTTCCATTACAAGCTAAGATACCCTTCAAGAGAAGGATAGGAGGAAAGTCATTTTCAGAGTCAGAACTAACCACTCAGGCTCTCCCTGACAGAAATATTTTTTAAGTGTACTTCAATAAGAGAGAAAATAAACCAAGGAGAAGGAGTGGATATGAGAAGCAATAGTGAGCAAAGAAAACAGCAAATATCTTAATAAGCACAAATAGATAACCCTTTGAAGCCATAAGCCATTTCTAACTACACTTTGAAAAACACTCAAATAGGTTTTTCTCCAATAATTCAAAGGAGGTTCAACTTTAGTAAATCAATTATTTTATTATTATATTTCACAATATTAGCATCCACTCCTCATTTTAAAATTAAAAAAAAAATCTTAGTAAATTACGAACAGAAGGAAGCTTTAGTAACATGAGAGTAGTAACCACAAGAAACCTATCACAAAACATTTAGTTCACAGTGAAATAGTAGAAGCCCTGACATTTAAGTGAAGAATAAGACAATTATTATTTAACCTTTTCTTGAGACCTTAACACAATAATATCATAAAAATAGACAGAGGTTTAAATATTGGCACTGAAGGGGCAAAACATGTCTACATTTAAAATCTAAGACAATGAATTGAAAAAGGACTGAACTTAATAAGAAAGAAGAGAAAGATGGCTAAACACAGAATCAACCTACAAAAATCAGTTTTCCAATATAAGTCAAATAAAAAAATTGGAAATGTAACTTTTAAAGCCTCACTCACAATATCAACAAAAACTGTATCATATTAAAGAATAAATGTAATTAAAAAAGGAGTAAGTTCTGATTAAAGAAAACTGTGAATCTTTTTTAGAAGTACATAGTATATAATTTGAATAATACGGAGAACCATTATGCTTCTGGATGGAAAGAGTGACAAAACTCCCCTTTTGACCAAACTTTAGACAAGCTCCTCCTCCCATTCACTCAGCCTCATCCTTGGGACCTGTCTTCAGCCTGCTTAGCCCAGTTTTAGAAGAATCTTGCAGAGTCAGTGTAGTGAGGATCCCCCCATGCTTGATATCTTATCACCATTGCCTTCCTTCAGCAAGAATCCTGTTCAGTTGGTTTATAAGAACACCTGCTCCTCTTGATGTCTCTTCTTAATAATTTTTCATCCACTGATACCTCTCACTCAGCTCATCGGCTATAAATCTCCACTTGTCTTTGTTATATTCGGAGTTGAACCTGATCTGTCTCCTCTATTGTGATAGTCTTGACACCTATTGCAATAGTCCTGAATAAAGTCTTCATTACCATTTTAAAAAGTGTCAGAATAATTTTTTCTTAACAAGAGTCAATATTGTGAAGTCTCTTCAAGTTAATCTATAGTCAGTGTTATCCAATCAAAATCCTAGTGAATTTTTATGGAGCTTATCAACCTTATTCTCAAGATTTCATAAGAGTACACATATAAAATTCTATAAGATGATTCAGTAAAATAACAAGAAGTAAGTTGTCTTGAGTATACAAAGACTTTGTAAAACTACTGTAATTAAAATAATACACTACTGCTGAGGGGCCAGACAAATAGATCAATACAAAATAACATTTCAGAAATTGTCCCAAGACTATACAAATTTATAATCTAATGTAGATTGTATTTCAAACAGTGGGGGAAAAGATAAACTAAATATCCAAATGGTGCTGATTTGTTTGAAAATTTTAACAAATTATAACAAACATGGAATCAAACTCAAGATGGATTAAAAATTAAATATAAACAATAAAAATATACACTTATTAGAATCAGAATATTTGTATAACTTGAAATACATAAGTCTTCCTAAACAAAACCCAAAGGAAAAGACTGAACACTATAAATTTCAACCATAAATTTAAAAAATATGAAACAAAAATCTCCACAAAATTTTTTTAATAAATATTATTCTTGAAGAAAATTTTGCAATATGTATTACAAAGGATTAACCTTCACTGCATATAAATATAGCACTAGCAAAAGATAATCCAACTAAAATTTTGAAAAAAGAATATGAATAATTCACAGAACAAATATAAATGACTATTTTTTAGAAAGTCAAATCATACTAGGAATCAGAATTAAGGTAGTACAAGTGAATACCAGACAATAAAGCAATGCAAAAGTTTGGAAGAGGTCATTTAAGAACTCAGAGAGGTTCTCTTCAATGCACTGTTTCATGAGACATTGCTTGGGAATTGGAGTGAAAAACAACTAATGTGAAGATATAGATGGTGGGCTCATACCAAGAATTCAAGGACAAGAAACCCAAGGTGAAGACAGAACAGTAGACCTAGAGAAAAACTGGTCCAAACTAAAACAAGAATTGGATGAGCCCCCAAAAAAGGACTTTCCTGGTGGTGCAGTGGTTAAGAATCCACCTGCCAATGCAAGGGACACAGGTTCAATCCCTGGTCCAGGAAGATTCCACATACCACAGAGCAACTAAGCCCATGTGCCACAACTACTGAGCCCACACACTGCAACTACTGAGCCCACGTTCTGCAACTACTAAAGCCCAAGGTCCTAGAGCTCATGCTCCACAACAAAAGAACCACAACACACAATGAGAACCCAAAGCACTGCAATGAAGAGTAGCTCCCACTCACCACAACTAGAGAAAAGTCTACACACAGCAACAAAGACCTAACACAGCCAAAAAAAAAACCAAAATTGGCTTTAAAAAATAAGAGGACTGAAGCTTACCTTAATCTTTAAAAAAAAAAAAAAAAAAAAAGGACTTAGATGATATTAATAACATATAGAAGAAAAAAAGAGGAGAAGATATTAAGGATTTAGTAAAGAGAAAATGTACTTCTAACAAAAAGAAAAAGAAAAACAAAGGCTCTATTAAAAACTATAAAAAACCTAAATAAGAAAATTGCAGTCCAAAAATGAAGCATTAAAATGTGGTGTGGATTTTGAGCAATTGATGGAGCATAAGAAGTAGAATCCATTTTTTCTCAACATCAGGAACATTTAATTTTGGGTGGTAGGCAAAATAATCACTCCTCAACAATATCCATGCCCTAATCCTTGGAACCTATGCACATGTTACCTTACACAGCAAAAGAGACTTTACAGATATGATTAAGATTATGGAATCTGAGATGGGAAGATTATCCTAGATTATCCAGGTAGACCCAATCAAATCATATGAGTCCTTAATAACAGAGAACTTTCATGGGCTAGGTCAGAGAGAAATGTGATGAGGGAAGAAGGACCAGAGAAATGCAATGTTACCTACTTTGAAAATGGAGGAAGGTGCCGCAAGCCAGGGAATGGAGGTGACCTTCCATAGCTGGAAAAGGCAAGGAAGCAAATTCTGTCCCCTAGAGCTTCCAGAAGAAATCAGCCTTGCTGACACCTTGATTTTAGCCCAGTGAGACTCATGGAGGACTTATGACTCCCAAAACTATAAATTTGTGTTGTTTAGTAAGCAACCATGTTGTGTAGTAGGCACTAAATTTAGGCTAATTTGTTACAACAGCAGCTGGGTACCAACGGGCTCCTGGAGGTGCCAGTGTCATGGCTCTGACATGTGGCCCTGCAGTGAAAAGTATTTCATACGCAGAGTAACAAATTTATTTTTGATTCTTAACCATTTCGAATCAGCCTACATTTAATGTAAAATAGGACTTGAACATAGTTACAGAAGAGAAGATAAACATTAATTTTCCAAATGAAAAAAATTAGAAAGTAGAAGGTGTAATGAATAGAAAAGCACCCTTATCTTACATGATGGGAATTTGGGGACATCACTGAAAGTTCATGGGAGAAAAAAGGGAGATTTAAGTATATAATTTGAAGTTACACAAAGGTACCAATAGAAGAGTTAAAGATAGTGCTATTAACTACCAAAAATTAAGATGAAAAGGAAGAAAACACCATGGAGTGGTATAAGAGAATATCTAAATTGAAAAACCAGCAAATAGCAATATAAATGTTATGGAATCAAAATTTATTTCACACTCCACTTAGGGCAGAGAATATGTAACTTCTTTCCTTTATCCCTTGTTAATCTGCTCTCCCACCACCCCACCCTGCCTCTAGCCCCTACTCTCTGGCTAAAGGAGGAAACAGTTTTCATGTTATTCAATTTAAAACATAATTCGGTCTGATAAATCACGCAGTTCCTTTAGAAAATTCAGTCTGCCTGATTCTTTACCTGAGGTAACGTATCTGCAGGGAGGGAGGGGGAGGGCTTACCTGTGTATCTTCATTGCATTGGAGGAAGGGGGTCCTGCCTTGTGCTGGACCTTGGGTGTGATGAGCCAGCATCTATAGGTCTTTGGCATTGTGTGCCCTGCATTTTTCAGTTCAGTTCATTCATGAATCTCCTCCACATGTCAGGCACGATGCTAGGCTTGAGTCTACATCATCTGCTCTTTCCTGTAAGACATGCCCATCTGCCCCAGCCCATCCAGGTCCCCCTCCTCTCAGCTCACAGCATGTTTTGTACACAGGAGACATCTGGCTGCCCCCCTGCAGTGATTCTCAGGTACAGTAGCTCCAAACACACAGATGTGCTTCACCTATTGTAAGGTGGCAACTGATATTTAGTTACTATTAATTAAAATACCAAAGTTCCTCCTTGATTCGAGTAACCTCTTTGACAACATCCTCTCAATTACTTGTAGTCTAACACACTTTAAGTGGGCAAAAGAGGAGATGTGACAGCTATGACCCCACAAACACCCAGGGTATTGTGTCATACATGAGATCATCACCATCACGGGTGTCATGATAGAAATGGCCAGAGCTGCTGACACGCTTACATATCACAGCTCCTATGCTATGACGGTGCTCTTGTGTTACTCTTTACGTTCTTCATCTCTCCAGACAGCCTGTAAGTCCTGGCAGGTCAGGGCTGAGTTGTACACCCCTTTGGATCAATTTGGTAGCCCCTTCACAGCATGTGTGTTCATTGATTGCCTGAATGTTGGCCTGAGAATACTCTGGACACGTTCGTCCTATAAGGCCATGAACTGGATGAGCTAACATAAGCTGTCAATTTGGGTACACATGCACAAAAATTAGATTTTACAACTATTTTCCTATATCAGCAGCATCATAAATGGAACGAGCATGGGCTTTAAAATAACACCTTCCTGGAACAGTATTTCAGCCCTACCATTTCCTGGTTGTGTACAATTGAGCAAGTTACTTGGTCACACTGGTCCTGTCTCCTCACTTGTTAAATGGAGATTTAAGAATGCAAATAAAATGAAAATATGTTAAAAAAGGAAAGGCTCTAAAGCATCTAACGCCTCACCATAGGTGTACAGTGGATGTTAATTCTTTTTCCTCTTGTCCCTTTCCCTAAAGGAGTAGGGGGACCTGATATACCAGGGACATAGGAGAAGAGAAGAACGTCCGACATCAAAAAGGTGATTGCTGTCTGGTAACTAGCCGAAAAGCAATGTGGGTCCAGGGGCTGGATTTTCTTTTTTGCCCCTGGCATCTACCTTGCTACACTTGGGTCAGTTGTAAGTGACCGTGAGATTACCCTTGAGGCTGATCTTCAGCCCAGCTCTTCCAGTCGGTCTACAAGCTTTGCTGGCCAGGCTCCTCGAAAAGACAAGTGTCCCTTTGTGCCTGTTACTTCCATTTTTAGAAAGATGACTAATCTTCTCTCTGTCTGAGAGAGAAATGCCTTGTAAATTATCATTCTTGCCCAGATCTATGACTATTGCAAGAGCCTGAAGGTTCACAGGGTCCTGGCACTTCCTGAGATGGCAACACCATGGGATTTTAATCACCTGACCTGGAGTGGCTTTCCCCTGTGCATCTAGACGTGAGAGTCTCCACACCTGGACAGGAACATCTAGTGAAGACTGAGCAAATGAGAAAAGCTAAAATCCATTCTGGTTAGCCCTCTTCTTCCCTGAAAAAAATTCCCTTGATATGAAACATTAGCCAAGGGTTGCTTCGTCTGGGTCACGGGGAAAATCATGTTATTCTAGAAAGGAAATGAAGTGTCATTTCTTTGCAGCCAATTTTGAATTCTGCATTTTAAATCATTCAAAGAGCTTCTGCAGCTGGCGGAAGATAGAAACTTGTTTGAAGGGAGGAACGAGAAACTCATCAAAGAATTACAACTCCTTGGGGTAATTTTGATTATAAATAGGACAGATGCCATCTGTCTAGCACGATTCCTTCATTCATTCACTGTTCATTCAGAAGTATTATTAGGCGTGTTTGTTGTGAGGCCCTGTGTCAAGTACTCTTGACACAAATATGATAAAACACAAAGATGGGAGATATATACATGAACAAATTCTTAAAGTCACATGAGACAGGTTCAATAAAAAAAATGCATAAGTAAAGCAGTGACAGCTGGGAGGACAGGCTGCAGAAAGGCAGAGGGGAAAGAGTAAGGGAACATCTCACAGAGTAAGACCTGAGCTTTGGTTTAAGGATGAGTAGGTCTCTGGGGATATCAGTGGGGAAGGGCATAATAGGCAAAGGGAAGAGCGGGTATTAAACCACATCATGTACACTGGGCACTACAGTTACTGTTCTGTAATACTGGCATCCCAGACAGCAATGGGGAAGTGGTAAGAAATGAGGTTGGAGAGGTAATGAGGGCTCCCATCACGAGAGGCATGGAAGGCCATACTGAGGACTTCGGACATTACCCTGTGTGTTCTTGAAAACCACTGAAGGATGTTAAAAAGAAGAGAAAGATGATGTGCCCAATGTCGCATTTTACAGCTTAGGCTGGAATCAGGTCAGGATGAAGAACAGATCCAAAGGATGAGTATAAAAAGTGTTACAATAATCCAGTAAAGGGGACAATCAGGACTCCTGCCCACCCCATAAAGTGCAAAGGAAGGGATGAATTACAGGACTTGGTGACACTTGGATCAGAAAGTGAAGAACCCCAGGTTTCAGGCTTGAGAAGCAGATTTGTGCAGGGAGATCACAAGTGGGTGTGGCCATGGGGAATGTATCCAGAGACGTTCTCAGCTCATCAGAGAGGTCTAGATGGACTCATAGGTTTGGGAGTTATCCACATAGCCTGGGGGTGGTTTACTCTTTAGGCATAATGTGATTGTTTCAGGGGTAATGTACAGAGCAGAAGTTACAGATGGATAGCGCAAGGCCAAATACACCAGTAGATATTTTTGGTTGGCTGTGTAATACTTTTAAATATTTAAATTAATTGCCAACCAAAAATATACACTGGAGAAAAGACAGCTTCTTCAGTAAGTGGTGCTGGGAAAACTGAACAGCTACAAGTAAAAGAATGAAATTAGAGCATTCCCTAACACCATACATGAAAATAAACTTAAAACAGAGTAAAGACCTAAATGTAAGGCCAGATACTATAAAACTCTTAAAGGAAAACATAGGCAGAACACACTTCTACATAAATCGTGCAAGGTCTTTTTTGACCCACCTCCTAGAGTAATGAAAATAAAAACAAAAATAAATAAATGGGACCGAATTAAACTTGAAAGCCTTTGCATAGCAAAGAAAACCATAAACAAGATGAAAAGAAAACCCTCAGAATGGGAGAAAATATTTGCAAATGAAGAAACAAAGGATTAATTGCCAAAATATACAAACAGCTCTATATCAAAAAAACAAACAACCCAATCAAAAAATGGGCAGAAGACCTAAATAGACATTTCTCCAAAGAAGACCTACAAATGGCCAACAAACACATGAAAAGATGCTCAACATCACTAATCATTAGAGAAAGGCAAGTCAAAACGACAATGAGGTATTACCTCACATCAATCTAAATGGCCATCATTAAAAAAATCTACAAACAATAAATGCTGGAGAGAGTGTGGAGAAAAGTGAACTTTCTTGCACTTTTGGTGGAATGTAAATTGATACAGCCACTATGGAGAACAGTATGGGGGTTCCTTAAAAAACTAAAAATAGAACTACCATACGACCCAGCAATCCCACTCCTGGGCATATACCCAGAGAAAACCATAACCCAAAAAGACATATGCACCCCAGTGTTCACTGCAGCACTATTTACAATAACCAGGACATGGAAGCAACCTAAATGTCCATCAACAGATGAATGCATAAAGAAGTGGTACACATATACAATGGAATATTACTCAGCCATAAAAAGGAACAAAATTGGGTCATTTGCAGAGACATGGATGGACCTAGAGACTGTCATACAGAGTGAAGTGTGTCAAAAAGAAACACAAATATCGTATATTAACACATATATGCGGAATATAGAAAAATGGTACAAATCAACCGGTTCTCAAGGAAGAAATAGAGATACAGACGTAGAGGACAAATGTATGGATACCAAGGGGGATGGGGGCAGGATGGGAGGAATTGGGAGATTGGGATTGACACATATATACCATTGATACTATCCATAAAAGAGATAACTAATGAGAAACTACTGTATAGCACAGGGAACTCTACTTAATGCACTGTGGTGACCTAAATGAGAGGGAAATCCAAAAAAAGAGGGGATATATGTATATGTATAGCTGATTCACTTTGCTGTACAGTAGAAACAGAACATTGTAAAGCAACTATACTCCAATAAAAATTAATTAAAAAAATAAATTCATTGCCAACATTTAAATGTTGGGGGATATAACAAAGAAAGGAAATCTAAAATTCTGGCTTCTTTGAAAAATCAAAGATCTGGCAACACTGGGACCACATTCTCACATAGCAAAAAATGGCCAGAGTGGATCAGCCGCTGCCCATTTAAAAGGGTGGGAAGCTGCTGCATTAAAACAGGGAGATCAACTCGAGGATGGGTGAGGAGTTAGAGGGCTGGGATAGGAAGGGTGGGAGGGAGCCGCGGGAGGGAGGGGATATGGGGGTATATGTATAAATATAGTTGATTCACTTTGTTGTACAGCAAAAACCGGCACAAGAGTGTAAAGCAATTATACTCCAATAAAGAGCTTAAAAAGAGGGGGAGGGGGAGCATCTAGTTCACCACTCTGTCTCCCTGTCCTGATTCACTCACTTACATGGCCTGTTGGGGTCCTGAAGGCCTGAATCTGCAAAGAGAGGGCTAGACAACAATAACCACAAAGGGCCCTGCAGCAGCAGAATGATGCCCTCCCCCAAAGACATCCACATCCAAATCCCCGGAAGGTTGTGCAACCGCTGACCTTAAAATAGAGTATTGTAGAAGACTTCAGTGGGCCCAATATGATCACAAAAAACTTTAAAAGTGGAAGCAGCAGACAGAAGAGAAATTCAGAGTGATGCAATGTGAGAAGGACCCAGCCTCATGCCGCTGGCTTTGAAAATGGAGGAAGGGAAGAGCCCCTAAAAGTGGAAGAGGAAGGAAGGAGTAGAGACAGAGAAAGAGATGTGACTACAGACACATGGTCAGAGCAATGCAATGTGATAAAGACTCCACCAGCCATTACTGGCTTTGAAGATGGAGAAGGGCCACAAGCCGCTAGAAGCTGGAAAAGGCAGGGAAGTGGATCCTCCCCTAGAGTCTCCAGAAAGAAATGCAGCCCTGTTGACATCTTGGTTCTAGCCCAGGGAGACTTACGTTGGACTTCTAACCTACAGAACTATAAAATAATAAATTTGTGTTATTTCAGGACACTACGTTTGAGATTTCGATAGCCCTTGAAAACTAATATGCAGCTGATAGAAAAGAAGTAGCAGGGAAAGAGGCTTAGAAAAAAGGGATAAGAGAGAAGCAGGTGGAGTGTAGTTAGAGAATCAAGAGATCATCCAGTAACAAGAAGGAGATACCATCAAGTGACACCAAGATGTCAAGTCCAGTTCTGAGGTCCAAACTTAGAGGCACATCAGAATCACTCAGGGACATTGTCAGAAATTCTAGTTCCCAGGGTCCACCCCAGGCTACCACTCTAGACTCTGATATGGAGCCAAGTTAACTCATCACAGAATGAGATGACCTCGTCCGTTACCAGATTAAATGAGTACTTCACACTTATTGACTTAACTCTTACTCTTATGGCTCCATGTGGCCTTTAACAGAAGGAAACCTATTTGAAATGTAATGGCACATTTTATTAAAGCCATTTATCTGCATGATTTTTGTCCCTATGTGGATAATAAACTCCTTGCAGGCGATAGATGCTTGCCAAATGTTTGCTGAATGGATCAATGAAAGGGATGGAGCCACTGGAGGACTCTGTTGTTTTCCAAAACTGGCAGGATGAACAGAGAGCATTTAGCTCTTAAGCCTCTATGAATTAAATAATTCATTTGTGCACGTTCACTTGTTATATGGATAAAGTCCTAATTTTTGACTTAGATGCCTGGAATCCTCCACTACTTGTTAGGTCATCAGAATCAGCCAGGATGAGCCTTCAGAGGGGTTCCTGGATCAGTGCGACAAGGCACTTGCTTTCATAGTTCCATTCCTAAAATGGCCTTTGGTAATAGTACAGTAACCAAAATAAAAAGAAACCTGTCCCTAAGCTAATCCTAGAGGTGGCACAGAATAGTCCCAGTTCCACACCTAAGGGGCTGACCTAGAAGACTGGCCTCTGAAAATGATTGGGCTCAGAGTGCCAGCCATGGGGGAGGGCTGAGCCACAATGACCAGCCTCCACTTGGTATAAGTCTGAAGGTCAAAATGTGACATCAGTGTGGGCCCTGGACACACCGGATGACAGAGGCCTACTTTGCCACCTGGGGCAAAATACAAAGGCCAAGGAGGAAGAGCTTGCGCTGCAGCAGTTCCAATGCAGAAAAAGAATTGAAGACACTCTGCTAAAGGAAGGCTAGGCTTCAAGCATAACTTTGAGGCAAAAGGAAGAGCCGTGAGCTGAGATCCAGTGGGTGGAGTCTAGGATTCTGAGGGACAGCCTGCCTGCTAGGAAGAAGAGGGATCAGTCGACTGTGCAGATAGTAATGGGTGGCTGGTGGAGAGTCTGACTACATGCTTTCATATCAGTGATGAGTGTGACATCCTTGAAATAGTCGGGACAGAAGCCAGGTTGCAATGAGTTAAGAATATGTTTTTGAAAAGCTCAGATGAGACGGGAAAGTAGGTCAGGGTGCTAGAAAGAAATGCCATAAGGAAGGAAGGTTTCTGTTTTGTTGTTATGTGCTTGGTTCTATTTTTAGGATTAAAGGGACTTGAACATATACAATGTCTGAGGAAGGGAGAGCCTTAAAACACAGGAAGGAAAATGATCAAGAGACAAAGATGGGGGTGAGTGAAGAGATGGAATCATCAACACTAGTCACAGGTAGCATTGCTTAATAAATAGTTATTGAACACTTACCATGTGCTACGTACTGTCCTAGGTGCTGGAATGAACAGCACAGACACATAGTCCTTTCCTAGTGACATTAGGGCTTAGAAGAGAGGGTGTTTTCTTTCAGTCCTCTTTCATTAGAGGTGCTGGTAACCCAACCTGCTTAAGAGAAAAAGAACTGAGTAATTCACGTAATTGAAAAAAAATCCAGGCATGGCTGCCTCCAAAAACTCAACAAAATGTTGTCAGGCATCTCTCTCTACACCCCTAGTTTCACTTTTCTCAAGCAGTCTGCACCCATGTAGTAGCAAATATGGTGCCCCCATCTCCATCATTATATGGCCCCTAAGGCCAATGGTTTCAGAAAAATAAAATACATCTCAATGGCTCTGCCAAGAGTCTCTGGACTGACTCTGAGGGGCCCAAGTTTCCATTATGTGCTCATTCTGACCTATTTCTGTGGCCAGAAAGTTGGGGTGTTTTGATTGGCCCTACACTGGCCACATGTCCTCTCTGGAGCAGGAGTTGGGGTGGGGTCAATGTCAACTCCACCACACGGACTGATAAAGGGAAAGGAAGGTTCCAAAAAGGCAACTGGGCTTCCTGAACAGAAGAGGGGACGCAGAGGAGGCAAAGGGGACGGGAGTTCACTGAAGGAGTGCCTTTGAAGAAAAGGAAAGGCTTCCCATCTCTTCAGGCCGGAGGGGAGGAGGGAGGGACTGCTGCCAGGTGGCCAACTTTGATGATGCGGTGAGAATGGGAAGGTCGGTGTGTAGCAGACTGGTTTTCCTGAAAAGCTAGAGGCCGGTGCGTGTGTAGAGAGGGTGGGGGCCACGGTGAATTAGGAGACGTGTGGACAAGGGTTAAGGTTGGGATGAGCAGCTGAGGGAAACAGGAGAAGGAGCTGACAAAAGGATCTCTAAGGGTTGAAAACCATGCATCTGTCATGGCCCTAATCTGCACAGTCACACAATTTTCTCCACAGGCTCAGCCCTGGATAATGACAGCTGGGGTCATTTGCAGAGAAACGCACAGCCAGGAGCCCAATCTTCCTACCTACTCTGGGACAACAAGGCCATCCGGCAGACCCCCAGAAGCTGTATTTGTACCAGGGCTCCTAAGTCTCCTAGGAGGAGTGGTGAAGAAGGACAGAGCATGGGCCTGTAGGACACTGACTCTAGGTCAGCCTTCCCACGCAGGCCTCAGGGAACCACCCACCATGGACAGGAGACTCACTAGGTAGTAAGAGGATGCCCAGTGTTTGGACCCTGGCTCCTTGGAGAGGGAGAATGTGCAGGCTGCTCCCCTGGCTGGCACCTGGCAAACGCTTCCCAGCCCTGCCCTGCTGCTTTTCTCCACCTCTAAGCTGTTGAAGAACTATCTTTTTTAAGCTCCCCCCAAATACCAGGCTCTTTAAGTTTGATATCTCATTTAGCCCTCTCATCATATTGATAAGATGAATGTTAGCACTCTAATTTTAGACAAGAGGATACTGAAGCTCAAGATGCTGATAAACTTGCCCAAGGTAACACAGCCAGCAGCTCTCTCCAATCACAGCAGGGAGAGGGTCTGGGGTGTGGAAAAGCCATGTCTTTTTCTGTCATGTGACTTCGTGGTTTCCATCACTGAGTAGCCAAGAACACTGCCCCCTCCACTGGGACCCAAAGATTCCTGGAGGTCCTCAAATGTATCCTCAGGATCTGTGAGAGAGTTTTCTCTCTTTAAAGAGCCTCTACCGGGCTTTCCTGGTGGTGCAGTGGTTAAGAATCCACCTGCCAATGTAGGGGACACGGGTTCAAGCCCTGGTCCGGGAAGATCCCACATGCCGTGGAGCAACTAAGCCCATGTGCCACAACTACTGAGCCTGTGCTCTAGAGCCCACGAGCCACAAACTGTTGAGCCCATGTGCCACAACTACTGAAGCCCCTGCACCTAGAGCCCATGCTCCACAACAAGAAAAGCCACAGCAATGAGAAGCCCGTGCACTGCAACGAAGAGTAACCCCTGCGAAAAGGGTAACCTCTGCTCTCCCCAACTAGAGAAAGCCAGTGCACAGCAATGAAGACCCAATGCAGCCAATAAGCAAACAAATTAATAATAATAATAATTAATAATAATAATAAAGAGCCTGTACTTTGCCTGCGTTTCAGAGACTTTGCCCTGGAGAACTGTGCTAGCTTGTGGGAAGGCACCTCTGAGCCCCAAGTGGGTGTGGGAAGAAGCCTCAGGGGCGAGTAATAAGCTTGTCCTGGTGTGGGTTGAAAAAGACCGGGGCCACCCCTGGCTGACCACAGCGGTGCCTTTGCCACGGACATGTTAGAGAGGGATGGCTGTGGCTTTCCAGAAAGTCAGGAGGAAGCATGCGAGCTTCCAAGTGGGAAATGTCAAGGACAATATTGTTTACAGCAGGAAAAACTTGATTGACCCTCAGAGAGCAAGGTCCACGGGCTTGGTGCTCAGTTTTAACACTCAAGGAGGCCCAGACTGTGCTTCAGGGCAAGTGTCACCCACTCCCACGCTTGTTCCCAGGACTAAGGGGACTTGGAAAAAGGACAGTTTGAAGGTTAGTGCTGCCTAGAACGTTACATCCAAAAAGCACTTCCACTTTAAAAAAAAAAAACTTTTACTCCTTCCAAGAGCCCCGCCAAAGAGGTGCAATGAAGCCCATCTTATAGGGGAAGAAACAGACGCTGGTACAGCAGGTCACACAGCAAGATAGTCGTATGGGGAAGAAATTAGTCCTAGGACCTTCCAGTCCAGGTCAGTTCCACTGAGCCCACTTGAAGCACCTTTCCCAGCAAGGCTGGAAGAGATTAGCGCAGAGGTCAGCTGCTGTCTCCTTGAGTTATGTAGTTAATATACTTTCATATCAATGTGCCATTTTCTCTTCTTGTAAATAGTGAATCAACAGATGTTTTACAAAGGAATATTCTTCAGGGCAAAGTTGTACAATGGGACAAAGGTCTTTAATACTTTACATTCAGTTAATGAGAAGATTTCTCTGGGTACGCACCAGGTGAGGCCCTCCCTTAAATAAAGTCAAATACATCATTTGCTTTCATTGCCATGGTGAGCACAGGTAAGGCATATGGATTTTGGCTTTGGTAATAAAAAGGAAGAAATGGGATTTTGGAAAGCACTGTGTGTTAAACAGTGAGTGCCCTTCATTTGGTCCTTCCCACCTTGCTTTGTTTTCTGGACAACGCCCCTCAGAGCCACCCACACCTGTCTAAAGCAGAAGCAGTGACCTGCCAGTACTCCGGCCGCAGCCACGTGGCTGATGGCATTTGATCTCCATAGCTTTTTCACAGCATTTAAAAAAAACGTGTATCTGGTAACCACTATTTAACATTTGGTGAAGACCATTAAAAGAATTAGATTTCTGACCCAACTCAAAAACCAACAAACTGATTAGAAAATGGACAAAAGACTTGAAATAGACATTTCTCCAAAGATATGCAAATGGCCAATAAGCACATGAAAGGATGCACAATATCACTAATCATGAGGGAAATGCAAATCAAAACCACAGTGAGATACCACTTCACACCCATTAGGATGGCTATTACCATTAAGAAAGAAAAAAGGAAGGAAGGAAGGAAAATAACAAGTACTGGTAGGATGTGGAGAAACTGGAACCCTTGTGCATTGCTGGGGGGAATGTAAAATGGGATAGCCATTGAGGAAAATAGCATAACAATGCCTCAAAAAAAAAAAAAAAACTAACTAAAATAAAATTACTATACAATCCAGCAATTCCATCTCTGGGTATATACCGAAGATAACTGAAAACAAAGTCTTCAACAGATATCTGTTCAAAAAGCTTTATTTACAATAGCTAAAAGGCAGAAGCAACACAATGTCCAATGAGGAATGAATGGTTTAACAAAATGTGGTATATTTATGCAATGATAGTATTCAGCCTTTTAAAAGCAAGGAAATCCTGACACATGCTATGACATGAATGAATCTTGAAGACGTTATGCTAAGAGAAACAAGGCAGTCGCAAAATGACAAATATGTTATGATGCTACCCATATGAGTTACCTGTAGCGATGAATTCACAGAAGCAGAAAGTAGAATGGTGGTTGCCAGGGTCTGGGTGGTGGGAGGAATGAGGAGTTAGTGTTTAATGGGTATGGAGTTTCCGTTTGGGAAGATGCAAAATAATGTGAATGTACTTAACGCCACCGAACTTAAATGGTTACAATGGTAACTTTTCTGTTATACATATTTACCACAACAAATAAATAACCAATTTTTCCTGGAAAAAAAAATAGGATAAGAATAGGCAGTGATATTGGGCCCACATCCTCTCAGTCAGCATATTCATGACAATAAAGGAAGCATCTGAACAGGGGCTCAAGTAAGCCCACGTCCAAGCAGTAGATTACTATGCCAGCCAAGAAGCCTACAATGACATTTCAAAAAGATTAAGATTAAAAGGACCAATGCAGTTAAAGGGGATATAAATGACAAAGCTCAGGGACTCCAGCTGTTATTTCTGGGAATATGAGTTTCTTTCTCCAGGCTCACAGGATTGGTGACTGGCCAGGTGAGCATTCATTGTTTGGACCACATTGTACTGTCAGCTCTCTGTATCCACGGGTTCCACAACCACAAATTCAACCATGGACAAAAATATATACTTTTTTAATTTCAGAAAATATCAGAAAACAAAACTTGAATTTGCAGTACTATAGCAACTTTTGCATAGCATTTACAGAGGCGTTGGTGGTATAGTGGTTAGTAGAACTGCCTTCCATAGCATTTACAACTATTTACATAGCATTTACATTGTATGAGGTATTATAAGTAATTTAGAGTTGATTTAAAGTATGCAAGAGGATTGTGTAAGTCTATATTCAAATACTATGCCATTTTATATAAAGAACTTGAGTATCCTTAGATTTTGGCATCTTCAGGGGGTCCTAGAATCAATCCCTCGCAGATACCAAGGAACCACTGTTTATACATAGGTCTAATCTCAGGCAGGACCCCATCATATTTTCTGAGCAGGGAAGACTCTCCTGCATGTGAGTCTTTCCTGGGCCTGGTTGATCAGGTGGAAGACCACTTATAGCACACAGTATGTCTTAGCTGGAACCCAGGTAGCCTGGAGATTCATAAATCCCTCCAGCCAGGGCAAGAAACCCAGGAACACCATTTTCAGTTCCACATATAAGGATCTTGGAAATCACCACTCAGTGCTAACAAGTAAAACACTGAATGGACTGAAAAATAAGCAACGTTTTTTGGATTCATAAGAGAGGGAGAACACAGGGCAAACCAGTGTCCCTAATGTTGGAGAGACAAACAGGCAAATACAGGGAGTCACAATTTACCTGAGCAGAGATTCTTGAGCAGAAACTACCGTGGGAATTAGTGCCAGGGTAGGAAAATCTGAACTGTAATTAGTAAATTAAAGAAGGCTCAGTGTGGACAAGTCTGAGTTAATACTACAGGGGACCCAGTCTTAGGGAGAGCCCCCAACTTTGGTGAGTTTTACCTCCAAGAACTTGACCAGTTTCTCACAGCAAATATCCAAGAAAAATCCACTCAGTCTTCCAGCAGGAGAAGGGGGAAAAGGAACTACTTTGAAATGGCAGTGTCAGAATACAGCTGTTCTTAATAAGGCCTGCCCCCAGGGGAAACTAGTTAATTAGAGCTAAACTGCTGAGGTATCATCAGAGCCTAACTGGCCTGGGGGAAGGAAATACCCAACTCCATCTCATTCTGTCCCACCTAAGCAGGGAGAAAAATACTTGTGAAGTTCAAAGTTCAGAGGCATAGGCTCACCAAGAACCCAAGTCTTAAAGACAGGGCTATAGAACTCTCCATCTCTTCCCACACCTCACCTCCTGAGGCCTATTTGCAGAAGTTTCTTTTACCTGGTACATCATGTCCAGTTATCAAGAAAAAATTACAAGGCATACTAAAAAGAAAAAGCAAACAAAAAAAAAACCCACTTTCATTTTTTAAAAGAGATAGATCAAACGTCAGAACCAGACATGGCAAGGGTATTGGAATGATCAGATCAGGAATTTAAAACAACTATGATTAACATGGTAAGGGATCTAGTGGATAAAGTAGATAGCTTGCAAGAACAAATGGGCAATGTAAACAGAGATGGAAATCCTTAGGAAAAAGGCAAAAGGAAAGGCTCCAGGTCCAAAACACTACAAAAGAAATGGAGAATGCCTTTGACTGACTTCTTAGTAGATTGGATACAGCTGAATAAAGAATCTCTGTGCTTGAGGATACAGCAATAGAAACTTCCAAAAGTGAAAAAGAACAAACACTAAAAGAAACCAAAAGAGAATATCCGAGGACTGTGGGACAACTACAAAAGATGTAATAGATGTGCAATAAGAATACCAGAAGGAGAGGAAACTAAGAAAGAAACAGAAGAACTATTTAAAACAATAATGACTAAGAATTTCCCAAGTCAATGTCAGACACCAAATCACATACCCAGGAAACTCAGAGAACACCAAGCAGAATAAATGAAAACAGAAACGAAAACAAAAATAAAAACAAACAAACAAAAAATCTTCCACCCAGGTATATCATTTTCAAACAACAGAAAATCAAAGATGAAGAAAAAATCCTGAAAGAAGCTGATGTGGGGATGGGGGGAATCTTACTTATAGAGAAACAAAGATAAGAATTATATTCAACTTCTCAGAAATCATGCAAGAAAGAAGAGGGTGGAGTGAAATATGAAAATATGGAAAGATAAAACCTACCACATTAGAATTCTATACCCTGCAAAATTATCCTTCAAAACTGAAATGGGAATAAAGATTTTCTCAGGCAAACAAAAATTGAGGGAATGTGTTGCAGGTGGACCTGCCTTGCAAGAAAAGTTAAAAAAAAGTTCTTTAGAGAGAAGAAAAATAATATGGATCAGAAACTCAGATCTACATAAAGAAAGGAAGTGCATCAAAGAAGGAATAGTGAAGGTAAAATAAAAACTTCTCTTTTTCTTATTCTTAATTCATCTGACAGATGTTTATTCATAATAAAAGCAACAATGTATGTGATTAGGTATGCTTATGTATATATCTTTAATATGTGTGTGCACATATATGTTTATGTATGTTTATGTATAAGTAAAATAAACGACAGCAATGACACAAGAAAAGGGAGGGAGAGATTTGGATTGTTTTGTTATTATAAGATACTTGCACCACCCAGGAATTAATCTAGACCCAGACTTTACACCTTTTGGAAAAATTAACTTAAAATATATCATAGACCTAAGTGTAAAACACAAAACTATAAAACTCCTAGAAGATAACACAGGAAAAATATCTAGATGATCTTGGGTTGAGTGATCTCTTTTAGATACAAATCAAAAGCACAACCCATGAAAGAAATAATTAATAAGCTGGACTTCATTAAAATTAGAAACTTCTGTTCTGCAAAAGACAATGTCAAGAGAATGAGAAGACAGTCCAGAGACTGGGAGCATGTCTTGCAAGAGACACATCTAATAAAGGATGTCATCCAAAATATACAAAGAAGTCTTAAAACCCAACAATAAGAAAATGAACAAACCAATGAAAAATGGGCCAAAGACCTAACAAGACTCACCAGATAAGATATACAGGTGGCAAATAAACATATGAAGTCTTTGCCACATCAACTGCAAGAATGAAGACCATTCTCAGCTGACTGTCCACATTCTAGAAAATGTTGACATTACTCTGAAGGGGCATGCAGTTACTATGAAGGGCCCCAGAGGAACCCTGCAGAAGGACTTCAATCACATCAATGTAGAACTCGGTTTCCTTGGAAAGAAGAGAGTCCAGGCTGACAAATGATGGGGAAATATAGAAAGGGACTGGCTATCCTTCGCACTATCTGTAGTCACATGCAGCACATGACCGAGAGTATCAACCTGGGCTTGCACCACAAGATGAGGCTGTGTGCGCTCACTTCCCCATCAAGGCTGTTATTCTGGAGAATGGGTCTCTTATTGAAATCCAAAATCTCTTAGGTGAAAAATAGATCCACAGAGTTTGGATGAGATGAGGCGCTGCTTCCTACATATCTCAAGCCCAGAAAGAGGAGTTAATTCTTGAAGGAGATACAATAGTGAACTTATATCAAATTTAGCTGCTTTGATTCAGCAAGCCACAACAGTTAAAAACAAGGATATCAGAAAAGTTCTGAGTAGTATCTATGTCTCTGAAAAAGGAAGAGTTCAGCAGGCTGCTGAAAAGTTTTAAGATGTTCAGCTACTGAAACAAGATGCTGGACAATTCCCAAGACATATTTGTAACACTTTAAAGATATAGTAAAAGCCCTGTATTGAAAAGAAAAGATATTCCACATCACATGTCATCACAGAAATGCAAATTAAAACCACAATGAGATTCCACTACACACCCAGTAAAATGGGCAAAATCCACAACACTGAAAACAAATGCTTGTGAGGCTTCAGAGAAACAGGAACTCTCATACTTTGCTGGTGGGAATGTAAGATGGTACAGCCACCATGGAACACAGTTTGGCAGTTTCTTACAAAACTAAGCATACTCTTTCCACATGATCCAGCAATTGTGCTCCTTGGTATTTACTCAAAGAAACTGAAAATTTGTGCCCACACAAAAACCTGCATGTGGATGTTTATGGCAGCTTTGCTTATAATTGCTCAAACTTGGAAACAACCAAGCTATTGTTTCAGTGGGTGAATGGATAGGTAAACTGAAATAACTCCAGACAATGGAATATGATTCAGCACTGAAAAGAAAAGAGCTATCAAGCCAAGAAAAGACACAGAGGAAACTTAAATACATATCACTAAGGAAAGAAGACAACCTGGGAAGGATACATACTATATGATGCCAACTATATGACTTTCTGGAATAGCAAAACTATGGATATGGTCCTTGCCGGTGGTTAGTGAAAAGAGAGGGATGAATAGGTGAATCACAGAGGATTTTTAGGGCAGTGAAGACACTATATGATACATATCATTATACATGTTTGATCCTGTAGAAGGCATAACACCAAGAGTGAGCCCTAATGGAAACCATGGACTGTGGGTGATTATGATGTGTCAATGCAGATTTACCAACTGTAACAAATGTAGCCCGTTGGTGGGGATATTGATGATGGGAGAGGCTGTGCCTGTGTGGAGGCAGGAGGGTATATGGAAAATCTCTCTACCTCCCTCTCAATTTTGCTATGAACCCAAAATTTCTCTTAAAAAAAAGTCTTTAAAGAAACCCAGGAGCTGGCTGAGGTCTCCCTGATACATTGCGGTGGGCCTCACCGGGGCAGGGCCAGCAGCCCACTGCAGCACCCCCAGGGGTGGATCGTGGCAGTGGCCCTGGACTGAGTAGGAGAGGTCAGTTACCAAGATGGTGTTTGAAACAAGCATCAGGTCAATGAATAGATCTGAGGAAACAGACAGAGGATATGGAAGAAGGAAGAAGGAAGCCCATCAGTTGGAATAGAGTCACTACGCTGGAAGAACTTACAAAATGACGAATTTCAGGAGGAAAGATAAGAGTTAAGTCAGAGTCAGACTGAGGTGCTGGGCTTCTCTGCCTGGTTCCGTTTGTCCCTAGGACGCACAGAGCGCCAGCCCGAGGAGTCCTGTCACACGTGGGTACAGGGTCCTTCCTCTCCCTAGAGACGGCTTCATGTGTCCCTGGAAAGCGGGAGAATACCAAACACATGAGATGTTATGGAATTTCAGTTCTCTGGAAACTTCGCAGACAACGTTCATTTCAGTAATATCATAGTTTATAATAGAATTAGAAAGACAATTATAGAAAACTCCAACCGTTGTGCAAAGAGAAAATTGGCACTAAGGTCTTATACTGCCAACATTTGCTAATGTCCAGATCTTATGTCCAGTCGGTGCTGGATGGTAAGATTTCTGTGATCGTAGCAGCTGGAAGAGTTTTAGATTAAAGGCTGAATTTGTCCATGGACTGACTTCCTTCTGGCCCTGAACTGATTTCCCATGACTGACTTAAGTAATATAATTTGTGGTAATAATGTGTTAACATGTCATATAAATCTTCATATATTTAGCACTGACTATATTATTGTGGGCCTCCTGGGGTGTGGATTCATTTCCTGTTAGGCAGCCTTTACATAGTTTTTGCTTTCCGTAGCCTGTTTGTGTGAAGTTGTGCACTTTTACCATGTTCAAGCAAAGAAGTATATGGGTAGGCACCTAACCACCATATTAATTGTTAACCTGGACCAGAGAAGTTACATAATTTTATTTCTTTTACTTAATATATATTTCATTGTACAGAAAAATACAAATTAGAAGGAAAACGCATTGTGTTAAATTAGTTAGAAAGAAAACTCAGTTGTTTTAGTTAAATTAATTTTACTTAAGTGCTAATATTTGGAAACCCAAAACTAGAATTCCGTTAAGGCATATGAGCTATACACAACAGGGAGGGTTGTGTCCAAGAATTTGAATAATGACTTAAGGCTCCCCCAAATACTGAGTTGCTTTATTTACCCAACGAATGTCAAAAGAAATTAGGGTGGAACCTTTTTTCTTACCAACATTGACAATTACTAGATAAATACAGAAAGGTCTGACGTCTGGTCAGGTATCAATAGAGGCAAGGGCATGAGTCCTAATTAAAGAGCTACTGTGTGCTGGGATTTCACCAGGGTCTGGGAGCATTGGGGTGGGGAGGCGGTCAGGTCAGGAAGATGGGAAAAGCCCTTCTCTGATGTCCAGAGTTGTCTGGGCACTTCCATGGCTGAGTTCTCTGAAATTATCACTCACTTCCCTACTTCTCTCGTTTCAATAAGCTTGTTGCTTGGAAACTCACATAAAATGTGAAGTGGGAGAATTGCAAAGCAAGGTGTCATAACCCACCATGCTCTGTTTTATTACCTTTATGGCATTTCAAGGTGAAAGTCTATATTTAGCCTTGTCTTTCGCTTTCTGGGGGAAATTCCAGATGGCTGCAGAGAAGCTGTGAAGCTTCTCTTGCCAGTGGGTGAGACCCTGTTGTCTCACACTCTGATCTTCGAGAAGCGGGTCCAGAGGCTGGCTCTTCTCTAGGACAGGGAATAGTCTAGGAGTCATTTACAAAGCTGGGCATGACCACCAGTCCCTCTATCTCCTCTTAAATTCTACAGTACAACCTTAGAGAAGGGAACTTTTTTCTCCCTCTTTTTTTTCAGTATGAGTTTTACATAAAGAAATGGCTTGGAAGCTATTTCCAGACCAATTTATCTGCTGTTATGGAAACCCTCTTTAAGGAAAAGACATCATCTGTCTGACATCCTTCATCCACCCACTCCCCTTTCTCTTTTCTAATGAAAAATGTGCTGTGGTGAAACTCCCTCTGCATCAATCTTAGGTTCCAAAGGCCATCTGGCTAACACAGGACACTGTACTTTCTTGTGACAAGAAAATGAACAATTTTTTTAAATGAATGAAAGCAATTCCTGACATTTTTTTCAGATATAGCAAAAAACTAGAAGAGCGTCTCAGGAAAGAGCTAGCAAACATTGCCAATATGCCAAAGTCTCTCCATATTCAACAGGAAGAGGGCATTTGACTTCTTCTCCATACCTCTGCATGTGTAGATTTCTGACCTTGCCCCTGATTTTCTTATTTGCTGTCTCCTGTATGCCGGGTTGTAAATCATCACTCTGCCGCACCCCAGCCCTGCTGGAAAATGTCTCTGACTCTCAAAAGCACACTGTAGGTGACCGTTCAGTTAAAGGCACAGAGTCTGCAGTCAAAAGATTTCGATTTGGGACCTGTACTCACTATATCACTCCATCACGTACTCACTATATAACTTCAGGTGATGTTATTTGCACTAGCTAAGCCTGATTCCTCATCTAAAAAATGGGATAATAGTGGTACTTACTTCAGTTTCCTCATCTGTTAAAAGGAAATAATAACATTACATATCTCCCTGGGTTAGTGTGAAAATGAAATAAAGAACTCAAGGTATACAGCACAGAGTGTGGTATATAGCAGGCATTAAAAAAACATGATAGTTACAAGGATGTTGACAATATGAGGATGGCATCTAGAAAATGACCTTCAGTTTAGGTTAGGACATTACACCAACACAGAGTGAGAAGAGCTCTCCTCTGGCCAGAATACAGTTTCTCTTGAAAAATGCCCAAAAGGCCTTGCTGTAGTTAATCTAAACTAAATTTATTCCGCTCTAACTACCCATCAGTTGTATTTATACCTGTATGTCCCACAGGCAGCTCAGACTCAATATATACAAATTTAGGCATCTTAACTCTTTTTGACTCTCATGTCAACCATGTCCTTCTTTCTGGAGTATTTTGATGTTACCTATGCATCCTGCAAAACAGCAGCCTGAAAGTCACCCTGAAGCCTTCCCCTACCCTCTGCCTCCCTGATCTTTCACCTCCTGAATATGCCCTGAATCCATCATCCTTGGCCTTTGCATATCATCATTGCCTTATACAAAGCCTCATCCCCTCTCCTGCACTATTGCAATAACCTCCTAGCCACTCCTACTCTCTAATCTCTTTGCTTTCTGCTCCACCCTCCACACATCCTTACCACACACATGATCATTCTAAAAAGCAATTTGGTCATGTCACTTCTCTGAGTAAGCCCCTGAAATAGCTCCCTATCAATAAAAGGATTATCTCCAAACTTCTGGCTAAGTGTACAGGTCCTCAATGCTCTAATCCTCCCTTGGCACACCAGCCTCGTCCCCACCGTCCCCACCAATCCTTCATGATCGTCGAACACTCCAACAATGAGAAACTCTTGTAATCTCAAGAATATTGTGGGATCCAGACTCCAAGATGGTCCCCAATGATCCCCATCTCCTGGTGCTCACAACCGTGTGTAGTCTTCTCCCACATTGTACCAGAGTTGGTCTGGGTGACCAATAAAATGGCAGAATGATGATAACCTAATCACTCTTGAGAGTAGGTAAAAATGACTAAGGCTTCTATCTTGGACGGTCTTCCCCTTGGACTACTCGCCCTTGGGGACGCCAGCTGTCATGTCATGTGGGGAATGCTATGCAGAGGCCATGTGTGGTGAGGGACAGAGACCGCTGGCTGAGAGTCACGTGAGTGAGCTTGGAGCCTGCTTCTCCAGCTCCTTCAGATGCCTGCAGTCCCAGCCAACACTTGAGAGCAACTTCATGAGACACCATAAGGCAGGACCATCCAGTAAAAATTCTCTCGGATTCACAACCCTCAGAAACTATATGAGATCTCAGACATTTACTATTGTAAGCTGCTAAGTTTTAGAGTAATCTGTTATGCAGCAAAAGATAATTAACACAAAATCATCTTCATTTAAACCTTTCTCTTGTACGTTCCTTTATACGTGATACATACCTCCCATCATTGCCACCATGCAAGCCTCAGCTAAAAAGTCACTTACTCTATAAAGCAGTCCCACTCCTCCTCCACACCCTGTCTGCACTGTCATTTGTATTTACACAGCACCTGGTACTTAACTCCACTGTGACCCTTGTCACATTGTCCTCTGTGGTAGACTGAATAATGGTCCCTCCAAGATGTTGATGTCCTCATCCCCAGAACCTATATATGATACCTTATATGGCAAAAGGGACTTTGCACGTGTGATTAAGTTTAGGATCTTGAGATGGGGAGTTTTCCTGGATTATCTGGATTTCCGGGGTTACCTGGATATCATTATAGAGATCCATATAAGCGGGACCCAGGAGGCGCAGGTGAGGGGAAAAAGTGACGTGACCATGGAAGCAGACACTGGACTGATGTGCTCTGAAGATGGAGGAAGGGGCCACAAGCCAGGAAGACAGGCGGACACTGAAAGCTAAAAAAAGGCAAGAAAACAGATACTTCTCTAGAGCCTCCAGAAGGATGTGGCCTCCTGGCACCCTGATTTTAGCCAAATAAGATCCAGTTTGGATTTCTGACCTCCAGAACTGTAAGAGAACAAATGTGCATTATCTTAAGCCCCTAAATTTGTGGTCATTTGTTACAGCAGCCATAGAAAACTAACACATCCTATATGTCTTTCTTTATCCTGCCATCAGCCCCACCTCCTCCATATACAGTAGACTGTTAACTCCTTGAAGATCGTGTCACATTCATCTGTTCCCAGGACCTAAAATAATGCCTGGCACATATCAATAAATATGCGTCTGTTAGTCAAATCAATGAACTAGTCTAAACTCTTCAGGTTATAGTTTCAATATTTCAGTATACAGTCGTCTCTCAGTATCTGCAGGGGATTGGGTGCAGGGCCCTCGCAGACACCAAAGTCCTCAGATGCTCAAGTCCCTTTTATCAAATGGTGTGGTACTTTTGCCCTCTGAATCCATGGGTTCCTCATCTGCAGATAATCAAAGGTGATGACTTCCTTCAAGCAACTTTTTTTTCCTGGTAAAATGTCACTCGTGTTCATAGATCCACATAGAAATATAATTCCTGTCTAGAAAAAAAAATCTCAAAAATCTCTTATCCTTGGAGCCAAAGAGAATGTCAGAGGTCATCTGGGTGTAATGACTGACTATATTTCTGGAGTAGATCCTTCTCTTCTTAAGTGCAAGTCCTAAAAGAGGCATGAAATTTTGGGTAGAGTCCAACAGAGTAACACAAATGTAAGTAAAGGGCTGGGATCTAGGTGGTAGCTCCTGCATTTCAGTCATTAGCATTTGATTTACAGAGACTGCCTCCACTCTGCCCTTAACTCTGCATGAGACCCTGAAGAAGCCACTTACTCTCAGTTTCTTCACCTATAAAATTAAGTGGTTGATTAAAACTCATTCAGTATTTCATTCAACAAGTATCTGTTGAGCAACTACTATGTTCCAAGCATAGTTCTCAATGCTGGGAGCACAGCTTTAAACAAGATTCTCTGCCCTCATGGATTCTAGAGGGGAAGTTAGAAAATAAACAAAACAAATACAAAAAATATATACTATGTTACATGGTGACAAATACTATGGATGACGATAAATCAGGAAAGGGGCAGAGTGGATACAGAAGTGGAGGTAGATGAGGCATTTCATTTCAGCAGGGTGGTCAGAGAAAGCTGCATTGGAAAGGTGAAGTTTGAGTAAAGTCCAGGTATGGTTAAAAAACAAATCATCCAAATAATTGGAAGGAAATCTTTCTAGGAGTGGAAACAGCAAGTACAAAGGCCCTGAGGCAGGAAGGTGCATGGTATGTTTCTATGTTTGAAGAATAGCAAGGAAGCCAGTGTGGCTGGATTGGAGAGAGCGAAAACTGGAGTGAGCAGGAGACAAGATGAGGAAGGTTTTAGGGAGAGACTGGATAATGTAGCCTAGTGCTGTCTGATATAAATTATAAACATAATTCGAGCCAGAAATGTGAGCTACATATGTCATTTTAAGTTTTCTATTAGCCACACTAAAAAAGTGAAAAGAAACTGGTGAAATTATTTTTAATAACATATTTTATTTATCAAATATATTCAAAATATTATAATTTCAATATATAATACAGGCACCCCAATGTTCATAGCAGCATTATTTCAATAGCCCAGATATGGAAGCAACCTAAGTGTCTATTAACGGATGAATGGTTAAAGGAGATGTGTGACATATATGGAATGTGACCATGGAATATTGCTCAGCCATAAAAAAAAGAATGAAATTCTTCCATTTGCAACAACATGGATGGACCTGCAGGGTATTATGCCTTGTAAAATAAACCAGACAGAGAAAGACAAGTACTGTATGTTATCACTTATAAGTGGAATCTAAAAAAAGAAACAAATGAATATAACAAAATAGAAACAGATTCACAGATACAGAGAACCAACTTACCCACTGGTAAATGGTTACCAGTGGAGAGAGGGAAGTGGGGAGAGCCAAGATAGGAGGAGGATTAAGAGGTACAAACTACGACGTGTAAGGTAAATAAGCTACAAGGATATATTGTACAGCACAGGGGATATAGCCAATATTTTACAGTAACCTTAAATGGAGTATAATCAATAAAAATATTGAATCACTAAGTTGTATACCTGAAACTAATATAATATTGTAATCAACTATACTTCAATTAAAAAAAAAAAAGAATGAGACTCTTAGAAAAGCCTTATGGATGTTTTCATGGGTTTTAATCACTTGGCCAAAGCACTGAGCTTTTTTTTTTTTTTCTGTAATCACTTGGTCAAAGCACTGAGCTTTTTTTTTTTTTCCTGTAACATGGAGACACCATTTCAGGAAAAGGGATCTCAATGCAGAGGCCCCAGTGTGAAAGTGGACCAGGTCTGCTCAGGAATGACCAGTGTGGTTGAGGAAGAAAAGCAAGAAGGAAAGCAGGAGGAGATGTGGTCAGAAAGTAATGGGAAATGGGTGGTAAGGAACCATGTTGCTCTTTCTCCAACTTCAGGGAATAGAGGGAATAACAAGTAAATTCACCAACCAAGCCTAGGCCACTTTGTTGTGGTTAAAACACAGCTCCAGACTCTTCTAGGCCAAAATGATCTATTCCTGTGGGATTTACTTTCCCCTTTTTATTTCCACAAATACAGTTCATCTAATACATATAGAAGGTGTAGATAATTTGAGCAAAAGTGTTCTTTCGATTTGCTCCAGAAAGAGGAAGCTGTGTGGAGGCAGAATGATGAAGTTAGAGCTTTGGGGTTTTTCATGTGCACAGGTCTCTTCCAAGGCTCTGTCTTTAATATTGTATTTGTACTTTGATCTTTCTTTCCTTAAAGAGGGACTCTCCAAATTGCATAAGCTACGGGACCAACAAAACCTAGATCTCCCCCCTGCTTAGGAAGAACATTCCATCGTAGACCTGTCTTAAGAATAAAAATAACTGACTTGAGTAAAAGTCAGGGAGGGACTTGGACACACCTACCTGTTAAGCATACCTGGAGAGGGCCGTTCATTTATGCTACAGAAAAGGAGCCAACACCTGCCCAGCTGCTACCTTTTGGAAAGGTAAAGTTACACAGAGAGAATTATGCAGGAAGAGTTATATGTTTGTCCTTCCCAAATCTGTTTGATCATAAAATCAAGTGTGTTACTTTTAAAATGTATAGATTCCTGGCCCTTACCCCAGATCTACTAATTCAGTAGGGCTCAGGAATCTTAAGAAAACTCCACCTATGGGCACCAGTGTGTTAGGGTTTCTGAAGCGTAATTTTGAAATAATGAGGCACAACTCTGAGAAGAGCGGCCTCAGTCCCAGAAATGCAGTGGGAGAGTTCCTGAGCTGCTTGCTATTGAGAGAGACTCTCGATCAATGACTTATAATCTGAGTGGCTCTTCCCCTACCCGCAAAAGTGCATCCAATAAAATGAAGGCCCAGCTCCCTAAGACCAGGCCCAGGTAAGAGGAGATGGACTCCAAGATGCTGCCTTCAGGTGGCCTCCAACAACATGGTCTTGTTCATCCCCCAGGAGGAGTACTGCCCTCTGCACCTGCAGGGACCTGCAGCAGAGCAGTGAGACTCGTTGCTTCCTGGACTTCTAGCTTCCACACCTGGCATGAGCCTGGGGGCCACAGGGAGAGGCTGAGTAGAGCGAGCCCAAGGGCATTCACATACAGGACAGAGCTGCAGTTTAAAAAGGCAAAGTGATGGGCTCAGGGTTACCCAACTAGTAGATGGTAGATCTGGGATGATGTAAGCCTGAAAGTGTCAGGGAGAAATAAACAGACTTAGCTACATACAACTAAAAGTGTTTGCATCACAGGGAATTAAATATGCATGCAAAGTCTAACCAGTTGATGAAAATACAAAAAGAGCTGAAAGCAGTCATCTCTTTTTAAGTCTCACAGTTTGGTGGGGAGGAAGGTGGGTGGGGGATGGGGAAGAAGACTCCTACTCGGGGCTTCTCTGTAGAGTATAGAATGGGGGTTGGGGGGGAGGGCCCACTGGCTAGAACACAGAGGGAGCCTGTGTAGGTGCTGATCACTTGCAGCATTACCACTTCTGGTCACATGGGGAAGACATTAAAGGAGGGAGGGTGGAAAGGAGCCTTGGAGAGGGAGTGAAGCAGGGGTCAGAAAGTCACAGCAAGTTAAGAAGGCTAATTCAGAGGCAGAACCTCTCTCCCCGCTAACTGAGGGGGGATGGACCCCAAGGGAGTGGCTTTAAAAGAACTCTGTTACCTTATTCAAAGGACTCAGCATAAAGGAGGCCCCTGACCTTGTATATTATTAGAGGGGTAACATAAAAAAGATATATATTTCCTCTGATTCACAAGACACCAAATTCCAGGAATTAATAAAAGAAAGTTTAAATCTCTCAGTAATAACTCACAGATTTTGCAAATATGGAATGTAGCAAGGAATCAGAGAGTTTTAGGACTAATGTACCAGAAAGAACATGAGGTGAAAGGGACTGAGTCAGAGGCAGTATCAGCTTCTATTTTCAGAAAACAGCAGCCCTGGACACAAACCAAAAGGCAGGCGTTGTGCAGGCCCTGGCCCTGAGACCAAGCCCACATCAATCTCTGGTCACAGCTGTGCACAGAGATAGCAAATCGCTATTTCCCCATCTGAGGAACTACGATAAAGACTGCATGAAAACATAGTTCTTCCACAAAGAAAACTTGCAGCAGTGAGCACTTTGCCTCTGGGTTAAGACTCTTTCTGGCCTCTCCGTTGATCTACAGCCCCTAATGCTAAGTTCTTTCCCAGCCAGAGAAGCCTGCTTGCCATACTAATCGCCTCTGGACATGCTCAGCATTTGGAAACTCTACCTTAGCAGATAGGTGGAGGCAGAGGCAGAACCCAAGCAAGAGCTTTCACACTCTGACTTCAGATTTGACTTTGTTTGTCTTTGTTGTAAACCTGGGTCTATGAGAACCCAGGCCATCCATCCATCCATCCACATTCATCTAATCAGGAAGGTGTTAGCACTAGTGCCAGGCGCTGGAGAGAAAGAGTCAAAGACATGGTGGAACCAGATGTGAGTGAGGTTCCTGCCATTATAACAGTCTGAGGCTGAACGTGCTGCCTCACACGCGAAGCCTCAGTGTCCCCAACCCTAAAATGCAGCTGAAGATACGGTTGGATAGAGAATTAGAAATAATACGTAAATTGCCTACAACTGCTCCATAAGTGACATTTATTACTCTTATTACAGCCTGTTAAAGAAGGAGACATCTGAGTACACTGAAGTTTACAATGTAGTGCTATTAGCACTATGATATATTTATATGATATTTCAGAAATCATGGGGCCTTATGATAGAGCAGAGCAACATTGGGCAAAGGTGTAAAGTGAAGTTGCAGAATTTTGAAGGATGGGTAGAAGGTAGCTAGGTAAAGAGGTGGGCAGAGTGTTTGGGGGCAGAAAAAGCAGCATGTACTGAGGCACAGAGGCATGCAATGCCATTAGAAGGCCCACGGAAGTAAAGAAAGGGTTAAGGGGATGGCTGTGGCCCAAAAAGGATGGCCGGGGCTAGAGCATGAGGGGCCTGTGTGCTTGAGCTAAGAGGGTTGGACTTGAGTCTTGATGCTGGGGAGAAACACAGAAGCATTTTAAGTAGAGAAGGATGATCATATTTGTGGGACGGGTAAATTGGACAGAGGTCAAACTCGTGGCAAATGCTTAACTGCCAGCTGACAACATGAATTCCAGGGCTCACTTAGAGACGTACTTCAGAGCAACTATGTTGTAAGAACTGGCATTTTAATTTAGTGCCTCAGTGTAAATCTTATTGACAATCAATTTGAAGAACAATTGAGATGCAGTATAGAGTGATGGATAAGAATATATGTTCTGGAGTCAAACTGTCCGTGTTTGAAACAAGTCTCTGCTGGGTGACCTTGAGCAGGGTGTTTGCGGGCCTCATTTTGCACACCTGTAAAACAGGAATAATAATAGTACCTGCCTCAAACAGTAGCTGTGAGGATTGTATGTGGTTAGAACCCTGCCTGAATAGAACAAGCACTCACTAGTGTTGACCTGTCGTTAGGGGTGGAGTTGGTGCTGGAAGGCTGTTCAGCCTCCAAGCTACTCTCCATGAGATGGTCACCTTCACTGACTTCTTGGCTCTGACCCTATGGACAAGGATCAGCTGCCAGTTAAGCCACATGGGTCACAGTAACTCCCAGTTACTCAGTTTATGTAAAAATAGCATTTTTAATACTCATTGAGCATCAAATAAATTATAATGCCTCAAACAGCTCAGTTAATTATTTCAAACACCATAGGACAAATCTACATTCTGTCATACTTAGGGTTTTTTTTTTTTTCCTTTTTAATTCCCATTTCTTAATATATGAATTATTCAGTGCTTACAAAATAGCATATGCAATATGTATGTTACAAAGCATCACGACAAGCCCAGTGAAATCACTATTCTGGAGCATTGCCAATGCTGCTGAAGCTCCCTGTATGCCTGCTATTGTTCCCCAAATTCCTGCATTGAACTCCTAACCCCCAAAGTGATGCTATTTGGAGGTAGGACCTTTGGGAGGTGATTAGGTCATAAAGGTGGAACCCTCTTGAAAGGGATCAGGGTCCGTATAAAGAGGTTTCAGAGAGGGCTCCCTATCCCTCCCTATCCCTATGAGGACATAATGAAAAGAACCAGGAATGAGCCCTTACCAGACGCCAACTCTGCCAGCACATTGACCTTGGACTTCCAGTCTCCAGAGCTGTGAGAAATAAATGTATGTTGTTTATAAGCTACACAGTTTATGGTATTTTGTTATAGCAGCCTGAACGACTAAGCCAGTGTTCCTCGCCAATCTGCACATCCACCCTCCCCTCCAGAGGCAACCATAATGCTGAATTGTGTATTTATCATTCCTTTGCTTTTATTTATATAGTATGTATTATCATGTATCTTTAAACAACACATTGGACATTTAATTTTTGGAATTTTATATAAATGATATTCCAATGTATGTATTTGTCTGCCACTTGCTTTTTCACTCAATACCACATCGACCCATGTACCTGTGGTTTATTCACTTCTCTGATGTTTATTATTCCACAGTATTTATGGATCTACTCTCCTAACATGAAGATGTGGATTATCCTCAGTTTTTTTGTGACTTGGAATGATGCTGCTATATAGAGTTTGGCATTAGTCTCTTACTGCCGTTGTGCAAGAGTTTCTCTAGAATATTGTATTAGTTTCCTATTGCTGTTGTAATAAGTTACCTCAAATTTAGATGTTCAGTGGTTAGAACAACAGAAATTGATTACCTTAACGATCTGGAGGTCAGAAATCTGAAAGGGGTCTCACTGGGATAAAATCAAGGTGTCAGCAAGGCTGCTTTCCTTTCTGGAAGCTCTGGCCTTTCCTAGGCTCTAGAGACTGCCTGCAGTCCTCAGCTTGTAGTCCCTTCAGTCTTCAAAGCCAGCAGTGGCTGATCAAGTCTTTCCTAAGGGTCATCTCTCTGGTTTCGGCTCTCCTGCCTCCACCTTCCACTGTTAAGGTTCCTTGTGATTATTGGGCCCCCCTGGATAATCTAGGATACGCTCCTTATTTTAAGATCAAATGATTGGCAACTTTCCTTGTATCTGCAAACTGAATTCTCCTTTGCCATGTAATGTAACATATTCACAGGTTCTGGGGATTAGGATGTGGACAGATATCCTGGGGTGGAGGGGATTATTCTGCCTACCAGAGTGTAAGCAAAGATGTGGAATTGCTGAGTAATAGAGTGTATGTATCTTCAGCTTTACATGATGACGTCAAATCATTTTCCAAAATAATCACACTAATTTACACTCCAGCAAAATAAGAGTTCTGATAGTTCCACTCCTCACAGCTCCTCAAACTATTAAAATTTTGCCAATCTGTTGGGTGTAAAACTGCATGTCAGGGTTTGAATTTCTATTTTCCTAATATTGAGATTGAATATCTTAATATTTTTTTGGCCATATGGATTTCTTCTTCTGTGACACGCCTGTTTATCCATTTGGTTGTAGGCTTTTTTTCTTGAAATTTGTAGATTTTTTTCTCCTTCTGGATATTAATATTTTGTCAGTTAAATGTGCTACAAGTGTCTTATTTGTAGTATGTTCTGATGTACCAAAATTTCTAATTTTATTGTGCTCAAATTTCTTCAATATTTTTCTTTATAAATTACATTTTTGTGTCTGTTTAAAGAAAATTCTTTCTTATCCTATTGGCATAAAGTCTCATATTTTCAGTCAAAATTTTTAAGGTTTTTCCTTCCTATTTATGTCTTTAATCCACCTGAAGTAGATGTTTTTTGATATGATGTAAGGCAAAGATCCAAGTGTATTATATTTTCCTCCCACATGGATAACCAATTGTCGCAATGCCAATTACACTTATCTGCAATGCCATTTCCATCATATATTAAGTTCCCTCATATGTCAGGTCTATTTCAGGGCACTCTATAACATTCTTTTGGTCCATTTATCTCTCCCTATGCCAATATCACAGTGTCTTCAGTGCTATACCTTTGTAATACATCTCATCATTTGATAAGACAAATCTCTATTACCCTTGCTCTTCTTTCAGAGTACGTTAAATATTATTTACCCTTTATATTCACCCAACAGTCTGCCTTTTTCCCTTACTCAACTTTTGGGTTTTTTGCTCAGACTCTTTCTCAGATCATTTTCCTTCTTGAAGACATCCTTGGAAGTTCCTTTATTAAGAGTTTATTGAAGTTAAACTTTCTCAGTGTTTGTTTATCTAAACTACCTCTAATTCATCCCCATTTTGGAAAATAGTTGTGGCAGAGAAAATTAATATTTATCAAATATCCACACAATTCTCTTCATTCCTCAGTCTCTCTTGCAGATAGTCTGGGACTTTGTGACTCATTCTGACCAACGGATTGTGACTAGAAGTGATATGTTTCACATCCAGACAAAAGCAGTTAGAACCTACGCTCTGCAGTGTCCCTCTTTCTCTCATGAAATTCATGATGTCATAGGTCATGTAGCTCTGAGTGATGCCACTGCAGAGGACAGAGCTTCTATCAGTCAGCCTGAGTCCCTGAGTGAGTGTGTGGAGCAGAACATCCTCTGACCTATACTGGATGCATAATGTGAGAGAGAAACATTTGTGTTAAGCCACAGAGGTTTCAGAGTTAATTTATTACAAGAGCATAATCTAACTTTTGGTCTTACCTATAGTTTTAAGGGGTAAATAATTCTATATATTACTATCCCTGAGCACATTAAAAATATTTTCCTACAATCTTTTGTTTTCTACTTTTGTTGCTGATAATTCAGCTGTCTCATTATTGATCCTTTACTGTATTTTTGGTTTGACTAACTTTAATATCTTCTCTTTGTCTTTGTCATTCTGAAGCTTTACAACAGCTTCTGCTTAAATTTATCTCACTGTGGATCCTTTGGGTTTTCGAATCTGTGGTTACTATCTTTCATCAATTCTAAAATGTCTCATTCATGGTGTCTTCAAATATTTTTTGTCTCCTCCTCTATTATCTCCTCTTGAAATTCTGATTAGAGGCATATTGAACCTTCTCACTCTGTCTTCTATAACTCTTAACATCTCTGTCATGTTTTCCAGCAATTATCTCTCTATGCTGCATTCTGTGTAAGGTCCTCCTACCTATACTCACCACTCTCCAATTCTTTCTTCAGCGGCAGGATCCTCTGCTGTTAATTCTTCCACTGGGCTTTTAATTTCAATCGTTTCATTTTTCATTTCTAGAAGTTTTATTTTGTTCTTTTTAAAATATGATAGATTCTTACAAAATAAATTTTTTAATTTATTTATTGGCTTCTTTGGGTCTTTGTTGATGTGCATGAGCTTTCTCTGGTTCTGAGCAAGTGGGGGCTACTCTCCATTGCAGTGCACGGGCTTCTCATTGAGATGGCTTCTCTTGTTGTGGAGCACAGGCTCTAGGCATGTGAGCTTCAAGAGTTGCAGCACACAGGCTCAATAGTTGTGGCACATGGGCTTAGTTGCTCCACAGCATGTGGGCTCTTCCTGGACCAGGGCTTGAATCCATGTCCCCTGCACTGGCAGGTGGATTCTCAACCACTGTGCCACCAGGGCAGTCCCAATAGATATTTTTATATAGTCTCTTTCTCCATCCTCACATTTTAATATCCTTTATAATTTATTTTAATATACTAAACACACTCATTTACTTTTAAATTTATCCATGCATTTAAACAATGGCATATATTTTATCACTCATGTTAAGTGCTTCAGGGTAAGAGAAGTCCTCTATATATTTTAACTTAATGTTTTTATTGTTTCTAAATGCTTACAACTTAGGATATGAGAAACTTACCACTGGGTCCTTCCCTGCCCCTAGATGTGTAATTCTGGGTTCAGTTATCACTGTGGGCCCAGCTTTCACTATACAACATCCATTATTGTAGGTAAGCCAATATCACTGTATGTCTGCTAATCAGTGTGTCTTTCTCCTGTTGCTGAGTCTGTCTCCAGTTAGTCATAGTTCTACTGCAAACTTCAAGATTTTAATTCAGGGATCTATGATTATTTCTCTCAGAGACCTACCTTCTCCTTTTCATATCTCTAGACAGCTGCTGTGCTTTGGAGAAAGTCCAAAAGTTTGACCTTTGGATAAGGAGATGAGACTGTACAAACTTTTGTTTCTTAACACCATCTGCCTGGGAATAAAAATCTCTGGAGGGGAAGCAATAAAGAAAGGAAGGAAGACAATTTTTGGAAAATCTGTATATATGTCCTTCCCACTATAGAGAATGTGAGGGCAGGTATCCTGTATTCCAATGACGAGTTTCAATGATTACGGGTAGTTTGAACAGAGAGCAGAACTGCTATCTACTCATTGTTATAAATCCTGGCTTATCAACGCTACTAAGATTAACCTGCATTTTCTAACTGATTTATGGCTTGTAATCATATGTCAGTCCAATTCTTGCACTCAGGGACAGGTATCACCTCTTTTGTAAACTTTCTAGACTAAATAATATCAGCAATGTTCATTTATTTCATGTGACAAAACAGAGCCCACACTGTTAAAAACAAAACCAAAAATCCTGGACTCGTTTTCAAATATACACTTGGCACTTCCTACAGGTGTGAGGGCCAGCATTACAGGTGTGAATCTTAGGTATGGCAAAGTTCACAAGGAATGTTTAGCTTACGAGTATTTTACAGGTTTTTCTTTTAAAGTATATGGATCCAACCTCAGTGTCAACACATAAAAGCTGCATTAGTCCCTTATCAAACCTTCTACTGTCCAAATGTTGGGCTGCACTCCACAGGCCTATAAGTCCTGTACTTGCCCAGCCTCACAACCAAAGAAAGAGCCTGGAGTCAGTGACAGAGACATCAGTGGTTTCATGGATACAAGATCTTACATGTCTAAAGTGGCAAGGGGAGAGAAGTTACCAGTTACAGGGGGAATTGACGTCAGGTTGGTTCACTGGTTACCAGGGAAACCTGCAGAGGAACACACCCCTCACCACCCCTTTGATAAGCTATCAAAGTGGAGATAGTTCTGATCTAAAGATTAGAACAATTGCCAGCTGGAGCCAGGAGCAACTACATAGGCATTTACTGATTAGGCTCTAGCACTGAGAGGGAAGGTCAGTCTTGCGAGTAGGGTAAAGGTGAAGCAGGAACTTGTTGAGCAGGGGATGCACAGAGAGCAAAAGAACAGTCATCTTGGGTGGCCTGACCATACAACACATATCAAATCTTGATTGAGAGAATTAACACTTATAAAACATTGTTGAATGAGCTTATCTTCGAAACAGAAATGGATTCACAGATACAGAGAACAGGTTTGTGGTTGCCAAGGGTGGAAGTATGGGGGAGGGATGGATTGGGAGTTTGGGATTAGCAGATGCAAACTATTACATACAGGATGGATAAACAACAAGGTCTTACTGTATAGCACAGGGAACTGCATTCAATATCCTACAATAAACCATAATGGAAAGGAATATGAAAATATATATATATATATATGTATAACTGAATCACTTTGCTGTACAGCAGAAATTTACACAATATTGTAAATCAACTATACTTCAATAAAATAAGTTAAATAAATAAAACATTGCTGAGAGAAATGCAGTTTATCTGTATTAGTTTCTTAAGGCTGCCATGATAAATTACCACAAACTGTTTAAACAAAAGAAATGTATTCTCTTATAATCTGGAGGCCAGAAGTCTGACATCAAGTGTTGGGAGAGTCAAGTACCCTCTGGTGTGTCTTGAGGAGGTTCTTTCCTTGCCTCTTACAGCTTCTTGTAGCCCCAGGCATTCCTTGGCTTGAGGCAGCACAACTCCAATCTTTACGTCCCTCTTCCCTCTGTGTGTGTCTGTGTCTTCACATAGCATCTCCCTGTGTCTTACTTCTTTTTACAAGGATACCAGTCTCACAGGACTAGGGCCCTCCTCCTACTCCAGGAGGACCTACTCCAGATGACTAATTACACCTGCAAATATTCTATTTCCAAATAAATCACGTTCTAAGGTACTGGAGGTTAGGACTTCAACATATCTTTTGTGGGGACACAATTCATGCCAATATCAGCATTTACTCCTTCAAAGAGAAAATTTTATCTTCCAAACAGGCTTGGATCATACTGTTTTAGAACCATAGGAACTGGTTTTCTTTGGACTATTTTGAATGCACCATTTTCACTTTTCATTAAGCAATGCTATAAGAAATAGGTTAAAGAGTGTCATGATTGTATTTACCAACCAAATTCATTAAGAACCCTGCACCAGGCTTCCTTGGCGGTGCAGTGGTTAAGAATCTGCCTGCCAATGCAAGGGACACGGGTTCAAGCCCTGGGCTGGGAAGATCCCACATGCCAAGGAGCAACTAAGCCCGTGGGCCACAACTACTGAGCCTGCGCTCTAGAGCCCAAGAGCCACAACTATTGAGCCCACATGCCACAACTACTGAAGCCCATGCACCTAGAGCCCGTGCTCTGCAACGAGAAGCCACCACAATGAGAAGCCCACGAACCAGAACAAAGAGTAGCTCCCTGCTCTCCGCAACTAGAGAAAGCCCACACGCAGCAAAGAAGACCCAACGCAGCCAAAAACAAAATAAATATTTAAATAAATAGGAATAAAAAAAAAAGCCCTGCCCCATTTGATTTTTTTTCCCCCGTACTCAGTGTTATAAAGATTTTCCCTCTGATTAACTTGTAGGATTTCTTTTAGAGTCATTGGGAATCATATATCTAATTATATGGATTTTTTTCTTGCTTTGGTTGCCAGGGAGCTTAAAAATTCAGCCATAACTTAATTTTAATAACTTTGTAGGATGCTGCAGCCACATATCTGTATTTTTATTTCTCCTCTGGTGTTGATATTTTATTTTCATTTGGATGTTAAATAATTTCTTAAATTCCTTCTTATATTATTACAAATCACTTGAATACTTTGTTTAAAAATGTAGGTAAAAGGTAGAAGAAAAAAAAAAAGAAATAAGTAAATCTCCCTCTCTCTCCCTCTGCCTCTCTCTTTCTTTCTCTCTCCTTCTCATTCACAGCAGATTTTCCTATTGTTCCAGCTGATCCATCACTGAACGACTGATCCAAGATTATGAGCCATCAACATTCTATAGTCCAGTTTACATTTTAAGTGGATGATTCAAAGAGTACACAGGTAAACAGGGAGAGGGAGGCAAGACAATGACTCGCTTTACTCTTGAGCAATAAATTAGAGCTCACTTAATTCCTTCAATGATTAAAAAATAAAAAAAGCCCAAAAAAGTACCATGGGACCCATGCAATAGTAGAAAGTAAAAGAAATCTGGAAAAGCAGAGGAAACAAACAAGGAAAAGAAAATAAATCACTGAAAATCACACTAAAAGCACCAAGGAGTAGAACTTAAACTGAAGAAAACCAAACATGGATGGCAAGCTATTGAAAAAAAAAATCACATAGAATTTAGCAGACCATGACATAGAATGAAGGTGATCACAGAGAAGATGAAAGACATGGACAACAGACAATGGAGAAGTGACATATGAATGACTGTTGTCTTTGAAGATTTGAATGAATAAATGGAACTGTAAAAACTTATTTAATAGAAGAATTTTCTGAAATAAAGCAGGTCTTAAAAGTACACTTTGAAAGCGTTCACCACATTCCAAGAAAATTTAGTAAAAGCTTTTTTTTTAGAACTTCAAGGATTGAAAAAAATTTCTACAATCATCTAGGCAGAGCGAAAAAGGTCATCTTCAAAAACAAAGAAATGAGACAGATTCCAAGCAATGTTAGATGCTAGAAGAAAATGGAAAAGTGCTGAACGAATATTGAAGGGGAAAAAGAATTCTATACCTGGTCTAACTACCTTCCATGTGTAACGATAAGAGAAAGAAATTCTCAAATATGCAAGAACTCAAGAAACATAACACTTATGCAGTTCTGAAAAACTTATCAGGAAAAATATTCAAGATAATGAATAGATGAGTAACAATAATGAATTCATGAATGAGAAAGCCAAGGGGTACAAAAGGCTTGGCAATGAGCTTTGAATCTATTTATACATAAATTATGTATATTTATGTATATTATATTTAAATAACCCAGTATTCTAAGCCATAAAGATTAAATATAATTGTTATAATGCTTAAAAGAAAAATTACATAATGTAAAGAATGTTTCGATGATAATATACTTAAAGAAGAATCATATTTGCTCTCCAAACTAATAGAAAAAGGGAAGAGAAGAAGACAGTCTGTGTAGATTAATTTCATCATCTCCCATCATTTCATTTCTAAGGTAAAGTGAGAAATATAAATGTAAGCATACTATTTAATACACTTTACAACTTCCAAATTGCCAGAGTGTGGTAAGTAGCCTTCGAAAGGGGTTCCCAGTAGTCCCCACCTCCTGGTATTCATGCCCTTATGTATAGGCTGAACATAATGACAGGACTATAACAAAGAAAATGTGGCAAAATGATGGATTCATTCAGAAGTGATGCTGAAATTAGGCTATAAAAGACTGTGACTTCTGTCTTGCTTACATTCTTTCTCTGATTCTTCTCACATGCTTGCTTTCATAAAGCAATTCACGCTTGCTTTCATGTTATGAACTGCCCCACGGAGAAGCCCACATGGCAGGAAACTGAGGCTCTCAAGAGCCCATGCGGAACTAAATCCTGACAACCACCACAGGGGTGAGCGTGAAAGCAAGTGCACCCCAAGTCAAGCCTTCAGCTGAGAATGAAGCCCAGTTCAATGTGTATGAAAACTGGAGCAGTGAAAACCCTGAAGCAAGGGACTCAGCTAAAGCCATACCAAGATTCTTGACTCACAGAAAGTAAAAAATATGTATTGTTTTAAGCTGCTAAGTTTTGGGGTAGTTTGTTACACAGCAATAGATAACTAATACACAGAGGAAGATAAAAATAAAACCAAACCAAAATAAAAACAAAGACACAGTTCATAAAGCAAAACAAAGAGAAAACAAAGAAACGATAAGGATTCAAAATGGAACCAAACATAACAGATAAGATTAAACATACCTAACTGAAGTCATCTGCAGACACATGGATTGACCTAGAGACTGTCATACAAAGTGAAGTAAGTCAGAAAGAGAAAAACAAATACCATTTATTAATACATATATACGGAATCTAGAAAAATGGTACTAATGAACCTAGTGGCAGGGCAGGAATAGAGATGCAGATGTAGAGAATGGACTTGTGGACATAGCAGCGGGAAGTGGAGGCTAGGACGAATTGAGAAAATAGCATATACAGATATACACTACCATGTATAAAATAGATAGCTAGTGGGAAGCTGCCATATAGCACAGGGAGATCAGCTCATTGCTTTGTGACAACATAGAGGGGTGGGATGGGGAGCGTAGGAGGGAGGCTCAAAAGGGAGGGGAGATGAGGATATATGTATACACATAGCTGATTCACTTTGTTGTACAGCAGAAACTAACACAATGTTGTAAAGCAATTATAATCCAATAAAGATGTAAAAAAATAAAAATAAAAATACCTAACTAAAGTAATTTCAAGTAAAATAAAATAAACTCTTCTAAAAACTGATTAAGTGGGACAAACAGAGTCACTTTAAAATGGCAAAGGATATAGCTAACAATAGTTACTACTAGGGACTTCCCTGGTAGCACAGTGGTTAAGAATCTGCCTGCCAATGCAAGGGACATGGGTTCGATCACTGGTCTGGTAAGATCCCACATGCTGCAGAGCAACTAAGCCCATCTGCCATAACTACCAAGCCTGCACTCTAGAGCCCATGAGCCACAACTACTGAGCCCATGTGCTGCAACTACCGAAGCCCATGCACCTAGAGCCCGTGCCGCTTATGTTTATAAGTAAAATAGATTCTAGGTTCAGGTAAACATAAACAGGTTTTCATCTACATGAATGAGCAGTGGGACAGTCAAGTCACACAGGATGTGGGACAATTCTTTGCTGGGCAGGACTGTGCTGGGCCTTGCAAGATGTCTAGTGTCTTTGGCCCCATCAACTATTATGCAGTCCAGTAGTTCCCCATCCACAATCACCAGGACAAACAAAATCACTCTGGTAAATTTCCAAACCAACTCCTGGAGGTACTTCCATCCCAACAGATCTTGATCTTTAAGTCCAGCAGCCTCTTTTCTGTTGTCATTGGCCACTTCACTATGGCATCTGACCTGTTGACAAGCTCCTCCTCACTTCTCTTTCCTGCAGCTTTCCCTTTCCCCTCCCCCAATTCCTGCCTGATGTCATCGTCTAACTCGTCGCTGGCTCCTGCCCGCTTCTGCTGCCCTTCCTTTTTCCCCTCCACATGATCGCCAACTACCTCTCCTAAGTCATTAACTCTCAGTTCTATTTCTACACAGTATATCCAAAGTCACACTTCCAACTGTCACTTTGTCATTCAGACACAGAAAGCCTCCAGTTATACATGTCCAAAATCAGTCATCTTCTTCCAAAAACTGTTATTCCATCAGTTGTACCTATTTATGTGAATGACATCATCCACTTAATCTAGAAATGACAGCCATCTTTGATCCCTACTCCTCAATCTCACATCCATATGATTGTACCACTCTGTCCACTTGCTCCCTGAAGTATCTCATATCTGCTTCCTTTTTAACACTAGTTCAAACTATCATCACTTATAACTTAGAATATTGTCACAGCCTCCTAACTGGTACTTCTTCAATTTATCTTTTGATACTTCCACAAAAGGAATTACTGCAGACAATAATAATATTTATTAGTATTTATAAATAGTTATTTATACTTAGCATAGTGCCTGGCATATAATAAGCACTCAATTATAAAGTTTAATTATAATGTTTAATTGAGTGTTCATTATATGCCAGGTATTATACTAAGAGCTTCTCACTTCTTTTAATCTGCACAGCCACATGACAAAATAGGAACTATTCATTATTTATAGTAGGAGTTATTATTATTTAAATTTTAAAGATGAGGAAAAAGAGGTTTGGGGAGGCTAATAACTTACCTAAGATCACAGAACTAGCTCCAAAGTGACAACACCAGGATTCTATGTCTATCTGGCTTCTAAAAATCCCTGTTTTTGCTTTTTTTAATTTTTATTTTTTGGATACAACTTTCTCATATTGTCTCTAGCCTAATCACAACCTCCTATTCAGTCTCTACATCTGGCCCATCTGCCTTTTTCTTCCCACTCCATTCTTCCAGTCCATAGGTTCTTCATTTTGATTTTACTTATTTCCATATTTAGTAAAGATTTATTACCAGCTATTTCAAGGAAGTCCTTCACAGCAGGCTCCCCTCTTTCACTGAGCCCACCACATCTGACACAGCCTCCTTCTCCCCACTTTTCTTCCCAGCTGCTTAGAGAAGGGGTGGAGAAGGAAAAGAATTGCGTAGGCCAAGGGAGGAGGGGGAACTCCAACCGCAGCAGGTGCAAAAACAAAAAACTCCCTGCATCTTGAGTTTTTCTCTGCGTAACTCAGTGTTGCTTTATGGTTCCAATATAATGAACAAGCAAGTAAAAAGTGCTTTGTAAACTGTAGCGTGCTCTACAAATGTAAGGTGCAATTATTCACTCTCCCTTTGCATTCCCAGGGCTTCAACTTAGTGAGCCACAGAATAGGTGTTCCAAGCTGAGAAGGCCATGTGTGTGTTCAGGGTGAAGGGGGAGCCAGGCCCTAAATAATATGGACTTGGCCCGGGAAATCTCTACTTGGCATAACTGCCAAAACCCAGCTAAAAACTTCATCAGAGTTGCCACATGCGAGTAAGACAGAAAGAAAAATGGTCTTAAAATGAAAACCCCCAACTTAAAAGTCTCTCTAGAAGTGTTTCCCACCTCCAGCTCCTAGGAGGTTTTAAGTTCTCGCAAATGTCTTCCCTCACCTCCTCAAGCCCCCGTGCCTGTCCCGTCCCTTCCGGGCCTCTCGGCTTCCTAGCCTCCCCAGTCCTTGGACCCCCACCTCGCCCGCCCGCCGCCCGGCGGAGACTACAAGTCCCGGCGTGCCCCGCGCGCCCCGCCGGCTGCTCTGGGGCTGGGCGCGTGGCGGCCGGCGAGCTCCGCGCGGGGGAAAGCCTCCCGGCGCCGGCCATGCGGGGAGGTAAGTGATCCGCTCGTGCTGCGAGGGCACTGGGAACGCACCCATCTTCCCCCCCTCTCCAGGATGGAAGGAAACGAAGAAAGCCGTAATAAAAACCGCCCTGCCGTGCCTCGTCTCTGCTGTGTGTCCGGTGCTCCTGCAGCTTGTTGCACCCCCGAGCGTGGACTCTGTCGCCCTGGAGTGGAACCGGGGGTAGAAACGTCCCCGGCCCCGCGGAGAGCTGCGGCTCACCGGGGGCTGCGGGGCAGAGCTCTCAGGATGGCACCAGGAGGCGGCACGTCTCGGCTGGGCGCACAGCGAGCGCCACACCTCCCCTACTTCTTTTCCAAAGACGAGTCCCCAGTCTCAAAGACGAACGGTTTCTTCTTGAAAGTCTTAGCCAGAAACTTTCCCCTCTGTCACCAGTGCCACAAGCGAGTCGTTTGGCGATGGGACGGCACCTTTGGTCCAAGAGGGTCTCTGGCACGTCCTCTGCTGCCCTCTGTTCTGCCTCCACCGCCGCCTCTCCAGGCCCTCCTCATTTTCCCTTGAGACGCCCTGGGGGACCCGTTGAGCTCGGCCCTGCCCTCGGGCGACTTCTAGAGATTACTTCTGCAGCCCTGTGCACCCAGGTCTGCTCTGCGATGTGGCCTGGATGTGCCTGCGGGCTGATTCCTGCAGGCGAGGCAGGGCGGGTGGTTTCTCTGGGAGGGCACTGGCTCTCTGGGCGAAGAGTGCTGATCAATAAAATAAGCCAATCGAGGCACCAGTTTCCCGTCCTTTGCAACCCATCTTCCCTCCTATCTGAGCCCTTTCCCAAGTGTCCCCGGAAGTTCTGCTCAGAATCCCAGCACGAGGATCTCCGACGTTATCTTAGCACATCCCATGATATCCTGGATCAGAAGGTCTTGTTGGTTTGCATCTGTCTCTCTCTTACTCTAGGCTTACACACTGCACATACACACACAGACACCGTGCACACCCATTCTGCAAGCACACAAATACCACACACTACACATACCACAAACACACATATACTGCACATACAACACCCGTACATTACACAGCATACACGTACACTCATCATACGCACTACACTTATGCTGCGCACTACACACACATCAGACACCGTACTACATGCACATCAGACACCGTACTACACGCAAATACAGATAGGTTTTATTAGAGAAGAGGGTTAATATCAGTTTGTTGGAGGGAGTGAAGTGTTTGAGTACTAGTATATATACTTATACCCACAAAATGTCAGTTTATTCCAAAGTTAGAAACTAGCTGATGACTGAGACCTCCTGTTGTCAGAATTTGTGGCTCATTTTTTATAAAATGGGATTGATTTTTCACAACACCTTCTGCAACCCATACCCTTGTCTAACAGGCAAACTTTTGATCACAGCAGACGACAGAAACGGATGTTCTTTTCTATATGTAGGAAGAAATTCTTGGAGAAACTTCACAGAATCCTTACTCCTGTGAGTGTGTCTAAGGAAGAGTCAGTATAACTACATATTCTTTACCTCTCTCCTTTCAAGAACCTGATTTTTTTCTAAGCAGTGACATGACAGTGCTGTCAGGACACCTTCTTGTCTATCCCTTGCCCCCAGGACTCACAGCCCAGCCCCCTTCCATTTGAATTTAGTTGGAAAACAGTTTAGAAATTTCAGATCAAGTCCAAAAGCATTATGGAATCTGTTGGTGAAAGAGTGCTCTGTCTCTAGAAAAGTTCTTCATTTTGATCAGTGGTGGTAAAACAAACAAACAAACAAAAAATCCACCTGTTTGAGCCATGCTCAAGAAAATGGTACTCAAAAAATACAAGAACATTTAGAATTCTTTCCTAAATTATTATTATTTGCTCTTTCAAGGGGGCAATTGCAAAGACGGGCAGAGAGAGAGCACTTGAAATTTTTCTTATCGATCTTTCAAGAAGTTGAAAATTTCTAATATAATTTCTGCAATAAGTAAGGGGAAAAATTGACTTTGAATTTCAGGTTGCAAATTTAGATCATAGTTGCTGATCTTCTAGTATCCTTAAAAATTACTAAAGAAAAGGGAGACCAGCAGCTTTCCCTCAGTTCTGTCTGAAGTCTATACAGTATTACAGTAGCAGATGACTTTTTCTAGGATCCTTCTTGGGAACCTGTATTCTCTCTCCTACCTTGAGAGGTTTTGTTGACATCTTGACCTAAAAGTGTGCAGATATTGACTGGTGTTTATTTCAGTGACAACCATTTATTTTTCTAGTGTATGTACAGCACTCATGGAATGGGAATGTTTCCCTTGAGCAGTACTTCCCAGCCAAGCAAGAGAACTGTGAGATTGACTAGGGCAACTTAATCAAAAGATCACACCCAGCCTCTACTCTACCTCCCACTTTCCAGAACTGGGACTTAGGATGGTGGTGGAAGATACTATGAATTGGGGGGTTGGCACAAGATCTTTTTTTATGTAACTAATATAGTACCAGGTGCTTATAGAAAATAAGTGTTGAATTTGTTGAATTATGCTTTTTACGCAACTGGGATAAACAGTTAAAATGAAACCTCCCAGACTAATTGTTTTTGTTTTGCAGAATAAGGTTTGTTTTATTTTGAATTTTTTGCTGACTTCATCTGGTGGGATGAATGCCAAAATTAAAGAATGTGGGCGTTCTCAGGAGATCTGGTCATCTACTTTGCATCCTCTCTGAAATATGTTACTTCCTGCATAATGAAGTAAAAGGATTTTCAGCTGGGCAGTGCTTTCCTTATTCTCACAAAGAGATTACTTAAAAGCCCGCCTTGCGAACTTTTCGGTGAGTCTCTACTAGGAAGAAAGAGTAACACAGGACTGCAGCTTCTGGGTGTTCACTAGGTATAGCCCATAAGCACTAGGCTTTCTCCCATTTTCTCTTGTTTTTTCTCCCACAGGGAAGAAAAAGAAATAGCTTGACACATGGCATTCATGCTCAGAACAACAGCAAAGACATATGATGCAGAAATAACGAAGGGCAGGGAGAAAATAAGAGGCTCTTGATACAGCTTGTTTTTCTTTGAACAAGACAGGTGCAGGGAGAATTCTGCAGTCTGGGGACTCCTGATTCATTCACTTCCACTAATTGTGCTGAAGGTAGTTAGCAAAAGTGAACAGGCACACTGTAGCTTTAAAAAGTCAGCCATGAACTAGAAGGCAGTTGGTGCAGCTTGTGTGTGATTCCTAACGTCATGTTGGCTGAGAGCCAGCCTGGTTTTATTTCACTGTGTCAAATTGTACCTCCTTATTGAATTCCTTTGCCAGCCTACTTTGTGAAAGAAAACATTGGGGTTTCTTTGGCTGTTCTTGATAAGCCTATAAAAAATGACATGTTTTAGTTGCTTCTAGGTAGGTTTTCTTTTTGCTCTTCCACAGAAAAGAAAATAATAATAATAAGACAATGTAGTGTGGTGTTGCAGAGTATCATTGTGAGTGTTTTGTTTTGTTTTGTTTTGTTTCTGAGATGCTTAGAAAATGGTGAATGTGTAACAGTTTCCAACTGAAGTGAAATCATTCTTTTGGCGTGGAGCAAGCAGCACTAGCCTCTGTCTACTCTGTGACGGTGTGTGGATGTATGTTAATATCTCTATTAAATGTTGGATTTCTCTATGAATGATCTAAGTGGTTTAGCAACTGGAAGTTTGTGTGTGTGTGTGTGTGTGTGTGTGTGTGCGCGCGTGCGTGTATATATCAGCCGTGAAGATTATCCCACACAGTATTATTTGTTAATCATCTACTTCTTGAACAGTGATAAAATCTTGTGAATATACTAAATGATGCACTTGTCATGTTAGAGTAATCCCTAGGGAAAGAGTGCCGAAGTATAAAGTGATTTGAGAGGAAATGTATTTAATTTATGGCTTCAGCTGTAGAAGAACAAGCACGTTTCAGAACTAGTTTTTCTTTTTCTTTTTTCCATCAGTTTTGTTCATAGCTTTTTCATCTTCCTAATTGCATATTAATTGTGGAAGGATTTTGTTTTTTTCAGTCCTCTTCCTACTAAACAAAAAGGCAAAGTGATGGATGCTACTATATCTCCTTGAATGTTTTGATGATTTTTACATAAATCTAACGAGCTGCCTAGCCTCTCTTACACACACACACACACACACACACACCCCAGCACCACCTTTCTGTGCTAAGGGCTATCTGACATTTTTGTGAGCTTCCAGCTTTACCATAGCATGGCCATCTCAAAGACAGGTTTTTGAGGTTTTTATTGAGAATATGTGAGGTAGGGGAATACTTGCTGACAAAAGCTTTAAGTGCTCTTTTGCATCACAATGAAAAAATAGAGGAGCAGTGGGAGTGGACAAAAAAAAACAAATACAGTAAGAAAAAAAGAAATCACAGCCCTTGGTGGGAAGGGGAGGAATAGGGGGATTGTTTTTCTCGACTTTGACTCATTTATGAGTTGCAGTGTCTTAAGTGAGAGCCTGGCACCCGGAGGAAGCTATGCCAGTTCACACAGCACTTGTTTTGAACGAGGATTCAATTTCATTTGCAAATGCTTATTGTCAAGGCAGGGAGTGCCAGTACAGATGAAAGCACCCCAATCCGTCTCCTCCAATTCTTTAGGTTTAATCACATCTCTCCAATCGCTGAGGGAACTGGAGATTTAAGCAAACATACGTGAACTGGTGTGAGGCCGTAAAAGGGACCATTATGTTTCCGATTCAGAATATATAGTCTTCTCTCACTTTCTAAGAATTAAACACAAGCTTTTCTCCCTTATTGATTAGTTGCTGAAGTAAAGGAACCCTGCAGCCTCCCCATGCTATCTGTTGACATGGAAAACAAGGAAAATGGCTCTGTCGGTGTAAAAAAGTAAGTGAAACTGGCTTGTGAGTTCTGCTTCTGCAAACAACAGAGGGACTTGGGTTCTATTTTTATACTTCTTGCTTATCTACTACAGTACACTGTTTGGGGGCTGTCTTGCTTGATTGGTCTGCGCTGGCCACCAGCCTTTCCTCTCCCCGCCAGCCCCAATTGCCTTTTTCTGTATCCATTTCTAAGACAGAGATGACTCAGACATCAAACTGTGCATAAAGGGTTTGTGTATCAGGCTTTGGAACAGGGATGGTTGAAGATCCCAGCCCTGAGTTCTGTATATTGAAACAAAAACACAGAGCAAACATAGACTCTGCCTCCCAAGTCTATGGGCTACAAGGAGGGGTGGGGTGGGGGTGGGGGGAGGCAGAAAAGAGAGTTTGAGTCTTTTTGAATAAAATCACCCCTCTCAAAACTGAAAGCTATAGGGATGGAAGGAAAAAAGCATCAGTAAGGATACTAAGTTTAACAACTTCTCTGTCCTAATTTTATGAACTGTTTCTTGAATGTGAAACATTACCGTATATACCATCGTCTTCTCTTCTCTTTTTATATCTGTTCTTATAGTTGAAACTTCTGATTATATTTATTGTGAGTTATATGCTTGGTTCTTTTACATAGGAAAATTTAGTTGCATTATGTGGCGTATTCTGAAACATGCTACGTATTTCAGACTAACTCATAAAATATCTAAGTATATGAAAAAATTTATATTCTCTTTCAGGAGTTATATTTTAGCTATAACCACTTTGCTTACAAGAAGAAAGTACATTCGAAGACAGTGTGGTCTGTTTCATTTTTTCCACGTCATTTAGTTTAAAATTGCCTTCAACTTGAGCTATGGAAGAAACTAATTAAATGTAAGCCATAGAAGCTGTGATGCCTAAATGAGGAAATAGTGTGCTATATATGTTTATGAATAGAAGGTGTATTTCACATTAAAGTTACACTAAACTTAGTAAAATCTGCTTTTAAAAACTCTCCTGTAATTTGTATATCAGTGCCACGCTTATTCCCATTTTTGAAGTTTGGGGTAGGTGGATGGAGGAGGAATGAAAGGAACAGATGCTTTTTTTAATGTATTAGATCAGCTGTTTCCAGTAGTACTCTGAGCAGTGATGAAAATGGCCTACACATTTACTGTCCACAATGGTAGCCCCGAGCTGCATGTGGCAATTAAAAACTTGAACTGTGATTAATGTAACTGATGAACTGGACTTTTAATTATACTCAATTTAAATCAATTTTAAAAGTTAACAGCATCATTGAAATATAATTGACATATAATAAACCGCATGTATTTAAAGTATAAAATTTGATAAGTTTTGGCATTTGTATACACCCACGAAAACCATTACCAAAATTAAGATGACAAACATATCAATCACCCCCAAAGCTTCCTCGTAAACGTTTGTAATCTCTCCTTCCTGCCCTTCCCTGCCCTCGTGTCCCCAGGCAACCACTGATATGCTATCACTGAAGATTAGTTTATTTTTTCTAGCTTTTTATATAAATGGAATTATTCAGAATGCACTATGTTGGGGGAGGGAAGGGATCTGGTTTCTTTCAGCCAGAATAATTAATTTGGGATTTATTCATGTTATAGTGTGTGTCAATATTCGTTGCTTCTATTACTGAGTAATATTTTGTTGTATGGATATACAATACTTTGTTCACTGTTTATCTACCCACTTGTTGATAGACATTTGGGTCTTTTCCATTTTTTAGGGATTACAGTCAAAGCTGCTTTGGTCACTTGTGTACAGGTCTATGTGTGGACATATGCATTTCTCTTGGATAAATATCTAGAAATGAAGTGGCTGGGCTATGTGGTGGGTGTATGTTAAACTTTGTAAGAAATTGTCAAACTGTTTTTCAAACTAGTTGTCCCATTTTACATTCCCACCTGCAGTGTGTGAGCAATCCAGTTGTTCTATATCCTCAAGAACTTGGTATGATCAGTCTTCTTTATTTCATTAGGTGTGGTTTTAATTTTCATTTCCCTATTGACTGATGCTGTTGAGCATTTTTTCATGTGCTTATTTTACCCATAGATCATCTTAACTATTGTTCAAATCTTTTGCCCAGTTTTTATTGGGCTGGTTTTTTAATATATTATTGTGTAGAGTTTTTATACATTCTGAATACAAGTCCTTTATCATATACATGATTTGAAAATATTTTCTTGTGGTGTGTGATTTGTTTTTTTCATTCTCTCTACAGTGCCTTTCAAAGTGCAGAAGTTTTAAATTTTGATGAAGTCCAGTTCGTCAATTTTTTATTTTATGGATAGTGCTTTTAGTGTCACATCTGAGAAATATTTGCTTCACCCAAGGTCACAAAGATTTTCTCTTATGTTTTCTTAGATTTGGGACTATGATTTTTTTATTTAATTTTTGTGTATGGTGTGGGATAAGGATTAAAGTCTTTCTGTTGATGGTGGTCACGGTGGTTGATTTTTTTGCCTGTGGATATGCAATTGTTGAATTGTCTCTGCAACTTTGTTGAAAAATAATTGGTCATATATGTGTGGATCTATTTCTGGACTCTTTTATTCCATTGATATTTTGTGTATATATTTATGCCAATACAACACTATTTGGATAACTATAGCTTTATAATAAATCTGGAAATCAGGTAATATTATCCATCCAACTTTGTTCTTTTTTGGAAATTGTTTTGGCATTTCTAGGTCCTTTGCATTTCCATATAAATTTTAGAATCAGCTTGTCAATTTCTACCAAAAAATGCCTGCTGGTGATTTGATTGGCATTGCATTGAATTAGAAATCAATTTAAGGAGAATTGACATCTTAACAATATTGTGTCTTCCAACTCATTAACACGGCATTTTTCTCCATTTACTTAGGTCTTCTTTAATGTCGCTCAGCAATGTTTTGTAGTTTTCAGTGTGCAGGTCTTGCACATCTTTTGTCAGATATATCCCTATATATTTCATATTTCATATTTTTATGCTGTTATTAATGGTAGTGCATTTTAAATTTAAATTTCCAATAGTTTGTTGCTAGTATATAGAAATACAGTTTTTTTTATATCAACCTTGTGTTCTACAACCTTGCTAAACTCACTTATTACTTCTAGTGGCTTTTTCATAGATTCTATCAGATATTTAACATAGACAGTTATGTCCTGTGAGTAATGACAGTTTTACTTTTTCCTTACCAGTGTGGATGCCTTTCATTTCTTTTCTTCTACCTTTCCAGTGTGGATGCCTTTCTTTTCTTCTTTTCTACATTATTGCACTGAATAGAACCTCCAGTAAAAAGTTGAATAGAAGCAGTAAGATTAGACATCCTAATCTTGTTCATGATCTTAAAGAAAACATTCACTCTTTTTCTTCTATATACAATGTGTCTTTTTTCTGTTTTTTAAATTAATTAATTAATTAATTAATTTTATTGACTGTGTTGGGTCTTCATTGCTGCGTGCTGGCTTTTCTCTAGTTGTGACCAGTGGGGACTACTCTTTGTTGTGGTGAGCAGGCTTCTCACTGCGGTTGCAGAGCATAGGCTCTAGGCACGTGGGCTTCAGTAGTTGCGGCACATGGGCTCAGTAGTTGTGGCCCATGGGCTCTAGGGCTCATGGGCTTCAGTAGTTGTGGCTCATAGGCTCTAGAGCGCAGGCTCAGTAGTTGTGGCACATGGGCTTAGTTGCTCTACAACATGTGGGATCTTCCCGGACCAGGGATTGAATCCAAGTCCCCTGCATTAGCAGGCAGATTCTTAACCACTGCACCACCAGGGAAGTCCGTCTGTCTGTTTTTAAAATTTTCTCTTTATCATTGATTTTTGAGAAATTTGATTATGAGACCTAGTGTAGTTTTCTTCATCTTTCTTGCATTTAAAGTATTTGTTTGTTTGTTTAGGATCTGTGAGCTTTGTTTTCATCAAGTTTAGAAATTTTCAACCATTATTTCTCAAATTTTTTTGGCCCCCATCCACTTCTCCTTTGGAGATTCCAATTATAGGTTTATTTAATCACTTGATATTACCCCACAATGCACTGATGCCCTGTTAATTTTTTTCCAGTCTTTTTTCTGTGTTTCATTTTGGTTAGTTTCTATTGCTTTTCCTTGAAGCTCACTAATCTTTTCTTCTGAAATGTATAATCCCTTGTTAATCCCACCCAATGCATTTTTCATTTCAATGTAGTTTTCATCTCTAAAAGTTTAACTTGGTCTTTTTTTTTTATATTTTCCATATCTTCACTTAACATATCTTCCCTCTAGCTTCTGAACATATGAAATGTCATAATAATTGTTTCAATGTCCTTGTCTACTAACTCTATCATTTCTCAGTCGTTTCAGTTGATTGGTTTTTCTTTTCATTATGGGTCATATTTTTCTGCTTCTTTGAATGCCTGGTAATTTTTTGATTGAATGTCAGTTATTTTGAATTTTACCTTGTTCAGGCTGGATTTTTTTGTATTCCAATAAATATTCCTGATCTTTGTCCTGGGGTGTGCTTAAATTACTGGGAAACAAGCAATTTGATCCTTTTAAGCTTGATTTTAAGTATTGTTAGGTAGGACCAGAGCTGTATTTAATCTAATCTTACTCTTATTGAAGTAAGACTCACCTTTGTACTCTAACCAATGCTCCTGAATGATGAGATTTTCCTCTCTGGCAGATAGAAACAGGCACTGTTCCCACCTCTGTGTAATCTCTAAGGACTGTGGTCTCTAATGCTTTTTCATGGTTCTTTCGCCACGTGAGCCTGTTTCCTCACATGTATGTGATAATCAGTACTCTGCTGAGCACTTGAAGGGAAGTCTCTACACATCTCCAGAGTTCTCTCTGTGTAGCTCTCTCCTCTCTAGAACTCTGCCTCAGGCACAGCCTAAAATCTCTCTTCAGGCAGTAAGTGGATAGGGCTTACCTTTCTTGTTTCCCATCCTTCAGGGATCACTGTTCTTTATTGCCTGTGTCCAATGCCTTGAGTGCCACTCTCATACATCTTGTCTATTTTTTTAGTTGTTTTAGGCAGAAGGTTAAATCTGGGCCTTGTTGCTCCATCTTGATCAGAAATAGTTCCAGTTAATTTATATAACCAAGGGGCTATGGGCTAACCTGATGGGCAGAGTAGAGTTAGATTATAATACAGAATCCCTAAAACATGGAGTCTTAAGGCTCTTTCTGAGATCTGCCCAAATTGGGGCTCACAATTGCTTCCATTTTGTTTTCCAAGTATGGAAAATATAGTTGCTTTACTAGGGAATGTACTTTACAAAGGATCATTTCCAAAAAAGCCTAGGATAATATGGCCCTTATTCACTAGCCATGTGCCCCTGATCAAAGCTTTTGTTTTACAAGGCTGTTATTTACAGAGTCCCTTCTCTGTGTCTAGCACTTTGTGTGAACCTTGTTAATCCTCGCAACCATATTTTGAGGTATGTGCTATAATTCCCATTTTATAGTGGAGAAAACCAAAGCTTCAGGAGGTAAAAGATCTTTTAAGAGTTCACAGCTAATAAGTGCTGGCTTTGGAATTTAGGTTTAAGTCTGACTCTGAAGCTTGAGTCTTTTCTTCTGCAATGGGGTGACTAGGTTGTCAAAGGTGGCTTTCAGTATCTTTTACCAGAGGCATGGCTGTCACTACCAGGAGGCTATAAAAGCCTATCTTTGTCTCCAAGATTTGTAGATGATGCAAACATTCAATAATATGACTGTAACTTAACAAAGACAGGACTTCCCTTTCCAAAATGGCATATTTCTTCTAAGTTCAGAGTATTTTAAAGTCTTTTCTAAGTACGCTACGCCAGTAATTTCTCAAAGTTGAGTTTGTATCACTTGGCGATACAGATTGCTGGGCCACAGCTCCAGAGTTTCTGATTCAGTACACCTCAGGGGCCTGGGAATTTGCCTTTTACCATGTTCTCTGGTGATGTTGATGCTGATGTCAGGAGACTTTGGGAAACAATTTGGCATTATTTCCAAGTGTTGAACCATAAAATATTTTATAACTTAACTCTGTTTCTGGATATATACCAGTGCTGCTCAATAGAATTGACACTTGAGCCACATATGTAATTTAAAACTTTCTAGGGGTCATATTTAAACAGATGAAATTAATTTTAATATATTTTATATTTGAATGAAAATACCCAAAATGTTATCATTTTAATATGTAAGCAATATATTGATTGATTGAGATATTGAGATAGTTTATATTTTTTGTGCTAAATTTTGTAAATCCAATATGTATTTTATAAAGTATATCTCAATTTGGATGCAAAATTTTTATTAGAAATACTTGATCTCTATTAGATTGCATAAAATTTTCAATTGAAAAAGTAGAATCACATACCCTAATAATTCCAAACATACCTAAAATCCCAATAAATTAATCAAGTACCAGAAATTATTTTCTTTTAATATATATGCATGAACATTGACATAACTTGATTCTTCTTTTTAGAAGATCTGATCTGACTTTGAAGCAATAGCATATCAATTTCAAAACTCCCTCTGTCCAAATTAAATAAATTTACCAACCTTTAAGTCATATTTTTAACATTAATTCAAAAGGGTATTGCATAAATTTATTAGCAACTATAAATTTATCAATATCAGTAAGTCATTCTTCAAATTTTTCTTAAAGTTGATTTATGTTAGAAAAATGTAAAATTATTTTTATTGTATTGTACTCTGAAAGGTTTCAATTTCAACACAAAATTTTGTGCCTGTTTAGCTAGGTTACAAATCAGTATTTCCTTTTTTTTTTCTTTTTAGGAGGTTCAAATTAAGCCCATATACACGTAGTCTGATATCAATGAGAAAATATAAATTACTCTGCCATTTTTTTGTCTTTAATTATTGAATATTTGGGAAGCATTTTTTGTTTGTTTGTTTTAATGACATCTTGAATTGGACTTAACAATACAATAAATCTTTGTATATTTCCTGCATGACTTAACCAGCAAGTATTGGCAAAGAACACAGATCGTTAAATGTATCGTATTCTATTTCTTTTAAGAGTTCCGTTGTCTGGCGTTGATCCATAGCATTTGCAAATATTTACTGAATGATTTAGCAGTGGTCTCCATGCCACTCTTCAGGAATCTGTTCTAGAGAACTGAACATGAGTATTGTACAGTAGAATGAAGCAATGAAACATGTCTCTTGTTTTAAAATTACGTTAAATCCAGATTTTTTTAAACCTAATGTGGCTGAAGTACCATCCATCAGGATAGGATTTAATTTTTTCAAATATAGCTGAAATTATTCTTTGACAGATATAAATTTTTTTTAAATATTTAAACTATGAGGTTAGCTTTTCATGCCATAAATTGACAACATTTCTTCATAAATTTGGAAGTCTTTTGAGACAAAGCAGACCCCCAGTATTAATTGGGCAGTGTCTTTGATGTTGCACTACTCATCTTAAGCTGAAGAAAAGTAGTTGTGTTTTTCCAAATTTGAGTCAATTGATCTTAGATATTGTTAAAAAGATTTTATATTCTTTGGGCAATTGTTTGATGGCTTGATTGAAAAATTTATCACTTTTGGTGAACTGCCTTTTTATTATTTTCTCATAATATTCTAACAAAACTGAATATAACCACATATCTATGGGAAAAAATGTTTTCTTTTTTGTTCAAGAATCCAAGTTGTTTATAACTGGACAAATTTATAAGCTCAGATTCCGTTTAAAATCACTTCAAAATGTTTTATTGTACGTTTAATTTTGATTACAGGTGACTAATGTCATCAATTCTTTTTGATTATTGAGAAGCAAGTTACCAAATTCACTATGTCTTTGCTAAAAATGTCTCTTAATGTTGTCCATTTTTTACACAACAAACAAACAGCTTTTTTCCTTTTGCTCTGCTCCAACAAACTGCAATTGCTGTTCATCATGAAATCTCTAACATACTTTCAGCCAGGCTCCTTTTTTCTTTACTGTTCTGGTTCTAGTGCTAGTTTCTGCATCTTTTTTAAATTCTGCATCAGTAGTACACCTCCTTTTTAAATTTTAAAATTTACCTATACTTATTTTTAACTAAAAATATTTAATTACATTATAATTAAAATAGTAAGACAATTATCAACTACAACATATGAAGAGATTCTTATAACTTGTGCTATCTGCATCAAACATATTTCAGTATTACATGGGTGCATAGAAAAGATCATTTGACCTAAATCAGTGTTTAGACATCAGCTAGACTGGCCACATGTTTATGTGTAAAACTAGAGAGGAGACATGCCTCTGGATAGGACTTCAGTTCAACAGTAGTATCCTGGGTGATGCAACGGTTAAATAAAATGTTGTCACACCAAAACAGTGAAGTTGTGTTTATCAGAAACATCCTTTATACCTGTTCAAGTTTTAAAATTTAAATTTAAACTAATTAAAATGAAAGAAAATTAAAAACTCAGTTTCTTAGTCAAACTTTTAATGCTCAGCCGCCACATGTGATTAGAGACTACCATATTGCACAGGTATGTAGCCAAGACAAGCTCTTGCACATGTGCACAGGGAGAAAAGTTAAATGAATACAAGGTTGAGGATAATGATTACCTGAGGTCAGGGATATAGGGGTGGGATAGATATAATTATTGTCAATTTTATAGTTTTTATTTTGCCTGGTAGGTTTATGGTGTTTATTAAATTTTAAAATAACTAAGTAATTAAGAGGGAGCCATCTTAATAGTTTGGAATATGTCCTTCTAGACAGTTTCTATATAAATACTCTCTGTATCCATATATATAATATGTATATAAAGGACACATAAACCTTTATTGAACAAATAGGATCATAGTGTTCTATTATTGTGGATTTCAGATGCACAGATTTGGGAATTAATCAAAACCTTGGTACATGACACTCTTACCATTGATCTATGTTTAGCTATGATAGATCCATGTTAGAATTTTCAATAAATTCTAAAAAAAATTCTAGGTGTTTTACATGTATGTGCATATCTGTACAACTTACAAGTATACAATGTGAATTTTTTTTTCCCAGTTAGTCTTACTCCCTTTTTCATCAGTTGGTCTTTTTTCCCTTCTTCTGTTTTCTCCTAGGATGGAGGAGGAATCAATGTTCCCACACAATAGATGGTTATAGTAAGTTAGCAGCTTTTCAACAGCAAGGAGTTTGTCTCCCCACCACTACCACCACGCCCCTCATCCCTCAGTGGAGAAGCTCTACTGCAGTAGAAAGTTTACAGCAACAAAGTTTAGCGACTTTCAAAAGAAACTATTTCTTATTAAAACCATGCCTTTTCTTGCACGTGTATCTCACCATGTTCCTCTGCCTCTGTGTTCAGTTTGTTGTTTTATTATGAAGCAAAGACTTTTTAAATTTTGGAACTAACATTTGTTTTATAATCAGGAAAGTAATACTTAGTAATGAATGTTGAAAAGTTTTGAACTCACATTAATATTAAAACACTAACTTTTAAAATATTGAGGTACAATTGACATATGTAACATATTAGTTTCAGATGTATGACATAATGATTCATTATTTCTGTATACTGTGAAATAGTCACCATGGCAAGTGTAGTTAGCATCCATCACCATAGAGTTACACTTTTTTTGTTCTTCTGATGAGAATTTTTAAGATCTACTGTCTTTAACAACTTTCAAATATATGATGCAGTATTATTAATTATAGTCACCATGCTATATGTCACATCCCCATGACTTATTTATTTTATAACTGGAAGTTTGTACATTTGGGGCACTTTTACCCATTCTGTGCACTTCTCGCCCCCTGCCTCTGGCAACCAGCAGTCTGTTCTCTGTATCTATGATTTTGGTTTTTAATTTTTTTTTTAAATTTTGTGTTTAGATTCCACATACAAGTGAGATGATGTATTTGTCTTTCTCTGTCTGACTTATTTCACTTGCATAATGCCCTCAAGGTCCACTACATATTTTCAGAAATAAGACTTTCTTCATTTTTATGGCAGAATACTATTCCATTGTATATGTATACCACATTTTCTTTACCCATTTATCATTCGATGGACATTTAGGTTGCTTTCATGTCTTGGCTATTGTAAATAATGCTGTAATTAATTCCGGGGATGGGGTGGGGGGGGGTCCATATATCTTTTTGATTTAGTGTTTTTGTTTTCTTCAGGTAGATATCCAGAAGTAGAATTGCTGGATTGTATGGTAGTTCTATTTTTAATTTTTTTCAGGAACCTCCCTACTCTTTTTCCACACTGGCTGCACCAATTTACATTCCTACCAACAGTGCACAAGGGTTCCCGTTTCTCCTCGTCCTTGCCAACACTTGTTATTTCTTTTTGATAATAGCCATTCTAAAGGGTATGAGGTGATATCTCCTTGTGGTTTTGGTTTGCATTTCCCTGATAATTAATGATGTAGAACATCTTTTCATACACCTGTTGGCCATCTGCATATCTTATTTGGAAAAAATGTCTTTTCAAATCCTCTGTCCATTTTTTAATTAGGTTATATATTTTTTTCTGTTGAGTTATATGTATTCTTTATATATTTTGGATTTGCAAATATGTTCTCCTATTTAGTAAGTTGCCTTTTCATTTTGTTGATGGTTTCCTTTGTTGTGCAGAAGATTTTTAGTCTGATGTAGTCCCACTTGTTTATTTTTGCTTTTGTTGTCTTCGCTTTTGGAGTCAGATCCAAAAAAATCATCTCCAAGACTGATGTCAAACTGCTTACCATTTAGGTTTTCTTCTACAAGTTTTATGGTTTCAGGTCTTACATTCAAATCTTTGATCCATTTTGAGTTAATTTTTGTGTATGGTGTAAGATAGTGGTCCAGTTTCATTCTTTTGCACATGGCTCTCTTGTTTTTCCAGCACCATGTTATTGAGGAGACTATTCTTTCCCCAGTGTATATTCTTGACTCATTTGTCATAAATTAATTGGCCATAAATGCATTAATGCTAACTTTTGAAATAGCCCTCTCTGAAGGCTGTTAAGTATTAAATATTAAGCTAATTATTAATTTAAAGAAGTTGTCATTTTTGCCCATGTGAATTAGAGGATTAAGAGGTGAATGATAGAAGTAAAATATTAGGATGGAGTTAGAAATTATTATTGGTATTGCTAGAATTTTAAGACTCTGACTTCATTGTAAAATTATCAAAGAGACTTTTCATATAACAAAAATAACAATGGCTGCTATAACTTACCTCATAAAAAAAATCCAACAATGTTTACATGTACAGCAACCCACACATCAGTCAGGTGTTTAAGAGAAGCCATCACATCTAGGGTTAAATAAATAACTTCACAGTTATTTGCCTGGCAGTCTTGCCAGACTCCTTAGGGAAGGAGGAAGAGGAAACTGTTAGAAGTAATTCTGTGTCTGATCACTTCAGCTTTTGTTCATTTACTCATATTCCTGTCCTTTGTGTTGTCAAATAAATAATCATCAGTCCTTAGATGTATGTTCTTCGAAAGCAATGAGGACACTGTAACCAGCTTGCTAGGTAATTCCTGAGTATTCTGTTTCATTCACTTTTCCCAGACCCCACAGCCACACTGCCTGATTCTGTCTGAACACAGTTGGTGATGGTTCCAGGGAACAGCAATCTGGAACAGGGAGTGATTGTGATGTAAGATACCACTATACTAAAAGCATAGGAAAATAAAACTCCCAAGACAGTTTAAGTGGTTAAATACGAAATACTTCTTAACAGGAAGTTAAGGAAAGAAGGAAGGAAGGGAGGGAAGGAGGGAAGAGGAAGTGAGGAGGAGGAAGAGAGAAAAGGAGAGGAAGGGAGGGGAGTAAACTGAACCACTAATTCTAACCTGAAAAATGACCTTTCTGATCAGGATCTGATGTCTTAACCCTTCTGCAAAGTGCTGTATGTATGGATTCTTGAATACAGAGAATATATGGTAGTAAACAGTGATGCTTGTAATTCGTACATTTTTATTTCTCTTAGTGAAGCTAAGGTTAATTCCTTAGTATGTTATGGCTGTCTGCTCATTCTGACATATGGTGTATTGTCTACTCAACTGCCCTGACAAAATACCATAGACTGCTTGGCTTAAGCATCAGAAATGTATTTCTCACCATTCGGGAGGCTGGGAGCCCAAGATCAAGATGCTGCCTGATTCAGTTCCTGGAGAGGGCTCTCTTCCTGGCTTGTACGTGGTCACTTTCTCACTCTATCCTTACATGGATTTCCCTCGCTGCGTGCATGCAAATCTTACAAGGCCACCAATCCTATTGGATTAGGACCCCACCCTTGTGACTTCATTTAACCTTAATTGCCCTCTCTTCTAAAAGCCCTAGCCCCAAATATGATCACTTTGAGAGGTTAGGGCTTCAACATATGAATTTTGGGGGTGGGGTGGGGGACACAATTTAGTCTTATCATATGGTCTTATGATAAAAGGTTGGTTATATTTGGTTATTCCCTTAAATTAAATGACAACTTGGGTTAAGGATTGAGTTTGTTCACTTTTTTGACTTGTACCATTTTGTCCATTATAATTTCCTTAAGGACGTGTACATTTCAGAAGAGTAAAATGAGTAAAACTGTAGAGTCAGCTAAGCATAGCATCATATTTTTAACATAAAAACAATAGGAGTTCCAGTAAAAGCCAGCAGAATTCACAAACATGCATTATATATTTTCTATACATTAGCAGCTCTGAAGGATTGCTGTTTCCCACATAGATTCTGGCATGCTACTGATATCCCTACAGAAGGAAACCCGAGTTTGTCTCAGCATTAAAGCCGCACTAAGTCCTTTGGAATAGTGACCACTGTGCTGTGGCTCAGAGCAGAGAGGGAAAGTTCTTCCAGCAATCCGTGTGCAGTTGTCTTTAGTATTATTGAGCTGGATATGAAACATTTATATGTTTGTGTTTAGCATGAGTGTGGGCATCTGATAGTGAATAAAAAACAGAAATTCATGAGTCCTCTTGAAAGGAGTGTCCTTATTTACACTAGTTCAGATGTCTTTATTTGTATTAAAAGTTGAGAACAGGTGGGGAAAGGGGCAGATTTGTTTTCAGAAAGATGGGGTGGGGTGTTTGTGAGACATTCCCAGCAGAGATATGCCAAGGACAGAGTGCCATGTGATTTCAGAGGAAAGCCATGAGCCTGAGGGAAGATGCCTGTTACAGAGGAAAGAAATGATGCAGGAAGATGGCCCGTCTGTTCCTGGGACCTGATCTTGCTGTTGCTGCTGATTCAGGGCTGCACACACCTAGCACAGCCTGACTCACACTGCCCTCCTTCCATCTAGCTGTTCCTCCTGTTCCTTACCTGCTTTTTGGATTAGGGCAGGGAACACATATGACCATCTTCACCATGCAGTTGACTTGAGATTTTCCTTTTCACCAGACTAGTCCCCAAGGCTTATCAAGTGCCTGGCTCATCGTGGGCAAGTTAAAATTAATTAATGATTGGAATGAGAGATTGATTGGGGTTATTAGGAAGGAGACATTTAACCAGTATCTTTTAAAAATGAGTAGGGTTCTCATCCTTGGCAGTTGAACAGACAGGGCTTTGAGTAGCATAACTAAAGCTGTGGATATGGGAAGGTCCAGGATGTTGACTGGTTGGATTTCAGTACAAACTTGGAATTGGAAAGAAGCCTGGAAAATTATGTTTGAATTAAATCCCTGAACACCAAGCTAAAGAAGCTGGAATATACAGAAGAGTTATTTGCTTTTTCAACACTTTCATTGCTTGACTATGCTGCAGCTAAATGCAGTCAACTCTTATTTAGCTGGGTATTAAAAAATGAAAAATGTCCTGTCAAGAAACTCTGAATCATCCTTTCTCTTTTTCCGGCTATCTTTCAGCCAGATCCCTGCTTGTTAGCATGAAGGGAGAGGGAGAAAAAATTGGAGATAAAACTAAACCTCATTTGGTTTCTTCATTCTTAGCTATGTCACAGGCAAAGAGAGCAATGTTAATTTATTACAATCAGAATTGTATTGCTTTTAGCCAAAGGCTGTTTTAAGATCTGAGCAAAGAGTAGCTTAATTTAATTTTTGAAAATAAGTTATAAATATCAAGGTGGTACAAAGTTAGAGTGCATTTCTGTGTGGAAACACAAGTAACATTGAGAATTAGTTTTATAAAAGGAGTAGCATGATAAATAAATATATCACCATAATATATTAACTAGTAGAAAGTAACTGTTGCTCTGAACTTTAAAGCAGAAATGCAATTAATAAGTATAGTGGGGTTTTGAACTCACATACGGGCTGTATTTATCCAGTTTCCTTTTGGTCTGATCAACCCTCAGAATCTATAATACCATAAGTACCATAAAATATACACATGCTAAATTCCAAGAAAGAATTTCAATTATTTTTCACCTGCCTCCCCTAATATATATATATATATACACACACACACAGACACACATATATAGGGGAAATGAAGACTTTTGCTGCTAACACTTAAAATTATCATGGTCCAACGTGAAAATGTTCATCATAAGGTCTCAATCGGCATGTATCTGCCAAATGTGTTATTTATTGCATTTCTGTCCTCATGATTGTGTCTCTTTAGCTCTCTCTAAAAGTGAGGTGATTGTTTAATTAAGGGATGATCAGTTCCTAGTGTGAATTATTCACGCATGATGTAATTTTTATCCATACATGATGTACCCAACCATATACACAGGGACTGAAAGGTGACTGTGTTAAATGGAAATACTGATTTGATTAAGTGATGGGATTGGAGACAAATTCTGCCCTTCATTTCTTGCTAGTTTTTTGTAATAAGGTAAAATACATATATATATTTTATAGCCTCCATGCCTAGAAAAACATTCATGAATTTATCTTTATACATTATATTGTAGGAAATATTTTGCTATGACAATAATGAATAATAAATGTTGAATGATAATGGAACTTTTATATCTGCCATCTCATTTCATCAATTCAAAATTAGCAGCCACGAGGGGAATCACCATCTGGGAGGTGTTTTAAAACAGCACCATTTAAATTCCTCCTGGAATTTGACGTGTATGAGTTATAAGAAAAGATTTGGAGAGAATGGTCCATTTAAAAGGGAGCAAAGCGTTTCAGGTTGACCACAAATAACAGTCCTTGAGGAGACATATGGCTTTCCCAGTGGGGAAAGGTGATGCTTAAATCCATCCTCTGAAATGTTCTCATAATTTTATCTGGCTTTGGCACTCTGGCCTCCCCAGCCCCCACCATCATGTGGCCTTGGATCATCTCCAGGTTTCTTGTTAAAACTGTTGCTGAAACCACTACACGGGTCCAGAAAAATCATCCATCATTCTTTAACATGAACAACCTAAAAGTGACAGTGTGTGCCAGCATATTTCTGCTTCTGCAAGCCATCTCCTCTCAGGGCAGAACTTAGCATGTGTTTGAAGCAATTGATGTCTTTCAGAACTGCATTAAAAATCTTTACAGATCCTAGTCAGGCAGAACTATCTCCAGTGCATGCATCCTCAGTGGCACCAGTTCACCACCCAGTTCTAATACTTAGAGTGTGGTGTTTACGTATCTGCTTCCCCTCGCCAGAGTGCCAGCTCCTTCAAGGATATGCATTCCTCTCCTCGTAACCCTGCCTCTAGCACAGCACTGAGAAGACAGTAGGCTTTTATTAAATATCTGTTGTATCAATGAGTAAGGAGTGAAAAAAAGCATAGATTTGGAGGCAAGCATATGTGGAATCCAATCCTGGCTTTATCTACTATGATTTGGGATAAGTTCTTAACCTTTCTGAGCCTTAGTTTGCTGAAAACAGGTTACAGTAGCCAGTTCATGAGGAGCTGGGAGGCTGATAATAGATAATGTGTGAAATAGCATATTGTAGACTCTAAATGCTCTGTGGTTGTTAGTCCCTTAATGTAACAGATCTTTGCTGTGTATCAACTGTACACACCAGTCCAACCTGTGCTGGGTGCTGGAGAGATGCAGAGATGGAGACAGTTTCTCTTCTCAGGATGTAAGTGGTCTAACATTGTGATTTTACGTTACTTTGTCTTTTCAGCTATCAGACTGAAACTTAGGTGCATCAGGCATTAAATGCATTGATTGGTTTCTCTGCCCTGGCTTCTTCTGTGTGAATCCCCTCACCCTAAATATGAGACATTCCTCATTACTCCTGCTCTTCATGGTACGCTGCCAGCGGTTTTGCAAAGCCTTTGTTCTCTGCTGCGATGCTAATTCTCAAGAATATTTCAGAACTGAGGAAGTGATGATGTCATATCCCAGCAGAATAAGAATCAGGAAACCCTCCCATCCAAAAATTACAACGTAGCATACTTTTTTTTATCATAATTAGGAAACGATTCTTTATGAAAAAAGGCAGCTAATTGAAGTTAGGCACAAGGAGAGTGAATTCAGATGTTTTCCGGGGCACTTAAAAGTATATCCGATGGGACACTGTGCTCACTGCTAGGAGTAAGCTGATTAGAAAACTTAAAAGATTTGTTAAAACAATGAATCCTTTCCAAACATTTTTCAAGCCCAGCTTAAGCAAGAGAGGGAAGGAAAACGGTGCCTAAAAGAGAGTGCAGTGTCAACTCATGATTGCTTATGGTAAAGAGATAATGGAAAATCCCAGCACGTGGATAATTTTTTTACAAAAATTTAGCTTTGATTTGAAAATACATGTTAACAATGTTAGGGTGAAAAATAGTTTTTCTCCATGTATACCGCCTGTTAAACGGTAGGAGGGGGGACATGTGGTGTGTGTGAGGGCGCATGTACATGAGTGTGTATGTACACGGGCAGTAATTATACATTCACAATCTCTACGCCCAAAAGGGAAAATACTTATAACTAGTAAGCATTGGCTCTAAATGTTTTTATATTAAGTATTGTGTTGATAAGTAATTGATCACATGCCATTGATTAGTGACTCCCTTTTCTTTAGGAGAGAAGTTTGTTTTTTTAATCAACTATTTTAAGTTCCTACTACGAGCAAAACATTATCCTGGGAGCAAGGCAGAGGTACAGCTTGAAGTCAGGACCCCTGACTTGAGGATGTTTGAAGACTTTCCGGAATCCCCAAAGTCTGGGCAATTTCATTTCCATTAAAAGTAACATGAATTTTTTTAACTTGCACTAAATGTTGAACCTTCCCAAGCTTAGTTCTTAGACCCAGTTCTGTTCTCATCCCCTCCCAAGGTTTCAAATGCCATCTAAATGCTTCTGGCTCCCCATTGTGTACCTCTAGACCACTCGTCTGCTTTGAGTTCCAGACCCACGTTCCACATTAAATCTCAACTTGCATATAGATGGTACCCCACATTCAGTGTGTCTAACGAAACCTGGGGGTGCGGTCTGAGTGCAGTTACCATCGTCCACCCAGTTCCAGGACACTTCCATCTCCTTTGTTCTCCTGTCTAGCCCACCACTAAGTCATGCTGACTCTATCGGTTAAATATTTTTTAAAAGTTCTCTCCTTTTCCACCATAGTCTTAGTTGCCACGATCTCTTGCTTGGTCCCTTCTCCTCTGGCTCCTCTCCAATACTCTCTTTTTAGAAATGAGAGTCAGATAAGGTCATGCCAATTACATCAGACCATTTAACAAGTCCCATTGCCCATAGACAAAAATCCAGAATCCTCAGTGTGGCCTCCGAGACCAGCATGGCTCCCTGGATTGTATATTCCCACCACAGAGCCTGGAATAATCTTCACCCGACTTCTTCATATGGTTAACTTTCTGGCTGCTCTCTAGACCTTACCTCAAAAGAAGCTTCCACAAGAAAACCTCTGCGAGCCCCTCAAATGGCCAAAGTACACAGTACCTGTCCTTCAGCTACATTATGTAGCTGTGCATTTAGTCGTATGATTACCAGTCAGTGTCTACCCCTACAGTGTTGTGTGTTTGCAAGAGTAAGGACCATTCTGTTTTACTCACCAGTATATTCCTAGCTGGAGGGCTAGGAGGGAGCTTTGTCCTGAAGGACCTCCTGAGCCAAGTGAAGCTATTTGGAATATATCCAAAGGGCAGTGGGAAGCGCTTGAAGGATCAGAAGCAGGGAACAATGTAATAGGATGTACACTCTGGAAGAATCACCATGGACAAGGCATGGAGAAATCCGGACAAATACTCTTGAAACATGGAAATAAGAGTCACGGTAACAGCAGGCCCTTGACACTCTTTCTCTATTCCATGTTTCCTCCTTGCTAAATCCGATGAGGTTACTCGGAGACCCTCTTAAACAAATACTTGATCAACATGTAGTTGTCTGAACATTGACTGAATTCCTAACTATGTGCTTAACACGAGGGATTATAAAGTGAGAACTGGTCCAGGTCCAAATGTGCATCTTCAGCCACGTCTCCCACTTTAGCAGAAAGTCTAAAGACTGTCTAATAAGCAGAGTATAATCCAGTGGAGAAAGTGCTACAGTGGGAGTTAGAACGGAGGTTTTAACTAAAACACTTTCTGGGTGCAGCCAGAAAATGCCTCAGAGATGGTGGCATTTGAACTGGTAGGAAGGATAGGATTTTGTCAGAGACAAATGAGGGGGCATTCGGCGTCTGGAACAGCATAGGAAGGGCATGGCATGTTGGGGAATGGTGTTAGCCCTGGAGGTTAGGGATGAGGACCGGAAAAGTGATGACGTGTTGGGGCCATATCGTAAAAGGCCTGGTATTCTTAGCTCAGGGGTATGAATATCATATTGTGGGCCACCGGAAATCACTGGACCACTCTTAACATCTCTGGATTAAAAAACAATACTTGAGGAAATACTTTATGTTAAAGATTTATAAAGAAAGCAGAGACTGAGCCAGTGAGAGCAATGGTCTGCTGAGCCCAAGAAACACAGGACTGATTCTTGTCCTGAGGCAGGCACGCTGGGATCTGGGCTTCCCATTGCAATGAGCTGGCCAAGGCCGGCCCCGGGAGACGGGCGGCGGAGGCCGGCTGCACCCGCTCACACGCTCTGCCCTGACAGCCGTCCTGATTGCTATTTTGCAGTTCCTTGGAGAACGGGAGGCCACCCGATCCTGCAGACTGGGCCGTGATGGACGTCGTCAATTATTTCCGAACCGCGGGATTTGAGGAGCAAGCTAGTGCATTTCAGGAACAGGTAACTTGGTCTAGAGACGCACACGATGAACACCATCACCTCCCTCCCCGACAATGGACAGAAGGGAGTGAGGAGGAAGAGGTGTAGAGAGCGGTGGGGGATCAGGGAGGCTCCTGATCCTCCCAGCTCCTGAGAAACTGAGGGGGTGGGGAAGGCGAGGATGGAAGTGACAAGTTAATGGTTCCTTCCTGCAAGAGCAGAACCCAAGCCCCTAGAGGGGAGGAGACCCAGTCACAGCTGCAGGGAGGAGGGCGAAGGCTCCTCTACATCTGCATCTTCTAAAAGACTGCATAGCCCTACCTCCACACAAACACACTAGAAAGCAGAAAACAGAAAAGAGAAAAAAAGGAGGGACAAATCTTGCAGCCCTGTCTGCGCCTGGCCTGAGCTGTTAATTAAGCCTCCTCCAATTTGCTTCGTGGGTGCTGAGCAAAGTCAAGTGGAAAGAGCACAGGATTTAGACTCAAATCCTGGTTTTTATAATGCTTGGTGACCCTGGGCAAGTTACTGTCACTTCTGAGTCTTGGTTTCACATCTGTAACATGAGGCTCTCAGTGTGTAACTTGGTAGGGTGGTGCTGTGAGGATTATAGGACAGGGAGTGCACCGTGCCTAGGGTAGGTGCTGGCCCAATGTTGATGCCCCCAAACGTTAATTCCCTCACTCAGGTCCAGGATTGGTACTGGAGAGAGGGAGGGAAGAGCAGGGGGTCTCTCCCAAATGTCTGGGTGATTCCTGATCCATTTTCCAGGCTGGGCCAGCTCTGTAGGGATGGTGCTCAAAGGGTTTTGACGATGACCAAGCAAATTGGGGTATACATAGTCCACACCAGACCAGCTCTGTGGGGAAACACAGAGTTCCCGTCTCCCTATCAATGAAGTCTGCAGTCTCCTAAGCATGAGCTTTACTTTTCTAATTGTAACATAATTGAGAGCATTATAAACTGATCAATGTGTTTGGCTGCTTCTTGCACATCCCTTTAGCTGTTTCTTACTCTCTCAAGCTGGGTTTGGATAAGTGCACTTTTCTAATATCATATATTCCAATCTCTAGATTTCCTTCAACCAATATTTCCTTCAACCTGATCCCGATGCATATGTGTCTTTTGTTAATTTGGAAAATTTGCCCAAATAACAGCTTAAATCACTTCACACCCACCAGGATAGCTAAAATTAGAAAGACTGCAAATGTTCATGAGGATGTAGAGCAACCACACGCTCCTACATTGTTGGTGGGAGAGTAAAATAAACACTTGTACATCCACCCCATGATCCAGCAGCTTCATTCCTGAGTATTTACCCAAGGGAAATGAAAGCATATTTCCACCAAAGATTTGTACAACATTGTTCAAGCAGCGTTATTCATAATAGTCCTGAACTGGAAGCCTAAGTGTCCATCAACAGGAAAGTGAATATAAAAACTGTGGTCTAGTCATACAAGGGAAGAAAGAAAAATGAACTACTGTTGTATGCAGCAATTTGGATGAGCCTCAAAACATTATGCTGAGTGAGAGGAGCCTTACATAAAAGAGCTCATTCTGCATGGTTTCTGTCTTAGTCCATGCAGGCTGCTATAACAAAAATATGAACCGTGTGGCTTATAACAACAAACATTTATTTCTCATGATTTTGCAGGTAGGGAGTCTAAGATTAGGGCACTAGCAGATTGGGTGTCTGGTGAGGGCCCGCTTCCTAGACAGCTGTCATTTCTCTGTATCCTCACATGGAGGAAGGGATGAGAGAGCTTTCAAGGGCCACTTTCATAAAGGCATAAATATTCATGAGGCTTCTGCCCACATGACCTAATTGCCTCCCAAAGGGCCCACTTCTTAATACCATTACTAATACCCTTAAGGCCCATTGGGGGTTGGGTTTCAACGTACGAATTTGGGGGACACAAACATTCAGACCATAGCAGTTCCATTCAGATAAAGGATGAAAACAGGAAAATGCCCTAACGGTAGAAAAAATCAGACAGTGGTTGCCTCTGGATAGGTGGGAGAGGGGAATGACTGGGGAGGAGCCTGAGGGAACATTCTGAGTGACGGTAGCGTCGTGTGTCTTGATGGGGGTTTGGATTATGGGTATATGCATTGGTCACTGCATATGCACAGGTATACGCAAATGATTCAGATTTGTGTATTACATAGCCAATAAATTTTTCCTCAAACAGAAAGGAACTATAAAAAAATAAATCAATTAATGGTATGCAAACTAAAGTATTTAAGGGAGAAGTATACTGATTCTGCAACTTACTTGGAAATGCATCAAAACATGGATTGACGGTTGGTTAGAGGGATGAGTAGTTGGATAGACATATAATAGAGTATGGAAAATGTTAGTTGTAGAATCTAGGCGGTGGGAGTATGAGTGTTCCCTGTAATATTCTTACACCTTTATGTTTGAAAATTTTTACAGTAAAATTGTGGGGGAAATAGCTCAGCTTGGAAAGTGGAAGCCTCATCAGCTGAAACATAATATTTTATTTCGGTTTAATGATATAATGTCCATTTGTGTCACTGCAGTTGCATTAACTCACTTCTAAAATTAAATTTAAATAATATTGTGAAAGGTTAACAAAAAAAGGGCTTAGCTAAAAGGTCTCTTGGCCAGATTCCCGGCTGCCCGAAAGCATTTTTCAGAGTGAGCTTTTGCTCAGACTCCTGTGGGGCAGATGTCCCAGATTGGGGGTAGGGATGTTCTTTGGGCCTTCTAGATTCTGAAATGGAGCTGGCCAGCTCTGAGCTCAGCCCAGGAGCAGGCCCTTTCTCTCAGGGATGACATCACTTTGGCACCAGTGACACTGGGAGGCAAAAGGAAAAGCATTTCCCCAAAGTGTCTCATTCAGAAGTCCTTCGAGGGAGGAAAGGAGCAGCATCTTGCTTCTCCAACTCTGGAACCTGAGAAATGAATTCTCAGGGGACTGGAGTTTTGCAAGCATGGTCTAGAAACTAAAGTTCTTCATTCTCATGGAAAGGTAATTGGGAGGGGAAAGAGTCTGCCTTGAATTATTCTCTGGAAGTGATTCAAATCTTCTTCCTGCTTTGAATTTCTCATCGTCTTTCCTATTCTCATTAAAGGAGGTAAAGGGCAAGGAGGGAGCCGTTGCCAGGCTCAGGCTGATACGACAAGCAGCTGCTGTGATTTTCATGGGAACTGACCATCAGGATCCTCTACTGTGTTAACCTACCCCTTCCATTTCATGCTTCAAAGGCCTTCAGTGTTTCACCTCCAATGATCTTCTGGCAATGAACCTCAAGCAGTCAGCTGTCACTCACCAATCATCCCAGATGGGAACACTGCAGGCCACCCCCAGCCCAAACACATGACCCTTCCAGGCACATCTTCGAGGTCACAGCAGCTAAGAAACAATAAGGGCCGCATCCTGAAATCTCCTTAGGGGAGGCTTTGCCCTGCCATCTGACAGAAGCAGGGCAGGGATGTGAGCATCCCCTAAACCACCTTAGCAAAGGGCAGGTTCAGAAAGGGTAGCACAGTTGCCAAAGCTAACGTGTCTCAGTTGATGTGAGAGCTTAGTGTTTTGGCTGTTATGGATGGAATGTTTGTGTCCCCCCAAAATTCATGTTAAAGCCCTAACTGCCAATGTGATGGTTTTTGGAGGTGGAGCCTTTGGGAGATAGAATGAGATGAGGTCATGAGGCTGGCACCTTCATGATGGGATTTGTGCCCTGAAAAGAAGGGACAAGAGGGCTTGCTCTTTCTCTCTGTGCCATGTGAGGATACAGCAAGAGGGCCGCCATCTGCAAGGTAGGAAGAGGGCCATCACCAAGAGCCACATGTCGCACTGTGATCCTGGGCGTCCAGACTGCGAGAAATAAGCTTCTGTTGTTTAAGCCACCTAACCCATGGTGTCTTGTTATAGCAGCCTAAGGCGACTCAGGTGCTGACACTGACACTGGCGTGTCCACCGTCCCATGTGCCGACTTTCAGGAGAGTGTCTGTCTTGGTATGGTCTCACAGTACATTCCTGGATATTCTGTTGTAGCAACCAGACTCAGAGGTGGCTTTCTAGCAGCGTGTTCCGTTGGAAGATGTCAGGCCATTGAGTGAGGTTTGTCCAAAGTGCAGAAGTGGTGTCCCATGTTCCTGTGGAATGGAGGGCCAGCTGGATAACCGGGTGATCTTTGTATAACTTCCGTTTCTCTGTGCAGACATACTGACACCTAACCGTTATCTCCATTAAGTTTCCCACGGGTGCAATCATCTCCATCAGGTTTTCTTCTGACCAGCCTCTTTGGAGCCTCTGTGTGAGCCACAAGTACACACCAAAAGAATGATCAAGAGAGAAGGCCTAGGCCCCTGCCCGGCTCCTTCCCCACCCCTGCACCCATGATGCAGAGTCAACAGTGTGTGTGTCTGGGGTTGTATTCCTTTTCTGGCCATTCTGTCATGACCAGAGACATCGCTGTCCCTTGGGCCACTGGCCTCATTAACATAGTGCCCCTTCCGGACTCACTGGCCCAGAGTAGCAGGAGGCAGTGGGATCCCTTCCTAGAAAAGGCAGTGACTACAGCATTGTCAGTACTATCATATGATCCACAGACACTGTGGTGTGGCGGCTGTTTTCCCAAGTGTCTTCCAGCAGACAGACCTCTTAGGCTCTGGTGAAGGGCGTGAGTGAGAGCCATGACTCCTGGTGTCTTTTCTCCTGATTGACTCATGCTCATTGGATGACCCTGCAGAGTTTGCCTTTCTAGGACTCAGATTTCTATGATGAATGTTGAGTTAAACAAGTAGAGTATTGCTCAAGTTCCTGCTTTAAGAGTCAAGTTTTACTGTGCAACTGGCTCTCATGAAGTAAGCCTTCAATGCATGACACAGGGCACAAAACCCCTTGAGGTATGGTGTATATACGGTTGAATTTTCACAACTAGATAAGAAATTGGCATTTGCCCAGGGATGTGGGTTGTCTGGTTTTCAAGAGTCAAAGGTACCTCAGGAATTTTACTTTCATAAGAGTTCAGTTTTTAAGAAAGAACCTTTGGACTAACTCATTCAAAAGTATCTCCAACTTCCTCACACAGAACATTTAGGATAAGGTTTATTTTGCTAAACTCTGAAGGTTAACTGAAAACCATCTCTATTGACAAAGCTTTTAGTTGCCGGTTAAGTCCATCCCAGCAACTTTCACCACTCCAACTGGACCCTAACTGCAGGTCCCAAAGACAGGGAATCACTTCATGTCTTCCTCATCTGACTCACACACTCAGAATATGTGTGATGAAGACGGAAGTGGAGAGCTGCCGTTTTCATCAATGTCACGTAATTCATATTGTTCAGACCCTGAAACTCACAAGTGAGCAACATCAGGAATCCGTTTCTAGAACAACATGAATCACTGAGACAACTTTTTTCTCAGAGTATCATGACAAAATAACATGCGACTCATGGCGACAAATTAATTTTACTCCATTATCTCTTCACTTTCCCTAAACCACATGAATAAGAACAGTATTTTACTCTGAAATGTTGAGCTGGTTGTTTAAGCTGTTCGCCTGAAATGCCACGACTGACATTTCTTTTCAGATGGCTTGTTGCTCACTTCTGATAACGTTTCTGAGGCCACTGACTTAATAACTATAAATAAAATATGTTATTGCTACAAATTGCCAAGGAACACTAACCTCCTCAAATGGAGTAGTAAAGTGGGAAGGCCAGTCAGAGCAACCGTGTCTAAGTTGCTAAGTCCTTAGCACATGTGTCCTAAGTTGTGGTCATCTGGACCGCAACAGTAGTGATTCTGGATGGATAGTTCTAATGAGACCTGGGACAAACCCAGGTTTGCAGAGGTTGGGGGAGAGAGGGAAATGAGGATTATACAATTCTAAGAGCCTTCCTTTGGAATACAAGTACAAAATTATGATACAAAATTGCTAAGGCAAAATGTAAGCTTCATTCGCTTCATGGTAAATCCAGCTCTGAATTAGACCTGCTAAAATTCCACAAATTGAAAATAACTTTTATTACCTTATCAGCATATTATAATACCACACACTGAAAATATTCAAGGTGCTTTGACAGCTCATATCTCTTAACAGCTGAAGGCTTCTGAAATGCTGAGAATATTTTGTGGCATAATGAACAGGGGACGTGGCAACTCAAACTCTGCTGATGTGTCCTCTTGGCCCACCAAAATGTAGAAAAGAGTTGGAAAAGAAATGGGTAATGCTAGCAATAAGAAAATAGCCAAGAGAATGGGAAGCAAAATGGATAGAGAATGTTTTGAATTTTTTGATTGAAATAGATTTCTATAGACTAAAACCCCAAATGGTTGTTTAAATCATTCATTTTAAATGAGAAATTATAAGGACATTATAAGATAGCCAGGGACGTGGTGCTTCTTTGACTTTTCTTCCCTTGTTCAGTTGTTTTCATAGCTGTTACAGCTTTTTCTAACACTTATGAAAATAAACATAAAACTATTAGAGTAAAAAAAATGGTCATGATTACAAGTATTATTTTACTTTAATTCTTTAATAAGGCCACCTGAAACTATTGTAGGTATGAGAATCATTTGAGGGAAGCACAGGAGATTCTGGGCAGAAGGGGGATTAGATACAAAGGCATAGGGACATGAAAAAATATGATTTATCTTGAGAATTCCCAGTACCTTGAAGTAAGAGGTATGAGCAGGAAATGCCTAAGGATAAGACTGGAAGATAAACGGGGTCCAGATAACAATCTGTTTGGGTGAGAGGAACTAGGAAACCACTGAAGGATGTTGAGTGGGGAGTGCCATGATGAGATTTGTGTTTTTGAAAGCTTAGTCTGGTGGCAATGTGGAGAGTGGCTTGGAAGACAAGGAGGCAGAAGACGGGAAAGCTGGTGTAATTGTTTCATTGGGGATGGAAAGGAAGAGATGGATTATAAAGTCTGGGGAAGATGGTTAAAAGAAAAGAGTGGATCATTGGCATTGGAGGATGAAGATCTGTCCTGTCTCAGTTTTCTGCCTTAATCCCAGGACTGAGCTCACTGCTCAGGGTGGGAGGGGGAGGAGGCTTGGGTGATGACTGCTAGGTTTCTAGATTGGTTCGTTACAAAGAAGTGCCATTAACCAGGACATTTGTGAGAGGTCAGTCTTAAGAGGGATGTAATGAGCACAGTTTGGGCCACATTCACTTTGGGGGCCTGTAGGCATCTGAGTGGATATATCTAGCAGACCACTCAGGGGAAGAGTGAGGCCTATAAACAGAGACACAAGAGTCATCAGCAGCATAGGAAGGGGTGAGGATGAGACAGGCATTTAAAAGGGAAAAAGAAAAAGGCCAGGGCTTCCTAGGTGGCGCAGTGGTTCAGAATCCGCCTGCCAATGCAGGGGACATGGATTCAATCCCTGCTCCAGGAAGATCCCACATGCCGCGGAGCAACGAAGCCCATGCGCCACAACTATTGAGCCTGCGCTTTAGAGCCCGTGAGCCACAACTATTGAGCCCATGTGCTGCAACTGCTGAAGCCCACGCACCTAGAGCCCGTGCTGCGCAACAAGAGAAGCCACGGCAATGAGGAGCCCGCGCACCGCAATGAAGAGTAGGCCCCACTCACCGCAACTAAGAAGAAAGCCCGCACCGAGCAAAAAAAGACCCAACACAGCCAATAAAATTGATTAATTAATTTAAAAAAAAAAGAAAAAGGCCAAGGACAGCACCCTAGGGAGCACCAAGGTTTCAATTGTTAGAAGAAAGGGAACTGGCAAAAGCATCTGGGAAATGCTCAGGGACGTGGGGAGAGAACCAGTGTGAAAAGTTGTCTAGAAACCAATGAGGGGAAGAGTTTCAAGAAAAGTGAAATGGTCAGCAAGGTCAAATACCTCAAAAAGGTGAGGCCCAACGGGGTCTGCCGATGACAGTGGAATTTCACTGGAGCTGGGAGGACTAGGAGGTGGAGGACCCTTTCTCTCAAATTAAGGAGTGAGTGGGAGGCAAGTGGAGGGAGGACCAGCAGCTGGAGGGTCACGTAGATGTGAAAGCTCTTTTCTAAGAGAGGAGACGCTCAAACTTATTTACATGCAGGAAAGTAGCCAAAAGAATTGGACAGGTTAAAATGGAATGAAATTGAGAACAGTTCAGTGAAGCAAAATCCCTGCGGACAAGGAAAGGGATGAGATCAAGAGTGTGGAGGGGCAAGGATGCGGAGAAATTTGAACCCTTGTGCATTGCTGGTAGAAATATAAAATGGTGCAGCCACTATAGAAAACAGTTTGGCAGTTCTTCAAAAGGTTAAGCATAAAATTACCACGTGACCCAGCAAGTCCACACGAAAGAATTGAAAAGAGAGACTCAAACAGAGGCTTGTACACAAATGTTCTTTGTAGCATTATTCACAATAACCAAAAGGTGGAAACAACCCAAGTGTCCATGAACAGATGAATGGATAAATAAAATGTGGTATATAACATACAATGGAATGTTATTCAGCCATAGGAAGGAATGAAGTTCTGATACAAGCTGCAAGATAGATGAACCTTGAAAATACTCTGCTCCGTGGAATAAGCCAGTCAAGTATTGTATGATTCCATTTATATGAGATATCTTAAATAGGTAAATTCATAGAGACACAAAGCAGATTAGAGGTTATCAAGGACTAGTGGGGGAGGAGGGAGTTATTGCTTCATGGGGTTTCTGTTTGGTGATGAAGAGTTTAAAAAATAGCGGCAATAATTGCACAACATTGTGAATATAACTATGCCACTGAATTGTACACTTAAAAATAGTTAAAATGGCCTATTTTACGTTACATATATTTTCCTGTAATAAAATGTAATGTCAAGTAATATAGATAAAGATTCAGTTTGGTCAATAAAACATTCAACTATTTTATTACAAAAAAAAAAAGAATATGAAGAGATTAATTCTGAGCAAGACGGGGACATCTTCCTGTCTTTCCTGTGCTCTGGGAGCATAGGTAAGGATGTGTGCAGATATAGCTGAGATGGCCCTTGTCCTCAGGGACATTCAGGGAGTTCCTGAGTTTCTGTTCTCTTTGCTAACCAAAAGGCAAGCTCTTCTGCTTGGAGTGGACAGGATGGGTAGAGGTTTAATAAGGAACTAGAGGAGAGCGGTGAAGGTTAAGAATGGCCACCAAAGGGAACAGGAGAGAGAGGTAAGCAAAGATAAATGAAAAAATTGTCGATGTATTCTCCTGACCCAGCCGAGGCTGGTACACTGCACATGTTGAATGTTCATCTTCATAGTTTCTTGATTTTTTTCCCCTGCTGCACCAGGTATAGGAATCAGAGAAGCTGGATTGATTGCTAGACTGCTCCTGGATGGAGTATTTGTGGCATGAGCTCAGTGGGGGGCTAATAGCCTAAGAGGGTGGGTGATTCAGAGAGCATGTAAAAGAATGGTTCCCAGGGCCAACCAGGGGGTGCAGGCTTGATACAAAAGAGGAGTCTGCACGGGACACATTACCCTGGGGAAAGAGGAGTTGAAATAAAAATGTGGGTATAATGGGAGGGAAGAGTGAGCAATAGACTAGGATACTGGACTTTCATTGTTGCAGAGGTGGGGCTCTTCTGGTTGATGACATTATAGGAGTAGGTTCTAAACGGAAAGGTGAAGTTGTAGAAATGGTTGGTGTATTAGAGTAGAGTAGACATCAACTGCTGTCACAAGTAGATGAACATAGGTATAACTGCTTAACTACGGTAGAAGTTTCTTACTCATATAAATAGTCCACGGTGGGTGGTGGGGGTGTTCTTCTTCACTGTAATTCAAGGTCCTAGGCTGATGGGAGCTCTGTCATCTTCAGCTGGACACTTGCAAGATCGCTTGGGCACTGACACCCAGTTGGTGCAAGGATAAAGAGCAGGAAAGAGCACACACGGGTGGTGTTATGGGCCAGCCTGGAGAGAGGGGCCTGCCATCCCTTCACATGTCATTGGCCAGAATGTGGTCACACGGCCACATCGAATTGCAAGGAAGTCTGGGAAATGTGTAGTTGTGTGTCCTGGGAAAAAGAGCAGGCCTAGCTATACTTGAGCTTTAAAGCCATTCTTTAAAGTATTGGCTGTCGTGACACTGCTACTTAGCTCTGTCTTTAAGAGATCAACTGAAGTTACGAAGCCTTACCTGACCATACATGGGACGCCTTCACTTCTAATTGTTCCTGCAATCTATTCTTTCTTTCCTATCTAGACAGAAATCTCTGTAACCTAGTTTCCTCATTTGATGACGTGAATTTCATTCTCTTTCCTTCATAAGAAATGTGGACGTGATTTTTTTGTCATAGAGCCTCTTTATCCCCCACTTCGTGCCAGCAGCAGATATCCACAGGGAGCTCCGTTACATTACTGAAGGCATTAGCCTGCATAAGGAGCCAAAATGGATTTTGTGTCTGATATAAATGCAAGACCCATGTTGCTTCCAACTGTTACTTTAACAAATGAGGTAAAGACTTCTTTTTGAGCCACACAGATAGTTTCTCTCTGTTAACAAGCTGCTCAGTGTTGGTTTTTTAAACTAGGTGAAGTCCCTCCAATATGTATATTATCCACCCCCAATTTTCCACCAATAGGATTGCAAGGCAAGCACAGCATCAGCTGATGGTCATTGGCTGACAGTGTTGAGGTCATAATGACTCCACCCACAAGGAGCTGCAGAGGCAGGCAGGGAGTCCGGGCATCGCAGAGGGTACCAGCCCCAGAGAGGGAGTCCTCCCCCAGAAGAGCCTTTGTCCTCAGAACCATGTGATAAGATTCAAAAGGTCTTGGTGTAGACTTGAGAGGTGCACCACCTTCCTTTCCAAAGTTATATGGAAAGTCTTCAGAAAATAAACTCTGTGTCTTGGTGAGGAAAAGTCCTTTAAAGAAACATGGTGAATTACTACCAAGTCCTAGGGGTGCCTCAAAATGCTTCCTCCTCTAATGTTAAGAAGGCTCATCACCAGTTAGCTCTTCGGGTCCACCCAGACAAGAACCCAGAAAACCGGGAGGCAGCTGAGGAGAAGTTCAAACAAGTAGCAGAGGCCTATGCAGTCTTGTCTGATGCCGAGAAACGCAACAACTATGACAAGTCCAGAAGGAACTGCATCAGAAGGGAAAACGGAGGAGACGACAGGGACAAGGATTATTTGAAGGAGGAACTGCAGTTTGAGATGCCACACTGTGGCTTTCAAAACGTCTTTAGAGATTAAGACTTCTTCTCAGGAGACTGTTTTCCCACTGGCCGTGTGGGTAGGGCCAGGAGATTCCGCTCCTCCTTCTCGGTCCCCCATACTGGACACAGGATTTTCCACTTTTGTATCCCTGGGCTCCGAACCAAATCCCCCTTCTCTGGGACATGTGTACCCTTTGTAAGCAGTGGAATGGGAAACTTCACACTGGTCACCACTTGTAGCCAGATAGTGAACGGCAAGAAAGTTGTTATAAAGAAAGTTCTAGAAAATGTGAGGCAGAAGACTGGAGTGGGAAAAGAACGCCTGTCTCATCAGATTCCTCCATGCCACTGGTAAGGAGTTGCTGCCGTGTTCTTCCCCGAGGAGACTCTGCCGTGAGGCCGGTGAGTCTGGTGCTTAGCAAAGACAGAACTGGAATCTGAGAGTATGGACCCGGCACGGAGAGGGGTCAGTTTAGTCCAAATTTCTCTTTTCACAGAGGAAGGGAAGGATGGGCCGGATGCTCCACAAGGAGCTAGGAAGCAGCCGAGTTCGGCTTTCAGCCCAAGTCTCCTGATTCTAAACTGAGCCTTCTTTTCCCCTGCACTCTATTTGGGACAGTGGGGACCACGACAGATACAGCCTTCTGAGACATTTGCAGGGCCCTACCATCATGAATCCCACCAACTCCTCTTCCTGACATCTTTTTCCTGCCCTACCTTGCTAGTATCCATTGCCTCTGTCTTGATGGCCCCCATTTTCTCTTCCTAGCCTCTTTCTCTTTGCTTCTTCTCTTCCCACCTCATCTTCTTTCTCCCCATACATTTCCAACGGACCATATCACAATTGGACCTGATTGAAAGAGTCACCTACATATATAGATTAATGTTGTCAGAGAGAAAGAGTGAAAAGTTAAGTGGGTTAAGATTTTTTAAATATACTTTTAAAGATAGCTAGTATTTATCGAGTGCTTAGTGGAAGTCAGGAATTCTACTTCACATGTGTCATCCCAATAATCTTTTCAGCAGTGAAATACAGTAGCTACTTCCCCCCATCATATAGATAAGGAAATGAGGCTTAGTGAGATTAACTTGCCCCAGGCCCCTCCTAATAAGCAACAAGAAAGTGTCTTACTCTAAAACCCATGCTTATCTACTGAGCTATAACATCTATGGATTCTACTCATTTATTTTTAGATCTAGGGTCTTGCCCTCATTGGAAATTTACACCTGTCCTCGCTAACCCTTACTTCCATGCATGATGAGTACTTGCAGGAACTTAAGTAGGCAAGCATTTTGAGTATTATTGCCCAGCAGGCACTTGGTTATTCTAACAGGAAGACAGAAGACAGAAGCAATGTAAAACGTTTCACTGAAACTAACATGATTATCCCTTAACACAGAAATGTAAACAAAATCCCAAGATATGAATAATGTTTTTGTTTTGGATTTTGGATTGTTAATGCAAAACCATGGGGTTTCATTTGTTCAACTGGATCTGGTCAGACTCCAGTTCCTTCATTTATCCACAGACTAAGCTCCAGGGGGTGGGTGGTTCCTTGTGGAAAGTTACTGATGGAGTCTGCATTAGAACCTCTGTCTTCCGATTTCCAGTCTCACACACATTCTAGTATACCATGCTGACTGGCAAAAGTTGGATTTCATTTGCCTTGCAAGCTTTTATAGACAAATGATTAGCCTTCTTAATCAAGGAACTTTCCTATGTTTGCGATTTTTATGAGACACATTTTTATGTAGTTTTTGAACTTTTTAATCTCGGTGAATTTTCTGAACTTGAAACAAGAATATGCCTGCATCCCTCTGGCAAAAGGTAGCTTTCAGGCAGGGAGCACACTTCCAGAAAGGAAGCAGAAGATGGATTTGGAATTGGAACACATCCCATGTCTTTCAAAGCCTGTACATTTCCACATAGTCATTGAGAACATTCTATATGTCAGACACTGTGCTAGGTGCCTCACAGAAATGAATCATTTTTAACCTCCAGAATCCTTCAGGGGTTTGTTGCCATTTTACAAGCTTGAACACTGAGGCTCAGGGAAGTTAAGTCCCTCACCGAGACCCACACAATAAGTTGTGGAGATAGGGTTCAGACTGCAGTTTGACCAGGAAGCTCCCATTTCCATTATGCCATCTCCACTCCCATTCATCTGAGCTGCTGTAGTCACAGTTTAAGAGGAAAGTTTTGTTGTACATATGAATTATATTCATTTCAAAAAATTTTAAATGAGGAGTTGCAGATGGAGCTTTCTTTTACCAGCCCTCATCTGAGGTGAACTGCAGTGTGGCTACCAAACAAAGGAAAATCAAATTGGAGCATGAAACGTGATTTTCCATTTTGTCTTAAATAAAACCCAAATTTCAGCATTTTTCACAGACGTACTTGGCTTTTGACAGAAATGCTGAGTTGTAGGACTTTTTTGCCAACAAAGATATAAAAAAAAAATTCATTTTCAGTCAGTCAAGGAAGTTTTCTTGTATAGAAGTGAAGGCAGTGGCATCTCCTCCTGGTGCCTGTTTAAAATATGTGGTAAGTTAAATATGAGCAAACAACAGCTAAAGAAAGATGGAGAGCAGGAAGGGCTTTGCTGTTTTTTGAAGCAGCCCGGGTGAATCACTACTCATCTCAGTGTGTAAGACAGAGCATGAGCTTTGATGTAACCTGTAATTCAGATTCCTGTGACCTCACAATGCCTTCAGAGCTCCTGCTGTGGTTTCCAGGTGTCAGGGCTCCTCTGCCAACTCTCATACTTGCAGGTTTAACTGATGGGCAATCTTTGGGATTACTAGCTGCCTAAATAGGAAAAAATACTTTAGGATTGAGAGGTCAATTCCTATGTCCTTAAATAATTGTAAAAAGAGGGCCGTGGTCTGTCAAGGAATATAAACGCATGATTGTGTAACTTATAGCTCAGGGAGCACTTGCAAGAGTGGTATCTCATGAAATCCTGTCAAAACCCAATATCCCATGTTATCAACCGAGGAGACAGAGGAGGAAGGGACTTGCCTAAGATCACAAAGTGGGGTTTCTTCAGCCCCTAGCCCAGCGCTGTTTCTCCCACGCACTCAGACATTCAGAGCACATCTTCCTCACATGAGAGACTTTGGAGGAATGGCCCTCTTCGGGACAGTGTAGGAGGGAGGGAGTTTTATGCAGCTGCAGTTGCACACAGCTTGTGTGCCCATTGTGTGTCTCCTTGTCTGCCCCTTGGTGGGGGGGAGGTGCGTAAAATCATGAACAGCGGCGGGAAGGCTTACTGAGCATGCGCAGCTGGTCCATCTCGTGAACCCACGTTTCCTAAGAACTGGCTCAGCTTCTGCCCACAATAAACAATAGCAAAAAGAAGGTGGTATTTGGCACTCTTCTCAGTGCTTCCTTTCCAAAGGTTTTCAAACTATATATTTTGTATATTTGGGGTCCTCATCTCTTTCACAAGAAGCCCGTTTTTATTTCGCCCCAAAGCTTTGTAATCTGTAGGGTACCTGGGGTGAAGTCTACTTGCTTGGGTAGTTGAGAGGAGTGGGGAGTGGACTGTGAGGAGAACAGGGGAGGGAATCTGTGGTGGGCACTGTTCTGCCCCTTGCTACCTTAGTTGGATCTTGAGAGGAAGTGGGATAATAACAGTCGATATTTAGTTGAGGCAGGATGGTTCTCCTTTTAAAGGACAGGAAAGAAGTTCACACAGAGTGAGTCATTTTTCTGATGCCCATGGTTAGGATTGAAAAGGTTTAAGAAAACCCAAGACTCTGGACTCCATTGGTCCATCTAGACAACACATATTTACTTCTAAGTGTCAAGAGAAACAGAAGTGAGTTATGAAAAGAACATTGGCTTTGGCTGTAGGCAGATGGGAGTTCATATTCTGTGCCGCCCTTTCCTAACTTCTTGGGCAGGTGAACTTCTTGCCTTGATCCTTGGTCTGCCTGTAAAATTAAGATGATAATCCCGGCCTGTCCTAATTTATAGAGTTTGTTTTGGAATTAGACAAACATTTTGCATAAACTTCAATAGATTTTATAAGTGGAAAGTGTCATTATTCCTTTCAGAAGCAGCATGTTTGATCCTTCAGAGTACATAGTCCAAGCTTGCTGTCATTTTTTTAAGATGTGACACTTGCGATGTGATCTTAAAATCAAGATCAACTATAGATTATATTTAACTCCAAAGTAAATGTGAAAGATGGAAGATAAAAATAGAAGATTCCGTTTGGGGCACTAGTGGAAAAGTAATGTTTTTAGTTTGGAGACAACCAGTATGACTTCTCCCTTTGACCTTCCTTTTTCCTCATCATCCTTGAGCTGTTGGCCTGACGAGTCGGCTTTACCCTCTGCTTCCATTATAGGAAATTGATGGAAAATCCCTGCTACTGATGACAAGAAATGATGTGTTGACAGGACTTCAGTTAAAATTGGGGCCTGCTCTGAAAATCTACGAGTATCACGTAAAACCTCTGCAGACAAAGCATTTAAAGAACAACTCTTCATAGTATAGTCAAATTGGGGTCTTGGACCTCAAAAAATACATAATGACATAATTTAGTTTCATGTGATGAAACTTTGTAAGCAAAATACATACATGTGTATATGTAAAGAATTTCAATCAAATGAAACGTTATCCTATTGGATAGACTAGGCAATCCATCGGCTGACCTGAACTCAGCCAGGAGGAGTGAGGACATGTGGACAGGATGGTTTACCTTGTGGAGTGTGTCAAACAGAATGATCTTTGACGAGATTAGACACCCCTCCCCACAAAGAGGATTTTCTTCATAGGTTGCTTTCCCAAATTCCTGAAAAAAGAATCGAATGGAATGAGCATCTTTCGGTTACAGATATGGGAAGATCAAAAGCAAGAAAACTTGGGGAGGGGGAGAAAAGAGAAAGGGATTGTGCCTCCCTGGAATTCCTCTGCTCCTTAGAGCTTGTGTTATTTGGATGGAATTGCCGACACCCTTTTTTATAGAGGGTCCTCCACTTGACCTTATTAAGGTTTCACTGGGATATGCTGCGGTGTTTGAAACGGACGTGCATCATGGCCCCTTCAGGAGCAGACTGTGGCTCTGAAAAGAGAAACTCTATTGTGTTTGGGGGCTCTCCATCCATCTTCAGCTAGCTTTCATGGGGGATAATGGTATTTTCTGCATAGATCTGCTTTTAAATTGGTTCTTTGTTCTGAAGAAAGCATTTTTTTCACTTTATGGTTTGTATTTATAATAAGTTGTTTCTGAAGAAATTTGTCAAGAGTTATAGATCAAAAAGCCTTGTTACTAGTACAGAATATTTTTATATACATATCCCTTCATGACGGTGTCATATTTTTTTTAATTGCTCCAACGCTTTGTTAGATTTCTGATTTGAGTACTTGTTTTTAAGAACTTGAAAAAGTGGGCTTGCTACATCTCTGTTCAAAGAGACATTTGTTCAATCTCTGTGTGTCAATGCCTTGTTGAATTGGTGCTTTGTGGTCACAATAAAGCATTGCTTCGGTTTATTCCCAGTGTGTTTATTTTTGATCTTTTCAGTTTGGTTGCCTCTTTGGTTGGACTTAAGGATTAAGGTCACTCCTTGAAACCATGGAGAGAAAGTGAAGCCTTCTTTAAAAAAATAAACATTTGATATAGAAAACATATAGATCTGTATGTAGATCTACCTTCTTTATAAACTGAGTTGCCTAAGTAGACCTTATTCCTTACCCCCCATCCAACAACCGAGTTTAGGTGTCATTTCAGCCAAAGATTTTTTTTTTTTTTTTTTTTTTTTTTTGCTGTAGGCGAGTGGGGAAGGGGTATTGTGATTTTTTTTTTATCGAAATTCTGGTGAAAGCTTTGGACCTCCCCTCCAGATGAAAGCTCATATTCCCACATACAAAACTTTGCAGAGTTGATGGACTCCCCAAATTTCCCTCTTTCCACTCAAGTTAATAGTCCTTCTTTTAGAGAGTGTTATAATTCAATCCCCTGTGGAGATATTTTCTCTAAAGAAAAAGAAGTCTAAAAAAATGACAGGGAAAAAAACAGAGGAAATGGTATAGTGAATGAGGTTCAAAAATGTATTCCAAATTAACTCACTTTGTTCCCTGACCAGGAATTGAACCCAGGCCCCCAAAAGTGAGAGTGGAGTCCTAGCCACTGGACCGCTGGGGAGTTCCCTTAAACTTAAGTAATGCTTTGTTTTGCATAAGCGGGAGAAGGATTTACAAAAGAGACATTCTCCATCCCCAAGTTTTCAGTCTACAAAACACGTAAGACCAAAAGGCAGAATATAGTTAAGTACTGTGAGATGTGATAGTGATAAAAGGTGAGGACTACACCTGCTGGAGACCTGCGTTGGAAAGAAGGGACAGGAGATCAAATAGAAGGAATATGGAAGGAAGAACTTAACCTCTTTGAAGGAGTTTCCCACAAGTGAAATAATGATGACGTTTGAACCCTCTCTACTTCAAAAGGATAGCATGAGGCACATCCAAGCCCTGTTTCTGTGAATCTACCTGATTCCTTCTGTATTAGTTTAGAAAATATTTGGCTGTGAATGATAAAAATTTCCTCGCTCACTACCTGGCCACGTAATGTAAACAAAACAGAAGCTTGCTTCTCTTTACGTAAATGTCCAGATAGAGGGGCTAAGGACGGTAAGGCCCTCCATGATGTTAGGGAAATAAATTCCTCCTATCTTTTTGCTCCATCACGCAGCTATTCAATCCCAGAATCATTTCACAGCTCAAGATGGCCACTTCAGCTGTCACCATCACCACTTGAATTCCGACTAGTGGGGAGAAGAAAAGAGAAAAGGAACATATCTCCTTCCTTTAAGAACACTTCCAAGAAATTGTAGTAGGAAGTAGTATTACTTCCTCTTATATTTTGCTGTCCAAAATTCAGTCACATTCCCATACCTAAGCTGCAAGGGAGGCTTATTTCTTAGAGCCGATGGGCCTAACTAAAATTCAAAAGTCCCATTATTCTGCAGAGAAGGGAAAAGGGATATTAGGGCACAACTTCCTGTTACTACTGTCAGCTGGCTGTTGAACACTTGGAGCAAATGACAGTGAAAGGATGTATTTGTCTCTATATATCTTCTAGATGTATTTTTCTCTAGATTTGAACTTGGGCTCACACTCCCTTTAGTCTCTGCATATTTTTTTTTATCACAGTCACCTTTCAGATCTATTGGAAGCCTTGTTCACTACCCCCAACCTAACTCAACTAAGCTTTAGACCTGGACTACTCTATAAATGCTTGTCAGGAAAAAAAAGGGCAGGGATGGGGTGGTGAGGAAAACATCTTAATTGAAAAGCAAACTGAAAAAAAACCCCAAATCATTCCTTAGTCTCTGTTGACAGCTTTCAGGCAAAATTAGCAAATTAAAGATAGTCTGCCTTTCTTATACCCAGAATAAAGGCCTATGACAGGCAGGCCTGAGTGCCTTGGCAATATCTGAAGATGCTTTCATCCCTGCTCCCTTCCCCCACCCCATCCAGGGAAAAGCAGTGTGACCAAAATAGGCCACAGAGAGAAGCTGGAAGTACTTGAAATTCAGCAGGTAAGCAGCCTTTGTCTCCAGACAGCTGTAAAACCAGAGATGTCTGATTCCTTTTCAGATCACACTGGATTTCTATTAATGTGATCTGGGTCTGTAACTAGCAGCAAATACACATGCCACCTAAGGAAACACTTCATGAGTATAAGTGGGAATGAGCTTGCCTTGATGCCAATATATTTTATGTGAGAACTGTTTAATGTTGAATTTGATTATTCTCAATCAGAGGGGCAGACAGGATGTCGGAATCATGAGGGACTTTAAAAAGTAATTGCCATTCCACCTCCTCTCCCCACATTTGAACCTCGGATTCAGACTCTGCAAAGGACATTTAATGAATTGATTTAAAGGCAAGGTTACAAACTAGTTGCTTTTCAGTAGAATCTAAGCTGACATGTTTTCCTTTGACCAGTGCAGTGTGTGTATGTTTTTACAATTACATTTGTGTTCTTCTAGGTGAGGCTGAAAGCTCCAATTTATTACAGTCTCTTTACTTCTCTAATATCTTACAGCCAGCAGCTGCACACTTTTACACTAACTGTCTGGACTCTGATCTAAAGCAAAGAACACACACGAAGAGCCTCCCTAGGGTAAGTTAATTCAGGAACTAGAGTTTGCAAGTAGATTTAGTTGAAAAGAAAACAAGCTGGCATATTGCATTGGAATGTGCAGCAGGTTTAAGCATCATTTTTTGATACTGAGTGGACAGGATGACAATGAAAAAGAGACCAATTGGTAGCAGTCTCTTCATTTTGTCCTTGACAAATATCCTATGTAAGCATGAATTTTGTCCCTCTGAGCTTAGCATACACTGTCACACACTGTCCTTCTATTGCATGAGTGAAATGCAATTGAAAGAATTTAATTTGGAAAAATCTAATGACCCAGAATTGCCCAACCACTCCCATATTTAGAAGCCAAATGCAAAAAGTACTTGCTGATGGTGATCCATCTGTCTTTGAACAGTCATTACAAATGGGATCTGCAGGGGTCAGGTCTGGGCGCAGAGCCATTAAGTGTTTTCTGTAATGATTTGGAAGATGAAGTTAAATATTCAAAGAGCTGACTGCTATAGGGCTGATGTGCCTCTTAGAGAAAAAAAACCAAAAAGCTTGTTAATTCTGCTTCTAAAGCAGGAACAGAATCTACAGGAAGGAGAGAGCGCGCAATGGGTGCATCGACGAGCAGCTTGTTAGCTTCATGCTGTAGCTCTGTAGGCAATTAAGTATTTTGCGTACCTTTTCTAGCCAGTACTGGCAGTTCTATACAGAGAGAAAGAGATTAAAATGATTGCATCCAGGCTTATTTGGTGACTGTGGCTGCCATGTCTTTGTGAACCTCAAGAAAATAGTGTCTAGCTTAACACGGGGGCAGAATAATGGAGGACACTGTGAGTAAAGCAAGAGCAGTCTTTGGCTACCCACAGTAGGTAGCTAGGTCGATGTCTCTTTACCTTAATTGGGCCAGGTGTTCCTGTCTACAGTTGTCTTTAGGGAGAAATCACAAAATCTGGGGATGCCAGGCAGTCTCCAAATAGAAAATATGTCCCTCTTCCACAGAATAAGTACATGGGCAGACCTACCACCTTTATCATAGCAGAGGTGGGAAAGAGGTCAGTGAGAAAATGTGTACATAATACTGAACATAATTGTTACCTGTGGGACAAGCCCTTGCCCAGGCAGCCAGATCTGAAAACAAGATAAGGGAGCAAACAACCATACACAGCACATACTATCACCTAGGCACCAACCCACAGGCCACCTTAGGTCACAGAGCTTAGAGGCCTTAAGCCTCCAGAAAAGTCAAGGAAAGATCTGCCACGAGGGTCTCGAGCTCTGTCATCTGTGGAATGTATTTATGGCCAAGTTTTCAACTTAAATGTCTTCTTTCTGAATTAAAGACAGCAGAATCATTCAGTAAATTGTGTTTCATTTCCTTTTTCAGTGGATTATACTCTATTTTTATGCACTGGGAAATAAGCAATTGGAAAATAAGACTATAAAAAACTTATCAGATTATAAATGTATTTTGAGGAAAACTCAGTAAAACTTTTCAGGTAACCAGCAGTCCCTGCCTTTAAGAATGAAGGTTTGGGACAGTATCCTCTCTGCTGTGCCAGAACCCAGTGACACCAGCTGAAAAGCACTGTGGTACAGCGGTGGAAGCACCAGGGCTGCTCCAAGTAGTTCTGAGCTTGAATCCAGCCCCACCATTGACTTGACACAGGAACCTGGGGAAGTTGTACAGCTCCTCTTAGCCTCAGGTCCCTCATCTATTCTCTAGTGCAGATACAGAGCAAAGCAGCACTAGCCTGGCACTGTCCAATAAAAATATAAATGTGAGCCACATATGTAATTTAAATTTGTCTAGTAGTCACATTTTAAAAAGCGAAAGGAAACAGAATATATTTAATCCAGTATACCCAATATATTACCATTTTCCATATGTAATCAACATAAAAATTATTAATGATGTACTTTACAATTTTTTCTTCGTCTTCAAAATCCACTGTATATTTTATACTTACAGTACATCTCAGGACAGACAGCTCAAGTATATCGGTTAGGATTAGTTTCAGTTGAAAACCCAAATAACAGTGACTTAGCCGAGACAGAATTTCTCTACAGTATGTATGAGGTCTCAAGGTAAGGAGATCAGAGTTGGTATGGCCACTCCATAATCGCCGGGTGCCTGTCTTCTCCTAGAATTTTGCTCTACCCTCCTCAGCACATAGCTTCGTGTGTCATCCAAGATGGCTGCTCAAGCTTCAGTATCACAATGTTATTCTAGCCAAGGAGGAGGAGGAGGAGGAAAGAAGGGTACCTGTCATGAGAAGCTGCATACAGCATTTCCGCTTACATCTCTTTAACCAGAACTTAGTCTTTTGGCCATACCTAGCTGCAGAGAAGGCTGCGAACTCCAGTCTTTCTTTCAGGCAGCCAAGTATTCAGTTGAACAAGGACAGGAGGATGGGTACTGGGGGGAAGCTAGCAATCCTTCCGTAGTGCACATCTCATAAGGTTGATGGAGATTGAATGAGAGTACATTGTACAGTCATTAGTACTGCATGACAAGTGCTTTAAAATATGGTTTTATTACTATGACCTTAATCCATTTTAAACCCAGCCCAGTCTGAATGAACAAACATATGTTAAACCCAAATACTGCTCATTTGATGCACCCTAATATTGCTGAAATAATTACTTTCTTAGGTCCTTGGATATTGGGTGATTCTAGAGGCTTTATCTTCATAAAAGCACATTAAAGGAAAAAACTTGCATTATTTAAGCTCCATGAAAAATTGTTATGCTGAGTTAAGGGAAATGTGCTGAGCAAAATGTATATAAGCTTTTATTGGTCTCCAAAGACCTAAAGAAGTTAGTCTGAGGCATTTGGTGCATTCTAACTACATCCTGTTCCTAATCCAAAATGAACATTCAATGACATTCAAAAGTTTTGTGAGACAGATGAAAGGGAGACCTCTGATACCTTTGTGATTTTAATGAAGACACGTGTGGGCCAATAACAAACAGCAAAAAAAAATTTTGTAATAAAATTTTTAAAAATCTCAGTAGATCTGCATTCATTAATTTGAGCCAATTAGGTTGACGTCAGTCTGTTTAATTGTCTCTTTGGGCTGATTTTATAATGAATTTTTAACGCTAAGGTGACTTCTCCCAGCCACCAGAATGTCTGTAGGTTATTCATCAGCCTTCTAAATGGTGTGTGTGTAGAATGCAAAGGTAACATTGGCCTAATCCACACATGGTTAAAAAGGAAAACTGGAGCTGTGAATCCACAGAGGAGGAAGGGAACACTGGACTAGGGGTCAGGAGACCTGGATTCTAGTCCTGGATCCGCTGCTGACTTATCTGTAAGACCTTGTGCAAGCCTCTTAACCTCTCTTGCTTCAACTGCCTCCCACGTAAAATAAATAAGTCCAACTAGAAGTTTATTTCAGAACTCAGTGTCTGATTTCTAAGAACCTAATTACTTGATTCATATGTGTCACTGCTTCTCTCCACTATTCAATTAGAGCTCACAGCATTGTCACATTTTACAATGTCAATTCTCCTTCATAAATGTCCTATGGTTTCAGTCTGATTATGATTCTCTCTTGGTCGTGTAGTGGGCTGAAAACAGCTGCTTTTCTTGAGAATTGCCGAGTTTGCTTATTGTACAACCCAATAGCTTTCACTTTAAATTATTCTCACTTTAAACCCCTGGTGGAAGTGTCTCCTCTCCATGAATAGGACCTCCACACAGTCAGAGCCTAGACTTGAGGGGATGGGAAAACACAAACTTCCCAAGTGGGTCACTGGGAATGATGGTAAGTGGGACCGTTTCTATTTTTACCCTTTTCTCACCAGATCCATGTGTTCTACTTCTGGGGGACATAGCACCATATAAGAATCAAGTGTTTAGAATGTATTAATAGTACATTCTCTAGAGATGATACCCCATCATCACATAGTATCATCTCCAACCTGGAGCCCCTGTTGTGCCTTTAAAGAAACACTCCATCACTCTATCAGGCCAGCAGCTTCTGGACAGTGCAGTATGTGCTAGGACAAGTGGATCATATGGTCATTTACAAACTGCCACGTCTCCTTTAAAGTAGGCATTTTGGTCCCTTCGTCTGAGTAATGTTATGTGAGATTGTGTAAGCCCTTGGATAGTACTGCTAGCTGAGTCCCCATTGGCAGGAAAGGGAAACTCATACCCAAAATATATATTAATTCCAGTTAAGATGAGTCAGTGCTCCTTTCAGAGTGAAAGGGATCTATGTATTCAATTTGCTGCCAAGTAGCTGATTAGTCTTCTCAAGATTTGTGCCATACAGGTCTCACCTGATGTTGGTCTCTACTGCTAGGAAGTTGGATATTTGTTAGCAACAGTTATGATCGCTAATGGAAAGCAGGCTCCCATGCTTTTGGGCCCATGCATAGCCTCTACCCCTGCCACCATGACTACTCTATTCATGAGCTCATTGTGCCAGTACTGGGGTTACCAATGACAGAGGCCGACTGACATCAACTGGCCAAGTCATCCTGTCTACTTGATTGGCCAGTGCCTCCTCCATGGTTGATGCCCTTTGGTAGATATCATGCAATACAAAAATAATCACATGTAATGACTACTCCCACAGAGACTTGTGCCCAGGTTTCAACTTATAAAGATGACTGAGTGACACCATGGAGAGGTCAATGCCATTGGAAGAATCTATTACCCACAATTCCTGAGGAAAGGGGGCACGCCATGCCAAGCAGGGCCACAAGGGAAGCATCAAGTTGTGGTCAGGAGGCAGCAGCAGAAGCTAGGGGAAAGCCCGGGTTCTGCTGGGGTAACCACTGGGAAGGCAAGGCAGGGCAGAGCTTAGGGTCGGCTGGTTTGCATAATTCCAGCAGACTTTGGGGCATAGGGGCTGCCTCTAGCTCTCTGGCTCCTGGCCTTGGGTTGACTTAGGGTAGGGAAAATATTGGCTTGGTGTTTGATAGTTCAATAAGGAGGTGGTTGACTCGCATACGAGAGGCATGCTGTCAAGTAAGTAAGGTTTTTTTTTTCTATCTTTAGGTACTAGCTACCTGTGGGAGGAGCAGTCTCTCCCTGGATCTTTAAGGCCCCCACGATGTCAACACATAAAATACAGAAAATTAAAAACATGATTATTATACACTGAACCATTTTTTTCTCCCCAGTCTTCCAATCTTTCCCTTTCCAGAATCCTTTCCAACCAATCAGGCCATTTGCCACTGCCCATAAGTTTATATATAGTACCTAAAGCCACTTTTTTCCCCTGAAGTAGATGACCCTTTGGTGCATTTCCTAAAGCTTTACTTGTTAGTAGGAGGATTTCCCTTCACCACCGCCATAAAAGCCACTCTCTTCTTACAGTCATGAGAAGTGCTACAGAAACAGTGGTGGATGACATAGAGGCTGGGGCCATGTGCCTTTCTTGTGCCCTCTAGCCCTACTTGTGGCTAATCCTGGGCCTATCATCTCCATCTAACAATGTATTGCTTCTAGGCGGCCAGACCGTCATACCTGATAGGTTTGATAAAAACCAGCTCATAATGAGCAGCTCTGCCACAAAGTCCCTTGTTTTCCCTTAGACATTTATCTTTAGCAAGACCCAGTAACATACTGGGAGCTATTTTTCAAATGGTTAGTAATTCTCTACTACAGATAATATAGACATTTTCTAGAATCCTACGTCTATCTTGCAATTTTCCTACTGTAAGTCCCACATCTTCCACAATCAGAGACACCTCTGATAGCATAGGGTCTGCTGATTCATATGGCCCAAGCAGCAGGAGTATTTGTACCCAGCCTGGACCACACACAGCTGGAAGCCTTCCTTGTCACCTAGTAAATGGGTTGCAGGAATATTCCCATTGGGATATCCCAGGGGAACACGATGCCCCTGAAAATTGAAGAGACTCTTAGGCACTGTGTTTTCTTCTTAGTGGTAGAAAAAAATTGAAATGCAGTAATGTGTCCTTTATTTTGGAAGGGATGTCCTGGAATACCCTAGACCAGGGATCAAACATTTCCTAAGCAGGGCCAGAGGAAATATTTTAGGTTTTGTGGGCCAAATATTTATAATTACCCAACTCTGCCGTTATAGCACAAAAGCAACCACAGTCAATATATAAGCAAATGGGCATGACTCTTCCAATAAAATTTTATTTACAAAAATAGGTGGTGGGACAGATTTTGCCCGAGGCCCCCTGGACTCCTACCATTCTCCAGAGAACAAATGTCATTTCTTGGTCTTTCAGTCCAATTAACATATCATGGATAAAATAGACCAATATGATGTTCTGAGGAATGTCCAGGTCACATATACAAATGGCAAGAGAGTTAATGTAGTCCTAGGGCAAAACCATAAATATATGCAATGATACATCTCATGTGAATGGAAACCACTTTTCCTCCTTGATTTGAAAATCTGATGGGTTTTATCCCATTAGCACTCTCAGGATCAAGTCCCATATACAAGCCTCCAGCTCCTGTATATCCTGAGTCTTTGCCACTCTTTTGGCCTATAGTCCCTTTCCTCTCACAGCAGGCCCAGCATGTCTCTGGCTGGTTTACAATGTGACATGATCCTATTTATAGGTCTGGTAGCCAGGAGGGGAGGCAGGGATAGATCTCAAGCGGGGCATGTGTTTCCTTGCGGAAGCCTCTGCATTGTCTTCAAGCAAGGGGCGCAGTACTAGCTTTTAACAGGGAGGAACAGGCTACTTCTGCAGGCCCAGAGGATTGAGGGAAATCTAAGGATTCAAGATTTCAGACGCATCAATCAGGACCCTGACCTTGGTGTGGCAGACCTGTCAGGGCTGAAAACTCAATCTTTCTTGGAGCTCTGCTTTTCTTAGATAAAAGTCCCGGGCCCAATCCTAACTTTTCCTGTCACCTGGCTATCGCATCTCTATATGCTGCTAAGGAGTCCCTCTTGCTTTCACGCTTTGCCTTATATTGGTTAATCATCCTCAGCTTTTCATTGCCTTTCTTAATGCACTAATGGCCCCCAGCAACACCCATCCAGATGCCATTATCCTTATAATTATTTTCTCCAAATCTCTCAAGCTCTGAGATATTGCCCCTGCCAGTACATGCCCTTCCTCTAGTATCCCATCCCAATTCAACCCTGGTAAAAGGTTTAACAACTGCAAGACTACAACATTCCAGGGGCTCATTGCCAGCTGGCCAACGGGTGGTCCAGCTCCTAAAATCTCATTTTAAAGTCCCCTTCCTATACTCCTGGTGTCACAGATAGTCTTGCCCGTGAAACACATAGTAAGACCCTGAGATTTTCATGCAGGAGGTTTAGTGAGGAGTGCTCTCTGGAACAATGCCTGTGAGCATAGGATTGGGCAGAGGGAGGATTTGAACTATGATGCAGTCGCTGAAGCCTCAGCCAGCCAGGAGCTATGGGGCTGGATGGGTCGTCCTCACTGAGGCAAGAGGATCAGGATTTTGTATCTCCCACACTGACCAGCACTGGATATGAGCTGCTCCCAGGGACTGGGTGTAAACTTGGGTGAGACAGCCTCCTTTAGTCAAGGGCAATGCCTGCAGAGGGAGCCAACTATGAGCCATCAGAGGCCAACACTTCTGGTACCTGAGTGCTTTGGCCCCAACTGGACCTGGGTGGGTGATATACCAAAGCATCTTTAGGAACTTTATCACCTATTTCGTGTCCATGGGGGAAACATTATCACACACTGAAGACAGCAGAGCAAAGGGTGGCATGAGCCCAAGTTGCCAAATCAATTTATCTCTAAACTTAATAAGATGGCCTATCCGTTTAAGACACTGTAAGGTATTCAGTTGCTTGCAACCAAAAGCATCCTAATCCATGCTTTCATTTCTCAGTTTATCCTCGGTTACTCTGAAGTAGGTATTATTATTCCCATTTCAAAATTAGAGAATTAAAGTTTAGGGTAACTTCCCCAAGGTCACACAGCTTAGAAATTGGTGGAGCCTAGTCTAAAACATCACACTATCTAAATTCACAGTCCATGCTCTTTCCTGTTTTAAAAACATCTAAGTGATCAAACTGGGAAGAGGGATGTGACATCCCCAGATCTGAAAGCAATAGTAGCCTGTGTGTAGCTAAAGATTCAATATTTACAAGAGAGCTGCCTCAAGAAGCTCACTGTTCCCTGAGTGGTGGCTCCAGAATCCTGTGTCCACATCCTAATTGCCAGAACCTATAAATGTGACCTTATGTGGAAAAAAGGCCTTTGTAGCAGTCATTATGTTAAGGATCTTGAGATGATGAGAGCACCGTGGGTTGTCTGTGTGGGCCCTAAATCTAATGACAAGTGTCCTTATCAAGGTCATGCAGCAGACAGGCAGAAGAGGTGGTGTGATTATGGAGGCAAAGCTTCGAATGATGCAACCACAACCAAGGAATCCCTAAAGGTACCCAAAGCCGAAAGAGTAAGGACAACCTCCTCTAGCACCTCTAAAGAGCACAGCCCTGCCGACACCTTGATTTTGGACTTCTGGCCTCCAAAACAATAAGGGAATAAATTTCTATTGTTATACACACACCAAGTCTGTGTTACTTTTTACAGCAGCCTTAGTAAATTAATACATCTGTGATCTTTCTTTTATTCTAAATACCCTTATTTCCTTTCTCACATAAAGGTAATTAATATGCCTTTCTTCTACATTTGGTTGAATATATTCCTTATGTGGTAAATTTCTAATGGAATCCTTTATACTTTACAGCTAGCATATAAACTATTTCCTTCGCAGATGCTGAACACCTTTAGAGATGTGAATGAATGCCTTCCCAAGAAGGAGGTCCATAGCCATCCTATTTATAGTAGGGTCTCCATAGGATCCAAAGAACTTTAAGAATTTCTGAGAAAAAGTTGGGCAAATGGAAAAATGAGAGGCACTAAGCTCTGGGAGAAGCAAGAACAAAGACTATGAAAAAAAAAAAGAGGAGAGGAAACGCAGGTGAGCAAGTCTGGGGGTGGGGGGCGGGGGGCGCGACGTCTGGAGGCTGCGGCCGCTCGTCTGCCCGGCTGGGTCCGCGCAGGCGGTGGGCTGCCCTGGCCGGGCCGAGGGTAGCGCCGGGCGCCGCCAGCAGGCGAGGCCACGCGAGGCGGGGGCGCAGCGGGCGGGCTGGGCGTCCTCGCCCCGGCTGTCCCACCCCCAAATCTCAGTCCCTGGGGCTGTCGCTCCCTGAGGTCGGCTCCCGTGGGGCCTGTGAAGACCTCTCCGGATCTCACCTGCCGGAGTTACTTCCCCCTTGTTAACTCTCTTGGCGAGCACCTCAGCAGGACCCCAATGCGGACACTGAGTGGAATGACATCTTACGCAAAAAGGCCATCTTGCCCTCCAAGGAAAGCTTGAAAGATCTGGAGAAGGAGGCAGTAGAGGAGGAGCAGCGGGCCCTCCAGCAGTCCATTGTGAAAACATATGAAGACATGACTTTGGAAGAACTGGAGGATAACGGAGACGGATTTAACGAGGAAGACGAACGTGCGATTGAAATGTACAGGCAGCAAAGACTGGCTGAGTGGAAAGCAACCCAATTGAGGAATACGTTTGGAGAAGTTTTGGAAATCTCAGGAAAGGATTACGTTCAAGAAGTTACCAAAGCCAGTGAGGGCTTGTGGATCATCCTGCACCTTCACAAACAAGGGATTCCCCACTGTGCCCTGATAAATCAGCACTTCAGTGGACTTGCCAGGAAGTTTCCTGATGTCAAATTTATCAAAGCCATTTCAACAACCTGCATACCCAACTATCCTGATAGGAAACTGCCCACGATATTTGTGTAACTTGAAGGTGATATCAAGGCTCAATTTATTGGACCTCTGGTGTTTGGTGGCATGAACCTGACAATGGACGCGTTGGAGTGGAGATTGTCTGAGTCTGGAGCAATCAAGACGAGCCTGGAGGAGAACCCCAAAAAGTCCATAGAAGATGTGCTGCTTTCTTCTGTGCAGAGCTCCGTCCCCGCCAGGAGGGACAATGATTCCGAGGGTGACTAAGGCTGCGGCCGTGGTAACCTGCTGAACTTTCTTGATGTGACATCGTCTGAAAGAGCAGGAGTGTATACTTTGGCCTTTAGCCTTTTATAATTATGTTTCAAATCTCTTAGGTCTCAGAAATAATCATTGCTGGGAATCCTTTTACATTTCTTAGAATTCTCTTTTTAAATTAATACTATTTCCTTAAGAAAAAAATAAAAGCCATATATCAGTATGGCAGATGTCTGTGTTTTCCTCACTTATATTTTAGGTAAGCTGTAAAACTATTCACTGTTCACATAAAACTATAAAAAAAGAAATACGGGTTTTTTTTTTAATAATGTGAATAAATCATACAGTGGAAAAATTGCAAGCTAAGTTTTGCATTTATGTTATTTATTTTTATTCTTTTATAGATGTAGCAGAATTATTAACTCAAATAAAAATTAAAAAAATGATTGCTAGGAAACTAAATAAATAAATGAGGAGATGAAGTTTCCAGTATTCAGAAGCAGGAATAACCCACTGTGTCTGGTTAGAAGACTGGAAATCCATGTCTTTAGAAATAAGTTTTAATTTCCTTATACATGCAGGTGAGGAAGCAGGAGTTAAAAAGTTTTATAAAGGAGACTACAAAACGAGAAGTCCAGAGAGCCCCAAGTCTGAAGGAAAGGGAATGCTCTTTCTAAATAGAGGGTTAGGAGGTTAGAGAAATTCAGATTTCTGTGGTTGAAACTTGCAGGTGATTGAAAAGGGTATATTCTGTTTCAAAGACAAAGTAAAATGCTGTATCAAGAGTTATTTTTATTATATTGGGGGCAAAAAGGGAGAAAAAGCAGGTTAGTAAGAGTAGAATGGTATGAAGTCTGACTGTAAACAGGAAGGGAAGGGACATTTTCTGAGCCTGTCTCTATGAAAACCTATGAAATGAGACTTAGAGGATTTGGAATAACTCTTAGCCAGAATCTTGGCTGCCAAAACCCCAAGCCCCATATGACAGCTGCTCCACCAAGTACCATGCAGACTGCCTCCCAGGTAGCAAATGTGTTAGAATCGCCTGCTTTATTCCTGTATGAAAATACTTGAGGGGTTGGGCTAAAAATGGGGAGATGAGAGGGAAAAGTGCTGTGAGAGCAGCTCTGCTTCCCAGAAAATTGGAATAGAGTCCATGTGACCTTCCAGAACAAAATTACAGTGTTTTGATTCAAATTACCTCACAGATGTTTACAGTTCAGGCTGACCTGCTCCTCTGCCAGTGCTGAGAGGAGCAGGTGAAACAGGAAGCCTGGTTTTCTGCATAGAATTTACAATTCTAACCACAAGAAGACATCTATTGGGCAGCACCCTGCAGGCCTGCAAGCCTTGTCATTGCCCAGCCTCAAAACTGAGGAAAGAGCCCAGAGACAGCAACGGAGACATCAATGGCTTATTGGATTGCGGATCTTACACGTCCAAAACAGAGTCCTGGAGCGACACCCCACCGCGTCCAGCAGACAGCAGGAAGGACACGGCAGCAGTCTTTGCTACTTGGGGGAGAAGGAGGCTACCATTTATAGGGGGGAATTGAAGTCAGGTTGGCTCATCAGTTACCAGGGAAACCAGCCGCTGGGGCAGGGGGCAGGCACGTAGGCAATTACTGATTAAGCCCTATGAGTCAGAGGATTGGATAGACATGTGAGTAAAGCAGGCACTGGCTGGGCAGGGGATGAACAGAGAGCAAGAGAACAGCCATCTTGAATGACCTGACCATACACTCCACTCCTACACACCCTGCACGACCCTTTCCATCTTGGTCCGCGCCTCTTCTGCAGTATCCCTGGGGTCAGGTGTATAGAGGTGCACAGCAACCCAGATACCACACATGCAATACAGACACCAGCAGCTGAGTATCAGGAGTAAGCCCGGCGTGTGTCAGTTTTCCATGAAGTCCAGAGGAGGACGACAACAGCATTTAGACTCAGTAATTAGACTCATTTGGCAGTGAGGCCACCATTGTTGCTCAATCAAAACATCCCTCTGCTCAGACTAGAGACTGAATGTGAGCTGTTTAACAGGGACCGTACAGGGAAGATCATGACCCTTAAGCAAACTACACGCAGTAACAGGGTTCTGGACCATACCGCCCCGCCTGTGGTTCTCGTCCTGGCCGGCAACACCGTCCCGCCTGTCCACCCTCCGTGCCCACAGCAGGGGCTGAATCCAGGAGAGGCAGTGTGAGAGCAGACCACAGGGTTCATAATAACACTGCCTTTCTCCAGGAGGGACCCGGGTTAGTAACCTTATGGTCTCAGGTGGGGCCAAGTAGGAGACAGGTGAAATCTGTAGGTCCCTTCCTAATCCTATTCCCCACAGGGTGGCAAACCCAAACCAGCGGGGCCTTACCTGCCAGCTCCAGGGCCTGGCTATAGTGTGTTCCCCTGGGAGTAGACCCTGTGGCTGGGGCAGAAGCGAGTTGTTGTCCTGACCCATAGTTGGCAGCAGTCCTTCGGTGGTCAACAGCTGAACTTGGATGGTGTGGACCCGTTGCCTCTGGGTTAACATGGCGAAGGCACTGGGACAACTGCTCCTAGGGTGTGTCCATGTGTTGTTGCCTCAGTTGTTGTTGAAATAGCCCATTCATTCTTTCAGCTAGCCCGGCAGCGATGGGCTTGTAAGGCAGGTGGAAATGCCAGTGTGTGGCTTTTTTATCAGCCCATTTCTGAACTTCATGGTAAAGTAGGGTCCTTTGTCACTATCGATTTGCATGGGTGTCCTGTGTGTCTAGACCCTACAGTGGTTTTTTCTTGTTGCTTGATGACTAGGGTAGGCCTTCTGTAATGTCTTCCTCCTGCTGCAAGGCATGTAGGCCACATATGGCTGTTGTTCCATCACACTGTATCCTTGCTCTGCCCCCTTCCAGAGCTGATGCCAGAAGACCAAGGGCACTCTGTTATTTTGCTGTTACCACAGGCCCCAACCAAACCCTCCCAGGTAACTGGCCACATCCAATTTACAAGCCTGTCCCTGAGTTAACATCCCTAAAGCCTGTGTCAATGGCTTATTGTTTAGGGGTGGTGGGTTGGGGCTATGTTTGCCTTACCCAACCAGATAACACCCAATTATTTGATAGATAATCCAGGTACTTGCGTTTTGTCTGTATTCACCAGCCACCACCGTGCAGTTAGATGAGCTGTGGGCTCAGGGCTGTTCCTTTTAAACTGGAAGAAGACTCTAAGGTTAACGGAATATCATCAATACAATGGAAGAGAAAGACATCTCTCATGGTGGTCATCTGCCACAGGATCCCACATGCTAGTGGACAGCCACCTCGGGGTTACCCCCTCAACTTTCCATTCCGCATCCTTAGTTCCTGACATCTCAGCGCTCACAGGACTTTCCTTGGCCTCTTGGCTGACTTGCCAATTGTTGGGCTGCACCCCAGCCTCAAGGCTGAAGACAGAGTCCAGAGACAGCGACAGAGACATCAGTGGCTTATTGGATAGGCGATCTTACACGTCCAAAACAAAGGGTCCTGGAGTGATACCCCACTGTGTCTGGCAGACAGCAGGAAGGACACAGCAGCAGTCTTTGCTACTTGGCGGAGGAGGCTACCATTTTTAGGGGGAATTGATGTCAGGTTGGCTCATCAGTTACCAGGGAAACCAGCAGCTGGGCAGGAGGCAAACACATAGGCAATTACTGATTAAGCCCTATGATTCAGAGGATTGAATAGGGACTGGCCAAGCAGGGAATGAACAGAAAGCGAGATAACAGCCACCTTGAGCGTCTTGACCATATAACATCCTTCACAAAATGGGAACCTGATTCTTGAAATTTTCATAGACTACAGGCTCTCCTGCCACACACCTGGGATATAATTTTCAATAGCTCATTTGCAACTCATTACAATAAATGTTTTAAGAGCTCAGGAGAAGCAAAATGCATATATGTATTAAAAAAAATCCACAATTTCTAAGAATTCTGCTCTTCTCTGAAACAGTTTCTAAAATTTATATGACCAAAAGACCAAGTAAAAAGGGCCTAATTAAGTTTTTTTTGGGGGGGGAGTTGTTTTGTTTTGTTTGTTTTTTAGGAAATATCACATTAGATTCCAAATTCCTCTTTGCACAGAATTACCAAATCAGCAGAGGAATAAAATGTACTAGCCATTTGGCCATGCAAGTTACATGATGTAGAAGCACACTTTGTAACATGAGTATTCAACATAGCACAAAACTTTCCTTATCACATTACTTTATCCTTCTTATCTCAAGTTCTTTGCAAGCAGGCAACAGCTTGAGAATGGCCTGAAGCACCTTCTAGGGTTTGCTGCTCTCAGACCTCCCATCTCTCATTTCACCCATGAAGTCCAATGATGACTTTCCGTGTAGGGCTAACAATAAATGAAAAGAAGGCAGGATATTTCATTCAACAAACACACACAGAAATTTCTATGTGTTAGGCATAAATACTACCATAGCTCTTTATAAACATTAATTCATTTAATCTTCAAAAAAAACCTATGATGTTTGTTCTATTTTCACCTCCATTTTACAGATGAGGAATCTTGTCATAGAGCTAGTAAGAGATGGGCCCAGGATTTAAATGAGTTTGTGCAATCAAACACGGCACCATGCCGCCTTAAGCAGTAGTGTTATAAAGGCGAATGCAGAATTATCAAATAATACTACACACTCATAGGTAAGGTAAGCATTTATGAAAAATGGAGACAAAATTTAAAAAATGGAGATTTTTTAAGTGGAGGAAGGTTATCTAGACTGTTAATGTAGACAAGTTTTTGTCATGAGTTTCTAAAATTATAGTTTATGAAGTTTATAGTATATATACATCAGTAGTGTTAGTTAACTAATATAAACACCACTCAAATCTGCATACATCTTTAAATCATCAATTATATTTATTTCTCTGATTATAAAAGTAATAAATGTTCATATCTGGACGATTCAGAAAATCACATGACAAAAAATAAAAATCACCCATAATTGCATCATCCAGAAATCATTGTTGCTGATATTTTCATATATACAGTCTCTAGTCTTCTTTCTATGTATATGCTCATCCAGCTGGATATTGACTTACCATTTATTAAATGTGGCTTTTTGTGCCAAAGTGATGCGTTATTCAAAGAAAAGAAATTTACACTTTTTTTCAATGCTTCAGTGTGTACTAAATATTCTTTAAGGGTTGTAAAAGTCATAAAACCAATACATTAAAATTACAAAAGTACTTTTAGAGTAGAAATAAACTCCCAATGATATAGATGCTAGAGCATTCTTAAGAACTCAAGCATTCAGTCTAATTGAAGCACAATGGTGGTATTTTTCAAAATATGATTTTATCATTACATTTTATGCATTACCAAGGAGCACGTTTTAACATCAGCAGGACAAAAGCAATGCTGGCTTCTTAAATTTATGCACAAAATTAATTGATATCACACCTCCACTGATTCATGATTATCTTCTTCATGAGTGGATTCTAAAGCTTCTCTAAAACAGGAAGGCACAAGACCACTAAAATGAAATATTGATTTATGATTATTCTAATACTGCTCAGCATTTGTGAAGTAAACTGTATCCACAAAACATGTTATAATTACTAATCCTGAAACACTTCCCTGAGCTAGGTGTAGAAGAATTCTTTCATAGAGGAGGGAAATGAACACTATAAATCAATATACTAGGTTGAAAATTTGCATGGCTACACACTGCGATTTGCAGCATCACAAGTGGCTTAAGGACTGCCCCAGCTGAGCATGGACTCCCACTGGTAGCCACAATGTTACAGTCTTGAAATCAGCTTCCTCTTGACTGTACCGGTAATTCTGCCATATGGATTCTCTACCGGTAGCAAGACCTGTAGAAAAACCACATGGTAACTTCAGAGGCATTAGAACAGACCTCTCCTTTTTTCTACAAATCAATATTAAATCAACAACAAAAGACAACTTGCTAAACAGGAAAATGTATAGCCCCTACAGTAGTTTCTTCAAGCAAGGTAATGCCTTACTTTTCTGGCAATAGTTGAGAGATGAGGTGATTTTCCAGAAAATTTGAGAGTTTTTTAAAAAATTTTAATCATCAGGATATAAATGTTTCTCAAATGCGTTACATATCCCTGCTTTTTAAACAGAGTGTGGTGAACATAATTTGGCCTTTGCTTGATGACTCGCTCAGAACATCAATCGTTGTCCAATGCTATAATACTGCCGTGCCCTCAGGAGTGTTTGAGGTCCTCAGGCCTCTTAGTCCAACGCTAAATGGCTCCAGACAGCTGTGCATTTACAGTTCTTCTGTCTTCCCACCCTGTCATTTGTCACTTCTCTGCTCTTCTCAGTGTGTCCTGTCTCCCTGCTTCCCATATGTTGCCCTCACTTTGTACACACTTGCTGAGTGAGGGCCTGAGAGTGGCTCCAGCCATCCCCAAAGTGCAGACACAGACGTGGGGACAGCTTGTTCAGCCACTCAGGTGACTTTATGCAGAGCCCTGGCCCAAAGGAACTAGAACCTTCCTGCCTCCAGGTCTCCACCGGAGGCCACAGTGTCTTTTGTTCTAAGAAGTCAGACTCAAAGCTTCCACTACATCAGTAGTGTTAACTTGGTCTGCTGGCATACCTTTGAGCTAGGATCACTGCAGGCCTGAGGCATCAGGGGGCCCTGGTAGACCCTCCTCTCTCCATCAGGGGTCGTGAGTGCTCTAGTCATGATGCCTGACCCTTTCTCTGTTTGGGGCCCATTGGTTTCACCTTTGTTGAACTTGACCAGGTCCCTTTCCTGCCCTTTAGAAAGTAAACAATCAAAAAGGTCTTTACGTTCTAATTAACGGTATCCTGGGAATCTACATCCTCTCCTTCCTCTGAAGGAGATAGTGCTGCCTCTCCTTCCAGCTGAATGGACAGCAAGTGGAATCAAGATTGCCCTCCTCTGCAACTCAGGGCTCTATACCAGCTACAGCAGGCACCTGAGCGTGACCTCGGCTACCCAGGGCTGTTCCTCAGCCTCCACCTACAGCTATAGTGGTACAGAGCCTGATGGAGCCATCGACATAATTTACAGAACAGAAACAAGGTACCTGGCCAGAGGGCTGTGACTAATAAGGCTCCCGGGTCAGCAAGCCCAGAATGTAGGACCTTCTGGATACCCTTCGTTGGCCTTTATCCACCAAAGGATATGACCCTCTGGCAGCAGAACCATGGAAAATGACAGTCTCTTCCTATCTCACTCCCTCTACACGTTAAAAGCAGCCAATAGAATGGCAATTTTAGCATTCTAGAAGTCCGTGGAAAGATGGATCAAATAGAGAAATCCTGCCATTCTGAGAGTGGTCCACGTGGGGAAGGACAGTTTTGATTTCCCAGGACTGACCACAGCAGGCTACCTATTGAGACTTCAGGCTGGCTACTCAGATACACTGACTTGGCTTAACCTTCTGCCATGGCTAAAAACAAGTCAGGGTAAGTGCTTTTTTCCAGGCAAGGTTTCCTTTCAGAAAAGAAACTTCCTCATCTTGCCTTCTATAATTGCAATTAGAAACACAGATATCTTCATTTTTGTGTGTATATTGTAAGCTACTTAAATTGACTACTTAAAACTTAGGGATGATAGAAGAAAATGAAAATAGAATCTTTTTTTTTTTTTTCTCCTCATCGCCTCATGATGGAAGAATAATGAAGCTGAGACCTTCTGGGGCACTTTTCGGAGAAGTAGATCTCAGAGCTGTTTCCTCGGGCACACTCTGTTCTTTCTTTGTCTTTTACTCTCTGCAACTTCCAAGCCTCCTCTATAAGTATTCATCCACTTCTCAGGTACACCAGCCTCAGATATTGAAAGGCCAGAGTCTAGGAGGGCTCTAAAGAGTGGCAACTACAAATATTCCTAAAGCAGCAGCTGTTCAGCATTGTGGCAGATGAGAGTATCACCTCAAGTTTATAAAGAAGGGTAAAGAGTGGGGTCGGGGGGAGATGTGCTGTGAATGTTTTTAAAGTTCTCTTACCTCCTGCTTGTTGATCAGTCCCATTTTGGACATGTCTATGTTAAAGTAGTGAATGTTTGGCAGGCTGATTTCCATATCTTCTATCTGGAATCCACAACAATATGCATCACATTGGGAAACTGTGCATCTGTCTCTGTCACGCCTTCCCTCCAATCCCCAGCTCCGCACTAGCTCATTATTCAGATTCCACCTCTGTGTCTGAGACACCCTCTCATGTTCCGCTACTGCTTGACACTGTTCTTTCCTGCTAGTACCATGGTTAAATGATGGACCCACTCTTCCCTCTGTGTATGAAATCCATTTCTCAGAAAAGTAAAATCTCCTTGGGTTAGAAACCTGGGAGATCTTCAGCATCCAGCTGGCCTCCTGGTGCCGGCCCATAAACCTAAGTTCCCCCTCCATCCATTCCCTCTTCTCCAGGCCTGTCCTGAACATTTGCAGACCCTGGAGTAACTATCTGGAAGTCCTTATACCCAATGTTTAAAGATTTAAAAGTTATGAATCAAGCTAAAATACTTTCAAGGGAAATATATTCTATCCCTCTAACTTGACGTATATTCCTTCGTCACAATCTGGAAGGCCAGGATTAAACTGAAAGCTCTCTGACTCCTTGCAGCATTGTGCCAGGACCTGGCAGCGTGGAAAGAGCCAGGCCCCCGCCCCTGGCCATCCCATCCTCTCTCTTGGATTCACGTGGGTGGATACCCCAGCTTGGATGTCAAGTCCCGTTCATACCTCCGGCAAACTCTGCCCCTTTGCTCACTCTCAGAAATGAGGGTATGCTGATGGCGTGACCTGCCATTCAGGGCATAGATCTGGGGAAGAGGCTTGCACAGGTTCTGGAAGTAGTCTCGGGGTTATTTGGGCAGGAAATTCTGGGATGAAAATATCCATAGACTGGTCTAGAAGGGGAAGCATGAGCTTCTGAAGTGTTTGTTGCCTTGGCCCTACTGGACTCCTCATCCAGTGGAGAGAGGCATAGCTAGAGGAAGGCCTGAAGGGGGTCCCTGGGGCTTGGCGGAAGTCCCTCTTGCCCAGGTCTAAGGATGGCTCTGTTCCTCTCCATCCCATCATGGCCTTAGTTCACACCCTCTTTGCCAGTTTTCTGCAACAGCCTCCCAACAGGTCTCCTTGTCTAGGGCCCATCGTCCTTTTAATCTATCACATGTCTTTCAGAGTGGTCTTTCTAGAGTGAAAATCTGGTAGCACCATGCCTTGCTTAGACCCCCTCAGTGGCTCCTAAGAGTTTTCAGGATAAAATACAGACTCTATGAAGAAGCCCACAAAAGCTCTCCCGATCTGCTTCCCACCTCATCTCTAGGCACATGGAAAGACTTTCACTTCTGCAGTTTCACGTGTGGCAGACCCTCAACAGTAAATGACTGTTCCATGCTGCCTCCTATCTCCGTACCTACCCCCTCCCTCACCCTTGAATATGAATTCAGATAACCCCTACTTGTCCCTTAAGACTCAACTCAAATACCTCTCCCTCCAGAAAGTCTGGCTGGCGCCTTCCCCTATACCAGAGTTAGGTGCCTTCCTCTGAGTTTCTATAATATTGTATTCTGTATTGAATTGTTAGTTTACTTATCTTCTTCTTTCACTGAATAATGAACTCTGTGAGGGTAGGGACCATGCCTCATTTATCTCTGATTTCCTCATGTGCTGACAGAGACATAATAACCAATAATCTCAAATGTGTGGATGAAGTCTCTCTGCATCTATCCTTCATTCTCTGGCTCTCCTAAAACACAGACCCTTGGATTACTCCTCTTTCAAGGCATTCAAGTGTCCTAAATATGAGACTTAAATTGTAGCAGGTTGAAGAGACTCAGAATTTTCAACAAAAATAAAGAACTACAGCAGTGGCCTGTGTTTTCAGGTTGGACAGATTTTTCCATTTTCTTCTCTCTTCTCACTTGCTGTAACAAGCTTCAGAGCAACAACAGATGTCATTTTTCATGTGTCTTCCACTTTATTTTAACTCTCAACTCTTTCTCCGAGCTGACAGGAGACACAATAAGTTCTCTCAGTACTTGGAATGGCAAATGACAAAACATACCTCAGGAACCTGGCTCAGGGAGAGCACCTGGATGTCATAGAGGGTCTTCTGGACAGAGGGTGAGTATTCGCCTTTGTCATAGGGTCCAGCAAATTTCTCCAGGACAATGTCCCTAACAGTGTCCCTAAAACACAGAAAGGAGAACTGAGGGCTCTCACAGGGTGGTCTTTTGGGAATGTATTATGAAGCTAAGAAGCAGTGACCTCTCTGTCTCCCAGAAAACAATTTTATTGCTGGTTTTAGAGAGGATTAGTATCTTGTGATGCCAAAAAGGGGGAAAAAACCCTCACTTCCCATTTCCCTACAAACACACACACACACACACACCTCGGTCAACAGACATATTGAGCATAACTAGGGTATCTTCGTAATCTGGCACCAGGGCCCAGGGGGTATTCCAGGGTAAGTTTCCCTCCATGCTTGAAGAATTTATGAAGGGGACTTCCTCGTACTCTAGCCTTCCTAATGCTTGGCTTGGCCCATTGCTTGAATTGATGCATTTTCAGAGGTATTACTGTACCAGGCTGTGTACTAAGTATTTTATGTGATTACTTCATTAAATTCTCTCAATATACCTGAGGCAGGTACTATTATTATCTCCAATTTAGAGATAAGGAATCTGAGACTGAGTTAAATGATCCACTCACAGTCCCTCTCTTCAGTGGGAGGACCAACTGGTACCCTGACTGGCTCAATTTCATGCTCTTTTCAGCATAAATACATCAGACTGCTGCCCATGGGGAACACTTGAAAAAAGGAGAATAAGAGATTGAGGTGAGGTTCTCTTGAAGCATTTCCAACCTATCACACAATAAAAGAAGCACAGCAACATTCTGCCAGTGGGAGGAAGCTACCAGGGGACGATTCCAGCTCATCACAGGGTAGAAGTTTCTAACAATTAGAGCTTCAGCAAAGGAATGAGATACCTGGTCGAAAAGCAAACTGGGAATTCCGAGGCCTAATCACTGCTTGTCAAGGATGTTAAGAGTGATACCTTTACAATGTTAAAGCATTTATCATTTATAAAATGCTCTGTAACTGTCACCTCATTTTGAGTTTATCCTAGGGTGACCACTTGTCCTAGTTTGCCTGGGACCAAGGGCTTTCCTAGGACATGGACTTTCAGTGTTAAAATCAGGAAAGTCCTTGACAAACTGGGACCAGTTGGTCAGCCTGGTTCAGCCCTCTCTGCATCTTCTATGAGTAGCAAGGCCATTACCCTCATTTGATCCAGTGGTTCTTAAAATGTGGCCTCTGGTCCAGCAGCATGAGCATCACCTGGGAGTTTGTTAGAAATGCAAGTTCTCAGGCCCCTCTCTGGGCCACAGAATCAGAACCTCTGGGGGTTGGCTCATGATCTGCAGTTTAACAAGCCCTCCAAGTGATTCTGATACACAATCATGTTTGAGTACTACTGATTTAGTCAATTAAAAAACAGGATCAGGGAAATCAGGTGGTCCACTCAAGGTCGTTATAGCTAATAGCGTCTGAGATTCAAGTGCAGATTTACTAACTCAAAGTAAGACCAGGGTTTTTTCTGTTATCCATCAGAAGGGATTTCTTACAGTGGGGAGGTTGCATTGAATGGCTTCCAAGTTCTCCTTTCAGATGGAAGACTCTGTGAACTCTACGTCCTTGGAAAAGAGGGCAGACCCTACCTGCACCAGTGCCAGGCCCTAGCACTCGTTCATACCAGGTCGCCTCAAAGTCCACATCTCTGCCCTGGTGGTAGCGCCACTTGCAGTACACTTGGGTGGCAAAGCATCGGTCCTTCACTTCAGGGAGGGTGGTGAACTGGTCCTTGATGAATCCTTCAAATCCAGACTGGGTTGTCTTCAAGACCTTGAGGTCTTTAATTCCGGAATGAATGACTGGAGGTCCTGTTTTAAGTCAAAAGGTAAGAGGGGATGAGGTCATAAAGAAAATTGCCTTCTTACTGCCTAGCCTTGAGGATCGTGGTCATCAAGATGTGGTTCACTATGTTTGTACAAAGAGCTACATCACTGCCCATGTTTTCTGTCTCCCTGTCTCCTCTGAAGTCCACATGATGAAGACAGTGTGCCTTTCCCTCTATCTGAATTCCACAGCTCTCTTGCTTTCTCATGCCTTAGGAGAACTGAAGGTCAGAAACTAAACCTCCTGCGGTATTGAAGCCCACAGGAACAAATACCTTTTTCTCAGCTATGTGCAGGGGTGTCTTCTAGGTCAATTACCTTCCACATTTTGACCTCCATTTCATTCAGCAGGCAATCATGCTGGAATGAGTTAATAAACTCCTCAAAAGCAGCTCCTCTTCCTCTGTCCACTACTGTGATGCCCTTCACTGGGGGTGGTCCTCAAGCGGATTGTCTACACAGCTGATGGCTCCAATCACCACCAGAGCCCTCAGCTCCCTTGTGTTTATGAACTCAGCAAAACCAGACAGTTTCATGAATAAGTAGCAGCATGGGCCTGGATGAGCCTAAATAGGGACTGGGAAGGTGAGGCCAGTGACCCACAAGGTATAGATTGTCTACGTGGACATCCATAAAGGCTTCTGTCTTTTGGCTGAACTGAGAAGGGGCAAAGTTGGCTCATGGGGACCTGGGGGAGAGAGGACAGACTTGAAAACAATGGAGGAGATGACACGGCTCTCCTGCAGTCCCTACATCACCTCATGAGGTGCTTCTGGGAGGTGGAGGGGAGAGAGGAATAATGTGAAAAAGCTGTTTACTTGTGCCAGGCAGTTCTAGCTCAGGGCCCAGGAGACAGGTAGGGTACAGAGTTAGTGAGGGAAAGATTCTCTCTTTCTTTTTCTTCCTGGAACACACTGTAGTTCCAGCTGTTTGGTGAAGCCTGGGGAGAACATGGCACTGGGGGACACACTGAGAAACCCCAGGGTACAATGTCCGTGGAGAGCAGCCTTCTTCCCAAGGAGCAGTGGCAACTGGTACAGCAAACTCTGGGCAGAGCCAGTGAAGCAGCAGTTGTACTCAATGGGTGCAAAATCTCCCTGAGCATGTATGAGACAGACCTCTAGGCTGGGAGAAGGCGGGAGAGTTTGGCTGGAGAGGTACAGCAGTTTTGTAATGAGAGAGCCACAAGATCAGGGAAACTCAGGAGTTAACAATGCCATGACCTCATTTTTATGTGCAGTCTGGTGAGGCTGGGATGCTTAGGGGACACTTGGGCACAAACCCTCAATAGCATAGTCAAGGCAGGATAACTTAGGTCACCTCTTTTCAGTCTTGAAATTAGTCCAGACTGATATCTATCCTTTTTGACCTGCTGAACCTTAAGTCATGAGCTGGAGGTATACGTTGTACATGGTCTTAGTGGAAGAACAAGAATGTAACCCGCAATCCTCAAGTCAAATCCAGGGCAGCTGTTAATAATCCAATGGTTTACATTTTCCTGTGTGATTTCAATCGCTGTGGTTAACTCAGCCGTTGTGGACTTTCAGAAGTAGGTAAATAATAACTATATTTTGATATTTTCCCAACTACATGTGTGTACCTACCACAGAGAGCAGTGGCCATGGTTAGTGGTAGATCTGCTGATTAAATATGTGCTGATTAAATAAGGTGTTCTGGTCAGAGTGTTCTAGGATAATGTGGTAGGATAGAAAATGGTATTTGTTTAACATTCCGCAGTTCTTATTGGAAGCTATATCTGAAGCAGAGCCAAGAGAAACATAACACTAATGACAATGCCTTAAGTTGGCTGGGTTTATCAGATTCTAAGTGTTTCAAGACACAATTCTGCAAAATCAGCATTTCCAAATGCAGTGTAGAGCTGACCCAAATGAATCTATGTCCCAGACCCAAGAGAATTGCAGAAGCAATCAATAGGTATCTGTTAAATGAATGAATGAGTGCAATAAAATTGATTCACCTTAACAACTTAGCCTCACAACTTAGTGTCTTTTTCTTCTAGACAGTTCTCCATCAATCTTTAGCATTTGCCTTCCTGATCTGCCCCCTCCCCTCAACCCTCACACACAGACAGTGTGGCAGGGGGAGAAGGGGAGGACATCAACACTGATTGAGAATGTCCTGACTTCCAGCACATATTCTAGTCATATGGCTAGACACTGGTCGGGGGGGGGGGGGTTGAACTCAGCACCCCATTACGAGATTTCATGCTTTTCTTCCCCCTTTTTGTATCACTCCCCATCCTCATAATGTTTCCTCCTCCCTTTAACTCTCTCTTCCTATTTCTGTAATAAAAGAGGACTTTCCAAGAGACAAGAAAGTTGCCACCGTCATTCCACAACGTGCTTTGAGGGCTTCAGAGAGAACCCCCAGTTGAAAAATACCTTCTGCATTGGTTTGAAATGAAGATTGAAGCATCACTTTTAGAAATGACCTCTACGTCTCTTGAAAACATTTTATCACGTAAAAATTTCCTATTGAAATACCAAGACCCCTTTAAAGGAGTGACTCCCTAAGCCTTTATAAACTAATATCATAATTTACTTCCAACAGTAATCCCTTCTAGAAGAAAAAATCCTATAGAAATGAAACTTGAATTTGCAGTCAGACGTGGGATTAGCGCAAGTGGTGGGAACTCTCGAAGGGGGATAAGGAGAAGGCAAGGGAAACCAAAGGCACACTCCATTTCTACTTTTCCTGTACAGCTGGCCTTGATCACCAGCATCTACGTGAGCCAACCTTACTTTGACTCCTTAACTGCCTCAATTCTAAACGGATTTCCAGATGCAGTGTTACCCATGGTTGAGTCCGCAGTCTTGGGACTCAGATTCCTTGAATTCAATCTCAGTGCTCTCCATGCCTCTCCTCCCCTATTTATGAGCTGTACTTCCTTGATAAAACTAATTAACCTCTCTCTACCTTGATTTTCTCCTCTGCAGGAGATGATAACCCTAACTAGTTCCTAGAGATGATAGGTGTCTAAGATGATGCACATAGAAGACAGTAAAGTGGCTGCCCAGGAGGAAACGCTCTGTAAAAGTTATTATGATGATTTTGCCCTAATTGGCTTTTTCTTATTGACTTCAACCACCTGTAAATATTTCCCATATTTCACAAAGGCTTGTTGGATTCTGAAAACTCCTTCTGACATGCCATGCCTATACACCTCCAGCCCTGGGATGAGATTTATTGATCTTTGGGGAGTATCAGTCAGCTAGGCAACTTTGAAATGATCTACTTTCTTGCTAGAATCTGAAAATGGAGAAAGCATTTGCATTTTCTAACATGCTTTGGCCTCAGTTTCACACAGAGTAAAACATCTCACATTCTCAAAACAGTTCACTACTGTCATAGTTCAGGCAGAACGCACAGCATCTACTCTGGGTGCTCATCATTCTATGAACAACAACAACAAAAACCTATTCTCTCTGAATGTGAAAAATAAATTTTCTTGGAACACATTAGACACCCTGGATGAAATCTAGGAGCTTATTTTATCTTCTCTGTTGGCAGTGCCCCAGCTTTCTGAACACTGGTAGGAACCTTAGTCTTTCAAATTCACGGGCCCATCAACTAAAAATATGATGCTTCACGCACTCTAAAAAAGGTTCCAATTTAGACTAACAAGAAGTAATTCAACCCAAAAGACTGTCCTTTTCTAGGCTACTTCCCATGAAACCACTTAATCAGCTCTTTTTTGCCTTTCTGCCATGGTTATGGAGTAATGCAAAAGGAAGATTTTCACATTTTACTTTGCTAGAACATAATCTTTTCTAGCTTTTAGTGTCCTCCTACACACTTAACAGATTGTGGTTTATCTCTCAGAGGAGCATACATCCTACCCCTTCAGGTCTGTAAGGGAAAGAAACTCACTGAAAATTAATAGAAAATAAGCCCGAGTCCTTACCTACGCATCAGGTGTCACAAAGCACAAAGCTTTACTGAGTCAAGAAAAAATAGTCCTGTCATGAAGAGGATAATTACTTCCACATTGAACACCTCCAAAAAGGACACAAATAGCTAAAAGGAGGGTATTTTAAAGCTATATTAAATCATTCTAGCAGCAAACCTCAAACTTGTAAAGCGCTAGAAAAAGTGAAGATCAAATAAATATCATTTACCTCTGAGAGTCCATTTAGCTCATGGAGGGAGGGTGAAAGCTCCCTGTGTGTAATTCTGGATGGGCAGAGATGGCGTCACCCAGATGGAAGGATGTTCACTGGGCTTTTGTATAATAAGGTGATGGTCAAGATGATTTTTAAAAGATCTTGCGCTTGCCAACAACTTTTCTTTTGGAACAACTGAAGAGTGTTTTTCGTCTTAATATCAAAATGACACAAGCAGCCTTCTTGGCAGTGGCCATCTCTGTCCTGAGTCTCCCACTTTCCCCATCTCATTTCTTCCATCTGTCCTGCTTGACACCTCTTAAATCTCTTCTCCTCCAGGGCTTTAGTTTCATCAATCCCCTTCCTTACAACCATCCTCCTACCCCAGCTAGTCTCCATGTCAATAGATTTTTTTTTTCACCACTAGAAGATAGTATCTCATTTGAAATTTTTTCTCTCTCTTTCATTCCTCTATTTGGTTAGGCTTTCGTTGAATTTTTATAATTAGTGTCCGATTGGGAGAAACTTGATGCTTAAAGAATTATGGACTATAATTCAAATAGAGAGTGTGTGTGTTGAGGGGATGCTCTGCTTAGTTCAACTGGTTTAAATTAGTGACTCAACCAACCCAGTGACTTCAAGGCTTGGCTGAGTGTGTAGTTCACAGAGACTCATGAGAGAAAGAGTTTGGAAATCGAGGTTCCATATAACACCTACACCAACAGCCTACACCACAAATGCAGAGCCTAGCTCTCCTCTTGGAGCTGAGGAAGTCACAAACATAACGCCAGACCTCATCACTTTGGTGAAAACATTTCTCTCTCTCTTCCAGATTCTCCCATGGAGCTAGCAGACTTTGAAACAGCTAAAAGTGTACTTAATGATGTAGCTTTAAAAGATACACTAGGAGGGGACTTCCCTGGCAGTCCAGTGGTTAAGACGCCACGCTTCCAATGTAGGGGGTGTGGGTTCGATCCCTGGTTGGGGAACTAAGATCCCACATGCCACGCAGCAAAATAAGTAAATAAAGTTTAAAAAAAATAATAAAAAAATAAAAGATACACTAGGAAAAAATAGTGTAATGGGAGTTTTCTAGCAATTTCCAGGGCCTAAAATGGGTGCTTCAGATTCAGTGGGCTGTCTATAAATGTTTGTTCAATTGATAAGAATGAAGCGAGTCCACAAGGAGAAACCCAGTTACATATCCTGCTGGGAATAGCTGCAGGCTGAATGTGTGATTAAGCACATGTGTTTGAGGGGGCAGAATTCTCACTAGCCCCCCACCAAAAGCCTTACTTAGCGGTTTGTAACAGAAGCCTTCAGCGTGTGAATTGGAGGGTGTGTGTACATGTGTGTAAGATAATGATTATTTTCTTCAGCCTAGGTAAGGGCATTTGCTATGACAATGATTGTACACTGAATCACCTCACGATATCTGCAATTTTAGCTCTTGGAAAATAAGTGAATTAAGAATTAAACTTTGTTACTAAAAAAGAAAAAAAAAAAAAGCATAGATCCCTACTCTCCGAAGAGGGACAGAGTACACCTGTCATCTTCAAAGAGACAACACAGGAAGATACACACACTCAGGGACGAGTGCACACACACATTGCACACACCCAAGGCAGCAGATGCCTCCTCCCCTGCAGATCCCTGCCAGCCCCGCATGCTATGGGGGGTGCGGGGCAAGGTGCTGGACTCAGAGTCGAGTCAAGCTGAAGCTCTGGGAACACTGCTACAGTGATTGCAACCCCCTGAAGCTTTCTGTAGAAAGAAACAACTTTGGCCTGATTCTGTTGATTAGTTTTTCCACCCAGCAGCAGCCAGGTGACTAGAATTCAGGCTGATAATAGCTCCTGCTATTTCCTGGAAAGAACAAGGGTGTGAAGAGCAGCCTGTTTTCTTCCTATGATCAGCTGAGCCCTATATTTGGCCACTCCATTTCCACCTCCAGGGATCTGCTGAATATTCTTGTGGAGGGAGGTCACCAATGATGCCTATTTGCCAAACTGCACACACTCTTCAGTCTTCTTTTAAACCAAACTTCTTAACCTTCCTGTGGCAGAGACCACTGGCAGGTCCTCTTCCTTCTGGGTCCCCAGCTAGACTATATTTCCAGGCCTTTTTTGCACTTAGGTGTGGCTGTGTGACTGGGTTCTCTTCATTTGATGTGCTCTGGGCTGCTTTCAGGCCTGGTGTTATGCTTTTCTTCTCCAAGCTCTTTTCTTCTCCTCATTGTCTGGTATGGGGATCTACTCTCAAGGTGACCCCAGGAAGTAAGGAGAAAAAATGTCTGGTTGCATCAACCTGGGTTCCTGAATAACTTCCTGGAGCAGAGCATCCTCCCAATACACACACACACACACACACACACACAGAACTCGACTTTGACAAAATGCAGTAAACTTCGTGTGCAAAGTTACTACATATAAGCCTATTTATTATCCGTTCTGTTATCTCAATAACTATCCATTTCTTGGAATGTATTTTTATTTTGCTTCTATGACACCACTGTCTCCAAGCCTCCTCCTGTCTCTTTGACCATTCTTCTGTCTCACTCTTTAAACTGTCCAACCCTTAAACTGGGGAATTTTCCCTGGGGCCTTCTCATCTTTCCTCTTCTCACTTTATATGCTTTTCTGGATTGTTCCTTCTTCTTCCCCATGGCTTCACCAACCATCAGTCTCCAAAACTATTCCTTATTCCCAAACTCACCAGCTTCCTCTGGAAACGTCCTCATTATTTGTATTATTCCTAGTCAACACCCCCAGGCCCCTGACTTTAGAGTAACTTCAACCATTCCTTCTCTCTAACCTTCCATCCCTAAGCAACTACTCAGATCTATTAAACACACTTCAGAAATGCCTCACATAATGTCTCTCCCCAACTTCTGCAGTCCCTCCATCATTTTTTCATCTCCGCAACAAGTCTCCAAATATCTCACTACTGCCTGTTTCTCCAGCCAGTTCATCATAACTTTGGTCAGAATTACTAAACAGTACACACATACACATAAAGACCTTCCCTGGATCTCTATTATCATTCAAAATAATAATAACAGCTTTCTTTCAAGGAGTGCTTCTTATGTGCCAGGTACTGTGCTAAATGCTTTAAATTAACATTTATCTCCTTTAATTCTCTGGATAATTGTTGACATAGACATTGTTATCCTCATCTTACAAATTAAAAAAAACACTTAAGTAGTTTATTTAATGTGCTTTTAGTCACAAAGTTATTAAGTAGTGGAGCCCAAATTCAAAAACAGCTTAGTCTTCAAACAATAAAGGTAGGAAATCATCCACATGCAAGGCTAGTAGGGAGGTTGAAAGACAAAAGTAGTAAATTCATTTGTATCCACAATAAGCAGTTAAGGGATACACAAAACAATTAAATGTAAAATATAATATCAAAAATAGTAATCATGAGGGGAGGAGAGTACAAATGCAAGGTATCTATATATAGTAATTGCTATACAAAAACCTCATGGTAACCACAAAACAAAAATCTATAATAGATATACACACAAAAAAGAAAAAGAAATCCAAACATGATACTAAAGATAGTCATCAAATCACAAGAGAACAAAAGATGAAAGTGGAAAAAAGAAGACCTACAAAAACAAATCCAAAACAATTAACAAAATGGCAATAGGAACATACATATTGATAATTACCTTAAACATAAATGGACTAAACGTTTCAACCAAAATACATTGACTGGCTGAATGGATAAAACAAACAAACAAACAAACAAACAAACAAACCAGCATCCATATATGTGCTGCCTATAAGAGACTCACTTCAGATCTAGAGACACACATAGACTGAAAGTGAGGCAATAGAAAAAGGTATTCCATGCAAATAGAAATCAAGAGAAAGCCAAAGTAGCAATACTTATATCAGACAAAATAGACTTTAAAATAAAGACTGTCATAAGACACAAAGGACACTACATAACAATCAAATGATCAATCTATAAAGAAGATATAACAATCTTAAATATATAGGCACCCAACATAGGAGCACCTCAGTATATAAGGCAAATGCTAACAGACATAAAAGGAGAAATTGACAGTAACACAATAATAATGGGGAACATTAGCACCCCATTACATCAATGGACAGATCATCCAGATAGAAAATCAATAAGGAAACACAGACCCTAAATGACACATTAGACCAGTTAGCCTTACTTGATATTTATAGAGCATTCCATCTGAAAGCAGCAGAATACGCATTCTTTTCAGGTGTACATGAAACATTCTCCAGGATAAATCACACATTGGGCAACAAAGCAATCTTTGGTAATTTTAAGAAAATTGAAATCATATCAAGCATCTTTTCCAACCACAACGCTATGAGGCTAGAAATCAACTACAAGAAAAAAACTGCAAAAAACACAAACACATGGAGTCTAGACAATATGTTACTAAACAACCAATGGATCACTGAAGAACTCAAAGAGGAAATCAAAAAAATACCTAGAGACAAGTGAAAATGAAAACACAATGATCCAAAACCTATGGAACACAGAAACAGAAGTTGTAAGCGGGAAATTTATAGCAATACAAGCTTACCTCAGGAAACAAGAAAAATCTCAAATGAACTACCTAATCCTAAGTGTAAAGCAACTAGAGAAAGAAGAAAAAACAAAACCCAAAGCTAGTAGAAGGAAAGAAATCATAAAGATCAGAGAAGAAATAAATGAAACAGAGACAAAAAAAAAAAAAAAAAAAAAAAAAAAAACCCAAAACAATAGAAAAGATCAACGAAACTAAAAGCTGGTTCCTTGAAAAGATAAACCAAATTGATAAACCTTTAGCCAGACTCATGAAGAAAAAAGGGAAAGGGCCCAAATCAATAAAATCAGAAAAGAAAAAGAAGTTACAACTGACACCACGGAAATACAATATGGCAATAAATTGGACCTAGAAGAAATGGACAAATTCTTAGAAAGGTACAATCTCCCAAGACCTAACCAGGGAGAAATACAAAATATGAACAGACCAATTAACAGTACTGTAATTGAATCAGTAATTTAAAAACTCCCAATGAACAAAATTGCAGGACCAGATGGCTTCACGGTGAATTCTGTCAAACATTTAGAGAAGAGTTAACATCTATTCTCCTGAAACTATTCCAAAAAATCGCAGAGGAAGGAACAAACTCATTCTATGAAGCCGCCATCACCCTGATACCAAAACCAGACAAAGATAACACAAAAAAAGAAAGTTACAGGCCAATATCACTCATGAACATTGATACAAAAATCCTTAACAAAATACTAGCAAACAGAATCCAACAGAACATTAAAAGGATCATACACTATAATCAAGTGGTATTTACCCCAGGGATGCAAGGAATTTTCAGTATCCACAAATCAATCAGTGTGATACACCACATTAACAAATTGAAGAATAGAGATCATATGATCATCTCAATTGATGCAGAAAAAGCTTTTGATAAAATTCAACATCCATTTATGATAAAAGCTCTCCAGAAAGTGGGCATAGAGAGAACATACCTCAACATAATAAAGGCCATATACGACAAACACACAGCTAACATCATTCTCAGTGATAAGAAGCTGAAAGCACTTCCTCTAAGATCGTGAACAAGACAAGGATGCCCACTCTAGCCACTTTTATTCAACATAGTTTTGGAAGCTCCAGCCACAGAAATCAGAGAAGAAAAAGAAATAAAAGGAATCCAAATTGGAAAAGAAGTAAAACTGTCACTGTTTGCCAATGACATGATGCTATACACAGAACTTCCTAAAGATGCTACCAGAAAACCTCTAGAGCTCGTCAATGAATTTGGTAAAGTTGCTGGATACAAAATTAATATACAGAAATCTGTTGCATTTCTATACACTAACAGCAAAAGATCAGACAGAGAATTTGAGGAAACAATCCCATTACCATTGCATCAAAAAGAATAAAATACCTAAGAGTACCTACCTAAGGAGGCAAAAGACATGTACTCCAAAAACTGTAAGACACTGATGAAAGAACTTCAAGATGACAAAAACAGATGGAAAGATATACCATATTCTTGGATTCAAAAAAATCAATATTGTTAAAATGACCATACTACCCAAGGCAATCTACAGCTTCAATGCAATCGCTATCAAATTACTAACGGCATTTTTCACAGAACTAGAACAAAAAAATTTTTTAATTTGTATAGAAACACAAAAGACCCAGAATAGCAAAAACAATCTTAAGAAAGAAGAACAGAGCTGGAGGGATCATGCTCCCTGACTTCAGACTATACTTCAAAGCTACTGTAAGCAAAACAGTATGGTACTGGCACAAAAACAGACATATAGATCAATGTAACAGGATACAAAGCCCATAAATAAACCCATAAATAAACCCATGCAGAGGCAAGAATTTACAATGGAGTTAAGAGAGTCTCTTCAACTAGTGGTGCTGGGAAAACAGGACAGCAACAAGTAAAAGAATGAAAATAGAACACTCTCTAATACCATATACAAAAATAAATTCAAAATGGATTAAAGACCTAAATGTAAGACTGGATATTATAAAACTCCTAGAGGAAAACATTTGCAGAACACTGTTTGACATTAATCGCAGAAATATTTTTTTGGATTAATTTCCTAGAGTAATAGAAATAAAAGCAGAAATAAACAAATGGGACCTAATTAAACTTAAAAGCTTTTGCATGGCAAAAGAAACCATAAACAAAATGAAACACAATCTACTGACTGGGAGAAAATATTTGCAAACAATGCTACTGACAAGGGATTAATTTCAAAAATATACAAACAGCTCATACAGCTTAATATCAAAGAAACAAAGAACCCAATCAAAAAATGGGCAGACGACCTAAATAGACATTTCTCCAAAGAAGACATACAACTGGGCAACAGGCACATGAAAAGATGCTCAATATTGCTAATTATTAGAGAAATGCAAATTAAAACTACAATGAAGTATCACTCTCAAAGGTCAGAATGACCATTATTAAAGAGTCTACTAATACTAAATGCTGGAGAGGGTGTGGAGAAAAAGAAACCCCCCTGCACTGTTGGTGGGAATGTAATTTGGTGTGGCCACTATGGAGAACAGTGTGAAGGTTCATTAAAAAACTAAAAATAGAGTTAATCCCACTTCAATCCCACTCCTGGGCATATATCCAGAGAAAATTCTAATTTGAAAAATACATGCATCAGTGTTCATGGCAGCAGTATTTACAATAGCCAAGACATGGAAGCAACTTAAATGTCCGTCTACAGATAAATGGATAAAGAATATTACTCAGCCACAAAAAAGAGTGAAATACAACTAAGAGTAGGCCCTGTTTGACACAACTAGAGAAAGCCCAGGCACAGCAACAAAGACCCAACGTAGCCAAAAAAATACATAAAAATAAAATTTTAAAAAAGAATGAAATAATGCCATTTGCAGCAACATGGATGGACCTAGAGATTATCATATTAAGTGAAGTGAATCAGACAGAGAAAGACAAATATCATATGATATCACTTACATGTGGAATCTAAAAGAAAATAATACAAGTGAACTTATTTATAAAATAAAAATAGACTCACAGATATAGAAAACAAACTTACAGTTACCAAAGGGGATAGCAGGGGTTGGGGGGAGATCAATTGGGGATTTGGGGTTAACATATACACACTACTGTATATAAAATGGATAAACAACAAGGACCTACTGTATAGCACAAGGAACTATATATTCAATATCTTAAAATAACCTCTAATGGAAAAAAATATGAGAAAGAATATATATATATATATATATATACATATATATGTGTGTGTGTGTGTATAACTGAATCACTTTGCTGTACACCTGAAACTAACACAACATTGTAAATTAACTATACTTCAACTTAAAATTTTAATGAAAATAGAAAAGCAGTAAAAAAACAAACAAAAAATGTTTAATGTGACAAGACCTATGGACTTAACTTCCATGCAAAAACTGCCTTCTAGTTACAGCAATTTTTTTTTTTTTTTTACCATGCTGCGTGGCTTGCAGGATCTTAGTTCTCTGACTAGAGATGGAACCTGGGCCCTCGACCGTGAAAGTAGGCGGTCCTAACCACTGGACCGCCAGTAATTCGCTAGTTATACCAGCCTTGCTAGTATGGTTCATTGGGCCCAAACCAACCTCTTCATCCTCCTCTATACACCTTACATTCTAAAAACTGGACCCTTCAACCCTGCTGTCGTTGGTCACATGCTTTGCCCTTTCAACACTACAATTATTTGCCTAGTACCGTGATCCACATAAGGCAGATTCTCAAAATATTTGTTTCCCTCTTGTACTCTTTCATGACTCCTACCCATGTACACTCTGTTTTTCCTACCTGTAATTCCTTTCCCCTTTCTATGCCCAGCATATTCTGAATAATTTTTCAAAACTCAATTGGAATATTTCCTCTTCCCTGGCCAAGCCTTCTAGACTGCCCTTAGAAGAGTTAATCTCCTACACCTCTTTGCTCCCATAGCATATGTTTAATTCCTTCATAGTGGTCTTTTGCCCCTCATATAGCAATAAATCTATTTATAAGTCTGTCTCCTACTATTCATCTACTGTGAACTCACTACGGTCAGAGAATGTCTTTTTCACTTCTGAATCTACCACCCCTAGAATACATAAGTCCTCAAAATCATTGTTGAATGAATAGTATTTCAATGAATGACAAAAGTATATTTTATACAGGCTCTTATTTTTTTAGTTAGCTCTCTTGAAATCTAATTCTAGCCCCTGCTATTATTTTACTTAACTAAAAGTGGAATAAGGAATATGTTAAGTATCGCAAAAATCACTCAAAATGGTTTAGAGCTAACCAATATGGTAGCCACTAGCCACATGTGGCTATTAAGCACTTGGAATATGGTAAATGAGAATTGAGACATCTTATAAATTTAAAATACACACAGTTATTCAAATACTTAATTTTAAAATAATATTAAATATTTCATTAGTAATTTTTATACTTATTACATATATAAGTGGTATTTTGGATATATTAGGTTAAATGAAGTGTATTATTAAAATTAATTTCTTTCTACTTTTCTAATGTGACTACTAGAAAAATTTTAAATTAGATATGTGGTTTGCATTATATTTCTGCTGGGAAGTGCCAGTTTAATAGAGTTTATTATTTTACAGGGGTATTCAGTGTGATTTAGGTAGGAAAATGCTGGCCTGGGGAATCAGGAAACCTTTCTCTCTCTCCTCCAAAGTCACATGCATAAAGCAAGAAAAAAGGAAGGAAAGAAAGGAAGTTGCATTTTAACTAACAAACAGCTCAGTCAACAAGTTAATGTATAAAATAAATACACATTTGGAGGATTAAAAAAATCATTATCTTTTCAACTTAAGTAATTATTCAGTCTTCTTTATATAATAATAATTTCATAACTATTAATCAAACACTGAGAAGGCCCTAGCTGTGTCTAGAATTTAATACAGATAGGGAAAAATATTAAATGATAGCTAAAACACTAGGACTTTCTAAGGGAAGCCATTTTACAACAGAACTCAGAATGAAAGGAACTTATATTTTACTAACCTTTTAATATTTCTAACATTTATGAGACATCACCTCAAATTCTTACTGAAGAGAGCTAGAGAAGAAAGAGAGATACAGAAAGGAAAAGAAATATAATGAAAGAAACAAGCAAGAAAGGGAAAGAGAGGAGAAGAAAAGAGAAGAGAAGAGAGAAAAGAAAAAGAAAAAAGTTCAGAGTCCACACTCTCAATTTGTAATGATCATTACACTTTATTTTTTGTTAGGATAGAGACATTTCTACCATGGTGGCTCCATGGTTCTTAGAGGTCTTCTGGTCTAACTCATAGCCAATTATTGAACTCTGCTCTGACAACCTCAGCAAATCAGTGGAAGATTTGCTATGTTCTGTAGTTAATTTTTAGATTTCTTGGCAAACAGAAAGAATTGTATAATTGTCACTGCTATTTTAAATGAGGTTCATTCTATAGTAATTATAATATCATTAGTGATTTTATTGTTTTGACAAAACTTCAAGGAAACATGATTGTTATTTTCTAGGTATTTCCTATAAAGTTTATTACAATCATAGCATGGTATGGTACAAAAAGTACTGGTCAAAAAAATTCAGAGATTTGAGCTTTTATCAGCCTGGGACTTTTTTGCCCTCACCTCAAGATCATGCAATAAAAATGATTTACCCCACTCAATGCCCAGATTTGTTGCAAAGGGTATTATCTCATTTTTATATTTTTAAGATAACAGATAATTCTTTAATGTAATCCAAGGTCACAATGTTCATTCCCGTCTCAGATTTAAAATGCTTCAAAATTCTCCACAGTTTTCCTTGGTGTTAATAAACAGAGTTGTTTAGGAGAAAACAAAACAAAACAAAACCTGAAATTGCTATTGCAGAATCAAAACATGAAAAACATTTTCTCACCACTTCTCAACTGTTCAACCTCACAGAAGTGCGTTCCAGTGGGAGTGTGAATAAATGCATGGACATGCTTAACTCCATTCTGAAAATTAGAAAAAAATTGTTTCCAGTAAAATTTCAGCATATGTCATAAAGCCAATTTCTTTAATTAAACTGAGAACACAAATAAGTGAGGTAACCTTTTCAAAACGCTTCCAAGGGACTTCTTCCACATAGACTTGAACTCCAATGACATGGTTAAAAGAAGAAAGGAAATGCTCACAGATACTCACAGCAAAAGTTTCTATGGTTTTGATCTGTAAAAAGAAACAAATGTGAATGACCAGAAATACTTGCCCCACTTAAAAATCATTTTTAAATATCCATGGGACTCTCTTTCCTGATCAAGTGTTTTTTAGAATCAGAGAAACCAAGAATTAGAAAGAATCTTAGAAATAAATTGGTCTTTATCCAAGTTTTTCACAAGGGCTCCTAAGTATAGTTGAGGGAACACCATCACCAGGTGAGACCACCCTGTTTTTAAAAGAAACCTGTGTGCAGGTGAGAATGTGTCCATCAATGGATGAGCAAAAAGGAACTTAACATTCAGATTCTCCTCACAGTGAATTCAGTCATCACCCATGCCAGCTAAAGTACTGCAGTATAATCCAAAACTCTCTGCCCTCTTTATGAGGCTGGCAAATAGACCTCCCAGTTCCCCAAGGAAAAAATGTTAATGAAGGGTCACTTCAGCTTCCTTGCCTTGCAAATAGGCCTTCTATTGACCATCCCCAGCTCTCTACCCCTATAAAGCTGCTACCTAATTCCACCCAGACTCTTCATATTAATCTCTAGGTGATGTTTTATGGTCCTAGTACAGTCTACAGATTATTTATGGCTTTGCCTATAATTAAAGTAGACTATACAGGTTTCCCCAGGATAGTTTTGTTTTATACCTGTTGTCTCAGAATAATTATTAATAAGCATCCCATTTCACTCTCAAAAGTATCCTGGTTTGGATAAGAAATTATATCGTCACTCTATCTACAATGGAGCACTGAATCCAGGATGCTACACTACTAGGGAGTCCTCAGACACAGGAGAGATTAACTGCAGAGAGCTTTCACGGAGCCCTGTATCAGAGTCTAAGACCCGGCTTCATCCAACTGTCTGCAACTGCCAGTGCTGGACACCTCACATCAAACTACAAACAAGGCAGGAACACAAACCCACCCATCAGCACACAGACTACCTAAGGCCATATTAACCTCGCAGATGCCCTAACATACACCACCTGACATGGCCCTGCTCATCAAAGAGAAAAGACACAGAGCCACGCACTGGAAAGCAGACACCAGACCCCCCCACCAGGAAGCCTACTCAAGACAGTGAACAAACCCCACCACAGGGGGCAGAGGGCAGAAACAAGAGGAATTACTATTAGGCAGCATAGGGAAAGGAGACAGCAAATCCTATAAATTAGACAAAATGAGAAAACAAAGAAACACCATGCAGGCAAAGGAGCAGGAAAAAAATCCTCAAGACCAAATAAATGAAGAGGAAATAGGAAAATTTCCTGAGAAAGTATTCAGAGTGATGATAGTAAAGATGATGCAAAATCTTGATAACAAAATATAGAAAATACAAGAAATAGTTAATAAGGACTCAGAAGAACTAAAGAGCAAACAAACAGTAATGGACAACAAAATAACCAAAATTAAAAATACTCTAGATGGTATAAACAGCAGAATAACTGAGGCAGAAGAATGAATAAGTGAGTTGGAAGACAGAATGAGGGAAATAACTGCCACAGAGCAGGAAAGAGAAAAAAGAATAAAAAGAATGGAAGACAGTCTCAGAGACCTTGGTGACAACATTAAGTGCACCAACACTTGAATCATAGGCATCCCAGAAGAAGAAAAAAAGAAAGGGTCTGAGAAAATATTTGAAGAGGTTATAGTGGAAAACTTCCCCAACATGGGAAAGGAAATAATTAATCAAGTCCAAGAAGTGCAGAGTCCCATACAGAATAAACCCAAGGAGAAATACACCAAGGCACATATGAATCAAGTGAATGAAAATTAAACACAAAGAAAAAATATTAAAAGCAGCAAGAGAAAAGCAACAAATAACATATAAGGGAAAACCCATAAGGATAACAGCTCATCTTTCTGCAGAAACTCTGCAGGCCAGAAGGGAATGGCAGGATATACTGAAAGTGCTGAAAGAGAAAAACCTACAGCCAAGAATACTCTACCCAGCAAGAATCTCATTCAGATTTGACAGAGAAATCAAAAGCTTTATTTACAGACAAGCAAAAGTTGAGAGAATTCAGCACCACAAAACCAGCCTTACAGCAATTTCTAATGGAACTTTTCTAAGCAGGAAACACAAGAGAAGGAAAAGACCTACAAAAACAAACCCAAAACAATTAAGAAGATGGTAAAAGGAACACACATGTCAATAATCACCTTAAATGTAAATGGATTAAATGCTCCAACCAAAAGACACAGACTGGCTGAATGGATACAAAAACAAGATCCTTACATGTGCTGTCTACAAGAAACCCACTTCAGACCAAGGGATACATATAGACTGAAAGTAAAGGGATGGGAAAAGATATTCCATGCAAATGGAAGTCAAAAGAAAGCTGGAGTAGCAATACTCATATCAGACACATTAGACTTGAAAGTAAAGACTATTACAAGAGACAAGGAAGGACACTACATAATGATCAAGGGATCCATCCAAGAAGAACATATAACAATTGTAAATATCTATGCATCCAACATAGGAGTACCTCAATACATAAGGCAAAAGCTAACAGCCATAAAAGGGGGCATCGACAGTAACACAATAATAGTAGGAGACTTGAACACCCCACTTACATCAATGGACAGATCATCCAAACAGAAAATAAATAAGGACACACAGCTTTAAATGACACATTAGACCATCTCGACTTAATTGATATTTATAGGACATTCTATCCTACAGAATACACTTTCTTCTCAAGTGCACACGGAATATTTTCCAGGATAGATCACATCTTGGGTTACAAATCAAGCCTCGGTAAATTCAAGAAAATTGAAATTATATCAAGCATCTTCTCTGACCACAACACCATGAGACTAGATATCAATTACAGGAAAAAACTGTAAAAAATACAAGCACATGGAGGCTAAACAATACACTGTTAAGCAACCAGAAATCACTAAAGAAATCAAAGAGGAAATCAAACAATATCTAGAAACAAATGACAATGAAAACACAACAACCCAAAACCTATGGGATGCAGCAAAAGCAGTTCTAAGAGGGAAGTTTATAGCAATACAGTCCTACCTCAAGAAACAAGAAAAATATCAAATAAACAACATAACCTTGCATCTAAAACAAGTAGAGAAAGAAGAACAAAGAAACCTCAAAGGGAGCAGAAGGAAAGAAATCATAAAGATCAGAGCAGAAATAAATGAAAAAGAAAGGAAGGAAACAACAGCAAAGATTAATGAAACTAAAAGCTGGTTCTTTGAGAAGATAAACAAAATTGATAAACCATTAGCCAGACTCATCAGGAAAAAAAGGGAGAAGACGCAGATCAACAGAATTAGAAATGAAAAAGGAGAAGTAACAACGGACACCTCAGAAATACGAAAGATCATGAGAGACTACTACAAGCAACTATATGCCAATAAATTGGATAACCTGGAAGAAATGGATAAATTCTTAGAAAAATACAATCTTCCAAGACTGAACCAGGAAGAAAAAAGAAAATATGAACAGACCAATCTCAAGCACTGAAATTGAGACTGTTATTAAAAATCTCTCAACAAACAAAAGCCCCGAACCAGATGGATTTACAGGCGAATTCTATCAAACACTTAGAGAAGAGCTAATACCTATCCTTCTCAAACTCTTCCAAAATATAGCAGAAGGAGGGACACTCCCAAACTCATTCTACAAGGCCACCATCACCCTGACACCAAAACCAGGCAAAGATGTCACAAAAAAAGAAAGTTACAGGCCAATATCACTGATGAATATAGATGCAAAAATCCTCAACAAAATACTAGCTAACAGAATCCAACAGCACATTAAAATAATCATACACCATGATCAAGTGGGGTTTATCCCTGGAATGCAAGGATGCTTCAATATACACAAATCAATCAATGTGATACATCATATCAACAAATTGAAGGATAAAAACAATATGATAATCTCAATAGATGCAAAAAAAAAATTGTGACAAAATTCAGCATCCATTTATGATAAAAATCTCCAGAAAATGGGCATAGAAGGAAATTACCTCAACATGATAAAAGCCATATATGAGAAACCAACAGCCAACATCACTCTAAATGATGAAAAACTGAAAGTATTCCCTCTAAGAGCAGGAAGAAGACAAGGGTGCCCACTCTCACCATTATTATTCAACATAGTTTTAGAAGTGTTAGCCACAGCAATCAGAGAAGAAAAAGAAATAAAAGGAATCCAACTTGGAAAAGAAGCAGTAAAATTGTCGCTCTTTGCAGATGACATGATATTATACATGGAAAACCCTAAAGATTCTACTAGAAAACTTCTAGCACTAATCGATGAATTTAGTAAAGTAGCAGGATACAAAATTAATGCACAGAAATCTCTTGCATTGCTATACACTAACAATGAAAGAGCAGAAAGGGAAATTAAGGAAACATTCCCATTTACCATTGCAACCAAAAGAATAAAATACCTAGGAATAAACCTGCCTAAGGAGGCAAAAGACCTGTATGCAGAAAAGTATAAGACACTGATGAAAGAAATCAAAGATGATACAAACAGATGGAGAGACATACCATGTTCCTGGATTGGAAGAATCAACATTGTGAAAATGACTGTACTACCCAAAACAATGTACAGATTCAATGCAATCTCTATCAAATTACCAAGGGCATTTTTCACAGAACTAGAGCAAGAAATCTTACGATTTATATGGAAATGCAAAAGACCCCAAATAGCCAAAACAATCTTGAGAAGGAAAGACAAAATTGGTGGAATTAGGCTTCCTGACTTCAAACTATACTACAAGGCCATAGTGATCAAGACAGTATGGTACTGGCACAAAAATAGAAGGGAAGATCAATGGAACAGAATAGAGAACCCAGAGGTAAACCCACACACATATGGGCACCTTATCTTTGACAAAGGAGGCAAGATATACAATGGAAAAAAGACAGCCTCTTCAATAAGTGGTGCTCGGAAAATTGGACAGCAACATGTAAAAGAATGAAATTAGAACACTTCCTAACACCATACACAAAAAGAAACTCAAAATGGATTAAAGACCTACATGTAAGGCCAGACACTATCAAACTCCTAGAGGAAAACATAGGCAGAACACTCTGACGTACATCAAAGCAAGATCCTTTTTGATCCACCTCCCAAAATAATGGAAATAAAATCAAGAATAAACAAATGGGACCTCATGAAACTTAAAAGCTTTTGCATAGTGAAAGAAATCATAAACAAGACAAGAAAACAACCCCCAGAATAGGAGAAAATACTTGCCAACAAAACAATGGACAAAGGATTAATCTCCAAAATATGTAAGCAGCTCATACAGCTTAATACCAAAAAAGCAAATAACCCAATCCACAAATAGGCAGAAGACCTAAATAGACATTTCTCCAAAGAAAACATACAGATGGCCAATAAATACATGAAAAGATGCTCAACATCACTCATCATTAGAGAAATGCAAGTCAAAGCCACAATGAGGTATCACCTCACACCAATCAGAATGGCCATCATCACAAAGTCTGGAAACAACAAATGTTGGAGAGGGTGTGGAGAAAAGGGAAATCTCCTGCACTGTTGGTGGGAATGTAAGTTGATACAGCCACTATGGAAAACAGTATGGAGGTTCCTTAAAAAACTAAAAATGGAACTACCATATGACCCAGTAATCCCACTCCTGGGCATATACCCAGAGAAAACCATCATCGAAAAAGAAACATGTACCGTAATGTTCATTGCAGCACTATTTACAATAGCCAGGACATGGAAGCAACCTAAATGCCCATCAGCAGATGAATGGATAAAGAAGATGTGGCACATATATGCAATGGAATATTACTCAGTCTTAAAAAGGAATAAAATGGAGGTATATGTATTGAGATGGATAGACCTAGAGTCTGCCTTACAGAGTGAAGTAATCCAGAAAGAGAAAAACAAATACTTTATGCTAACTCATATATACGGAATAAAAAAAAAATGGTGCTGATGAACCCAGTGGCAGGGCAAGAATAAGGTTGCAGATGCAGAGAATGGACTGGAGGACATGAGGTTGGGGGGGCAGGGAGCAAAGGGGAAGCTGGGACAAAGTGAGAGAGTAGCCTAGACATATATATACTACCAACTGTAAAATAATTCGCTAATGGGAAGTTGCTGTATAGCAAAGGGAGATCAACTGGATGATGGGTGATGCCTTAGAGGGCCAGGAACAGGGAGGGTGGGAGAGAGTTGTGGAGGGAGGGGATTTGGGGATATACAGCTGATTCACTTTAGTGTACCTCAAAAACTGGTACAAAAGTGTAAAGCAATTATATTCCAATAAAGAACTTAAAAAAAAAAAGCAAAATTTTCTGTAAAGCTGATAATTTTAGAATAGAAAAGAAAGTTTCTCAGTGGCTTAAATGTAAAAATAGGGTTAAAAAGTACAAGGAACTTGAAATAAGCAAGTACTATCTTCATATTATGGTACAGTGAATTCTGCATCTAGGCAGGCAGCATCTAAGAAGAAGAATGACACATACGCCTTTGAACTTTGCCAGGACGTGAACTGTGTTCTTGATGGTGTCTGTAGGGATGATGTCTGAATTGTCTCCATGCAGGTATTCTTTTTTGGAGCTCAGAGTAAGTTGCACTGAAGTTGCCACTTCTTTAATGCTGTGAAATTTTCCATCTCGCTGAATACGGAGAATTTTTATCATATCCTTCCCATAGCCAGTTCGGACAAACTCCACCTCATCATTCTGCAATGAAAACAGTCATCTTAATGAAGAAGGCTAAATGAAGACAGAAGTTAACTGCAATTTCTTTAAGCCTTAATTTTATCATGTAGTTATGAAGGGTAAGAGTCAGAGTATTCATGAAAGCAAGATCATGCCCTACCTTTGAAGGAGGATGAGAATTTGTATGGAGAAAAGAGAATCCCAAGGAACAGATGAAAATATATCAGGTTGGCCTGAAGAGAGACAGGTAGATGGCTTTCTTGCTAATAATAAGCAACAATAATAATAACAGTACCTCCTGAGCCAAACTATTTACTCTGTCTTATTTAATCTCTATGAATTTAATCTTTATATCAGCTCTACAAACTAATATTATTCCCATTTTGCAGAGGGAGAAACTGAGGTTCAAAGAATTTAAGTGACTTGCCCTAGTTAGTAAAGGATAGAGATAAGAATTCACCCTCAGTTCTGTTGACTCCAACATGTGTACTTCTAACTACCATGTAAACTGCCTTCTTCTGTAAAATGTTTTGACTGTGTTAACTGGAAATAATTATATCCCTTTTTTTTATAGAGTAGTATTCTGGAGAAACTGCCCTGTGATCAATAAAAAGCAATTTGAAAATTGCTTCTTCTACTTGCTACCAGGAAGAAGAGTAATTAGTGACAGGGTCTAGGCGACCTTCAGCAGTGCAGAGCTAGGGCCATCTGGCTGGGAGGAAAGCTATGTTTTTAGAGAAAAAGCACTTAATAAAAGCCTGTGATTGATTTATTAGTACCCCTGTCTGAAACTGGAGCCATCACTAGTGAATAGGTCCATCTCTACTGCTAGGCTCTATAAGACTTGTCCCTGGGCTTTACTGGTATTTGAGAGAAGAGGCAGGAGGGAGCAGAGGGACAGGAAAACCTATTTTATTTAGCATGAAAATTAACATGAAAACGGGAATGAGAAAAAGTGACAAAAATAAAAGTAAATCAAAGACAACATGCAGTAAGCGTCTGGAGAGGGTCACAAAGAAGAAGCCTCACCCACTAATCACACGTAGGCGATATGCTCAGATAGGCCAAGGGCTGCCTAAATATCTACCTGCATAAAAAAATCACCAGATCCCTTGCGAGGAATTTAAAAATACTAGCCAACATCAGAAATTATTGTCATACTCTTAATCAAAGTGGGGTGGTGAAGGCTGCCTTAAATCTTGGGGATAGAGCCTGGTGGGGCATGCTGCTGTTGGTTATTGAACATACCCTGAGGGTCTATGGTGTCTGAATTCAGTGCTCCCTCTGTAGGAGGGACACATGTAAGGGACAACTCTTGGAGAGGCCCCTTAGAAGCCTCTGACCCAATCTTTGGGGGATTCATCTTCAAGAAAAGTATCAATAATAAAACCTAAAGAGTAGACTTAAAGGATCCTAATAAGAACTTATAATGCAGACAGTGAAAGAGGCACAGTTGTGTGACTGTAGTGGCTTTGAAATCAGACCAGGTCCAAACTCTGCCTTGCCACTTATATCTTTGTGGCTTGTGACAAATCATTTGATGTCCCCGAGCCTCAGTTTCCCTCTTTGTACAGATGGAGACAACTACCCCTACAAGTAGAGTTGCTGGTGAATGTGAAAGGGCTGGCTCAGTCCCTGGTACCTGGTGGTGCAGTGAGGTCAAGCCCAGTAAAATGGGCCATGTCAGGCCCAGCTGTGGATGCAGCAGCAGCAGAGATAGCGGAGGGGAACTTGAGTAAGGGCACTAGTTTTTAGAGCGGGGAGCATTGCTGCAAACAGCAGAAGGAAGACTCTGGCATGTCTTGAACCACAAAGGATTCTACCCAGGGCAGGGAGGCACTTGGCTGGCTTGAAATCCCTGGATGGTATGGGCTGGGGTCCAGGACCAAACATCTTTGAGACCTTCCATCATCCGCAGCACACAGCAGGACTCAACAAATGTTACTCTTCAGTCCCATCCCCTGCCACTAAGTACCCAAGTTGAAAGCAAGTGGTATCCGTGAGATACAGAGAAAGAGTAAATGACAGCTATTCTTCATATCCCTGCCCCTGCTCATCGATCCAGCTTCATATCTTGCCACAGCCTATTTCATACTCTGCTTCAGCTATCCTGAGCTAATTGTGGTCACCCAGGTTCTGCATGCTTTCTTCTCTGCCTGAAGGCCTTTGAATATGCTGTTACTTCTTTCTTAAACATTCTTTCTCTTCCTCGCTACCCAGCTACCAATCTCTTTCCTTGCCTAACTTCTTGTGACTCGACTTCTTTAAGTCTCAGATGTCACTTCTACTAGGTAACCTGCCCCAGCCCTTCAAGTCTGGAGTAGGTGACCCTTCTATGTGCTCTCAAAATGCTTTGTTATTACCTTATCAGAGTCTTTATCAGACTGAATTACAATAGCCTCTTCATGTGTCTGACTTGTTCAAAAACAGTAAACTAGGAAAGCAGAAACAATGTCTATCTTCATTGCCATGGCAACCCCACTGCTCAGTAGAGTTCTTGGAACATAAATAGGTGGTTAATAAATGTATCCTGAATGACTGAATACTGCCCCACCACCTGTACCTCTTGTGTAGTGGCACGGAGTAGTTCATGAAAATACCCCAAAGATTTCAATACAGGAAGAGCTGCTTCAGCTCAGACCCCAATCAGGAAGTTCCTCTTCCTAGAAAAGTGGGGAAGGCAACTTCTGCCCTCTGATCACCACAGCCTGGAAATCACAGGCACAGCTGGCTGGAGAATAAAGGACTAGGACAGGCAGAATTGAGGGAGACAAAGTTAGTGCCACAGCACAAAGTGTTCACACTGCTGATGAAACAGAGCATTCTAGCACTGTGCAGCTATCCTGGGGTTCATGCGTGACACATGCAGAAGTCAACACTCCTTAGCGAGCTCCTTCCTGGGCCTTGATGCCTCAGCAAAGGCTGAGTAATCATGTTTACTGAGCAATGAGTCAGAATAAAGAAGACATAACCATCTGAGGCTGGAGCAGGATGGCACAAGAACGGCGTGGGACCCCCTAGAGTCCCTCAACAGGCCCTGACAGAGCAGATAATGGCCCAGGCCAGACTGAGGCTGTTTTCCTCAGCAAGGCCTCCCCAGTTCTGTAGTCTGAGAAACCAGAAGTAGGGGCCAGAATCCTATGGTGTGTAATGCACAGTGTGGGGCAGAGATCCACGTCCTAGATAACCGTACGGTAAAATACCAAGGTTGCTCTCATCTGGAGGGTGGGCAGGAGCTGAGAGGATGGAGTCAGACAGGCCAAGTGTGAGTCTCTGTTCTGCCACATTAGTAACTCTGTGAATGGAGGCAAACTTCTTCATTTATAAAATTAATAATATTAGTGCCCATCTATCAAGATTGCTGTGAGGATTACATGACAAAAAAAAAAAGCACTTAGAAAAGTGCCTGGCAAATAATTAATGTTCAATAAGTGTTAGCTATGATTATCATTGCTAAACAATAATTACATATCATATTTTGCATCAAAGAGTCCTTCCAGTTACTGTTAGAGAGAAATACTCATACTGTACACCAATCCAGAGTTGGGTGGCTAAAATCAAAGACTGCTGCTATGATACGGCCTACTTCCGCCTTCATACTTTGGTTGTCTTTCCTCAGGCTTGTGTGGCTTGAGGGAACAAAGTTATAAAAGGAAACAATTTCCTAGAGTAATATTCTGGACAAAATATCAGTAGGAGTAAATCTATACTTGGCTCTACACAAGAAAAATTCCCTTTTCTTATGTCTTGAAATATAAAGGGAGAGAGAAACACTGATTGCCTCAGTAATGTTGGCGAGAACTCTCAAGACATTTTAAATAAATCTTAGGCATTTTCACTTCTGCAATGAGATACTTAGTGTTCTCTTATTTCCAGGTCATATTGAAAGCGATGTAGGTTGTCACTACAAGTCTAGGAGTTCTTAGCCTGAAGTCTGTTAAGGTCTGTAAGCCCCAGTAGATGGATGTGAGGTGGAAAAATATTAAGAAAGATAAGGGAAAACTTTTATAAATTTAAATTTTAAAATGACTAGAATTTTCTCTCAAATATTAGAAGAGTTTTGTAAGCATATCTCTACCCTCCATAACAGAGGAAAATACAGAAGTGTTTCTATTTTGGACCCATCATGCATGTATAAATATCAATTCAGTTGCAGTGTGCAGTGAAAGATAGAAGAACTATATGTGGAGACATGCCTCCCTCTCTATCTTTGGAATGTGCTGGAGAAGTTCTTTCAGTTCTCTGCCTAGGTTTTTCCTTTGCCTGGCTATTTTCTTGGGCATTTGTGAACAAGAAGACTTCTGAGAAAAATGTTGAACTAATAAGAGGAAAAGAAGCACTCATATGAACCACCTTAATACCACTTTGGTAGATCTTAATAACACGTAACGATAAGAACCATAATGATGAATAATAACTTTAGAGGCATCTGGTATTTTTTTGGTTGCTTAGGATCAACTAAATGTCAGATGGAAAATATTGATATCTGCTAGGAAATGTCATGTTGCTTTAGGCTGTAGAGTGGCTTATTTTTACTCTCAAGAGGGGATATGCCTTGAGTTATGTTCAAAGTGTGGCTCTAAAGGGATTTGTCAAGCAGATGTTTCAAGCATAATATAATGACTCATGCATAATTATTGTAGAAAGGGTGACCTGTCGCCTAATGAAGACTGCATTTACAGGTGCTCAGTTATTTTCATACTTCTGCCTATTACAAAGGAAGAGAGACATCACTAAATGCCAAGGGAAATGCTAATTTTCTTCTTGCCAGTCTCTCCATAGTACCAACAGCCTTAGGGCAGGGAACTGGAACAAGTCCTCAGAAGCCTCTAGGGTTAGGGGCAGGAAACCACAACAAAGAATTGATGGAGACCTCCACATATGCAGTTGGAAGGAAATTCTACTGAAATGTATACACTGAAAGATTTCTCTTTCTTAATGTATAAGACTTGAAAATAAAAATAAGAACAGCAACCATGTAGTGAGGGTTTGATGGGAAATTTGCATATATGATTTCTTCTAACCCTTTACAAGAACCCTGTGAAATAGATATCCTTAACCAAGTTTACAAAGGAAGACACTAGGGTTAGGTAACTTGCCAAGGTCACACAGTTACTGGGTTACAGAGGGAGGAGGAGAAAATAGCCCATTTGCCCCAAAGTGAGACGTGCTTTCTCACTACATCAGAGTCCCTACAGAAGGAGGGAAGTGGGCATGCTACTGCAGAAACTTGCATTTCTTTACATTTAAAAATCTTCCATCCATTAAAGACCTACATTATCTTATCTATTCCTCACAAAGCCCTGTGATTTGGTGGACAGAACTCTTATTTTATCAGTGATGTTAAGCGAGCTTCCCAATGTCACACAGCTGACAGGCAGACTGGTATAGTGGAAAGGGCCCTCCTGAGATTGAAGAGTCTTATTCTGCCTACACTATACTAGGCAGAACTTACCCAACATGGAGAGATGCCCCCTGCTCAAACCATTGGTATTTCTAGCACTTCAGTCATTTTTCTAAATTACAGATAAAAGCTAAGTTCAGATAGATTCTGTGTTTATTGCAGGGATGCTTAAACCATAAAGTTAGGGGAGGAAAAAAGCGTGATTGCCCTTTAGGGCAGGATGAAAATTCAGCTTCAAGCCTTCAACAACAGGGCACCACTTTTGAGTTGAACATTGACTTTTATCTGGATCAGGATCACTGAAAACATGAGTAATGGAGGCTTATTTGTGGTCATTAGAACCATATCACTAAAGGACTGTTTTCAGTCCATCTGCAAGGACAAAGAAATAAATGCATCATGGGAGAAAAGAAAACAAGGTAAGAAGGAACCAACACTTAATGAGCACCAATTATGTGCTGGAGGCTACGTACATAGCGTCTCACCGAATCCTAATAGCATTTTATACAGTACAGCTCATGAGTCCCACCTTTAGAAAAGGAAGCTGACACTCATAAGGTTAAATAGTTTGGTCAAAACCATTGGCTAATGAGAGGTAAGGCCTGGCATGGAACCCAGGTTTGCCTGATTATTTTTATGATGCTCCCTGATATAATATTATAATGAAGTTCTTTATAATGGGATTTTACCTACATACCCACTTTTACTTATTTCTCTGATTAGATTTAATTCATTCTAAAATCTGCATAACCCCAAAATACAAGTTTCTGAAACCTTTTGCCTTCAATTCATACATTCATCTCTATTTATGTAGCCCCTTCCAGTGACAAGCACCGTGGTAAGTGCTGGAGATACAACAGCAAACAAGGCAGCCATTATTCTGCCCTGACAGAGATTAGAATAAACTTTAGAGTAGAATAAACCTTTCTGGTAAAGAATCAAAAAGTATTTTAGGTTTTGCAGGCTATATGATCTCTGTTACAACTACTCAGCTCAGCCATAATGGCATAAAGTAGCTATACAAAGTACATAAATGAATGAGTGTGGCTGTGTTCCAACAAAGCTTTATTTACAGAAAGAGACAGTGGGCCAGATTTGACCCACAGGAATTTGCTGACCTCTGCTCTCTGGAGCAACCTCAGAAAAGTTACCAGGTAATTAGAACACATTGTGATAATTAGTCTAATTGAAAAAATACAGTGGGTTCTGGAACTATATTGCAGAGACACCTAAGCCAGATTGAGAGAGATGGAGGATGGCTTCCAGGAGAAACTGGCATCCACAAAGCCCCTTGAATGATGAGAAGGAATTAACCAAATAAAATTGTCTGGTCCTCTTCCATTTATCCTACTTATATTTCCCTTTAACCACATTTTTCACAAACAATTCTTTATTTTATAAATACCTGAGTCATTTTGTCTCATCCCGTTTCATGAAAATGATGCAACAAGCAGATCAACCTTTTCTTTCAGTCTGTCACATTCTAGATTTTACTCCATATATTAACCATCTTTTAACAGTTTGAACAGAAATAAACTTAAATATGAAAATTTTATGGTATGTAAATCATATTTCAAAAAGTTATTGAGGATAAATAAAGCCAGCAGTCTAACTCCCAGGAGTGCTCACAGGATGATTGCACTTTTATGAAGTCAGCACAGACCAGGATCTGGAGAAACCCAACTTTATCTCAACCTCAGTTCTCACACACAGGATTTCAGGAACATGAACTCACAACCAAAAATCAAAGTTACACATGGTAGCAAGGTATCATGAGAGAGAGTCATAGAAATAACAGATAGCAACGTCTGACCTGTAAAGACTTCAGGTACTTGAATTATCAGACACAAAATATAAAATCATGTATTTAATATATTTACAGAAATGAAAGAGAAGATTGAATAGCTTCTCTTGAGCAAGAAGTAAGGAACTATAAAAAAGATCAAGAACATTTGAAAAAGAACCCAACAGAACTTCTAGAAATGCACTAATAAGTGGATTAAGGAACAGACTGAACACAGCTGAAGAAAGAATTACTTATTTGTAAGAGATAAAGTAACAGATTAATCTTGCCAAAGAGAGAATTAGAGAACTGGGAGACTGATCCAAATAAAGAGTCAGAGATTAAAGCAGACACACATGAGATAGAATATATGAAAGAGACATAAAATGTACTAGAAATGAACTTATTTACAAAACAGAAACAGACTCACAGACATAGAAAACTAAACTTATGGTTGCCAAAGGGGAAAGGTTGGGGGCAGGGATAAACTAAGAACTTGGGAGTAACATATACACACTACTATATATAAAATTTATAAACAAGGACCAACTGTATGGCACAGGGAATTCTATTCAATATTTTGTAATAACTACATGGAAAAAGAATTTGGAAATATATATACATATCTCTGAATCACTTTGCTGTACACCTAAAACTAACACAGCATTGTAAATCAACTATACCTCAAGTAAAAATATTTTAAAGAGTAGTATAAAAAATGTACTAGAAAGATATGATAGAATGTGGAAGAGGCAAAATTTGAAAAGATCAAAACTGAGTAAGCTAGAACGAGAAAGACATCATATGATATCACTTGTGTGTGTGGAGTCTAAAATATGACCCAAAGGAACATATCTATGAAATGGAAACAGAATCACGGACATAGAGAACAGACTGGTGGTTGCCAAAGAGGAGTGGGTTAGCGGAGGGATGGAGAAGGAGGCTGGGGTTAGCGGATATAAGCTTTTATATAGAAAATGGATAAACAACAAGGTCCTACTGTGTAGCACAGGGAACTATATTCAGTATCCTATGATAAACCATAATGGAAAAGACTATTAAAAAAAAGAATGTTTGTATAACTGAATCACTTTGCTATACAGCAGTAATTAACACAACATTGTAAACTACACTTAAATTAAAAAAAGACTGATATTTTCTAGGATTATTGGATGAATGAATGCAAATTTTCAACCATAAAATAAGAAGCCCATTACCAAGTAAAGAACTCACTATACGTGGCCAAATTACAATGAAGAGATTTTCTACCATTTTCTACTATATAGAGGTAATTATGTTGTGAGGGAGACGTGATATTTTCATAACATTGTACTACTTGGACTTCAAAAGTGGGTAATGTGAAAAAACATTCTGCCCAGTTTGTGTTTTCTCCACCCACTGAATTCATTGTGCTTCCTTCCATGACATTACTTTGCTGTTTCTAGTAAAAGCCCAGGACACACTGGAACCTAGGCTTTAGGGTAATGTTGAAATCCCTGGAGCCCCTCAACTTCGGGTACAGCGTTTGACACCTAGTGATTGCATAAGGAAGGTTGTTGACTGACAATCAGCATAACCAGGCCAGCAACAATGGGAGATAAGAAAGCTTATTGAAAGTGACATCTGAAAGAAAAGAAACTAACTGCGCTTTTCCCAGAATGTGAAATAAAATTGGCTTTAGCAAAACCATCCTAATACAGATATCCTGCAGCCCAATCACAGGAAGGGCTCAGGTTGTAGTAAAAATAAACACTTCTGGATCATTTACTATTTGCCAGGCACTATGCCAAGCATGTAATGAGGAGAAAACAACAGTAACTATTTTATATCCTGTTCAACAAATGTTCTTTAGCCTACATAACTGAAAACAAGTTTCTTATATTCTCTATATGAATTAATGACTCCTAAGCCTAGTGTACTCATCTATTATCATTATAATACCAAAAGGCATCACAAGATAAAATTAAATTTATTTCACTTTAACTTAGAAAAGTAAACTTCATGCCATGAAACTTTTAAAAAATTGATTGAAAAGTTTAGGGTTGCTGAAATCCTTTTTTTTCTGAGTGGAGTAAAAACATACATTAAAGTGATACCCATGGAGGAATGGTCAGAAAAATGCTTCTTGGTTTACCAATTTTGTAGGTTGTGAAACCAGATATACAGCACACCCTTGGCCTCAGGGCAGTAAGTCTCAAAGTTTAGGGTCCAGCAGCATCACCAAAAACCTTGCAAATAGTGTAGATTCCTGAGCCAAACTGGAAGAATTCTTATTTAGCAGGTCTGTGTTGAGGTCCCTTTTCGCAGGCACCACAGGAAAATGTGGGCAGGTGGTCCAGAACATTCCTCACAAAATTCTGTTTTAGGAGAAAGAGCCCTAAGCCCTCCCATTTTTACGAACCCCAAGAATCCTGCACGATTCCAGCTCAGCCATAGAAGTGGTCCAATTTGCAAGGGTCCAGTTCAGTCTGAATCCCTAAGTGACTCTGATGCAAATCACTAATCAAAGAGACAGATCAGAGCCATAGTGATTTTCAGGCAGAAAGTAAACTGCTCTTTATTATGACAGCATCTTTAATAATTGATTCAAAGGCATCATGCACTTAAAGAAATGTTTTCATATGCCCATCTACCTCTTCCCTCCTCCAAAAAGAAAATGGGCTCACCTTTTTTACAGTCACCAAGGTAATGAGCCATTTTCCCTTTGCCTTCAACTTCAGATCCAGTTTCCAGAATGGGAAAGAATAATTTGGGCAAAACAGACACTTGTAACATATTTATTTGATCTGAAGCACGAGTGGTCAATATGTTTACCTAATTGCACTGCAACCAATCGGACTCCAAAGCCTCTTTGAAGTAAAGCAACACTTTGAGTGGCTAAAACCAGGAGGTGGAGAGGAAATGTAAACATCTTCGGTAAAAATACAACTGAATTTGCTCTTTCTTTGAAGCAAGTCTTTGAAGTACCCTTTAGGAAATGTTTCCTTAAGATAGAGAATATTACAAGTGATAGATCCTAATTATTACTAAGATAAAAAATTTTGTCATTTCTTTTTAATGTGTGAACCACAAACATTTGCCCTCACTCATAGAGGGCCAATTATAAGGGGAAAAAAGACATGAAATAGATTTAATTCAGCATCTATCAATACAGAGTTTTCCTGTCCACTGAATTTCATACTACATGATGTTCACGCCAAAGAGTTAACTATACATCCCCTTTTTTTCTCTCCAGGACTTTTTGATGACTTTGCAAACCAGTCAACAATTCAGCACAAAGGCATTCAGAGTCACGCTGGTGTGTTGTGACAGAATCACACAATTACATGGGATTCGTCCCATTCTGAAAATGCCAGAACAGCAAATGGCAGAGGTAAATGGAATCAAACGTCAGAGCCAGCACAGTCTGAAAGAGACTTGAAACTCAGACTCCACAGTCTGCGGGGAAAGTTTCCTGCTGTGCTATGGAATAAAGGTGACGGGTAGAAAATGACAGTAAGGCGTCTAACAACACCCCTGGCTCTGTTCTTCCTTGGCCTCTTTGGGATGCTGGAGGCGACAACAATATCGTGCAGAAATGAAGAAGGTGAAGCTGTGGACTGGTAGGTAAATGAAATGTAAGGCTTGGTGCATGCAAATAGAAAGCCTGAGTACTAGTGGCTAACTGGTTCGCTGTGAAGTTCTAAAGGAGACTTCCACTCCACCTCTCCCCTTAAAAAGAAAGGAAGTTAAAGTTTGTAAGTGGGCCACGTATCAAGATAGGGGTAGGTTTCCGAGTGAGGGAGCTTCCCCTTGAGAAAGAGCTGAGCAGCCCCTTGCGGGCCTGATTCACGCTCTCAGCAGGGCAAGGCTGGTGGCCGCAGAGGTGCCTTAGAGCTGACTGCTTCTCTCAGTTGGCGATTTCCTTTAATTGCATTGTGGCTTTCCTAACAGAACCCTTCCAACATCCTTTGAGAGTTGACAAAGGAGAGAAAGTAGGTTACTTTTTTCCTGACCCTGGAATGTCTCCTTATGCGAAGGAGAAAGAGGGCTTGATGGTCCACAGCACTGTCTGCTTAACCTTGTTTACCGGGCAGCACAGTGTGGTAGGTCATCGGTCTCCTGCAGCGTCAAAGAGACGAAACACAGCTTTACATTATAGTCGTGGATTCTCCAAAAGCTTTGATCACTTTTTTCACTCTTTAATTAGGGTGTTTAAGTTTGCCGTTATCGTTGGCATCAAGCTTTGTGTAAACTTCAGGCTAGAGAACACAAATACACTCAATCAGTCTCTCAGCAAGCAGTTACTGAGCTCACACCAGCTGAGTTTTAGAAATACAAATATGAACAGAACATACTTCTTACCCTCAAGGAACTCATAGTTATGCGGGAGAAGCATAGAGGGGGCATTAGTTGGGGCACTGGGAAGGGTAGCGCCCAAAAGACTTCTCTGGAGAAATAGTTTTGAGCTAAGTTTTGAGAACAATTGTGAGTTAGTTAGAAAAACAAGGGAGATGCAAGGGCATTTCAGGCCAATGAAGAAGCAATGAGGAGGACCAGAGGCAATAAGTCATGGGGAGAGTTTGGAAGCAGTTAAGTGACACTGATGCTTCAGGAAATGGCAGAAGAGGAGCTAGAGAGATAGGTGAGAGCCAGGTCATGAGGGGCTTCATGTGCTGAACTGCAGAGACTGAACTTGACCTTGAAAGGGAGCTACGGAGGGACTTCAAGTAGGGAATTGATAAAGTCAGATTTGCATTTTAGAAAGCCCACTGGCAGTACTGTGAAGGCCAACTGGCTGGGGCTAGTCTAGAGTCATGGAGACCAATAGGACTTTGGTGAGAAGTCCTATTGGTGAGAAGAGGTATGACCCAAGTGAGAAGAGGTATGGACTCAAGTTAAAGAAGAGGAACTAGAGAGGAAGAACACCCTGGGAGGACTTGGTAATGGATGCGCAGAGGGTAGTAGGAGAGAGGAAGAAGTTAAGAAAGACTTGCAGGTTGCTGGCTTCTGTGACTGTGTGGATATGTTCCCTAAGAGCAGGGGATGAGTAGATTTGTCACAAAATACTACAAACTTGGTTTCAAAAATATGGAGTTGGAGGTTTCTGAGACAGCTTTGCATTTGGGTTTACCTAGACCTCAGCATAGAGATCTGGGCTAGAAACAGATTCAGAAAACTTCAGATTATAATTGGAGATAGTCATCCAGGAAAAAAATGTTTAAAAGCACTAGTCCTTAACTGGTATGCCATGACAGTTCACAAACCTTTCACTGGTGGGCCATCAAATTGTGATCAATATATAAAATTTGTTTTTGCTACAACAGAATGGACATATTGTTATACTTAGCAATATCTGTCAGAGAGAATGCTGAGCGGAGCAGACAGGGAGGCATAGTCTTGAGCTGCTGTGACTACCTGTGAGGGTTAAAAGGCAGAGGATCATGAGGTCAACGTCAAAGAATAATTTCATGTTTCCTGTCACGTGTGAGGACCTGGCCCTGAGATTAAGAAAGCCTGGACAGGGCAGAAAAGAGCAGAAATAAAAGCATAAGATTGATGAGAACCAAGTGAAACTTGAAGCTTTTCTGGGCAGTGTGAGACACAGTTTTGTGGGAATAGTGAGTACACTACAATGTTTGGTTCACTGTGAGTATTGAGGGTTAATTGTGGTGTCCGTGCTATTAAAGAGTACTTAGCTAGACTAGGTCAATTTTGCCTTCCAGGTACTTTCAACAATGTCTGGAGACATTTTTGATTGGCACAGCTGGGGGGAGTACTACTGACATTTAATAGGACAACGATACTACAATGCACAGAACAGGCCCCCAAAGAACAATGGGGCCCAAAATGTGAATAGAGCATGTTGAGAAACGCTGGGCTAGATGATCCAAGAATGTCTGGATGCCATGCGGGCCTAACCACCTCTCCTTCCTGTGAGATAACCAAAGGAGATGTACTAATAGGAGATGCATAGTAAAGAAAGCAAGGCATTTACTTAATTGGCTGGTCTTGGCCCTGAATCCTCAATGCAGAGCATTCTGATAAAGTGAGCTAAAGAATGTGGCTTAGGCCAGAGGCTCAAGAAAGCCTCCACTGACTCTGATGCCCAAACCCAAATCTCAGACCCAGCCAGCCAGCTGCAAAGAGATAAACAGGCCAAGCACTTAAGGCAGCAGAGAAGCACACGTCTGCGACCTCTCTCTTCCAGGCCTGGGCCTTGGCCTTCTCCCAGCTGCAGCCTTACAGACTGTGGAAAGGACAGAGAAGCCATTCTCAACATATGCAAACTCCTGCTACAGGGATCCCACCCACCAGGCCAGTAAATATTTTTAGAACATGCAGTCAGATTTGCATTTCCTTCATTAGGAAGGAGCAACAGTAAGGGTGGAAAAAGAGGCAGAGAGCTTGAGCAAATCCCTTTCCTTAGACTTAGAGGCCTTCTGTGAAACACAAGTGAGATGATACACTTAAGTTCTTGACATAGTGGCTGCCATCACAAAAACAGTTAGTAAATGTTAGCAATTCATAATTATTTCCTTTGTTAGGTTTACCTTTTATAAGTTGCCTAAAAGGCGAGACAAGGAAAGTAGAGAGACCGGGCTAGAGTACCTATACCTCGACCCTACAACCAGAAGCTGGAGAAGGAGTAAGCAACTAATGAATACCACCAAGAGTGTTTTGGGAAGGACATTACAACAGCTATATGAAGCATATGCCACTGAGGTATGTTATAGTTAATCATTTATTTGAATCATATAAAATGCACAATACAGACTCCAAAGCTTCCAAAATACTTTAACTATTCACTCACCGAACCCCCAATCTTTGCAACTGGAAGTAAGCTAGCTCAGAATCTGAATCCGTCTAACCAAGACCTTACGGAATATGTCAACAGCCTTTACAGCAATGCCAGATTTTTGATACATTCGGTACTATGTCCAATGGCATCACTGGGCAAAGTGTGAACTAATTACATATTGAAATCTTTTGGTTGCCAAACTCCACCAATTTGCTCAATACTTGCTATCTTACCCCTTTAATGGAAATAGAGAGAAAAACCCTCTCCCATTACAATGCAGTATAGATCTGCGATCAATATGTCCATGAGTTATGGGTTGTTCATGCCATGGTTGGATGAGTTTGGTGGGAAAAGTTAAGGGTTCCACTTGGTCTTCCTTTTAATTAATCATTTTCAAAAGAGTAGGTTAGGAGCTAGGGCTCTAGTTCAAGGCCAGAGGCACAGGCCTAGGTGCCGAAGTCTGCCTATTCTTTTTTTTAATTTTTATTTCATATTGGAGCTTAGTCGATTAACAACATTGTGTTAGTTTCAGGTGTACAGCAAAGTGACTCAGTTATACTTATACATGCACTCTTTTTCAAATTCTTTTCCCACTTAGGTTATTACAGAATATTGAGTTTCCTGTGCTACACATTAGGTCCTTGTTGGTTATCTGTTTCAAATACAGCAGTGTGTACATGTCAATCCCAAACTCCCAATCTATCCCTCCTCCCCACCCTTACTTCCTGTAACCATAAGTTCGTTCTCTAAGTCGGTGAGTCTGTTTCTGTTTTGTAAATAAGTTCATTGGTATCTTTTGTTTGTTTCTTTTTTTTTAGATTCCACGTATAAGTGTTATCATATGCTATTTGTCTTTCTCTGTCTGATTTGCTTCACTTAGTGTGATAATCTCCAGGTCCTATTCTTAGTTCATGATTTTTCCCCTTTATGAGAAAGTCTCTCTTCACTAGAGTTACAATGCATTTAACTTTAGCTGGCTGTTACACCCCTGGTTAGAATGATAAACTTCACCTATTAGAAGAATTAAGTTCCTCACCGAATCTTCCCAGAGGCCCTCCACATTGTACCCCAAAGGCACACAATGACCTTGTTACCGCATTCAGCACAGGCTCATGGAATAACTGTCAGAGTTCTCTAGTGGAGAATACGAATATCAATGGTAGCTATGGTCATTTATGGAAAATGCAGGTAAGAAAACAGCTTACTTTCCTGAATATTCCTAAACATAGTAGCCAAGGATGCTAGTCATACTATGTTGTGCCTTTTTTAAAAAAAATGGTTTTAGATATCAAATAGTGAAGCAACTGTAAGACAGTTATTCATTTTTTTTTTTTCTGAGAGACAAGCAAGGGCCTTTTCTTTAAGGAGATGGGTTGTCCTTTCCTGCTTTTAATTATGTCACTGAGACTTTTTAATATTGATGTTATTGGCTTCATTAAAAGTCACTGCATCATAACACAACTAAAATGGAATGACATAGAACAAATATAAGCAAGTCTCCAAAACATGACAAAGAGACACTATCAAAATAATAGCTTCATTTTGACTCAGAGATTTGGCCAACTCTTTGGACAATTTACTTGCATTTTGCCTTACCAGAGGAAATCCACTATCACACATTCAATTACACCAGTTTTTTTAAGCAGGGAAATGTCAAGTTGGAAAGGTGAGGTGACACGGAGAAATGGATTGAAGAAAATCCTCCCCTATCAGTGAGGTAGCAGAAGCAGAGAAAGAGAAATCCTGAATAAACAGGAAGCTATGACCATGCGATGAAGCACAAAGTAGGCAGAGGAAATTAGACCCTGACAGTCAGTTCTGCACTATGCCTATAATATTAATGGAAAAAGCTTAGATGTAATGCTTGGCTAGCTGTTCCTACTTCATTTCCTGAACAAATATTTAAGTACTCCTTTATTATACACTAGTTGCCAAATCAGAAGCATGGGTCCCAAATAACTGAGAGAAATAGGAATATTGCCCTCACACACACACACATGCATCACAATGCACAGGGCTCCTCTCACATAAGACAGAACCATGCATGGTTGAGAATGGACTTCTTGTGCCCTGTCTTGCCTGTCATAGAATTTGTATCGATGGGAAAGTTGCCTATTAGGGGGATGGATGACTTCTCATGTGTATTAATGAAAGTTCTGTATTGCAGGCTGGGTAGCTGGTAGAAATGTTGTGAGCATTTATGAGTAAAAGATTTATGCCATTATAACCCTAAAATGTTCCTGCAGGATAACAGCACAGCCTATCTAATATACAATGATGGAGTCCCCAAATCCATGAATTACAGCAGAAAGTACGGACACACCAAAGGTATGACAAAGGCTCTTATTTTCTCTTTCCTACTGGAAATCAGCATATTCTTAAACATTCCATCTTCAGTAGGCTTATATTCCACACTGAAAAGATAGCTTTTCTTTTTAATGGTCTGAGTTATCAAAATGAATGATTTCTGTATCACAGATTATAATGATATGATTTGACTTTGCAATATCCTTTTCACAAATCCCATTTTATTTCTTAATATATCTTTTAATGTATGCTTTAAAGCAGAAACTCAAGTATTGACTACTGGGAATACCAGCCAGACTCTGTGTGTATACACATTTTTGTCATGTTTATAGAGGTATAATTTACATAGAGTAAAATTAACTCTTCTCAGTATAAAGTTCAATTTGAAATAAATGTTTTTGAAAAAACATTTCAAAATAATTTTTATGTTATAGTAATTTGTGTTATATATTTTGTTATATAATTCTATACCACAATAATTTTTATTATAGTGATTTTGGGTATTTTTCTATTTATAAACTATGTATATATGTATATGTGTTATTGAAAAACTCAAAATGATAGTAAACAAAAAATCTGTAATCCTAATACTCATTAGAAAATTACACGTAATACTTTCTACTTTTTCTGCAATCCATATTTTGAAACATTTTTATGAAACTATTGTAATGACTACTTTAAACTTTTTTCAACTTAATATACGGTGAATAGCTTTCACCGGCAGCGAGTATTCTTCAGAAGGTTCCAAACTCAAATGCCTTCAGGGGCAGGCAAGTGATGTCAGCAAGCCAAGGGGACTGAACTGGCAGGTAACTAGAGGACCGGAGAGTACGTGCTTGGTCCGAAGAAGCAAGTTACTACTCAGCTTGCCTTATGGGAATGCAATTTTTCCAGAGAAAATTAGAGTGTGTGGAAAATCTCCCCAGTTTTTAAATGTTGGCAATGAATTCGAAGTTTTAAAAAATACTCTGCAAGCATAACAATATGTAGCTACAGGCTAGATTTGGCCTGTGGGCTGCCTGTTTGCAACCTCTGATTAAGAATATACTTTGTAATGTCTGTCAGATGTCATGAGCACTGAGAGCTTTTGATTTAGCTAAGCTGTCCTCCTGATGGTTCTACTTGCATGAAATCCAACAATTTTTATAACATACCACATTCTGTAACCTCTCTTTACCAATCTCCCACCACCATTTTCACTCTACCCTGTTAGTTGATACAGGGGTTTAGAAAAAAGACTAGGAAAGGAGTGAGACCTGATGTCATATGGGGGAGTTCCCTGCCGATAGGTGCCCTGACATCCTGTGGCATTTGTACCAAGAAGTTAGGGTTTCAGACAAACAGCATCCTTGTCTGGGCAGAAGAGAGCCCCTGAAGGTCATCCAGCTCTGTGAGGCAACTGAACTTTGAACATTTTCCATTTCGACACAGGTATTGATTCCATAGCCACTGACAGAGCAATAGTGTGCTTTCTTAAAGTGTGTTCTTTGAAAAAGAAATAACTGGCAGGCATTTAGTTTCTACTCTAACACTAAGGTAAACATGACTTTTATGTCTGCATGGTCATATGCAAACTGGAGAGTCTAGTTAGCATACCAAAACTATCTTGATATATTTATAAGCACAGAGATAGTCATAGATGCCTGTTGGACATGGTTCTTTGTGCCATGTCACAAGATGATAAAAATCTTTCTGTTTTCTTCCTTTCCGGCTTTCACGTTACTCCGCTCTAGAGATTTTTACTAAATACAATTAACTGGGATGCTTTAGAATATGGCTTCCCTTTTTTTTTCTCTCTCTGCCTCTTTTTTTTCAAACTTGTGAATACGGTGACTTCTGTGCATAAATGAGCATCCGTTTCTCACAATAAATTACTGCAAGTACATTTTTTCATTTGATATTTTCTCTTTCAACTCTGTTTTTCAGTTGGCTTTTGAAAATAGCTTAGCTTCTTAGCAGTAAAGAAGTTATCTGAAGCTTTCCAGGTGACTATATAGCCTAACAAGGTCAAATTCCAGTTTAGCAAATTTGCATTCTGCCAAAACAAATTTTGCTTGTACTTTCAACATGAAATGCCTATTAACTCTTCATAGGGTGGCTGCCCTAGCTCCCTTTTGTAGTGGGTTATTATCAGTAATGGGGCAAAGTGATGTATATCTGAATTGGTTTTGAAATTGTTGAAAAAAGAGCATGATCCTTGTAATTATTAGCCTAATAAAACATTAGCCTGAAGTATAAAGGGCTTAAATGTTGTAGCTTTGAACTCTATTTTTTTTAAAGGAGCTTTGTTTTTCTAATTTATCTGTATTAACTGTATCTTTGGTAGGTTTTCTCCTGTGGAACAGAGTCCAGGGGTTCTGGCTGATTCATTCCATTCCCCATTTTCCTCCAATTCCTGAAGAAGGCTATGATTACCCACCCACAGGGAGACGAAATGGACAAACTGGCATCTGCATAACTTTCAAGTACAACCAGTATGAAGCAATAGGTAACACTAGAGTGTGAAAAAAAAAGAGAGAGAGAGAGAGAGATAACAATACTGAAGAAGGGATTTGGAAATGGATTAATAAATTTATCACTTCATTTACTTCTCTATTCATAAAGCCTCTGTTACCTAGATTCTAATATTGGCTTTGCCATGGTTAGATCTTGGGCAGGCTTACTTACTGGACCTTGGTTTCCTGGTCCAGCAATGAAGTCTTTGAACTTGATCAGAGGCAGTAGTTTCAAATGTCTACAGTGGGCAGGCAGGTAACAAAAATGGGTGACACAGGTGGACATTGCATGGGCGGTAGGGACAATGGCAAACTGGGGTGTTGACTCTCCCCTCACATCCCTCAAAATCTTCAGCTCCATTATATTGTGGCTCTGTGGGCATGCAGACCTACATCTCCATGCTTTTTAGAGGAAGCAGAAATCTAGGGGAGGGTCTAAAAGTAGAAGAGAGGGAGGGAAAGAGATAGATCCTTTGATTTTCAAATATGATCTCAATCTTATTTATTTTTTAAATTGTGCCCCCCTCATGTTGCCTATAGGCCACTAATGTGACACTTCTGAGCCTAAACCAGATGCTCTTCCCTGAAGAACTCAAGCTCAAAGGGCCGAAAATACTTGGATTTGGAAAATCCAAAGTAGGAATAGGGAAGAGAAGTAGGAATGGTATTTTACCAATCACTTTTTACTGAAGAAGCTGCTAAATAGTAAAGAGTGACTTGTCTCTGGAGATAGGAGGTTTAGAATATGTTGGGTTTTTTTTTTTTAATCAGATTTCCATCTTATGGAAAGGATTACTGAGCCTCTCACCCAAATTAAGCCCTAGTCTAACTAGATGAGTTCCTGTAATGATTAGAGAGCTGAATAGCATAAGATTAGGTGTGCGTGCAGATGAGTTGGTCTTTTTTGGAGCTGGATGATCAGTACATGGGTGTTCTCTACTTTCATAAGTGTACACACGGGAGAAAAAACACATGGCCTCCAAGGTCAGACGGCCTGGACTTAAATACTGACTCCTTCAGTTACAAGCTTTATAACCTTGGGCATGTGACATAAATTCTCCATTAATTCAGCTATAAAATGAGGATGATGATAAAAGAACTGACCTAATAATAACATTGTTATTATGATTAAATTAGTAAGCTCACAAAGCAATGCCTGAGAAGTAGGGAGTGCTCAATAGGTGTCAACTATTTTAACCAAAACTTTAAACACTATTGGCTTAAAGAAGGAAATACTTTTGTTTCTGTCTTTTGTTTAGTCTTTAAATTCACAAGAAGATCTAAAATATCAAAAAGCACTTCCATTTGTGTGTTAATTCCCAACTTCTCTTTGTTGTTTCTTGATTCAGATTCTCAGCTCTTGGTGTGCAACCCAAACATTTACAGCTGTTCCATCCCAGAAATCTTTCACCAGCAGCTTGTTCACATGCCCCAGCTGTGTGCCAGATTCAGCTCATCAGAGACCCCTGGCCGGCACCTCGCCACACTTCAGTCAGCCCAGGGACAAAAATTCCTCCATTTTGCAAAGTCTGATTCTTTTCTTGACGGTATGAAAGACCATCATCAAACAATACACTATAACACTGCTGTTGGACTCACTTTGGGTTGCAAAGAGGAAATATTCTGAATATTCAGGGGAGTAGAAGTAGAAAAGGAGGGAGGACAAAGGAAGGAAAGAGAGAAGGGACGCCAAGGACCAATTCAGACATTAGTCACTCGAATAGAAGTGTTGCTGATCCAACCACAAAAGTATCTCACAACCATTGAGCCAGAGGTCAAGTAAAACTCACGGTCTCCAGCCTCAGATGGGCAAAGAGTCAAGCTGTCTCCTTTTTCTTTCACTCCCTAAGTGGTTACTTTAAGCCTTCCTTACCCTGAAGTCTTTTGCCTTACCCTCCCTCTTCACTTTCATTTTCACTTTTTCCTTCATAGAGAGGATCGAGATCACCAGGGAGAAACTACTTCCAGAGCACATCACACCCTCAACAATCTAATCTATTTTCATTCCTTTTTACCAGTTTCCTCTCATCCAAACAGAAGCAGTGCACCCCCTGTGCCCTGGAACCTGTCCCGACCTCAGAATACTTTGATTCATACATTCAATCTGTTCTCCCTCTTCTACTTCAGCTCTCCTGCTCAACAAGCCCCTTAGAAAACAAACATTCCTAAAAACCCTCCTTCAATTCTAGATTCTCTATATCTCTGTTTTTTCTTTTCTTCTAAATTTATTTTTAGAAAACTCTTCAGGGTCTTTATTTGCTCACTGCTCCTTGACTGCAGTTTTGCTTTTCTGTCTGTAGACATTACAATCTCTTCCCAATCACCAATGACCATCTAATTGACTTCATTGTCTTCCTTCTTTGCTCCCTTCCATCCTTTAATATTGAATAAAATTTACTGAATGCCTACTACTTGCCAAGCCCTGTGTTAGGCATTAGAGATCCAAAAATTAACAGAACAGAAATAGCTTCTGCAGAATTCAGCACAGTTGGAACCCTTTCCTTTCTGAAAGTTTCCCCTCCCCGAGTTTTGGGAGTCTACAGTCTTTTGGTCTTCCTCCCACTTCTTATAATTCTCTTCTGCCATGTCCTCCTCCTCTGCATACTCCTTACTTGACTAGGTTGCCCTGTGGTCCTCTACCCATCCTTATCTCATCTACATAATCATGCTATGCAAATCCAGCAAGCCCTCAGAGAATTCCTAAGTCTAGATCTCCAACCAAGACATCTGTTCTGATGGATGTATTCAACAGTGAGTGGGACGTTTCTGCTTGCAGGTGGCACAGCCACATAAAATTCAACATGCCAAACTCATCTCATCATGCTCCCTCACATATCTTACTCTTTCTCTCATATGCTGCACAGTCACCTGGGAACTTTCAATCCCTCTTTTTTCTCACCACCCCTCCTTATCAAATCATCAAATTCAATCAGTTCCAGGTCCTTAATAACTCTCACATTTATCTTATCCTCTCTAAACTTTCTGCCATGGCCATAGTCTATACTTATGTTTGTTATCACAGTTATTTTGACAACCTGGTGTTTTTCCTCTCTCCAATCTAATGTAGCCTTCCCAATTCATCCTGTACATTGTTTCTCAATTGATATTTATGATCATAAATCAGTTGCTATTAATTCCCTACTAACACTCTTTCCAAAGGTCTTTTTAGGACAAAAACATATATTGCTCCCTTGTTTGTGTGGAATAGAAGACATTTTCAGACACCAATGTCATCCTACTAATAGTGATAATAACTTACATTTGCATATCACTGTAGCATTTACAAAATTTTCTCCTGTCCGCTCTCTCAATCATGTTGTTATTATTGTGCTTGTGACATCCACATATCAGGGATGAGTGATGATTCTATTCCTGAGGATATTTTCAGGGATTTAGCTAAGTATAAATCCTAGCCTTACTATTTTTCTCTTTAAAAACTCTAGACATCTTTGCAGCCTGGATGGCTCAACGGTTGAAGACACATTTGCTAACAGAAACCTGGCAGCGAAAGAGACAAGAGCTTCCTTCAAACTGCTCCCTCCCTTACCACGTCTACAACATCAAAGCAATTAAGATATCTAAACAATCTTATTTCAGCTCTTATCAGGATCATGCCAAATGGTGTGTTTCCCAAAAGGGCACCAAAAATCGCTGGACATGTATTGGAGACCTAAATCGGAGCCCATACCAAGCCTTCAGAAGCGGAGGATTCATTTGTACCCAGAATCAGCATATTTACCAAGCATTTCAAGGATTAGTTTTGTATTATGAGAACTGTAACTCAACTTGGTGAAAGGACATATGTGCTATCATTTTCAACACTGGTAAGTGGTCTTCTTCTACTAGATCCATTCTTTATACATTAAAAGCCTGTGAATTTACTTATGGTCCACATAGCATCAAATAAAATGCTTTTCTCCCATGCTTACCATTTTATCTTCCAAATTGTGGCAATTTATCTACTTTGCATTTATATGACATAAACACACACCATTATATATACCTAAAGTGAAAATGGAGGGAGTGAAAGGAAAAAATTTTGTTCCAAATCAGTCAGCTCTCAATTGTCCATGGGTTGACTGGCCATCTCCTAGAGTAATTTCATCTTCACAAAGAATTCCCTGACTCTCCTCCTCACCCCTTTTTGAAGAAAAAACATTTATATATCTCTGTATCTCAAGCTACTTAGTCATTTCCATCTTAGAGTTCTTTTCAATGGTTTATGGTTAAGTTTAATTGGTCATTCTTGCAGCTACTACTTACTAATTGTATGATCTTGGGCCATTCATTTGAACTCCCTAAACCTTGGTTTTCTTCTCCATGAAATAGAGATAATATCTAAGTATGTTCAAGCACCTAGCACAGAGCCTGGCACAGTTGACACTGAAAATACTCATGGAATTTGAATGTGAATCCCCCTACAGTGAGAGAAGACAAAGGAAAGTTTAGAAATGAGTAGTATTTTTCAGAAAGAAAAAAGTTAGGAGAAAGAAATAAAACAACCCACCGACTTGGGGGGAAAGAATTGTAGCATAAAGAAACCAGAATCAAATCTAGTAATATTAGTTCCAGTGTATTTCATTTCCTGGAAATTTTATCACTGAATATAATTATTATATAAATGAATAATAATAAATTTGTATTAAGTACTCATTGTTTAATAAAATCTGAAACATGGTTCCTAATTTGAAGAGGCTTACACTCTAACAAAAGTAATCGTAAAAATAACTAAAGCTCTAACAGTCAACCCACACTTTCTTATTTAATCTTCATAACAATGCTATTCAGTAGGAACTGTTACAATCCTTATTTTACTGACAAGGAAACAGGGCTATAGAGTTTCAGTAACTTGTCCGGTATCACAGAGGTGTTTCTGACCTCTAAGACTATGCTCAACTTCTATTTCAAGAGATGTTTTTAAAAATGATGTGATATAGAATAATATGTATCTCAATGTCTTTTTTTTTACATTTTTAAAGAATTTTTATTGAGATATAATTGACATAATAAACTGCATATATTTAAAGTGTACAATTTGATATTTTTTTTCTCATTAGTAATGTATATGTGGCAATCCTAATCTCCCAATTCATCCCATCACAACAGCCCCCCCAGCACTCTCCCCCCTTGGTATCCACATGTTTTGTTCTCTATATCTTGATGTCTTAATCAACCAAAATTCATGAGACATAATGGCACTGGTTCAATGGAAAGCTGAGAAAAAAAAACAAAGTTTGTCTTCCTATCAGAAGCAAGCGTAAGTTATGGGAATGTTGAATACTAGCTAGCTAACTTACATGCTTGAAAATATAAGGAGGTTTGAAAAATATGTTTTAGCTTTGCAGAGCGCATCTGAGCATAAATAATTCCAATAAAATCAGATTAGAAGAGAAATTTAAAAGTACAAAATCCTGACTTTAAAAATGAAGAGAGTGAAAATGTTACTGAGCCCAAGCTTGGTAACAAATTTTGGCGAAGCCAGCTGGGAGCCTTGCTGCTTTTGGCCAGCTGGCCTGACTGGGAAATTTTCGTGTAAGGCCCTAGCGGCTGCCATGACCACTTGTCCTGAGGATCTTCGCTTTGAAATTCCCAGAAGCAGCACTGGCTGCCCCAGCACTTGGCAGTTGGAGCAAGGAATCAATATTTGGGAGTCAACAGGCTACATATAGTAGGGAAAGTTGCTCTGGTGTGTACAACTAGGAACATTTTCCCCTCTCAATTAGGGCTTCTCCTTTAAGGGAAAAGCCAGTTTGTTCATTTGATTGGGGTACCTTGTTGGAGAGGGGAATTGTTGTTGGACTCTGCCTGATTTGTGAACCAGTTTGGTTCGTAGGATTTTGTTTTGCGTTCATTCATAATAGAATCTGTTTGTGCTTTTGGTATTGGAATTTGCTTGTGCTTTTTGTGTTTTGTTGTTCTGGAACTTATAAATATGGGAAATATTTCATCTGTCCCTAAGGAAAGCCCTTTGGGGTGTATCTTAAATAAATGGGCAAAATATAGCTGTGGGAGAGATGATATTCTATTGTAATAGTGTGTGGTGCCGATATATGTTAGGATCAGGACGGCAATGGCCCTTGAATGGCTGACTTTATTATTATATGATCTTACAATTAGAATTGTTTTGTGAAAAACAAAACAGGTAAAAATGGTGAGATTCCATACATAGAAGCATTTATGCTACTGCATCAGGAGGAAAAGAGGTCAAGAGGGCTGCCACCTTATGGTACAGCAGTCTGAAAGGAAAACCAAGGGAAAACCTGTTCTACAAAAGGAAGAGGGAGACAGTGAGAGTGAGGGCATGTTATTCCAAAACCTAAATCCCCCTCCGGCCAACCTGGCTCCCCCACTGGCCGAGCAGGCTGCACCAGCAGTTGTTCCAACCACCCCCTTGCTGCCTCCTATTTCCCCTACGTATGGGGATCAATTCAAGTTTCTATGTTAACCCTGGGGCACAGAGGCCTGGTTTGGTGTTACCATCTAAGACCCGACAGGGCACCCAATTTGGACTAGGAGCCACTTCCAGAGCAGGGCAATTTCCCTTGCACTGATATCCTGTAGGAGGCTTTGGTGCAGATGACCAATCAGCTGGGTTTCTTTGGATGCACAGGCCATTCTCAACTTCAGATTTGTTTAATTGGAAAAACCATAACCCTACATACCGAGAGGACCCCCTCCATATGACTGAAATCTTCACTTCTATCTTTGCTACTCACCATCCCTCTTGGGCAGACATTCACACTCATGAATATGATGCTTACTGGGGATGAAAGAAGGATGGTCATTGACAAAGCTAGAGAGGAAGCATGCCAGCTTCACAGATGCAAATCTGGCAGTTCCTATTGCTGAGCCTGACTGGGATCCTAACAATGGAGATATGCCCCTCCTAAAACATTACAGGAAGCATATCTTAGCAGGTCTTCAAAAGGGAGTACATAGGCAAAAGGGCTTAAACAAAATTCAGGAGATACACCAAAACCCAATGAGGAGCCATCAGAATTTCTATAAAGAACTTATCAAGCTTATAGATGCTGCACTATGTAGACCTTGAGTCCCCTGAAAATGAGAATGGTAACTATGACCTTCATTGGGCAAAGTGCCCCAGATATAAGAAGTCAATTAAAAAAGTTAGCTAGTGCATTTGGAACGCACCCTTCTCAATTAGTAGATGTTGCTTGTAAAGTGTTCAACAAAAGGGAACAATGGATGCAAGACGGAATGCGACTTTTCTGGCAGCAGCCCTGGATTCCCGAAAGGCAAGGAACCCAAAGAGTGGTAAGCCACCACTGGGGAGGGAAAAATGCACTTACTCTAAGGACGAAGGGCACTGGTAAAAAGACTGACCTAGCCTAAAGAATAAGAAAGAAAACAATAAAGGAAAGACAGGAGCCTCTCATATGGTGGACAGAGAAGGACACCCTGATGATGACAGAAGAGGCCTGGGGGCTTCCTTGGACTTGAGGCGTCCAATTCCAATTTCCCCACAGGAGCCCCAGGTAACTTTGACAGTGGGGGAACACGTTGATTGACTTTCTGATAGATACAGGTGCAACATACTCTGTGGTAAACACCAAGGTGGCACAGAAAACATCTCAGTCTATCCTGGTTATGGGGGTTTCTGAATAAGTACAAAATTGTTATTTCTTACAACTTCTAGAATGCCAATTAGGGGACCTCACCCTGAAACACAGTTTCTTATATATGCCAGCATGTTCAATCCCTCTTTTGGGCTAAGATCTCCTTTGTAAATTAAGTGCCCAAGTAACTTTTTCACCAGGACAGCTTGACATCTGGGTCTGGCAAGAGCATGCTATACGCCTACAGAGGGCACTCATGAATGCCCCAGAAAAGGAGACAGAGCTCTTCCCCCACCCCTGCCTCAAGGTCTATGAAAAGGTAAGGCTGGAAGTGTGGGCTGATGGCACCCAGGGAAGGCCAAAAACACATGGCCAGTACAAATCCTGTTAAAAAGGGACACTCAGACACCTAATCTAAAACAATACTCTCTAAGGCAAGAGGCCCAAAAGGGAATTCATCCAACTCCCAAAAAGTTTTTGAAAACAAGACTGATTAAACCTCACAGGTTCCTATATAACACCCCTATTCTCCCAGTCGAAAAGCCAGACTCAACAAGAGTACTGCTTTGTCCAAGACTTGAGGGCTATTAATAGAATAGTCCAAGATTTGCACCCTAATCCATGCAAACTGGTACCTAATCCATGCAAACTGCTTACACCTATTCTGGGAGAATACAACTCGTTCTCAGTTTTGGACTTGAAGGATGCTTTTTTTCTGCATTCCTATTGCAGAAGAATCACAGAAGCTGTTTGATTTTGAATGTCAGGACCCAGAAATACAAGTATTGTTGGACAGTTCTTCCTCAAGTATTTAAGGATTCCCCTACCTTGTCTGGGGAAATGTTGGCTAGGGATCTTAGAAACTTAATATTGGATGAAGGACTCTTACTCCAATATGTGGATGATTTGCTCATAGCAAGCCTTACATATGATAAGTGTCTACAAAATACAATAAGAACCCTGAATTATTTGGCCAATTGTGGATATAAGGCCTCCCAGAAAAAGGCCCAAGTGTGAAGCAACAAGTCACATACCTGGGTTTCGTCCTTTCCCAAGGATAGCAGGGTCTTTTGCCTGATAGAAAACAGGCAATTGCAGCGTTGGGAACACCTAAGACTTGCAGATAACTGAGGGGGTTTCTGGGAATGGCAGGGTTGGTTCTGTTGGATTTGGATCCCGAACTATGGGCTCATAGTAAAGCCTTATGAGGCTTTAAAGGGACATGATTTTAAGCCCTTTACTTGGACTATAGAGTGCCAAAAAGCCTTTGAAACAATAAAAACAAAGTTAGTCTTAGCCCCGGCTTTGGGACTACCAGACTTAAAGAAACCTTTCAAATTGTCTGTCCATGAGAGTCAAGGTATCAGTCTCGGGGCATTAAATCAAACTCTAGGGAATATCCCTCCACCACTGCCTACTTCTCAAAACAACTAGAACAGACTGTTAAGGGATGACCCCTTGCCTTCAAGCTGTAGCAGCTACTGGTGACACCCTTTAGGAAGCTGAGAAGTTTGCCTTGGGGCAAGCCATCACTGTGTATGTCCCTAACCATGTCCCGTCTGGAACAAAAAGGGGGCTATTGGCTGACTTTTGGGAGAATAGGAAAGTACCAAGCCATTCTTTGCTTTTTTGTTTTTTTTGTTTGTATGTTTGTTTTTTCTGCTTTTATTTGGGTATAGTTGTTTTACAATGTTGTGTTAGTGTCTACTGTATAGCAAAGTGGAGTTTCCTGTGTTATACAGTAGGTTCTCATTATTTATCTATTTTATACATATTAGTGTGTGTGTATATATATATATATATATATATATATATGTTAATCCTAATCTCCCAATTCATTCCACCCCTCCTTTCCCCTCTTGGTGTCCATACGATTGTTCTCTGTATCTGTGTCTACTTCTGCCTTGCAAACTGGTTCATCTGTATCATTTTTCTAGATTCCACAAATATGTGTTAATATATGATATTTGTTTTTTCTCTTTCTGACTTACTTCACTCTGCATGGAAGCAAGCTAAATGTCCATCAACAGATCAATGGATAAAGAAGATGTGGTATATATATATATAGAATAGAATACTACTCAGCCACAAAAAGGAACAAAATTGGGTCATTTGTAGAGACGTAGATGGACCAAGCCATTCTTTTAGACAATCCCAACATAGGACTTTGGGTCATTTCAGCTCTAAATCCAGCCACATTGCTCCCGATTGATGCTGCACAATCCCAGAGCACGACTGCCTACACATCACTGAGCTTCTGTACTCTAACAGACCAGACATAATGGACCAACCTTTGGCTGAGTCAGAACATGGAATTGTTCACACCGATGGAAGTGGCTTGATGGACCAAGGTAGGTGGCACATTGAGTACGCAGTGGGAACACTTGAAAGGATTGTTGAAGCAAAAGCCCTGCCCCCAATGATCTCAGCTCAGAGGGCAGAAATCATTGCTCTGACAAGAGCCCTACTATTCACTGAAGACAAGCGAGTAAATACATACACAGACTCTCACTGTGCATTGTCCATGGTGCACGCTCAGAGGGCAACCTGGAAAGAAAGGGGGCTCCTCACTTCAAGCAATAAAGACATAAAACGTGCTTCTGAAATCCTGTCACTCTTAGAAGCAGTCCATAAGCCCTCACAAGTGGCCGTAATACACTGCCCAGGCCACCAAAAGGGCAAAACTCACATAATAAAAGGCAACCAGTTAGCTGATCAAGCTGCAAAGAAAGCAGCAAAGGAAGGGGACCATCAAGCCCTGATACGGTCACTTCTCCCACAGATCAACTTGTCAAAATACCAGACAGTGTATTCAGAAAAGGACAAGGAGAGGGCCAAAAAGTGGGATTTCACTCTTGGTCACACTTCACCTGGCTGGAAATGGAGTGCACAAAAAATTGTTTTGAGCCCTGAGGCCTTCTTGGACACTGTGCTACACCACATTCATAATGGTACCCATTATGAGAGTGATGCCACCCTACAATGGATTCAAAAATATATAATGGGGCCTAACCTACAAAGAACCATCCAGCAAGTCACTCAAAATTGTATGATTTGTGCTAAAAATAACCCTGAGTCTGCTGTCAGAATTCCCCAGATGGGGACTCAATACCGAGGAAGCTGCCCCAATGAGGACTGGCAAATAGACTTTACTCAAATGACTCAAGCTGCAGGAAATTTCAGATATCTGCTAGTATTTGGGGATGCTTTTTGGGGATGGGAGGAGGCATATCCCACCAGGACAGAAAAAGCCTCCAAAGCGGTTAAAGTCCTCCTTAAGGAAATTACCTCCTGATTTGGACTGCCTAACTCCCTTCAAAGAGATAATGGGCCTGCTTTTGTCTCTAGCATAACTCAACAAGTGCCTAAAGCACTGCAAATTAATCAGAAGCTACATTCATCCTAGAGAATACAATCAACAGGAAAAACTGAGAAAATGAATTGTACATTACAAAGGCACCTTGCTGAAATATGTCAAGAGACTAATTTAACTTGGGATAAGGCCTTGCCAGTTTCCCTGCTATGGATCAGAGTGACTCCTAGAAGCAGGCTTAAATTAAGCCCCATTGAAATAGTGTATGGTAGGTCATTCCAGGTGTCTGCCCAGGCAGGGGAATCTGTAAATGCTCTGAAAGTTCTAGCAGTTGCTGATTATGTTAAAACTCTGGATGTAATACTAAGCTCTGTTCATGAGTTTGCTTCCAGCAGGTCTGCCTATCCAACCAAGGTAGCCTTACATCCTTTCCAGCCAAGTCCCCCTTAAAATCTGAAGAGAACAAGGGCTTGAGCACCAGCTGACTACAAGGTGGACAGAACCACACGGGCACTTATCTGTCAATTTAGCTAGAGGAAAGCCATGGTTTCATCACACTTAGATTAAAGTAGCCCCACTCTCATTAGAAAATGACTCAACTCCTGAGAGGTCTAGAGAGCAACGGATTTGTGAACCCTTAGAAGGGTTATGGTTGCTTTTCTTTTTTATTATTATTTTTATTTATTGGCTGCATTGAGTCTTTGTTGCTGTGCACAGGCTTTCTGTAGTTGTGGAGAGCAAGGACTACTCTTCCTTGTGGTCTGCAGGCTTCTCATTGCGATGGCTTCCCTTGTTGTGGAGCATGGGCTCTAGGCACGTGGGCTTCAGTAGTTGTGGCATGTGGGTTCATTAGTTGTGGCTCACAGACTCTAGAACGCAGGATCAGTGGATGTGGCTCACGGACTTAGTTGCTCTGTGGCATGTGGGATCCTGCCAGACCAGGGCGTGAACCCACATCCCCTGCCTTGGCAGACAGATTCTTAACCACTGTGCTACCAGGGAAGCCCAAGTTTGCTTTTCAAAAAGAATAAGTATTAAGATTAAATTTTCATTGTAGAAGGAATTTCATTAGGTTCAAATAGCTGTAGATAAAGAGAGAATTGAATTGCTTACTAAAAATTTTAAGGAATAATCCCGACCCAAAGCTGTTCAATTCTATCTCATGATCACACCCTCATTGCCCCTGTTCAGTGGGAAGTAACCAGAAAGATCATTGCCCCTTTTCCCACAAGATTGTGGAATGGACATTGACAGTGGGGAATTGTAATAGGGGCAAGGCAGGCATGACCTACAACAGCCCCACTCAGCCATTGGTCAGTGCCACAGTTGGCCCCTCCTCCTCCCCCTCCTCTGTATAAAAGGAACCCAGAATTTGGATTGAGACAAGATGGGGGGTTTTTTTGAGACACTTCTCTGCAGTCTCAGTCTGCTAGCTTTCTGATAAAAGTCATTCTTCCTTGCCCCAACAACTTGTCTCTTGATTTATTGGCCTGTTATGTGGCGGGTAGAGTGCACTTGGGCTTGGTAACAAATACTTGATCCAATAATATAAAGAGGAATTAATGAAAAGGAAAAGCAGAAAGCAAAGGTGAGGAAATTCTATTGAACTAAACATAGGCAATAGGTATGAGCTTACTCCCCAAAGTAAATCCAGACCTTTTAGAAAAGTAGTTTCATCCCAAACTCAACAGAACAACCCGTAGGAGAAGAGAATCAAAATCAGAATCCATAGAATAAAGAATACAGGAATGTGACAGAGAGAAGAAAAAGAAGATGCTGGTCCATTGGAAATACATATATAAAGATGTGCTTCCCATTGAGGGAGAGATGGGAAGTGGCTAGATCTCCCTTGAGGAAGGAAAAAAAATGTCAGAATTGAACAGTCCTGGTAGTTCAAGATATCAAATACTGACCCTGGGATGAAGAAATTATATTGGTGTTGGTATTTCCCTGTGGTGGAGTTTAGAGGCAGCTATAATAAACCAAAGGAGAGCTAGTATTGCTATCTTTCTCAAGCCTGTGCCCAGGAGTGCCACCCAGTCATGCTGATTCCCTTAGAGACAATGGGGACATATCTTTAGGGTAATAACACCATTGGAAGGAAACTGAAATATTTGAGAATATAGGTGATATTTTCATTGATTCCTTTTGGGAGAAAGAAGAAAATATGGGAGATATCAATGAATGAAATTGAAGTCCTAAACCATGATTGAAAACACTGAAATTAAAGACCCATGTCTAAAATAGGAATGTATCTTTCAAAGAAGTGTAAGACTGTGTTTGTCTATAAACTACTTAATGTAATTGTGAAAAAAAAAAAGTTAAAAATAGAAATAGACCTATAGCAAAAATAGAGTGGAGGATGGTAGTTCTAACATGGAAGCTCCAAGTCATTCTTCTGCTGTGCCTTCACACCCCCCTCTTAGAAAAGCTATCTTACCCAGTTTTGGGTATCAAGTGGGTTGGTCCTTTCTTCTCTAGCTCCAAATGGCTGGACTGGGTGAGCTTGTGATACCAAAGAACATAAGCCATAGACCATCCCAAGGCAATTAGATATGGGAGAGAGTTTACAGTAGGGGTACCAAGACTGTTTGGGGGGTGGCACTGGATCTGGAGGGTCGTGTCCCCTGGAGATGATATCACCATTTTCTGCCTTGTGCACACTGAAGCACACTGAAGAATGCTGGGCTACAGAAGCGGAGAATGGTACAAATGAAACTCAAAATCAGAGGAACACAGAGCAATATCAGTTCCTAAGTGTCCAGATGTCAGTTGAGTTCCTTATGGAGCCCAGCTATTCTCCATGGTCACATATTCTATGACATAACCTTATATTCTGTCATTAAGTCCCCTATTTTTAGTTTAAGTTAGCTTAAATAGGTACATAATTCTTGCAAGCAAACAATTCTTATCTAAATTATGTAGAAAAAAACATGACAGTGTGACTGTGGTGCCAGGTCATTTCAATAAAAATAATAGAGAAATGTGTTCTAAACAAGTTTCACAGTCTCATAATCTCAGGTGTTTTACATACTAACATAGAATATAGGTTGTAAAGGAAATAAATTTGATATTGTAGCATGACATGGTAAACAGGCTTTCACAGAAAGCAATAGGAAGTATTTGATGGGATGGAATAAGAAAGAGTTATGATGTAGCTTCAGATAATCAGACATTTACTAAGGGTCTCCTCCAGATAAAATAATTCTTGATTAACTTTTGGCATAATACACAGAAAATTTCATCTCCCAAAGAGTAGATGAAATATCTAGAAGAATCTCAACTCTAAACCTAAGACTTGCCAGAAAGGAGAAGTTCGTTGGTGAAATGAAAGTAATGGTACCCCAGGAGAAAAATGTCCCTGGATGATCATTAGGAAAAGCAAAGCTGGATATAAGATTAGAAAGTCTGAGACTGAGGTACTGAAGAAAATATGATTCCATGGCAGAAGACTCTTAACAAGAATACACCTCAAGAGGTTAAGAAGTTATCAAAAATGAAATTCTGACTATGTGATCTCTCTATGAGGAAGAAAGGGAAAAAGCAATGTAATTATACAATTTTCTCATGAGCTTATACATGAGTCGCATACAAAGCATAAGAAAAAAGGCCAATGAACAAAGAAGAATAAAAGAATGGCACCAATCTGTACACAGAATTACATGAAACAGCAAAAGCTACTTGTTGCAAAAAACACTAAGGTTAACAAAAAATGTGTTATACTTATATCTGATCAGAATTACATTGGAACAAATAGTAGTTTGTGAATGCCAAAAAAAATCTTTGTCTCTTTTATTTCTGTCTTTTCAATAATGATGAGTGGTATTCAAACTGAGAAGGTAGGGGGAAAATGGTCAGGGATAACTAAAGCAAGACTTCTGCAAAGCAATTTTAAGAGAGCACGCAGCTCCCTACAATGAGTTCATGTTTCCAGGCCCAATAAATGACAGCGAAAACTATTGAAAGGCCAGAGATCTTTGAGGAAACATGGCAGACAGACAAATATCATCTTACTTTCCAAAACTGAATGGAAGGTGTGTTCTGAAACGTAATCCCCAGAATGATCCTGCAGTGGATCTTCAAAGGGCCAGATTGTAAGCACTTAGAGAATGATCCACTGGACAATTTGCAGGTGTCAGCGTGAACCAGGCTCTCTACGAGTCAGGCATCTCTGACTACCTCATTTCCATTTGCACAGGAGTTGCAAGACGGGTGGATCATAAAATTGTAGTAGTTAGGAAATCCTTGAGCAGCAATGAAACAAAGGTCTCTCTTGCTATCCCGTGGTCAAGATGATAATTGGGTGAATGTGAATGTAGTCCAATGAATTTATACATTACTCAAAGGATAGTCAAGATGGATTTGTATCAGTTTGAAAGGAGGTTCTTGGTGTCATACCAAAGAGCCTGAGCACTTTTTCCAATTTAATACATCAAACATAGCCTGTACTAGACACTGTGATGAGCGAAAGGAACGATGAACAAGACAGACAGTCTCTGCCCTTAAAGATCTTATACATGAGTCTGTCCTTAGCCCTAAACATTTTTAGATGAATTTGGTGAGTATCCAGAAAATATGTTTATTTTATTTTTATATGACAAGCAGGTAAAAAAATAGCAGATCCAGCACATGATGAAATTTAATCCCAAGGAATCTTGAAAGGCTGGTGTAATAAAGTAAATTAAATAATACTAAATATAATAAAGATAAATGTCTCTTCCATTGAATCCAAAATCAACAACAACAAAAACCCACAATGGCCATCATAGAGGTATAGGTTAATGGAAAATGTAATTTAACAGCAGATGATATAGAAAACGACTCAAGGGTTTTGGCCGAAAACTCAATATGACTAAACTGTGTGGCTGAAAAAAGAGAGAAAAAAGAAGATACTATAATATTGGGATGTATGGATAGAACATATATTAAAGAGTAAGGAAATAGGCATACTGTATCCTATGTTAGTGGCCTAGTTACCATCTTTATGAGGAACATAGAAAGAGTGGAGGATGTGTAGAAGAAATTGGCCAGAATAAAGATGGCTTCTGCTACAGCAGATGGAACAGTAGAAAGAAATGGAAATGTCTATTCCCCAAAAAAGGTTCAGTGAGGACAGGATACATATCTTCAACTATATAACAGACTATTCTATGGAGGAAGGTCTACATTTGTTCTATATGACATCTATAGGCTGTGGTAAGATAAAGGAATGAAAAACAGAGTGAACCACATTCAGCTCAAATTAAGTACAAATCACGTTGTCCAAACATTTTGCCATGGCCAATGAGCTCTACAGGATCTACCCCGGGCTCCCTCTCCAGCCACTGTCCCACTGCTCTCCCACCTACTCAGTATACTTCACCTACTGCCATTCTTCCTATTCCTCAAACTCACCAACTCCACCTCAACGTCACGCACTTGCTAGCCATGCTCTCTGAAAAACTTTTCTCCCAGATGTGTGCATGGTTGGCCTCTTATCATTAAGGCCCTCAGCATTAATGTAATTTCTTATGAGAGGCCTTTTCTGGTCACCCTATCTAAGTTAGCATCTCCAGTCACTTTCCAACGCAACACTTTATTTTATTTTAGCATTTATCACCATATGATACTATCTTCATGATGGTACGTGGATTTTTGCATCCTGTTCACTGTCGAATTCCTAGTCCCTTGTGCAATCCCTGAAACATTGGGTGCTCAGTGAATATTAGTTGAATGTATGAACGAATGAATCTGCCAAAATACGTGTTTGAGTGAGGAGCAAAAGCTCATTGGGAAGGCTGTGGTAGGGTAGATTCGCACACAGATTGAGAAGCATAACTGGAAGATCTTTAATTCCTTTTCAGTCCTGAAGTTCTATAATTAAGCACTAATTTATGGGATGCATTATAATTTCACTATTGGTTCAGAGAGGGTTGATAAATGAAGACTGGAATAGCCAAGAAGGCGTCATTGAAGAGGGAGAGATAGGTGGAATTTAGACACTTGGAATGGGAGGAAAGATGTTTGAGGAGAAAGAAATAGCATGAGCAAAGTTTCAGAAGCAGACCTGAGTACCATATGAGGAGAAGACAACTGTAAAAAGTCAGGCTTTTCTAAAGGAGAAGATGTGGGACTTCCCTGGTGGCACAGTGGTTAAGAATCTGCCTGCTAATGCAGGGGACATGGGTTCGATCCCTGGTCCAGGAAGGTCCCACAAGCCACAGAGCAACTAAGCCTGTGCGCCACAACTACTGAAACCCGTGCACCTGGAACCCATGCTCCACAACAAGAGAAGCCACCGCAATGAGAAGCCTGTGCACCACAACGCAGAGTAGCCCTGAAATTAAAATAAATAAAATAAAATAAAACAAAATAAAATAAAGGAGAAGATGTGCTTTGAGAACTTGAGAAAAATGAGACTGGACAGGTAAAGTACAGCCACAATGCAAGGTGGGACCTTAGAGCCAAACTATGAATTAATGTACAAACCCTGAGTATTCTTGAGAAGATAGATGAACACCATAATAAAGGCAAGGATTTAACAGAAATTAGTCTCTGTTAGAATCAGAGCCTTGTAATTGATTTGAACTAAATGATATCCCTTCAACTATAAAACGATTTATTCTTTTCTATTCTATTCCATTTTAGAAGGCTCTAACAATAATCCTGATGTGTGATATGAGGTCCTGACCTAAGATAGTAACAAGTGAAACAGGAAAAGATCAATGTGAGAGACTTTTTTTTTTAAAAAGCTATCAGGATTTCATGCCTAAATTAATAACAACTACAGTTATTTCCATAATGGGAAACCAAAATGTAGTAGATGCTCAATAAATGTTTGCTTATGTATCATAAAAAGATTCTATTATTAAACATTGGCAAGATATCTGGAAGCCTTTGTGTAACAATGGCAATGAGTTTACACATATTCTCTCACTCAGAATCCTTTGTCACCTGTATCCTGCAGGTGGCTGGGTGAGCATGGTCAGGTGAAAAAGATGTCTTCTACTGTAAACAGTCCGTATATAATAACTGTGACCTTATTAGAACCATGTTCCATTCAGGCCAGTTGTTATAACTTTATGTGACCAGGTCTCTGTGAGGCAGCACCATAAAGGGATTAAAATGATTTCTTACCCATCTTGCCAGCACTTACACATTCAAATGAATATAGTGCTTTCCAATTAATCACTTTAAAAGCCCATCCCTTTAGTCTCATTCTTCCCATCCTTTCTGACACTTCACTCTACAAAAGACTTTTAGAAGCCACACACTAGCCAAACAATTAAAATAACTCATCACTCCATAGGCATTGGCTCATGCCATGTAACTCTCTGCCAAATCTCCTTTAAAGCATCAACACAACTCCCTGCCGTAGGCAGTGCTGGTTAGAGATCAAGATCTGCATTGTCCCTAACCCCATTTCACTCCCTCTCCCTTGTTAACTGGCCTCTCTTTCCTTCTCTTTCCATTTGACTCATTTATTTCTAATATTGCTTGATTTTTGTTTTGTTTTGTTTTCCCCCACATTTTTTTGCAATCCTCTTTGAAGGAAATGTCAAATGCATTCGTGTTACATGAATGAGTTGAGAATGCCGCCACCCTACGAGAGCCCAGTTGAATCTGGAAAGAGGCACAGTGGAACAGCTCTGAAATCACACAGCCTGGATTTGAAAGCTGGCTCTGTTGATCTTGAGCAATTACCAGCTGTATGACCTTCAACAAATTATTTAACCTCTCTAAGCCACTTTCTAAACTGAAAGACAAGAATGTTATAATAGGAATAAGGTAATCTTTGTAAAACTCTTAGTGCTTAGCACATAAAAAATTTCCCCACCTTCCAATTAAAACTGTCAGAACAACAATAAATATTAACTAAATTAATCTTATTAACTCAGAGATTGAGGGAAAAGCAATTGCTCTGTCTGTACCACATTCTAACAACTACTCAATCCTGTGAAGAAATCAGTCTAACAGATTGGTGTAAATAGAATAAAGGAACCAAGAATGCCATTTAATTGAATTGTTCCCTTTCTCCATGGTGACAGTGTTTTCTCAATAACAAACAGAAAAATAAATAAAAGCCTGTCATTTTTCACTTTATCTCATACTTGAGGAATCATGAGGAAATGAATATAAGAAATACTCTCAGAGAAGAGGAAGATGCAAACATAAGCCTTACAAACATCCATGAGAATTCTTTGCAAATGCTTTCACTACAAGATTAGTAAGTAGACTAAAGGGCACTCCTGCCATTGTTTGCAGAGCAAACAGACATGAGGCCTTCATGAGAGCAGGGCTTTGGAGGTTTAAATTCCAGTTCTGCTGCTTTCCATGCAGCCTCAGGCAATTTACTTAAGCCTTCAAAGCCTTGATTTCCTCATCTGTGAAATGGAGAAAATTAAGAAAAATAACATATGTAAAGTTCTTATACAAGCTAAGCATCAGTGTTTATTGTGTCCCTACTTGCTTAGGGCAATGTTAGCTAAATAAAATTGTTTGTTCTAATCAGGGGTATTAGGCTGCATCGCTTGAAGTGTACATAGTACAAAGGAGGACTTTGTATCTTGATATTAGGCAGGTAGGTGTTCAATAAATATTTGATAATTTGTTTTGGCTTTAATGGAAGTACTTTGTGTACCCGACGTCTAATCTTGGATCTTCTTCATAACTTTTGTAGGCAGAGAAGCCACCAGCTTCCTAGGTCTACAGCATCCTTACCTAATCCCAAGATCCTATCTATTTCATTCACCACTGTGTCTTTATTTCCTGTAGTCTCAGAATGTTTCCAGTGGTTTGGCAGAAGAGCTATCCGTGGAAGGCAATCTTTCTGACATATTTGGACTGTGCTAAGCTTCCACTGTGTTTAATTATCACTCTGCGGTTGGAAGGTATTTTGAAGAGAATTGAAGGAAAAGGAGTAATTGAAATGATTGTCCCATACAATACATTATATCAATGTCATATATCTACAACCTTCTGAAAAGGGGCTATCTCCCTTTTTACCGTTTTGGGTGAGAAGACTGTCATAACCCTTAGAGGCTACTGAATCATGAAAGGGGTGGGGGCAGGGTTGGGCTGAGTGACTCTGGGTCAGCTAAATGACTGGACTGTGGATGGGTGGGTGGGTGGATGAGGGAGGTCCTTTAGAGCAGGGATCCCCAACCCCCTGTTAGGAACTGGGCCACACAGCAGGAGGTAAGCAAGGAAAGCTTCCTCTGCGGCTCCCCATCACTCGTGTTATCGCCTGAACCATCCTTCCCCCTGTCCCACCCCACCCCACCTGTGGAAAAATCGTTTTCCACAAAACCAGTCCTTGGTGCCAAAAAGGTTGGGGACTGCCGCTTTAGAGTCAGGGGCAAAGAAGGAAAACAAAAATCCTACACTTTGGTGCATATGTTATGGGGGAGAAATATATAAATCAATTTGGAAATAACTTTATTTCATAGATTAATTTTTTACATTTCTTTTCTGTTTTTTAACATAGTTTTTAAATTTTAAAATAACTTTTTTTCTTTATTAAAAAAAAGATATATGTTCACTGAAGAATATTATACAGATAAGCAAAAGGAAGGAAATTCAAAGTACTCTCGCAAAAATGCAGATCAGTGATTGCCTGGGCCTGGAGGGTAGGCAGGTAGAACTGATCAAAAGGGGCACGGAGAAACTTTTTGTGGTGGTAATGATTACCAATGCATACACATTGTCACAATTCATCGAACTGTATACTCAACATGGGTGTATTTTATCATACACAAATTATACCTTTATAAAGCCAATTAATACTTTTCAAAGTACTTCTGTCATTACCCATACAAAATGACTGTTAATAACCTTATTTACATTTTTTCAAATGATTTTTCTATGTATCTATGAATACACATGTTTATTTGTTTACCCAAAAAGGGGGTCATTTTTTTGATTAAGTGTAGCTACTTCTTATCAATTTCAATTTTTTATTCTCTTACTTGGAAGTAGATTTTACCACCATAACCAACTGCTCCCATGAAGCTTATTACATATCAACGAAGGGGAAAAATTGCTTTGGAGAAAGAGAAACAGGAAGCTATTTTGACTTTTACAGCCTCCAGGATCTCATTATTGATGATTCAACAATCATTGCACACATAACAGGTGCTATATAAACGTTGGATAGCAACATTTGCCATCGGTAATGTCACGGCAACTAACTACGGAGAAACCCCCTGTCCGCTCCTGCCAATTCCCCTGAATACATCACATCTGCCTCTGAAAATGTGAGTCCACCTGTATGTTTATGCCTGATGTACAGCTACACAACCCTCTGCTTCTAGAGATTTACTGGACGTTGTAAAGGAGAGGACAACAGAAAATTCTGACCACTTCTTTCAGAGGCAAAGCTATCACTTTCCCGAGGTAATTATAAGGGAGGCAAAACTTTACCTCTCTCTTCTTAGAGTTTGCAGCCAGGTCTAAGAAGTAAACTGACATAAGACATATTTAACAGGAGAAAATCATGCAAGTTTTACTTAAGTTTTACGTGACATGGGGGCCTTCATAAGGAAATGGAGATCCCAAGTGGCAAAACCTAAATGCTTTTACATCAGGTTGAACAAATAGAGGCAATTGTAAAAAAGTAACTTAAAAAATATGAGGAGGCTGAGGGAAGAAAAGAGTCATTATAACAAGGTCTGTTTGTACAGAATTCTCTCAGCCTGGACTCCCCACTTCAGGTGATAAGAATGTTTCTTTCCTCTTGGTACAGGGAGGACATCTTTCACATGGAAGTTTTAGCTCTTGCTTTTTGGAAGAAAAGGGGAGGTCAGAGCAGCCTTTTTGCACTTGCTGTTTTCAAGTGCTTTTAGTTTAAAATAATCCTTCTGCCAAAGTGGCATATTTTGGAGTAACATTCTGGTTTCCTTCATAATTCTGAACCCCCAAGAGCCAACTAACTTACCTATGTGAGACCTCAGGAACGGGGAAGGAGCTGAAAGAATTAAAGTCAAAACCATCCCAACAGGTAATATGGATGTCACTGTACAGGCCTGATTGCAGGGAAAGCAGTAGCAATTACCAAAAATTTCTGCGTCTGCTTTTGTGGATACCTGTGTGTGTAGGTGGGCTACTCAGTCAAAGAGAGGGAGTTATATCTCCTGCTAGGGATATTAGACAAAGATTCTAACTATGGGATAATCTACCTCTGGAGTAGATGGTTCCTAAAGAATAAAAAAGGAAGCTGCTGAGCGTCCTATGTGGCGCAGTGGTTAACAATCTGCCTGCCATTGCAGGGGACACAGGTTCGATCCCTGCTCCAGGAAGATCCCACATACCACGGAGCAACTAAGCCCATGTACCACAACTATTGAGCCCATGTGCTGCAACTACTGAAGCCCACGCGCCTAGAGCCCACGTTCCACAACGAGAGAAGCCACTGCAATGAGGAGCCCATGTACCACAACAAAGAGTAGCCCCTACTCACCACAACTAAAGAAAGTCCATGCACAGCAAAAAAAGACCCAACACAGCCAATTAAATAAAAAATAAATAAATAAATAAATTTATTTTTTAAAAAAAAGAAAGGAAGCTATTAATATCCAGCCACTTTTACCAAGGACAACATAATTTGGCCTCATTGACAGAAAAACAAAACATTAGTCAGATTTCATGACTCATTTACAGCAGTACCATATGCAAATGTGGGTTAAATCAGAGCCTCCTGATGACTCAGGTGTGCATACCTCCAGGAGAAGGAAGAGTGCCTGGTGACCTAGGAGAGGCTGAGCCAAGCTGGAGGGCTTGCCACTTGTGTCTCTATATCCAAGAAGTCAGACTTGCAGCGCCACAGCTCCCACCTGACACTGGGGTAGGGACCTGGAGGCAGGAAGGCCCGAGTTCCTTTGAGCCAAGGGCTCCACATAAAGGCACCTGAGTGGCTGAACAAGCTGTCCCCACGTCTGTGTCTGCACTTTGGGGATGGCTGGAGCCACTCTCAGGCCCTCACTCAGCAAGTGTGTACAAAGTGAGGGCAACATATGGGAAGCAGAGAGACAGGACACACTGAGAAGAGCAGAGAAGTGACAAATGACAGGGAGGGAAGACAGAGGAACTGTAAATGCACAGCTGTCTGGAGCCATTTAGCGTTGGACTAAGAGCCCTGAGGACCTCAGATGTTCCTGAGGGCACGGCAGTATCATAGCGTTGGACGATGATTGATGTTCTGAGCGAGTCATCAAGCAAAGGCCAAATTATGTTCAGAACATTTTGTTTAAGAAGGCAAAGTAAAGCATTTTGGAAAAATCACTTACCAAAATAAAGTTTTAAAGTCGGCATTTAAGTTTGGGTTGTATCATGTTGGCTGTTAGTAGCACCTCCACTTAAAATATTAGGTATACACCATATCACTGTATTAAAAATCCCATGCAGAGAATTGATTTTTATCTATATAGTCTCATTGATATATAAATATATACATACAGACATTATACACCTATTTTTAAATCAAGTCCCTTCTCTTCCTATTTCTTCCAGGAACTGACACCATTATTTACTTTCTCCCACATTTTCAGCCCCTTGCTCTCTATTAGATCTTTCTCTTCAGCCTACAAGCATATTCAAATCTCTCCCAGCTTGAAAACAAAACAAACGAAAAAACCTGCATAGGTCCTACAGCACCCCACCCTCTCCCAGCACTGATCTATGCCTTTCCTTTCCTTCATAATCAAAATTTTAGGAATAGCTCTGAATCCTGTGGCCACTTCTCCAAGAAATTCCTTGCTACTTTCCAATGCTTTTTTTTTTTAAGTTTTAATCTTATCTTTTGCATATCTGCATTTGCACAGTTGACTGTGCCCCCCTTCTTAAGCCACGATTTCCTCCAAGCCCCTGTGATACTTCTTTGCTTTATTTTCTTCCTACCTCTGTCCTACCAGGGTCCCCTTTCAAGTTTACCTTTCCCATCTGAACCCTCAAAGTCAATATTTCTTAGAGTTCTATGTCTGGATATGGTCTCATTTGAAACATTCTCCCTGGGCAATCTTCTCCACTATTTCTTTGATGACACCTATATCTATATTTCTGACAAAGTTCTTATTTGTGTTCATTTATGTGCATGTGAATGTGTAAACCAATGTGAGTGAACATCTCCACCTGGATGGCACTTAAAATGTCCCATATTCAAGTCTTGCCCATTCAGACCTCCTCTTCCTTGGTTTTTCCCTGTCTAGGAACCATTCATCAATAACCCAGTTTTGGAGACACCAGAGATTCTTCCCTTTCCTTCATTCGCTCATCCAAACAACCACCATCTCCTCTTGATTCTGCTTCCTTAATATCTCTCATGTCTATGCCCTCCAGCTTGCCTCCTGCGCGCTGCTTTAGTTGCATGTTGGATCAAGGTAATTCTTCATTCCTCACCTGCACACATCAGTTATTGATTCCTGAACTTTTTTTTTCTTGACATTCTTCTTTTTTTTTTTAAGCTTTTTATTGGAATACAATTGCTTTACACTGTGGTGCCAGTTTCTGCTGTACAACAAAGTGAATCAGCTGTATCTATATATATATCCCCATATCCCCTCCCTCCCGCGACTCCCTCCAACCCTCCCTATCCCACCCTTCTAAGTCATCACCCATCATTGAGTTGATCTCCCTGTTTTATGCAGCAGCTTCCCACTAGCTATCTGTTTTACACTTGGTAATGTATATATGTCAGTGCTACTCTCTCACTTCGTCCCAGCTTCCCCTTCACCCCCGACCCCATGTCCTCAAGTCAGTCCTCTATATCTGCATCTTTATTCTTGCCCTGTCACTGGGTTCGTCAGTACCATTTTTTAAGATTCCGTACATATGAGTTAGTATACTGTATTTGTTTTTCTCTTTCTGGCTTACTTCGCTCTGTATGACAGACTCTAGGTCCATCCACCTCACTACAAATATCTCAGTTTCATTCCTTTTTATGGCTAATATTCCATTGTATATACATGCCACATCCTCTTTATCCATTCATCTGTTGACAGGCATTTAGGTTACTTCCATGATTCCTGAACTTTTTGCTTGTACTCCTTGGCTCTTCTTTGGAATTTTGCATTTGGTAATCTGGATTTATTCTCACTCACAATCCAGGACATGAGGCCCCAGTCCTGTTGTACAGTCCAAAGATCATTCTTCCCTTTTACTTCCCACCACCCTCTGTAAGGTGGAGAGAAACAGCATAATTTCCCTTGATTGAGGACACTCCCCCAGAAACCATAGATCAGTCAGAAGTGATTGTTACTCTATGTTGGAATTGTTCGTGCCTTTGTTGGCCTCCACTTTATGCTCTGAATTATTTTATAGTTCTCAACTGCTGATTTCAATATCTAGATCATCAATGGGCCTACTGTTATTATCTGCCTTTCTCTTTGTTTAAATATATATTTATTTGTTTATTTATTGGCTGATTTGGGTCTTAACTGCTGTGCACGGGCTTTCTCCAGTTGCGGCAAGTGGGGGCTACTCTTTGTTGTGGTGCACAGGCTTCTCATTGCGGTGGCTTGTCTTGTTGCAGAGCACAGGCTCTAGGCATGCGGGCTTCAGTAGTTTTGGCACGTGGGCTCAATAGTTGTGGCTTGCGGGCTCTGGAGCACAGGCTCAGTAGTTGTGGCCCACAGGCTTAGTTGCTCTTCGGCGTGTGGGATCTTCCCAGACCAGGACTCGAACTCGTGTCCCCTGCATTGGCAGGCGGATTCTTAACCACTGCGCCACCAGGGAAGTCTGCCTTTTCTCTTGATTGTTAGCCACATTTTATTGACTTATCAAATGTCCACTAATTTTATATCATATGCCAGACATTAGGCATAAAAATATAGATTCCAAATGTTACCTTCTACCAAAGATGGCTCCCCCTTTCTTCTCTTAGGCAGAGAGGGTAAGAAGTTGGTCACTTCCATTGCATGAGAAATTGAGGTGCATTAAGCCTAAACTGTGGTTTACGAAGACTTGTTCTACCTCTGACCTGCCCCTGTTCCTAGCATACAGCTTTCCTGGGCTGGTGATTGTAAGCCTAAGGATGTTCAACTCCTCAACCCTGAAAGATTATAAGAGATCCAGCTCTGCCCTTCAGAAATTCCAGCCCAGCTCTTCAGCCTTCTGTCGCATACAGCTTGAACACCTGGTAAATGTCTTGAGGAGATACTGGAGGCAAAGTTTTCCTCAGAGGGCATTTGTTTCCTGAGCATTTCAAGACTAAGGGAGGTAGATTTAATTCTGTCTTTTGAAGCTTTTGCCCTAACTCTGTAGCCTCCTGCAGTGCCAGTATTCAGCAAATCTGTTATGGGGGAAATGCGTCATGTGTTTGAGTCTTCTCCTTCCTATTTATCCCATCACGCCATTATACTTGGTAAGAACTTTACTGATTTTTCTTTGCCCCAGCAGAGGTTCTCTGCCTAAACAAACCCCTAAACCTGCACATAGAATCAGCAAATGCCTTTGGGAACAAATACCAGATAGTGTCAACTCACTTTGGAAAGGACTCTACTCTCTCTGAAATTTTAGTTCATCTAATCCTTATCATTTCCACAGCAACTTGATGCCTTTAAAACATGATTTTTGTCATTTATCCAGGTTACCCTAGTTGTTGTACTGGGAGGAGTGTTGGCCTTCCCATGGCATACTATATCTTACCCAGAAGAGAAAGTCTCATATGAGACTTTTTGATCCCTATCCCAGTGTTTTGCACGTAATACACAATAACTTGCCAAATGAATTTTTAATTCATGAACAAAGAAATAATCTAACTTTTCTTCGCATCATTTCCTCCTAGTAAGATAGTAATATTTTACATGAATTTTATGCTTAATGGTATGTAAAATATTTTCAGTTCAAGAAAGAATTCATTTAATTCCTATAATACCTCTTCTATAGGAGTTATAATAATGACGAGGAGGATCAAGATGATAACTATTTACTGAGTACTTACTCTGTGCCAAGGCTTATGCTTGTCTTTACATGCATTACCTTATTTAATCCCTGCAGTAAGCTGGAAGATAGGTATTTCTCTCCCTTCTTCTAGGAGAAAATTGAGGCTGGAAAATGCTAAGCGACCTGCCTAAGTGTTCAAAGGTGACAAATGGAAGAGTTGGGATTCAAGTACAGTATGCCTGGTTCCCAGTCCAGGATATTTTTCACTGCATTTTAGCTTTTTGTCTGAGATGATACCAGTTTTCCTACAGGGTTCAACAAAAATACCTGGAATTCTTCGACCTATAATCTTTCCTAAGCACTACATAAGTACAAAATATAATTGTGAATGAACTGTCCCAAGATGATACCAAAAACACTTAGAATTAGGGTAAGGGACTTTAGTTGGTTGCCTCTTATTGATGAAGATAGTTTTGTCTTACATAGATGACATTTCATTGTCTGGTCTCAGTTCTGGAAGGCAACAATTATTTGTAGGACGAATACTGTTAGGATTAGGGATGTGTGTGTCTGTGGCCATAGTAATGCATAAACCTAAACCTCATAGGAATTAAATTTATTACTTTGACTTCATTAGCACCTCACTTTGAACCACTGAGTTAACTAGTCACAGATCAAATTAGATCCAATTGTATTTAAAATGGAGGACTATACTGGTAAAAATGAACGCTATTCCATTTGTTCCTTTAAAACTTACTACATAAAAAAGCAATAATCTTAACGTCACATACTAAATTATTTGTTGTCATTTGGGAAAAGGGAAAGATTTACTGAAAAAAAAAATCAGCCATTTTAGAAACTAAGTGAATAAAATGCACATTTTTCATCTTACTGAACTAGATTTCTCTTTATTAGGAATCATGTATATTTTTTAATCATCTATTTCTTTCTAAATGCTTACAAAAATATTTTGATGCCGTGCTTCTATTCAAGGTACAAGTGAGACAAGGGAAAAGTGAATGGCAAAGTGTCTAATCAGATATATTATTAGGTAAGGATGGGTGTATATTATAAGCTTTAGTCAAAGCATCATCACTAATTTTTTTCCTTATAAAATGTGCATTGGAAATAAGAGATACAAACTTCTCACCAAATAAGAATTTTAGGAAGTAAATGATTATCAGTAGAGCCCTGGATTCTTTACTATTTCTGCCTGTAAGCAGAAAGTATTATTATTCTGAGTGAGTGGAATAATTATTACAAACAGTACAATACTTTCAGAAAGAATTGTCCTTACCTCTTTACCTTCCATATGTGTATAGATTTCATACTTATGTATACACATATATACACCAATCTATACACATCTATTTATTTGTGTATATATACATTTCATATATATGCACATATATCTTACAGATATATCTATTTAGCTATATATATATGTTACATACACACATACATACATATATGCACATAGGGTATATATGCACTACGTATGCATCTATAACCTACATGCATACAGATATATATGTGTCAAACTGGATCTTTGTGTATATTACTGTATATATGCATATTTCCTGATTTTTCAAGGTATTTTCAAATCTATCATGTCATTTCCTCTTCATGAAAGTGTGTGAAATTAATAAAAGAAAAAGTCACAGTACAAAGAGTTAAATTAAATGTTTTGCCCACAATCACAGAGCAGAATCCAGATGAGAGCCTGGTCACAATGCTGCCACCCTTGCTTGATAGGCTTCACTCCAGCTGAGTCTGAGAAGGACACTATGTTCCCATTTCGATATCCTTGAATCAGTTCACTCAAACAAAAGGTCATTTTAGACAGAAATCTGGTTTGACAGATTTCTTTCACTGTATTGACCAGTTTAAATAGAACGAGCAAATCAGTGTCTTTGCTTCTGTGTCACATAGACACAGCCTAAATACTGACTAGGTGCTGTTACACCAGCCTCCACGACCCATTTTAAACCCTGTCTCCTGGATTAAACACCTCTCTATTTAATTAGAATGTGACCGAGAGGCAGGACAGAGAAGATGAGAAGGCAGCAGATGACACCCTCCTAAACAAACACTACTGAACTACAAAGGGGCAGAAAAAAGCTATTTTTAAAAATTGGAACCACGAGGGAGCAATTTTATCAATCGTATCATTGTTTTTTTCCTCCTCGTTGCTAGGACATGGTCTATATTAAAGATAGTTGTTGCCTTGGTGAAAAGCTTCCCAGAGCAAAGGAGTAGTGCTCCCCCTGCTGACCGACAAGCCCAGGTTATTCTTTGTTTTTTCATTTCAAAATAAAACAAAAAATAAGGCAATTGGACATAGTAAATAACTTTAGACCTTACCTGCAAAATTGTATTCCAAGGATATTAGAAACTTATTTAAATGACACTGGAAATTCCCCTTCCTGTTACCTATGACGAGACATAAGGCAAATTCTGTCTAGGTGCCAGGTTTCTCACTTCTTAGGGCTATTTCTTTGTTGTGTATCTTCACCTCAGGGTGAACCTGTTGATTAAGAATTTTCTCACCTTGATAATTTAAATTCTGTGTTCAATTTGAATTTTTGAAAAGTCTAGGGGAAATTGCTTATACTATTAACTAGTGATTTTTGCTAATCACTAGTTACTTGTAATGGAGAAGAGGGAGAAAGAAAGGGAATTCTACGAAGATCTTAGTTTATTTCACTATGGAAATCACTGAAAGCATCTGACGTTAAAACTGAGAAGTGGTAGGGATAGGTCAGGTAAGCTCCACTGAATTTGAAGGGCCTATAACCTATCCACTCAGTTATTACCACAAAAAGTAGAGTTTAGGAGAGGGATTTGGAAATGGAGTTATAGATTTAAAAATCACCAACCTATATATCAGAGTTAAAATTGTGGGTACGGGTGAGATGATCCGAAGAGAAAACAAAGAAAATGAAGAGAAGAGGGCTGAGCATGGAAACTTGGGGAACATCACCAAAAATTTAAAGAATTGGCAGAAGAGGAACCACTAGTGGACACTGAGACAGAATCCTCAGAGGTTTTGGAGGAAAACTAAAACAAATTATCACATTGATCAAAGTAGGAGAAAATTTTAAGAAGACGTCAACAGTGTCAAAAATCAAAGATAAGCTAAGAAAGATGAGAACTTAACTATAACTTACATGCATACAGATATATATGTGTCAAACTGGATCTTTGTGTAAATTACTGTATACATGCATATTTCCTGATCTTTCAAGGTATTTTCAAATCTATCATGTCATTTCCTCTTGGCTTTGCTGTTTAGAAGATCCCTGGTGACCCCAAGACAGTACAGTGGTGGAGGCAAAATGCCATTTTAGTGACAGTTTAAATGATAGATAAGAAAGTAAAAGTAATGAGGATAAACAACACTATTGGGAAATCTGGCTTTGAAGCAGAAGAGAGAAACAGGGTGGTGCCCAGAGAAGAGAGTGGGGCACGGGAAACTTTCCTAAGAATAGCTTACTTGAATACATTTGAAGGTTAATAAGGAAAAGCCAATGAAGAGGGAGAGACAGATGGGAAAAGAAATGATTGGTTCAGGCAAGCTCAAAGAAGCTGGGAGGGGAAAGGATTAAGAGCACAGGTTGAATCTTGGAAAAGAGTTAAGCACACATGTTCTTCTTGGACAGATGGACAGTTAAGAAAAGATGTACAAATGACTTTTGGATGGGGATGGTGGTGATTTTAGGAGGACAGCATTGAGATGAAGTTTTAAGGAGAACAGTAAAGGTTTTATGCTAGAGCAGTTCCATAGGAGGAAAAGAAATTAGACCAACTAAAGGTTTGTAAAGGAATCCCTGGGCAATACTGAGAGGACAGTGAAGCTGGAAATATAAACTGAAGGAGATGAGTGTCAGCATGGTTGAATACTTTTCTCCAGCAGCAATAAGAAAACCAAAGGTATGAGGAAAAAAAACCATAACTGGGCTGATTAAGAGTGACAATTTGCTGCGGCAAATGCAATGAGTAATATTCTAGTGAGACTGGGGCAGTGAATGTTTGGCTGTGGTGTGCAGGAGGAACGTGAAAGGAAATGAAGCTGGCAGAGAAAAGGATGGGGTGGAGTGTGGAAGGCTAACACTTTGGGAAGCTGAGATGAGATCCAGAGGCCAGCGATGTCAAAGGAGCAGAAAATCCCATTTAGTGGGAGAGCAAACTTGGAGACAGAGGTTGAAGGCCAGAAGCTGGAGTATGGAAGAGTTTTGAGAATTCAGGATCTCTGGGATGGAGCCATTGTTGGCCTACAAATCGCTGACTGAGGCAGAATGAAATTAAGAGTCCATACGCCAAAACCCTCAGAGAATTCCTCATAGAATGTAGTAAGAGGAACCCAAATATCAGGTTATAATGACTATAAAGATGGAACTCTATAATAGGCTCCCATTGTTTAAGTTCCTACTCTGTGTCAGGCACTCTGTGGAGGTAATTTGCACATGCTATCTCATTTAATTATCTATTTGTTGCTGCTCTGTGAGGAGCTACGATTACTCCCATCTTACAAAAGGTGAAACTGAAGCTCAGAGACATGAAGTGGTTTGACAAAAATCACTCAGTTCGTAAATGGCAAAGATGGAATGGGAATCCTCCCCAAGCCGTGAGCACCATACTGTGTAATTTAGTGTCATGACCCAGCAACTAACAGCACCAAGCACGTTTTAGGAGTCTAAAAGTACTGTCAAGAGAAGAAAGAAAGAAGGGAGGGAGGGAGAGAGGGGAAAGCACAGATTAATGACACATACCCAAAATATGAATAAAGGACTCGAAAGCTCCCATACTTTCCTCTATACCCCATTGCCTCTCCAGAAAGGTGTGGTCTAATATGATGGCAAAATCTAATTGCCAGCAATGAAAAACAAAGGAGCCTTCTATTTTCTCCCCTCCTCTTCCCCCACCATTAAACATGGGGTTTTATTTTTAAATCAGCAGCCTAAACTAAATTAAGCTGCCTACATCAAGCTTCCTGATTATCTTCTATCTGTCCTAATTGTCCTGTGGGCCAAGTAAATAGAACAATGTGTTCTCAAACATGGACTTTTCCAAAACATGATCACCACTCTCAGCCTCGCGCCAATCATCCCTCCACTTCCATTAAAGTAATGAAAATGGGCTTAGATTCCTCCAGGGACAGAGACTATTAATATGAAGGGAAATTCAGCTGGATTTTGCTGGTCAAAAGCTGAAGTGAGAATGAGAAATGTTTTGTGTCTTTGCAAACTCACAGGGAAGTGCTTTCTCACCACAGTCACTGCAAAGGAGAACATTTTCACAAGTCTCTATTTTTGTTAAATATTTTTAAGAGTGTAATGTTGTAATAAGAGAAAACTTAGCATTGTATGCAGGCTGTTGGAAGAGTTTCCAGGACCCTTATCCATCAAACCTAGCCTCATGACACCCACCACCACGGCGAAGTGTTGTTAAGACTGTGATGCCAGGGGGATGGCACCTCACCCTCCAAGCAGGTTGGGGGCAGGTAAATAACAGCCTCAAGGTTATGAGAACAGAGGTCAGACCTCCAAGAAGCAGGAGGAAGTATACAAAATGAAGCTCTTGGGCAATCCTCATCTAGCAAATCAGGCGGTTTTCAGAGGTCCCTGTGGGAGAGTATTTCTACAGAGTCCCTGGGGTGCTCTGGGGATGTGGCGAGTGAGAAGTTGGAGGATGTGGGGACCCATTACTCCTCCATCTGGCGCAGCTCTACTCTTACTTGTTTTATATACTAGATTTCCAAATAAGGTTTCTTTTAAGCAAAGATCATGATTATTAAAAAAACAAAACCAAAACTAAAACCAGAAAAGTGCTAAAGTCCTTTCTAGTTCTAAAAATACACTGTGGTTATAAATCTACAGAGCAGTTACCCCATAGGTGGAATGCTGTGATTTACTGTGGTTTGAGGAGATCCACGAGGATTTGTTTGCTCAAAAATTTACTATAAAATTCTAGATGAAGAATTGAAGAAGGAAAGGTGGCTCAGAGAGGTTCAGATTGCTCTAGGGAAGAAGGAGACCTATCAAGTGATCCTGAGGGGACCACCAGGAGCCTAGGGACATCACGGGGGCCCTGAAGCCCTGCCATGGAGAAGCGCCTTGAACAAGGCTATGAGCACCTAGTAAATTCCACACTTTAGCAAGACTGGCCCTAAACACAGCTTAGGCAAAGCGCTTGAATTTTTTTTCTGGTATCCAAGGAAACATAATTGAGGGAACACAGGTGGTAATCCATCTTAGAATTGACAGGGAAATTCCTCAAAGGCTTGAATACTGGGTTTGTATCAAACAAACAAGGCTGGCTAATCAGAGGGAATCAGCAACTATGATCAGACGAGATGAAATAAATGTTTAAGAACCTTGGGCATGGGCGGGAAGTGGAAGGACAAGGGACAATAGATCCTTCTCTATTCTAAGCCTGAGGAGAAAAGACAGTGATGCTCAAATCCAGGATCAATACAGAATATGAACATTCTATATGTGTATATTTTATGTTATTGGGATTCATTTTCAGTTTATGAATAGTAATGCTTAAGAACAGGATAAAGTTGTTATTAGTAGGAAACTATAAGCTGAAGATAATACATACATTTACTACACTATTTCTTTTGATTCTTCAATATCTGTATCCTCCCACGTCAGCTTGCACATAGTAGGTGTTCAGCAAATATATGTCAAATGAACATATAATGAAAGATTTTTGTGAGTATTAAGTCATGGGATCATTGAAGGCTTTTCTTACCTCAGGCCACTGAGAATCTTTTTGGGGGCATGAGGTGTGTCCTTGAGAGTTGCCACATCAGTGTTAGCTGAACATCACACTATTAAAGATGTTAAAGCTCAAATTAATGATTCCTGAGTGGAAGGGTTATGTAAGGCATCTCTGCAAATCTAAAAATGTGTTAAGCCCTTATTAATAGTGTGTACAGAAATCACGGTTTGCTTTCAGGGACTAGCTTTTGGGTAATAATGTTAAAGCTTTCCAAACACCAATTTTAAAAGAAGCGAATTGAGTACAATGGTGACGCAGTACATTTAAAGTAATTTTAGGAAAATACAAACAGTTGCAATGTAAACAAAGACTGCTGGGAAGTAGAACTGGTGCAAAGGCTGAGTGCCTATGTATGAAAGAGAGCAAGTTTTTATTCTGTTTCTTATCAAAAGATCTTCCTAGCTGAAAGTTTTAGGCTAGATTAACACTTTCAGGAAAGGGTTGCTCTCTTAGAAGATGAACTATTCCTAAGTGTCCTAAGTTGCTTTCTACATAAGGCATAATTTTATAAAATGGGGTAAGTTTCTACAAACACAGAATGTGAATTAGAATCATATTTGCATTTCTAGTCCCAAATCTAATCATTTGCTTGTTCAAACAAAATTTTCCTTGTTGATTACTATTGAGAATTCTAAAATTATTCCCTACTCAGTATTTCAACTTTATTATATGGTAACTCATTATTAATAACAAAACCCTTGATCATGACAAGTACCTTGTATATTACTAACAAATTCTTGGTTCATGAAGGTATGCACACTCCAGAATAGATGATGGAATGATTACAAAATCAAAATCCAGTCTTCTAGCCATCCACTCTACTTTCACTCTTACCTGTTTTCATTCTATTCTTTTAAAAAATACGTTAAAATATCTCACTCCTCTGCTCAAAACCCCCAATGGCCTAAAACCTCATTTCCTTACAAAGGCTCTAAGATTCTGTCTGGTCTTACCTTCTATGACTCTACTGCTTGTTCACTCAGCTCTAGCCATGCTGGCCTTCTTGCTGTCGCTCAAATAAGCCAGGCACACATTCCCTTCTCAGGACCTTTGCACTTGCTGTTACCTGTGCATGCAACATTCTTCTCCCAAACATCCTCATGGTGTGGTCTGCAATTCCTGCTCTTCCCCTCACTTCACTGTAATATCTCTTCCTCAGTAAGGCCTTCCCTGCCACCCTAGCTAACACTGTAATATCACTCCTCACTCTGCACCTTCACTACCCCCTTTCTCTGTTTTATTTTTTCTCCTTAGCACTTATCACCATCTAAAATAATGAACTGTTGGCTCTTGAGAAAAGAGGGGGGTTAGGGGCACCGACCCTCCGTGCAGTCAAAAGTTGGTGTGTAACACATAATTCCTCTGTATCCACAGATTCAACCAACCATGGATCACGTAGTACAATAGTATTTACTATTGGAAAAAATCCAAATAAAAAGTGGATCCATGCAGTTCAAACCCATGTTGTTCAGGGATCAACTGTATATTTTACTTTAATATCTTTCTTATCTGTTCCCTCACTAGAAGATAATCTCTATGAGGGCAGGATTTTTATCTGTTTTGTTCTCCACAGGATCTCCAGCATCTAAAACAGAGCCTGGTATCTAACAGATGCACAGAGATATTTGTTGAATGAATTGCATGGAGTCAAACAGCACCAATCTTTTGAACCAAGAATAAGTAGGAAAGGGTGAGAAAATACGTTGACAAATGCATCAGGCTTTACTACTTTGGATCAACTGATTTTGATACAGTTAGAATACCTGTATAATTTGAATCTTCTGATTAGTGGATCGTGTCACTTATCCAAAAGTTTCTATCTTCTTTCCAATGGAAACTTCCAAAGATGATGTAGTGAGTAGCAAAAACACTGCTTTGTATTTCATCCACTTTCTCTATTGCTTTCTACCACTTTAAAGTCATAATGAGAGGGGTTAGGAGTAAGAGCAAAAAATATAGATAATGTCAAATTGAGCAGACAGTCCCTGAAAACAAGACAGCTGTTCTTATCAATGGAAATTATCGAACGTGGGCACAAAGAGATTTTCTTCAATGAGGCACCCTATCTGGTTTGGGTTGTTTAAGCACCTAAATTCAAATGAAAAAATATGTCTTTAAACTATATAATTAATGGACTAGAAGGTAATTCTCATTACACAAGGAGGCAGTGTTGCTCAGAAAAACTAAAGAGTCCACTTCATTAGCTAAGTCATGGTTGTGAATTATCATCATACACCCAAAACCACTAAGGAAAGAGCCATAACTTTCCATTTGACTACTGGCCCAACTTCTCCAAAACTCATTACCTTTGAACCAAAGTTGCAAGAAACCCAACACAAATGCATTTATAAAACCCCACTGGAAGGTGCTCTGTTTGAATATTCACTCAATACAACCTTGTTTCAGATCAGGATTTTGTCTTCCATAGGAAGGTTTTCTTTCAGGAATGCTTTTAAAATGGTAACTTTAAATGAAAAAGGTAGCCATTTAAATTCTACAGCTTTTGAATTCTACAACTTGTTTCAGTAGGAATTGAAATCTTCATTTAAATTAAGTCTGCAGGTATCCAGGGCTTTGTGGGCAGCACCAGCGGTGAGGACTGAGGATTTCCCTTCTCCTGCTCTATCAGTATCTTATTAATTCACTCTTATAGACAAAGGTATTGACGAGGTATGCCATGGAGATTAGAGTTACAGATAAACTAAATCACAAATCAACTAGAGTAATGAGTTTTACTTGTAAAATCAACTCTCATTTATTCCCTATGTGGATTTCTATTTGGTAGATTTTCTACATGGAATATTAATACCAGGCAGACTTTCTCCTGCTATCAGCATTCTCTCATACCCACTCAGCCTATCCCCAGCTGGTGAGTGCTTCTCAAAGTAAAGTCATTTTAAATGCCACTCACCTAAAGCAAATCATAATTGGTAGGGGAAATCCTCTACAGGTCAGGAATGCAATGCATCCCAAGGCCAAATAAGCTACTTACTCAAAGTTTTGAATAATTAGCACCACAGTCCTGCTTCCTATGATATGGAAAAACTGATTGCTGGTAGAACTGTACCTTTCTTGAAGACAGATGATATTTTGGAAGCATACTTCTAAAAGTCTAATCAAAGACCCTGAGTGACCCAATACTTGCATTGTCACAAGTGGATTCTGGAGAAGAAAAGGGCAGTTTAGGGCCCTCATTGTATTCAAAGTAAATCCAAGGAGCATTCTTCCAATTGTTGCTTTTCAATTTTTCCTCTATTCCAAACCAAAGTTGTGTAAAAGGAAAATTAAAATGGTGTCAGTATTGCTAACAGAGCTCTCTAAAATAGAGCTTGGAGGCCACTGAGGAAGTGTGAAAATGTGTGTCTCAGCCCAGATGAAATGTGAACTTTGACCACTTATTGTCTTAATACAGGCATCCAGAACATCTTCCCAATGTTCCAGAAACTCAAAATACTTATTGGACCCTTACCCTAAAATAACTCATGACAGCTTACCCCTTAAGGATGAATATTTCCTTTCTTGAGTCATAGTCAATCATAATTCCTGCCAGACAATTTTAACAACTATGTGACTTTTGCCTTTGTAAGCCCCTGACTTTTTCTCTCTCCTGGAACACTCTTCTGGTTTTACCAAATCTGTATCTCCTGAAGTGCAATTCTTAAGACTCCAAATAAAGCTCTTTGTTCTTTGCAGCCTTGATAGTGACTGTTGTTTGACATTTGACATGTGTTTTAACTTAATGAAAAGTAGATTACAAGAAATTTTTCCAATCTCAGGATAATCTGGGCATAAAGTTGGACACTCAAGTGACTTCCCTGGTGGTCCGGTATTTAAGACTCAGCCCTTCAATACAGGGGGTGAGGGTTCGATCCCTGGTCTGGGAGCTAAGATCCCACATGCCTCATGGCCAAAAACCAAAACATAAAACAGAAACAAGATTGTAACAAATTCAATAAAGACTTTAAAAATGGTTCATATCAAGGACTTCCCTGGTGGTCCAGTGGTAAAGAATTGGTCCTGCAATGCAGGGGACATGGGCTCGATCCCTGGTCTGGGAACTAAGATCCCACATGCCACGAGGCAACTAAGCCTGTACATCACAACTAGAGAAGAGAAAACCCGCATGCCACAACTAGAGAGAAGCCTGCGTGCCACAATGAAAGACCCCGTGAGCCGCAACTAAGACCTGATACAGCCAAAAATAAATAAATAAATAAATTTTTTAAAAAAAATTACTAAAAAAACATGGGCCACATTAAAAAAAAAATCTTTTAAAAAAAATAAATAAAATTTTAAAATTTAAAAAGTTGAACACTAAAAATACTACAAAATAATTGAGGCCAAATATGATTTTTTTCCTATTATGCATGAGTTAAGAGAGCTTAAACATGTACTCTCAACTAACAACAAAGACAAGGAAACTGGGGCAGTGGGGAGGGGAAATGAGGGGGATGTTTACAAGGACCTAATACTTTGCTTCAACATATAAATCACTAAAATTCAAGAAACGAGCCACTGAGTACAGGAATATCCTAGTGACTATTATGTGAGTTTAAGTTGCATGCTCCAGTTTTTGTTAGAGAATATTACTGTTGGCCTTTGTGCCACTGACCATTAATGAGTGTGTATCTGACCATAACTGCAACATTATTTGTACTCCAGGTTCTTTCCAGTAGTGTAATTTTGCACACGCCACTGCCAAATTCACATTGGCAGCTCACTGACCAGAAATAAATATTTAATAAGAGTTGCCCCCAAAATATGCTGTCCATTTATTTCTCTTGATTAGTGATTTTTCACTTTTTAAAGGCAAAGATCTTTCTTCAAAACAAATCTTACTTAGAATCCCAATTTTAAGTAGGTAAGATAAGGCTACCTGGGTTGGAATGAGCATGCAGGCTCAGAGCCACTTTTACACCCACCACTTATCAGCCCTCAGACTCCAGAAAAACTTCCGTGCAACCCTAGGGTTTTGCAAGCAGTAGTTTGAATCCATTGCTCAAGATACTCTTAATTTTATTACTGGATGAAACCAATCTTCAGAGAGATACATATTTGAAAAAGGAATTTGGACCTTTGTAGAATTGTCTGAAAGTATGGAGTTAAATGTATTCAAATTGCATTGTTACCTTATTTTTTAATTAAATTAGATTTACTTAAAAAGTAACCCAAGGACCAAGAGTCATATTTAGTATAGTGGTCAAAAGCGTAGACTCTGGAGGAGTTAGGATCAAGATGGTGGAGTAGGAGGATGTACGCTCACTCCCTCTTGCAAGAGCACCGGAATTACAGCTAACTGCTGAACAATCATCGACAGGAAGACACTGGAACTCACCAAAAAAGACACCCCACATCCAGAGACAAAGGAGAAGCTGCAATGAGATGGTAGGAGGGGCACAATCGCGTTAAAATCAAATTCCATAAATGCTGGGTGGGTGACTCACAAACTGGAGAACAGTTATACCGCAGAAGTCCACCCACTAAAGTGAGGGTTCTGAGCCCCATGTCAGGCTTCCCAACCTGGGAGTCCAGCAACAGGAGGAGGAATCCCCAGAGAATCAGACCCTGAAAGCCAGCGGGATTTGACTGCAGGACCTCCACAGGACTGGGGGAAACAGAGACTCCACTCTTGGAGGGCACGCAAAAAAGTGTGCTCACCAGGACCTGGAGGAAGGAGCAGTGACCCCATAGGAGACTGAACCAGACCTACCTGCTGGTGTTGGGATGTTGCCTGCGGAGGTGGGGGGCAGCTGTGGCTCACTGAGGAGATGGGGGCACTGGTGGCAGGGGTTCTGGGAAGTGCTCATTAGTGTGAGCCCTCCCAGAGTCTGCCATTAGCCCCACCAAAGAGCCTGTGGGCTTCAGTGCTAGGTGGCCTCAGGCCAAACAACCAACAGGGAGGGAACACAGCCCCACCCACTGGCAGACAAGCAGATCAAAGTCTTACTGAGCTCTGTCCACCCAGCCCTACCCACCATCAGTCCCTCCCATCAGGAAGCACCCATGAGCCTCCTAGATAGCTTCCTCCACAAGAGGGCAGACAGCAGCATCAAGCAGTATCTGTAGTATTTCATCTTGTGGAACTGAAAACCACAGCCACAGAAAGAGAGAAAAAATGAAAAAGCAGAGGACTTTGTACCAGATGAAGGGACAGGATAAAAACCCAGAAAAACAACTAAATGAAGAGGAGATAGGCACCCTTACAGAAAAAGAATTCAGAATAATAATGGTGAAGATGGTCCAGGACTTTGAAAAAAGACTGGATGCAAAGATCAAAAAGTTTACCAAAGACCTAGAAGAATTAAAGAGCAAACAAACAGAGATATGCAACACAATAACGGAAATGAAAAATACACTAGAAGGAATCAATAGCAGATTAACTGAGGCAGAAGGGCGAATAAGTGACCTGGAAGACAGAATGGTGATCATCAATGATGTGGAAAAGAATAAGGAAAAAAGAATGAAAAGAACTGAAGACAGCTTAAGAGACCTCTGGGACAATGTTAAATGCACCAATATTCGCATTATAGGGGTCCCAGAAGGAGAAGAGAGAGAGAAAGGACTTGAGAAAATATTGGAAGAGATTATAGTTGAAAATTTCCCTAACATGGGAAAGGAAATAGCTACCCAAGTCCAGGAAGCACAGAGAGTCCCAGGCAGGATAAACCCAAGGAGAAACATGCCAAGACATATAGTAGTCAAACTGACAAAAATTAAAGACAGAGAAAAGTTATTAAAAGCAACAAGGGAAAAACGACAAATAACATACAAGGGAACTCCCATAAGGTTAACAGCTGATTTCTCAGCAGAAACTCTGCAAGCCAGAAGGGAGTGGCATGATATATTTCAAGTGATGAAAGGGAAGAATCTACCACCAAGAATACTCTACCCAGCAAGGATCTCATTCAGATTCGATGGAGAAATCCAAAGCTTTATAGACAAGCAACAGCTAAGAGAATTCAGCACCACCAAACCAGCCCTACAACAAATGCTAAAGGAACTTCTCTAAGTGGGAAACATAAGAGAAGAAAAGGACCTACAAAAACAAAAACACACACACACACACACACACACACAAAAACAATTAAGAAAATGGTAATAGGAACATGCATATCAATAATCACTTTGAATGTAAATGGACTAAATGCCCCAACCAAAAGACACAGACTGGCTGAATGGAAACAAAAACAAGACCTATATATATGCTATCTACAAGAGACTCAATTCAGACCTAGGGACACATACAGACTGAAAGTGAGGGGATAGAAAAAGATATTCCATGCAAATGGAAATCAAAAGGAAGCTGGAGTAGCGATACTCATATCAGATAAAATAGACTTTAAAATAAAAAATGTTACAAGAGACAAGAAAGGACATTACATAAGGATCAAGGGATCAATCCAAGAAGAGGAGTAACAATTATAAATATATATGCACCCAATACAGGAGCACCTCAGTACATAAGGCAAATGCTAACAACTAGGAAAGAGGAAATGCAAGGCAGAAATAGAGACACAGATGTAGAGAACAAACATATGGACACCAAGTAGGGAAAGTGGGGAGGATTGCTGGTGAATTAATTGGGAGATTGGGATACCAGTTTGTACACTCTAAATGTATGCTGTCTATTGTCTGTTAACTGTATCTCAATAAAAGTTCTTAAAAAAAAAAGTGTAGACTTTGAAGCTAGACTGACCAGGTTTCAAATCCTAGCCCTCCCATTTATTAATTGCATGATCTTACACAAGTTACTTGACTTCCTACTGCTTTTGTTTCCTCATCTTAATAAGGAGATGCAGACAATAACAGTACCCACCTCAGAAAATGCTGTATTATAATGTTGTGTGTAAATGAGGGATAAATGAATTTGAGTATATAAAACAATCAGAAGAGTATTATAAAATGAAATAAAGAGAACAGCCATGGAAAATTCTTTTCTTTAGCCCTCAGTATTAAGAAAATTTATCTTTCACTCTAAACTGTGTATTTTTATTATGAAAACATTGTGATTCTTATTGTGGCAAAATACAAGAATATAGCTCCACTTCTCCCTTCAGGGCTCATGGGAGACAAAACTAGATGACTTCTCACTGAAAACATACAAAGCCTCAGAGTATTTTACAAGTAATCCACGTAACCACTACTAAGTCAAAGCTGGCATGTAAGTAAAACCTATTACTCTCCCTGGGCTACAAGTACTCTTTCCATGAAACCACCCTGCATTCTAGGTGAAAGGAACAGCAAGACCAAAGAAATGAATATAGAGCATGTTTATAAAAGAGGAAATATAAGAAGATGGCATAGGTTTTTATTTATCAAAAGTTAATATTAACTTGTGTGCCAGTACTTTAAAATATGAACTATTAATATTAAATAATATAAACTTCACAATAACCCTTTGAGGTAGATACAATTATTGCTATTTCACAGATAAGGAAACTGAGGCAGAGAGAAGTCAGTAAACATGCTCAAGAGCACGCGGCTAGTAAATGGTTACTCAGGCAGTCCAGCTACAGATGTGGCCTCTCTTCGAGAGTAAGGAAGAGAGAATGTCAGAACAAGGCTTTCAGAGGATGAATCTGCTAGCAGGAAGTAGGATGGATGCGGAGGAGTGAACAGTAATAACTGCTATTATGTGTGGAAAGCCTATGTGCTAGGCACTCTACTGAGTATTTTACCCACATTCTGTCATTTTAATTTTCACAATAAATCTTTGGGGGCTGATAAAATTATGATTCCCATTTTACAGATAAGGTAATGAAGAGTTAGGGAGATTAAGCCAAGACACATAGGTGGTAAGTGGCAGAGCCAGGACTCAGATCAGTTTTGTGTGACTCCAAATGTGTTCTTAACTGGTCACAAAATAGGACTCTATGTGACGTATGTGAAAAATAGGCATGAAGAAAGAAAACTGACGCAAGAGACATTGCAAGGAAGGAATCCATGGAGTTTAGCAACTGCTCCAATGTATCAGAGAAGTGGGGGGGAGGCGAGCCAAAGATGACTCAGGTTTGAAGTGTGAGTAACCTAGAAAATAGGGACTGGGATCAAAGAGAGAGAAAAGTCAGGAAGAGCTGGCCTGTGACAGCATAATGAGTTCATAGTTAGACAACACTCCTTCCAGAGCAGGAAAACAGTGTGTAGAGCAGAATTTTATTATCTTCACATTAGTTTATGTTAGTCATCCATCAGATTTTCCAAAACCCAGTGAAGAGGCTGGACTAGAACTCCTGCTTCTCGACTGTCTGAACAGATTTTTCTAACCTCCTTTACCATTTGAACAATAAGCATGATTTTTAAAGTGGTGAGAAGGAAAAGAAATTAAAGAAAGGTGCTAGTTTCTTAAGAAAAGGGGTAGTCTTTTTCTCTAGGAGTTTCTGGTCTGTGTTTAATCCTAAAGCAACCAACACATGCTTCTGCACAACAGCCACCAACACTTTGGAAAGAGATATGCAGGGAATATCAAAATGGACAGTGCCATCTGAGCAGAAATAGAAGTTCCATTTTTTGGTGAAAACTTCTGTTTCTTCTACACCCAGCAACACCACCACCACCATCACCACAACCACCACCACCACAAGCTCCTGAGGGGAAATTTTCTGAGAAAAAAGTTCATGATTGATAAAAATGTCAGGTTTCTGCTCTTAATTAGTTGTTGACCTAGGCAAGTAACTTGACTTTTCTGAGCTCACCTAGTTCCCTCCTCTATAGACCAGGTAGGTTGTCTAGATTCTATTCAGTTGAGACTTAACTGTTACTGAACTGATGCTGAACAGCTACTGAACTTTTACTGAACAGTTCTTTCTAATGCTTTATACTCCATTATTCAAACAGGCAGAAAGGAGGGACCAAAGGTCTTGAGCCTAAGTAGAACAGTAAAGCTGAAAGTACTGCTACAGCTCACTTCATGCAATTTCCTCAGTTTAAAAACCAAGAAAATGAAGCACAGGGTCTGGATTCAGCTGGTCAGCAATAAAATCCACTGTAGAGCTGAGACCCCGATTTGCAATCTTGTGCTTTTCCCACTGCACCACAGTGTCTTTTCTAACAGGCTGGTTTAGAAACATTTGCCTTGGATGAACTCAGAGTTACCGGGGCGGGGCATGAACAAATGACAAACAAAAAAACACACAAAGCCTCACTGACCGGAGAGAGATTTATGTGTAGAACTTAAGGTTCTTATATAATGAAATCTCATAACACTTCAACTGAGATACAAAAATATTAGAATGTGTTATGTGATTTTTATAGAGCAATCTAATGGCAAAAGCCTCAAACAAAACTCCTGGTCTCGCCACTGCAGACACTGCATAACCTCAAAAAAGTTGCTCTGAAGTCTCAGCTCCCGTGACTACAAAAGGAAAGAGACGGTACCTTTCTACCTGGGTGTGCCAATGGCAGTTGGTTCCCACTTTGACTTTTCTGCTGGAAAACCAAAGGAAAAAAAAGGATGTTCTGAGCTAGGCAGACAGGAAAGAAAGTGGGTGACGGACGGTGCCAGCCAAGTCCTCCACCAACATCCTAGGTCCCCGTCTTCAGTTCCCTCTTTCTTTACTGCTGACCCTAAGAAGGATACACAAATAGAGGAACAGTGAATAGAAAATTCAAACATGGAAACTCTAGTGAGAGTCAGCTGGCACTGGCTAAGGAGCTATGTGCAGACATACATGCTGCCTGCCTCAAGGGCTGGCTCTGCTCACAACCTCTGTGCTGAGCTGACCATCTGGTGGGTACCTTGGAATTCCTTCGAGACAGGGATTAAATGAACACAGAAAAGACTAATAAAACGAATTCATTGTTTTTATAGATCAGAGTCTTTTTACCTTCTAAACAAGAGTGAAAATGAAAAGATGAAACTAACTACATGTCTCCTTTGAGGTAAAAGCGATCTGGAACATAAAATAGCTCCCCAGGGACTTCCCTGGTGGTGTAGTGGCTAAGTATAAGCCTAGCAATGCAGGGGACACAGCTTTGATCCCTGATCCAGGAAGATCCCACATGCCACAGAGCAACTAAGCCCTTGTACCACAACTACTGAGCCTGTGCTCCAGAGTCCTAGAGCCACAACTACTGAGCCTGCATGCCACAACTACTGAAGCCTGAGCACCTAGAGCTCATACTCCACAACAAAAGAAGCCACCACAATGAGAAGCCCGCACACCACAATAAAGAGTAGCCCCAGCTCGCCACAACTAGAGAAAGCCCGCATGCAGCAACGAAGTCCCAATACAGCCAAAAATAAATAAATAAATAATAAACCTTAAAAAACAATAAAATAGCTGCCCACTCTGAACATAAAGGAATATTCCTCCTCTGGCATTCAGGGGCTTCAAGTCTCCCAAGGGGTCATTTTCTTAATCATTGTCTTCATGCTGTTCACAATCCCAGATCCAATATACATAGTATATTTCTTATGCTAAAATAAACTTTTTTCCAAAAAATTGCACTAATATTCATTTATTCATTCATCAACAAATACTTATGAGTGCCTCCGATGTGCCAGGTACTGTTTTGGATGCTGGGGATATGGCACTGAATGAAATAGACCAAAATCCTGTGGTCATGGCGCTTATATTCTGGTTGAAATCTCTCCCACTTTATTTTCAAAATGCCCACATTAATAATGTTTATTGAATAAATGAATGATAAATAGTATTGGGGGTAACCTGTGAGAATTAGGTGAATTACAGTAAAAAGATGGGCTGTGAGTTACATAAAACCTAAGACAAAATACATATATTTTATAAATCGATCCTTGAATTTCATCTCATTCCCATTCAATTCTCTTTTTATATTTGGCTAGACGACATAAAATAGAGGAAATTCCTAGGAAGTGTTTCTCCCAAGGTACTGAGTATAAAATAGCAACAAAGGAAAAAGAGGCTCTTACCAAGAGAAAAGAAGGGAGAGCCCGGTAATGATCACCCCCATACAGTGAAGTCCTACAGGCTATACCAGGCATCAGATCTTTTAAAACCCAATGAACCTCAGAGACCAACACTAAGATAAGTAACAACCTGGTTAAACACTTACTTCAAGGAGGTTCAGAGGTGACCTTCCACAGCCTGGACTTTGGGGTTTCATGTTGGTTTAAGCTAATCTGAACCAGCGGATTACTGCTGACCTCCAGGCAGTGGCAGCTTTATTTTCACAGCGTCCTGGGTGGTGCAGCCAGTGGAGGGACGGGTTGGACAAACCCAGTATTTCATAATTCAGTCAGGCACAGAGCATGTCCTTGGCCTCCGGGAAGTAAAATTATGAGGATAAAAGCTTACGATGGAAATCACCTCTAGCATTAGGAATGTCAACAAATATGGCAACATAGACATCAAAGCCTGGGTAATTACTGAAACAAATCTCCAAAGAAAGAAATGCCATCATTGGATGAAGCCACCTCTCACCCTCCTCTCCTAAGCTTACTGAATGAAAGAGATTTATTATCTCAGGAAGTTGAAAGAAAGAAAGAAAGAAAGAAAGAAAGAAAGAAAGAAAGAAAGAAAGGAAGGAAGGAAGGAAGAAAGAAAGAAAGAAACAAGGAAAGAAAGAAAGAAAGAGAAAGAAAGAAAGAAAGAAGGAAAGAAAGAGAAAGAAAGAAAGAAAGAAAGAAAGAAAGAAAGAAAGAAAGAAAGAAAGAAAGAAAGAAAGAAAGAAAGAGAGAGAGAAAGAAAGGGAGAAAAGAAAGAAATACCAGAACACAAAAGCATGTAACATTTGCTAGCATAAATAATGCTATCTCAGGGTAGCCTCTCCTTAGAAGGCAAATCTATAATAAAAGGAATGAACTAGGCTTTCTTTGCCATCACTCTTGAACAAAGTACCATTTATAATACTATTGGCTACATTCATAACCAAGCAAAGAGCTGAAGCCAGTTAAAAGTTTTCAAATAATACCAAGGATGTGCAGGTAAAAGAAATTGTAAAAAACAAAATATAAACATGAACAAGGCTAGAAAATGACTTTATGAGGTCCAGGATACAAGCTACCTCCATGCTGAGGAGAGTAGTACGAGGATGGTTCAAATCCTGATTCCCCCCTCCCTCTCATGCAGTATCTCCCAAGAAGGGTAACTTCATTACTTGTAATGATAAAGCAGTTAGAAGCAGTTCTTGTTTAATTAGAGGATCCCGAGTAATGATGAGCAATAGATCTAATACATATATTGAAAAAACACATACAAAACCATCATTACTTTTGTGAAATGTCCTGCGTTCACTAAAATGTCCTGTATCAGAAAGGCTCCGGGAGGAGAAGAGAGACAGGGAGCTTGGGTGGGGTGGGGTGGGGGAAGATGTAAAAGGAGAGGAGGCATAAATGACACTTGTAAAATTTTTTTGTTGACTAATTCTAATCTTTTGCTTTTTAAAACTTTCAAAATATTTTAAGAGTATTGATTCTCTTCTTCTCTTTCAAGTTTTCATTCTTCTCTCCAGCTTCCTTTATTGGCTTTTTTTCCTTTTCCTTCCTCTTTGTTTCCATCTTCTCTGCACTGCAAAGCTCCAAGTTTCTGTGGCTAAGAAAGGAAGGATATGAGAAGAGAGACTGAGAGTGTGACCAGGATTAGAGGCTGAACCATTTATCTCCCTTGAGCCCTGGTTCGATAAGAATTTCTATACAACCTGGTAAAAACTGTCACAGAATGTGGCAGAGATGGAGACTTAGGAAAGAAAGCCAACCATTATAAAGTTCAGTCATGAAACATGTTAAAACACTCACAGTCATTTGTTCCACCTCCATACACTCCACCATCTGGATTTGATATTACATAAGAACATACAGGAAGCTTCGAACGCCAGAAGGTACGCGTGAAGGAGATGACTAACACCACCACCTTGCCAAAAGCCAATGTTTAAGATGGACAGGCTGTGTCCCATACATTCTTCCGGGAAGTGTGGCTTCCCAGAGCTCTTTCCGATAATTTGGAAAATGCATAAATATTGTTCACCTTGTGACACAGGCATAATCATTGCTGGCACTACAGTGACTATGTACAGCACTACGTAATCATTGCTGGCACTACAGTGACTATGTACAGCACTGTGTACCCAGGAAAACATCCCAATACATCTAGTAATAAACGTACACTCTCCATCCATGAATAAAATATAAAATGAAACAAAATACACACACAGAAAAAACAAAGAATGATAATGAAGATATCTTGAAAGGTACCATTATTTTTACTGTTAAACTACTGGAATACTTTGAAGTGTTAATTTCTTTTCTTTTCCTCTTTTATTTTCTTCCTTGTCTTTTCATATTTCTTCTACCTTCAACCTGCTTCCCAATTCGGGCACACAGAAAATGATGTAATTACTGCCTCTCAGTAAATTTGAGACAAGATGGAAAGTAGAAGAGGCCTGCAATTCTTTTTCATTATTCTTCCGGGATCTTAAGAGAACACAATGGTTTTGTGAAGGGGACGAATGTTTCTGTGCTAAACATAGAAAAAGTATCTTGGCGAGAAATAAAATGGGAAGAAGACTGTCATAAACAGAGATTCCCTCTGTTCCAGGTTGGTGGCTGAGGGGAGAAGAGGGAGAGAGGGAGGTCTGCAGGTTCTGAGAGCAAAGCAAACCTGAGCCTATGTCTTGCCAGCATTCTAGTGCAGCGGTGAGACCCAGAGAGAAAAGGGCTGTCTGCCGTGTCTAGGCTGGGAAGAGCATACCAAACTAAGTACAAAATTTCCAGCTAATGTTAGCAGGTAAAAGTAAAGCAGATCATCCCTACAGGTGATGTATAAATTAAGGTTTTTCACTTGGAAGCAAACTGCATGTGGTTTGAGCAGGAAAAGAATGTATCACCTCAAAAGTGGAATTTATTGGAAGGTTATAGGGAAGTTCAAGGAACCAAAACTGGGAAGATCTAGTTTCAGGAAGAGGAAGACTGCGGTAATTTTGATGACCTGAGTAACAGGAAGTATGGGCTTCCTTCAGGGTGCTGACACCAAGTACATCAGCTACAATCTTTTCCCACCCTTGAGTCGCACCTCACAAAATTTAAATTCCTGGAGGAGCTGGAGGAAACTTACTCAGATCCCTTGGTCAATTTTTGGCTAAAGAAGGTAGAATAACTTGTCTGATACTTGCAGGAAATGGTAGGCATTGGAAGGGTTAACCCTCAAAAAGAAAATCAAATGCTATTACAGAAAATGACAGAAAGAAAGAATGGATGCCGGGCAGGCATAAACAATATATGCCAACTACAGGCAGCCACTTTATATATATATATAAATCTCATATGCTTGATTACTTTTTAATACATTGTTCATATGTGAAAATCAATTGGAAGAAGTTGAAGTTCAATTTGTCTGAGTACTGACTTCATCGTGTCACTCCCCTGCTTACAACTATTCATTGACTCTTCCTTCATTCTCTCCAATAAAGCTCCAAATTCCTTTATATTTTTCTAGTCCTTGTCTATCCCTCCAGCTTCATCTTCAATTCCCTTCCTTCCGGGCACCATACATCCCCATAATACTAAGGGACATGCAGTTCTTTGAATACATCATCTTATTCACACCAACGAGTCTTTACACATGCCACTCCCTGGGCTTGAAATGGCCTTCCCTATTCCTTGTCTGCCTGAAGAACCCACTCACCCAATTCGAGCACTCCCTCTTTAGGGATACCTTCTCCCTATCATCCTTTCCCCACCACTTCTCTTCTTCATCTTGGTATCCCCAGATAAATTTATTTTACTGTTGTAATTATTTGTTTATATGTTTGCCTCCCCATACAGATACTTGACCTTTTGGGGGGTAGATTCTAAATAAATGGTTGTTGAATGAACTAATGAACTTCCCAATCAGACACTAATACTCATCCAGGGCCCACTCTGCTTCGAGTCATATACAGGAGGTATAGTCAGGAGACATACAGAATGTTTACCACCACATTATTTCTCTGTTAGGGGTATGCAGACTCTTAGTGGGGAAGGAAAAGTGTTCTAGGCAGGACACAGGTTTTTTTCTTTTCTTTTTTTTTTTTTTGTTCTTGAGGAATTTATTATTTACAAATGAGGAAGCAAGTAGCCTGGGTGACAACGACGAATGAATGCTCTCTTGGAGATGAGCCGGGTTGAGCTGGAGATGTCCATTTAGACATCCAAGGAGCAACGTCTAGCAGGCAGTCAGCAAGGAGTCTGAAGTCGGGGAGAGCGGTGCAGGGGGGAGATGAGATAGAAACTTGGGGTCTGTCGCCTACGGATGGTATTCAAGGCTATGACCACTTCAAGATAAAGCCCTCTGCCAGCTTCTAGTGGCTGTCAGCATTCCTAGGCTTGTGGCTACATCAGTCCCCAAGGTCAGCATCTTTAACTCTGCTCCATCTTCACATCACCTTCTCCTCTGTGTGTAGGACACAGGTTTTCATTAGAATCGCTGAATATTCACTCTTCCTTAATTCCCATGTCCACTTGCAAGCCCAATGCACAATTTTCTCCCTATTTTATTTGCTGATATTATTTTTGCAGATTTTATTTGTCTTCATTTGATTTCTGTAGTGGTAAAGTTCAGAGTTCAAATTATATATTTTTAATTACTAGTAAAACATTGGTTTTATATGGTGGATCATGTTATAGCATTGTCCCTAAGAATGTGGGTACAGGAGCTAGATTGCCTGGGTGTGGATCCTTACCCTGGCCAAGTGACTCTGGGCGAGAATATTTTAACTTCTCTGTGCCTCAGACACCTAATCTATAAAAGGGAGGTCCATAATGGTACCCAACACATTGAATAGTTGAGAGGATTAAATAGGTCACTGATGTAAAGCACTTAGAACATCACTTGGCATGTAAAAAGTGCTAAATAAGTGTTAGCCACCATTCTTATTGCAATAAAATGTACACCCTACCATATTACCACAATTTTTTTGGCCATTAAAATAATACAGTAAATGAGAAGTATAATAAAAAGTGCATGAAAACATGTTTCTATCATACTAGGATTCAGATTCTTTGATGAAATAATCATCAGGACATAAGAAACAGTTCAAAACCATTGGAGCAGAGAACAACCCTTAAGGAACTAATAAATGAATGGGGGAAATAGGATAAACACAAATTCAAATCCACCCAGGGAAGCTTGAACATACTTTCTCACACAAAAGCTTAGGGACTGGGAAATAACCAAATATGAGTCCAATGAGGTAACTTAATTTGAAGTGGCTGAGAGAGGAAGGGGATTGCCTTTTAGTTTGGGGCAAAGGCAGGAGTTTAAAAAAATCTTGGGGGCTTCCTTGGTGGCACAGTTGTTAAGAATCCACCTGCCAATGCAGGGGACACAGGTTCCATCCCTGGTCCGGGAAGATCCCACATGCTGTGGAGCAACAAAGACTGTGTGCCGCAACTGCTGAGCCTGTGCTCTAGAGCCTGTGAGCCACAACTACTGAGCCCACGCACTTCAACTACTGAAGCCCTCATGCCTAGAGCCCTTGCTCCACAACAAGAGAAGCCACCGTAATGAGAAGTCTGAGCACCACAACAAAGAGTAGCCCCCGCTTGCCACAACTAGAGAAAGCCTGCATGCAGCAACGAAGACCCAACACAGATAAATAAATAAATAAATAAATAAATACAAATTTATATAAAAAAAGACAAGACTGTTGAAATCCTAAAATATTACCTTTGCTCCTCCCTAATCTCTTAAGGTTTAGCTTTCGATGGGATGTATATTAATGATTAAAATCAGATTCCTGGCTAGAGAAAAATACTGCTATGCCAGCATGTTTGGAAAAGTACGTGAGGATGCCATGGCAGGTGAGAGACATATGTAACCTTGGAAAATGTCTTAAGCCAAATGGAATTTGGAATCTAAGGGCTGCCGTGGCAATGAAGAAATGAAACTGACTCTTGGAGTAGTTTAACCAAGAGTGGACTCTGTCCCTCTGAGATTTTGTCCTTGATATTTATTTGCCAGGACCAGGAAGACATGAATTTGTAAATATCTTAAGAGAAGGAGCTTACATTTGGACAAGGAGAAGAAACAATTCTAATTGTTGAGCCTAGCAGATAAACATCTCCTGGGATCCAGGCCAGGGGGTCTGTTCCCTAAACTCATGCTTCAAAGCATGTACTCCCTACACATTATGCTGTCTGCAGCACATGGCTGTTTGCAGCGGTTCCTGGAGCCATGTGCTGCTCCCTTAGACTCCCTGTTCTTGTTTTTCTCTGGCACCCATCTGACCTGTTTCCCCAGGATGTCTCCCAAGGCTCCTTTTCCTACAAAGGGCTTCTACAGATGATGGTAAAGCAGTAATAATGAATACTCATGTCTTCAATTTAGCTAAAATCTCCCCCTATGATCTTACTTCTACTACTCAAAAAGGTCAAAAACTCCCTCAATTTTCCCAAATGGAAGCCTACGCATCTACATAAAATTATACCAATTATTTCTTACTTTCCTTTTTCCTAACTGAGCCCATTTCTCTTCCTGCACTCTGGATCCCACCTCAACTGCATTTTGTATATTCAGTTCCTAATGCCCTTGTGTACTGGATCTTTTCCATCAGCTTTCAAATACACTCAGTCTCTTTACCTCTGAAACATCCTCCCTCAATTCCACCTCCTCCACTCTATACCACCCTATCACTGTCCTGCCCTTCACAAACAAACTGACAAAAGATTTGTCTACTCTCTCTACTCTGTCTTCCTTTTTTCACTGCACACTCCTTTTTATTTTTTTAAATTTTTTAAAAAAAATATTTATTTATTTACTTATTGCCTGCATTGGGTCTTTTTTTGCTGCACACGGGCTTTCTCTAGTTGCAGGCTTCAGTAGTTGTGGCACACGGGCTCAATAGTTGTGGCACACGGGCTTAGTTCCTCCACAGCATGTGGGATCTTCCTGGAGCAGGGACTGAAACCATGTCCCCTGCATTGGCAGGTGGATTCTTAACCACTGCACCACCTAGGAAGTCCAACACACTCCTTTTTAAACCCCTATGATCTAACTTCCATTTCCACTCCCCTGAAATGACTGTCACTAAGGTCACCAATGGTCTCTAGGTTGTTAAATTCAATGGACATTTTAGTTCTCACTGAACCTGATCTCTTAGGAGCACTCAACATGTTGATGACTCTCTCCTCTATGAAACACTCTCTTCTCTTGGATGCTATTCCACCACACGCTACTTGTTTTCCTCTGCCATTCTTTCTCAGCATCTTTTGCCATTTTTTTTTCTGTCCTCCTCTATTCACTCTTTAACTGTTGGAGTTTCTCAAAGATCAATCCTGGCCCTACCGTTCTTCTCATGCTACAACCTCCTTAGTTGTTTATATGCATATGAATGCTTTCAATTATTATCTATACACAAATGACTCCCATATTATACCTCCAGCTAAGACTTTTTTGAGGTCCAGGCTATATGTCTAATTGCCTGCTTGATAACTCCAGTTAGATGCCACCTCACACTTGAAGTGCGCAAAAGCAAACTCAGGGCCTGACCTCTACCCCAACTACGAGGTCTTTTTTTTTTTTTTAATCTTTCACTGTCTTGCCATCCATCCATTTTCTAGGTCAGAAATGGGGAATCTTCCTTGATTCTCTTTCCCCTCACCTCCCATAGCCAATATTTCAGGCTGGTAAATTGTTCTCTCCCTGTGTTCTCAGAATTACCACCAAAGCTCCAAAGCTGACAACAACAGGCACCAAGGAACCCCTATCATCTAAAGAGTGGGTTAATGAGAAGCAGCAGAACTAGCTTTGCAACTACAAGCATTAGTTTGCCCTACCCTCCCCTTTGCATTTTACACACACACACACACACACACACACACACACACACATACACACACACACTAGAGTAACATGAAGAGACTCCCTGGGGATAAATGATGTGTCTCTTTCCCTCCCCACATGCCAAGGTAAGGAAAACCAATCAGATTTCTTGTAGGACTTCCCTGGTGGCGCAGTGGTTAAGAATCCACCTGCCAATGCAGAGGACGCGGATTAGATCCCTGGGCTGGGAAGATCCCACGTGCCTCGGAGCAACTAAGCCCGTGCGCCACAACCACTGAGCCTGTGCTCTAGAGTCAGTGAGCCACAACTACTGAAGCAAACGTGCCTAGAGCCTGTGCTCCGCAACAAGAGAAGCCATCGCAATAAGACCACGCACTGCAATGAAGAGTAGCCCCCACGCATCACAACTAGAGAAAGCCCGTGCACAGCAACAAAGACCTGACACAGCCTATAAATAAATAAATAAATAAATAAAATAAATACATAAATAAATACATAAATAAATATTAAAAAAATTTTCTTGTAAAGACAAGAAACATGTGGAAGAAGGAAATACAAGCATCTCCTTGCTGGCTTGGATATCTACTTAGGCAGTGGACTTGCTAATTTACTCTTAGCACCACCCTGAGCAACAGAAAAACAGAACTGGAGAATAAAGAAGTGACATCAGTTAGAGTGGTACAATGCTTGGATTTCCCAGAAGACACCAAAGAAAAAAGCCACACTTGAAGGGAACTGCTGGTGTGTGTCCAAGAGGGCCACAGCCCAAGTGAGGGGGCCCCAGCACCAAGACTCTGTGGTGTACATTGCTAAAGCAGGGTGTCAAAAGAGGGGCCCCTCCCACATCAGAGAATTGGGCAGAAGCTCTTGCAGGACCCAGTGAAGAATGTCTCATCAGACAGAGGCAGCATTTGGATGCCTACTAAACAGAGTATATCATCAGCAGCTCCAATTAATTGGGAAACATTTGTAACTTTTCCCCAGCCCTACATTCAGGCCCCATAGGCCAGGAAACAGAGGAAAACCAATAATAGAGAAGGTAAGAAAACAGACCACATAGCAGCCCAACTTCCAGGGACATCTCTCAGTCCTTGGGTTATAACTGGACTGAGTGGGGTTTAAACTGGGTATAAGACTGGACTAGGCCAGACAGGACTTTTTAATAACAGTAAATGATCTGCAAACTATGATAATCTGCTGGAGATGCCATTAAGGCATTTGAAGGGAAACTGTATCACACATTTGAGGACAGTGGTTAGCAACAAAAGTAGAATCTTTTCATGTTCACATCCTGCTGAATTCAGTCCCTTCAGTCACCTGGCTACACAGTCAATCATAGAGACTCTGCTCTGCTTCCAGCACTCTTGGCCCTCCCCACACAGCAGCTACAGTGCTCTCGCAAAGCACAGATCTGACCACATCACACTCTTGCTTAAACTCTTTAGTGACTTACCATTAACACACCTGGGATAAAGATTTGACTACTAACCACTGCCCATAAAACCCTGCCTCCAGTCTCACCTGCCCCGCTTCCCCTCCCTGCACTCCACCCACTCTGGTCTGTCCAGGTCTCAGGTGCACCAAGATCAGTCTTCAACTATGCTGTTCCTCCTACCTGAACAGCCTTCTCCACCCCCTCCTTTCCCACTTCCCACTCCTCTACAGAGTTCAGTTCATATGTCACTTCCTATAGGAAATTGTTCCCTAAACCGGGTAGGTATTCCCTTGCTACCCACACTCAGAGCACAGTATATACCTTCATAACACAGTGTATACCTTCATAACACTTACCATAATAATTGTATATTTTTATATATTTGTTCAATGAAAAAAGAGCCTGAGTAGTTTTACTTAACCTTTGTACTCCTGACTCCTAGCACAGTAGCTAGCAATGAGAAAGCACACAGGAAATATTTGATGAATAAATGAATGAATGAGTGAATGAATGAATGCATTTCTATGCATTTACCAATGTCATTGAGTACATCTCCAACTAGGCATCACTGATCATATCTTATCCTCCGTGTCAGTGACAAATGAGGTAGTGCTTGCACTCAACCCAAACATTCAGCAAGTCCACCTTAGCTCTTGTCCTCTCTGGGAAATCTTCTCTGATTATAATAATAGACTACTAGTAGTAATAGGAGGTACTTAGTGAGAGCATACTGAGTGCCAGATGGTGCTAAAGATTCTTTATCAATCTTATCTAATCGGGCTAGGTGCTTTTATTATCTACTTTTTTTTAAGGAGAAGGAAATAGAAGGTTAGAGAAGTTAGGACATGCCCCAAAACACAGCTAATGTGCATTAAGATGGGACTGGAACCCCGATATGGCTGACGCTAAGACCTATGTTCCTTAATAGTCAAGATATGTAAACAATCCAAACGCCCACTAATGCCTGAATGGTTAAAAAAAGATGTGGTACATATACACAATGGAATATTATTCAGCCAGGAGAAAGGAGGATATCCTCCCATTTGTGACAACATGGTTAGACCTTGTAGACCTTAAGCACATTATGCTAAGTGAGATAAGTCAGAAAGAAAGACAAGTACTGTATGGTATAACTTGTTTGTGGAACCTAAAACAGTTACACCTATTAAAAACAGAGAGTAGGGACGTCACTGGTGGCACAGTGGTTACAAATCCTCCTGCCAATGCAGGGGACGTGGGTTCGAGCCCTGGTCCAGGAAGATCCCACATGCCTCGGAGCAACTAAACCTGTGGGCCACAACTACTGAGGCTGTGCTCTAAAGCCCTCGAGCCACAACTACTGAGCCCGAGTGCCACAACTACTGATGCTCATGCACCTAGAGCCTGTGCTCTGCAACAAGAGAAGCCACTGCAATGAGAAGCCCGTGCACCATAATGAAGAAAAACCCCTGCTCGGCACAACTAGAGAAAGCCTGTGCACAGCAACAAAGACCCAATGCAGCCATAAATAAATAAATAAATAAATAAATAAATAAATAAATAAATAAATAAATAACAACAACAACAAAACCCAGGGTAAAATGGTGGTTACTAGGGCATGGGGGGAGGAGGTGCTGTTAAAAGAGATGGTGTCATTGGGTACAAACTTACAATGAGTAGTAAATAAGCCATAGAGATCTAAGCACAGTTTAATGATTTGAGATAATAATATTGTACTACAATTTTTTTTTTAGAAACCTGTGTTCCTAACCATTATAATACATTGTTTGCAAAACACAGGGCTCTCACTTTATTTAATATTGAAGATTATGTCTGGAGATATAATCTTTTAATTCCTACAGTACTCTTCTTTTCCAGGGCTATTTAACACCTGGATTGAGATACAACACTTCATGTTTGTATGTTTTGATTTTTCATTAAATTTTAAGTTACTTGCAGAGAGGGGTCTTTTATTGTGTTTTGCTTCTCTGGCTTCCTCACATGGCCCATGCTTGGTAGTGAGGGCTCAGCAATATTTACATAGAATGAATGAATAAACGAGGACTGGAACCACCTTACTTAATAGCTTGTATAGACTAAATGTGCTATATTCATTAAACATGATTCCAAATTTAGGGAGACTCGTATTTTTAATAAAGATGCCTGTGGATCAATGCCATGACCCCTATTTAAGTGTTTGATATGACAATATAATGTTCCTCTGGAAAAGATAACACACTATTTTCTTATCTAGAACATCAAACCTGACCACTTTATGTTAGATGTTAGTTTCAAAACAATTGCTAAAATGTTTATGTTAATTTGAGATAAAACATTAAATAGACAATACCTTTTTCTTTAAGCTCTTTATTGGAATATAATTGCTTTACACTCTTGTATCAGTTTTTGAGGTACACCAAAGTGAATCAGCTGTATTTATACATATATCCCCATATCCCCTCCCTCCCGCGACTCCCTCCCACCCTCCCTGTCTTGGCCCTCTAAAGTATCACCCATCATCGAGTTGATCTCCCTTTGTTATACAACAATTTCCCACTAGCTATCTATTTTACAGTTGGTGGTGTATATATGTCTATGCTACTCTCTCACTTTGTCCCAGCTTCCCCTTTGCCCCCTCCCCCCCCAGCCCCGTGTCCTCAAGTCCATTCTCTACATCTGCATCTTTATTCTTGTCCTGTCATTGGGTTCACCACTACCATTTTTTAAGATTCCATATATATGAGTTAGCATATGGTATTTGTTTTTCTCTTTCTGGATTACTTTGTTCTGTATGACAGACTCTAGGTCCATCCATCTCACCACAAATAACTCAATTTCATTCCTTTTTATGGCTGAGTAATATTCCACTGCATATATGTGCCACATCTTCTTTATCCATTCATCTGTTGATGGGCATTTAGGTTGCTGCCATGTCCTGGCTATTGTAAATAGTGCTACAGTGAACATTATGGTACATGTTTCTTCTTCGATTATGGTTTTCTCTGGGTATGTGCCCAGTAGTGGGATTACTGGGTCATATGGTAGTTCCATTTTTAGTTTTTTAAGGAACCTCCAAACTGTTTTCCATAGTGGCTGTGCCAACTTACATTCCCACCAACAGTGCAGGAGAGTTCCCTTTTCTCCACATCTTCTCCAGCATTTATTGTTTCTAGATTTTTTCATGATGGCTATTCTGACAGGTATGAGGTGATACCTCATTGTGGCTTTGACCTGCATTTCTCTAATGATTAGTGATGTTGAGCATCTTTTCATGTGTTTGTTAGCCATCTGTAGGTCTTCTTTAGAGAAATGTCTATTTAGGTCTTCTGCCCATTTGTGGATTGCGTTATTTGCTTTCTTGGTGTTAAACTGCATAAGCTGCTTGTATATTTTGGAATTAACCCTTTGTCTGTTGCTTCATTGGCAAGTATTTTCTCCCATTCTGAGGGTTGTCTTCTTGTCTTGTTTATGGTTTCTTTTGCTGTGCAAAAGCTTTTGTTTCATTAGGTCCCATTTGTTTATTCTTGATTTTATTTCCATGATTCTAGGAGGTGGGTCAAAAAGCATCTTGCTTTCATGTATGTCAGAGTATTCTGCCTGTGTTTTCCTCTAGGAATTTTATAGTGTCTGGCCTTACATGTAGGTCTTTAATCCATTTTGAGTTTCTTTTTGTGTATGGTGTTAGGAAGTGTTCTAATTTCATTCTTTTACATGTAGCTGTCCAACTTTCCCAGCACCACTTATCAAAGAGGGTGTCTTTTGGGCTTCCTAGGTGGCGCAGTGGTTGAGAATCCGCCCGCCAATGCAGGGGACATGGGTTCGATCCCTGCTCCAGGAAGATCCCACATGCCGCAGAGTAAGTAAGCCTGTGTGCCATAACTACGGAGCCTGCGCTTTAGAGCCCGTGAGCCACAGCTATTGAGCCCGTTTGCTGAAACTACTGAAGCCCACGCACCTAGAGCCCATGCTCCACAACAAGAGAAGCCACGGCAATGAGGAGTCCACGCACCACAACGAAAAGTAGCCCCCACTCACCACAACTAAAAAGAAAGCCCGCACACAGCAAAAAGCCCAACACAGCCAATAAAATAAATAAATAAATTTATTAAAAAAAAAAAAAAGAGGCTGTCTTTTGTCCATTGTGTATTCTTGCCTCCTTTGTCAAAGATAAGGTGCCCATGTATGTGTGTGGGTTTACCTCTGTGTTCTCTATTTTGTTCCATTGATCTACCTTTCTATTTTTGTGCCAGACCATTGGGCCAGTACCATACTGTCTTGATCACTGTGGCCTTGTAGTATAGTTTGAAGTCAGGAAGCCTAATTCTACCAACTCTGTCTTTCCTTTTCAAAATTGCTTTGGCTATTCAGAGTCTTTTGTGTTTCCATACAAATTGTAAGATTTCTTGTTCTAGTTCTGTGAAAAATGCCTTGGTAGTTTGATATGGATTGTGTTGAATCTGTAAATTGCTTTGGGTAGGATAGTCATTTTCACAATATTGCTTCTTCCAATCCAAGAACATGGTATGTCCCTCCATCTGTTTGTATCATCTTTGATTTCTTTCATCAGTGTCATACTTTTCTGCATACAGGTCTTTTGCCTCCTTAGGCAGGTTTATTCCTAGGTATTTTATTCTTTTTGTTGCAGTGGTAAATGGGAGAGTTTCCTTAATTTCTCTTTCTGCCCTTTCGTTGTTAGTGTATAGGAATGCAACAGATTTCTGTGCATTAATTTTATATACTGCTACTTTACTAAATTCATCAATTAGTGCTAGAAATTTTCTGGTAGAATCTTTAGGATTTTCTATGTATACTATCATGTCATCTGCAAAGAGTGACAATTTTACCTCTTCTTTTCCAATTTGGATTCCTTTTATTTCATTTTCTTCTCTGATTGCTGTGGCTAACACTTCCAAAACTATGTTGAATAATAATGGTGAGAGTGGGCACCCTTGTCTTGTTCCTGTTCTTAGAGGAAATGCTTTCACTTTTTCACCATTTAGAGCGATGTTGGCTGTTGGTTTGTCATATATGGCTTTTATTATGTTGAGGTAATTTCCTTCTATGCCCATTTTCTGGAGAGTTTTTATCATAAATGGATACTGAATTCTGTCAAAAGCTTTTTCTGTGTCTATTGAGATTATCATAGGGATTTTATCCTTCAATTTGTTAATATGATGTATCACATTGATTGATTTGCATATATTGAAGAATCCTTGCATTCCAGGGATAAACCCCACTTGATCATGGTGTATGATTTTCTTAATGTGCTGTTCGATTCTGTTTGCTAATATTTTGCTGAGGATTTTTGCATCTATATTCATCAGTGATATTGGCCTGTAATTTTCTTTTTTTGTGACATCTTTGCCTGGTTTTGGTATCAGGGTGATGGTGGCCTCGTAGAATGAGTTTGGGAGTGTCCCTCCTTCTGCTATATTTTGGAAGAGTTTGAGAAAGATAGGTGTTAGCTCTTCTCGAAATGTTTGATAGAATTCACCTATGAATCCATCTGGCTCTGGGCTTTTGTTTGTTGGGAGATTTTTAATCACAGTCTCAATTTCCATACTTGTGATTGGTCTGTTCATAGTTTCTATTTCTTCCTGGTTCAGTCTTGGAGGATTGTATTTTTCTAGGAATTTATCCATTTCTTTCAGGTTATCCAATTTATTGGCATATAGTTGCTTTTATTAGTCTCTCATGATCTTTTGTATTTCTGCGGTGTCCGTTGTTACTTCTCCTTTTTCATTTCTAATTCTGTTGATCTGCGTCTTCTCCCTTTTTTCCTAAGTCTGGTGAATGGTTTATCAATTTTGTTTATCTTCTCAAAGAACCAGCTTTTAGTTTCATTAATCTTTGCTATTGTTTCCTTCCTTTCTTTTTCATTTATTTCTGATCTGATCTTTATAATTTCTTTTCTTCTGCTCACCTTGGGGATTTTTTGTTCTCTCTCTAATTGTTTTAGGTGTAAGGTTCGGTTGTTTATTCGATATTTTTCTTGTTTCTTGAGGTAGGACTGTATTGCTATAAACTTCCCTCTTAGAACTGCTTTTGCTGCATCCCATAGGTTTTGGGTTGTTGTGTTTTCATTGTCATTTGCTTCTAGGTCTTTTTTGATTTCCTCTTTGATTTCTTTAATGATTTCTTGGTTGTTTAATAGTGTATTGTTTAGCCTCCACGTGTTTGTATTTTTTACAGTTTTTTTCAGGTAATTGATATCTAGTCTCATGGCGTTGTGGTCAGAGAAAATGCTTGATATGATTTCAATTTTCTTGAATTTACCAAGGCTTGATTTGTGACCCAAGATGTGATCTATCCTGGAAAATGTTCCGTGTGCACTTGAGAAGAAAGTGTATTCTGCAGTTTTTGGATGGAATGTCCTATAAATATCAATTAAGTCGAGATGGTCTAATGTGTCACTTAAAGCTTGTGTGTTCTTATTTATTTTCTGTTTGGATGATCTGTCCATTGATGTAAGTGGGGTGTTCAAGTCTCCTACTATTATTGTGTTACTGTCGATGTCCCCTTTTATGGCTGTTAGCATTTGCCTTATGTACTGAGGTGCTCCTATGTTGGGTGCATAGATATTTACAATTGTTATATCTTCTTCTTGGATGGATCCCTTGATCATTATGTAGTGTCCTTCCTTGTCTCTTGTAATAGTCTTTACTTTCAAGTCTAATTTGTCTGATATGAGTATTGCTACTCCAGCTTTCTTTTGGCTTCCATTTGCATGGAATATCTTTTTCCATCCCTTTCCTTTCAGTCTATATGTATCCCTTGGTCTGAAGTGGGTTTCTTGTAGACAGCACATGTAAGGGTCTTGTTTTTGTATCCATTCAACCAGTCTGTGTCTTTTGGTTGGAGCATTTAATCCATTTACATTTAAGGTGATTATTGACATGTGTGTTCCTTTTACCATTTTCTTAATTGTTTTGGGTTTGTTTTTGTAGGTCTTTCCTTCTCTTGTGTTTCCTACTTAGAAAAGTTCCATTAGCAATTGTTGTCAGGCTGGTTTGGTGGTGTTGAATTCTCTCAACTTTTGCTTGTCTGTAAAGCTTTTGATTTTTCTGTCGAATCTGAATGAGATTCTTGCTGGGTAGAGTATTCTTGGCTGTAGGTTTCTCTCTTTCAGGACTTTTCAGTATATCCTGCCACTCCCTTCTGGCCTGTAGAGTTTCTGCAGAGAGGTCAGCTGTTATCCTTATGGGTTTTCCCTTATATGTTATTTGTTTCTTTTCTCTTCCTGTTTTTAATATTTTTTTCTTCGTGTTTAATTTTCGTTAGTTTGATTAATATGTGCCTCGGTGTATTTCTCCTTGGGTTTATTCTGTATGGGACTCTCTGCACTTCTTGGACTTGATTAATTATTTCCTTTCCCATGTTGGTGAAGTTTTCCACTATAACCTTTTGAAATATTTTCTCAGACTCTTTCTTTTTTTCTTCTTCTTCTGGGATGCCTATGATTCAAATGTTAGTGTGCTTAATGTTGTCACCAGGGTCTCTGAGACTGTCGTCCATTCTTTTTATTCTTTTATCTTTTTCCTGCTCTGTGGCAGTTATTTTCCCCATTCTATCTTCCAACTCACTTATTCATTCTTCTGCTTCAGTTATTCTGCTGTTTATATCATCTAGAGTATTTTTAATTTTGGTTATTTTGTTGTCCATTACTGTTTGTTTGCCCTTTAGTTCTTCTGAGTCCTTATTAACTGTTTCTTGTATTTTCTCTATTTTGTTATCGAGATTTTGCGTCATCTTTACTATCATCACTCTGAATTCTTTTTCAGGCAAGTTTCCTATTTCCTCTTCATTTATACGGTCTTGTGTATTTGTACCTTTTTCCTTCATCTGTGACATTTTTTTTTGTCATCTCATTTTCCCCCCACGTTGGATGGGCAGGATTGTGTTCTTGTCCCACTGGGTGTTTGGCCTGAAGTTTCAAGCCCTGGAGTTTGTAGGCTGTTGAGTATAGCTGGGTCTTTGGTGTTGAGGTGAGAACCTCTGAGAGACCTCATTCTGATGAATATTCCCTGGGAACTGGGTTTCCCTGTTAGTCCAGTGTTTTGGACTCAGAACTCCCACCTTAGGAGCTTAGGCTTGACCCCAGGCTTGTGAATCAAGATCCCACAAGCCATGTGGAACAGGAAAACAAGAAGAAAAAAAAAAAAAGTTCGAGAACAGCAGGACAATAGCAAGATAAAAAATATGATGAGAATAGGAAACTAACAGATGTGTTAGAAAAAATTCTTTTTAAAAAATAGATGGAGCAACGGCTGGAAAGTAAAACAACTGCAATAGCTGAAGTGAGGAGGTGGGAAGAAAAAGAAAAGAAAAAAAGAAGCCAGAAAAGGCCTTGGCTGTGGGGGTGGGGCTTTGACAAGGGGGTGGGAGTTAGGCAATGGGCAGGGCCTATGCTTAGAAAAGGCCCTGGGGGTGGTGGGGAATGGGACTTAGGGCCAATGAGGCAGAGGGGCCCTGAAATGCCTCTGGTCCTGGGGACAAGAACCAGGTCCAGGTACCCAGCAGGCTCCCTGGGCCTGAGTTGGTGGGAGAGATGCTAGGCACCTCCCCTAGTCCTCCAATCTCGGAGGGTCCCTCTCCCTTGGGTTCTCTTCTTCCTCACCCCCTCCCTCCTATTCCCCTAAGATCCTCACAGCTGTAGGGGGCACTGGAAGGCAGGAGACCAGACTCTGATGCCCACCAGGCTTCCTAAGGCCAACTGGGCTAGGGTAATGCCTGCGGCTCTTCCCCAGATCTCCCAGTCTCATAGGGTCCCTGTCCACCTCTCTTCCTCTTCCCTGCCCCCTGACTCTCCTAGGTCCCAAGCAGCTGGAGGGGGCCCTGGAATGTGAAAGACCAGGTCCATGAGCCTAGCAGGTTTCCCAGGGCTAGTGGGCAGGGGAAATACCTTCCCTGCCTCCCTTGATCCTCCAATCCCAGAAGGCCCCCTACCCTGCCCGGCTCTCCTCTTCTCCCCTGCTTTCCTTCTACACCCTAGAACTAGTGAGACTGAGAGGGGCCCCTGGAAGACTGAAGACCAGGCCTGGGGGCACAACAGACCTCCCGGTGCCAAGTGGGTAGGGAGATTTCCCTCAATGTCTTCCCTGATCCTTCCATCCTGCAAGGTACTCCCCACCACAGTCTGCCTCTCTTCCTCTTCCCCTCTCCTCCCTCTCTCCCACACCTGTATGACCCACTCAGCCGGAGAGGGCCCCAGAGACTGAAGGACCAGACTCAGGAGCCCAGCAGGCCCGCTGGGCCCAAGTGGGCAGGGGAGAAGGTCCTCTGCACCTCCTCTGGTCCTCTGATCCTGGAACATCCCACCACCGGTCTGCCTCTCTTCCTCTTCCCCTGCACGCTCCTACGCCCCCATGACCAATGTGTCTGGGAGGGGACTCTGGAGAGTTGGAGACCAGGCTCAGGAGCCCAGCAGGCTTCCCGGGCCAGTGGGCAGTGGAAATGCCTTCCGCTTCTTCCCTGATCCTCTGATCCCAGAGGGTTCCTCCCCCCTTCAGCCTTTCTTCTTCTCCTCCCACTGCTTCCCTCCTGTACTTCTAGGACTAATGCCCCACAGGGGCCTTGAAGGGTGGAGGACCCACCCAGAAGAAATACCTGGTGGTGCCTCCCTATTTTTCTGACCTGGAGAAATCCCTTCCCACCCCCACTGTCTGCCTCTCTTCCTCCCCCTGTCTCCCTCCCCCCACACCCCAGGACCCACGTGCTGGAGAGGGGTCCAGAGAATGAAGGACCAGGTCCGGGAGCCCAGTCGGCCACCCTGGCCAAGAGGGCAGGCAACAGGCCCTCTCGCCTCCCCATCCCCAAATCTCAAAGCCCCCACCTCCACCAGTCCACCTCTCCACCTCCTTGCCCCTCCTCCTTCCCTCCCACACCCCCAGGGCCCAGGCAGCGCAAACGGGGCCTTGGAGAGTGGAGGACCCCTCTGGGGAGCCCAGCAGGCTCCCAGGCCCAGGAGCTCAGCAGGCCTCCTGGCCTCCTGGGCAGGAGAAACCCAGTTGCAGTTTCCTGATCTCCCCAGCCCCCAAGGGTCCCTCCAGGTAAGAACCTCCCCCCTCACCCAGCCACCCCCCAGGGGTGCCAGTCCCGTCCAGCTTCCCCTTTCCTGCCCCCCTGACTTCCCCCTGGTCCTACGAAGTTGCTAAGGGATTCCTCAGGTCTCCTTGGGCCTCAGGTCCCCCTTGGGCCTCAGGTCCCCTGCCCACCTCCGGCAACCAATCTATTTGTGGGGAGATGCAATCTCTGAGTCTTCCCACGCTGCCATCTTGACTCTACCCCTCAACAATACCTTTTATCAGCTATGTAAAGTACATTAGGTGCATCTTCATTTTGTATAAGGCTAGAAGGCACTGTTCAAATAGTAAACCTCCATTTAGCAGCACAAATATTAAATCTCCTCATGAATGGTATGAATGTAAAATCTTATTCAGGTATTTGAAAACTATTTTGTTCCTGAAAAAGAAAGGTAGAAGAGAAATCAATAATTCTCCTGGCTTCTGACCAACAATTTTATAATTGTATCAACCAAATAATTGTCAATTTATTACCTCACGTCTGGAAGCCATAAAGATAATTCTTTCCCACTTTCTACAACTGGGAACGCCTGAGATAAATCTCCCTATTCTGTTATCGACACGGGAAACAGTACCTCAAATATATATTTTTTTTGCTTAAATTCATTTTGCCAAAATTGTAACAAGCTCTACCATCTCCACAACAGAAAGCATGGGTTGAAATAATTAAATGAAAAAAGAATATTGCTCTCACATTCACAGCTTCAAATTTCATGCATCTGCCTCTTTTAAAGGATCCACATTTCACTTCATCAAGTGCTTTGTTCCTGAACATTCACTGCAGAGTCAAGAAAAGAAAATGAGTTATATGCAGCTGTATGGGGTTATGTTCACTTAATCATTTATTCTAAGTAATACAGACTTAAGGGCCTGACACATGGTAAGTTAAAAGAGCAATGGCCTAAGAATTACAATTTGTGGTTTAATCTGGATGCTGTTTTAAATCTCTTTGAATTTCCATTTTCCCACTGGAAAAATGGTGAAAATTCCTGCCTTGCATCAACTTATAGGAATTTTAGGAGGACTGAGATGATATATCAGAAACTCTTTAAGAATATCTAAGGTTAGCTGTCTCATGATTCTTGGTATTTTTAAATAGCTTTGGCTTTATTTTACATAGATACTACGGAGGAAGACTGGAGAAATAAATGGTTTCTTCCATTACAAGCCTTTTTCATAATTTCTCAACACATGTCAACAACCAGAGCAAGATAATATTTGTGATCCCTGAATACTTTGAAAAATAAGATACAATTTTTAAAAAGCACAAAAGTAAGTCTGGTAACTTTCAGTTCAGCTCAAAATTTATTTTAGAAATGTTGACTTCACCACAAACTATTCACCTTCAGCCTTAAGTGTATTTCATAGGGATGATTCAAGTTTCTGATATTCTGGCTTCCACTGATGAATTCTGCATTTTGACAAGTTTTGATGAAGTCTATTCACTCTAGACAATTTATGCAAACCTAACTTGAATAGTTGATTTTGACTTTATCCCCTTGAGTTCCTAGAACTGCTCTGATTAAAATTTAAAATATAATTACAGGTAGCACATTGAGTCAGTCAGTTAGTCAGAGAAATCTGAGCTCTGATTGCCTACTTCCTGCAGCACACTGCATTCAGGGCTCTGGAGGTGGGCGGGGGTGGATGGGAACAGTCATCATGAAATGATTTAAGGATTATTATTAACACAACATATCGCCAAGTACTAAGTACTCAAGTGGAAACTCTATGCACAAAAGTTCAAGAAAGGGAGAATAAAGGAAGCACCTTTCCTGCTTTAACTGCCTGTCCTATATATATAGTAAATGTGTTCTGTGACTCCTAGTACCTTTGCTGGCATCCCAACCAAATTAAACAATGTCGGTCTGCTTACAAATGGGTGGCCTGGGTTGGTGTAGAGCAGTTCTTTAATTTCTTTTACCTGGTAATACTTCAACAGCTTTGTTAGGTGAAAGGTCAGGAAGAGTTTTAAGAAATTTTTTATTTTGGAATAATTTTAGATTTACAGAAATGTTGCAAAAATAATACAGAGAGTTCCTATATACCCTACCCGGTTTCCCCTAATGTTAACATTTTACATTGCCATAGTACATTTTTCAAAACTAACAACAAACATTGGTACATTACTATTGACTTAACTTTGGAATTTATTCTAATTTCATTCATTTCCCACTAGTGTCTTTTTCTGTTTCAGGATTCAATCCATATGCCACATTGCATTTTGCAGTAGTGTCAAATGTTTCACTGCTGAGATTAAAAAATCAGCCGTTTCTGGGCAATGAGGCTAATCAGTAAAAATACTAATGTGAGCAGTAGTAAAAATGAATTGAGTGTCCAAGAGCCACCTACGCACACCATAGTATCAGATTCTTAACTAATTCTGGCAAAAAATAAAGATGATTTTGTAGGCAGTCATTAATCTCTTTTATTTACCTAAAGATGATGATTGTACCAATACAAGCTCTACCATCATTTCTAGAGCATTTGTTTGTTTGTTTTTGTTTGAGGGGCTTTTTTTTTTTTCTTCTTCTTCTTCTTTTGGTACATTCATGAGAACACTTTGACGTGATCATTCTTTTGTTATCACCTAGTGTGAGCACCTAGACTTTCCAAACGAAGACCCAGGAAGAGGCTGATTTGGTTCCCAATTAAGGAAGCTTACCTTGGACACTAGAGAAACGAAACCTTAAATGGTCTGCTTATATGTATCAGAAGATAATTATGGATCAAGACCAGTGGGTCTCCAACTTGGGCATGCACCAGGATCACCTAGAGGGCTTGTTAAAATACAGATTTCTGAGTTCCATCCCGAGTCTCTGACTCAGAGGGTTTGGGCTAGCCCAGGCATTTGCACTTCTAACAAGTACCCAGATGACTGGATGCTGCTGGTCCTGGTACTAAACTTTGGGAATCACTTTTGTGGATAGTCGCATGAAAGAAAAATAAGGCTATTTTGTTCTGACAAGGTATAATCATAGGTCCCTAGATTTATCAGTTGCCTACCAGTCAGATAAGTGATCTGTTAAATCTCATTTCATGTCTGTGCAAGGACTAAGTTAGAAAAATCCAACAAATATATTAGCTTTCCACAGTAGTTCTCACCACAGTAGTCTACCTTCCCTTCAAGCAATGCAATCATTTTAAAAATAATATTTTTTAACAACAATAAAATATTACTATAAACAACCATAAATTTTTGGCCTCAAACAAGGCCTCTGCTTGACCAATGGAAATTATTAGAAGTGGGGCATATAACACATCTTCAGCACTGTTTCTCAAACTTTAATGTATTTATGGCTTACCTGGGGATCTTTCAGCTGGTCTGGGTGTGGACCCCGAGATTCTACATTCTATCAAGCTTCCAGATGATGTCATTGCTGCTGAGCCATGGATCATATTTCAAGTTAGCTCTATGTGCCTTTTGAAGGTTTTAGCAAATATGAGATGTTCTAGCACCTAGTGTTCCCTGAAGAACCCTGGAACTTCCTAGCATGTCTCTGTCATAGAAATAGTGCCTTTGACTAAGGTAAATTTTGGAATATACTAATCTGCATCATAAACTCTAGACTTTAGAATAAAGAAGGGATAATTGTAGGGAAACTAAATCAACAAAATCTCCCTGAAGTGCACTGGAACATGGTGGAAACTTTTGGAACCTGGCTTTTATCCCACTTTTTTTACCCTTTATCCACTTTTTTTACTCTTGTTAATCTAGTAAGTAGGAGTGACTTAGGGAAAAAACAGAAAAGAGTATAATCCAGTTCTGCAGTTTCTGCCCATGTCACTGCTGCGAATGCTGAGCTTATGAACACATCTTCAGTTCCTCAGACTGTTCTTCCACTCCTTACCTCTCTGTCCCAGAGGTCCTCCTAGCTCTTCTGATGGAAATCCAGCAAAGCCACCGACTTTTGTTACTCCCCTTAAATGACAGCTTTCTTTCAATTTTTTGTGGAGCCAAAGACCAACATTATATAAGACCTTATCATCCCTATTAGAGTGTAAAGGGATAAAGGATAAGGAGTCTTTTATCTCTATTTCATCTGGTTGCTATAAGAAAAAAAAAAGGAAACTTCAGAAAAATGGAAAAGGTTTGTTGATTGCCTCAAGAAGAGGAGTGGCTATGAGAATGCATTTTTTTCCACAGTGGGGTGGAAAAGAAGAAAAACCTTAGTCAGAAACAACTAATAGTATAAACTTTGGCTCTCCCAAGATGCTGCCTGAGGATGCATCATAGGGTGGGATGGTGATGTGCATCTTGCACAAATGAATAGGATAGAAGGACCCCCACAAAGCACCCCTCGGATTGCCTCTATAAGTAGACTCCCGAAAAATATTCAGGTTAATGATAAGGTGGCTCTAGCTGACTAATGGTGGCAATGGAAAAGTCAGGCGAGTTTCAGGGGTCCATAGATGAAAAGAGGTAACAGTGAGATGGCCTAGCCTGAGAAATAGCCCTGGGAGGTATACATCAACAAGAGGCCCTCACCACCCACAAATCTACTAATTCCCTGCTTGTATCACCTGCATTGCATTATGGGCACTACCATCAGTGACCTGGAAGCCAAAGGAATCCCCTATTCAAGAAAATCAGAAATTCAGAAAACTTCTATCCACCACTGTAAGCTTCACAGCTTACTAGTACCTGAAGACTTTTCTGATGAGACTAGCAGTTGTTTTAACGTGTGATTTTTTGATATTGTATAATATAGTGTGTCAGCTTTTAGAAGGAATGCATAACTCAGTGCACCAATATTTTCCAGATGACCAATGAAGGCATGATGTTACAAAACCATGCAAGGGTAAAAGATCCATTCAAAATGCAAAACAGACCAACAGATTTTAATGTAATAGAGCACAAAGAGCTTGTTGATATGATTTCAGGTTATACATTGCAACTAATCTTTAAAAAACTTACAACTAGTCAAATTTTAATGTAATATCAAAGAATAACATCCATGGCTATCTGAAAAAGTTCTTAAATACTCCTCCTTTTTCCAACCACACACCTGTTTGAGGCCAAATTTTCCTTTACATACTTCAACCAAAATGGTATGTCGCAACAGGTTAAACACAGAAGTAGATATAAACCCAGCTATCTCCTATTAAACCAGACATAAAACAGATTTGCAAAGCATGTAAAATAATGTCACTCTTCTCATTAGCTTTTTTGTTTGGAAAAATACAGTCATTTTCATAAAGTGTATATGTTATCATATAATGGGTTTATTATTATTTTTAAGTAAAATATTTTTTCTCAGTTTTAATTTCTACATGGTAAATGTAGATAGATATAAATCACATAAACGGAAGTTCTTTGGGGTCCCCAATAATTTTTAAGGACAAAAAGTTCTTAGACAAAAAGTTTGAAAACTGCTAGCCTAAGCTAAGGACTATACTTCATTAGCTTTCATTTTTAATACTGTGACTCTGATAATTGTACAGAATGTTTGCTATATTTTATGTTCATGAAATGATATAGTAGAGAATATTTTATTTCACATAGTAATTCTTTCTTTCATTATGGAAAATTAAGACATAAATATGGGGGAAAATAAACAGTATTGGCTGAAAATAAATAAATATTTGTGTCTCTGGTCTGGGTGATCTAATCACTACACATGGGTTAATATCTATGGAAAATACATTCTGAGCTACCAACAAGGGACTTACAAATACACCTAATCTGGCTCTTTAGAGAAGATGTGAGAGGAAATTTGGTCTTGATTATAAAACAAGGTGGTGGTCATAGAACCTCTTATATACTTTTGGGATTTGTTTTTGTGCTTGGGATCTCTGCACTGGAGTTCTTTGAGGTCAGGGAGTTAGGTTTGTTTGTTTGTTTGTTTTTTAATACTATAGCCAGAGGATCTGGCATAACATATAACTTAATAAATATTTGTTGAATGAATGAATCAACAGAATACCAACTACTTAGATATACAAAAGCCATTGCAGGCTGATATTTAAATTATATGTATGGTTGCTCCATAGTCAGAACCACCACCCAGAGGCACCATATACCTTACAAAGATATAAACAAAACCTCCCTTGATGAATTCAAACAATAAGAAACATTTTAGTGAAACGGCATTTTAATTGCGGTGTTGCTTTCCCTGGTCAGGTATGGATCAGAAATGTGTATCACCATTTCTGATATGGTGGAACTATATGTGCTCTGGGGATATTAACAGGCAGAAAAAAACCCGTTTCTCCAAACAGCTCACCTTATTGCTAAGGATCAAGCTACTTGTAAAATAAAGTGAGGATTGTCCTTGCAGCTAACACCATCACGGACGGCCAAGTTTATAGTCTACTGAAAAACGTTAAAAATCTCAGGGAAATGATTAGAAATTATTCCAAAGACACAAACTATTTCTGGAAGAAAACTTCTGGTTTCCTAATATATTTCTAGTTTCTGGAAAGGCCAGGATATGTATTATGCCTAGTTCACAGTGTGGAGTATATAGAGTTGATAGTATTTACCACACAATCACTCTCCAGGTTTTTGGTATCTGAGAGGTCCTGGTATTTGAGTCATTCTAGTTCAGTTTCAGATAGGAGGGGGTGTGGCTCTACTATCTCTTCACAAAATTGTATTCATTCTACTCTGTTGACTTTAACTTCTTTCAAAGGAGAGCTGACATTGTGAGAGTCATATTGACACTATGAAATCCTTGCAATAACTTCTCAACCAACTTCCTGTATCAGTGCAGTCTGGGAAACAAACCTCAATAGTCACTAAGATAACTTAGGGTATAAAATACTGTAAACAAAAAAGAGAACTCTCAGACTGCTATGAGATAAGTAGTTTAAGTGCCAAAAACAGGTCTTCGGCACCAAGGAAACATTCACAGATGACATGCTAGTTCTGTAATAGTTCTATTGTTCTGTCAAAAGAAATTTCAGAGAGCTTTACTTGATATAAACATTTTATCAAGCAAGAAACACTACTCACAAACAGGGCAATCTGAGTTGAAACGCGGTTAGAAGCTCAGCATTTGGCAGTTACAGCTAAGTTTATGAAGCATGGATGAGGGAGCACCTTTTTTGTGTGTAGTGATTACTAGAACCTTCAGTCTTTTTACGGTAGTAGCACTACGTAAGCTTAATTGCCCACAACGATTTGCTGGGAAGCTATAAGATCATGTTGACCTGAAGAAAGCTTTTTTGTTTTAGGTCAGAGTCAGTACTTTGGGGAAATCGGGATAGTTTAAATTTTGGTTGCATAACTGAGTGTTTGGTCTGAAAGTATGTTCAAAATGTGGCCTCTGTCTTGGTTCTTCTTTTAACAGTTCTTCGCGACAAACTGAGTGGCGTAATTCAAGCTCAGAAAGCATTAATTTATTACTTTGTGTTTGTCAAGGGTTATTGTAAATAAAAATTCTTCCATCCCTAAAACTGGTATTCCTTTTTTTCATGTAATGGATTAATATTTTGTACTTGTGGCATGGTTTCTGTGATGTAAAGAGCTTAAGTCATATTGTAAAATACAGATCAACTTTTCTCAACAGAATCTTAGGTCATGTATTCGGACCACCTGAACTCATCTGGTGTCAAAGTGTTGTATTCCAGGGTCTCCCAAATATCAGAACTAAAACAAGTAAGAAATATTTATTAAATATCAAAAATAAGTGTTTTATTTTAAAATAATGTATACTCTATTAGGAGTGGGCCCTGAAAATAATGAACAATGAAGCGGTTACTGAGAAAAAGCAAATGGAAGAATTGGACCTCAAATTAAGGCACTCTACACTGGCCATTACTGAATACTCACACTAGAATTGTGTTTTATCTTATTCTGAACTATAAGCTACTTGAGGGCAAATATGATGTCTCTTTTTTCTCAACAATGTTTAGCTTAGTCTATAGAGCTAGAAGTAATACAAATAGCTAGTTAGCATTTATTGTGTGTGTGTGTTTCTTTAATGTACATCATCTCAACAACCTATGTGGAAATATAATTAGCCCAGTTTACACATGAAGAAAATGAGGCTCACAGAGATTATGTGATTTAACTGAGATCTTATAGCATATTACTGAATCAAAGTCTGAACACAGATCTGAACACAGAGCCCACTGTTTCCATCACACTTACCCTATTCATTTATTGAGTAGCATTAAACACAAATTTGCTGAATAGATCAATGCTTTTGTGATTTCTTTCAGATAAGAATTTTATTCTGATCATAAAAATCATTTTATTCAACTCACACAGCTATTATTACCAATAAGCAATGAAGGCAGTTTCTATAAACAGCTTTTGGTCTCATTTATATGGCACCTCTGAATAAATTTAAGACAGTTATGTATTTCAGGATTATTTTGTATTCTTATAAGGAAAGAATGCATTATATGTAGGGAGATAAAATATTAAGGCTAAAAGAGACTTCCAAAGTATTTTTTCAGTCTATGTTTTTTAGATAAAGTTTGGTTTGTCTCTTCTTGCTGTCTCTCCTCCTCCTCCTTTACCTTCTTGCTTTTGATCTGATTATTCTTCTTTAAATAAACTACTTAATTCTTTATGATTTATTGCAGTCAAACCTGTATGTCAGTGATTTCTTAGCTCAACACTATTTTTTCCTTTCTATTGTATTGTATAATTTAAATCCAGTTTTGGACCTAAACATGATAGGTTTTGTCTTCTAATCACTATTTTCGACTTGTGGCTTGGTAGTAGGTTTTGGTGGGGCCCCTATTCTAAAAGACAGTTTGGATATTTTTAATATCCTGTTTAAAAGAACTTGAAGAGGTGAAAAATGTAGTATGGACACCAAAATGTCAGATTATCAAAACACCCAATGTCAATATTGAAATATATTAACTTGAAATTAAGGCGCAACTTCTGGAAAATCAAGTGCTGACAGTAAACCAAAGGGAACTCTGTTTGGAGGGCATTTTTATAAAATTAAAATGAGGAATATAACAAAATTTAACCACTGGGGAAACACTTTCTTCACTTGGCTTCCATGTCACTCTACTGTCTTGATCTGCCCCTCTCATTCTCCTTTATTAGGTCCTCCTTTTCTCTCCAGCTCTTCATGTGGGACTGCTCCAGGATTCAGTCCTTCATCTCCTCTTTTTCAGTCCTTTATCCACACTCACTATAATGGCTTGAAATACTATCCATTCCCTGATGACTCCCTGGTTTTGATCTCTAGTCCACACCTCTCTCCTGCTACAGAATCACACATCCCAACTGACTACCTGACAACGTGATGACAAATAAATGTCTCAAACTTAACATTTCCATTACTGAAGTCTTGATCTTACCCTTCAAACTTGCTCCACCTGAAGTCTCTTCCATCTCATCCTTTCAGTCACTCAGTTCAAAAATTTTGGAGTCATCCATGACTCTTTTCTTTCTCTCAGGACTTTTATTCAATCGTCGGGAACTCTACTTTCCAAAAGAATCTGATCACTTCTTACCACCTCCACTAGAACCACCCAGGTTCAGGACATTCATTTCTCCCCTCCAGTCACTTTCTCTCCCCTCCAGTCCCTTCTCAAAAGAAGTCTGAGTGATACTTTTAAAATGTAAGTCAAGTCATTCCTTTTCTCAAATCCTCAAAGAAATCTGCATCTCACATAAAAGCCAAAGTTCTTACAAAACCCTACACAATCTTTCACCCTAACCCCCCAGCCCCACCTCCACCCGGACTTACTCTCCTCCTTTTTCATTTGACTCCTGGCTTCCGCGAGGTGTTTCCTTAAGAAGCCAGGCTTACTACTCACTAGGAGCCTTGGAGCTATAAATTTCCTTTGCCTGGACAGCTTTTCTCCTAGATAACCAGCTTTTCTCAGATTAACAGCTCTTCCCCAGGATTACTGCATAGTATGCCCCATTGCCTCCTTCAAATCTCTGCTCAATAATGAAGCCCACTCTGAGAATCCTATTTAAGAGCTGTAATCTGCCCATCTATCCTCTCATCTTCTTTTAACCTATTCCATTTTCTCCACACCGTGCATTACTTAATATTAATAGCTTACCACACTATTTAGGAGCTCATTTTAGTCTCTTTGCAGAATGTAAACTCTATACGGCAAAGATTGTTTTGTTCCTAGGTTTTAAGGGTTCGGTACACGAGAAACCCTCAATAATGTATTCCACCAACTCATAATTTCACTGTTCACACGGCTAGGCAAACTCCCTGAACTCTCCTCTAAGCTTAAATTTCAATACCTTCTGAGACCTCTAAAACTCACGAAACATACATTCTCCTTTAAGAACTTTCCGACCCCGGAAGTAATAGCTTAAGGACCGGGGTGGGAGAAGAAAGCAACTTCCGTTTCCGTGCAGACCGCAAGGAGCAAAAATACCATGGCGAAGGCCGCGGATAAGAGCGGCAGCAGCGGAAAGAAAGGGCTGAAGCGGAAAGCCGCTACTGAAGAACCTCAGGAGGCTGCAGTCGCTGAGGATGGGACGACGGAAAGCGGAGTCCAACCCCCGAAGGCGGCTGCCTTTCCCCCAGGCTTCAGCATCTCGGAGATTAAGAACAGACAACGGCGACACTTAATGTTCACGCGGTGGAAACAGCAGCAGCGGAAGGTATGAGGAGCGGAGGTGCCAGAGCGCACGCGCGGTGTCCCTCTAGCTCCCGTGGGGTGGGATGTTGCATATGCGTGGTCACCCCGGTCCAGGGTCCCAGGCAGTGTATTTTAATACGAAAGGGGTAGGGAGGAGGCAGCCGTGTCCGGGTCTCCATACTGTGCTTTTGGAACACTCTCTCTAGGCTTAGCTTTTTGTCTGAGCGTCAAGAATTCCTTATCGGCTCTATCTAGGGTCCTCGGTTGAGAATAAAAGCAAAAAGTCTTGCTCTCCTAGTATTGAAAATTACTCCCTCCCGACCGCAGTCAGACCTAGAGGGCAAAAGTCACCGTGTCTCTCCGCCTTGCCCTGTTCACAGAACATTGGTTAAGTCCTAAAATCTGCAATACGGGCAATACAAACATCCAAAATGATCCTTCTCTGATTCCTGCAGCAACTCTTACTGAAGTTAGACTGTAAAGTTTATAGTAATTGGATTTACTCTTTACAGGGCAGCACTCATACCAATCTTGGAGGTAAACAAATATGAGGAGATAAAGCCCAAGGTCACAGTTCTCATTTGTGGTTAAATTACAGGTTTAAATATTTTAAATTGCATTAGCTTTATCTTTTACTATAAAGCTCAAGTTAAGTGAAAATACAAAATGTACATCTAAACAACGGTTAAAAATAAATGGTAACGCGAGGAATTTTCAGGTTGTTTCTAATAAAGCCATCACTAGTTATTCAAATATTTTATAATCAAAATATGCTTTTAAAAGTGATCGAGAACCTGCAAGATGTACTGTAAATCTGTAACTTCTGGCGACTTTTGAACAGAATACTTGACACACAATATAAAATAGTTTTTTCTTTGTTTTACACCCAGCGCCTGTTGACCCTCACCATCAGATCGCGGATTAGCAATTATACTCCCAAGAAGTCTTCTAGGACATCTTTCCCCCATACTTGCACACCAGAATGGGTTAGATGCCCCTTCTGCCTATTCGAATAGAATTTTGTCACTTATGACAAGTAATACACAGTGCAAGGCCTCAACAAGTCTAGCAAGAGGAAGCAGGCAAGTAAAAAGAATATTGTGTGGGGACTTCCTAGGTTGCGCAGTGGTTAAGAATCCACCTGCCAATGCAGGGGACACAGGTTTGATCTCTGCTCCAGGAAGATCCCACATGCCACAGAGCAACTAAGCCCGTGTGCCACAGCTGTTGAGCCGGTGCTCTAGAGCTCGTGAGCCACAACTGTTGAGCCCGTGAGCGGCAACTACTGAAGCTCACACACCTAAAGCCGGTGCTCTGCAACAAGAGAAGCAATTGCAATGAGGAGCCCAAGCACCACAACGAGGAGTAGCCCCCGATCACTGCAACTAGAGAAAGCCAGTGTGCAGCAATGAAGACCCAATGCAGCCAATAATTAATTAATTAATTAATTAAAAAATTTGAAAAAAAGAACATTGTGTGAATTTTCATGATATGCAAGAATAAGCATTTGTGGTTAAATTACGGTTGGAAACAACCTGAAAACTCCTTACGTTACCATGTATTTTTAGTACTTTTCAAGAGAAGTAACCAGCATAGCCATGGTTTTCTTTAGGATGCAACTTGTTAGGAGTGCAAAACAAAAGAACAAAAACTCGTTAACTTGTTTAACTGTACATTTTGTACTTTCACTTAATTTGAGGCTTTATAGTAAAAGGTAAAGCTAGTGAAATTTTAAATATTTAAACTTGTCAATTTTGATTAGTATTTTGAAGGAGCAAGGTCTTTGTTAGAAAAATCTTATTGATTGACTCGCTCATTTAGTTTACAATAACAGGTATGAAAATATAAGTCAGGATGTTTATTTTAATACATTTTTAAGATTGCTCAGTTTAATATTCATAGCATTAGTAATTTGTCGTTTCAGTATGTGTTTGTGATATAACTGGTGGTTTCTCAGTATTGTTCTTTTCTTTTTTAAATCCTTTAGGAAAAGTTGGCAGCTAAGAAAAAACTTAAAAAAGAGAGAGAGGCTCTTGGTGATAAGGTAAATGAAACTTTTAGTCCTCTGCTTTCTGTCTGGTATTAAGGAGTGCTCCCTATTACTTACATTGAATCACTGTCTTTTAAAATTTATTGTGAACTATTTCGGATGTATAAAATGGTATAAAAATAATACAGCATACTCCTTTCTGTCCTTTACTCAGCTTAAGAAACTGTGCATTAGCAAATAGTGTTCAAGTTCTTGTGTACTTTTTTCTGATTGCTTTCCTCTCCCAAGAACCACTCATTGGGACTTCCTTGGTGGTGCAGTGGTGAAGACTCTGCACCTGCACTGCAGGGAGCATGGGTTCCATCCCTGGTCCGGAAATTAAGATCCTGCTTGACAAGTAGCATAGCCAAAAAAAAACAAACAGATAACCACTCATGAAATTGCTCTTTATTGTTCCCATGCACTTCCTTTATTACCTTTACTATGTTTGTGTCCCTAAACAGTAAACACAGTAGTGATGTTTTGCATGTTTTCAAAATTTCAAAATGGTGTGTAGACTTCAACTTGCTTATTCTGCTTTACTTTATGTGTTTGAGAAGCAGAGACACATCTCCCTGACTGGGAATGGGGAAGATCCCCCAGTTTAGGCCTGTAACTGGAGCTCTTCTGACTTGAAGCAAAGGCGCTTTGTTATGCAAGCCTGGGGAATGGCTGGACAGAACCTCTTCCGTGGTAGGGTTGGGATGTGTAAGAATGAGAGCTGACACTGAGGATATGAACCTGTGAAGAGTGAGACTGGGAAGTGGAAGGAGGGTGAGATACCTGAGTGGATTATGGCAAAGAAAAGCAGAGATAATGCATCAAGAAAGGATTTGGCTATTTGTGTGATATTGACAAAAAGTGAAATCTTTCTATTGAAAAATTTTAAAAGAACTACTTAGTACTTCTGCATTATTGCACCGCTAAGTTTTCATTTCATTTATAGTTAGTTCTGGATTACAGTTTATACTTGCAAAATTTTAAAAACGTTGAACTTTTCCCCCCTCCTGCCTCTTAATGTGAGGTACCGGGAAATGATAAGCATTTTTGAGGAAGGGAAAAATATAGACTGTGTATATACTACATACAAACTAAACAGTTCTTTTTCATGAATTCTCTTTAGAAGTATTATGTTAAATCACAGAAAGTGGCCAATATGAGACTGTTTTGACCTGCAGAATCCTATCAAATGTTAGTCTTTGTTTAACTCTCAATAATCAGTCACTTATGCAAATTAATATGCTGATCACTGTTTGAAAATATCACCATTCTTGTTTTTTGGATTGAAAGATGACTTCCTAGAACTGCCTCTTTTAAAAAATTACTTGAAACTTAATATTCATTTCATAGAATAATGAAAAAATCCTAAATAGTTTGTCAGTTCATATTCATCTCTGTTAGTGTACGTATATTTTGGATTAGTTTTAGTCAGTGTATGGTTACAGTTCTGTGTTCCTTCTCCTTAACATTTCATTTACACAATATTTTGGTCTACGCTGAGTGTGCATGATTGCTGATCCTAACGGTATTCCATTATGTTGGAAATGCCATAGTCATTATCCTGTTGTTGCACATTTGCCCTATTTACTGTTCATTTCCACTAACTACAGTGATAATACATATTTCTTTGTATAAATTGCTCCCCCTTTCATTCTTTACCATAAATCCCTCAAACTAGAATTACTAGCTCAGCAGATATAAACAGATTTGTAGCTTTTGTTATCTAGCTTTCCGAAAGTATTGGAACAGAGCCACATATGTATGTACCTTTGTTATTTTTTCCATTATATGTAATGTTTTTCTTCTTTGTGAATAATTATTTTGATTCCCAGTTTCTTCTCTCTGCTACTTCTGCCTGGTTTTAAGCCATTTTATTTATTGTCAGCAGTTCTTCCAGTGTGTGCATGTGTCTGCTCAGAAAATTAAAAAGCCTCTTACTCAATATTGTTATTAGGATTGATGTAGCAGTGTGTTGAAATGAGGAACAGATTGAGTTTTTGGATTATTTTCAAATTTCTGTTATTCTTCCCCAACCATGATGCAAAATTATTAATGTAAAATTATTCTAAGACCTAATCTTTTTTCTTTTATTTAGGCTCCACCAAAGCCTATACCCAAGACCATAGACAACCAGCGAGTGTATGATGAAACCACAGTAGACCCTAATGATGAAGAGGTAATGTTAGAAGTCTTAAATGAATTTGGATGACCACACTTGATAAATTATTTATTCATATGTCAGTGTTTAAAGTACTAGCTGGTGAAGATGTATAATGGACTGATTCAGCTGTAATTTTGGCATATTATTATTATTTATTTAGACTATTTCATAATTGAGTTTCCCAACAATGCTGTAGAAAAAGGCAGTAATTATTTATTTTCTAGAAAAGTATTGTATTTTATGCCTAGGTAAACTTGTCATTTAATCTCTGTAATAGTTTCAGTGTTTTTTAGTCATTTGAAAAGCAGTCCTCATACTGTAGATTTTTACTATAGATTTTTGTAGTATTTGTTAGACATTTTGACACCTAAAGATAATATTTGATGGTATTTTTGTGTCCTCATAAAACTCTTGGTTTAAAGATAAACTTCCACTTTTCACATTTTCCATTTAAATAGTTTGCAACAGTACAATGAGAGAATCAAGGTTTTAAAACTTTGTGTATATATATTCTTTGATTTGTGTATGGGAAACTTGTTTTTGTTATATTTGTTTGCTTTCAAACAATGCTGTTACCAACATTCTTTCACATATTTCCTGGTATAGCCATTCATTCACTCAGTTGGTCAGTCAGTCTTCTAGCAAATGCTTCTTGAATGCCTGCTATGTGTGGAGGTCTGTTTTAGGGACATGGGATTCATCAGTGCACAAAATACTCACACATATACACACAAAATTTCTGCCGACCCAGAGCTTACATTCTAGGAAGAGAGATGAACAATGAATATAATAAAGTAAATTATCGTAGGTTGGTAGATGGTAGGTTACTGAAGTTAAATAGGGTAAAGGAATTTCAGGACAACCTGGTGTAGAGAGAGTTTGCAGTTTTACGTATACATACATATACAGGGATGTGCATGAGAGAGAGTATGTGTGTGCGTGTGTGCCTGCATTTTATTTATTTTGGCATAATTTCACACTTAATAGATAAGTAGGAATTCATAAACACACTTCACCTGGATTTCCTAAGTGTTAAGTTGTGTCACACTTTGTCTTCATTTATATTCTCTCTGAAATGTTTGAGAGTAAGTGGCAGACATAAGCCCCTTTATTCTTACATGCTTAGTGTGTTTTACTTATAAACTGATTTTTTTTAATAAGCACAGTATACAGTTTCCAAAATTAGACAGTTAACATTGTTATACAATATTATTATCTGATCTATACAGCTTATTTAGATGTCACAATGATGTCAATTTTCATAAAAGAAAAATCACAGTTCATGCATTTCTTCCCACTATAATGACTCTAATCTCCTTTAATTTGGAACAGTTCCTCAGAATTTGCTTTTAATGACATTGACATTTTTGAAGAGTACAGACCAGGTGTACTTGCAGAATGTCATTTAATATGAGTTTGATTATATTTAGTTTATGTACTTTTGACAGGAGTACCACTGTTGTGATATTGTTTTTTTCAGTGCCCTTATCAGGAGTCACATATTGTTGATTTTCCCATAACTGGCTTTATTAACTTTCGTCACTTATTGAAATGGTGTCTCTTGGATTTCTCCTCTGTAACTATTTTCCCCTTTGAATTTAATAAGTATTTTGCGTGGGAGATACTTTGAGATTATATAAGTAAATATGTTACTCTTTAAACTCTCATTGAAGATTTTATAATTACAAATAATTTTTTCCACTCTGATAGGTGAGAAATTGTATCTCAGTGTAGTTTTAATTTGTTCTTTTGTTATGAATGAGGTTGGACATCTTTTCATGTTTTCTTTCTTTTCAATCAATTGTTCATGTCTCTTGCCCATTTTTCTGTTGGTTAGGGTTGCAGTTTATATACAGTGGTTAGGATAGGCTTCATTGAGGAGATGACCTTTTAGCAAAGACTTAAAGGATGTAAAGAAGTTAGCCATTTTTGGGCAGAAGGTAATCCAGGATAAGGGGACACAGCCAGAGGCAAAAGCTCTAAGGCAGGAACATGCTTAGTTTGTTTTGGGGGAACAGTAAGGAATCCAGTATGCTGAAATTAAGTGAGCAAGAGGGAGGATTGTAGAAGAGGTGCCAGGAAAGTATGGGGAAGGGAAGAGGCCAGATCAGTGACTTTTCTAGCCATTGTGAGGACTTTGGCTTTTATAGTTAGTGAAATGAGGAGCCATTGGATGCTTTCGAACAGGGGAATGATGTGATTGGACTTAATTTTTTAAAGTAATTGGTTGCTTTACTGAGAAAGCAATCAGAGAGGTAAACAGACTAGCTAGGAAGCTAATCCAGGAAAGAGATGCTGCTGCTGCTGCTGCTGCTGCTGCTGCTGCTGCTGCTGTTGCTGCTGTTGCTGCTGCTGCTGCTGCTGCTGCTGCTGCTGCTGCTGCTGATCATGGTGGTGATGGTGATAATGGTGACGGTGACGATGATTGGGACCACAGTGGTTACAATGAATACTGAGAATCAGTCTGATTCTGAGGTTTGGGTTTTTGGCCTGGGTGTATTTTGAAATTAGAGCTGCTAAGAATTTCTTGATAGTTAGGCTATGAGGTGTTAGAAAAAGAGGATTCAAAGATGGTATTGAGGTTTTTAGCCTGAGCAATTAGAAGGATAGAATGATGGAATTATCATTGACAAGATATGGAACAAGTCTATATGACTGGAGATAAATTGGGGATCAAAGACATAATAGAGGTTACATATAATGTAAGTTTCCCTAAATATTTACACAGGGGAGAATTTGTTAGGTCATGGGGTATATAAATGTTCAACTTCACATGAAAGTGCCAAAATATTTTCCAAAGTAGTGGTTGTATCATTTTACACTCCCATGGCATAAAAACAATATTCCTGGTCATCCAAATTCTGACCAATGCCTAGTATATTCAGATTAGTGATAAAGGACTATCTCATTGTGGTTTGAGTTTGCATTTTCCCTGTTCCTAAAGTGGTTGAGTATCTTTTTTTGCTACGTGGTTTTGGTAGAGATATGCCAAGTACTGAAAATTATTTCAATGAATTTCATTGTTTTCTTCATATAAATTGTACACATAAATCTTGTTAGGGTTATTCCTGGGTATCTTACAGTTTTTTCTTATTAGTGTAAATCACATCTCTTTGAAAACTTTAATTTGCTGATTTACAAAAATACAATTGATTTTTGGATTGTGATCTTCTGACCAGTAGTTTACCTAAATTCATTTTTAATAATTTGTCTGAATGTTGTTTTCATTTCATGTTTAGATAATCATTTCTGCAAATAAGTTTTTGTTTCTTACTTTCAATCCATTAACAGTTTCTTTTGTGCTTACTAGAACCTCCAGCATAATGTCAAATAAATAGAAAAAGCAATATTAACATCTGTGCCATGTTACTGGTTTTAAAGAGACTATTTCCAATGTATCATCATTAATGTTTGTGTCATTAGTGATAGATTCTCCTTATGAGTTACGGAAATTCCATTTATTCTTTTTTTGCTGGATTTTTTGTTTAGTGAATGAATGTGGAAAGTTAAATGCTTTTCCTGCAAATATTAAGATAATTTATGTACTTTTTCTGCAAATATTGAGATGAATATGCAGTTTTCTCCTTTCTTGCATTAATGTAGTAAATTAAATAGGTTTTCTAAGCTTAAGCCTCTTGTATTCATGGGATAAATCCAATTTAGTTAAGATGTTTTATCTTCTTAGCATATTGTTTTGGTTTGTTAATACTTTGCTTAGAACATGTACATCTGTGTTGAGTATGACTGTAGTAGTGTCCCGTTTTCATTCCTAATTTTATTTGTTTGGGCTTTTCACCAGAGATGTATCTATTTTGTTATTCTTTCAAACTACTATTTTCTTTAATTTTCTCTATTGAATCTTTGTTTTCTAATTCCTTTATATCTCCTCTTACCTTTATTATTTCTTTTACACTGAGTTTATTCTATATTTATTTGATTAGCTCATTTTCATCTTTTTTATTATAAGCATTTAAGGTCATAAAAGTTACTTTTGCCATAGCCCCCAAGTTTTAAGATGTAGCTTTCATTTTGTTTAAATCTGAGTACCTCTTTTAATGAAAGATGATTTCTTCTTGTTTGCTGTATTTTTTTATTTCATCAGTTTTCCCCCTGATCCCTATTATTTCTTTCCTTCTGCTTACCTGGAAGAGCAAATGGCTCTTCCAGGTAAGCAGCTTCCTAAGATAGAAGCTTAGATTATTGATTTTATACTTTTTTCCTAATATAAGCATGTAAAGCTCTGGTTTCCCCCTAAACACTGCTTTAGCCACATCCCATACATTTTGGTATGTTTTGTTGTGTTTTCATTTTCATTCTGTTCAAGATATTTTCTAATTTCTCTTGTGATTTCTTCTTTGGCTTAGGATTTTCAAGAAGTGTTTTGTTTAATTTCCAAATATTTGAGGATTTCCCAGATTCCTTTCTGCTGTTGATTTCTAATTCAGTTTTATTGTGGTTTGGGACATATTTTGTTTGATTTCAGTCCTTGTCAAAGAAATGTCCTAGAGTTTATTTCCTAGCATAAGATCTATTCTGGAGAATGATTTATCACAATATACTTGAAGTACATACTGACACAATTCTGGTAAAATACAGCAAGTTTGCACCAGTATAGCTTCATGATATCCACTCTTATTCATACTATTATTGTCAGCACATATTGTTATATATTACATATGTCTATGTTATAAACCCCGTGTTGTGATTACTCCTTAAACAGCCTTGTTTTTTGGTAAGAAATTAAGTGTACACACACAACACACCCACAAAATCTTTTATGTTTACCTTTATCGTTACCTATTTACAGTGCTCCTTTCCTGCCTCTGGATCGGAGTTACCATCTGGTATCATCCTCTTTCAGCTTGTAGGATTTTCTTAAGCCTTTGTTTTTATAGCAGGTCTAATAGCTGATTATCTCAGTTTTTGTTTATCTGAAAGTGTTTATTTTGCCTTCATTTTTGAAAGAACTTTGTGGGATATAGAATCCTTGGTTGATTTTTTTCTTCTTCTGGTACTTTGAACTTGTTCCATTGCATTTTGACCTTCATTATTGCTTTTGAGAAACCAGCCGTTAATAATCATTGTTCTCCTGTACATGATTTATTTTTTCTTATTTCTTCCAAAATTTTCTCTGTTTTTGGCTTTTACCAGTTTGACACTGATGTGTTTAGGTATTGTTCTTTCTTTTTATTTTACTGAAGGTTTGTTGAGTTTGGACCTGTAAGTTAGTTTGTCATCCATTAGTTCTTCAAATGTTTTTTTTTTTCCCCCTGCCTTCTTCTCTCCTTTAGGGACTTCCTTTTCTCACACACTGTTGAAATGGTTGTGTCCTAAAAAGTTTCTGTTGCTTTGCTCCTTTTGCTATGATTATGTTCTCCATTCTTCAGATTGGATACTTATTAATCTATTTTCAGGTTTATTGATTCTTCTGCATCTTAGATTAAGCCTGTTAATTCCTTGAATATATTTGTTATGGCTGCTTTGAAATTTTCACTAAATTCAACATCTGGGCCCACTCAGTTTTTATTGACTTCTGTTTTCCTGATTGTAAGTCAATACTTTTCTGTTTCTTTGCATATCTGATATTTTGGTTGAAAATTAGACATTTTAGAAAACATATTGCAGTAACTCTGGATTGTTTTATGTTTTAAGGGTTATTGATTCTTTTTGTTTTAGTAACTTATCTGGACTTAAACTGGAATCTGTCTGACAGTAGCATTATGTTACGACTCAGTTTGTTATTTTTAACTTGCCTCCCTAGAGGTTGTGGGGACACTGTTTGTGTGGCTTGATGGTCAGCCAGTTATTTGGGTAGAGGTTGTGTTGTGACACCATGAGCCCCTAAGACATTATATACCCTCTGCCAGCTCAGCTGTGTGTGGAGATTGAGGAATGCATTCAAAGTTGTAGCCACTTCTCAAGTTTCCCTTACCTTTCAGATGTACTGGCTTCTCGGGTCTCTCTCATATGTAGTGTAGCTGTCAGTCAGGGATTTGGGGAGAGATTATGTCAGTCCCTCTATGATTTTTACTTCCAGAGCTCTCATTTAAATTTTTGGCTGGTCCGCACCTACCCTGAACTGGGCCTGTAACCTTGGACTGGCAAAGCTAGTCTTCACACCTGCCCCTCCTTGAATTAGGCCCACCACCTCTGGATCCAGGATTGCTGGTTCTCGCCTACCATCAGTCCTGAAGTTGGTAAAGTTACTGTTTTCACCAACCAGGTTGATAGAGGAAATGGAATAGCTCTAGGCAAGATTCTTGATGTTCTTGCCCACAGATGTATCCATTTTTCAAGAAGAAATGCATCTCATTTTGTGTCTTAAAATTGTTTTTGACAATTTTTTTTTCCAGTTTTATATTAGTATTCTTCAGATAGAAAGTTACCCAACTTCTTCCTGTTGCCATTAACCTAAGTCCCTCCTGGACCCTCTTTAAGTCACCAGTCAGCTAGGTAGTCAGTGTTATAGAATCCCATTGGAACTACTTTTAACATGCTGGCCCAGTAGAGTGTTTGATATAAAATTATCTCTTTCTGTTTTCAGGTTGCTTATGATGAATCTACAGATGAATTTGCTTCTTACTTCAACAAACAAACTTCTCCCAAGATTCTCATCACTACATCAGATAGACCTCATGGGGTAAACATATCAATTAGTATAGTTCTTGAATTCTTAATTTTCTTACATTACTTATTTAAAAGAACTATTCGGAAGAGTTATTAGTAATTGTTTTAGATAATGCCTGTAAATAAGCTAAATAAAATGTACTGGTGATGTGATATAGGTTCACTAAGCATGATTCTTTAGGATAGGCTTTCTCAGCCTCAGCACTATTAATATTTTGGGCTGGATGATTTTTTATTATACAGATTGTCCTGTTCATTACAGGATGTTTAGCAGTATCTCTGGCCTCTATCCACTAGATACCAGTAGCAGCCAATCCCCACCACTACTACCAGTCATAACCACCAAAAATGTTGCCAAATAGCCCTTGATGGCAAAATTGTTCCTAGTTGAAAACCACTGCTTTAGGTTGTTCAGCCTTTGATGAAGGATGAAACATTGTTAAGATTTCATTTCTTCCCTATCCTTGCTTTCTATTAATAACACTCTTATAATAATTACTTCTTTCCTTATAAATATATGCCATGTAGATTTGTATTTTTTCACTTTTGAGAATTTTTGTTATTTTGTTTTATAGAGAACAGTACGACTCTGTGAACAGCTCTCCACAGTTATACCAAACTCACATGTTTATTACAGAAGAGGACTGGCTCTGAAAAAAATTATTCCACAGTGCATCTCAAGAGATTTCACAGACCTGATTGTTATTAATGAAGATCGTAAAATACCAAGTATCCTTTGTTTTTTTAAGGATGTTTTTCTGTCTCACCTTCAGCCCCTTTTAAGATATATTTAAAAGAATAAGGAAATGTTCCCTGTAACTTTCAGAACATACTGTTTTTAAACCAGAGAATTATGTATCTCTATTCAGGATTCTATGAGTTAATTTTTCCTTTTCATTCAGCAAGTATTCATTAAGCACATGCTATAAGCAAGACATTATTTTAATTGTTAGTGAAAGGTGGAGAGATAAACAAGAGAGTCAGCTTCAGGGAATTCATAATCTAGTAGAAAATAGACATGTAAACAAACAAAAATATAGTGTGGATAGTACAATTAAAGACAGATACAAGATACAGTGCCAACTCTGGTAAAATCTGCCACGGGGATATCAGGGAGGAAGTGCTTGACAGGAAAAGGTGCTTAAACCCTGTCTATGGGCGAATGAGGTGAGTAAGGCAGAGGAAGAGTACCCACTGCAGAAATAACCATTTGGAAAGATAGAGGCGTGAAGGGATGGAGGTGGTGGCCCAGTTGGGGATCTGCAACTGTTTGATATGGCTAGATTTTATGTTGCCAGAGGTGGTATCATAGGATTGCATTTTTGCAGTAGGTATTTGGGCCCATGTTATGTATTAACTAGTGTATCAGATGGCAAGAATTATCTATCCTTTTACCATGAATCACAGATCTGAGGAAGAATATGTTACCTAAACCCTAGGTGTTTCTTCCTGTTGTGAGATAAGAAATCATGTAAAGGATGCCTAGATTTGTTTTTGTCATTGCTGTTGTTTTACTCACTCATCGCATGGTGGCCCATGAACTCAGTAACGTTAAAGATGGCTAATTGAATGAGTCAAAAGTATTAAAATAAGATTATTAAGGCTTTATAAACAATGGGGACAGTACTCCCTGCTGCCAGGATAACATTTTTTTAAAATCAACGAACACTGCTTTTTAAAAAATAATGGTTTACAAGCTGTTTTTTAAAATCTAAATAACTTTTATGGCTTTTATTGTTTTCAGTATAAGTTAAAGACATTATCCACTCTCCATTTATCCATTATCCACCTGCACCAGTTGCTTTTCAGAGGCTTTTCAGATTTTGTATTGTGGTGTATTGTTGGTCAGGCCGGATTGTGAATTACTGTAACAAAGTAACAAAAACCTCTTGAATACTTAACTGTTTCAGAAGAGGTCTGTTTTTAAGGTAGATGTTGCCTTTTTAAAACTACCCTCCCAAAATAAGGTGGCAAGGTCTGTGTTCCTCTATTTTTGGCAGTTAAAAATCTATCATTTCATTACTAGCAAGCCTGCTAGTAACTCTTTGCTAAGAAGCAAGCATTCATCAATTCAGTAAACATTCTATTCATCTCTTGCCTTTAGAAAGCTTATATTCTCTTTACTTTATAATATTGTGTTGTCTTTTTACACAAAATGTATTAATATTTTTCTGTTTACCATATTGGACACCTTAGAGGGTAAGTTAACCATCAGGAAATTAAGGTACCATCAGTACACAGACCTGATTTAAGGAAATAATTAGGCTAGTTAAGTAATCCAAATGTGAAATTGCTTACTCCTATTCAGGTAAACATATGTATACAGTCTGCCCTCCCTATCCACACGTTCTGCGTCTGTAGGTTCAACCAACCATGGATTAAAAGTTGGAGGGCTTTTCTACTATGCCAATTTATATAAGGGACTTGAGCATCTTTGGAGTCTGGTATCCATGGTGGGTCCTGGAACCATTTCCCCACAGATACTGAGGGACTACCGTACATACATACTTGTGTGTGTATCCCAAGATTGTAATTTTTTGGATACAGAATTATGCAGCAGTTTTTAAAAAGTCCTAATGATTAAAAGTTTTATAAGTATAATTCTGCCTGGATGTTAATTTTTATAATTTCAAAGACATTTTCTTTTCTGATTAACATCTAGTAATGCAGCTTATGTCAAAGTATCAGTGAAAGACACTAGGAAAACAAATCTCTTGATTTGCTTGATCACATAGAATGATCTTCAGACTAATAAGGACATTGGTAAGGGGGACTGGAAGTCCATCTTGGATAAAGAGATTGTAAGATAAGGCAAAGAATATCTGCAGAAACTTGTAAATGAGGCTATACTACTCTGAGGAAGATATGAGAGAGGTAAATGGAGGAAGGAAGGGGAAAGAGGACTTAGTGGCTAATTTTTGCCATGATCCCCACCCCCCAAAATGTAGAATTAAAGGAAGAATAATTTGTAAGCATCTAATAGAAATAGTGGTGATTCCTAGACTTAACATGGGCTCACAAATAACATCATGATTCCTAATGATGACACTTGGAGAAAAGTTGAAAGAATTGAAGATATCCAGCCTGAAAATAAGAAAGTGGGAATAAGACAGCTGTCTAAAGATATATTGACAATAGGAAGGGCCACTGTGTGCCATATGGTGAAAATTTATAGGGGTAAAAATTTTTGATTTACTCTAGAAAAGAACTTCATCAGTTATCCTACCAGTAGCCTTGTGGCTTTGGGTCAGGCAGATATGATATCAAATTCAGAGTTCATTATTTGCTATTTTTGTGAATTTAGTCAAGTTTTTAGTCATTCAGTTTCCTCATATTTTAAATATAGGGAATAATACCTATCTTTAGGGTTCCCACAAGGATCATATTAATTGTATTATGTTTCCAAGGCATAGCGCCTGGCCTATACTAGGCATTTTACTAATTGTGGCGCAGTGGGAAGCATGAAGGCTTTTTCTGGAGAGACAGACTTCCTCTATGCATTATTTCTAAATGGAAATTTGAGGTAGGATAAGTATTTGCTTTGTGCTCTTGGCAGCTTATAGGGTGTTTTACATTCCTGGCCTTTGAGTCAATCATAACAAAATAACTTTCACATCAGTCATAGCAAAATGCCTCTACACATTTCTAAATGGAAATTACCAGTCAAGAGTTTTGGGCTCAGGTATAGCCCCACCCAAGTTGAGATCGACTGCCATGTAGCACTGAAACTTGGGTGCATCTACCTGACTCTTCTGAAAACTTTTCCTCGTTACTAAAATCAGGATGACTCCTTTTTTGTATGGTTTGTTAGAGATTAGCAATAACATAAAGCCTTTTGTACAGTGCAGGTACTTGGGAATTGATGTTTGGGTTTTGTAGGTTTTGGGGGTTTCGTTTTTGGTTTTTGTGACTTCTCACGTCACTCTGTTCTCTCCTGAATCCTGTGGCTTTTTTTTTTTTTTTTTTTTTGGCTGCTTTGGGTGTTCGTTGCTTCGCACAGGCTTTCTGTAGCTGTGGCCAGTGGGGTCTACTCTTCTTTGTGGTGCAGGGGCTTATTGCAGTGGCTTCTCTTGTTGCACGGGCTCTAGGCGTGGGCTGCAGCAGTTGCAGCACATGGGCTTAGTTGCTCTGCAGCATGCAGGATCTTCCCAGACCAGGGACTGAACCCATGTACCCTGCACTGGCAGGCAGATTCTTAACCACTGCACCACCAGGGAACTCCATGTAGTTTCTTTTGATACAAACCACGATTTAGTGGGAATTTTCTGGAAAGGATTCAAGCCTTGACTTAGGTTGAAAGAAATGACTTCTACCTCTCTTAACCCCCTTAAGATTTTATGATTTTTTTTGATGTGCAAATGATACAGAAATACTTTTGGCTGTACCTCATGAGGTTGAACTTTTGGTGAGTCCTTGAAGGGAAGGAAAAAATTCAAACATTTACTGATAACCTGCTGTGTAGAAGGCACTAGTATGTCAAATAGATCTATCTTAGAGTCAGTGGACTTGTTGGGAAGAAAGGCATTTCACGTGACTACAACTCAAAATAAATGACAAGTGCTATAGTAAGTAACAGTGAGAGCTAAGAATATTTAGAGCTTAATTTTGACTGTAAAAAGAGGTGGCATTTGAAGTGGGCCTTAATGGATAAGTAAAATATTGCAGATATTTGAAATAGCATGACCAAAAACCATATAGGATTTAACATGGTGTGTGAGAGACTCTGTCAGTGTCTACCAGCTAGGAAACAATATGGGGAGACAGCAGGTTAGAAAGGTAGCTTGGAGCCACAGTATGAGTGCTATGCCGATGTCTTCAACCTATAGATGAATCTGGTGAGAGCAGTTTGAAATAATAAGCTACAGCTATCAAATCTAGTTTTTCACTTAGCACATAAGAAACTATGGTACAGATACAATGACACAGCTAAGTCCCATACCTTATTACTTACAGAACCAAGGCCTAAATCCAACTTGATTTAGTCTGTATTAGAAGATGTACTTGAAATGGTGAGAGAGAGGTCAGACCAAGCAAGATACTGTTTTAACCTCATCTGGGTGGAAAATCTCAGGGACCTCAAGACAATAACAATATGGGGTAAAGAGGAAGCTGTAGAAGGGAGGAACTTACGAAGTAAAAGCATTAAATAGGATTTGATGGGAGCAGGAAGTTGGTGATAACCACCAGTTTCCAATTTAGTAGATGAATAGGAGAATGTTGATAGCTTTTAAAGATGGCAACATCTGTTTTATAAAACTCATATTGTGTGCAGATAAACTTAAAACAGTCTAATTCTGACCTCCTTTTAAGGTTAAGTATTTGAAAGAATCAAGTTGTGCTACAAAGACATGAGGTATATTGTATAGTTTAGCCACATTCCAAACTTTTAAAGTCCTTGGGCTGCTAACCCTACTGATTTGTAGGTCTTATACTTCGTTTGTAGCGTGTATAGCCTAATTCTGTTTGTGATAGAGTCAGTAAGTGGTTAATTGGTTGATTTTAAACTGTGGTAAAGTAACCCCAAGAATTAAGAGCTAGTCTCTTGAGAACACTAATAACCTTGATTTCCAGAAGAGAGTCTGTCTCAGGTCTTGTAGGATGATATTCAAAACTGCATTCAAAACCTTACAAATGTATAAAATGTATACGTATGAAAGTGTACCTTTTAAGGGTTATAAAAACTCTGAACATGGAGGTAAACTTATATTCCATTTGCAGTACTACAGTTGTGCTAGAGTATCATCCTTTTTTATTCCTGTTAAGAGTATTAGAGTAGTGGATTTTAGCTCTTTTCACCTACGTCTGGTGAATGCCAAACATACACCACTGAGAGTGATGAGCTATTTATCACATTGTGAAGAGAAAAAATAGGACTGCTATAGGTTAATCTATTTTTCTTAAAGACTTAAGTTGACTTATGTGTCTAGTTTTGGGTATGGTAAGAAAATCTCCTGTTAAGCCAGACGAATACATGCACCCACCTGTTTACCTAGCTACATTCAGGAGCCTTTGGGCATACAAAGAACTATTTAAACAATTTAAGATGTAGATTACAGAGTTCAGTGTGTTCTTAGCTTTGTGAACAGATGGATTAATTCTGAGTCACTTGCCAAATGGCCCAACTGCTCATTTTAAAATGAGCAGTGTTCGTCTGCGTAAAGAAATTAAGGTAAGTTTTATGCATTGCTTGATTGGCATTGGTCTCCTCACAGTATTTGATTAATAAATGCTATAACCTATAGATCTAATTGATTTTAATAATGGTATTTGCTCTTCTGGTTAAAGCGACAGTTTTGTGTACTGACCGTTTTCTTGTGAGAATGTAATTGGGTTATGGCAGACAAGCAATAGCCTTCATTACTATGAAACGTCACTTTTTAGTAGGACTTTCTTTTGGGTGCATTCACTGCATATTAATTTTAGATACATCTTATTTCATGGATTTGATTAAGCCATCTGTAGTAGTCTGTCATGAAGATAACTAAAATGTTTCAATGTCATGTAAATTCCAAAATTTGAAATCACTATGAGATCGTTATTGATTTTTCATCGTTTTTCTAGAGAAGAGGCAAGGAACCCACAGAACACATTCCTGAAATAATTTTGAACAATTTTACAACACGACTGGGTCATTCTGTTGGACGTATGTTTGCATCTCTCTTTCCCCATAATCCTCAATTTATTGGAAGGCAAGTTGCCACATTCCACAATCAGCGGGACTATATCTTCTTCAGATTCCACAGGTGAGAAAAGTACTTCAACTCCTTGGACTTTGACTTCAATCATGAAATACATATTGTACATAAACCTGTTTTCTAATGTTCAAACTGTCATATTAAAGAAATAACAATTGGGTTCATCAGACTAATTTCCTTAATTCTTATCTTTGAAGATACATATTCAAGAGTGAAAAGAAAGTGGGAATTCAGGAACTTGGACCACGTTTTACCTTAAAATTACGATCTCTTCAGAAAGGAACCTTTGATTCTAAATATGGAGAATATGAATGGGTCCATAAGGTATGTGCTTACTCTATGAAAAGCCATTTAGAGAATTTTAAAAGGATGGAATGAGAGTAAAACCATGTACTTTAAGCTTTGGGTGTTTATACAAAGTATGCTTGTGAATTTCTTTCCACACGCTAGAAGGAACCAGTCTCTGATAAAGTGGTCTGGTTTGGAGATTAACCATAGTTCATCTGAAATATCCCTAAAGATCCGTGGTTCTCAAAGTGGGACCAGAAGCATCACCTAAGAACCTGTTATGAAGGCAGGCTGTTGGGCCACAGACCTGCTGGACGAGTAATTTAGGGAGTGGGCCAACAGTCTGAGCCCATGTTATACTGATTCTGCTGCATGCTTGAGAATTATTGGTAGAGGTTTTATAGAAGTTTGGAGATCATTTTAAATCATAAATGAAAACTTTTATACTTTAAAACACATTACCTAATAAGAAATATTTCATTTATAAGTATGACTTTAAAATGTTATATATATTATATACACATATTACAGCAGTAACTTCCAACACTTTTTACTATTAGACCTGAAGACTTAAATTCAGTCTGAGACAAACCCAAAGGTTTTTTTGTTTTGTTTTGTTTTTTAAAGCACTGCTACCTATACATTCTCTTCTTTTCTTTTTTTTTTTCCCTCTAATTTTCAGCCCCGGGAAATGGATACAAATAGAAGAAAATTCCACTTATAAAGTACTGAGGGGACAGTATTGGATTGTGCTGAATAGGCCTACCTTGAATTTATGAAAGAAGACCCTTTTCAAAATGGCATTTACTGATTTCATAAGCCGTCTTTCATGTCTGGACAAAGTACCAAGTGCCATGAACTGCCACTCACTATTTATGTAGCAAATAAAAGGTCATTTTGGTAAGAGTCTGTAAGTTCAATTTAAGTTTCCTAAAACTTATTTCTCTTATTTTTAGGTAATTGTGAATAGTTTAAATTGGAATCAAGATTCAAACTAACATTCCCGTTTGTACTTTCATGGAACATGTGGGCTGGAGAGAAATACAGTGCTTAGTAGATACTGTGACAATCAGAGTAATTTTCTTAGTTTTAATTCTGTTTCCTGAAAATACATATATTGGGGGCCAGGTTTCTAGGATATTTTAACATTTCCTTAAACCATTCAAGAAGGGTAAAAATTTTTAAAGCAAAATGGTTTGCCAAGTTGCAAATTATTGATGCTAATCTTTGGTTCCCTTTTACATTGTACAGTAGTGCTCCATTCAGGAATTACCTCAGGCTCTGAAATTTTTCTCACATCTTATAACGTTTAGTCTTTACTATCCTTATTAAGAGAGCCATATATTATGAAGTAAATAACTTCTAGGTGTTTACCCCACAAAGGAGTTTATTAGAAAACAAAGTCAACTCTGTAAATAACTCATGAATAGAAACTAGTATTATCAGCAGCCTCCTCCTGACCTTGAAATAATACATTTACAACTTACCTTCAATTCCCTAGCATTCTTGCAAATATATGCCATAAAGTTATGTGAGATGAATTACTGGAACAAACACTAAAAATTTAACCCCTTAAAGATGATGGGAAAATTGTCATTTTTTTCTTAGGTGTTCAAAACAAATTAATATTGCACATAGAATCTTTAATACCAGTAATTAATCAAAAAAACTTTTATACTAAGTATTTTATTGCATGCTTCTGCCAGTGTATATAAAATAATTACCCTTGTGAAACAGAAATTCATGAATATTCAGAGAGGTAGACATTAAGGACTGACAAGTAGAAGTGTATAGTATGGCACGTGTTACAGAGACAGGCTTTTGTACAGGCTTCAAATTTAGCTTTCCTTTGAATATTCACCGGTTTATGAAAAGTGATTTAGAAAACCTGAAATGGGAAGAAAAAAAAAAAAAGTAAATTAGGGTAAAGTATCTTAAGAATAGCTTTTTTTCTGAGTAGCAGTCCATATTACATAACTTTTAAGGTGTTCATTTGAATGTCAGCTTATAAAATGTTTTAAATTAAACTAAGCCTGTTTAAAAAAAGAAAAAAGACATCACAGGGTTTCTAGAGAAAAAAATGAGAAACAGGATAGAAAACGCCTGTGGTGTAAAATGTAACTTTCTCAACTTTCAGAACCACTCTGAAGTATATATAACTTATGGTTTATAAATAAACAGACTTAAAGTTTGACTTGCCAATACCACTGCCAAAATACACTCTGGATCCTAATTTTAAAAAGGTTAATATAAAAATCTGAACACCTCTAGAAAATGAGCACTAGTATTCAGGAGAGCAAGACGCAATCACTTCTATTTACCCACATAAACCTATACACAAAGAGAAATGTGCACATGGATATTGACTACAGTAGTGTTTTAACTAGCAGAGAACTGGAAATACCGTAAATGCAACTCAATAGGGCAATGGATAAATAAACTAAGATTTAATACACATGACAGAATACTATACAGCAATTAAAATGATTACATATTAACACAAATCTTGAAAATAATGCAGTAATAGTTGTTCCTTAAAAATAATAGCTATGGACTTCCCTAGTGGCGCAGTGGTTAAGAATCCACCTGCCAATGCAGGGGACATGGGTTCGAACCCAGGTCTGTGAAAATCTCACACACTGTGGAGGAACTGAGCCCACATGCCGCATGCCTAGAGCCCATGCTCCACAAGAGAAGCCACTGCAATGAAAAGCCGGTGCACCACAACAAAGAATAGCCCCTGCTTGCCACAACTAGAGAAAGCACGGCAATGAAGATCCAATGCAGCCAAAAATAATTATAATAAAATTTTTAAAAAAATAAAATAAAAAAATAATAGCTATGTTTTAAAACTATAAAACAACAAATATATGTAGTAAAAAGTAAAAACATGGGCATAACAACTTAAAGATTAGTCATATATATGGAAAGGCAGAAAAATTATCTTTCATTTCTTGAAGGTTGGGAATTCCCTGGCAGCCCAGTAGTGTTAGGACTTGGTGCTTTCACTGCGGAGGGGGTAGGTTCAATCTCTTATCCAGGAACTAAAGTCCCACAAGCCACACAGTGCCACCAAAAAAGGAGGGAAAAAAAAAGATAAACCATTTAATTCAGGATAGTAGATACACACATACATCAAGATACTTAAAAACTTCTGTTACTTAATCACAAAAAATGTTCAACAAAATCAGTGGTGAAAAAACAATGTTTAGCCTCAGTTAATCAGTACAAATTACAAAAACGAGATAGGCAGAAAAAAGTAGCAAAGAATCTCAATTGTTTGGCAAGGGCTCAGTAAAAAAGTACTCTTAAGCTCCAGGTGGAACAGCAAAGTTTAATTTGGCAGTAGTTATCAAGGTTATTAAATTTTAAATGTCATCCCTTACTGAATACTTTTACTTCTAGAAATTTATCTTAAAGAAATGGGTAAAGTATATGTATGGGTACCAAGATCTTCACCTCAGTGTATCGTCAAATTTGGAAACCTCAGTATTCGATGAAGTATAATTTAAGTTTTAGTACAACCACAGAAAATCTCATTTACAAAGACTATTAAATGAGAGCACCAAATCCTAACCATTAGACCACTAGGGAACTTACAAAGACTATTAAATGAAATAAGGGAATTCAGGTTTAAAAAAGAACTGCATACTATGATCACTATTTTTCAATGATAGTTTTTTCTCTTAAAAGGAAATATCTGTTAACAGTGGTTATTTCTAGGTGTGTGGATCATGGTAGCTTCTATTTTAATACCTTGTACTATCTTGCTAAATTATCTATGCTTTTAAAAAAATCACATATTATCTTTTAAAAGCTAAGAGTATAAAGACTTAAATACAGATTTAAATATAGATTCTTTGATCAATGCCACTCAGTATGCCTAGGACCACCAACAGCTGCATAACATCCCAGACCTACTGAATCAGAATTTGTATTTTAACAAAGTGATTTGTAGATACATTCAAATTTGAAAAGAAATGCTTTTACATCCAAATATTCTTTTCCTAGCCAAAAGGGTTTCAAATGCCAATATCCACAAAACTGAGGCTTTTATTATACTGCCTGGATTAACAGCATTATTTTACTTTGAAATCTGGATTCTTATCCCAGCCATATTTTAACCTTGAGCAAGTCATTAAGCACTTACCTGTAGACTCCTATGAAATGAAACTATTAACAGCCAGTTAAGAAGCCAGGCTTAACAGTATTTTAAATGAAAATAAACATTTTGTGAAAAGAATACAAGAGGAACCATAAAAAATAAAAATATGAAATTTCCCAAAACTGCATGAAGAATTAATACCATCAGAAGCAAAGGACTTTTATTTAAACTGTTAAATATGAAGGTGCTAGACTGTTAAAAAGAATTACTTCCTTAAACTCAAAGGTGGTTTTTTTTTTTTTATTTCCTGTGTTTAGAAAATCGTAACCAGTTCAACCAATCATTGTATTTACTGGAAACATGTTGTACTTATAAAGACTTCCTGGACACTCCCAAGTCTACAAAGTTTAATTAGGGAGGGCACAACTGTGTAATATGGTATTTTAGGAAGCAGCTTCCTGCACTTTGAGGAGTCACAATGTTTGTAGAGGGTGTGTGCCATATACAGAAGGGTTTTTTTTGTGTGTGGGGTTTTCTGTTTGTTTTTTTTGAAGCACTATTTAAGTTTGCTTCTCGTAGGTCAATACGAGTAAATGCTCTGGCTAAAGTCCTATGAATTTATGAAGGCAGTGCCAGTGGATTACATTTTCAATTATCCACATCATGTTTTCTGGTCATCTTTTTTGGATTAACATTATACATTTTTGCACACACTGACATTTGTTCTGTAAGGTACAGGTTAACATAAAAGTATGCTTTAAAGCAGACCAAACTTTATTTTCTTCATCTCTGAAAAGCAATCCAGTCTGCCACCATGAACATATACACTTCATTTCTCTCTCGTTTTATCTTTTTACCTAACAAGAATAAAATTAAAACCTGTTGTTTCCCACTCCAAATGCCAGCAGCATGTCAGCTTATTCAGCTATCTCTTCAACTTCTCTTGCATTTACAACTCCTAATTATTTGCTATGCTGTTCTATTAGATCATCACTAATCCAAATCAATTGATAGTACTTTAAAAAAGTCTACCTTGAACATTGCAGATTTTTTTCAATGTCTAAATTTTTTTTTTTAAATAATGTGCTGTTATTCATTGATTTATCCTTTTTTTTTTTTTTTGGCCATGTGACATGTGGGATCTTAGTTCCCCAACCAGGGAGAGAACCCACAGCCCCTGCACTGAAGCTCAGAGTCTTAACCACTGGACTCCCAGGGAAGTACAACGTCTAAATATTTGCTAGACACACAAAAATAAAACTAAACTATTATCTGGGGACACCAGAATACACCATTAGGCCAATGCTATAAAAGGTAACATGGCTTGTCACAGCAGTGAAATTTTCTAGTAACTCCTATACCCTCTTTATGGTATTAAATCCTCTACTTAAACCCTCTATGGTAAAATAGAAACAACTAGCTTCATTATTACTAAATCAGCAAATTTCATCAATCTTTACAAAACAAAGACTGGAAACTCGAAATGCCAAACAAAAGTGTATGGGATGATTTTGCTCATTTGTAAGTGCTTCAAAGAGTCTTGACTAGTTATCCCTACTATGTGGGGTTTTGTTGTTTTAATTTAAGGAAACTTACCTTGCAAAGATTCCTTTTACTACAAAAAGGAACAGACTTTCTGAGGTCTGAAGGGATTTGTACTTGAAGATACTCCAGTCAGCAGGGGATCATGTTGAGCATTCTGCAGACAGAATTGTTTCAAATCTGCAGCTGCCTGGGAAACCTGTATATAACAAGGGGAGGGGGAAACGGGTGGGAGGTGATGACGGTGTTTTAATGAAGCTTTTCTCAAATCTTCAAAAGTGCCAATAAACACGTCTCTTAACTCAAAAAAGATATATACTAATTGAAGGGCAACAGTCATATACTGAGCTTTTACACTAGAACACTGCATGTAAATAAAACAAGTGCAGACAGTACAATTCCATTTATCCGTAAAGCATAGCACATCCTGGTAGTTTATTAATAAGTAAGTTCTAGTTGAACCTTGAGGGTACTCAACATCTTGTTTTTTAATTAAAAGCAGTACACACAAAAAAGAACAAAACAAAAAACAAAAAAGCAGTACACAGGATATTACAGGTTAAAAAGTGTTACAATGCTAGTAAGCTATCACTCTGTCTTGAAAGCAGTACACTCGGAAAATGCTACTCTGAGTAAACACCATGTTCTGAACTGTTCAGTTCACTGTTTTGGCATTATGTACCATCAGCTGTTTCATGTTCCAAAACTGGACAATGACAGTTTCTGCTCAGTGTCAAGTGACTGAAAGGCTGATTAGTTTATTTTAACAACTTTAGTGAGCAACCTGCCTTTAAGAAAACTGTGTATGCCTTAAATGTGATTTAATAATCTTCATATATGTTTGCAAAGCCATTCAAACAGGACTTAAGGAACTTCTGTGGCTTCATAGTTAAAGTAACTTTATATCATGTATCCCTTCAACATCTACTATTTGTATATATTCTGGTAAGGTGATTATAGGACACTAAAACAATAAACTGAACAGTTCAGACATATAACATGAATGACTAAAGGATGCCCCAAATACATACAATATCCTAACTCTTGAATTGAGATTTAAGAAGATGGGGATGATGATAATTTATTGTAGTCTCTGTTTTAACTATCTTCAAAGAGGGTGAGAACAGGTGTCCAGTCTGACTGGGTAATATTTAGCCTCTGAAAGGGAGCTTAGGGCATCACAAATGCTCTCTACAAAGAATTTCTGCAGATGACAGTTGTACCCCAGACATTAACCTAATAAAAGGATCCATCATCATGAGATGAATCTCAACTCTTCTTGGAATCTATTTATATATATTTGGCTTATACACAAGTCCAGGGTAATCAGTTCCATAAATTTACTTAGCAATTGTGTAAGTAAACAGTTTTTAAATACCTGGTACCAAGTACTACAACAGATGGGCACCCTCAAAGGTGTAGCTACAATGGGGTAATGGTGGTATCATTTTTTACTATCTTATAACATGGTTTCATTCATTCACATTAACCAGAAGTAAAGAATCTGTTAACTTTCTGCCTAAAATGTAGGTAGGCACCGACTTAACTACCTTTCACAAACTTCTCATCACCTCTATATGCCAAATATAATTCTAGGTACTGAGAACATGTAAGAACAGCCAGGTCCCTGCTGTTATGGAGCTAACAGTTCAGATGAAAAGAGACAAGATGCTCTACAGAAAAGAGAGTGCTTTGTTAGATCAGGACCTAAGGGAAGGTGTCTTTGAAGAGGTGACATTTAAATTGAGATCTCAATGACAAGAGATCCAGCCAAGTAACCGTCAGTGAGAAAATGATCAGTGAGAATTCCAGTCAGTGAGGAGAATGGAGACAAAGTCTTAAAACGCAAACAAGCTGCTAGCCCGTAAGACACTGTAATAATCACCATCTAGGAGGTTGAAACCCTATAATTCTGGCATAATTATCAGTGTCCTCTTTCATCTCAAAAGTGCCCTGGGTTGGGAACAAAGTGTATGGTCACCTGACACTGGCAGAGTTTGTCAAGCATGTGTGATAATTTCTATCAACTATTCAAATATAAAGGTTTAAAAAGCAAACGTGCTAATTTCAAAAGTAAAATACTAATACAAAAGCATCTAGCATAGGCAAAAACAAAAGCACAAAATGAAATCGAACTAACCACATTTTACAACATGTCTAATGAAAAGCTCATTTAAAGTCCCAAGATGTGATGCCTCCTCTCCTTGCTACGTACAGCCCTGGCATCAGACAAATTGAGATTTCTAAAACCAAATCACTTGGGGTGGCTTTAACGATTCCCACCAAAACCCTCCTAACTTATAGGGGGAAGGCATCATGCTGGGGAGTTATTGGAGGGGCTAGAGTTTTCATGGTAAAGCCCTCAGACTACTTTAGTCTTTGGACTTCATCTCGTTTTCTTTGGAGGTTAGGGCTAAATACCCCTACTTAACACTTACTGCTTTCAACCAGAACTTTTTTTGCCCCTCCCCCATTTTTTTCTTTCCCGGACCACTCCAACCTATGATAAAGACACACCTGAATAATAACAATGACTTCAGAGTTAAATACAATCAAGACTAACCATAAATCACTGGGATGAGGTAAGAATCTGGAGATTAGAGAAATGGATTCCAGACAGCAATGGAGTTCACAGCACTTAAAGGACAAGAAGAGGGGAATCCCACCCCAAGACTGATGGGAACTTCCCTTCCCTCCTGAGATGACCACAACTGAGTAAACTAGGTCCCTGACATTTCTGCTTAAGGAAATAGGTAAATGGGAAACCATCTTATTCCACAAAACATTTCAGGGGGAAGTAAAAACCAGCCTGATGAGTACAGAATCAAATCGTCTTGGAAACTGGCTGTTTCTTTCCACAGTGTATGGTTTATATTTTTCTCTTTTTTAATTGCAATAAGTGTTTCACACGTAAACCGACCCTCACCAGAAAGAAGCCAATCCACGCAGGATTTAAAAAATCAAGAAACTTGTGGAGCAGCACCTGAACGTCAGGTTGTCAATATTAACACACACAAAAGCCTTTTTCCCCAAAGTAAATACCCCAGGACAAGGTCAATGCTAACCAGACGCCAAAATAACACTGGTCCACCCTAATTACTTTTTCGGGTATGCGGACCAGTAGATATCCTCAAGGTCAGATGACAGCAAACTGTGCCAAACAGATACGAAATGCACGCATTGTACGCGGTTGTACAGGACACCAGTGGTAACCTTAGACATTGGGAACGTTTCCAAAACACGCGTCTTCAACCCACAGTTAAAGTTACGCAAGAATTCGTTTTCAAGTGTGTGTTCAGTGAATGAGAGGAGCTGGAATACTCTACTACCAAAGGGAGTGGATCTGGGAAGGTTCTGACATGAAAAGAAAAAAATACTCCTGTTCTGAATCAAAAGTCGGAAAAAACCCCGCCGGCTGACAAGAAACCGGGGAGCTGGTGGAGAGGACAGGGAAGGGTGCGGACGGCGGGCGGAGGAGCAGCTGTTGGCGAGCCCGGCCGCGGAGTCGCTGCGGCGGGAGGGAGACAGGGAGGAGGGCCGGAATGCGGAAAGCCGCTGTTCCACCCCGGGCCAGCCCGCCTTGGATAGTCTTGGGGCGGAAGGGCGCACTCACCGGCCCCCCAAACCACAGCGCCTACCCGCGCTGCTACTTTTCTAAAGCTGGCCGCCGAGACCGCCGCCGCCGAGAGCGCGTCGTCCCCAGGGGAGACGAGAGCCGGACGCGAGTCGCGCCAGCTCGCCCGCAGGATCCCCTCGCCGCCTCCCCCTCCTTCCCCTCCCCTCGGCCCGCCCGCCCCCGCTCACCTTCACGCGGTTGAGCCCGGCCTCCAGTCGGAGCTGTTGAACCACCTTCTTCATAGCGGCGACGCTGGAGGAACCAGACATGGCGCACGCGAGAGCTGGGCAGGTCGGCAGACAGTCGGTGGGTCGCTGGCGGGTCCGCAGTGCCAGGCGGCGGGGCGGGGGGCGGGGCTCGGAACTTTGTCTCGAAGTTTCCGGTTCTTTGCCTGTCGGCTCCACCCTCGGCGCGCATGCGCGCCCTCCTCCGCCCTCTGTGTCGGCTCCTCACCAGGGCGGGAACGCGAGCCTCAGGGCGGGGTGAGGGGAGAGCTGGGAGCGAGAAGGGGCGGAGCGGACGGTGGGAGCGGCAGCTGCGGAACGTGAGCGCGACCGGACGCGCATCCTCTCCGCCCTCGCTCTCGGGAGAGGTCGATTAGGCAGAGGTAAGGAAAGAGCCTGTTGTTATCCTCCAAGCCCCGAATGGTACTCCGAAGACGACCAGTGAGGGAAGTCAGATATTGAGGGACTTTGTAAAAGGCATGGTGGCTGGACGACGAGGCGGTTCCAGTTTCCCTTCGGAGTTGACGGCAGAGGTTGAGGGAAGCGACAGGGAGAGCCTCCCTGGGGCGTAGGAGATGGAAGTACGGGCTTTGAGTCACTGACTGGCACCCTCTCGCAATAGAGACACGTCCCTCAGTGACCCGAGTTTGTCCAACGGGCGGCGCATCCGCAGCCCGCTTCCCGACCGTCAGGCCCCCGAGGCCGAAGGGGGTCGCTGTAACTGACCGAGGAAGCCGGGCGGCGGGGAGCAGGCGCGCTGGTTCGCTAGCGCAAATGGGGCTCTTCACAAGGTTTGGCTTCTGGCGCCTCTTACCTCTTGGTTTTCTGGAGGAGGTTGTGAAGAAGCCAAGGTGCTGGCTGGAGATTACACTTGTCTCTTCTTGTCCATTTCATTTGGTGAATAAACGCTTATTGCAGCTTAAGAAATAAAACTTTTTGTTTCGAGGACGCTTGCTTGTTTGTGTTTCGATTGTAACTTATTACCTGCTGCTTGAAGTTGACCTTCAAAAGAGTTTTCTGGAGAGAGAGACAGTAGGATCTAACTCAGCAAAAGAGGTTCAACCAGTGCGTGTTTCACTCATGGGAACGTGTATTATGTAGCAGCACTTAGGACAAATGTTTCTTGTTGTGTTGGGTTAGTCTACCAATGAATATACTAATGTTTGCTAGAAACATGAGTAATTTCATCATTAATGCATTTTAATTTTTTTGTATAGTGAGAAAATTCATATGTAATGTGCTCTGTGTCAACAAAACCTAACTTGCAAAACAGTTTACATCACTTCACAAGGAGGGTACAGCGTACTTTGGTATTTTACTTAATTCATACAATGGATGTAATGACTGGAGCTACAAACCAGGGTTTGAATTGTACCTGTCACCTACCTTGGTATCCCTGGGCAAGCCCTTTAAACTTCACTGAGCCTCTATTTCCTCATTTCAAAATCAAATAATAAAGCCTACTTCCCAGACTTGTCTTTGTAAATGAAATGAAATTATGTATGTAAGGAGTATGACAGGTATCTCAATAAATGTCACTTCTTTCTCTTCCCCAGTAGTATTTCAAATTATTTCGCCTTTGGTGCCTTGTTAACTAATCTCATTTATACTTTATAGATTTGTACAATTAAACACAAATATATTTACTCAAGGAAGATTCCATTTTCACAGTAGTTATAGAGTATGCTTCTATACTAAGAACCATGAAATGTCAGTGCTAGAAGGGATTTCGGGGAATATGTAGTGCAGTCCCTTCTATGAGGAAGTGTTTTGAAGAATAAGCAAAGCCTGTATTGTTTTAGGCTTAAACATTCTCATAAAAAGTTGTGGGTTTTGGGGTGTTTTATTACTGCAGAGACTGACCACAGAGTTTGGACCGCTGTCTCAAATTAAGATCTTATCTTAGTTTTTTATCTAGCGCCTGTCTAATAAAGAATTCAATTCAGGATAGAAGAAAAAAAGTTGAGTTCATTTTAAGTTCGGTACCATCTGAAGTGATTAGCAATAAATACAGCTAACGAGCCACCTATATCTCCTAAACAAGCCATGTTCTTTGAATTTCCACAATGATTTAAAACATTTCAAAGACCTTATAACCTTACAGACAGAGAAGTTCACGTTTTGGATGGTTAAAGACAGGCCATGTTGTAAAAACAGTTTGATACCAAGAGAATCCTTTTAACAATGCATGGCAAGAAAACATAACCAAGAAATCTGTCAAACCCATAGTTGACTATGTACTCTCTCCTACTGAGGCCCGATGTAACCTTGGGGTCCTTTTCAATAACTCACTTTCGTGCAGCCAATACCAGCTGATGGGATTTAGTATGTAAGATAAAGCCAATTTTCCATTCCTGGCAGGCAGGTCATAAAACAAAAGGATGCAATAAATGAAAGATTAGAACTCTATAGTCACTTTATCTTTGGTGGCTGTCTGGCTGTCAGACTTTTTTTGATTGAATTGCCATTATTTTGTTTATTAGCTACTTAATAGGTAAATAATTTGAAAATCCCAAAGATTATGTGTTAGGAGGTAGTATGTGAAATGTGATTTGGTTAAGATCAACTACAAGTTCTAAGCATGCCTAAAGAGGCTAATGAACCTCTTTTAGTTTTGATAGCAAAGGTTTACTCAAGATACCTCAAGCAATGGAGAGATTATTGTAAAGATCAACATAGAGCAGTAGTGGAGTAGTGGGCACAGTTATCCCATAGAAATACAAAACTCAGGAACTATTGCACTGATAGGCCAAAATGGGAGTAGATGCAAGGTTAGGGACCTCTCAACAGCAAAAAACTTTGACTCTTCTCTTTAGTGCTTAGCTATAAACATGAATCACCTTTGTATCTCCTCAGTTGGCATCTCACTGCCAGTTAAATTAATCATTCCCTCTAGTCTTTATCTGTTTTTCTATCGTGGTTTACAAATAATTACGGCTTTCTCATACCATGGGCTTGCTTCATGGATGTGATACTACTTCATGACTTCCCTTTCTACATTCTTTTTGCTTCAGTATCTACTAACAACATACTTGAAGCTTGAGTTCATCTCCCGATTCTAATTCCTAAGGGCTCATCTTTTCATGCCAGGCCCCTTTATCTCTGGCCAGCCAGGATTTGGTCGTTAGTATTGATCCAGTCAAAAATGACACAGAGAACTCTAACTCAAAATATGGCTTGTTTGCTGTCCCGTCAGAAGGGATAGTATAGTGGGGCAGTTTACCTTAGGACATTAGTAAGCAGGTCTTGATTGCTCTATCTTGAGTTCATTTAATTAAAAGTTTGTTCTGAATTAAAATATCAAGTTTTTATTGCATCCACAAAAAATTGAAAGTTCTAGTTTCCCAGTTGTCATACTGCTTAATGAATGTCCATGTGCTGTATTTATTATAGATTATTACCATTAATTCTTATATAGTTAAGTTGTACTTTGTTTAGGTTCATATTTGAGACTAGTACAATGTCAGAGCCTTTGGGTAGATATAGAAATGGAAAGATCTTAATGTTTCCTTAAAGTACCAGTGTATTTTTTAAAAATTTTATTTATTTATTTATTGGCTTTGTTGGGTCTTCGTTGCTGAGCCCAGGCTTTCTGTAGTTGCGGCGAGCAGGGCCTACTCTCCATTTTGGTGCTCAGGCTTCTCATTGCAGTGGCTTCTCCTGCGGAGCACTGGGCTCTCTAGGCACACAGGCTTCATTAGTTGTGGCACGCAGGCTCAGTAGTTATGGCTTGTGGGCTCTAGAGCACAGGCTCAGAAGTTGTGGCTCATGGACTTAGTTGCTCCGAGGCATGTGGGATCTTCCTGGAGCAGGGATCAAACCCGTGTCCCCTGCATTGGCAGGCAGATTCTTAACCACTGCACCACCTAGGAAGCCCAAATCACTATCTTTAAATAAAGCAAACCTTTGGAATCGCTCTCTCTCTCTTTTTTTTTTTTTGAAAGAGAAAGAAGATTTATTCAGGGAGATACTCTATAGATAGAGTGTGGCCCATCTTAGAAGGTGAGAGGCACCAGGGTATGGGGTTGTCAATTTTTATAGGGGTGGGTAATTTCACAAGCTAATGAGTGGGAGGAGTATTCTGTTTTGAGGAAGGGGTATGGATTTCCAGGAATTGGGCCACCACCCACTTTTTGACCTTTATGGTTGGCCTTGGAACTATCATGGCACCTTTGGGTGTGTCGTTTAGCTTGCTGATGTGTTACAATGGAATTCGATTCATCCTGCCATCTGGACCTTTTTGGTTCTAATCAGTTTATGTCATGTCTTTGGGCTATTAAAGGTTGTGCCCTGCCCCCTTCCTGTCTTGTTCTCCCCTCAGAGAGTTTACTCCCATAATTTTATGGAAAGCAGAGGGGAGATGGTCTGTCTTCTGTAGCTGCTTCAGGGCTGAGTAGGGAGTCAGGGAGTAAAGGTCTCTGGATGCCTGATCTAGGAGTCCCAGGGGGCAAGACAGCCTCTTGAGTCAGTATGGGCTGGAATCCTCGCGTAGTCTCCTTGACGTGGGATTGTAGCTGCTTCTGCTGCTTGTGTAGCCTTCCTATGAATCTTCTTGAAGATGAAGAACTTTTGTAACAGCATCAGAATACAGTGATAACTGTCTATAAATGACGAGACTTAAAAGGCATGGTTAAACATCTGATTACAGTGTAATTGATAAAGAAGTGACATACAACGTTTTAAGATGACAGCTAGAAGTATAGCATTATACCAATACATATCCAAATTCCAAAAACTTTATATAATTTTTGAATGTCTATGTTAATAACATTCATCTAAACAGTATCTTTTTTGTAGGTTTATCACTCATGTGATAATGCTTTCTATGTAATTTAACATACCAAATAATACTAATTAAACATTTCTTTCAGAGTTGCTTCGTGGGCCCTCTAAAGCATCTGAAAGTTAGCTGAAAGTCAAAAGAACTTTGATTAAAATTTGATATTTGGGAATTTTGTCAGAAAGTTTTAAAATACTTGATCAAATAAGATCATTGGTCACTGTGAGACAATACTTATTTCTTAGCCAAAGTTACAAAAGATCTCAAAAGCAATTACAGATCACTTAAAAGCAGAGAAACTCACACAGTCAGTTATCAAAAACAGCATTCCATAGGACTGGGGCGGGGAGGGTGGGGGGGACTCGAGGTGGGGGGAGTCAAGGAAGGGAGGGAATACGGGGATATGTGTATAAAAACAGACAATTGAACTTGGTGTACCCCCCAAAAAATAATAAATTTAAAAAAAAAAAAAACAGCATTCCAAGAAAACTTTGTTCTCTTAACAGAAAGAAAAACCAAATCCAATCCATTTACCCAACTAAATTCCATCCAATATTAGAAAATCCTGATCATACATAACTCTTTTCAGTATTTTTTCATTCCTCACACCTTCTTTTGCTGAAAACACATATCTAACTTTCCTTAAAAGTTTTTTCCACATTGAGTTACTTTTCTGCTGAGGAATTTGCAATAGATATAATAAGGTCTAGTAAACCTAGGTACAACAGAAGTACAATGTTATACTTAATGTTGATGACTCTAAAGACATGTCTATATTAATCAAATCAACAAGCTTAAGCCACCTTCAATACCAGATATCAGTTTAGTACTGAATATTTTCCAGGTAGCATGAGCCTAAAATTCATTTTGACTAGATTATTTTCTGTTTCTGAGTATTTACATAAGCACTTAATTTCCTTTAAGTCAATTAAATAGAGGTCTTTTACTAATTAATTTTTGGCAGTACCATACATCTACGACACACACATAGGTACATATGAACACATACACGAACACAAAGACCTCATAGTTCCCGTTCCAAAATTTAAGCCATGAGTCAGATACAACAATGGAAAACCCATCAGTCTACAAAAGAGGCTAGATTAAAGTTGGCAGATGGAACAAATCAAGCTCACTTATTTAGATGGCTAAACCCTTTTTACTAATATTTATGGAAAAGATGCATAAGATTTTTATTTGTCCTTGACAGGGTTCAAATTATTTACCCCCTTTTTCAAAATTTGCATCTTAAAAAGATGGCAGAGGTAGGGATTCCTGAAGAAAACCAGGTAGGACATTTGCATCTCAAAGGCACAGGCAAGTCCCTCCTGGGATGACTTTGTTTCCCCTTTGTTTAATACTTACATGACTCTTAAGATAAATAGGGAAGGTTTGGAGAGTGGTAAAAGGATTGGTGGGCTTTGCATTATTTTTGGAGCCACACCTCTGGTCCTGTAGAGACTAGATTTGTAAAACTAGGACAGTTTTTTTGTTTGTTTGTTGTTTGATTGTTTTTTAAAGGATTGGGTGGGGAAAAAAAAGGAATTGGGTGGCTACCTCAATTACATTGAGGGACCAATATACCCAATCACCTATGTTGGAATGTTTCACCTTTCCTCATTTAGCTTAGGATAGAGGCTTCTCCCAAAATTTCTATCAGGTATGGTTAGCTTAGTCAGACCAGTGGCCTCCCATTTTGGTACTCTGTTTACAAATACTTTTGGGGCTTCTTCCTGGGTTTAAGAAATCTTTAAATTATGGCCCTAAGTCAGGCCTTTGATCTGAGGAGGCTTGCTTACAGCCTTACGTGATTCCATTTTTAAAGGTAGCCAGACAATTTCTAGCCCTTTTTGGGGGCGGGGGGAGGGGAGGTCCATTCCATTCCTATCCTGTAGGCACCCTCAGCTTAAATTTTAAGTTTCATCAGATTTAAATCAGTACCTTAATATAAAGCAAAGCTTTGGAATCTTGAAAAAACTTCTCTGTTGATATGATAGTGTATCCTTAAGGATTGTCACACTTTGATAATTCTTTTTTAGAGTAACAATTCAGCTACCTTATTTTTGAACTTTTATTATTTTATAGTCATATACTTTAAATTTTATTGTGTATTCTTGTAAACTGCCATACATTTTCTGAGGAAAAACACAAGAAATAATACGCATAGATTCACAAACCCGATATATTTAAAAACAGATGTTTTCATATGGAATAATTGTTCACATTTACTATTATTGAGGTATCCAAGCCCAGGAAGAAATGCAAAGGGTAAAACAATTTTCATCATTGTACAGCCATTTATATGTTTAGTCTTTATACTTCCAAAAGTATATTTCTACTTTATGTAAAATACTATATATATATGTTTAATCTGAATTTTTGACCAAGAGAGAGTGAATTGTTTAGAATAGTAAAAAAATGTTCTAGTTACAGTCTATTATAATTTATCACTTTACTTAGTTGTATGGGATATATGTTCATTTCATTGCAGTTACCAGCCTTACTTACTAAGTAGTACATCTTTTTGAATTATTATAATAAGATTGTATACTTATCTAAGTTTTCATTTTGAGTCTATTTTAAAGCCTTTTGTGTTTTTCTGTTTACTTTTTGAATGAATCAATGGCCAGAAATGAGTGGAACACTATCTTAAGCCAAAAATGTATTATAACCTGTATTAAATACTACTTAAATGAAGAAAGATAGAAAACCCTACAAATTCCAACTGATAATTACCCCATTCAGACATTGGTGAATATGTCCCTCAGTCCAAGTCGACCTTCCTCATCAGAGGTAAGAAAATCTTTTTATGCTAAAATATAAGGAAAACCTCTTTATCGTTGGTTTAGGAAAGTTTTGATAAAGCAAAAATATGAATTACACAAAGTATTAGATATTAACTCCATTGTGAACTGAACTTTGTGTATCCCATCATTTGATTACAGTTCTTGTATTTCTAAGTACCTCAATTATACTGGGACCTCCAATGCATTGATCCTATCACCTTTGTTTGTTTGTTTACTCCTTTTCTCAAAGTGATGCCCTCCATGGCTGGCTTAAATATCACAGAGCATTCTTAATCACTCTCTTGCACATACTTTTGACTCCTTACCCTCTCTCATTTCATTGTACTCCTTGAAATTTTACTCCTTACTTGATTTTCTTCATCTATTCTTCACATATACCTGCAGTGGAACATGGCTGGAGAAAAATATACCAGCATAAAGACTGTTCTCACTTTAAATTAATGACCTTGAATCTTAAGTGGAACTTTTTACTAATAGGCAATAAGACTATCTTCCGCTCATTCATTCACTCTTCCGCTATTCTAGACAACTATTTCATACCTTCTCAAACCCCCAATACCTTCTTCCCATTTTCTCTTTAATCAACTCCAATTGAGCCTTCACTCCACTACTCCACCAAAACTGCTCTGTTAAATTCACCTTTACGTTACTAAATTTATTGCTTAATTCTTGTCCCACACATGCTTGATCTGTGTGTGCACAATAGTTGACACCGTTGGTCACTCTCTCTTTCTAGGCATAATTCTTTCACTTGGCTTTTAGCATACACATTGTCTTGGTTTTCCTTTTACATTCCTTGTTATTCATTCTTCAGTCTTCTTGGGTCTTTTTCTTCCTCCTGATCTCTTGATATTGGGGAGTTTCTGGGGTCAGCTCTTTGTTCTCTCCTCTGTTTGCACTCATTGTGATCTCATCCAGTCTAGTAGCTTTAAATACCAACTTTATGCTAAGTATTCTCAAATTTATATCTCCATCCCAACCCTCTTTCCCAAACTCCAGATTGATATTTTCAGCTGCCTACTTGAAATCTCCACTTGGATGACCAATAGACAGCTGAAACTCAGCATGTCTGAAACTGAACTACAGTTCTCCCCTCAACCCAAACCTGTACTAACCATGATCTTACCCATCTCAGTTGATGGCAAATCCATCCTTTTGATATCTGAGGCCAAGCACCTTGGAGTCATACTTTGCACCTTACTCAAACTTACTTCTTGGACTCACTGCAGCTTCAAATTACATACAAAATCTGACCATTTCCCATCATCTATATACTACTAGCAAGTTGGTCTGAGCCACTATCACCTCACACTTTAATTATTCAAATAACTTTACAACAGGTTCCATTTTCTTGTCCCTTATAACCTGTTCTATTATCCCTTTAATAGTTATTAAATATAGAAATATTTGGAAATAGAGCATTATGTATGTCCAGATGTGAAATAATATGTAAAGCAGGGTATTATGAAGTGTTCTTACCCCAGTTGATTAACTTGTGTCAATTGAGGGCTATAAAGTTAACTGTTTACAGGAGATAGAAGGATTGGAGAAGTAAGTTAAATGACACCTTAGGAGTTAAGGTAAACTCAGAATGCAGAACATCCTATAAAACAATTGGTCCAGTCTTTTCATAAAGTCAGTGCCATGAAGAGAAAAAAAGCAGGTCTGGAAAACTCTTCCAAATTAAGGTTTTTGAAAGTTGTGACAAAGGAGAGAGGGAGAGAGGGAAGGACAAATTAGGAATATGGGATTAATAGACACAAACGAGCATACATAAGATAGATAAGCAACAAGGATTTACTGTATAGAACAGGGAATTATATTCAGTGTCTTATAATAACCTATAATGGAATATAATCTGATAGAAAACAACTGAATCACTTTGCTGTACACCTGAAACTTAACAAGATTGTACATCATCTGTACTTCAATTTTAAAAAAAGACATAACAACCAAATGCAATATGTTATCCTTTATTGGATTCTAGATTGAAAAAACATTTTGAGGACAGTTGGACAATTGGGGAAATTTGAATATGAACTAGATATTAGTTGATACTAAGGAATTGTTCATTTTCTTAGATTTGTATCCAGACTATTCTATTTAAAACTGAAAACTACTCCTTCTTTTATCTTCCCAATTTCCTTGTCCTGCTCTAGTCATTCTTTTTTCCCAGTACTGCCCACTTTCTAATTTACTATATCACTTACCAGTGTTTTATGTTTAATTTCTATTGTCTGTGTTCCTCACAGAGCTGAGACTAGTCTGAGGCAAATGTCACTTGCCTTTGGTGCAAAACTTAAAGATAAGGCACTAAAAAATTAAGCAATTAAGATAAATATTTTAATGAAAGATTTTTTCAATAAAAATTAATGCAAAAAACCTGCGATGAACAAGATATCAACATTTTAAGTAGAAACAGGATCCAATAGTGCTATACTTAGCCAGTTTGGAGCCTAAGGCAAAAGGCAAAATATGTACCCCTCTGTTTACATTTTAATGTAGGTTTATTATTTGTTTATTGTAGAATAGTTGTTTTTATTTTTACTTATTAAAAAATTTTTAATCGAAGTTTAGTTGATTTACATTATTGTGTAATTTTCAGGTATATAGCAGAGTGATTCAGTTATATATATAGAATATAGAATGTATATATGTATTCTATATTTTTTTCCAGTGATTCAGTTTTAGTTTATATATATATTCTGTATTCTTTTTCAGATTCTTTTCCCTTATAGGTTATTACATAATATTGAGTATAGTTCCCTGTCCTATTTAATGTATTTTTAAATAGTTAATAGTTTTAATTAACTATTAAATGAGAATATTGTTGATGAGTTTACTTCCATTAAAGCCAGGAAAGTAAAATTATAATAAAGTTGGGTTTTGATATAAATAGAATGTTTAACCTTAAAATGATGTGAGTTATAATACAGACTTTCAAAATTTTCAGTATTTTTTCAACTATGTTGTTCTGGAAAAAGTTCACCATTAAGAAGTGTATTTTTTTTTAAAACATGTAGATAGCATTTCATGTTTTCCCTTTCTACTCAGGCTCTAATAGTACCATTCTATCTTTAAATTCATGATATTTTGTTCATCATGAATTTTTTGCATTGAATAGATATTAAATATTTATTTAACATTTTTTAAAATATCATTTATCTTGATTGCTGAGGTTTTGGTGCCCCTTTAAATTTTGTACCTGAGGTGAGTGCTTCACTTGCCTCATCCTTCTTCTTGTCCTGATACCTCATTAGAATGGCAGCTGAGTGCAGGCAAGGTCCTTTGTTTTATTCACTACATATTCATGTGCCTAGAACAGTGCTGGCACATAGTAGGCATATTTGTTGAATGAATGAATAAATGTAAATTCCTCATAAATTAATTTACTTCACAAAATGTTTCAAAGGCCAGAAAATGTTTTATTAACTATATTTTCTTTGTATTGCCTCCTCATTCAATTATGGAATGAAAATCTGTACACTTTGAATTATAATTCATGAATTGTTATAAAAATACTGATGTAATTACTTGGGTTATAAAAACAGTAAAATTTTTAGTTCAAGAAATATTTTTTCTCATGTAAAATATTAATACATTTATATAAAGGGTAAGGCCATATTTACTTCAGATTACTGAAGGTTTTGCAAGAATTTAATAGTATAGCTTTAATATTTAATATTATACTATTACTATATAGTATAGTTTTAGCTATTAATAGGATGGTATAGCTAGAGAGTAATCTTTTAAATTCCCTGATATTCAAAATACAGCATATAGCAAACTTCACTATTCGATCTATACAAACATCTTAAACTGTTGCTTAATATTCTGACATCAAAAGTATACAAGTAATCTGCTTGGTCTATAAAAACAACTTGGGCAAAAGACTCAGTTCAAGAGCCATTTTCATTTCGTATAAAAATTACTAATATTAATATAAGGTCATATTTACTTCAAATTTTTAAAATTTTTCTCAGATACTTAATATCATAGAGTATAATCATTTGAATGCTTTGACGTTTAATATGTGTGAGTAGCAAACTTTCATTAGACTAAAAGACAAGGCTTTATTTGCTGTAATTGTTTTGTTGTAGTAATCTAAATATTATTCTTAATAGATGATTTCTAATTGAGGTCATAAAACATTAATAGAAAAGAAGATAGTACATATATGAGCACAGACAAGCCCTATGTGAAAACAACCATTCCTTTCCCCATCACTGGTCAGGAATAGGTTCTTCCTTGAGCTCTGGGATACGAAAATATTCCCCAAACTCCAGTATTCACACTTTAGCAGGTGCTGAGAACTAGCAATCATCACAGATGAGTTAGGGAGACAATATATAAAGGATAAGGATTCCACAAGGTAACACCAATGAAACTGTGTAGGGTAGGGGCCAGAGAAGGGGGAAGAAAACCGATCTTGGCAATCTAGTATCCTTACTGTAAGCCACCAAATGAATGTCAGATATGTTAAGGAAATCTAGCACTACACCTATGACATTGCTTCCAAGGGAAAATGTGCTCCAAGTGTCAAGTAGAGAACTTAACAAATTTTCGACTCTTCATTTTGGATTTTTTGTGTTTGCTCAGAAGGATACATGTATTCCATGTTTATTTCAATTATGTTTGTTTATTTATTTTTCATTTACCATGTTAGGATAATTTGTCAAAAACACAAGCAAAGGGAGATTGGGATTGCCATATATATATTACTAATAAGAAAAAAAATACCAAATTGTACACTCTAAATATATGAAGTTTATTGTATGTTAACTGTATCTCAATAAAAGTTCTTAAAAAAAACAAATCCTATGTGTTTTTTTTATATAAATTTATTTATTTATTTATTGGCTGTTTTTTGGTCTTCATTGCTGCACATAGGCTTTCTCTAGTTGCAGTAAGCGGGGGCTATTCATTGTGGTGGTTTCTTTTGTTGCAGAGCATGGGCTCTCTAGAGCACAGGCTCAGTAATTGTGGCGCATGGGCCTAGTTGCTGCAAGGCATGTGGGATCTTCCCGGACCAGGGCTGGAACCCGTGTCCCCTGCATTGGCACACAGATTCTTAACCACTGGGCAACCAGGGAAGCCATCAATTATGTTTATTAAACTTAAAATTCTGGAGGACATCAATTGATCTTTTTTCACTTTAAAAATATTTTAACTGACTTTATTCTCAATTTATTCAGTTGGTGGAACTTCATGTTTTTTATGTCCCTGAAGGATCGTGGAACTACAAGTTAAATACCATTTCAATAGAAGTTGTTAACAAATTCATTTCAGCTGGATTTATAAGGCAAGTATTTCGTAGTAATGTTACAATTTGCCTGAAAAAGCAATCTTTTTTTCTGCAGAGAAAAATGCTTTCTGGAAATTCAAAAATTATAAGTGAAAATATATTTGTTTTGGTTGCCTTATCCCCAGCCCTTAGAACAATGTCTGACACAAAGAGGGGCTCAATATATATTTGTTAATTGAATGAATTAATTATATGATATTCCCATAAGATCCTGGAAAAATAAGAACTCAGAACAAGAGCATAAGTGAGGACTTTAAATTTTAGGTGTTGAGAAATGAAGTATCCCCAATGAGCAAAGATGTGGAGTCTGACAGCATTTGATCATCAAAGAAAATTTTAAGCTTCCAAATATCTGTGGCTAAACTCTTCTTTAATATATGTATAAAATTATATAAATTTCATTGCAAAGTTTTATTTTAACAAAAAATTTGAATGTAGATGAGAAAAGTAGACAAGCATTTTCCTCTGTAGTACAAAAAGGACTTTTATAAAGTGTTCATTTGCATAACTAAAAATTTTAATGATTTTTATTGGTTAAATGACTTTTAATCATTTATTTAAAAAAATATTTACAGACCTTCAGGCCTACAGAGTTCCAAGTAACGTAGAAACACAACATATTAAGCTCTATATGATACATTAAATTAGTATTTGGGTTCAGGATAGATGACTAAAGTTATTGAATCGTTAGTATAGCTGAAACCTATTTCATTTTACATTATAAGGCAATGTCATGATATTTCAGAGTATCACCTCACCTTACTTTACAAGCCTTGAGGGAGCGTCTCGGTGAGTTCCTTGGTGAAGATGCTGTTGCAGAAAAATTTTTATTTCTGAAATGCATTGGAAATAATCTAGCTGTAGTAAGTTTCCTTAATTTTTTTTCTTTTTAAATTAAAGAAAAGCATACCTTAACAAATTTTGTTTCTTAAATGCTTATCAACTTAACTCCTTAACATACTACACGATATGTAATCTCAGTCATAATGAAGTGGAAATATCGTTAAGCATAGGTCATCAAGGAAAAATGGGCCTTTCCGGCATATTATTGGGCACTAAAATATGGGGGTATTTTTGTGTGTGAATTTCCTTGGGAAGAAAAGAAAGACAAATTTTAAGTGTGATCATGTATTTTTATATTTAAATAATAGCATTTAAAAGCTTTTTAAGCAAGTACTTAGGTGGTGGGGAAAAAAATGGATTCTCATTACTTAGGCCACAACTAACCTTGTTTGGTATGAAATGATATGACGACTCCAGCATACTGTATTTGAGGGGGCGGGAATCAGCTATTCTCTATTGAATACTCCTATTTGTAGCTTTAGTGGCAGGATTTTCTAAATAGAGAGTTTTCCTAGCTGAAATCCTCAATCCAGCAAACCATCAGATCTCAAAGTTTCTGGTTTCTCATATTTATATAAGGTTTAGTTCTCTAATCACGATTTTCCATATTTAAACTCTTTAAAATTCAGTATATTCCTATTCAACTCTAGTTAACATATCATTATTATGCATTTGCTTATGTGATTATTTGTTTAACATCTAACTCTGCCATTAGACTGTAGCTCCCTGTGAGCAGGGACTTTATTCACTATTGTATTTACAACCAGTGCCTAACAAGGTGTTTAGCACTTAGAGGCATTTAAATGTTTATTGAAAAAAATTAAACAGTGAATGATAATGGAAAAAATAAACACTTCCCCCCAAAGTGGTATTATAGAGGAATTTGCTGTGTGAAATTCTTGGACTCAGCAGCTAGATTTGAAGTTTTTCTCATTAGAGTTCTGCGTAGTATAACAGAATATTAATTTACTGATCATTAAGTTAGTTTTCCTTAATCAGGGAAGAAAAGGAACAACTCATAACTTTTTGTTCTTTTCCATAATATGTAAAATTAGAAAAAAATCACAGAATTCTAGATTGGAAGGGACCTAACAGCAATTAAGTCAACTTCTAAAATGCTTCTAATATCAGTATTTTATTATAATATTCCCAACAAATATTTATTGATGTTTTTCTGTATATGAAATGAGAAAAAAGAATTGGGTTTGGATCCTGCCCTTAAAGAATATTCAGTATAGTGGTGAAGATAAAATACATAAATAAAGTAGCATATTCTGTATATTTAGAAGAGACTACTTCCAGCAGGAGAGGAAGGGAGATGGAAAACTTTAAAGAAGTGATCATCAGTTTGGATTTTGACAGATAAATGTTTGGTCTTGCAAAGATGTTGGGTGGGAGAAGCTTTCTGAGCAGAGAAAATAGAATGAGCACAGAAGTGGCAAAGCAGGCAACTCTAGGGAAAAGTGAGTGGTTCAGTTTTTACTGGAGCGTTAACTGTGTGAAAGGGAAGAGTAGACAACAAGTTGTAAAAGTAGTTTATTGATTGAAGGTCTTAAATGCCAGATTAATGCATTTGGTGTTTTGTTTTTTTTCCCCTGAAGCTTTGGAGTTTTTGAGCAAAGATGACATGGTGAGATCCTTAAGAAACTAGAGACAGGAATTGTAGCCAGGAGACTTTTGCAGTGGTTAGGCAAGAGATAGAATAGTCTCAGGAGCAGGCTACCTCTCAGATTTCATCTATTACTATTTCCCCACGGTTCTACACTTTAGCCACAAAAATCTTCCTTTGGTCCTCAAATAGAGGAAACTCATTTCTGTTTTATCGTCTTTGTACTTGCCTGGAAATCACTTCCCCCGATTTTCAAATAGCTTGCTTCTTGTTTTCATAATTCAATTCTCAGCTCAATTACTATCTTTTAAAAAGATAACTGACCACCTAGTTTTCAGATATTCTTTCTCTGAATTCCTCTCTGTTACATCACTCTGTTTAATTTTCATAACGCATATATCACTGTCTTAAATCAGTTTATTTAACATCTGCTCTCCCAAGTAGAATATAAGCTACATGAGGGCAGGGATTTTGCATTGTTTACCATTGTATCCCCACCACACAGAACACTACCTGACACATAGTATGCCCTCAATATTTGTTGAATGAATGGATGAATAACAAATTAACTCTGTGGGTTGAGTATTTAGGAAATAAAGCTTACAAAGTTGGATTCTAGAACCAGATTACCTGGTTTTGAATCCCAACTTGGAAACTTCCTATGTATAAAATCTTGGGCAATATACTTAACCTATCTTTGCCTCATTCTTGTCTGTGAACTACAGACAATATGAGTGCCTATCACATGGAATTGTGAGGATGAACTGAGCTTCATATGTAAAGCATTTAGAATAGTGTCTGGCACGCAGTAAGTCCATGAAAGTGATAGCCATAATTATTATTAAATGATGTAGAATTTCTATTATGTTTAGTACAGTGAATAGAAACAGGATTATATTCTACATTTTCTAGAATCTAGCCTTAGTTACCAGCTTTTTGGTTTGATTTTTATGTCACAGGTGCATGCCTTCTGCAAAAAAGTAAGGGTAAAAGTAAATGAAAAATGTTACAAAAGCTTTATTTTCTCATTTATTTCTAGGTGAAGACCAAGCAAGAATCAGAACTGAAACTCAAATCATTTGCTCCTCCATATGTATGTAATGTGACATTTTAAACTTATACTAATTTTTTAACTTTTTTTTTAAAGTACAAACTAACTTTTAAAAATTTCCTGTATGTTTTAGGCTCTTCAACCAGAATTATATTTGCTTCCTATAATGGATCATTTAGGAAATATTTATTCAGCAGTTTCTTCTGATGGGCGGCAGACTAATAATGGTGTTGGTGAGGCTGATGGAATAATACACAGATCACTTAGTGTAACTTTGTCAAAGGAAGAACCTGGAACAGATCCCAGTTTTTTAGAAAACACTTTGAAAGAGCTTCTTTACAAGAATCAGGAAGAAGGTGATTTCAACTGGAATGGGAAAGACAGAGAAGTTGTTATAGTACATTTTAACAGTCAGGTCTGGGCAAATCTAGCCTTAAAAATATAGGTAATGTAAAAGGAAATCTACAGTTTGATTTGGGGATTTTTAAAAATAGTTTCACCAGTTGGGAGGAAAAAAAGACAATTTAAATACTATGCGAAAATAAAAATAAAATCAAAATACTTAGCACTTAAAGTCTACCACCTTTTATAATAGTTTCAGATAAAGTTAAGGCTAAAGAAGAGAAGGGAAGTGGTTGTTACATAAAACCTTGGTATTATTATAAGTTCAGAAATATCTTAGCCAGGAAAACAGTATCAAACCAAAGTAAAACAATTTTAATGTTGGGAGACATTTGTATTTCAAAGACTTTAATTTTTTTTATATGATTACACCCACCAATTTACCGATAATTCTGTTGTTAAAAAGCGGTAGGTAATTTAAAAAATCAAAATTAAACTCATAAATATGTAAATAAAGCTGGTACTACAGTCTAAGAATTGATAGAAAAAAAGTTGAATTTTTTTTACCTTATTTCATATAGCAAGTAAATTGTGATGGAAAAGCAAATATACTAAACATTTGTGAATTAAATGAATTCCCCCGCCCCCAAATAATGACAGCAGCTGCAAAATACACTTAACCAGATGCATTTTTCTTCATCTTCAGTTATAGCAATTATTACATTCTAAGTTTATACTATACCTAGTGATGTTCCAAACTAGCCCCTTCTTTAACCTTAGGTACATTTAATATGCTCAGGGAGAGTCTTTACCTTCTTCTTTATCTAGGTGTGTCCCTGCAATGTTAAATATGGCTTTCCAGTCCTGGTATCAATTAGAAGTTAAATGAAAAAACACCTGGGAAAAAAATTAAGAGTAGAATCCCACTAGTCCTGAAAAGTACGAGGTCAGTTAGCTAATGAAATGGGCAATTAACGTACATAAAGTTGTGAGTAGTATCATGTTTTATATCCTGGACTACTGGCCAAGAACCTGAACTATGCTATTGATACTTGCACAAAACTCCCAAAAAATATTTGATTGAGAGTATTTAATCCTATGGATTTTGCGTAAGTGTAACTTTAAATAGTATTACTTTCTTGTGCCTCACACTAAAAAAAAATAACTATAAGTGAGAGCCGTGTATGCTCATTTTAAAAAAGTTTTAGAAAGATCAATAAGTATTAAGAAGAAAATAAGGATTAACAATAATTCAACCATCTAGAGATAACTATTAGTATCTGTTAGTATTTTGGTGCATATTCTTCCAATTTTTTTCAGTTCTTGTTCCTATAAATATTTTTTAGTTTTTAAAAATGAGGACATATACATACAAACTCTCTTAAATCTTTTATTTTAGAATATATGAAAGACATTTCATGCCAATAAATATAGATCTACATCATTATAGAATTCCCTCGTGGTATATTTGTTTGTATAACCTTGTATTAATGTTCTTGCTATTATGAATAGGGCTGCAAGCAACATTTTTCTAAATACAGCTTCATGCATTTTATCCTGTTATTTTTTTTTTAGAAGTTTAATGGCTTTTTCTAAGGTAATGTGGGGTTTTTTTGTTTATTATTCTAATTATATTCATTTTTTTAGATTCCACATAGAAATGATAATATACAGTATTTGTCTTTCTCTGACTGGTGTATTTCACTATGCTTCTTTTTTTTTTGTAAGGCATCCGCAATCATGCAGAGTCATAATCTCTTTTTTTTTTTAATGTTAATGGATTATTTATTTATTTATTTTTGGCTGTGTTGGGTCTTTGTTGCTGCTCACGGGCTTTTCTCTCTAGTTGTGGCCAGTGGGTGCTACTCTTTGTTGCGGTGCATGGGCTTCCCAGTGTGGTGGCTTCTCTTGTTGCAGAGCACTGGCTCTAGGGCACACGGGCTTCAGAAGTTATAGCACATAGGCTCAGTATTTGTGGTGCACGGACTTAGTTGCTCCATGGCATGTGGGATCTTCCCAGACCAGGGATTGAACCTGTGTCCCCTGCATTGGCAGGTGGATTCTTAACCACTGCACCACCAAGGAAGTCCCTGGCTTATTTTTTATAAATAAACTTTTATTGGAACACAGCCATGCCCTTTCACTTAAATATTGTCAACGACTGCTTTTGCACTACAATAACAGCGTTGAGTAGTTGTGACAAAGATTGTATGGTCTATGAGCCTGAAATATTTACTGTCTAGTCCTTTAAGAAAATGTTTCTCTAGATATACATTATACACCTTTAATTTGAAGTATACTTTCAAATTATATACAACTTCATATATAGTATAAGAACATTACAGCAGTATACTTCTATTTTCTCCCTCAAATCTTTTGTGCCTTTGTTATACATCTTACCAAAATACATTTTTACCATTTTTACTTTATACTGTGAGTTATCTTTTTTTTTTTTTTTTTTTTTTTCTTTGGCACACGGGCTTAGTTGCTCCGAGGCATGTGGGATCTTCCTGGAGCAGGGATCGAACCCATGTCCCCCGCATTGGCAGGCGGATTCTCAACCACTGCGCCACCTAGGAAGCCCTGAGTTATCTTTTAAAGAGACTAAAAATAAGGGGAAAATGACTTTTTTATATTTAGGAGAGAATTTCTTTTCCCTAACCCAGTGGTAGTAAGCCCATGCTTTATATGTTTGTGATCCTGGGCTCAAGATGATCCTGCCAGCTTTTGCTTCTACCCTTACTTTAGCCTAGGAGGGTTTCCTACCGGGTCCTCAGTAGTAAGACTGTGCAAGGCTAAAATTGGTGAGAGGGGAGTTACCTGCTTTTTCCTCTAGGGTAGATGGCTTTTGTTTCTATTCCTCCCCAAAAGCCAGTGGATTTTTGTCGGAGCTCTGCGATGGGAGAATTTCCTCCTCCTTTCCCATTGGCTTAAGGCTCTTGCTCTGTGTGAGAGAAGAGTATTAAGAAGGATAGGGTTTCATACCTGTATGCTATTGATGGTTCTTTTGAGTCTCCTGCCCTGCCCGCAGTCTTTCTTGAGAGCATAGGATCCAGCTACACGGAAAGGAGCTTGCTATTCAATATTGATTTCCTTTTGTGTCTGGGGAGACTAGAGATTCCAGACTATCTTGGTAGCCCACATTAGCCTTTAGAATTCCTTAAAATTTTAGCTGTTTTCTTCTTACTTCTTATAATGGCAGTTACTTCTTCCTTTTATGCTCTGCCAAAGATGAAACTATTAGTTTATTTTCTCCTTGGAGGGAATTGGAATCTGATTCCTTGCAACCTCAACTCTCTGATGTGTTCAAGAATTATTATTTCATAGATTATTTGTGTTTTTCTTCTTGTTCAGGTGGGAGCACTCTTTTGTCTTTCTACATCTTCAGCAAAAGTGGAACTGCAGTTCTTTAACATTGTTAAGTTTGTTGGCATTTTCTTTTATGATTAGTGCTATATATGTCTTCTTTAAAAATCCCTTTTCTGGGACTTCCCTGGTGGTGCAGTGCTTAAGAATCCGCCTGCCAATGCAGGGGACATGGGTTCAAGCCCTGTTCCGGGAAGATGCCACATGCTGCGGAGCAACTAAGCCTGGGAGCCACAACTACTGTGCCTGTGCTCTAGAGCCCGTGAGCCACAACTATTGAGCCCATGTGCCACAACTACTGAAGCCCCACACGCCTAGAGCCCGTGCTCTGCAACAAGAGAAGCCACTGCAATGAGAAGCCTGCACACAGGAACGAAGAGTAACCCCAGGTCACCACAACTAGAGAAAGCCCATGTGCAGCAATGAAGACCCAACACAGCCAATAAATAAATAAATTTTTTTAAAAATCCCTTTTCTATCCTAAGATCATGAAAATAGGGCCCTGTATTATATTACAAATATTTTGTGGTTAGCTTTTCACATTTAGCTCATTAGTATACCAGGAATTAATTTTTGTGTGTGATGTGAGATTAGAGTTCCTTAAGTTTTTCCATATGACACTACCATTTATTGATGAGAGTTGTGCAGTTTCTTAAAGTTGTTAGATTGTTCTTTAGTAGTGCATGAGAATACAAAATATCTGAGCTCTAACATTGTGATATTATCAAATATGACTGGTAAAAATATGCACAGTATGTTTTACAGGTCCTGTAATGAAGGAGAAAAGAAGTATTGCTTTACTTATTTGTATGTATTAAAATGGGTAGTCCCTTCCATTAGTTACCTTTTGTTCTTTCCCAGTGCTATACATCTCTATATTTTTGACATGCCTCAACTATAACGTTTAATCCTTGACTGCTGTTGTCCCCAAACCAGTATATTTTCTTATTTCTTGGATTTCATCATTCTTCCAGTTGTTCAGACTTTAAGCTTTGAAAATTTCCTTATTGTACAAGAAAATGATAGATTCCTAGGTTAAAAGAACCTTAAAAACCATCTTGAGTAGCCTCCTTTCTTATAATCTCCTTTCTAATCTGTCCTCTAGAGTGCTGTCTGCATCATTTTTGTTACAAATTGGATTATTTGTCTCCCAATTTAAAAACTCTCAAAATGTTCACTGATTACTATTTAAAGCCCACATCCTTAAAATGGCATAGAGAATTCTTCAGACTCAGACTTCAAACCCAGGGTTGCAAATGCTAGGCCATGGAGGTTGCTCGCTGCCTAACTCCAGAAGACTTTTTTCACATAGGTTATGATATGAATGAAGCTTTCAGGATTTGCTCAGTGTGGTAGTTGGTTCAATAATTTTTAGCTCTTATTAGTAATAGTAGTATTGTTATTATGGTTTGGTGGTAGGAAGAGGAGGAAGAAGTACCATGTAGTACAACTGGAGGTATGGAGGGATTTAACCGCAAGATCCTTGTTTGCAAAGCAAAAATAAATTGTAGGAAATGGGAAGCCATCTGAAGTTTTTAACAGGAGTAGCATGATTGAATTTTAGTTCTAGAGAAACTGCGTAGGTGACAATATGGAGACTAGACTGAGATAATAAAGACCTGAATTAGGAAATGCAATGGAATGGAAATCAGAACTTGAAGTCTGGAGATTTCTAAGGATTGGATATTGTGCTGAAAGTGTTTTACTTGCACAATGCCATTTTAGAGATAAGGAAAACGAAGTGAGAGAAATAACTTACCTGAGGTCACACCTGCTATGATAATGTCAGGACCCGAACTCTTGTTTGTTTGACTGAAGCCCATGTTTTACAACACTGTACTAGAGTAATATTGAACTTTTCACTATTGTCAAAAATGCTGTATACATTAGTACAATACTTTGTCTTGCAAATGCCATTTTCTTTGCTTAAATTCCTCTTTCTCTCTTCTTTGCCAGGCAAACATCTCACAGTTCAAAACATAGTTTCACAGTTATCTCTCCCTTTTCTGTGAATATAACATTTTATATGTACATCTGCTCTAGTTCTCAAAACCCTAAATTTTTTCTAAAGTAAATAGGCCTGCTTTCTTTCTCTCATTAAGTTGCATGGATATTGCATCATGCTCTAAACTGTTATTAGGAATGAGAGATACATGTCCTATATTCCTATCAAAATGTAACTCAGAATCAACTGTATTTTCCATTGCTGTTTCTTTTGGGGGGGCAGATGGGGGAGTGGTATTTTACTATCAGTTTTAAACAGCCGATTTATCTATTTTTTGTTCCTTTGCCTTGAATATATTTTTTAGAAAATCCCTGTTTGTTGTCCTTAAATTACTAAGTCCAGTGCCGGATGGGAAATAAGTGGTCACAACCAGACTAAAACTAAACCAGTATGGGCTTCAGGTTGCAACACATTGTGGCAACTCTTGTAAAATGACTTTTCAAGCACTAATATGACTCCAGTTTTTTCTAAATTAAAAAAAATTGATTTCTCCAAGGGAAAAACTCTGCATTAACACTACCAGGTTCATGAATCTCTTGTTCATATAGATCATGTGGAACATTAGTGTTAATGTCTTAAAGACATTGTGTGGTTTTCTTACATGGAGAAATTCTGTTAAAATGAAGGGAGATTTTATGAATGAAAATGTATATGAAATAACAAGTGACATTATTTGCTCTGCATTTATACCCAGTGCTTTCCAGAGAAGGATCCTCAGAATACTATTTGAAAAGATGCTTTTGGCAAAAGCTTCCTGAAGACAATTAAGTTTGAATAAAAGCCAACTTACCCCATCTTGCAGATTCACATTGTACATAAAAACAGAAATTCTGCCATAGGTGGGCGGGGGGTAGGGGTGGATTTGTGTTCCTGTTAGGATTGTTTAATCCAATTTTCCCCAAACTGAATTAATCAAAGAATTCTCCTTTTGCATACAGTTTCATGAAATTCAGTTTGGAAGTAGTAAAGTTCATAGAGATTCTGAAACATAGGACAAGGGTATATAGTATGTACATATAAAAACAAAATTTTATTTTCATATTTTGTTAATATTATGAACTTTCTTTGCTATGGATGGACAGCAACGTCAGCTGGAGGAAAAGCCACTCCAAATGAAAATCAGACTGGCAGTCATCAAATTGGAAATTCTGAATTGCCAGGGTCTCAGGAAGATTCAGATAATGATTATTTTAGTGGCAAAAAAAGGTAATTAATATAGATGTTGATTCTACATGTCATAATCTAAACTGTAAGAAAAAGAGTGAGATACCCAGGGTACTAGTATAAAGACTTCTAATTAGAACAAAGATATGAGTGAAGTTAGTAACATTTTTAATTAAAATTACCTTGATTCTGATGTGTACTGTTATACACTAATATTCCTTTCCAATATAATGAGGGATAGTTTATTGCTTAAATTTATTCTGTTGTAATCCTTTTGTCATTAGGGACAACCTGATGACAGAAAAATTTCTGTCTTCATTTGCTTTTCTTAGAATTAATTTTTCTGCCTCTTTTATATTCCTGGTTATGAGTAAACTAATCATTAGTAAACTAATCATGTCTCACATTGGTATCATTTCATTCAAAGTTATACTACTTAGACCACAGTTTTGCATATAGTCTTTTGAAATTAAGATAAGGAATTTTATAAACAATTATTCACCAAAGAACTATAAGCAAAGTATGTTTACAGAATTTCCAGTTAGTTTACCTTGCTATAGACATTGGACTATGATTTGAATTTAGCTATGATATAATGAAGTATTATTTTATAACTCATGCTAAATGTAGTTTATGTTAATTATTGATGAGTTTGAAAAATAATATAATGGTTTCAAGCAGACTTTAAAATATTTTAATGTTATATTTGTATTTATACAATATTAAATAAAAATAAAACATGAAAACAATATTCATGGAATCATTTTTTAATATGACTTTTGAAATCTATCATTCCCCTTTAAGTCAGTTTCTTTGGAAAAATGAAGATGATAGAGCTAATATCATTAGAAGAGAGGACAATCAGGTATGATTTTAAAATTTTTTTTAGATGTGGTATTGCACCATAATATTTAGACTGAAATTGAAATGAAACTGCAGATTAAAATGTCTAAGTTTTCTAACCTTAAATGTTAGAGTGGGGCAGATAAACCTCAAGAAAATTCAGGAGCCTGCCAATTCAGTGAGATTTCTGGGAGTTTCATGGTCTGGGACATGTGGTATGACCTTTAAAGTAAAAACCAGGTTTTTGTATATTGCCCCAGCTACCATGGAGAATGAGTCACTTGATGGACTCTGGAATTTGGAGATTTACTGCATTCAGATGGAGGGCTCTTTTTTTTTTTTTAATCAAGTAATCTAAAAGACTGCCAACTTTGAGCGGGCTCAAAGCAAGAGATGGCTCACAAGGTGATCCAAGAGGTACAGCAAGCAGTGCTGCCAGTTGTGTGCTAACATCCATCTGGTCCATTGATGCTTGATATATAATAGGTTAGAATGCTGAATGGAGTCTAAGGCAAGTCCTGGTAGGAGAATCACACTTCAGAGCCTTCGAGTTTTGGAGCAAAGGCATGCCATATTCAGGAAATAATTGTTTTATTGTTGCTGGATATTAATAAAATAGGCTATCTTCACATTTTAAAATTTTCCCGGCTGGTGGGTGCTTAATGCTATTTCACTGTGGTTTGAATTTTAATTTCCCAGATTACCCATACAGTTGATCATGTTTTTATATTTTTTGGACTCCATTTTGATAACTTTTTTGGAGAACTACCTTTTCAAGTATTTCTATTGTGTTGTCTGCCATATATTTCTGATTAGTAGGAGTTTTTAATATACTTTGGAAGATAATCCTTCGATGCTTATGTATGTTGCAAATATCTTCCCCTGCTCTGCGCCTTGTCTGTGATCTACCTTGCTGAATATGTTGTTTAAGTATTCTTAAATATCCTTATTTTTTTCCCATGTTTTCTTTCTATGTCTTGGACTGAGAATAGTATATTAGAATCTCCTGTTATGAGTATCTTACTGTTTATCCTTACATCTTTTGTGGTTTTTGATTTATTTAGATTTCTATGTATTATTTGGCACAAACTTGTTCTTATGTAAATAGTAATATTATCACTTTTGCATTATGAAGTGCCCTTCTTTGACTCATTAAATGCTTTTTTGACCTGAATTCTCCCTTATTGCATATCAAAATACTAACCTCTCCTTTCTTTTTGTTTACATTTATTTGGTATACCCCTATCTTCCTCCCCTACTTTTTTCCCCCAACTTTTCTGAATTGCTTTGCTTTAGGTATGTCTTTAACAGACACCCTAGAGTTGTGTTTCACTTTGTAAGCCAGTCTGAAAGTGGTTTTCATTTAGTAAGTGAGTCATGTCCATTTATGTTATTGATAGGACTGATATTTTTGACCTCAGATTTGTCATTTTACTTTATGTTATAGTTACTATGTGTTACTATGTGGTTTATTTGCATGCACACACATAAACACACATACACACACACACACACATCCCAGTATTTAGGAAGGTTGAATCTTGTTCTAGTGTTTATGTTTATACTAATACAAATTTATGCTTGTATTCCTAGCCCTCCTTCTTCCATTTTTAAAAATTTATGCTTGTGATTTTGATTTGTTACCTCTAAAATTATACTCTGACTCCTACCTTTAAATTCAAGGCAATTAAAAAGTCATCTTTCCCCCTCCTTTTTCCTCTCATATACTTTTAGTTGTGTTATTTCTGCTTTGTCAAAGAACAGAACATTTATGGGCTGTGTTTCTTATCTTATCCTCCTCACCTTTGTTTTAGTCTCAGATCTATAATTAAATATGTTCAGCACTTGCTGCCAGCTCTGCATGGGATTTTTCAGTCATTTCTTGGTTGGGTTAAGCTCCACTTATTAAAAAAAAAAGCTCCTAGGTACAATATTCCCTTACTTCTTCCACATTAAAAACTTTGTCTAGAGCGGGAATAGGCAAACAAGGCCCACAGCCTGTTTATGAAGCAAGGGACCTATAAATGTTTTTTGAATTTTTAAAAAGTTGAAAAACAGAAGAATTATGACAAATACCATATGTGGCCCACAAAACCTAAATTATTTACTCTGAGGCCTTTTATGGAAGAAGTTTGCTCATTCCTGCTTTAGAGCCTTGATACTTGAAGGATAGCTTAATTGGCTGTAACATCCTAGGCTTACACAGTTTTTCCTTGAGTTCATTAAAATGTTGTTCTACTGATGTTTTGTTATATATATTACTATTAAGAAGTATGATGCCAAACTGATTTTTTTTTTTGCTTTGTAAACTGGTTTGGTTGTTTTTGTCTAAAAGGCCAGAGGATTCCTTTAATGTGTAGTAGTTTTATCAGGCTATATTTCAGTTAGAGAGTTCTAGGTGTGGTTTTTATGGGTACCCAGTGGGCCCTTTCAGTATGAAAATCAGGACTTCTTTTATTTCAAGAAATTATAATTCTAGAAAACAATATAAATAGCAGATCCATTTGATGGGTCCCCCCCCCCCCGCCCCAGGACTCCAGTTAGTCTTACCTTAGATCTTCTTTACCTTTTATCTCTACAACTTTCTCTCTGATCTAGTTTACTATTTTCTTTATGTTTAATTTTCTTTACTCCTTTAATTTCTGTTCTCTATTATGATTACTGTATTTTTGTTCATATCTGTTCCTTTTTGGATACCTGTTATACATTTCTGAGACAGTTTTGTTTTTTCTTTAATTTCTTTCTTCAGTTTCCACTTTACCTCTTCCTGTTATTTTTCCATTTTTATTCTGAGTTTCTATTCTGTGATTTAAGGTGTTCATTAATATCTAAAATGCTTTGATTTAATTTAATTTAATCTATGCTGGGAATATCATTAATTTTTTCTCTGCTTCTTTGCTGCTGGTTTTGTTTTGTTTTAGTTTTCAGTTTTGAGAGGTTTCAAAAAGTAACTTTGTTTGGATGCTAGATTATGTTGTAGATGTTGTCTGTGTTTATTTGTATTGGATTTTTCTGAATCAGTAATAGGTGTTCTTATAGAGAAACAGAGAGTAGTGTTCTGGAGGGTTACTTTAGCTTGAATCAATAGATTAGGAGTGCCCTCTTCTGTTGTTACAGTGAAATGCAGTTATATATTTATGTATTTTTGAATAAATGGGGCCTTTAAGGGAAGTGGTCTTTTCCTACTTATTTAATTCAGCAGAGCTCTTAACTTGACCACATTCTTTTCTCTTACCCCCTAGCCCTGACAGAATATCTCTTGCTTCCAAAGCATTTTCCTCTCACCCAATAGCTATGTTTTCCCATAATTACCACCTCTGGCCCCCTACATTTTAAAAGCCCCTTTGTTTTAGATTCCTCACAAAAAGAGCTTTGATTTACTAGTTCATACTCTTACTCTCAGTATTCCTCCACCACATGCAGGACCTTCTCCTTTAAGACTAAACTGTGGTTGATGTTTTCTGTGTTATCTGTGTATTGTGCTCTTTAATGCATAGTCCCCATCTGACTCTGCTCAAATATGAGCTTCTAAGCACACTCTGCTGGTCTAGGGTGCTTATTTTCCCACTTACATGTAAATTAAAGTATATGTAAATTAGAGGATTCTGTGTCCTCGTTATTCTACAGACATAAATTATGAGTGATTTTATTTGCTTTCTTTTTATAGTAGTTGAGAGCATTTGTGAAGAGATCCTAATTTAGGTGGTTGCTGTTACCCTGTGGGAACCTCACCTTATAAGTTAAGAAAATAAAATAAAATGCAATAAAATAGAAAAAGAATCATAAAACAAACAAAGTAGAGGTAAGGGATTAATGAAGATAAAAGTAGAAACTAATAAGTTACAGAAGTGAAAAGCCTAGTGGAAGTGAAAACTATTCAAGATCTATCAAGTAGTAGTGGCAGAAACATCAACATTGGTTAGGCTTGAGGTAGTTTATCAAAAAGGATAGAAATACAAAAATTAGATGAGATGAAGGCAATATAACACAAACACAGAGGTGATAAAATTTATGAGAATAAAATTATGCTAAAATTTGAAAATGTGCTAGGATCTCCAATTTTTTAAGCAAATATAAATGATCAAAATTGGCTCAATATGAAAAAAATTCAATAGCCATCTTAGAAACATTTAAAAGTTGTCATAACAAGTAACTGAAATCAGAAATCTTGGAAGGAAATCATGTTTTTTTTTTTTTTGACTTCTATTTATTTATTTTTTAAATTTATTTATTTATTTATTTATTTGGGGGGGGTACACCAAGTTCAATCATCTGTTTTTATACACACATCCCCATATTCCCTCCCTCCCTCGACTCCCCCCCACCCTCCCCGTCCTCTAAGGCATCATCCATCCTTAAGTTGAACTCCCTTTGTTATGCAGCAACTTCCAGAAATCATATTTAGAAAGGAATATGGATTCTTTTTTTTTCTTCTTTTAAAATTTTAAGTTTGAAGCTCCTGTGGTATAATGTCCAAGTAATAGCAGAATGGAGAAGCTAGAGCACAAGAGAGGGTCTATAGTTATAACAACAAATTTGGGAGTTCATCACCATACAAGTAAAAAAAATGCATTACTGTTGCACATTATCAGATGTTTACAAATAGGCGAAAAGTGATGTGTAACCCTACCAGATCTTACTGATTTTTATATTTGCTTACAGCTAGGTGAAAAAGAGTACGTCACCCTGCCAGATCTTATTGATTTTCCTTCAGTACGTTGTCAACCTTCTCTTTCTCCAGAAATAACTGATATATCTTTATTACAGATTGAGAGTAAGTATGATTATAACATAAGTACAGATATAAGTACAGACGATTCTGTGAGGTAAAGTTAAATAATGTTAATGAGGAGTTAATTGTTTAATGCATACAGAGTTTCAGTTTGGAAAGATAAAAAAGTTTTGGCGATGAAAGGGTAGTGGTGGTTACAAAACATTATGAAGACACGCATTGCCATTGAGCTGTACATTTAAATATGGTTAAAATGGTAAAGTATGTATACTTTACCACAAAAAGTTAAATTATTTTAAAGTATATGACTATTATGTTGATTACTGCATATGTATGTCACTAACATTTCTGCTTTTTAAATATATACTCTATACACTTTTCCATGTAAGATTTAAGTACAATAACTTCGGGCCCAAGATAAATTTACTTAAAGAATTAAACCAAGAGGTATAACTACATGAGTTTTACCTAGTTTCTATACATGTATATAAATGTAGAAGAGACATACTGTATTGTTGTTTTTTAACATTTTTAAAAAATTAATTTATTAATTGGCTGTGTTGGGTCTTCAGGAGACGTTGAGGTGAGCAGGGGCTACTCTTTGTTGTGGTGCATGGGCTTCTCATTGCAGCGGCTTCTCTTGTTGCAGAGCATGGGCTCTAGGCACTCAGGATTCAGTAGTTGTGGCACTTGGGCTCAGTAGTTGTGGCTTGCGGGCGCTAGAGCACAGGCTCATTAGTTGTGGTGCACAGGCTTAGTTGCTCTATGGCATGTGGGATCTTCCCCGCCCAGGGCTCGAACCTGTGTCCCCTGCATTCGCAGGCGAATTCCCAACCACTGCGCCAGCAGGGAAGCCCTGTATTGTTTACATATATATAAATCCCCTTTAGATATATATATATATATATAAATGACTCCCCAGTGTTTTCCATGGTGGCAAATGCTGTACTGCATCCAGAAACAGAGTTTGGGGTACAATTTATACTTGCTGTTTTTAGCATTTTTTAGTTTTATACTCTATATGAGCCATCTTTCAGCTTTTAGACATTGATGAGTATGGGTTATAATCTTTTAGGAGAGAAGATTATCGAACAAATGAAACAAGTAAAGGAAGAAAGAAGATATCTGGAAAGAGTTAGAGAAGAACTAATAAAAAAAGTTGAAAGGCTGTTGGAACAAGGCAAATTAAAGCGATATCATGGTGAAGTTTATTACATATCTTTTATCACTATAAAGGAAACTCAAGTTTTACAGAATATGCCTTCGGAATAAATGGTGAAATGATACTATTTACTATTTTACTGTTATAGTTTAAGTGGTACACTACCTATATAAATTCACTATAGAAAAGATAAAATCATTGTTCAACTCTATTTTATACAATAAATGTAACGTGCTTTTTATCAAAATTCAGTTATTTTTAAAAATGGATGTTTGTTCATTTTAACATTCATTTATTAAATAAATATTTATTAAGGGCCTACTGAACTTAGTCACTGTTCTAGGGGCTGAGGAGATACTAATAGGCCAACATAATCTTGTCCCTGCCCTCAAAGTGCTTATGGTCCTGTGGGAAAATGATGATCAAGTTGAGCAGGAGTGATACATACTGATGACTGCTCTGATAAAGGAACTGCAGATTCTATGCATAGAGCACAGAGGAAGAACATCTAAATTAGATGGAAGAGATCAAGAAAAGCTTCCGGGAAAAGTGGTAGATGTACTAGAATCTGAAGTGTGCCTCCTCTTGGCTGCAGACCTTCAGGCCCATTCTTTTCCCTCTGCCATCTAAATCTTTTCCTATCTTCTCCTTCTACCCTCTCCTTCCCAGTTCCTGGTTATTTCCTACTAGTTATACAATCTCAGCTTAGATATCACTCTCAAAGCCTTCTGTGAGTCCCTTAGTCTCCCCTAGGTGCTCATTTTTTTTGGTTTGTGTGTCTGTCTGCTTTGCTAAACTGACAGTATTAGTGAATGAATGAGAGAAATGAGGTAGGAAAAAAAGATAGTTTCCTTGCAGTAGAGTTAGAAATAGTGTTGTTAGAACTGGTAGAAATGGAAAAATGAGCCACGGTAGAGGAAGTATAGGATAATGGTTTGAGAGATGTTAAATACTTTAAGAGGCCTGCATTTTGGGTTGTATTTGAGGATAAAAAGGGTAAAAGGTATAGATGGAATTAACTGCCTTTAGGATTCTCAATTTACAGCAAAATTATTTCTTCAGTACTAGATCTGACTAGAGGTTATAGACTATGTCAGGAGGTATTTCTTAATGTTCTACCTCTAATGTTAAAGTATTATCCCGAAAGTGGTGGCAATGATTTGGCCTTGTTGTGCTGTCAAAAGAACAATTTTATCAGACAGATTTGAGCAATGGATTAGAAACCACAGGACCAGGATTCTAACATAAAAATTATCTTGTACTGAGGCAAGTTATTTCTTCTCTTTGTGCCTCACTCTTTCTATTTATAAAATGAGAATTATCAGTCACTTTCTATTTCAACAGGAATATTTCAAGATAAAAGGTATGTATCAGCCATCAAATATTTATTGAGCCTACTATGTACCTCAGTTCTCAGAATTGTTTTTTTATGATAAAAATTTTTTAATGTATTTTTTTAAATTTATTTTATTGGCTGCATTGGGTCTTCGTTGCTGTGTGCGGGCCTTCTCTAGTTGTGGTGAGCGGGGGCTACTCTTGGTTGTGGTGCATGGGCTCCTTGTTGCGGTGGCTTCTCTTGTTGCGGGCTTCAGTAGTTGAGGCACATGGGCTCAATAGTTGTGGCTCATGGGCTCTAGAGCACAGGCTCAGTTGCTCCATTGCATGTGAGATCTTCCTGGAGCAGGGATCGAACCCGTGTCCCCTGCATTGGCAGGCGAATTCTTAACCACTGTGCCACCTAGGAAGTCCCTCAGCATTGTTTTAAATGCTGAGGATACAACAGTAAATAGGACAAACATGGCCCTGCCCTTAAGGAGTTTGCTTCTAATAGGAGGAAACAGACAGTAAACAAATAAGACAGTATCAGCTACTGATTAAAGCCGAAAAGTCAATTAAAAGAGTGCAGTAAAGAGTGGTAGGGGAGGAGAGATGGTTTAGCTAAGGGTTTTCAAGGAAGGCTTCTCTGAGGAGATATCATTAAGATTTGATAAATAAAATGGTAAGCATGTGAAGAGATAGGGAAAAAAAAGAAATAAGCTTGCAGAATTAAGGACCTGAACTAAGACCAGTATGGCTGGAGTGTGACAAACAAGGAGGAATGTAGAAGGAGAAAAAAAAAGGTCAGCAAGGAGCAGATAGGCCAATTCAAGGAGTTTGGATTTTATTATCAATACAAGTAATAGGGGAAGTCATCAGAGGATTTTTAAACTAGGGATTTATGTGATTTTAAAAATATTTTGGAAAGATCAGAATGACTGCGGTGTGGAATAACCTGTAGAGGGGCAAGAACGGAAGCAGAGAGACCGTTAGAAACACAATACAGCTTCCAAAAGATGATAGTGGATTGCCTAGGAATGTAGCATTGAAGAAGGGAGAATGTACCAGATGCTCAAGTATTTGAGGGATTGGTTATAGGGCTGAGGAAAATAGTTAAACTCTTGAGTTAAAATTCCATATAGTTTTATACTTTTAATTAAATCACCTTATAATATAGAATTTTAAAATCTGGTCTTTTTGTTTCTTTGATAATCTTTAAAAAAGAAACATAAGCATATTCTGGTATACTAGCATGCAGTTTGTGTTTCAGTTAAGTTTATATTTAGAATCTCATTGGTGCCAAAGTGATTCCCAAAACTGGCAGAGTTTAATTTCTAATTTTCTCAACCAGAAGTCTCAGGTTTAAGAAATTCTGCACTACAGAAATTTGAGGATATATTTGGAATAATGTTGAAAAATGATGAATCAGAATCAGATGAGTTCACAAAACAAGTGATTTTGGGGTTGAAAAATAAGGAAAATCTAAAAAATATATTTTGACTTTTCTTTCATAGCTTTAATTATATAAGTAGTGAATTCAAATCAGATTATGGATAAAAGTAATTGAAATAAAAAATATACACATTTTGGGACTTCCTAAGTGGCGCAATGGGTAAGAATCTACCTGCCAAGGCAGGGGACACAGGTTCGATCCCTGCCCCAGGAAGATACCACATGCCATGGAGCAACTAAGCCTGTGCACCATAACTATTAAGCCTGCGCTCTAGAGCCTGTGAGCCACAACTGTTGAGCCCATGTGCTGCAACTACTGAAGCCCACGCACCTAGAGCCCATGCTCTGCAACAAAAGAGGCCACCACAATGAGAAGCCCACGCACCACCAGGAAGAGTAGCCCCCTCTCGCCGCAACTAGAGAAAGCCCGTGTGCAGCAGTGAAGACCCAACACAGCCAATAAAATTAATTAATTAATTTAATTAATTTAAAAAATATATACACATTTTGCTATAGGTAATATTTTGAAGAAAGATTCTCTAAACAAATTACAAGCTGAAAGAACTTGATTTTGGTTCCTGGATCTTACTATATTTGTAAGCAATTCTTTTTATTATCCAATAAACATTTTGTTCTTAACACTAATTTCCTCAGAGTATAAGAGGAAGGAGAGTAGAGAGGAGTGGTTTAAATTAACTCTAGGCTCCTTTCCAGGTTGAAAAGTTTAAACAAACTATATATCATTTGGTTTTGGGGGGTTTTTGTTTGTTTTTAATAGCCTGTGATGTTTGGAAAAAAAAGTACTTTGAAACAAAGAAAGTTACAGCATCATTGGAGGAAGTTTTAACGAAACTTCGAGAAGATTTGGAACTTTACTATAAAAAATTGCTTATGCAGCTTGAAGCCAGGGAGATCAAGATGAGACCAAAGAATCTGGCAAACATCACAGACTCTAAGGTACTGCTGAATTTGTTCACATTCTGTTAGAGAAGTTCTGTTTCAAATAGATGCTTTGTAATTAGTATTATCATATGTAGGATGTTTTGGGCTACAGGTAACAAAACCTTGGCTTAACCTGCCTTAATAAGTAAATTCATGATCTCCTGTAATGGGTGCTGAGGAGATACAATCAGCAGCTTAATGATGTCTTTAAGGGCCTAGGTACTTCTGATATTTCCTCCCTGTTATTTTTACTGTCAGCTTCATTCTAAGACTGCTTTTCCTCAAGGTAGCAACAGAGTTACCAATGGCAAGTAGGGATATATGCCTGGGAAACAAGAGATAACCTCTGTCAGAAGCATGGAATATATAACACTTTCCCTTTGGCCTGGTTGGGGAGCAGCCAGGCCTGCACTGGATTGATCATAGTTACCAGGGAATGCTATATCCTGACTTAGCCTAAGTAGGATCTACCTCTGAGCCAGCGGAAAGGGTCACTTTCTGGTTCTGTGGGTAAGAGAGAAACACCTAATGAAGTACGGCAGGGGAGTAATAGTGAGCACTACATTCCTTTTCTTTCATTTGGGGGTGGGGAGGGCAGTTTGATAACAACCACAGAATCTATAGGTAGTGATATTCTAAAGAAATGATAAATTACATTAAATTTTGATCAATTCATTTTTTCTGAGATAGTCTTGAATCTTGACAGATGAGAGACATGGGTTTTACTTTTTAGTTGAGTAATTCCACCATATTGTTAAACAGCAAATTCCAGAGGCCATTTATCAGTTTAATTTTTGTTGATCCCACTTATCTAAAAACGATTTTATGTTAACTACAATTAAGTATAAATTTAACTTTAGACATGATGAAATATTAAAAGTTTATTTTTCCCAATTTCATTGAGATGTAATTGACACATAACATTGTATTAGTTTAAAGTAGAAACATAGTGATATGACATATGTATATATTATAAAAATGGATACCACAATAAGTTTAGTTGGCATTCATCTCACATAGTTACAGTTTTTTAGTGTGTGATGAGAACTTTCAAGATCTACTCTCTTAGCCTCTTTCAAATATACAATGTAGCATAGATGCCATGCTGTATATTACATCCCTAGAATTTATTTATCTTATATCTACAAGTTTATACCTTTTGACCACCATCACGCATTTCCCCCAACCCCCATCTCCTGCTTCTGCCAGCCACCAATCTGTTCTGTTTCTAGGTAAAAGTTTATCATTTAAGATCAATTTAATATAAAATCCAAATAGGTTCAAGTAAAAGTTTCTCCTTATTAACTGATACTTTCTTTTAAGCATCATTGAAACTTTTTATCTTACTGTTTTCTCAAGTTCAATATATGATAATGTTTTTTTCACAGAAGCAGGTTAAATAATTTCTTTGTTGACTATTACATCTCATAAACTTTTCTGAACAAAAGTAACCAAAAAGCTTCTAAAATAGGTTTTCTCATATTAAACAGATTTTATTATAAAATACAGTATTTCATTAGTAAATATTTTTAAGTAATTCTAATATGATTCCCTTTATAAACCATTATGCCAATTTCTTTTTTTTTAACTTTTTATTTTTTTATTTTTTACAATAAACTGCATTTATTTAGAGTGTACAATTTGGTATTCCAGTCTCCCAGCCATTATGCCAATTTCTAAAGCCTTGCTAAGTATCTTAAACTAGTATATTCCTCTCATAGTAATAGTTGTTGGTTTTTTTAGTGCTAATTTAATGGTAATTTTTACAAATACCTATTTATTTTTATAATACATGAAAATTATAGTAGAACAGAAAGTGGTCCCTAAAACATAAGAAATCAACAGTTCAATAGCAATTTACTCCAAAGCAATAAGTTTATTTTATGGAATAGGTTATTTTCATGATTTGCTTTTTTGATATTTGATATCGCTTTGTAGTTTATATTGGTAAGGCAATTAAAATTAAAAATGAATAGATGTTACACTAAATAAAGATGTCTTTATATGTCTCATACAGAATTACCTTATCATCCAGATCACCGAAGTACAGCACGCTATTGACCAACTCAAGAGAAAATTGGATACTGACAAAATGAAACTCATAATAGAAATTAAGGTACTTTGCATTTCCCCTAATTAGATTATAACATTTATCTTAAAATAAAATATTTTGGTGTTTTAACTTTGATTGTCAGGAATGTAAGGGTAGTAAAGAGTGACTGTCTTAAAATTGTTACCTTAATAAAAAAAGAGCATGAACAACAACAACAAAAATACGAGAATAATAATGAAATGCTTTGAAAAGATTCCTAACAAGGCCAAAGTAAAACTTTTAATAAAATTTCACTGAGAAATAAAGTAAAAGAACCTTGTGAATCAGTATAGAGTCTCCATAAAATGTTTTGAAAGAAGTAATTTTCATATAATAGAGTCGTTCATAAATAAGTCTGACAAACCACTGAGCTCTCTGAGCTCCCATTTAATTTTAATATTTTCTCCTCTCTTGGGTAATTTTCTCTTTCTCTCTGGTTATTTTCATATATATATAATGTTATGTGAGTGCTCTCGATTCACCTCTCTATCAGAAATAGCTTTATGACACAGAATAAAGACCCCTGTTTAGAATTAGCACTGTCCAATAGAACTTTCTGTGATGGTATAAATGTTTCTTACCTGCACTGTCTGATAAGGTAGCCACTAGCCACATAAGGATGTTGAACACTTGACATGTAGATTGTTGTGTGACTGAGGAAATGAATTTTAGATTTAATTTTAGTTAATTTCAATTTAAATAGTTACACATGGCAAGTGGCTACTCCACTGGACAGCGCAGTTCTAGATTCTTTTCACTAGCAGCATTCTCAAGGCTAAACCCTGGCTCAGTAATGAGAAGCTTAAAACTTAAACTACAGAAAAAGAAAAAGGCAAAGGACAATTTTAAACAAACAAAAAAAGGAGTTATTTAACATTCTTATACAGTATGCACTCAAAAAAGTAGTTCATTCAGTGAATGAAGACTCCTGTGTATTCAAAAAAAAGGAGAGAAATCAAATGTGGAAACTTCTCCACTTAACGGATGGTTGGATGAGCAAAAGGGAGAAATGAAAATACCCCCAGAGCCTTCAATTATGACTCTCTCAATGCTCTTTTCTTTTGGAAAGCATACACATTAGTTCTTACCATTTTTGTATATTTTAACCTTATAAATATTACATATAAGTGGTCTGAACCCAAATTAAAATTATTAGTGAAAAAACAGGAAAGACAAATGGAAAAAAACTGAACCAAGTTTTCAGCTTACAGAATGGGGGGAAAAAATCTTACATTTAACCATAGTGCCTAATTGTCACATAGTAGACATTATAAGAATTTATTATTGATTTCTGAATGATTTACCCTAAACTACCCATAAGATACAGAACTCAGGCAGAAAACCTAGCTTGACTGTTGCAGCCATATTCAAGATAATATAGCACAATCAATGCTTCTCAGAGTTCAATGTAATGTCACCTGCGGATCCTGTTAAAATTAGCAGGATCTGACTCAATAGGTCTGGGGGGAAGCCTGAACGTCTTCAGTACTAACAAACTCCCAGGTGATGCTAATGCTGCTGGTCCGCAGACAATACTTGGAACAGCAAGAGCTCTGGTACCAGGTGGTTTAAGTCTGAATCCTGGCTGTGCCGCTTACTAGTTTTATACCTTGAGCAAGTTACTTCTAGGCATCTCAGTTTCCTCTGCTGTAGAATCGGGGAAAAATAATATCTGCTTCAATTAAAAATTTTAAAGTATCGAAGGGGTTAATACACTCAGAAGGGTGCTTGCCACACTTATATTTCATAAGTACTTATTCCATTTCTAAGGGCTGGGAATTAAGGTTTTTTGTAATTTTTTTTTAGGAGGCAGAGGGTTTTTTGTTATTGTTTTTGTTTTTACTATTTTCTTTACACATTGAGAACAGATTTTGAAATAAGCAAAAGATAAAATTCTTTCTCACTCTAGTTTTCTAAAACAGTTTCATTTTATCATGCCTATAGACTAATAAATGAAATTATTTGGTAGCATATCTAGCAGTAGACAAGCCTGCTTATTCAAAGGGACTTATGAACTATACATTTACCATAGTAATCCAGTACAAGTGAAGGCATTGAAGGCAAATGAAAGAAGACATGAACGCCATTATAAAAACTTATTTATATGACGATTATATAATTTTAGAAAGGTAAGATGAAAGTTCATTTTTGAAAGGCAATTGTGTTTTGTAGATGAGAAAACAAGCAGTTTCAGATTTATGCACATTGAAAGCTGAACTGGCACAGAAGAAATTTAATACATCTTTTCAATCCCAATTGGGTATGTTAATTTAAATTTTTTATTTTTTAAAAAAATTTACTTGAACAGATTTGTTTTACCATAGTTCTTTGTTTCCTATAAATTATGTTTTACATCTTTTCCATTTTCATATGGTTATTGTACAGTGTTTCAGAAAATATTAGATGTAAAAAAGCAAAATGATGGCTATTTGGCTATTTTTGAAGGTTTCAAATTTATTACATATTATTTTACAGTACTATATTTTATCATTTTTATTTTTAATAGTCTTAAAGTGTAATACCTAGTATGACTGTAAAATGAAAAGTCATATTTTAATAAATATAAATCTAACTTGCATCCACAGCTGTGATAGAGATTAGTACTAAGGATTTAAATTTTTAAAATTTATTTAAAAAATACAAAGACAATAGTAATTCAGCAAATACTATGGAAAATGGTTAGTTTTACTTTGCCATAAATAATTGTGCAAGTAGGAAATGAAATATTCTCATAACAGATGACTGAATTGTCCTTTATTCCAATTTGGAGAGGGGAAAATGTATAGGGAAGGCAGGATTTACATAAATCCAGAGTTCAAGGATGCAGATTTCTCTCTCTCTCTCTTTTTTTTTTTGCAGCCATTTACTTTTAAAGCTTTTTTTTTTTCAATGCTACTTCAAAACTGGCTTATTTTCACAAGCATTCCCTCCCCACCACCATTTTTTTAAGCTCTTTATTGTAATATAATTTCTTTACACTGTTGTGCCAGTCTTTGCTCTGAGTATTTATAGGAACTAATATAAGTGCTACACAATATTCTTCTTAATTGCCTTGAGAAAAGTAACAGAGACCTCTGTACATTTTTTTGCACAAAATGTCTCTTTTAGAAAGAAAAAACCAATTGAGAAACCAATGTCTTTAGATAATTAAAAATAAAATGCAGATATAGAAAATGAAAAAAAATTTAACCATGGAAATAAAACTAACCAAAAAATATATTATAGATGTCCATAAATGAAGGAATATTAATAATTGGAAGAGTAAATGACAACTAATAGAATCGAGTTCAATAAGTTTTTCATAAACGTTTCAGATATAACCTCAAAAAAATAATTTAATTGGAAAACATTAGGTAGCTCTAACCTACTAATTCAAAATATTACTACCAAGTAATCTTCTTGTATTTTCTAAGTATTTTCTAAAGATCCTTTATAGTTGTTCCCCTTCTCCCCCTGGAGGCTTAAGTGAGTTTAATTCAGGTGACTCAGAGAACATAAGTGGTATATGGAGTCAGAAAGCAGAAAAATTATTTGCATCAAATGAGCCGAAAGAAACAAAATTGCAGGTTTTAAATTTAGATTTATTGAATAAAAAGTACAGAGGAAATCGATTCCCAAAGACTAAATTTTTAAAAATTTATTTCTAAGCAAACAATTTCTACTTCAAATTATACATATTTTAAAAATTAGCATTGATGTGTAAGCATATATTTTAATATCATGGGGAAAATTTTAGCATAATAAAATTCTGAAAGCAGTTGTTTCCAACTATAGTATTAAACATCTTACAAAGGAATATTTGATATGGTAAGTTGACTTGTTTTTTACCTTTATGTTGCTGTACACTGAAGATATAAATAGGTAAGCATTTTTCAAATTCAAACAAAGCATTTCTTTATTCTTTATCTGTTTTTGAGTATACTAATAACTAAAATATATAGCAACGTGAAAAAAGGTATACATTTTTTAATCTCTTCAAGGAACTAGATCTATTTAAACAGTTCATTTTTCTAAATGTTAATAGGTTAACAAAAGATGTTCATCTCTGCCACAGCTTTGGTTTTAAGGCTTTCCACATTGCTGCAGTTTGCTGTTTGGCTATAGCATCTCCAGAGTAGTCAAGACAGTTTGCATGCCACATGCCAATGCCCAGTAAGCCATGGTTTTGTACATATGCTGCCTTTAGAGAAATGCTCTCAGGGTCATCATACCACACTTGATGAAAATGGCCAGCCTGATCCTATACGATAAAATTAAAATGTAACTTTAAAATATTCAGTACAATAAGAGGGAAAAGTGTTTCTTAAATCCAATGATTCAGAAGGATACAATGAAATAATAAAAATTTTAGGGCATATGTAATAGTTTCCATAGTTCTATAATGGATACTTTCTAGATATCATTGCTTGTGGCACTTTTACAACCATAGAGATTACACAGATGAGCCTCCCAATATATCCTCTTTAAAGTCCTTCTCATGCCCTAAGATTCTTTCCTTGCTGTGATTTGATGATTATCAACCAAGATGTACACATCTGAATCAGTTGTGAGGGTTTTTAAAAACAGATGCATGGGACCCACACATGAAACCTGTTGGATCAAAATCTTCCAGGGCTGGTGCTATAACGTATATTTACTTGTTTCTTTGTGTTGTGTTTTAATGTTCCATTAGGTGATTCTAATATGTAGCCAAGGTTAAGGAGGATCACTGCTTTTGTTCTCTAAAACCAGCTTATACACTTTTTTTGTATTCCCTTACAGTTCCTGGAAATGTGCTCATTAGGAGCTCAACAGGTGATTTTGTTTACGATGAATCAGTCAAATCAAAAGGTAATGGCAATGGACGAAGAAAATAGCTCCTTTTCTAGGTCTTACAGAACTGAGTCTAAGAGTCTGTTGGGTCTGGACCCCATGGGTGACTTAGGCACACACCTGATTAAGAAGCACAGACTAGAAGCTGATCTTATGCTCACCTTCTACCCTGTAAAGTCCTTCTCCCCAGCATCACTTGCCTCTGTCTAGTACTAAACAGTCTCTTTTAGAAGGTATGTAAGCTATGGGTAAAGGATAAAAGAAAGAGGAAAGGAGCAGAATTAGGCGGAAGGAAAAAAGATAGGAAGTAAAAAATAGAATGATCTGTGATTTAAAATAATTTACTTATTTATATATATATATATATATATATATATCTGGCAATTCTTTAAAGGCAATTCTTAATGAATACCAGTAATATTTTTATTTATGGTAGCACCACGAGAATTAGAATCATCTCCTAAGATGACTGCTTTAAAAGACAATAGTCACTTGGTAAATGAATAAGCTATGGTATATTTAAGTATAGTAGATTCATTACATACAAGCATATCTCATACTCTATCTTACATTGCATTCTTTAAAATCTTTAGAACTAGAAAAAGCTATACATGCTCTAGTACCAGTTGTGATTCAATATTAAAAGGCAACTTGCAAAACCTGTACCTAAATATAGAAAGATTTATTTTTGTAGAGTCGGGGCAAACCCAAAGGCTTAAACCTTTGAGTTTTGCCATCATTTGAGCTAGTAATTTGAGCCTTTTTTTTGTTAAGAAATTTCAAATGCCTCAAATAGCGACAGATCAAAGGATGAAAAACTGAGTATGTGTAAGTTTGACATATGCCTGGTTAAGGAATATATGCCTCCAAGAATATTGAGTGCAAGCTGAAGCTCCTGTTGCTGAGAGAGCATAAGAAAGCAGAATGTTCTCTTCACTTAAAACAGAAACTTGATTTGGGTTGCTGCGGAATTTTACAATGAATGAAGAAGAACAAATTGCTTATAACTAGATGGTTATCTGAAGAGCCATTAAATGAATGGTTTTCAAGGCTCATCAAAATGTTTCCTGAGTTCTAAAATCTTAAAGAATGTGTCTTCTTGTGCATTTAGTATACAATAGGTCAGGAATTACAAAAAACAGTACATCATAGGGGAAGCTATTTATTCTAAATTATATATTTCCAATTGTTTAAACAGACCCGTTACCAAACTGATATCCATGAAACACTGTTCCCCTGAATGTTTCTAAGAGTATGAGGAAACAGGGTTCTACGTTAAACAATTAAATGGCTTTATGTACTGTAGTACATCTCAAATCCTTAAATATAATGTTATACATTATAAATCTCCAAGAGAGACTTACAGTATGTAGTGTTTTCCAAATATATTTGGCCATAGCACATGTGTGTGTATTTGTGTGTGTGTGTTTGTTTTTTTAGTATATTCTAAGTTTAATTTAATCTTTAAAGTTAAAAAAATAACACAATTTTAAAGGTTACTTGCCATTTACAGTTATTACAAAATATTGGCTCTATTCCCCATGTTGTACAATACATCCTTGAGCCTACACCCAACAGCTTGTACCTCCCACTCCCCCACCCCTATATTGCCCATTCCCCTGCTCTTCCCACTGGTGTGTGTGTGTTGTGTGTCTGTGTGTTATTAACAGTTCCCAGAACAGAGTTCTATCAATACTGTTTGGTAAAGACAGGATCACAATATACCCTGGTTTAATTAATAAATTTATACTTTAGGCTCTAAAGTTTAAAAAGGTCTACACTAAAGCTCTCTACATAATTGATATTTAGGCATGCACACATATATCAACTATAATTTATTAAATATGTATATTTGCAGTCATTTTTGTAAATGGGTACCAGACCACTAGAAAGAAATATAAATTCTTGCCGGAATTAACATTCATCGTATCACTTTAGGGTTCCTTTAATAGTAACATAATCCAAGGTAAATTCAAAGATGGTTTGTATTTAGATTTTTGAGATGTGAAAAAGTTTTTATTATGCTAAAGGTAAACTATGGAAAATATAACTTTTCTTTGCCCCTTTGGTATGGCAATTCCTATTTATCAAATACTACCTGACAGAATTGCTGGTCATTTACTCTGTTCAAGTTTCTGCTTGTAATATTTTTCTGTCTCTAATTTTTAATATTGTTTATAATTTGTTTAATATCACATAGTTTGAATTGTGGAATAAATTTGAAATGATAACATTTTCCATTGTAAAGTCCATGATGATGCATCTTCTGTTCTCAATCTCATTCCTCCCTATACAAGAGCCTCATCAGAATCTTGAGACTACTTTCAAATGGAGGTTTTCAGAGCAAGTAATTTATTTTGGTCCAAAGCTCTTTCAAAAGCCACAGACATCATTTATAATTGTCAACTCTTAAGGAAATCCTGTTTGTGATACACATGTTTTTATTTTATCATCCAAAATGACAAGTGGCCCATGCAGAGCAGTTCAACTATTAGCATAACTTGAATTGCTCACAAGGGAAATAAAGTTCCTGATTACACAGATTCAAAGACAAGTCTACTCATGTCAACAGCAGTCTGTATGTTGTACCCTATAAGAAAACTGATAGAAAATCTTACTATCAAATATGTAATTATGAAAATACACAATTATGAAAACTAATAAAGATTCACAACTTATGAAAAGTCTTACCTGATAGTGATAATAAGGAGACTGCTGATTTTTATCCCACAGTCTTCCAGAAGTAGAACTATTTATTTGCTTCATAATAATTTGATAGGGCACCTGATGGTGTACAGCACCCTTACAGGGGTATTTTGCAGTGGTACAAACATGATCCTAGAAATGCAAAAATGTTCATGTTATAGATTAGGTAATTAAGCAAATCTTAAGAGCCAAATCCAAAAATATATTAGAAAGTATTTATTAGATATAAAATATATACTATAAATAGATAGCCGGACCATACAGAATAAAAGTTAAATTTCATTATTAAATAGAAATATAATAACATTCAAAAACTTGTATGGGATTTAATTATTTAAAATAAACTGTCTACTTTTTAGTCTCAAACTATACTAAATAAACTCTCAATACAGTATATGTATGCTATATAGAGAGAAGTTTCTAAATTCTAAATAAAATAGTTTATATAGAGGAAACAAAACAGGCTCTAAAAAATATAATAGAGAAAAAAATTGCATAAGAAATGATCTGTTCTTACCACTGATAGACTTTGGCAGGTATAATCATAACCATACCAGGGAATACCCATTACCAGTTTCTTAGGGTTAATGCCTATCTTGATGTAGTCATCATATCCTAATCAAATAGGGACAGAAAAAGCATATTTTTTTTTCTCTTCATATGTCTACTAATGTGTTCATACAAGCTATGCAACCACTCAGAATCCAAGTTTGTAACAACAGGTACATTTATGCAAAATACTAATACAGTGTTTCTCTAATATATTATAAAAGTCATCCCTTAAGAACTATAAATTTTTATCACTTTCTAAACAATTTCTTTTTGAATAATAGAAAACATTCAAAACAATTAAGACCAAATTGAAGCAAAAAATTCACAAAATTAATTTTAGGAACAATGACATATTTAAGGAAAGCATGCTAATTGTGTCTATTAACTGCTGAGCCATAGATTTGGTATTCTAGATTCTAAAGCTTTAAAAAAGTTCTGTAAGTCTTAAACTTTCTGGCAGAGGTGGTCTCACAATTGCTTATAGAACACACAGGTGTTCCACATTTTATCAATATCCTATAAGCATAAATTACCGCTCGGGATAAGGAATGATCCCATCTTACTTTGTAGCAAATAATCTGTAGTTATAGGAAATAAAGAGAAAAATGAACAAATTCCTGGTACTATCAAGACCTTTCTTTCCCATGCTGCAAAATATGTTTTCCCACCAAGATACGTTCCAAGATTAGCTAGAATATTGAGTTGAGTAAATTTGCTGCTTTTCAGAGCCTTTAAAGTTATTGTGTACTGTTAAATATCCAAGAGAGGGGTAGAGTATGCATCATTTCCCAAATATATTTGATAATGAAACTTTTATTGATAAATATAATTATCATCTTTCATAAACACAGTTTGCAAACATTGGATTAAATAATTATTTTGTATTGTAACACAAATTATTTTTCAAATTTTAAATAGTATATGCTTACGATCAGACTATTCTATGCAGACAATTAGGACATGATAAAATGAGGCCAGGTTCTATGATTTTTACCTCTATATGAAAAAGAAAAGAATTTTTATTTATTACTCAACACAAACAATGCCAACTATCTCAGAAAATCTCACTGAAGTCCAAAAGATAGCAAGCAATCTTTTATTCAGTTGGTTGTTGGGATACAAACCAATCCAAACTTCAGAAAGGATAATGCAAAGATGACATCATATAAATGACAGATCAGAAGCACTCTTAATTCTAACAGGAATATAATTTTTAATGTAGCATGGGTACTAATAGTAAATGTCAATAAGATAAAGCCAATCCTATCAATCATGTATAATAGGTACTCACATTATAGCCACCTTTGCTATTAAGTTATTTAATCCTGGTTATTTCAACAAAAATACTCTGTCAAATTCTAAATAAACAAATATCTTCATGTAGCTTTCTGACAAGAGTGTTGACTTGAAGTTAGAACACCTGTTTGAATTCCAACCATATAATACTTAACAGCTGTGCAATCATGAGAACTTACCCTTTATCTCATCCATAATAGAGGGCTAACATAATATACCTATCCCACAAGATTTTTAGAAGTAATTGAAAACTTCAAAACTTTAAAACTTTTTGTAAACTTTAAAGCTCTCAAATTAAGAGGTTCTCCCGTTGCAAATGGAAAAGGTATACAAATGACTTAGGAATACTAAAATATATCTTAATGTTTGAGATTATAGAATTAATATTACTGATAAATGATCATTTTGTGAATTCTTACCAGTTAATGTCTGAGTATAGGCAGAATTGGCTCCTGCAATACATTTTGACCAGACCAGACCTCGTTCATCATAAGACATCACAAAGAGAAAGTCACAAGCATCTGCAATTCCAGTATAATTATAGCACCTTCTACCCATGCATTTTGGAGACCAAGATACATCAAAAGTTACCTGTGGAAAAGCCATTTTATGTAACATGATCAAATATGCATATTATGGCACATGTTTTGTTGATTATATATTCTCTTGCCTCATGTTACACCCCCCGCTCCCAAAAAAAGAACCACTTATGTATATGAGCGTAGGGTTTGACATGTACGGAACTAGAACAATTCCAAGAAATATATTTTTTGCCAACACAGAGTGACCCAGACATATATTTTGGACAATGTTTTGGATATATATTTAGATAATGGACATATATTTGGACACAGGCATATTTGGACATATACAATGACCAGGAGCAAGCACTGTGTAGAAGAGGAGTTTTCACTCAAATGCCTTCAGAGAACAGACTAGCAACTCAACTGATTGAAGGAAACTGGTGTAATCACAGTAGGGTGTGGTAGGGCCTATAACAACTAGGGAGTAAAAGCATGCTAAAGGAATTCAAATACAAAAGTTCTTAAAAATATCGTGCAAGCTAAATAGGTCATCTCTTGGCACAAGCTGACTGGACTGTGTTGGGAGATAGAGCCCCTGATTTACAATTACATTACATGGTAGGTTTAGTCCAACATTATAGTTAAAGAGTAGCAGTGTTTTATGGCTACAAGTATAAAATAATCAGTTCAAAGTGTTGAAAAAAGTCACTTAAATGGTCTTATTTTATGGAAACATTCAAATAAAACTTGAGTGATAAATTATCTTTCATTTTGAATAGTGAGCCAGTCCTCCATAAGGATGAATCTCTTTAAAAGATTTATTGCCTTAAGATGTTGGTCAAAGGGTCAAACTTTCAGTTATAAAAGAAATAAGTTCTGAGACCTAATGTAAAAAAAAGATTTATTGCCTTAATTGAATATTAATTAGCTTTATTTTATTAATGTGTCTGCAAATGTTCTAAAGCTTCATTAAAAGTTTTCTTCTTAATTAGGCACTCAATAAATATACTGATTAATATTACAAAAAAACTGAGGTATTTTAGTTAAAATTTTTACACTTTGGCCAATTTGTTCTGCTATAACTCTTTTTTAGGACTTTCTCAAAATTCTCCCTAATTCTCACATTATTAACACTAAAGGAAGCTCTGCTTTGTAAGCATAGGCTTTCCACAAAGTTCTCCAGCAAAATAGGTTATAAAGTGAAATTTTTACATATTGGACTTCATTTTGTCACTGTCTCCTCTTACAAAATGGAAATATAATAAGGTAATAGAGAAAGTGATTACCTGTTAGCTGGTAAATTTCCAATCCATTTTGTAAGTCCTTACCTCTCTCCTGAGCAGTAAGAATATTTTCACCTGGGATTCCTGTCATGGTTAATCTCATGTTTTTGAGAAGGCAGTAGTAGTATATTAGAAAAGAAATCAAAAGACTTTAGTTCTTATCTTGGCTCTCATAGCTAGGTTATTTCATTTTAAATATCTCATCTGTTTTCCCATGTGTAACAATGAAGGTATAGAAAGAATTCTTCAAGAGCGCTTCTAGCTCCTTAATTTGGTGACCACAAATTCTACAGTCCTAAATTGTCATCTTTTCCCAAAAACTCACTTCTTGCAGGGGCTCTATATTAGTCACTTTTTTTTTTTTTTTTTTTTGTACCTAAGCTTTATTTTTAGGAAGAAATCTATCTCCATAGCAGGGGAAATAAGGAAATCCTTGAGTTGTGAAAAAAAAAAGTTGCCTGTTTCCATTAGCTGTTAATAAATAAAGGCTTATTGTACCTCAACCCCAAACTCTAGGTAAGAAAAAGAAAATCCCGCTCATCTTGGGACATAACTAATCCGTCCTAAATACAAACTACATGTAAATAGATCAGCAAGGAAAAATTCAGAGACTTAAAGGATGAGTAATCAAAAAGGAACCAACAAAATGTCTGTACAAAGATTTGTTAAAAAAAAAAAAAAAGAAAAAAGAAAAAAGAAATGAATATAAAAAGCAGAAAGCAAACAAAAAAAAAATACTTAAACTCTGTGGCCACATAGAGAAAAAATTTTGACCATCTTACTGAAAATTTTAAAAACTTATGCTTCTATGACCAAGTACCAGACACAGAGAAACAAGAGCTCATGGAATATAGGGAAAGATAAGAAACTTGTTATTATTGCATGTTAAGTCTTTGAATATTCTAAAACAGTCTTCCCTCCTTCCTAGGTTTTTTCATGCCTTTGATTTGATGGGTCCTGGCACTTTCTAGGTCTCTTCCTAAAGTGGTCAATAGAAGATTTCAGACACTGCTCAAATGGTCCTTAAATGGTTTGTTGGCTGCAGATGTCCAATCCTGCCACTGTGGAAGGAAGTTTCTCTTGTATTCTGATTTCCATCATTCATCATCAAACAAGTGTTTTGTCAGTTAAAATTTTAAATATTAGTCACTTTTTTCTGCTCACCAGTTTAAGAATCTTTGGGCCATTTTCTGACTCTTCTTCCCTCACACCCCATAACTAATCTCACATTTTCCTTTGGGTGGCCTCTTAAAATTGTTCTGCCCCTTCCTTTCCATTAATTAACTAATTCAATGAATATTTATTGAACACTTGCTGAGTGTTAAGGTTATGCCATCATCCCAATTCAAACCATAAATTCTAAGTTATTGGATTATTGGGTTAGTCCTTACAGATCTCTCTTTCTCCTCTAGACTTTTTTACATTCCACCATAATCTTCCCCAAATACATTCTATACGTTACCCATTACATACAGAATAAAATGCATAGTCTTCAGTGTGACATCCTGGATCTTCCACAATCTGGTTCATCTTGGCAACTGTGCTTCCCATTAACTTACCTAACATGAACTTGACATGGTAGCCCAAATTGTTCTACTTGCCCCTCAAACATGGAAATAGACATTCCTACTGCAAAGTCGTTGCTCCGTCTCTTCCACCTTGCTCTTTCACTATAGCTTAATCAGGACTAGCAAATAAATTCCTACACATCAATTCTACCCTATTAACAACAGCAATCTAGAGAATGAAGGAAAAGTTTCTGAGACCATAATTTGTGAGGAGAGGAGTACAGTGGCCTGTATACCAGGTGTTTGCTATTCTTAATCTAAATTGTACTCATCTGAAAAGTTGAATTCCACACTGACAAAGCTTCCCTACTTGTATAAAGCCACAGAGATGTTGATCGCTAGATCATTTATTATTTCTCCAGCCATTCTCAAATTCATGTTTGACCAACTATACCAGAATCACACTTGGTAAAAATACAGCTCCTAGAATCTATACCAGAATCAGCTTCTGGGGATATGTTTAACAAGAACTCCCAGGTGATTCTGACATAAATTTAGAGTCATTAGTTTATACTATACATATCCTACTTAACTAGATTTAAAATTTTGAAAGGAGGTATCATTCATATATTCAATAAATAATTTTTAAACGTTGTGTTACACATCAAGGAACTGGTCCCTGCCTTCAAAAACCTCACTGTCTAGCCTAGCAGTTTTTTCTCAGCTTTACTGAGGTATAACAAATAAAATTGTAATATGTTTTAAGTGTACAACCTGATGATATGCATATATATGGAAAAGAATTCCCATCAAGTTAATTGACATAGCCATCACCTTGTTTATTTATTTATTATTAATTTATTTATTTGGGTGATAACACTAAAATTCTACTCAGCAAATTTCAATTATACAATACAGTATTATCAACTATAGTCATCATGTTATGCAGTAAATCCTCAGGCCTTATTCATCTAATAACAAAGTTTATACATTTTACCAGCCTATCCTTTTGGTCTAACTACAGTTTCCTTATTGATGTTTTGCTGTTGATAATCTGCCTGAATAATCTGTCCATTGCTGAAAGTGCAGTATTAAAGTCCTCTACTAATATTATATTGCCGTCTGTTTTTCCCTTCAGACATCTTAATGTTTAATATATTTGGATGCTCTGATGTACGGCGTATAAATATTTACAATTGTTATATCCTCTTGATGAACTGACCCTTTTATCATTTTATAATGAACTTTGTCTCTTATTACCATTTTTGGCTTAAAGTCTATTTTGTCTGAAATAAATATAGCTACCCCTGCTTGCTTTTGGTTTCAGTTTGCCTGGAATAAGTTTTCAGTCCTTTCAGTTTTAGTCTATGTGTGTCCTTAAAGCTGAAGTGAGTCTCTTATAGGCAGCATATAGTTGGATCTTGTTTCTTTTTTCATCCATTCAGCCACTCTATGTCTTTTAATTCAAGAATTTAGTCCACTTCCATTTAAAGTAATTATTGATAGGTTTTTACTTCATATTGCCATTTTGTTCATTGTTTTCTGGCTATTTTCTAATTCCTTTGTTCCTTTCTTTTCTTGCTCTCTTCCTTTGTGATTTGATGATTCCCTGTAGTGGCATGCTTGATTCCTTTCTGATTTTCTTTTGTGTATCTAATGTAGGTTTTTGCTTTGTGGTTATCATGTGGCTTACATTAAAAAAATTTTTGTAACTGTATGGTGATGGATGTTAACTAAGACTTATTGTGGTGATCATTTTGCAATATATACAAATACCAAATCATTATGTTGTATACCTGAAACTAATATAATGCTATATGTCAATTATATTGAAATAAAATAATTTAAAAAAATATAACAGTATTTTAAGCTGTTAACAACTTAGAACATATACAAAAACTCTACAGTTTTATACTCCACCAACCCCACATTTTATGTTTTTGACGTCAAAATTTACATCATTTTTTATCGTGTGTCCACTGACAAATTTTTGTACAGTTTTTTTTTTAAGAAGGAAACATCCTAATGTGTTCCTTTATAATTTCTGTAATATACTTTTCTATTGACATATAATTTACAGTGTTGTGTTTAGTTTCAGGTGTACAGCAAAGTGATTCAATTATACATATACATACCTATTCTTTTTCAGATGCTTTTCCATTATAGGTTATTACAAGCTATTGAATATAGTTCCCTGTGCTACAGAGGAGGTCCTTTTTGTTTATCTATTTTGTATATAGTAGTGTGTATATGTTAATCCCAAACTACGAATTTATCTCCCCCCTACCTCCCCCCACCACTATCCCCTATGGTAACCATAAGTTTGTTTTCTATGTCTGTGAGTCTATTTCTGTTTTGTAAATAAGTTTATTTGTATCATTTTTTAGATTCCACACATAAGTGATATCCTATGATATTTGTCTTTGTCTGACTTACTTTATTTAACGTGATAAACTCTAGGTCCATCCATGTTGCTGCAAATGGCACTATTTCTTTTTTGTGGCTAAGTAATATTCCATTGTGTATATATACCACATTTTCTTTATCCAGTCATCTGTCAGCAGACATTCAGGTTGCTTCCATGTCTCGGCTATTGTAAATAGTGCTGCTGTGAACATTGAGGTGAATGTATCTTTTTGAATTACAGTTTTGTCTGGGTACATGCCCAGGAGTGGGATTGCAGGATCATATGGCAACTCTATTTTTAGTTTTTTAAGAAACCTGCATACTGTTCTCCATAGTGGCTACACTAATTTACATTCCCATCAACAGTGTAGGAGGGTTCCTTTTTCTCCACACCCTCTCCAGCATTTATTTTTTGTAGACTTTTTAATGGTGGCCATTCCGACTGGTGTGAGGTGATACCTCATTGTAGTTTTGATTTGCATTTCTCTGAATAAGAATCTCTGGGAGTGGGATCCAGTTGTATGTGTGTGTGTTTAATTTTTTTTTAAGATTCCTGCTTATCTGGGTATATGACCAGTTTTGAGAATCACTGATCTGAGGCCACATTGTCCTTTTGTTACTCATACATTGCTTGGCAAGATGCCTTATGTTGTGACCTTCAGCTCTGATCATGCTCACTATGGTGGCAGGGAAGAATACTTTTGTCATAGCACTGACAAGTTCTATGGAATTAGGCTTTGAGCCTTACCAGGCCTTGGGTGCTTTGCAGAGTAATTCAGAGTCTATGGAGCTAGTGAGACACTTCCCCAGAACTACCTCTACTCTTAGGCAAGCACTATTTCTGTCGTACACTAATGAAAGCAGGGCCTGGGCAGCTAAGTCCTTCCTAATTCCTACTGCCTATCTAATATTTCTAACCCAGCTGCAAGGCAAGTAGGTGGGGGCAATTCCAGTATTGTATCCTGATGTGAATAAAGAACAAATTTGGCAACTTAAAATTTTATAAAATTTCTTAAGAACCTCAAAAGTTCTAGAAAATTTTTTAGGATGTGCTGAAACTCTTCTTACTCAATGAAATGGAGATTCTATTTGTCATACCTTCATGAATACATTTTGATAGGAAAAATAAGGGGCTTCCAAAAAACAAGAAATGAATTTTTACCTGTGATCCCTCAATTTCACGATGGAAAGAGTCTGCAGTTTCTTTGACTAAAGCAGTTAATGCATAATATTCAGGTGATGAGTGAGCAACTGCTTGCTCTATGTCTAGATTAATTCCATCCATATATTGTTTTTTGGCCAGCTCAACTTGTCGAGCTATCCAGGATGCTCTGAAAGTAGCATTAACAATAGCCTTTACAGATACATCTCCTATGGAAGAAATATATATTTTTTGTACATATATGCTTTTCACAGTTTAATAAAATTTACTTCACAAACCCATTCCAAAGAGATCTAGATGTCTTTAAAACATCTCATAATTTTGGAATACTAAGCCCCGAATTTAAGTTTTCCAAATGAAGAAATAATATATCAAAATCACAGAAAATCATTAGTCATTAATCTCCTAAATAATCATTATGAATAATTAGTAATATTCTCAAATTAAAAGCAGGAATCATGGACTAAGTGTCATCATGCTAATTAGGATTCATATTTTGCTCAAAACCATACAGTGGTTTACTTAATTCTTTAAAACTATCTATACCTGAGAAATGAATTAAAACAGTATCTAAGATTAATTTTAGGATACTGAAAAATATAAACATAAAAAGAATTTTTTGGAAATTCAGCATCGCTGATGATGCAAGTAAACTTACCAGTTGGCTAAACACATCTGGTAAAAACTGTAACTCACCTTTTAGCACTACTCTGGCTCCTTTTGAATGAGCGTAGCACATAAGTTCTGAGTCATAATTTGAAAAAAGTACCACAGTTGTAATCTGTGACCAGTCATAATATTTCCAAGTTTTATGTCCAACATCAAACACAAAGACCTGCCAAAACAAAAGGGATAAGCACCCTCACTTAAACCAAGAAGACTATCATGCTGACCACCCAAAGTAATAATTAAACATTGATCATATGCCAGGCACTGAGAGAACAACAGTGAATAAGACATAGGGGTCCCACCAATTAATTGGTGGCAGAGGAAATTAGCGGGTCCTGGAAAGTAGGAGAGGGTAGGCTAGGAAGAAGTAGTGGCAAGTGCTAAGGCCTGGAGGCAGAGAGAGCATGGTGGTTTGTATGGCTGCTGCCTCGAATTTGGAGGGAAACAATAGTGAAGAGCCTGAGGGTGGTAGGCAGGGTTAAATCATGAAAGGACTTGAAGCCCTTTTGTGAAATTATCCAGAGGGAAAGGGTTTTCAAAAGAGAATATACATATTTTAGGTATGCATTTTAGAAAAATCCCTTCAGCTGAAGTGAGAAATAGTTTAAAGACAAGCTAAAACTGGAGGCAGAGTATCTAAGCTTTGGAAGAATACAGGCAAGAGATGATGGTGACCTCAGCTAAAGTTGTGGAGCAGCAGAGATTATGAGATAAAGGAATAAATCTGGAAGATCCTAAGAAGGCAAAATTAACAGGACTCTGTGACCAGTTGAATGCGTAAGGTAAGAGAAAGGGAGGAGGTTGAGAATACTCAAGTTTCTGGCTGCTGCAGATGGACTCATAGATACTGTATTTACTGTGAATGATCTTTGGTGAGCCTGACTTCTTAGAATAGTACTCAAGTTAAAAGCTAAGGTGGCTGATGTTATGTTTCTCCTGTATTTTTTCTCCACAGATAATATTAGAAGCACTGATCATTTTTATACTTTATTCCAAATAAGGTGTTACTGCATTGATTTAGCAAATATTTATTGAATCCCAATAAGGTATAGGCAGGGTATATTGCTAGGCCTTAGTGACACAGACCAGGTCCAGTGGTTATTTAATGCAATAGTGTTAAGGGCTACATGGAAATGCAGGGCACCATGACAGCATATAAAGGGGACCTGTGACCCTGGTAGGGCAGGAAAACTTCTCTGAGGACTACACTCTTTAGGGGAGGACTGAAATCTGGGGAATGACCTAGACAGGACAGAGGAGGGGTACCAATGCACAAAAAAGAGCATTCTCAGAAGAGGGAACAAAAAAGGGCAAAGGTCTCAATACCTCAGAAGAATTCTGAATTTCTGGAGCCTAAAGAAGGTCAGTGTGACTAGAGCACAGAAATCCTGAAAATACATGGAAACAGATGAAACTGCTGAGGTAAGTGATGGCAAGATCAAGTAGGGCTTTGTAGACCACTGAGGAGTTTCTATTTTCTCCTGAGATGAATGGGAAGTATTAGAGTATCTTAAGCAGAGGATCATAAGATTTCATTAAAAATGAGAGAGACAGACAGACAGTTGGGGGGGAGAGAGAAAGGGAGAGTGATATCGATCACTGGGCCACTGTGAGGAGAATGGTTGGGGGAGGATGGGAGAGCTAGCTATAAAAAATTAAACCAGACTTTTCCTAATTTTCAATCTCTTTTTTGGTTTTTTGTTTATTTTTCAGAACTAACTGTGCATAACATTTTTCTACTAGTCAGCTCCCCACTGAAATAATAAAAATTACAAAATGTGAAATTGAACAACCCACTGTTTTTAGACTTCTTAGCATCATATTTACATCGCAAACCTTACCCCTATTTCAATTCTGATAACTAAGATTGAATTTGTTAAAAATATACAGAGAGCTTGTGATATAATAGAAACCCTAAGAAATAGCTTGATGAACCAACTGAATACATAAGGGAAAAAGTAATGCAGTCTAGTCTTTAGTCTCTAATGAAAAATAGAGGTCATTAGAGAGAAAAGACCATTTACCACTAACATACAAATGAACAAAATTTGGCTTCTTTGCATAATTGGTTTTCTAAATGCCTACAGACACCACCTAACCTGCCAAGAGATACTGGGTGCTACAGAAAGTCAGATGCTAGGCTTCCACATTAGGTAGGTTCTCCATAAACACTTCCACCATTTTTACTTCTAAGCAATTTATATGTACTTTTTTCTTAATTGACATTTTAATGTCCCTGCCTCAAGCACAATCTGCTAGATTAAGAACTGGCAATTGTCGCTATGTTTACACAAAAATTGCTCTTTTGGACTAAACTTTTCCACCTGCCTGATGTGTCCAGTTCCTGCTGCAGTCATCAAACTCTAGGCAGAGGAGTGGCCTTCACACTACCTCCTAAAAGGTGTTTGCTTAAAGCTGCCCAAGGCCCTATAAATTGTTAGGTGGGTAGAAGGAAAATTTACTTAAAGACCTATTCTTATCTCCCTTCTTGGGTGGCAGGTATAGGAAAGCAAAGTAAGCAGAACGTTCAGTCTTCCACTGAACCGTGGGAGTGCTGAGATTCTTTCAAACTCATCCTCAGTTCTCTTGGAAACCAATGGGTCTTGCTACTTAGGGAGCATCTCCTTACCAGAGTGCCTCAGGAGAGGCACAACAGGGCAATGCAAGGAGCTTGCACTTGGAGTCAGATCTGGAGTCAGATCTGGGTTGGAATACTTACTGTGAGACCTGGGAGGAGTTAACCTCTCTGAGCCGAAATTTCCTCATCTTTAGGACTGAAGGAAATCCGTGAACAGAAAGGCCCTCCGCGAGCGGTCAAAGTTAGTTTTGCACCCCCAACACCTCTTTTTCGGGCTCCGTTATTCTACTGTATCTCCTCTTAGGGCCTTGAGGACCAGACCTGGAGGATCAAGGGAGAGAGAGGCCACTGACCTCGAAGTCGGGGCGGTGGGTGATGGGATGGCACAGCGCTGGGTCCTGGCAGGGGCAGTCGGCCCCGGCCCCGACGCGCAGCGCCAGGAGCAGCGGCAGCAGCAGAGGGGCGAGTCCGCGGGTCCCACGCGGCGAGGGAACTGGGCGCCGGCTCCGGAGCTGAAGCTGGGCCATGCTGGCGGCTCACCAGGCAGCGAACCGGTTCGGGATTCCCCGGCCCGGCCTGCCTTATGGAAGGCAGGGGCGCGGTGGGGCGGGGCAGGGGAGGAGCTGGGCGATCGCCAAGCCCCGGGGGATCTGGGGCTGCGGGAAAGAGGGACAGAGGCCAGGGCGGCCCCAGCACTGCAAGCCCAGGGAGCCAGGGTCTCGGTGCGCGGCCGACCGTTGACTCAAGTATATATTGCGTACCATTTATGTGCCTCTCTTTGGCTCTGTGTCATAGTTGTTTGTGTCCTCCTTGTGAAGTCTGAAGCTGGAGGGAGTCCTCAAAATGGAGAAGTAGGGTGCCTTGCAAGGGATGACTGTACTACATGGTTGAAATGGCCCAAAGATGTTGAACGTACGGCTATCTGTTGAATTGAGACAGCGGTTTGAATACGACCTCTAATTTCACTTTCTCCCGTGCTTAAACTCCAGTGAAAACCTGAACCTACAAGGGCAGGGAGATGACAGCAACATTTTGGAGGTTTGAAAGCACAAGTATGAAGGGTAAGTGCCCTAAGCCCCAACAGTGCAGATATTTGAGAAACAACCCAGTTTAAACCATAGAATCTTCAAAAGGTTCTGAAACTGCAAGAGGTGTCTGAGCAATTAGGAGTGAAGGGGAGAATGGAGGTTAGGATGTCCAAAAATAAAGGGGATTAAGTGAAAGCTGCTTGAGAAGAAATTAGATCTCTAGAGCCTTTCTCCAGCCTTATGCTTCTGCGCAGCTGCCCCTCTCCCACCCAGGCTGAAGTTTGGAGGTTGAATTCTCTGGGGAGGGTGAATTCTCTGGTACTTGCTTGGGTGCCATACCTAAAATGGGATGTAACTGACTGTGCCTGACCAAAGATATTGGCAACATGCCTCAGATCATCCTATAGTGAAATTAAAAGTCAAAAACACCAGGCACCCACTCAGAGCTCCCTCTCTTTTTACTCTTTATCTCTTACTTTTAATCATGGACAACAAACAAGACAACTGAATAATAGAAAGGAACAACAGAAAAAGGAATATGGAGAAAACAAACATTGTAGGGAGGATACTTGAAAAACAAACAAACAAAAAACAACCTCTCAGTAATATTCCCAGAAGGGTAAGAGAAGCCACAACAGGATGCAATTTTAAAAAAGGTGGGGGGGTGGGGGGGTGGGGTAGGAATAGAAAGAGTTCTTGGAGATTAGAAAGAAGATCACAGAAATGAGGGGAAGGTCACAGAAGATTTCAGCAAAGCAACACAAAAATACTCTTCAAAGAGAAAGAAAATTGGAAGAGTGGTCCAGCTGTGAAGAAATCATCAATTAAGTGATTCAAGAAAAATTCCAGGAACGAAGGACAGGTGTCTTCAGAAGGAAAGGACAAGGAATAGATTCTAAGAGCTTCCAGAGAGAAAAAAAGTCACAAAGTATCAAGAATCAGAATGTCATCAGATTTCTCAACAGCAATACCTAAAGCTCAAAGACAATGAAATAATGCATTTGAAATTCTAAAACAATGTGCTTTCCACTTAAAATTCTGCCAAGTTATCAATCAAGTGGGAAACATGTAAAATTTCAAAATATTGACCTAACATACACTCCAAATGGAGTGTACTAGGCCCTGCCCCCAGAGATTCTGATTCAATGAGTCTGCATGGGGGCCATTTTGAACCAAGAGACCCAGGTGATTGTGATGCAGGTGATTGTGGCATGTAATTTGAGAGTCACTGCCAGGATTCGTGATTTTATAATCTAAAGTACAGCTCTTTGACTTTACATCTCAAAAGCCTTCCCCATTTAGTAGGACAGTATTTCTTATGGGAGCTCACAGTTTTGTTTTGTTTTGTTTCTAGGGATCTATGAATAGCTATGAACTCTCCAGAAAAAGGCATATTCATACAAATTTTGTGAACCATTTTTTTTAGTTTATCTGTGGACCACTAGGTTGCTCTTAGGTATAAGGCTAAGACGTGATGATTCACATTTACTTTCCTGGAGTGGCATTCATAATATTTCTTTTACTGCCACAGTTCACTCATGCCCCATTTTCCAAAACCTGCTCAGTTCCACTCCTTCCCATTCTCCTTATCCACTGCCAGCTTGTTACTCCCACTGCTAACTCTACATATAAAAGTATCACATTTTCCTGAACAAAATATCAGGATATCATGTGAGTCGTGACACTTGATACCAATGACAGAAAACTCAACTTTAGCAAAAAAGTGGAAATTTATGATCTTAAGGAACTAAACATTCATGGGTAGATCTTCAGGACCCAAAGACGTTAATCATATCACTAGTTTTCAGTCTCATTCTCCATTTCTTTTCTCTGCTTTTCTCTGAGTTGGCTCTATTATCAGGTAGATTTTCTCCATGGTAGAAAGATGGTTTCCAACATCACAGGCTTCCTGACATCTCCAGAGTCTCCCCTAACATTTGCAGGCCCCAGGGCAAGGGCACAAATGGAAGTCCACACACCTAAAGTCTTTTTTTTTTTTTGGCTGCTTTGGGTCTTCGCTGCTGCGGGCAGACTTTCTCTAGTTGTGGCGAGCAGGGGCTACTCTTTGTTGCAGTGCGCCGGCTTCTCATTGTGGTGGCTTCTCTTGTTGCAGAGCACAGGCTGTAGGCGCGAGGGCTTCAGTAGTTGAGGGTTCAGTAGTTGTTGTTCGTGAGCTCTAGAGCACAGGCTCAGTAGTTATGGTGCACAGGCTTAGTTGCTCTGTGGCATGTGGGATCTTCCTGGACCAGGTATCGAACCCGTGTCCCCTGCATTGGCAGGAGGATTCTTAACTGCTGCACTACCAGGGAAGTCCCTAGCTTTTTTTTTTTTTCCCTGGAGATTTTATTTTTTTGGACAGGAAGCTGAAGTGAAATGAGTGCAAAACTGAAAGACTAGAATTCTCAGTATAGTTTTTCCACTGGTTAGTATCTCATTTTCTGCCTACAAATCAGTTTCAGGACACTAAATTTTAACTGACAAAGTTGCTAGGAGGATACAATCTGACAGTTAATATCAACATCTTTTCATAGTGTTTGTAACTGCTTGGCATTCTTGTTATTAGTAGTACAATGTTTTTTTATTATTATTAATAACGTTTGTCATAGAATATTGTGGAGTTAACATTCTAAGATCAAACAATATTCAAATTTTTATTATGTGCTTGGTGAAAAATTAAAGAACACATTGCTTAGTGTTACCCATAACTTTTGTGGGGGGGGCTATGCCTTAAACTAATTATCAGCTTCCATATCAGAAGTCAGGTTATTTGGGTACAGAAGTGATTGTTTTTTTCAAACCACAGCAATTGCAGCAAATTGGCTCCCAAACTGATCACAGGATTCATTTACTCTTGTGCTGTCATGGGGTGAAGATGTATTCGTTATTGAGTTATTTGTAGTGAGGTGGATGGACCTAGAGTCTGTCATACAAAGTGAAGTCAGAAAGAGAAAGACAAATACCGTATGTCAACACATATATATGGAATCTAAAAAAAATGGTACTGATGAACTCAGTGGCAGGGGAAGAATAAGGATGCAGATGTGGAGAACAGACTTGAGGACACGGGGTGGTGGGGGGGGTGGGGGGGAGAAGCTGGGACAAAGTGAAAGAGTAGCGTTGACATTTACACACTACCAAATGTAGAATAGATGGCTAGTGGGAAGCAGCTGCATAACACAGGGAGATCAACTCATTGATTGGTGATGTCCTAGAGGGGTGGGGTAGGGAGGATGGGAGGGAGGCTCAAGAGGAAGGGGATATGGGGATATATGTATAAATGCAGTTGACTCACTTTGCTGTACAGCGGAAACTAGCACAACAGTGTAAAGCAAACTCCAATAAAGATCTGGGGGGGAAAAAATCAGTGGAATTTTATACACTCACATTTTCTTTTTAAAATTTAAAATTTATTGGGTCTGATACACTTAAGGACATTCTTTTCCAAGTCTCAAAACAGGTTGTTAGAAAACCATAAATTAGTTGAAATAATATATTTACATTACCATATATCCAGTTAAATATGATTTGTGATCTCCCAGTAAAAAGTAAAGTTTAAAGACAGTAGTCCAATGATCCAAACTTGTGAATTATAGCTTTATGTAGAGCACTGCATTTTACTGCAGAAACATGATGCTTGAGCATCAATAGTTTCCACCAGATCCTCACATTTGTGGTCTAGATTACTTTGCCATGAGTACCAGTGGATCCTAGAAGAAAAGAAAAGATCATTTGGAAAGGTATTGTGTCTTAGGGATTCTCCTTTTTAAACATCAATAGGCATACAAATTCTCTTCATGATGAAGAAAATTGAATACCACAAAGTTCACAAAATAATGACAATTAAGACACTAATTAAAGCATATGAATTTAAATTTATCTTAACCCCCTAAATGCCAGTAAAATTTAAAACAATGTAAATTCCTTTTCCGGAACCAAAATATTATCAAAAGGATGATCTCAATCCAGCTCTCTCAGGAGAAGACAATTCTTTAGCTAACTAGAAACAAAAATAACTGAATATATTTCTACTTTACATGGATTTGAAAAGCTTAGTTTGAAATATTGTTTCTGAAAGGAAACCAGATTTATTTTCCTCATCTTGAAGTCCCCTTTGTCATCCTTGGTACTGTTCTACCATTCTTTTGTTTCTTGTACGCTCAAAACTATGAGAGGAGTTTGTCTGTTTGTTTGTTTCAACATTTCCTCTCTATTAAGTGCTACCATGCTAATTCAGATCCTCACTCTTAGATCATCGTAATGGCCAAGTAAGACAAGGATGATTCTCAGCCCCATTTTATAGATGATAAAACTAAGATGTATAGATTGACTTGCCCAAGAAGCAAATTATTGCAAACAGTGAAGCCAGGATTCAATTCCTGGCTGTCTGGCCATCTGATTGCAGGAAGCTCTAGTAGCTACCTCATTCTGCCTTCAAACTTTCCAGCTGCAGCTTCCATTCCAGCCTCTTCTTCCTTAAATTTACCCAGACTAACCTTTGTAATACTGTAGACTGAAAGAAAAATGCACAATATAAGAGATGTGAGTTTAAGATTTGTTCAGAGTCTTACTGAGGACTACAGCCCAGAAGACAACCACTCAGTAAGTAGCTCTGAGTAAATTGCCCCAAAGGGGTAGGGGCCAAGCTAGTCCATGTGTAACTTTTTGGCTTGGGAGTACGTGCAGTCAAGCTCACATCTCAGTAAAAGATTATCAAGTCAAAAGAAGCAGATATCTCAGTTAATGATTTGAGTGCTTTTCCACATATGGGGTGGTGCAAAAACCTAGGTCCATCAGAATTCTTCCTGAGATACGTATCTAACTACCTACGGGGTCTGTTTTTCCAAAGCACAGAGTGCCTCATCCTGTTTATTTTCTTAATTCTCAGGGTGCACTATTGATCAGCAGCTGCAGTAGCTTGGGGGTAATCACTGTAGAACTGGATGGTGAACAACATTCTCTGCTTTACAACACCCTGCAGCCACTTGTCATTTTCCCACTCCAGAGTTAGCATGGACTCCTGAATAAAGTCCAAATTCCTCTGCCTAACTATCAAATTTCTCCATGATCTGGCCTAATCTGGGCTACGCAATATTTCTCTCCCATCTGCCCTTCTTTCCAGCCAGGTGGTCACCACTTGTCCTGTTTGTGGGCCTTTGCTTACAAGACTTCCTCTCCTTTCAGCCTCCTGGCTTCACTGTAGTCTCAGGCACCTTTGCTTTCTTTTCCCATGCTCCCCTCAAGCAACACCCCACTATTTTAGGAGACTTAAGTCAGGGGTCCCCAACACCCAGACCATGGACTGGTACCGGTCTGTGGCCTGTTAGGAACCGGGCCGCACAGCAGGAGGTGAGTGATGGGTGAGCAAGCGAAGCTTCGTCTGTATTTACAGCAGCTCCCCATCGCTCAAATTACCGCCTGAGCTCCACCTCCAGTCAGATCAGCAGCGGCATTAGATTCTCATAGGAGCACAAACCCTACTGTAAACTGCACGTGCGAGGGATCTAGGTTGCATGCTCCTTATGAGAATCTAATGCCTGATCTGAGGTGGAGCTGAGGTGGTGATGCTAGCTCTGGGCAGCTGCTGCAAATACAGATTATCATTAGCAGAGAGGCTTGACTGCACAGAGACCATAATAAATCAATTGCTTGCAGATTCATATCAAAACCCTATCAATGGGGACTTCCCTGGTGGTGCAGTGGTTAAGAATCTGCCTGCCAATGTAGGTGACATGGGTTTGAGCCCTGGTCTGGGAAGATGCCACATGCCGTGGAGCAACTAAGCCTATGTGCCGCAACTACTGAGCCTGCGCTCTAGGACCCATGTGCCAGAGATACTGAAGCCCGAGTGCTCTAGAGCCCGTGGTCTGCAACAAGAGAAGCCACCATGAGAAGCCTGTGCACCACAACAAAGAGTAGCCCCCGCTCGCTGCAACTAGAGAAACCTTGCACTCAGCAACAAAAACCTAACACAGCCAAAAATAAAATAAATTAAAAATAAACGAATTAATTTAAAGCAAAACAAAACAAAAAACCCTATCAGTGAGTGGCAAGTGGCAATTAAGCTGCATCTGGTGGCAGGCTTTACAGTGGCAAGTGAGTTGATGTACTTCAATTGTACAGCTGCATCTGGTGGCAGGCTTTACAGTGGCAAGTGAGTTGATGTACTTCAATTGTGCAGCTGCATCTGGTGGCAGGCTTTAAGTCAGAATCCAACACTTATTTTAGCCTGTGTGTAGCCCGCCCATTATTTTATTTACCACTTCCCTCTGCACCTCTTTCTCACGCTGTGAACTTGCCTAAGTCACAGTTTTGGTAAGCCCACAATCTAACCCTAGCCAAAATGAATAAAAAAGCAAATGTCGCTGGAGAGCTTCTTTGAAAAGGTGGAAAGGCCCAATGATGAGACAGCAGAAGACTCCGATTGCCAACAAAAACAAAGCTGCATTTAAAAGAAAATACCAAGAGTCCTACTTAAATTGTAGATTCATTGCAACAGGTGATTCACATTCTCCAAGCCCACTGTGTATAATATGTGGTGACCAGCTCTCCAACAAAGCCATGAAACCTTCAAAACTGCTTCACCACATGGAGACCAAGTACCTTGCATTAAAGGACAAGGCTTTGGAGTTTTTCAAAAGAAAAAAAAAATATGAACATGAAGAAGAGAAGCACTTATTGAAGGCCACCACTTCATCAAATGTGTCTGCACTGAGAGCATAATTCTTAGTGGCTAACCATATTGCAAAAGCTCAGAAGCTCTTTTCTATTGGTGAAAAGTTGATCCTGCCTGCTGCTAAGGACATTTGTCATGAACTTTTAGGAGAAGCTGCAGTTCAAAAGGTGGCACGTGTTCCTCTCTCAGCTAGCACTATAACTCGATGAATTGATGAAATAGCAGAGGATATTGAGGCACAATTTTTAGAGAGGATTAATGAGTCACCGTGGTATGCAATCCAGGTTGACAAGTCTACCGATGTTGACAAGGCAACAATGCTTGTTTTTGGGTGATGTATTTTTCAGGAGGATGTGCATAAGGATATGTTATGTGCACTTGTATTGCCAACCAATACCACAGCTGCAGAACTATTCAAGTCTGAATGATTACGTATCAGGAAAACTGAATTGGTCATCTTGTGTTGGTATATGCACGGATGGAGCGGCTGCCATGACTAGACAGCTTTCTGGTTTCACTACTTGGGTCAAAGAGGTCACTTCTGAATGTGAGTCTCTGCACTGTGTCATCCATGGAGAAATGATGGCTAGCTGAAAAATGTCACCTGATCTTAACCACGTTTTGCAGGATGTGATTACAATTATCAACCACATTAAAGTATATGCCCTTAACTCATGTCTGTTTGCACAGCTCTGTGAGAAGATGGACACAGAGCACACACGTCTTCTCTTATACACAGAAGTGAGATGGCTTTCTAAAGGTAGGTCACTGGTCACAGTTTTTGAGTTATGAGAGCTGCTCCAGAGATTTCTTTTAGAAAAATAGTCACTACTGGCAGCATACTTCAGTGACACAGAATGGGTGGCAAAACTTCCTTACTTGTGTGACATATTCAACCTGCACAATGAACTCAATCTGTCACTTCAGCGGAGAATGACAACTGTGTTCAAGTCAGCAGATAAAGTGGCTGCATTCAAAGCCAAACTGGAATTATGGGGGTGACGAGGGAACCTGTTTCAAATATCAGCAGAGATTTTGAAAGAGACTGAGCCAGGGCCTTCTTCCTCCCAGCTGGTGTGTGATCACCTGTCTCAGCTTTCAAGAGAGTTTGAGCATTACTTCCCAACCACAAAGAACCCCTGAACTGGGAAGAAATGAATCTGTGACCCATGTGTGAATAAGTCAGGTGAATCCACTTTGTCCATGCTAGAAGAGGATCAACTGCTTGAGACTGCAAATCTCCATGCATTCGGGATTAAAGTCAAGGCAAAATATTCTGAGATTGCCACAAAAGCACTGAAAAGCCTACTTCCATTTCCAACATCCTATCTTTGTGAAGCAGGGTTTTCTGCAGTGACGGCAACCAAAACAAGATTAGAGTAGACTGGACATCAGCAACACACTTCGGGTGTCACTGTCTCCCAACACCCTGAGATGGGACCATCCAGTTGCAGGAAAACAAGCTCAGGGCTCCGACTGATTCTGCATTATGGTGAGTTGTGTAATTATTTCATTATGTATTATAATGTATAATAGAAATAAAGTGCACAATAAATGTAATGTGCTCGAATCATCCCGAAACCTTATCCCATCCCCGGTCCATGGAAAAACTGCCTTCCCTGAAACCGGTCCCTGGTGCCAAAAAGGCTGGGGACCACTGACTTAAGTGATCTCTAATTGTTTCATGTATGTCAGTCTTAGGTCCTCCAAAAGGGGCCCAGAGCTTATAGAGCAGTGGTTCCCAAGGTATGATCCCCAATCTGAAGCATCAGCATCACCTGGGAACCAGTTAGAAATGCACATTCTGGGGCCTCACCCCACATCAACTGAATTGAAACTCTCAAATTTAGCTGGCATCAAAATCACTTGTAGGACTTATTAAAACAAGATGGCTGGACCACCCTTAGAGTCTTTGATTACATAGGTCCAAGGTAGGGCCAGCAAATTTACATTTCTAAAAGGTTTCCAGGTGCAACAGACTGAAAGTTTGTGTTCCCCTAAAGTCATAGGTTGAATCCTAACCCCCAGTATGATGGCAAGGCCTTTCGGAAGTAATTACATCATAAGGGTGGAGCCCTCATGAATGGAAATAGTGCCCTTATAAAAAGGACTTTCAGAGTGGTCTCTCACCTTCTTTCTGCCATGTGAGGACACAATGAGAAGACGACTGTCTATGAACCAAGAAGCGGGTCCTCACCAAACACTGAATCTGCCAGTGCCTTGATCCTGGATTTCCCAGTCTCCAGACCTTGAGAAATAAATGTTTGTTGTTTAAGCCACCCAGTCCATGTAATTTTTGTGATAACACGCCAAATGAACTTAGGCACCAGGTGATGCTAATGCAGCTAATGTAGGGACCGCACTTTGAGAACCACTACTATACAGCTTAGCCTGGAGCTTGCCTCAGTAGATACTTTTAATTGGAACTTGAGCACTTAGGTAGTTTTTCATCTAAAATCTGACTTATTTTTCAAGGATTGATTATAGCTTGGTGGGAAGACAGCTCAGGTTTGAATCTAGTTGGCATTTCCATGTTTTGAAATCATTTTAGAGGCTAGCTGGAGTAAACTTCTTTCTTTTTTTCTTTCTTTCTTTCTTCATTTATTTATTTATGGCTGCATTGGGTCTTCATTGCTGCCCACAGGCTTTCTCTAGTTGTGGTGAGCAGAGGTTACTCTTCGATGCACTGTGTGGGCTTCTCATTGCAGTGGCTTCTCTTGTATTGGAGCACAGGCTCCAGGCGTGTAGGCTTCAGTAGTTGTGGCATGTAGGCTCAGCAGTTGTGTCTCGTGGGCTCTAGAGCACAGGCTCAGTAGTTGTGGCACACAGGCTTAGTTGCTCCCCAGCATGTGGGATCTTCCCAGACCAGGGATGGAATCCGTGTCCCCTGCATTGGCAGGTAGATTCTTAACCACTGTGCCATTAGGGAAGTCCAGAGTAAACATCTTAATGTAGGCGTCAGCCTAGGGGCAGAAAGGTTAAAAATAGAATATAAAATGTGTAGCAGTGGACTCTTTTCAAAGTATGTAACATTTCCTTGCTTATTTAATTCCCGCAATGACCTGTGAAACAGGTTCAATTATTGTCAACTCTAGTTTATAGGAAAAGGGGCATCAGAGATTAAATAATAGTTTCATACAGCTAGTAGGGCATGGAGTTAGGATTTGAACATGTAGCTCCAAAATGCACAGTCTTGAAAATGATGCTGTGCAGTCTCCATCTTACATCTGGGAAGAACAAGCCTCAGGCAGGTGAGGTATCTGGGAGCCCCATCCCTCACTGCCTTTGAGCAAGGTCTGTCAGCTCAGTTGGAGGAACACAGCATCCTGGGGCCATTTTCATCAACCACAGCAATAGTATTTTGGTCAATGGTAATTTAAATTAGACAGCAAGCTTGCAGCCTGTTATGGGTGGGGACGGAGAAAGCAGAGTCACCATTAGGATGGCATAACCTAGGACTCCACCTCAAGAGTTAGCAGCCTGGGCCAGATGGTTTCCTGAGTCTCCACAGGCCATCCTGACCACACCTTTGAACAGCAGCTCTCAAAGTCCCGTATTGCATTCACCTTCCCCTCCTATAAGAGGTGGTGCTCAGCCTTTGCTTAGGTGTTGCAGTAAAACAAGCTCACCTGTTCCCTAAACAGCCCAGCCTGTCTTAAGGACATAATTATACATAGTTTCTCAATCTTGAGCTGGAAATTGTCTACTATTACCTTAATTGGCCCCGGTTCTTTCTCTTGGGGAGGGACCTCCAGAACAACTATGATTCCTCTCCCACATGGTACCCTTTATATATTTGAAGATGGACAACCAATATTTCCTCCTCCTCTGCGTCCCCAAATTTCCTTTTCTACATTAAATAAATCAAGTTCAATCAACTGTTCTTCTTATAACATAGTTTCCAATTTTTTCACCATCCCACTCACAACTCTTTTTGATGAGATTTAAGGATATGGTACAAAGCTAATCGGTATAGTCCAGATCAGGCATGATCTGGCCAATTTTGCGTACAGCAGAAACATTACCTCCTATGAGCTGGCATGCCTTACTGCTTTCTGGATGTTAGTGACTTCTTAGCTTTCTGGACAGTGATATCCCTCTTGGTTCATAATAAATTCATGATCAATTAAAACCCCTTTATGTCTGTTTGACAAAAAGCATTTTCAACCAGATATCCTTTATCTTTACCTGTGCAATCAATTTGTTCAACTGAGAAAGGACTTTATATTCATCCCTTGAAATGATGTCTTATTTGTGACAGTCCATCCTGAATGCAAAGACTCAGAGGTGATGTGTCCTCATGTTCTCCAGTTAGAGAGGTTTAGAAAACAAACTGGCAACCTGTAAGCACAGCATTTAAAAATAGCTTTTGTCTGCATGCATGGACAACCACTGAAAATGTGTCCACTTATCAGCTGCGAAGCATGGAGACCAACGGAGGCTGAGTGTCCTTATGATTGGGCTGCCCTGTCAACACACCAGAGGCCACACTGAGAAGCAAGAGGAGGCTTTCTTATTACAGCCTATGGATATCTCATCTTTATGACTCTTGGCTGCAGCTCACATACTGGGAAGATACACACAATATTTCACTTGGTGTCTGTATTCATTTGCTAAGACTGTCAAAACAAAATACCACAAATCAAGTGGCTTCAACAGCAGAAATTTATTGTTTCAAAGTTCTAGAGGGCAGGAGTCCAAAATCAAGGTATTGGCAGGGATGGTTCCTTCTGAGGGTTGTTAGAGAAGGATCTCTCCCAGGCCTCTCTATTTGGCTTGTAGGTGGTCATCTTTCTGTTCACATCTTTCTGTTCACATGACAGTCCATCCTGAATGCAAAGACTCAGAGGTGATGTGTCCTCATGTTCTCCAATTAGAAAGGTTTAGAAAACAAACTGACAACCTGTAAACACAGCATTTAAAAATAGCTTTTGTCTGCATGCATGGACAACCACAGAAAATGTGTCTGTTCACGTGTTCTCCCTGTGTGCCAGAATGTCTCCAAATTTCCCCATTTTATAAGGACATCAATCATACTGGATTAGAACCAACCCTAATGATTTCATTTTAACTTAATAAAGACTCTCTCCAGATAAGGTCATCTTCTGAGGTACTGGGATTTAGGACTTCAACCTGTGAATATCAAGAGGACACAATTCAACCTATAACCTCATCGATGTACATTGCAATGTCTATTTTTTTTATGGGGCTCCAGATACAGAACGGGATTCTCCTGTATTGTGGTTGCTTTTTAAATATTAGAAATCTGCTTTACTGGTCATATAGACTATGATGATGGTGATGTTGATGGTGATGATGACCATGGTGGGGATCGTAGTGGTGGTGGCAATTTTACTAGGAAAAACTTCATTTCAGTACTACGCACAAAATAGTATATGATAACCCAAAAAACCTGTCATGCTCCAACATGTTCCACATGTTTCTACAGCCAGAAACATCTATTCCCATAAATCAGGACCAGATAAGCAATACCCCATTTTGTAGGGAGCTAATATGTCCTTCTGATGCCGATTCTGGTCCTTAGCATATTGAACCTGATCATCACTATGACTGCATTGGTGTCAGTGCTGGACTTTCAGCACTTTTGATTTTGGACAGCATCAAAAGCCCTGAATTCTACTCCCAGGCCTATGTCTTTACCAGTTATGCAGCCCAAAAGGCTTCACTTATCCTCACTGGTTAACAAAAGGTGGACAGAGAGAGAGAAAGTAGCATTGTAGATTATGCCTCAGTCATTCCAGGATTTGGTTTGCAGGAGTCAGTTCCTCTGAAGCTGTTAACTCAGGGTAAATGAGGAAGCCAAACTGAGCCATCAGCAAGGCCAAGGCCAGGCCTGGGGCAGTAGCCTCCCCTGCCCACTCTGCCTCTGCCCGAGAAGAAGCAGGGCTCCTTGGTGATACTGACTCTAAGTCTCCAGGGAGAATTTTAAAGATCACAAGACTTGAGGCAGCCTTCTTCACCCATCTCACCACAAGGATGCTCTCTCTCTCATGTGTTTTCTGTAAACTGGTGATGCCCCTTTTTCAACTGAATTATGCTGGAGATATCCTGTTAGCATGTGTGACAAGTTGCATAAGTTCATAGTGATAAACTAGTAAAGCACCCTGTTATATTAGCTAAACTAATGTTACTCAGGAAAGTTAATTTGCTCTTAGTATAAAAGCAGGTTTGGGGAATATTGGCAACTCAAGACTGAAAAAAGAGGTACACTTCCCTTCACACCTGAATTACAGGACTACCTGCTAACATTCGCGACTGAGCAAAGCTCCCTGCATCTTTAGCTATTGGGCATTTGGAATGCAATTTTTTTTTTTCAGCATCAGAGTTTCCACAAACCATGGCTTTTTCCAGTAACCCAAAAAAGAAAGTTGGAGCTTTGTGGGTTTTTTTTGTTTGTTTGTTTGTTTAATAAATTTATTTATTTATTTATTTTATTGGCTGTGTTGGGTCTTTTTTCCTGTGCGTGGGCTTTGCTTTTAGTTGCGGTGAGTGGGGGCTACTCTTTGTTGCGGTGCACAGGCTCCTCATTGCCATGGCTTCTCTTGTTGTGGAGCACAGGCTCTAGGCGTGTGGGCTTCAGTAGTTGCAGCACATGGGCTCAACAGTTGTGGCTCATGGGCTCTAAAGCACAGGCTCAATAGTTGTGGCGCACGGGCTTAGTTGCTCCGTGGCATGTGGGATCTTCCTGGAGCAGGGATCGAACCCATGTCCCCTGCATTGGCAGGCGGATTCTCAACCACTGCGCCACCTAGGAATCCCTGGAGCTTTGTTTCTAGTACAGGATAATGAGAAAGACTATGATTCTGTGTTTTTAATAAGCAATTGTAATAATGATAAGACAATCATAATGGTAACAGTAATAGACTTGGCATGTTTTTGCACAATGAAAAAGTTCAGTGACATAACCATAGGCTGTTAGTGTGAGACCATTTTTCTCATGCTCAACCAGTACATTGGGCTCTATAAAGAAGAAGAAAAATAGTTCAAGTAGAAAATTTGGATTCTAACTTTCCCTGTTATATCTATTATGTTAAGAAATATTAGACATGAAAAATGCTTTCAGTGCTTAAAAAATAAAATTTGAAAGCTACAGGGCAACAGGGCACCCTCTTAATCTTGACAAACCATCTTCTATTTTTGAAATAAATTTGACATGTTACATTTTATAAATTTATGGTGTGATCATGTTATTTGAATACATGTATATCATAATCTGGTTGCCACTGGAGCAGCATTTATCACATTACATCATAATCGTACAATATTGTTGTCTACAGTCATTATACTCTGCATGAGATCTCTATGACTTATTTACTACTCGTTACAAGTTTGTATCCTTATGTTGGTGGGAATGCAAATTTGACAAACCATCTTTTTAACCCTTGGTTTTGTTGAGTGGTCTTTTACTCAAATGCCACCTGCCTACCATTGTTGGACAGAGATACAGCCTGAGTTCCCCTTACTTTGCTGCCCTTGGAAGAATGTGCTTTCCCTGCTGCCGAGGCTTGGCCGCGGCTGTGGTGGGCTTGTGTCATGGCTGCAGAGGTTGTTGTTGGGGTGGCCACTGCTGCTGGTGTCAGAGCTTGAGGCATCACTGGGGCTGCTCCTTCTGCAGCTACTGCTTTTGCCACTCTCCTTGCTTTCCAGAGCTTTCATTTTTGAATCCTGAAGCAACAAGAATACAATTCAAGCAGACAGTAGGACATAAAATCTTTTCATAGAAGTTACAGAAATGCCTCCAGCAGTCTCAGATATTTCTCTGATGCAGTTTATGTGTACATGTGGGGGAGGCGGTTGGTTTTAAAGTTTCAAGTATGCTTCCCCTTATTTTGAATGAAGATACACTCCTTGAAAATAATTGGGCTTTTACCTGATATAAGATCGAACCTCAATGAAACAGCTTATAATTTATTGTTGGCCTTTACTAAGTGATAAAAATATTCTACAATGTTATGTCATTCTGGTTTTATTTCAAAACCAATTTAAAAGTTGTTTTTAGTACTTGAAAATTCCAAATAAAATAATGTATCCAATTCTGGCTTATAACGGGTTTTTTTTGGGGGGGGGGGGGTTTCTCTTCATGCTCCTTTCAGTGCAAGAAAAAATGTACCATGAGTTGTTCTGGCAAGAGCAAGAACTAGACAGCAATAGCATTAGTTTACATTCCTTAAATCCCAGCTGTATTGCCTGGGTGATCCTAGCCATAGCGTGAAGCTTTCTTCATCAATGGAAGATGTGTTCCTTTCAGAATTAGAATTCACTTGAGGAATAAAAACTGCCTTATATTTGGGGAACGATGTGAATTTTAATTGGTAGGTCTCTGGTAGAATCTTTGAACTAAGGCAAATAAACTAATACGTGTACTATCTTTGGATAAAATAGAACTCTACACTGCTATAATGTTAAGTGGGGTAAGTGTCCAAGACATCACAGATCAAGTAAAATTTTAAAATAGTGTCCAGGTGATAATCAAAAGTGAAGCCTCATTAAAGGCCATCTAACAAAAACTAAAATAGGATGGAAAGAGAAGCAATTAAAATCATCATTTGAAGAATTCTGAAGGTAGGCAGACTCATTTTGGAAAGCATTGGAAGGGGGCAAAACAAAATAATGGAATCATATACAGACTGATTAGCCCAGATTTATTTGATAAAGTTACTTTGGTCATCTTCATAAAGTTTACTTTACTTTATGATGATTAATAACAGAATTATAGGGTAGGAATTAGGGACCACTTAAATTACCTAGCAAGTGAATAATAGCCAAATGACCAAAAGCCTCTTCGGTATGGATTTTTAAAAATGATACTTTTAATTATTAATAATATTATTTGTGATCATTTTTTATATCAATGATACAATGATCATTAATAGCAACAGTATAAATAATTATTTTTAATTGCCATGTTGCTATTTAAACACTTTAATATAAGTAGATTATATATATTATATTTATAATGTATATTATCTCATGAGAACATGTCCAGTGAATCATCACAGAATCAGTTCATAGTATCTATCTAGTATATTCCAAATAGATTATGGAAGCCCAGACCTTAAAGCTGGTGACATGATTACTACCAACTGTAATCCCGTGTCTTTGTGAAGATGCCAGAGAATTCCCTCTTTCTCCTCACTCTCACTTCTGCCGTGGGTACTTTTGCTTAATTGGCTCTGTGCTTAGTGCCGCTGAGGCTGCATTTGCCCCCTTGACTGCACCACTGCTGTTGCTGCTTCACTACCACTTACTGCTCATTTTGCCCCCAGTCATTTGCATGTTGGGCTTTGCTTTCTTTCTGTTTAATTCCAAGAGTGTTTTTGATCTTGCTGCCGCTGAGGAGATGCCGAGGGGCTCTGACTTTGCTGCTGTGGGTCCTCTCGCGGGAAAACTGACCTCTGGTCCTCACTGGGGCACTGCCTATGCTGCCCCTGTGTTGTATTTGCTCTTTGTTTGGAGGTCCATGTCCCAGTTTTTGTCTTGCTCTTTCCAGAAGATGTCACGGAAAATGTCACCATTTTCCATAGAGACTTGGATGGGATTTTCCTCCAACCTCAGTTGAATTTCAGTCACAGGCATGGTTTCCTTTGAAGACAAATGCTTACAAAGGCAAAGCTTGGCTTTAGTTTTATGGTATAAGTAAAACTGAGATTTATAATGATGATGTTGATTAATAAACAGAGGCCACAGAGTAGAGTGACTAAGAGCTCAAGTTCTATAATAATAGAGAGCTAGGTTCAAATCTCATTTCTGCCCAGTTCTCATCATTTGAACATGAGATTTTTATTTCACTCTGAGGTTTTTTTTTCTTTTCTATGAAACAGACAATAATAGCATCATTCTCCTAGGGCACTATGAGAATCACATGAAAGAAAGGAAGTGCATGTAAAACACTTTGTATTGTATACTACCTGACACATAGTAATACTAATTTTCATTACTGGAGTATCTTATCCTACACACAGCTTAACAGTGTGTTTTTGTACATACAAATATTACATAAGATTTGGTTTCATAACTGAATGAATAAATGAATATTATTAATACATGGTATCTCTAAAATCTCGTTCAATGAAATTGTAAGGTTTAAAACTTGCATATCCTCTTTTTTAAGAACCAAATATTTTCATTATTAGTTGATAAAACTCTGGAAGACTTATGCCATCAGCGCTAATAGGAAAGATTTCTGGCTTAGAAAAAATGTCCTCTGATCTTAAAATGAAGCAAAATGCAGTATTCTCTCTGGGTGGAAAAATCAAACACAAATAAGGATTTCTATGTAAGTATTTAAAGAAGAGTAAAATAAAATCTTTCAGTATTCATTTATTCATTCATTTGTATATACAATTTATTAAATACTTAGTGAATATTGCAATGCCCTAAGCTTGTTCTGTATTACTCCCTCTAAATTCCTTGCTGGTTATTGAAATGGCTGCATTGAGCTTAGGCCTGGAAAAGGGCTGTGGAACCTGGGGGTCCGAAGGAATCGATCCTAGGGCTCAGCATCTGCTTATAGGATGCCTGGGACTGCAGTCAAACGTGGAAGTGCTTACTCCTTTCAGCTTTCTTTGCTGGATCCCCTCATCTTCCTGACCTCTATGCTGCAGTGTCCCAGGGCTCAATCTTGGACTTCTTTTCCTCTTAATCCACATTTGCTTTTTGACTGATTTCACCCAGTCCCATGACATTGATTATAAATGCTTGATTCCCAGCTTTATAGCTTCACCCTCATCTCTCACCTGAGCTCCAGATTTGCATATTTAATGGCCTACTTCGTATTTCCATCTGGGTGTTCAAGAGCCATCTCAAACTCACCCTATTGAAATCGAGCTCCTGATTTCCATCCCATACCTGGTCCTGCTCCAAAGTTCCCCATCTAAGTAAGTAATCCCTTATCCAATCACCAAATTGCTCAGGCCAAAGTCCTCTCTCTCTCTCCCCCTCTCTCTCTCACACACACACCCCCCTACCAGATCTAACCCATCATCTTCAAACTCTCCTCTCCAAACATTTCTCACCTCCTCCACCACTAGCTTAGTCCAAACAACTATCATCTTTTGTGTGTGTCCACTATAGTAGCCCCCATTTGAATATCTACTTCTAGAGGCCCCAGGTCTCGGCCTTCTGCCTGTCATTGACCTTCAGTCTTCGCTTGCTAACTCAGTGGCCTTCTTTCTAGTCTTTGACATCTCAACCTTGTTCTTGCTTCAGGGCCTCTGCGTTTGTTTTCCCTCTTCTTGGAACACTCTTATGCAAGCTTCTTTGGCTTTTTCCGTCACTTGTTTCAGGTCTCTGCTCATCTATCACCTCCTCGAGGCTCTCTCCATCAGCCTCTCTGAAATACTCTTCCTCACTTCCTTACTTAGCTTTATGTTTCTTCAAAGCACTTTCATGATGTGTTTGTTTAGTGCTTCATCTTAAAGCACAGACTTAATTTTTCTTATTCATCTGTGAATTCCTGGTATTTAGAATAGTGTCTAATACATAAAAGGCACTCATACATAAATGTCTGTGGAGCGGATGAATGGCTGTCTCTACTTCCCTCCCACCTGGGGAACATGGTACCAGGGACAGGTTGAAGATCAGTTCCTTGATTTTTTTGACAATATTTACTGAGCACTTATGTTCAAGGCACAGAGTTTTTGTTTGTTTGTTTTACATTCATTATCATATTTAATCCATAAACCCTACAAAGTAGGTATTCTTATTGTCATTATTCTTATCTCCTATTTTATAGATGAGGAAACTGAGCTCAGTAAGGTTTAATAATTCGACCAATACAGCTAGCAAGAGATAGATAGTGTTGGGAAAGGCGGTCATGCAGTTTGCTGACACCTGCACCGCTGCCAAAGTGTGCCCTGGGCCTGGAACATTTCCTTACGTGGAGATGAGGAGCCCTCACAGCCTATGTTGGGTGTGTCACCTTGTTTGGGAATATAGCGTGTCTGTTCCGAGTTTAACGTGTACTTCTTTGTTCTGCTTCAAGTGTATACATTACATGTGACCTGACTAAACCCATTGCTCTGTTTGTTCCTGGTGAGGAGAAAACAGGGTCCTTCACCTGCAACACAGAGGGATGCTTTCAGACCATCTCCCAGCCTCGGCTGCACTGCAAGACCTGCTGGCCTTACGGAACTGACACTCACTATTGAAGCTGATCTTCCGTGTTTTCTTCATGTGAGCAAAACATTGTTCCATCCAGTGTCTGTGTGAGTCATGTCTTTCTTGGTGACCCCAACACCTGCAAACCATGCCGTGGGTTGACATCTAGGGACAGCTGCTCCTGGTGGGAGGCATTGTCATCTCTTTGCTATCCTCCACACCGGGCACTCCTCCCTGGTGGTGGTAACAGGTGTCACTTGCTCCACTATCAGTAACTCTAAGCTAATTATCTCCAGTCTGAAAGTGCAATCTTTTTTTTTTCTTTAAGAATTTTATTGGGATACAATTGACATACAATAAACTGCATATATTTAAAGTGTACAGTTTGCTTTTTTTTTCTTATTAGTGTGGCAATCTTTTTTAAAAAATTTATTTTATTCCAGTATAGTTGATTTACAATGTTGTGTTAATTTCTGCTGTACAGCAAAGTGACTCAGCTTTATACACACACACACATATATATTCTTTTTCATATTTTTCTTCATTATGATTTATCACAGGATACTGCATACAGTTCCCTGTACTATACAGTAGGACCTTGTTGTTTATCCGTTCTCTATATAATAATTTGCATCTGCTAATCCCAAACTCCCATTCCATCCCTCCCCAACCCCCCCACCTTGGCAATCGTAAGTCTGTTCTCTATGTCTGTGAGTCTGTTTCTGTTTCATAGATAAGTTCATTTGTGTCACAGATTCCTCATATAAGTGATATCATATGGTATTTGTCTTTCTCTTTCTGACTTACTTCACTTAGTATGATAATCTCTAGTTCCATCCATGTTGCTGCAAATGGCATTATTTCATTCTTTTTTATGGCTGAGTAGTATTCTATTGTTTCTATGTACCTCAAAATGCTACTCTTAAGCATTATTCTATGTTTCCTCCCCACCCTTCTTCTAAATGCAGTTGCTTCTCCTTATTTAAGGTAGTTGTTTTATAAAGTCACCACAAACTCTGAGTTAGCAAATAGTAAACCATCGCTCTTAGAGGAAATATAGGGTTAAGTTCCTGCAAGCCTCTGGTCACAACATTTTTTTCAATTCATCAATATATAACCTTGTTTTATGTGTGCTTCTGTTTAAAGACACCTTATTTAATATATAGTTGCTTCGTTAACACTAAAATCATGGCCGACATCATTATACCTCATGCCGGAATTAAGTTTATCTACACACATATTTTCTCTGTAAGCCACTTCACAGCCTTCTTGTGCTCAGGAACATTAGATATGTTCAGCACTATGATTTGGTCCATTTTAAATAGCAAAATCAACAACATAAAGCACAAAAATGCAAAAAACATGGCACTAAATAGACCACAGAAAAAATAGAGTTTCAGAAATGATGCAGGATAGGAGAGCATCACCTTGTTTGACCTCAGCTGGGAATGTGCACATCAGACAACTCAAATTTTTCACACATGCTGTGAAGACTTTGAAAGCGCTAGGAGTGCTGATTTTGTGGTAATGAACACATTTTAGTGTGTAAGTGAATTCAGAAATACAGAAATTGTGAGTAGCAAGGATCGACTGTAAATGCTTCTTAACCACTTTGGGTTTACAGATTCCTTTAAGAATTTGATAAAATATTCTAATCAGAAAAATGCACTGTGCACGTAAATACACAAATCTTACATGCAATTCATTTGCGAATTCCAAAGAATCCCAGGTTAAAACTCCTGTCCTCATGCATTTTGTCTGATTCATCTTCATGGAATTTCTTTGAAGTTGGTAGGAATAAAAGCAGAGAGTGATGAGCTCATTTGCCCAGGTTACATCATTGGCAGCAATCACATAATTGCCCAGGATTATATAAATAGCATCCCTAGGCAGCCAGAGAGACTGTTACTGAACCACACTTGGTCTGCTCAACCAACATGCAGCAAAGCCAATCTACTGACATCGGGCTGTGGTGAAGGAAAGTACAGCATTTATTACGGGGCACTAAGCGAGGAGTACATGCAGCTAATGCCCAAAAGACCCGACTACCTGATGACTTTTAGGAATAGGTTTTTAAAGACAAAGTGAAGGGAGTGACATCTGTGGGGAACATAATCAGCTCATGCACGATTTTCCGATTGATGGGTGGTGAGGAAACCAGGTGAGGCCACAGGCATTAACATTATCAACCTTCAGGCTCCAGGTGGTCTGGGGGAGTCTATGTGCTCAAAGGTCATGACTCTTCCTCTGGTTAGGATCTAAACAACCGAGAAATGTGCAGTAGACTTTATCTTCATTTGAGACAGAACTGGGAGTGCCTGGGGGCTGATTATTGTTTAAGCTTTGGTTATTTCTCTGCCTGACTGTGCTGTCTTTGTCTCATGCACTACTTAGCTGCACCAGGAAGGCCTCAACATAGGTCTGCTCCATTTCAAGACTACATCTGGAAATTGAAATGCTATTTTCAGGGAACTTGCCTTTATTATGAGGTGCTCTCTTAAACATTTGATCAATGCCATCTTGCGTTTATAAAGAAGAGAATCTTTGAATGAATATATGATAGGCTAAACCCTGCTTTGTCTGATCTTCTTGGCATGGACAGCTAAAGATAGACTCAAAAATTAGTTAAAAATGGGGGACTGTGCCTTGGCTACACTAGGTGAGTGCTATACAGATTTGGTAGAACAGAGAACATTCCATGAGCTTGCTGCTTCTGGAAACTCTGAGCAAAGATCCTGGAGATGAAGCAAGTTCTGGACTCTGCATCTGGATTTCCAAAGACTCACAACCGCATAAAAAAAAAATCTATGATAGATATATGAACGATACCAATCACCAAAAGAACAGTGTTAGGACAAGACAAAGGCACCTTACAATACTTGAGCACAGAGACTCCATATCCTAGAAGAGCCAACGTGTGAAATAGAAAGTCTTTCCAAATTCGTGGGGTAGTCGCCAGTTCCCACCAAAAAGAAAGGGCAGTTGAAAGAAGGGCCTTGAGTGGCTCACCATAGTCATTCCTTCATTCCTAACCAAATAACACAGGTAATTTGATTCAAACATTAGCTTTTCCAACCAATACTTAACAGTGATGGTTATGAACTGATACTATTTTATGGTTTCATGGTTGTTAGCAACGTACAATCCAGAAGGACTCGGTGAATTACAGACGACTCATTTGGTAAAGCACAAATGACAAGAAGGTGGATCTGAGATGACAATTGAATGGACATGTTTCTAAGGAAATTCACTGACGCATCCATCAGGAGGGCTTCAGACCAAACTTCAGGTGGAAGGAAATAAAGCTGGACAAAGAGGTACAGTGGAGGAGGTGATGTGACAGAGGTCAAGGGCCAAACAATTGCCCCAGGTTTCTGAACAGAGGTAGTGTGGTGTAAAGGCTCACCTTACAGGATCCAGCACCAGATTGCCTGGGTTCAAATAGTTGCTTTACTTATTATAGCTACCCGTGTGCCTTTGGGCAAGTTTTATACACTGTGTGCTTCATACACTGTGTGACTCATCTATAAAATGCGGACAATAATAGTACCTAGTTCACAGGGTTAAATATGTTGATAGTGTATTAAGCTTTTAGAACAGTGCTCTGCTTATATTAAGAACTTGATATGCACGAAGCTATTGTTAGTGATCTTGTGTAAAGGATGACAGAACCACTGCTAGTGAGCTTTTAAGAAATCATGAGAGCATAAGCTGTGCCAGAGGCAGCAAATATCACAAATATTTTTAAGTAACAAAAAATAGTGTTTGGGAGATTTAACAGGTTGATGAAAAACTAATCAACAGTCAATCTAAAAAACAAATGGAAAATTTTATTTGTGTCAACCTGATGATTACAACCCAGGAGACAATCTTTCAGAAAGCTCTGAGGTCTGTTCCGAAGAGGTTAAAGGGGAAAGCCAGTATATATGTGATTTTAGAGAAGAGGTATGTACAATAAGCCCACTTCTTGGTAGCACGTGACTGCTATTCACAAGGAACAGTTATCTGATTTAATGGTTTTAGTGCTTTTCTAAGTATGGGAAGATGCCAGAAACGAGGTTCATAATTTTCTCCTGAATATATCTATCTGAGGGCCAGTTCTACCATTTTTCCCAAAACACAAAGTGCCTCATCCTGATCTTTGCTCTGAATTCTTCAGGGTGTACTGCAGGTGAGTGACTGCAGTGGCTAACAACTTGATTCTTGTAGAATTGGTTGGTGGGCAATAGTCGGTATTTTACAATACCCTCCTTTTCGGTCTTTAATTTCAACCAAGGTTTGGGAAACATTTTGTAACAAGTTTGTCCCACTGTACTAAGAATGCTCATTCCCAGGTCAGGTGAGGATGTCATGGATAGGTCACTCAGTGTTACTGGACTAGGCCCTATTAACAGTAGTTAAAAGCACCTGGACCGGCTGTCTGCCTAGCCTGTTATGGTCCAGGAAATGTTTCCCTCTTGTTGCTTCTTCCCATATCTAAAGGTACACTGTTAAAATCATTGATCTCATAGAATTCTATATTTGGTCAATCGTTTCAAGTCATCATTTTTTTTTTATCAGAGGCTCAGTTACACATCTGGTAATGCAAGAAACAGTAATCTTGTAAAATAGGCAGAATACAAGTAATATAGCTAGTGACATTAATAAGGTCATAAGTAAGTATTTAAGCTAAGATCATCCAAAAGATGTGGCCCAGTGTCTCCCCAGGTCATCTGACTTGTCTGTGCTGCACCAATTGCTACCTTTAAGAGAAGTGAGATGTTGGCCTTGCACATAAAGTCCATCAAAGAGTCTGCACGCACAAAGTGAGTGGCGGGTCAGTGTGACCCCTTACAGGATTGAGAAAGAAATGTTATCTTCTAAGGAGTGACATGGTTGGCAAAAGGAGAAAAACTGATCTTCATGGTTGAGCAGGTATTTCTGCCGCTGAGGAAGTCTGGTTGATGCATACTGCAGATGCCCAATGCACACTGGAGGCGGGGCAGGAGGCCCAAATGGGCAGAGAAAAAATTTTATGTTTAGATTGGTCTTGTCTTGCCTTAAAATATGGATTTTATTTCATCCAGCACAACAACCATCCCTCACAAAACATCTGGGGTAGATGTTGAAACATGATTTCAGAGCATTTCAGAGATAATCTCTCAAAACCAGCCAGGGTCCACTGGCTGCAGTTCATAGGCGGCCTGCTCATTTCCACTTCTGATGGGGTTTCTAGGTCAGAAGGATAAAGCAGACAGGGTGCATCTGGCTCTCAGCAAGGCACCTGACAGTCTTTTATATTCACAGGAGCAACTTGGAAAGACATTAGAGCAATTAGGTCAATGTGTCAGAGAAAGGTTGGGCTGAACAGCTCTATAGCTGTCCTCTCTCCCTAGTTCATTTAAAAATTTTTTCAAACAATAACCTTTTCCCAACATTGCAACCTCAAGACCTCCAAAATTCAAAGCACAGCATAACTTATCCTCATAAAAATATGGTGTCCTTTGGAATAGAGCATGATTTTAAAGAGTTAGCATATTTTGTCCACTTCATGTGAACTCTCAATTAAAAACCATTTCAAAACTAAAAGAACTATTGGTTTCCCTATTAGCCTATACTTTTTTGAAAAGGTGCTTAATGAGGAATTATTCACAGTGGCCACTTGTAGCAGTTGATCATCAGCCCTTATCAAGAAGAGCAAACTTGTTTCCATGTTGTTAAGTTCACCTCCTCCAAGCTTAACTTTCAAAGCTTTGACTGCGTCCCAAATTCCTGCTATTAGCTGCACACTCAAATGTCAATGCCTCCACATCTGCAGAATTCTGTTAAATTATCTCATCATGGTCCATTACAAGAATCCCTGATCAAGTAGTATAACCTTAATCTAGTTCTACCTGTATTGAATCTTATCCCAAAATTGCTTCTAAATATTATCTAAGGTCTCCCAGGCAGATCTGTAAGAAGGACCAATTCTAGATAATTATGTACAACATCTTTATGGATTCGATGCTGGTTGTTCTCACCTAAATGTTGTAAGGTTTCCACCATCTATTTTTTTAAATGGAGAAAAGTAAATTTCTTTATTGCTGTGGTATCACCTGATGACTTTCCATCATGAAAGTAATCACTCAAAGATCTTATGTAGCCCAAACTTGTACAGTATTTCAATATATTTATTAGTTGTATTGGCATCTGGCCAAGTTTTGTATGGATAGAAATCTGAAGGGGAGGCCTTCCATCTTGTATACGGAAATCAGATGTGATTGGTTCATCAATTATTTCCATCAGAGTAAGTGATTTCCTGGCAGAAAAAGAAGATCAAAGAGAATAACATCTACATGAAGGAGAAGAGAATAAAATAAATATTTGTTGATCCTACGTAGTAAACAATTTACCCATCTTCTTTCATTATATCTTCACCATACACTGCAAAAAAAGTGGATTTAGGCTCATTTTATAGATGAGGGCAAGTAACTTGTACAGGATCACACATCATTCATTTGATCATTTATCCACTCAACAGCCTGCAGTGAGGGCTTACTATGAGCTAGGTGTTTGGTAAACAAGAGCAGAAAGACATGGTCTGACTTCAGGTTCTTTTCAGTTTTCCTGCAGTGAGTAACAGGAACGGAAACTCAGTCCCAAATGTTTCAATTTGGAAATGAATTTCAGAGAAGGCAGTGCCTATTCAATTGAATGAGTGTGTGTTAAGCGCCTACAGGAAGCAGGGTCCCGTGTTAGAACCACTAGAATCTTAATCTTTGGCCTCAGGAGCTATCATTGTTGTCTGAAGAATGGAGCAGTACCTTCCAATAAAAGAGTAGAAACCTAACATATGAAATCAATTAAAAAATAAAAAGTAGGGCTGTTCAATTTAGAAGAGGGAATGCTTGCATTTTTGCTCACACACCATCCCTCACCATGGTTCCTGGGCCAAACATCTCAGATTGTATAGGACACAGTTTGAAAAACCACGGATCAAATCATTATGACATTGATTAAGGAGAGTGGGTACTGAGTGCCATGCCCCCTGGGGTGATGGTCCAGGGAAGGTGCTGGGGAGCTCTTGTCCTGGGATCCCTGAAGTGTAGACTGGGAGGCCATTCATGTTCCAATACCACTGGCCTTCATAACCTTCTGTTGGCAAGGGCTGAGGTCCTTGCTCCTGCTTACAATTGTCCAGTTGTACTTTCCATCTTCCGGAATGGCATTTCTGGTGCGTAAACTTCAGAAATGCTGAAAATCGCCTTGTCATCTGATCATCTCCTCCTGACAGCGGGGAGGAAGGTCAGCAAACCCCAGGCAGCATTCACACCCACATCTGCAGTTCATAGACTGTTCTCTGGATGGTCACATGCAGCACACAGAGAGCCCTCAGAATATAATAGTGTTTGACATATTTTCAGGGGCATAAATGTTTCCAACCTTCCCATTGGTGTGCTCAAACTTAACAGAGGCGGAGAGATGGAATGCCATCCTAGCAGTCAGCTTTGCTGATGGTATGAAAGGGTCTTTGGGCCAGCAACCATCACATTCGTCAACTTGGGGAGATTGAATCTGAGAACAAGATGGGGGAAATGGTTAAGACATTTTCCAAATCAAAACATTTAAAAGAAAATATAAAGAACATCCCTAGTATTTATGTTTAGTTCATCCTAGCAGTGTGTCCTTTCACCCTATAAATATTTATCCACTATCTGTCTGGTGCCAGGATCTATAATGTGCTAACCTTGGGGTAGCTCTCAGAGAGCTCGAGAACATTTCCAGGATGTCATACCTGAGGACATTCAGGTCATTTTAGGCCTTCACTTACCATAGATTCCTCCCCAATTCCCTAATTTCCTTCCTAATTGTGAAAAACTATGTGCTTTAGGAGAACCACCAGGCCCTAGGCAGCAGCCTAATTGCTCTTTGGGGTCATCCCCGTGGCCTGTGGTCACCCTTGCTTTGAGCCAGCCTCCCAACATGGACTAGAAGGACAGATCTGGTGTGGACATGGGGCAGGGTTTTATCATCTGCAGGCAGAAATCCAGTGGGGTTCCTTCCAGATGAGAAAGGGAAAACTGAGAAAGCCATTTTCAAGTTGGCAGGAACCAGTGTGAAGTAGAAAATATTCTGGTAGTTTTTAAATGACTACTAAGGATTTTGCAGAGAGCAACGAAACTGGTAAGATAAAGGTCTGGATTTCACTGAATTGCCCCCAGTGTAAAATAACAAAGCCAATTTTCTCTTTAGGCTTGGGGATGATTGCTGAAGTTGCAGGCACAGAGGCCTCCTCCTCTCCTTTCCCTGCCCCTCCCCCAGCTCCATCTCACTGGGCATCTCAGGCTCCTTCGGGAATGTGGCACAGGCTCGGCTCTACCTGCACACTTGGGGTGAATATTCCCCAAGTGTGAGCTCTCAGAAAGCTGAGATCACAGGCTTTCTGCTCTGTGCCCCTAATCAAATCAAGTAAATGGACCTAGAAGTAGGTCCTGTTTAAAAGAAGAAGTTGCTTGTTTTAAAAAGAGAGAAGCCCCTAATCTCAGAAGATTCAGATAATCATGGGAGAATTGTTGGTATTCCCGCTAATTAGAAAAATAAAATCATTAGTTCTGCTCCCAGGGAAGTTGAGAAAGCTATGTGTTTTTGCAAAGTCACAGCAGGAATAAAGTGGAGAAAAAACTTTTAAAAAGGAGCAAACATATTGATAAGAAATGGGCCTCTCTGTTTGTTTCTAGAATTTCCTAGCTATTCTGACTATTGACATTATAAAAGACACCCTGCCTGAGTTAGAGATTTATTTTGGAGATATTTCAACTCCCTCACTTTTGGAAGGCACCTGTGAAAAGACTATACGACATCAAGGATTTGCAGCAGATATATAAATGGTCCAGAAGAGAGGGAAAAGTTCAAACAGAAGTGTGAGATCTCTGGCTCTAAGCAACACTCAGAAAACAGCCTGTTCAGGAAGTAAGTTAAATCCCTGTTATACATCCAAGGGCTTGAACTGGGTTCAATGGATGTTCCATGTTTGTTTACAACATTTCAATAAAGAACCTGTAAGTGTAGCGTTTGCTTATGTGCTCACTACTCTGCAGGCCCCATTTTTATCTCAAGACTTTATTTTCTTTTTTTCTTTCTTTCCTTCTCTTTCTTTCTTTCTTTTTCTTTTTCTTTTTCTTTCTTTCCTTCCTTCCTTCCTTCCTCCTTCCTTCCTTCCTTGCTGTGCCGAGGTATGGAACCCATGCCCCCCTGCAGCGGAAGTGTGGAGTCATAACCACTGGACCCCCAGGGAATTCCCCTATCTCAAGCTTTTAAAAAATTTAAAATGTAGAAATAAGTGATGGACAATTCATGGACACTTCTTAAGGTAATTAATACAAAAGTGGATAAATCCTGTTTCTAAGGAACACAGATCTAGACAGACCAGGAGAGCATAAGACATACATCTCTATGGAATTAAAATTTACATAAGCCTCAATTTTTTTGACTTCCATCAGTTTAGACAAATTAGATTGTGTTGTTCCTAACTTAGGAACAATAATAATATATTCCCATCACATGAATTTCCTGTAAGCTGTCTTGAAGTAGAAAGGTTAATAAAGTCTGGGAGGCTTAAAAATTCAATTCTGTTGTGGCATTTTCAACATTTATTAACTATTTTTACTGGAGCTCTTCATGTGGGATTCTCTTAAAACATTTTAGTAAAAGTAGGGATGATGCAGTTAAAACAAATAAGAAAAGCGAGATGCTATCTTAGGCTGATGCAGAATGAGATGAGGGTAGGTACCAGGTGTGAGGAAATGGGGCAGGTAATGACCATTCATTGAGACATCCCCTCGGGCGGCATTGATCTGATTGTATACTCTTCTCTTTAAGCATTGCTGTCATTGTTGTTTACAAAATCTAAACTCCTGGGCTGGCTTGCGAAGCCCAGCTCTCCTTTCCACTATTCCCTGCTCCCCACTCCCCCATCAAGCTCTGACCCCTCAGCTCTCTCAGAGTGTGGTCCTGGACCAGCAAATAACACCTGGGAACTTGTTAGACATGCAAGACCTCAGGCCCGACCCCAGATTTAGAGAATCAGAAACTCTGGGGGAGGGCCCAGCAATCTGCATGTTATCCAGGCTTCCAGGGGATTCTGATGCAAGTTCAACTGTGAGAATCATTGGTCTAGTTTTACTGGCAGTTCCCCACGGTGCGTGTTGGACATCTCCCTGCATTTACACACGCTGTTCTTTCTGCCCAGAAGTATCCTCTTCTTCCCACTCCTCTTTTAAGAGCCACAGCAAGAATCACCCCCCTCTCTGTAAATTGTTTCCTAACCAGCGCTCCCCACCTCTGCTCTTGGTGACTGCCTTTCTCCCCTGCGCATCCATGGAAACTGGTGAAAACTTCTATCATTCAAGTGCCATGCTTTCTTGTAGCTCATGGTTTATGTGTCCACCCCCTTAAAAGGCAGCAAGCTCCCCAAGGTTGGGACTGTGTTTGTCCTGGCACAGTGCTGGGGCTCAGAAAATGTTCATTGAGTCAAAATGTTATTGACAAGCAAAGTACAGAGAAAGGTGAAAGAAAGGGAAAGTGACGAGCTTGCAAGAGAGTGACACCCACAAGATGACACTAGTTGGCATTTGAGTTCCATCTGCGTCCTGGGTGCTGCCCCACATGCTTCACAGGGGCTGTCATTTAATCCTCCCAACAACCCTGTAGGTGCTATTGAACTCATGTCACAGGGAGGAAACTAAGGTGCAGAGATGTTACAGGCTATTCCTGGAATGCCCCCAACTAAAACCTGGCAGAGCTGAGATTCACATACAGGTGGCTGTACTTTGGCATCTACTCAACCCTACAGTCTGAGAGAGGCGGTAGCTTTGTTTGGAGCCATTGTCAATGTTCACTAGTTCACCAAACATTTCTTTGGTGTCTACTCTTAACCCTACAGACTGAGATAGGAGGCAGAAGAGGACACAGAGGTGACAGTCACTTATAATTTGGCCCTTGAGAAGCTCACCTTTTAGCAGAGAAGAGGGATCTGTGAGCCAATCATATATTTCACTTAAGGACAATGACTGTGGATTATTCCAAGTGCTGCACAGATCCTGCAGTAGGCAGGATGGTTTTGCTCTGCCAGGGGTTAAGAGATAAGCATAAAATCATAGGCAGATGAGTCAGGTTGGGGGAAAGACAAGAGTCAAGGCAGAAGGAAATGCAGAGGTGATGTAAAGAAGGCATGCATGTCCTGGCAAGTCTGCTGAAGAAGAGCTGTCCCGCGGGGCTGGATTGAGACACACATGCAGAACAAACGGTCTGGATTGACTCACTCCACATCCCTTCCCAGCGTGCTGCCTATTCCACTGTGCCAGAAATAAGGCCATATTTCCAGACTGTCTTGAAACTATGGTTCTGGATGAGATTCTGCCAACCAGATGCACTTGCAAAACTCACCAGTCTGAGCTATGCAGTAGCAGAACAGTTATTTAAATTATCGCTGTGGTCACCTGGGGAAAAAAGTATCTATAGAAACGAAAATGTTGGAAGGCCAAGTGGTGACACTAATAAATCTTTATGGTGAGAGTGAAGAATTTAAACACTGGGGGATTGGCTGGCTTCTTGAGTCCCTCTGGAGCATGAAGAAAGAAAAAGACGAGCATGGGGTTACTTGTAGCAACTGCTATCGGGTACCAGATTCTAGGTCACCTAGGATTAGGTTCACTACAAGGGACAAAGATTCAAAATAACAGTGGCTTAACCATGCTAGAGGTTTATTTCTGGTGGAAAATTCCAGAGGTCAGTAGTCAGGGCTGTGGCAGTCCTGCTCTATGGTGCCATCCAGCTTGCTGCTCTTCCTCCCGTGGGGTGTGTCCCTCATCTTCACGGTCCAAGATGGAATCCATCACATCTGAGTTCCAGGCTGTCGGGTGGAGAAGGGAGCAAAAGAAATGGGGCAAAGGATGCTTGCCAGGGCCCCCGAAAAAATTTTGGTACATTCTCTCATGATAATTTTGCTTACACTCCACTATCCAGAACTCGTCACCTGGCCACATCTAACCTCATGAAAGACTTGAAAATATAATTAACAATCGTTATTTTAATTGGGAAGAAGGGGAGAATGTAAATCAGCAGGGTATCTATAGTCTCTCCCACAGGATGCCTGGTGGAGAATGTCCCAGGAGGACATTAGGGTGGATGGGAGTCAAATGGGAAGGACTTGATGTGACATGGCACGTAGTAATACTTTGGACTTTATTCTACTGACAACGAGGAACTACCAGGTGGGTTTAAGCAGGAGAGAGATGGAAACTGAACTGTGTTTTATAGTGATCTCCCTGACTCCTGTGTGGATAGGTTCTGGTGGGGTGATACTGTGACCCAGAAACCAGGTAGAAAGCAGTTGCCCCCGTCCAGGTGAGAGGGGGTGAAGGCCTGGAGAGAGGAATGGAGCAAAGAGGATGGAAGAGCGAGGCTCGGTAGGGTAGGAGAGGACAGACCTCGGTGACCATGGGGAGACAGCAGTGAAGGGAGAAGATGGAGTTTAGGATGATGCTGTGGTTTTGGCTCGAGCAATTTGGTAAATGACAATGCAGCTTACGAAAGTAAAGAAAGGAGTACAGCAAGTGCGGGAGGGTGCTGCTGGTGGGGAGAATATGATCTGTTTGACTGGGGATATGCTGAGTTTAAGACACCTACTGGGTGGGAGACAAAAATATGTGTCTGGAGCTCTGGAGAGAAGTCCAGGGGCTGTAGTGTTTGTGTCTAAATGACAGCTGCAGACACAAGTTTGGGATAGCTTGACTGGAAAAGAAATGGGGGAACTAAGTCAAGGATGAAGCCTGGGGAAGTGCCAATGTTGTATGAATTCGTTGCAAAGTCCATCCTGATGGAAGGTTCTTTGGGAATTGCAGCTCAAGAAACTTGAGGCTGCAAATGCATTCCTTTCCCAGACATCCAGGACCTGGGTCAGATCTCTGGGTTTCAAGACAAGGTAAAACCCCTAAAGGCTTTTCATTTCCCTGGCTGACATACTTTAACTTTTCAGTTTGGAAAGAAGTCACATTCAAGGTTAAGGTTTCCATTACTACTCTATAATACAGTACAGCCTGTGCCCAGAAAACCTGCTGCCCTCTCATTATCCAGGGAGCTGCCTTGTAATTATTCCTCCCGTTCTGGGGCTGGAGAACGTCAGCAGGTTGAGATGTGTTGTAAACACTGACAAATCAGGGAATCCTCTCTGACAAACTGCTTTCAACTAATGCGTGATTTAATGCCTTTCTGATTGCTTTCAAGAAATAGGAGGTTGATTACCAGTCCCAGGATCTGCTGCAATTCTAGGAAAGGTTAAAAAAAAGTCTGTTTGTATACAGCACCCCTTTCATTTCAGTTGATTTTTATTGTCCTTTCCCTTCTCCTCTGCCTCCATCCCTTTTTCCTTTCCTTGCCCTCCCCATCTCCCTCCCTCCCATCATCTCTTCCTCCCCCTCTTCCTCCTCCTCCTCCTCCTCCATTTCATTTTAAAGCGTTGGCTAGTATAACCCACCTTTGGAGAACTGGTTTCTTGAAATTCAACGATTATAATTTGGAAAATACTTTAGGTCAAAGAATTTGATATCAAAGTGCTCAGTCCTTTGGGTGGTCACTAGCAGAGAGCCTTCAACTGACAAGAATCCAAGTAAAAGGACCTTCAATTATCTAGAAAGTATTATAAATCCAAACTCAACAGAAACAACAAAAACAATCTAAAATTAAAATAAATAATGGTATACTTGTCAAAATTGGAAAGTTTGGGTGCAGGATTAGTATAGGATCCTATGGTTAGCATAAATTCAGGATTAGTATAAATTCAGTCAAGTATCTACTATGTATCACCTCAATGTACTGTATTGTTCACTGACAATTACCATGATGGCCCTAAAACAGTGTAAGAATAACCACCAAAGATTAAATTACAGTCCTTGTGCTCTTGGAACTAACACAGGAAAATGGGCAAAAAATGAAAAGTTAAGGAAAATATGGTAAAATATTTTATTATGCAAAATTAATTTTTAAAAGACAGTCCTTTATTCTGAGATCATGTCCCTTTTGTTGTTGTCAATGTGTCCTTTCTTTTATAAAAACAAACAAACATAATGCCAGTAGATGACAGGTTCTTTCTGAATGACCTTACTTGGCAAAATTAAGAGTTGGCACACTTCACCATCCTGGATGTCGGTGTGATGTAAAAGTCTAGGAATCCCTGGAATAATGCATTTTCCACAGGCTTGGAAACAGACTGGGATTTCTGTCAATTCCCTGAGAGTTGGGTGGGTCTCTCTTTCCCTGCCCTGATCATGTTGGCGGGTGGTGAAGCAGGTGCTTATTTGATAATAATTTATTGGAAATGGTTGATGCACAGGGAATCAAAGCCTTCAACAGGGCTCTTACTCGTTTCCTCCACTTATTACCAAAATGTTAAACATTTTCATTTACTTTTAAAATTGTGATTTTTAATACATGTGTTCTCAATAAATCTATTACACATACAAAAGTCAAACCACCCCTGCATGGCAACACTGCAGGGGACCCTCTCGGGCTTTATATGTCTGCCCCTCACAGACAGCCCAGAAATGGATGTTGGGTGCCATGTGTTCGGGTTAGAGCACCAAACCCTTTTCTGGTTTTCGAACACTGGGAAGGAAAAGAGGAGACTTGTAATGGCTAAGCTACATAACTCCCAGAGACAATAAAGATTCAGGATTGGTTAGAACAAGCTCTTAAATAGGAACTTGGGTTCTCTGGCCTCCAAAAATCAAAATTTTCAAGAATTGCAAAGAAAAAAATACCCCTTCATGTCAGTTCTTAATCCAGAGATAACACTATCATCGTGATTCTATTGCTATTTCCCAGAAGCCAGCAGCCAACAGTTTCCGATTAATCTGCTCTTCAGACTGGTAAAAACGTAGGCAGTAGCCAGGTCCATCATAGTCATTAATCACTGAGACACAAACCTTCAGATCTGTTACTAGGAGACCAGAGCGCTGCTTGGTGAGGCCGGGAGATGTTGATGGTGATCTCTCCAGTAAGATGTGGAGAGTCAGAGCTGTGGCTGGGAGTTAGTCCATTTATTGTACAGGTGAAGACAGCCTTAAGAAAGAAAATGGACTTAAAAATAGTAACAACCTCCCCCCCCCCCCCCCCGTATTTTCATTGTAGAACATTCAGGAAATAAGAATCGTTTTAATTCTACCACCTAAAAATTACTTCTGCTAACATTTTGATTAATATCCTTCCAGGGATGGATGGATGAATGCATGAAAGTATGGGTGGATGCACCGATGGTCGGATGGACAAACATACTGATATCCACAACAATATACTTATTATATATATACGAATGCAATTAAGAACCTATCACTAGTGCTTGTTTACAGAGAAGGGAGTTGGTAAGACGGTGGTGAAGGGAGACTGATTTTTTAAAACATACACTCATGCTATTTGGATTTTTCACAACTACATATTACTATATGTGTTACTTCGCTATTATTTTTTTTTTAATTGTGAAAAACAATGGAATCACTCTTGGGGAAAGTGAGATCTTGTCATGCGCTCCCCTGGGTGTGCCTTGGTGCGCAGAGGTGACCCAGGGTGGCCTCGGGGGGGGGGGCTGAGCGCCCGGGAGGGGGCATCGGGCTCAGGAGCCTGGCGGGGACGGGTGGGAGGCAGCCCTGGCCGGGACCTGCCCCGAGGCCCCCGCAGCTGCGAGGATCGCACCCAGGCCGGACGAGGCTGACCGCTGCGCTCTCTGCGAGGGGGCGGCGGGACCGCGCGCGCGCTGGCCCTGGCCGTGTAGACTCGCGGTGCTCTGAGGGTGCGGCGCGGGGGCGCTGTGCTGCATCCCGATCCTGCTTCGCTGTGCACAGGCGCTTCCCTCTGCGCCGGTCCGCCCGCCACCTGGGAGAGCTGCCTGCTCACCCAGCGAAACAGAGCGGAGGGAAATGCGCGGGGCGTGGACGCGGGGGCCGGCCCCAGGGCGCCCTCTGGCGGGGCCGAGGTGCGGGGCGCGCTGGCGCAGGGCTGGGCAGGCGAGAGGCCTCAGGCTCCCCAAGCCGGGATGCCGAGGGAGCGAGCTTGGGTAAGTCTGAGTGGGCCTGCCCTCGTTTTCTGAGATCAGTTTTTGGTTTGGGTTTTGGTTTTCATTTCCCACCTTCTTGCCTCTCTGTCCATATTTCCCTCCACTTGTGTTGTTTTGTTTTTTCAATACCAGTTATTTTTTTCTCCTCTCTAAAGTCATGCTTAGTGATTGTAAAAAATCTTGGAAAACACAAAATATCTTACAGATGAAAATTAATAAAACACCTTTAATCCCATAATTTTAGAGATAAGCACGTTTAAAGTAATATTTCTTTTCTTCTAGTGTCTTTTTCTATACACGGTATTACGTATAAGATAAGCCAAGAGGCAGCCAGGCCTGGTTTCTAAGGGCTGGATGCCCTTACTCTGCCTTTTGGCCTTTCTGTCTTCTCTTTCATGAGATCATTTCAACACCAGGGCTGACTCCTCAATTAGCATTACCCAGTTTGTTTAAATTTCCTGACCTCAATTTGTTCATCTCCAGTAGGGAAGAGTAATATTTGCCTGGAGGTTAGGCTTGCATGATTGCTGTGGGTCTCAAATGAGTCTTGAAGCTGTATTTGCAAATTTTCTAACCTTGGAAATGCTATATGTTTGCTCCTTCTGCATGGGTGTTGACGCCTCCCCGCTAACAGGAGACTCAGCTTGATGGGGGGACGTGACTCAGCATTGAACTAGTGTGTAGCTGAACCACACCGACTCCATTTTGTCAGCTCGGTCTCAGGCCCCAGGCCGACCCCCTCCCCTTTCTGAGCGCTAAACTTTAGCCTAGTCACGAGGATTGCGCCCAAGTCAGATGAGTTCGCTATCAGCCTTTACACTCGCCTTCATCTGATATGAAAACTGGAAGAATGGGAGGAAAAAAACCCCAATTCCGGTCAGTGCCAAATGTGCTTCTCACTGGGTAGTCAGATTCTATTTTTAGCTTTGGCCCCTTTAAATCCTCCTGTACCCCTATGGTGGTTCAGAGTGCAGCTGCTAATACATCTACATCATCTGTCCCATCCTTCTTTCCTGTGTATGTTACCCATAAGCTTCATATTGCACTTCATGGAGTTGCCTGCATCGTTTCATCCATATCAAAATTCCTTCTCAGTTTGGAGGATATTATTCAATATCTCCACCTCTCAACACTAGACAGTCCCTCTACCATGTAGTAGCAGAGGCTTGGAGAGACCAAACAACTGGCCCAAAGGCACACAGCTTGGCCATGACAGGACTGGACTGTAGCCCCTTAGGCTTCTAACCCACCTGTCCATGCATCATTTCCAATAGAAGAAGCTGGAGAAGGAGCGTTTCCTTGGACTTGTTCCAGGGCATGCCTGTCCCCATGCAAGAGACACGGAGAAAGGGATAGAGGCTCTCAGACTCTGCTCTAAATGTTCAGGAGTGGGAGGATGAGCCCATTATTCTTTATGCATTTAGAATCTTTTTCTTTTTAATAAGGCTCTTCACATGCCATATCAGCTGAACACGCATCCTAAATGGCTTCTACAGCCATCTGAAAATTTTATATACTGGAATTTCAAAATAGACAATTTAATAGTTTGCTTCGATGATAAGTGAGTCACTTGAAATTAAGATTCTCTTTTTCAGAACTGGTGGGATGATTATCTCTGTCAGGAGTGTTTGTGGAGACGCTCTGACCTGAACCATCATAAATATTGAATGGCAAGTTGACAGTAAATACTTGCCGGTCTACAGACTACAATTTTCTTGATCGATTTCAGAGACTAAGCCCTGAGCTAGGTTAGGACATGGATGCAATCTGTAAGCCCTGAATATTTATACTTGATCCCACAGAAGAGAGCATCTAATTTTGACCTGGCTGAGCAACGAGTAAGAATTTTTCCATTGTCACATAATTTATGTCTTGCCTTACTCTTATTTATGTACATCGTGGCTGTTCCTGCAGTACACACTCAAACATACGAAAATCCCATCCCTTCTGTTAGCATGATGGAGCGTATTATCCTAAAGGGCAGTCTGGCTGGACCACCAGGGCACCTGTAATCTGCCGCCTTCCACCACACCATGTTGCTCCTGGGGTGCACGTGGACGGGGGAAGACAGGCCCTCCAAACTTGAAAACAAGAACCGAAAACGTTCCGAGATGACTACTGGGGGACAGAAGAAGGTGAAAATGCAATGCCCTAGGAGCAAAAGTAGACCCTAGACGTGAGAGTTTTTTTGTAATCTTTTTGGGGATTTTATTTTATTTATTTTATTAACAGGAAATAAAATCCTATTCGTTTCCTTAACGCACCTCAAGGGAGAATTTTCACCTTAGGAGTCATGTTTGTGAAACAGAAAATGTACGTTCGTTCTCAGGTGCAGGGAACCGTAAACAGCTATATGACTCCCCTGCCAAAGGCTCCGTTGTGTTCAGGGGTGCATCATGCAGGCTGTGGCTCCTGTTCTGATGACCACAGGTTTAAGGACCCGTTGGGACACCCAGCCACTGGGAATGGAGCTCAAGCCACCCTGCAGGGTCCCTGGCGGCAGCCCTTCCGCTGCAGGCTTCTGGGAGCACCCCCTCTCCCGGGCTCCCTGTCTAGCTGAGGTCAGTGACAGTTGGGAGGGAGAACTCTGCCGGCACAAAGACATCATGAAGTACATGCCCCACCGAACGGAGCCAATACTGCTTCCCCCTCTCTCCCCAGATTTAAATGGAGCCAATTACATAACACAAGAACTCATCTTCAGAAAATTCCCTTAGCTGTAGGGAGCTGGAGATATGATTTCTGCACAAGAGACTGTTTGAGGAGACAGATCTCCTCTCTTCTCTGCACACAGGCAGAGCAAAAGGTAGGGTTCGAAGGCAGACGTGCCAGGGCTGCTTCTGTCACTCTTGGCGTATCATCGCCCCCATTCTTGTCACCTTGCCACAGTGCATTAGGAACGGTCTCCCAGGAGGGCAACACGCACAGGCAGCTTCCAGAAAGTAAATCCCAATATCTTGGCTTTGGGGACCTCATTTCTGATAACGTTCCAGGGTCAGGCAGCAAGGGATCAGGCAGAACATTTTCTGAGGAACTCTAGAAGAAAATGCAGGTAGGAGGCGGCTTTGGACAACTCCTTCCAAACCTCAGTGGAAAGAATATTTCGTAACCTAGGGGCAGAAGTGATACACTTCAACCTGTCAGTTGAGAGCCATCGAGTTCTGGAGCAAACCTGACCAACACCAGCAGCCCATGGGTAGGCTGTTGGGGGCGAGAGATTCTCGCATCTCCGTCAGTCTCTGCAGCGGTGGGCTCTGGGCTCCCGCAGGATGGATTACCGCAGTGAGTCTCCTCTTGAAAGCCGTCTTGCTGCCCAGCAGGAATGGTGACACCCATGTGCACAGCACATACCCTTCATGCTAGCAGCTAGCCTGTACCCTTCTATTGCTCTAATAAACCTAATGAAATTCACGTGTGTGGGAATGACAATAAGGATGAGCTTACCTTTGCTCTAAATAA